>NC_133166.1:44237500-45487500 GCF_040802235.1 Manis javanica
ATCTGCATATGTAAGATGCTGTAAAATCACTACTTGTCTTCTCTGTGTTGCACAGTCCTCCCCATGCCCCCCATGCACTATACATGCTAATCGTAATGCCCTCTTTCTTTTTCCCCCACCCTTATCCCTCCCTTCCCACCCATCCTCCCCAGTCCCTTTCCCTTTGGTAACTATTAGTCCATTCTTGGGTTCTGTGATTCTGCTGCTGTTTTGTTCCTTCAGTTTTCCTTTGTTCTTACACTCCACATATGAGTGAAATCATTTGGTACTTGTCTTTCTCTGCCTGGCTTATTTCACTGAGCATAATACCCTCTAGCTCCATCCATGTTGTTGCTAATGGTAGGATCTGTTTTTTCCTTATGGCTGCATAATATTCCATTGTGTATATGTACCACATCTTCTTTATCCATTCATCTACTGATGGACATTTAGGTTGCTTCCATATCTTGGCTATTGTAAATAGTGCAGTGATAAACATAGGGGTGCATCTGTCTTTTTCAAACTGGAGTGCTGCATTCTTAGGGTAAATTCCCAGAAGTGGAATTCCTGGGTCAAATGGTATTTCTATTTTGAGCATTCTGAGGAACCTCCATACTGCTTTCCACAATGGTTGAATTTATTTACATTCCCACCAGCAGTGTAGGAGGGTTCCCCTTTGTCCACACCCTTGCCAGCATTTGTTATTGTCTGTCTTTTCGATGATGGCGATCCTTACTGCTGTGAGGTGGTATCTCATTGTGGTTTTAATTGGCATTTCTCTGATGATTAGTGATGTGGAGCATCTTTTCATGTCTCTATTGGCCATCTGGATTTCTTCTTTAGAGAACTGTCTATTCAACTCCTCTGCCCATTTTTTAATTGGATTATTTGCTTTTTGTTTGTTGAGGTGTGTGAGCTCTTTATATATTTTGGATGTCAGTCCTTTATCGGATCTGTCATTTATGAATATGTTCTCCCATACTGTAGGATACCTTTTTGTTCTATTGATGGTGTCCTTTACTGTACAGAAGCTTTTTAGCTTGATATAATCCCACCTGTTCATTTTTGCCTTTGCTTCCCTTGCCAGGGGAGATATGTTCATGAAGAAGTCACCCATGTTTATGTCCATGAGATTTTTGCCTATGTTTTTTTCTAAGAATTTTATGGTTTCATGACTTACATTCAGGTATTTGATCCATTTGGAGATTATTTTTGTGTATAGGGTTAGACAGTGATCCAGTTTCATTCTATTACATGTAGCTATCCAGTTTTGCCAGCACCATCTGTTGAAGAGACTGTCATTTCCCCATTGTGTGTTCATGGTACCTTTATCATATATTAATTGGCCATATATGTTTGGGTTAATGTCTGGAGTCTCTATTCTGTCTCTTGGTCTGTGGCTCTGTTCTTGTGCCAGTACCATATTGTCTTGATTACTATGGCTTTGCAGTAGAGCTTCAAGTTGGGGAGCAAGATCCCCCCCACTTTATTCTTCCATCTCAGGATTGCTTTGGCTATTTGGGGTCTTTGGTGTTTCCATATGAATTTTTGAACTATTTGTTCCATCTCATTGAAGAATGTTGCTGGTAATGTGATAGGGATTGCTTCGAATCTGTATATTGCTTTGGGTAGGATGGCCATTTTAACGATATTAATTCTTCCCAGCCAGGAGCATGGGATGAGTTTCCATTTGTTAGTGACCTCTTTTATTTCTCTTTAGAGTGTCTTGTAGTTTTCAGGGTATAGGTCTTTCACTTCCTTGGTTAGGTTTATTCCTAGGTATTTTATTCTTTATGATGCTATTGTGAATGGAATTTTTTCCTGATTTTTCTTTGTATTACTTCATTGTTAGTGTATAGGAAAGCTACAGATTACTGTGTGTTTATTTTGTATCCTGCAACTTTGCTGAATTCTGATATTAGTCTAGTAGTTTTGTAGTGGAGTCTTTAGTGTTTTTTATGTACAATATCATGTCATCTGCAAATAGTGACAGTTGTGACAGTTTAACTTCTTCTTTACCAATCTGGATTCCTTGTATTTCTTTGTTTTGTCTGATTGCCATGGCTAGGACCTCCAGTACTATGTTAAATAACAGTGGGGAGAGTTGGCATCCCTGTCTTGTTCCCGATCTCAGAGGAAAAGCTTTTAGCCTCTTTCTGTTCGGTATGATGTTAGCTGTGGGTTTATCATATATTGCCTTTATTATGTTGTGGTACTTGCCCTCTATGCCCAGTTTGTTGAGAGTTTTTCTCATGAATGGATATTGAATTTTGTCAAATGCTTTTTCAGCATCTATGGAGATGATCATGTGGTTTTTGTCCTTTTTGTTGATGTGGTGAATGATATTGATGGATTTTCGAATGTTATACCATCTTTGCATTCCTGGGATGAGTTCCACTTGCTCATGGTGCATGATTCTCTTGATGTATTTTTGAATTCGGTTTGCTAATATTTTGTTGAGTATTTTTGCATCTATGTTCATCAGGGATATTTGTGTGTAGTTTTCTTTTTTGGTTGGTCTTTGCCTGGTTTTGGTATTAGGGTGATGTTGGCTTCATAGAATGAGTTTGGGAGTATTCCCTCCTCTTCTATTTTTTGGAAAACTTTAAGGAGAATGGGTATTATGTCTTCTCTGTATGTCTGATAAAATTCTGAGGTAAGTCCATGTGGCCCAGAGGTTTTGTTCTTGGGTAGCTTTTTGATTACTGATTCATTTTTGTTGCTAGTAATTGGTCTGTTTAGATTTTCTGTTTCTTTCTGGGTCAGTCTTAGAAGGTTGTATTTTTCTAGGACGTTGTCCATTTCTCCTAGGTTTTCCAGCTTGTTAGCATATAGGTTTTCATAGTATTCTCTAATAATTCTTTGTATTTCTGTGGGGTCCGTCATGATTTTTCCTTTCTCATTTCTGATTCTGTTGATGTGTGTTGACTCTCTTTTTCTCTTAATAAGTCTGACTAGAGGCTTATCTATTTTGTTTATTTTCTCGAAGAACCAGCTCTTGTTTTCATTGATTTTTTCTATTGTTTTATTCTTCTCAATTTTATTTATTTCTTCTATGATCTTTATTATGTCCCTCTGTCTGCTGATCTTAGGCTCCATTTGTTCTTCTTTTTCCAGTTTCAATAATTGTGATATTAGACTATTCATTTGGGATTGTTCTTCCTTCTTTAAATATGCCTGGATTGCTATATATTTTCCTTTTAAGACAGCTTTTGCTGCATCCCACAGAAGTTGGGGCTTTGTGTTGTTGCTGTCATTTGTTTCCATATATTGCTGGATCTCCATTTTAATTTGGTCATTGATCCATTGATTATTTAGGAGCATGTTGTTAAGCCTCCGTGTGTTTGTGAGCCTTTTTGCGTTCTTTGTACAATTTATTTCTAGTTTTATACCTTTGTGGGCTGAAAAGTTGGTTGGTAGGATTTCAATCTTTTGGAATTTACTTAGGCTCTTTTTGTGGCCTACTATGTGGTCTATTCTGGAGAATGTTTCATGTGCACTTGAGAAGAATGTGTATCCTGTTGCTTTTGGATGTAGAGTTCTATAGATGTCTATTAGGTCCATCTGTTCTAGTGTGTTGTTCAGTGCCTCTGTGTCCTTACTTATTTTCTGTGTAGTGGATCTGTCCTTTGGAGTGAGTGCTGTGTTAAAGTCTCCCAAAATGAATGCATTGCATTCTACTTCCTCCTTTAATTCTGTTAGTATTTGTTTCACATATATTGGTGCTCCTTATTGGGGACATATATGTTTATAATGGTTATATCCTCTTGTTGGACTGAGCCCTTTATCATTACATAATGTCCTTCTTTATCTCTTGTTACTTTCTTTATTTTGAAGTCTATTTTGTCTGATACTAGTATTGCAACACCTGCTTTTTTCTCTGTTGTTTGCATGAAATATCTTTCTCCATCCCTTAACTTTTAATCTGTGCATGTCTTTGGGTTTTTGGTGAGTCTCTTGTAAGCAGCATATAGATGGGTCTTGCTTTTTAATCCATTCTATTACTCTGTATATTTTGATTGGTGCATTCAGGCCATTTACATTTAGGGTGATTATTGAAAGATATGTACTTATTGCCATTGCACACTTTAGATTCATGGTTACCAAAGGTTCAAGGTTAGCTTGTGTTACTACCTTACTGTCTGACTTAACTCGGTTATTGAGCTGTTATAAACACAGTCTGATTATTTCTTTCCCTTCTTTTTCCTCCTCCTCCATTCTTCATATGTTGGGTGTTTTATTCTGTTCTCTTTTTAGGAGTGCTCCCATCTAGAGCAGTCCCTCTAAGATACCCTGTAGAGGTGGTTTGTGGGAGGCAAATTCCCTCAACTTCTGCTTGACTGGGAATTGTTTAATCCCTCCATTATATTTAAATGATAGTCATGCTGGATACAGTATCCTTGGTTCAAGGCCCTTCTGTTTCATTGCATTAAATATATCATGCCATTCTTTTCTGGCCTGTAAGGTTTCTGTTGAGAAGTCTGATGATAGCCTGATGGGTTTTCCTTTTGTAGGTGACCTATTTTCTCTCTGGCTGCCTTTAATACTCTGTCCTTGTCCTTGATCTTTGCCATTTTAATTATTATGTCTTGATGTTTTCCTCTTTGGATTCCATCTCTAGGGAGTTCTGTGTGCCCTGTAGTCTGAGAAACTATTTCCTCCCCCAGTTTGGGGAAGTTCTCAGCAATTATTTCTTCAAAGACACTTTCTATCCCTTTTTCTCTCTCTTCTTACTCTGGTTCCCCTATAATGCAGATATTCTTCCTTTTGGATTGGTCACACAGTTCTCTTAATATTGTTTCATTCCTGGAGATCCTTTTATCTCTCTCTGCATCTGCTTCTATGTGTTCCTGTTCTCTGGTTTCTATTCCATCAATGGCCTCTTGCATCTTATCCGTTCTGCTTCTAAATCCTTCCAGAGTTTGTTTCATTTCTGTAATCTCCATCCGGACATCTGTAATCTTCCTCTGGACGTCTGTTATCTCCCTCTGGTCTTCATCCCTTAGCTCTTGCATATTTCCCTGCAGCTCTGTCAGCATGTTTATTTTTATTTTGAATTCTTTTTCAGGGAGACTAGTTAGGTCTGCCTCTGCAGATCCTTTCTCAGGTGTTTGAACTATCTTGGACTGGACTAAATTTTTTTGCCTTTTCATGATAATAGCAGTGGCTGGAGGCAGGTTGCAGGTGTGTCAGCTGTGAGAAGAAAGTCCTTTCCTGCTTGCTGTATGTCTTGCCCTTCTCTGCTGCCTGTGATGGTTACCTGCACTCCTGGAGCAGCCACCAGGTTAGTCCCCTAAGCTGCTGTGGGTGGGGGTCCATCAGAGCAGTGCAGAGCCCTGTGGGGAGTGGCAGGCATGCCAGGTGCACTCCTCCATGCTAGCGGTGACCCTGACGGGCAGCTGTGTGGCAGCATTGGCCTTTGGGTCTGGCCCAGGCAGCTGTGCTTTGGGCTGGGATTCCTGTTGGCTGCTGAGAGAGCACCTGCTCCCTCTGGCTCCGCTGCAGGTGCACACAGGTCTCTTCCACGCAGGCCTCTACCAGGCTCCTCTGGCTTCATTGCCACAGGTGCGCACGAGCTGCGCCTGGGCTGTTTGGTTGCACTGCTGCAGGCTAGCACATGCCTCTCCTGCGGCGCACGGATCTGCTCCTGGTCCCTTCTGGCACTGCCGTCCCCGGCATGCACTGCCACTCTCCCGCTACTGGGCCGGTGTGTCGGGGTCTGTGCCAGTTGGAGGAATGACTGGCAGGCTGCTTAGTGCTATGAGAGGCTTCAGAGCTGCACTGCCTCCCCGGGGTTTAGGGCACCTAAGTTTCCCCAGTATTCCCAGCTGCCTGGACAACTACATCCAGCTATTAGGTCCCTGTCTCTTTAAGACTTACAGAAAGCACTCGCTTTTCTTTTGTCTCAGGGGCGCCAGTTGCGGGGACCTGCCCACAGGTTTTGCTTTTCCGTTTCTTTAATATCCAGCATCCTGTGCACCTTGTGTCTGCGTTCTGGGTGCAGATTTCTAGAGCTGGTTGTTTAGCAGTCCTGGGCTCTCACTCCCTCTCTATTCTGACTCCTTTCTTCCCTCCAGGTTTTGGGGTGGGGGAGCGTTCATGTCCCACCTGGTCGTGGCTTGTATCTTACCCCCTTCGTGTGATGTTGAGTTCTCACAGATGTAGATGTATCCTGGCTGTTGTACTATATCCACTGATGTCTCTTTTACAAATAGTAGCATTTATTGTATTTTCATAAATATATATGTTTTGTGGAGGAGATTTCCTCTGAACTACTCATGCCGCCATCTTCCTGTGATCCCATAGTGCAGTTTTAAGTAAACAGATTCATGAATCCAAGTCCTGGCTTTGTCACTCATTAAGCATAAGTGTTTGAAGAATTTACATAAATTCTGTTTCTATTTCTTTATTTGCAAAATGGGGATAATTTTTAATATTTACCTTAATTTTTTTAGAATGGTTCTAAAATTCTCATCTTTGTGATTGTACTTGTATTATAAGAGGAACACAGGAACAAAAATGATATAATTGCTCACATCTCTAACTAAGCTAGCCTTGTCTTCTATGCTATAGCTGTTTTCAGAGACTCATTAAAGTTAGTGGTTTGCAGGAAAAATAGCAGAAAGAAAGACCGCATATAGATTCAGATGGGGCTTATAATAGCTGCTGAATTATGGCTACTGACATCTGTATTCACTGGAAATTATCCAGCATCTGTAATGCACTTTGATCTGACAGTCTTCAGTTCTGCAGTGTATCACTAGAGACATCAAATGTCAAAATCAAGGGTTACTACAATACATCTTTTCAATGTATTTTCTCTTCTTTAATCCAAATTTATTAATAAAAATGCTTTTGCAGCCTGTGTAAATTTCATGAGTTCAGTTGTATCTATACATGTTATATGATAGTTACTTAATAATTTTTGGCCCCAGTCTTTCAGCAAAATTTGTATCAGATTGGTGTCACTTTGTGAAAATAAATATTCTCATCATACCTGTGCAAAATTCCTTGGGACTCAAATGTGTCCATTAAGTCTTGTTATGAAAGCAGAGATGAGACTCAAGGCTATCATGAAAATATGAAGATTTGAAAGAAAATACATCAGAAAAACGGGTATGTTCTGGACCAGAGAAATTCCAGTGACCCTGGGGTAAAATGGTCTTGGGAATTGATATGTTTTTCAAAGGTAACATTGGAAAAATTATTTACATAGGATAACCTGTGTTAAAATTTCCAATCAGTTTGTTTTGGATAGAACTGAGTATCTCCAAAATTTATATATAAAGTCCTAACCTCCAACAGATGACCTTTTTTGGAAATCATTTGGTGGCCAGAGAGTTAGTTAAGGTGAGGCCATTAGAGTGGACGCTAAGCCAATATGACTAGTATGCTCGTAAAAAAGGGGGGAAATCTGCACACACACATAACCTACACACAAAGGGAGAACTGACATGTAAAAATAAAGGCAGAGAATCTGTTGGTACTTCTACAAGTCAGGGAATACCTAAGACGGCTGAGCAGCCATCAAAAGCTAGGAGAGAGATGTGAAACATTTTCATTATTCCTCAGAAGAAACCAACCCTGCTGACTTGTAGCCTCCAGACTGTGAGTCAAGAAATTTCTGTTTAAACTACTCAGGCTGTGGGGCTTTGTCACTGCCACCATGGAAAACTAATCTGCTATCCTAATGAAATATGTATGAACTGTAAGGTTTGGCAGCTGTTCTAGTGCTGGACAGAAAAGCAGGCTCTGTGGCATAGGTACTAGAATGACTCCTTTACCGAAAACCTGTTTGTTACCATGCCTGATTCCCCATAATTCTGACTGGTTCTGGACTATAAATCACTGCCCTAGAAATTTTACTTCAATATTCCTATTAACTCTAGTTGACATTTACCAAGTAGCAACCACATACAAGTTACTGCTCTGAGGTGCTTTCTCCATTTTATTCAGGCACTTTGCCTTCCTTTAAAAAATTGCTGTTTAGTTATCAAGACAGTTGTAGACCAATTGCTTTAGTTCAAGGTAATAAGTACCATAGAGTAGTAGTTAATGGCTAGTATTTGCAGAACACTTACTACATGCCACACACTGTTCTAACACTGTATATAGGTTATTCCAATTAATCTTCCCAAGATTTGTATGGCATGGATACTGTTAAAAACCTCATTGTACAAGTGAGGAATTTCAGACCCATTACCTTAATTAAGATGCTAAAATCAAAAGTTTCTACAATTCTATGATAACAGAATAAGACTTAATTATGCATTTAAGAGAAACGTAGAGAGTTTCAGGGAAAACAACACGATGTGTTATTTGAACTGGATCTCAAGATGTAAAAGAGTTTCCAGGCAGATAGTTAGAGGATTATTTCAAAGAGAAGACACTGGAAAAAGAGAACCTCATACACTGATGGTGGGATTGCAAACTGGTGCAGCCACTATGGAAACCAGTTTGGAAATTTCTCAAAAGGATAAAAATAGAAATGCCATATGACCCAACAATTCCACTTCTGGGAATTTACCTGAAGAAAACAAAATCACTGATCCAAAGAGAAATATTCACTGCTATATGTATTACAGCTTTATTTACAATAGTTAAAATATGGAAATGACTTAAGTGTCCAAAGATAAATGAATGGTTAAAGATGTGGCAAGGATATACAGTGGAGTATTCCTCAGCCATAAAAAGGAATGAAATCTTGCCATTTGTGGCAACGTGGATGGACCTAGAGGATATTATGCTAAATGAAATAAGTCAGACAGAGAAAGATAAAATACTGTATGATTTATTTTATATGTGGAATCTGAAAAACAAAACAAGTGAATAAACAAACAAAACTGAAATAGAGTAATAAACACAGAGAACAGACTAGTGGTTACCATATGGATGGAGGGTGGAGAGAATGGGTGAAATAGGTGAAGGGGGAAAAAATTAGTGCAAATGTTTGATATTGTGATCAAGGTGATGGTTGCGCGAGGGTACACACAGATCAAAATTCACTAAGCTGTACACTAATATTTGTGCATTTATTGTATGTATCTTAATTTTTAAAGAAGAGATTGAATGAAAGTGTAAGAAGAGGTATCAAAGTTATGCATGTCTCTGTACAGCAGCTAAACTACACATCTTTGAAGACAGAGAGGGTACAGAGTACATGGTGGCTTCAGGGCATACCACTTTTCCACAGTCTGATAAGAAATGACTAGATTGAAAACATTCAAAGCCCTTAATACCCCACCAAGCCCTATGAATAATGTAACAAGCAGTTATGCTGGCATGTCAGACCTGTGGGTTGACCCCAATCTATGTGACAAATGAATCTGTGAACTGGAAAAGTGGCACACTTTATCTAGTCAGATACTGCTGTCCTAGATGAGGATTTAAATAGTTTATCTCTCATCTAATTTTAGGGGAAAAAAAGCCTTTTTGGTTGTTCTTACAGACTAGTTTCTATGTAAAGCCCCCCATGTATATTTGTTAAACCTTCAAAGAATTACAAAAATGTTACAATAAGAAGGATAGTAATAATAAATCTAAGCAGTAATTGTGGCAGTGACATTGAAGATATTACCCAAAACAAACATTCACTCTAATTTTTGTAGATCCCAACTGGCTTTGTCCTGAAAGCACAATTTAAAGGGACTCCTTGAGATACCTAACTTTTAAAAAACAGCATGTCTATGAGTGCACAATATTGTCAACTAACATGGCTTCTCAATTCAGACTCCACAGATGTAGGTTTTGTTTGTATGCTTGTTTTTTTTTTTTTGGCTTCCTCAGAATTTTTTAAACACAAATCCTGGGTCTCATTTTAGGGAGTCTGAGATGAGTAGTTCTTAGCTGAGGAATCCATGATTTTTAAAACCTCTTCAGATGAGTGTCTGATCAACCAGGTTTAGGAAACACCAAACATTGAAAGTGTGTTTCTTGAATTAATAGCTTCAAAATATACATGAGGATCCTGTATTCTAAACTGCATAGTAAAAACACAGATTCTCCAGCTCTTTCCCGACTCTACCACATCAGACTCTCGGGACTTGGGAGCTCAGGGCTTCGCATTTAAACAGTTGTTTTTCTGGTGATTCTAATGCATGCCAGGTTTGAGAATTACAGCCCCACTTACAGCAGAAATGGTGCTATTTAGCAATCAAATTCAATGTTTGTTTGTTTTGTATTTTCACTGTAGAAGCTTAATTTATTTCTGTGATAGGGAGGAAATAATGCTATCCAGTAAAATCAAACAGCAAAGAGGAGTGCAATGTTACAGTAGTTTGGGGAGTATCAGATGCAGCACTGAATTGAAGGGCAGGAGGAAGGCTAGCCATGTTAGTTCTGGTACGAGATAGTTGTTTTACCTCTTTCCATTTAACCTACCTTTTCTGTCAGTTTCTTAATCTGTTAATGAATAAATTATTATATGAGGCATGCATTTTTTCCTGCAGGAGGATCTGTTTTTCAAATAGAATCCTTTAACCCAGATCTATTAAACAGATAAAAAGGAAGTTTCTATAATTGAAATGGGACCAGAATTCCCTATGTCAAATTTGGAGGCTGCTTTATACATGTTTGGGGCCCAAGGAAACAATTTGAAAAGCAATTAACAAGGTGATCTTGAAGACTTTTCCTAGTCTTATATTGTGTATTTATATAATTCTAAAGAGAGAACAGAGCTGTTTTTATCCTGTCTTTGTAGGTCAGAATTAATAATCTCTTGGAAACACAAACTAAATGTATGAATTGTATTTCCCTTGAATGAGAAAACTGTGACCTGGAAGTTCTCTAATGTTTAAACTGAAAGACTGCAATAAAAATCTTGCTTTAAACAGCTCAATTAGTGCCATGCAATAATTTCTAAAATATTCTCATGTCGCATATTGTAGCTTTTTTACTGCATAGAAAATGTCATGTGTCCTTGAATATTTTTGACATCTCTGTTTAAAATGTAAACTGAGGAGTCTTGTTACCCTATGCAATACATCAAATACTTCTGTTTTCATTAAACCAGATTCATTCTAAACCCTTGTACCAAAAAAGACACAGATAGTCTCCTTCGTTAACACAGACAACAAATATTACACTTGTCTTTCTGATTCTGATTCAGGCTAATGCTGGAGGATAAAATATTCACAGCATTATAAAAAAGTTATTCTGGAAGAACTTTATGTTAACCAAATTGATGAGTTATTGGATGCCTCGAAATACATATTTTATCCTAATGTTACCACTTTGCATACCCCCTCATATTTATTATAAAAACTTCAAATTTATGGAAGATTTGGAAAGACTGTATAACATCACATACAATCTACAATAAACATTTATATTTGCTTTAACATGTATCTACCCTTCCAGGTATTTCTCTGTCCATTCATCTATCTCTTATTTATGGATGAAGTTCATGTGTGCAACATATCTTGGGCATATTTGATCACTAATTAGAGACTCAGTACACTTCACCTCTAGACATTTCAACCCAAATGTTGTTTAACCAGAGTTCAGTATTTTCACTGACCTTTTTTTTCTTTTGGTGGAGTTGCAATTAGTGAAACATACACATCTTAAGTGTACTATCTGATGAGTTCTAACAAATGATCATCTTTTGTAACTACCAAGGTATTGAATTATCACCATAACCCCAGAAAAGTCACTTACATCCCATCTCATCAATTTCTGCTTCTCCTAGCCCCTGCCAGATGCAACAACTAATATGATGATTTTTATCATATATTAACTTAGCATATCCTAAAGTCTTCTTTCCCTCTGCACAGTTTTTGAAAAGCATCAGTATTTTTGCATGGATCAATGACTGTTCTACTCTTACTGCTGAGCAATGTACCATTTAATGAACGTATCATAGACAGTTTTTTTGTTTTGGTTTTTTTTGCATTCTCCTGGTAATGAACTTTGAACTGTTTAAAATCATTTATCATGAATAAAGTTCTTCTGAACATTCACATGAATTTCTCTTTGTGGATATATGTATTTTTCCAAGTATAAGTCACTGAGAACTATATTTTAGTTTTAGGACAAACTACCACAATTTTTTAAAAGTGGTTATAATAGTTTATGCACTATAGAATACATTGTGTGTGTGTGTGTGTATATGTACATATATATATATATATATAGTATTTATTATTACCCATCTGCAATGTGAGAGCATTCCTATTACTCTACATTCATACCAGTATTTATGTTTCAGTCTTTTTTATTTAAGACCTTTCATTGTTGGTAATGTAATTACTTTGCAAGTCACTTTTGACTAATGATTTTGAGTGCATTTTAATTTGCTTTTCAGCCATTTGTATAACATCCTTTATGAAGGATCCAACCCCTTTTGAGCATATTTCTATTAGGTAGTTGTCTTTTACTTACTAAGTTAAGGAATTATATATTCTAGATAACAGTTTGTCACAAAGACACACACACACATAGTAAAGTATAAATACATGCACACACATTGTGTTTTTTCTCAGTCTATGGATTGCTTATTTACTTTCTCAGGGTGGATTTTGATAAGCATTCAATTATTATGGCACATTTACAACATCAATTAGCCTTTTAAAGTGTGGCTCTTTTCTGGGCTTTGTGTACTTTTCCTTGATCTATCTGTTCATCTTGATGCAAGCGTCACATCCTCTTCACAACTAAAACTTCACAATTATCTTGATAATGTGATTCTACAATGTTTTTCTTTTTCATAATTTATTTGGAAATATAAATACAGAAAGTATTCTGTATTTCTAGAAACAGTTTCTCAATTTCTGCTGAAAAAAAGACAAAACGTGCTGACTTTAAATGAGATTTTTGCTGTGTGTATATTTATTGGGTGAATTATCATTTTAAATATGTTGAGTCTTACAATACATAAATATGAGTTTCTCCTGTCCATCTATTAATTTAAGTCTTCTTTAATTTATATTAGCAATATTTTGAAGTATTCAAGTAGACAATTACACATTTATTACTAAATTTATTCTTATGAATTTCATTTTTTGATGGTATATAATTATAAACTGCTAAAATACATTTTTAATAGTTTGCTTCTAATATAGACAAATTCAAATGATTCTTGAATATTGGTCTTGTATTGTGTGTCCTTATTTAAGTTGCTTATTATTTCTAGGAGTTATTTCATAGATTTCTTAGGCTTTTGACAAGTCATCTGAAATACACTTTTACTTATTTATTTCCCATCTTTATGATGTATATTTTACTTTGTTTTAAAATTATTTTTATTTTAATCATGTAAAAGAAATGATTATAAAAAATAAATAGCGATTAGACATGAGTGGTCAATCATGATCAGGAAAAAAGAGAAAATTTAAAGCCTCAGAAATGAATGTCTCATAAGATGTGTAAAAGACATGCGCAAATACCTGGAGTGTAGGATTGAAAAGATGAACAAAAATGAATTGAAGTGAATAAGAGATAAAAGTATACTAGAAGAAAATTTCATCTAGAATATAAAGATAGGTTATATTCTAACCTACTTACTCTTGTTATTCTTAATAAAATGACTAGAATAAAAAATCTAATAGAAAAAATATAATAGAATAATAACCAAAAATAAAATAGATATGCATATGAAAAGATGCCCAACATCATATATAATTAGGAAATTGAAAATTAAGACACCTCATAGAAGGGCCAAAATCCCAAAACACTGACAATATCAAAGGTTGACAAAGATATGAAGCAACAGAAGCTATCATTGCTGGTGGGAATTCAAAATAGTATGCAACTTTAGAAGACAGTTTAGCACTTTCTTTTATGTTCTTACCTTATGAACCTTGATATTAACCCAAATGTACTGAAGACCTATCCACACAAAAACATGCAAATGGATATCAGTAATATTTGTATTCATTATTACCAAAACATGGGTAATAAAAATGTTTTGGTAATAATGCAACCAAGAAGTTTTTCAATAAGTGAATGATGGTATATCCAGACAATGGAATATTCAGCACTAAGAAGAAAAGTGCAATCAAGCCATTATAAGACATGAAAGAACTCTAATGAATATTACTAAGTGAAAGAAGCTCATCTGAAAAGGCTGTATAATATACAATTCTGACTATATGGTATTTTCTGGACAAGGCAAACCATGGAGACAGTAAAAAGGTCAAGGTTACTAGGGGTTAGGGCAGAGGGAGGGAGGAAGAGGCAGAACACAGCAGAATTTTTGGGCCTGAAAGCATGTAGTATATGGCAGCTGCTCAGAAATTATTACTTTCATTCCCCTTTTCTAAATCAGCTGTGAGGGTTTTCCCAGACATGTGAGATAGCTTAAAGGAATTAGAAGTAAAACAATATAAAGTTTTGAAGTGAAGTAACAAAAAGACATTTTAACAATGATTTATTCTTCCCTATTTGAAGATATAGTTTTAACATGTTTAATAATTGCCTCCTTCCCATGATTGTGATTCTACATATCATTATAACTGATATAATACTAATAACTTTTTTAAGAGTTTATTAAGTCCCCTTTTGGTGGTAATTTATTTCTGCTATGGAAAAGTCTAGATATACCAATAAAAATGGCCTATTTATCTGTATCTGCCAGCTCCTTCCTAGTAGGGAAGGATACTTCAAAGGATGTTTACCATGTTGACTTACCTACACACTTAAACAAAACATCCAGAGGATACAAGATGTTGCTCTCAGGCTGGCTTAAATGCATTCAGTTTCTCAGTGGAATTGCTGGACCACCTTCCTTTGACTTCTCTCCAGCATTCCAATTAGCTTCAAATCCATCCACTAATATGTCATCACTTTTGTGTTTGGAAACATTCCCATGCTATTTCGTGTGGATCTCTCTTTTCCAGAAGCATCCTTTTTTTCCCTAGCACATATTTCAAAATGTTTCATTATATAGCTCTATCCTGTCCTCTACCTAGTTCCTCGCTATATCCTTGATATGCATTTGTTATTGTGCTCAAAGTACGTGATTTACTTATTAAGCTGGATAATTAGCTTCCTGTAAGTGCACTGCCCTCCCCACCAGACAATAAACTCTTAGAGTCCAGAGCTTATATTTATGCACTTTCTTATTTGCATATATAGTACATGCATACCTTACTTTATTGCACTTTATTGTGCTTCACAGTTATTAGAAATAGAAGATTTGCGGCAACCCTGCCTCGAGCAAGTCTATTGGCACCATTTTCCCAACAGTGTTACTTCATGTCTCGGTCACATTTGAGTAATGGTGACACTATTTCAAACTTCTTCATCATTATATTTGTTAAGATGATCTCGCTAAAAATTCAGATGTTGGTTAGTATATTTTAGCAGTAAAAATTTTTAAAGTATGTACTTTAATTTTTTTTAGCCACAATGCTAGTGCACATTTAATAGACTACAGCATAGTGCAAACAAAACTTATACATGAACTGGGGAAAAAAATTATTCATTTGGCTCACTTCATTGTGATATCCACTTTCTTGCAATTTTCTGGAACCAAACTGACAATATGCCTGTACAAAGTCTGGCAAAATAAGTTTCCCATTTGATGTTTGATGAATAAATGAATAAAGGAACACCAAACCCTGAAAGGACCTTAATCTCCTAATACGTTGCCTTAGTTGGTTTTTATTTTTTGTTCCACTCAGAGGAAATGAAAAATATTTGGAGTAAGAAAAGCTTTTCTTACAATGAGTATTCAAATATGGAGCCTTAGGATGAAAAAGAAGAATATATTCTTGGCATTCTGGAAGTTAAAACACGTACCAAGGTATCAAGCTTAAAGTATTAGAAGAAGTCATCGCTTAAGTAAACATTTGAACTATAGCTGACACTATGCTCAGGGTTTATATACATTATTTCTCACAATTGACAAAACAATGCCATGATATACAGGCTGCTTCTCCTGTTATGCGTGTGGAAATTAGAATTGAAAGACGGCAAGTAACTTGCTTAGAATTATTTAGCTAGTGAGTAGTTGAACTGGTATTTAAACACAGATCTGCCTGATTTCAAAGGTCAGTCTTTTTTTAACTGTATCTGATATTGATTTTCCCTCTAATAAACCTAAGCTGCAGTTCACACTTTTCAAAAGCCATGTGTAAATTGCCAGGCTCTGATTTTTGAGAATTAAAACGCTTGTATGCAGTCACTCTAGCAGAGCGTTATAGCAGGAGAGGGCCTAGACGCCTGTGCGCTGCACTAGGTCTGTGCCCAAACTACCTGTTCTGCATCCTTAGAGGCCGCATGAACCACCTTTAAAGTCAGTAGTTAGACGCAATGCAAAACCTGGCTTTTCCATTAATTAGATGTGAGACCTAGGGTAAAATACTTCATCTCTGTGAGCCGTGGTTCTCTCATATATTATATGGAGATGATACCCACCCTGCTATCTTGAAGAGCTGTATGTATGGGGATTAAAGGTATATATATATATTTTCCAGAAACAATTATACTATCATACTATTATAAGAGTATACTAAATATATATTGAGTATATACCACCATATATTCCAGAAACCAGTGTATTATAATACTGTTAAATTCCAGGAACCATTAAATATATGTGTGTGTATAATTCTTAACTATTTTGTATTTATATCTAAATTTAAAAAAATATTCTTCAGTAAACTTGAGCTGTTATTATTAAAAAATAACAAATGACAAATCAAATACAAAAAATATCTTGCATGCAATCTAGTGCTTGTGGTTTAATGCTTTCATTAAAACATTAAAACATACTTTATGTATATTATTTTTACCAAAATAGAGTTAAACCTTCCTAGAGCCAGCTTTCCAGAGGTATTTTCCTCAGTTTGAACTTTCAGAGATCGGGCATTGCCACGACCTGTTTCATCAAAGTAAAAGCTAATGGGCTCCTTTTGGAGTCAGAAACACCTTGTTTCAAATCCCAGATCAATGTGTAATCCCTTGCTTGGGGTCCTTGGATGAATTATTATTTGATTTTTATCTCAATTTCTGCACTTTAACCTATAAAAGTCAAATACCCTTTAAAAAGGGTTTTTATGGTGTTGTGAATATGTTTCAATTAAATATTTTCATTGCAAAGGGCAGTGAAAGACACAGAATAGGTACTGTGTGAGTGATGGATCACTCCTGCTACTTTTCTGAAATTTAAGATGTTTTCCTAGATTGTGGATCTTTCCTCCATTCTCCAGCAAATCCTATTCATCCCATTACAGTTGCGTTAGTTTACTATGCTCTTAGTCATCACAGATTGCCTTTTTTCACCCCATAATAGTTTCTATTCTAATTTCCCATTTTAGCATGTTATCCAAGGAATAAGCATCAAGTAATAGCAAAGAAATAATAAAATAAAATTTACATACACACACAATCTAGTCAAAACAATTAGAGTGTAGGCAGGCACTTCTGCTTTCAAGATATTTCCCTAGTAGAAATGCAGTAAGTAAAAATGTGTAGAGATACACAAAAGCATTATTTTGGCTAGCAGAGAGAAAGGAGAGAAAATTGTTAAGAGTTAACTGGTTTCTACCTGAACAATAGATCTGCCCTAACTACTCCTGAATGTTGAAATAGATTTTTGGTCTTCATTTTTAAACAAGTAAGATACATTTATGGAGAGTTACAGTGATTGTACTCAATAAATATTTCATATCCTCCCACCTGATAGCAATATTTTTAGAGTAGTTTAGTATTTGCTGTACTAAGGGTGGAATAAAGGACATTGAGAAAGTAGATAAATAATCTTTTAAGGTGACAGTTTTCACAACATTCATACTGAACATAAGGATTTCTTAACATAAATTCTCTATAAATATAATATCTAAGTATAAAGGTTAATATATAAGTATTTAAAGGTATGATTTAAATAACATTTTTGATAAGAGGTTTGGGTGATATCAGCATTTTATTTTTAGTATATTACCTCTACACTTTCTTATAGTACACTGAAAGAGAAATATTTTTGAAGGTCTTAATAATATAAGAATTTGTCCCATTTCATGTTTGTTTTTGTTTTTCTATACTTAAGACCACTTTCTCTTAACTTTATGTATGTCAATTTTTTAAAACTTAATATAAGTAATAAGCAGTAACATAATCCTTAGGAAAACCACATATGATACCTGGATAAACTTTCCATTGTTATAAGTTCCATATGAACAGGAATATGATCTGTTTTGCTCAAAGGTATAGTCTCAGTTTCTAGAACAGTGCCTGGTATATAGCAGGTGATCTATAAATATGTGTTAATACATTATTAAATGCTTAAAAAATAATAAATCTCCAACTATCTGAAATAGAGTTCTAGGGAAGGAGACAGGAGAAAAAAAGTTCAGAAGAACTGACATCTTAGTATGAGCAACTTTGTTTCTAAAATTGAGGGACTTGGTAAAGCAGATTCACAATATCCTCCTAGATAATTCATAGAGGGATTTCATGAGTCTCAGAGTCTGTGTCTAATTCTAAGACTGCATTGGGTCATAAATATCAACCAGGAGATGAGAGGCAGAAAATATCTTTGAAAAGTGTGTCTCTCCTGCGCCAGGCAGATTCTGGTAAAAACGAGCTGACAGTGACAGGCCAAATTCTCCCTGCCTTGTGAAATTCCCAAAGTATACTACTCAGTTATAATTGTTTTAAAGCTTCAGTTGGCATTTATTTCATTTATCATTGACCATTTCTGAAATGTGAAAATTTTCTTCCTTGTAAGTTAGCATGCATTGTATAGAATAGAAAATTTGTCCTAAATGAATTTATTATTCTCACCTGTGCTCTGAGAAAGGGTTTCAAGATTCAGGATGATTGATTGATGGCAGAGCTCTGATTTGGAACCAATGTCATTTGTCATATTAAAAAGTACTAAAATGAAAGGAAATTTTTGCCCAGATACTAGAACTTCAGGCTGACTGGTGACATCCTACAAGGCTATAGCAGCGAACTGAACATGGCTGTTCATGACTGTGCTCCTCAGTGTTGCTGATGTAGGTGGTGTGTGTTTGTGTTTGTCATCGCTTCCAGGAGTTTTGCTCAGTCTGCACAGGGCATGAGGGCAGGTACCCATGTGTCTGGTTTTGGTCAATGTTGTGTCATTGGTGCCTGCCACAGTGCCTGGTATATAATAGGTGCTCATTTTGTTGCTCTTGAATTAATGTATAAAGTTAATGTTAGCACTGAGTGGTGCCAGGTTAAATATTAGTGATAAGAAACAGATCAGACCATGTTTGTGGTCAGGGAGTTTAATGGAAGGTTTCTCAGTTTTAATGGAAGTCCTCAGTTTAATGGAAGAAGTAGATGTGAGTGATTTTTATGCAGGTGGGTGAAAACTACTTGTGCTGCCAAACAGCCCAGACCCACAGCAGCACAATGGAAGGGCACATACTTCAGACTCGTGGTGGGCAAGATCAAGGAAGGTTTCCTGGAGATAGTCTTGGAGTTCACTGTTGAAATAAATCTTAGACTTAGGGAATTAGAAAAGGAGACATAGTTATTCCAAAAGAGACAATACAAGCAAGTATGAACAAGACTGTTCCATTCAGTATATCCCTAAGTTAATATAGCAAGAAGGAACTTTCCTCTCCGTTTTATTTTCTTTCATTTTAATATCCACTCTTTCTCTTCTTTTTCCCTTTATTCTAACAGCAATGTGAACACCACCACAAATACATGTTTCCTCCAAAGAAAGAATTTAAGTTACTATAAGAATAATAATTACAAGCACTCCTCAAAATGACATAAAAGTCAGATCCTCATTCGCAAATTAGCTTATCCTACGCCTTCTAATATTGTTTTATCTTTCAGCACTTTGGGTTTTATCTGGAAAATCCTCTTTTTACAAAGGCTATATAGTCCTACACTTTCAACAGAGGGCATTGGTTTGAAAGTGTAAGCAAGATTCTCTGCACAATGATAGACTAACCAGCTTCATGGTTATTTAATTCATTCAGGTAAAACTTATAGTTAAATTGCATTCCTGTTCAATATAGGGTTAATTCTTCTAGTTTATATCTTGGGAATATTTTTTAAACATTTATTTAATATTCACTCATTTATGTATTATTAAAATACATGGTATTTCTTTAAAATATTACACATCTCTCAGTTATTTAAAGAATAGTACCAATACTATGTAAATTAGTCCTTTTAATACTGGTGAACCACTTAACATGGAAAGAGGGAATATTGGTTTGTGGCATTGTAAGACTTTTCATATATATAGATATGTACAGCAAACTGTGTGTGTGTGCATGTGTGTGTGTTTTTCTCAGGAAAAAAAGGTCAATACACTAGCACATGCATTTCCAGTTTTGGTTTGTGTCACTTTGTTTCTTAAGCTTTTCATGTGTTAACTTTTTTTTCAGCTTTCTACTTGATCCCTATTTCCCAAGAATATTATATGGCAATATCAAATATGAAATACACATAAATGAAAAAAATTGAACAGTTTCTGTATTCATATTTGTGAGCTTCTTAAGGGCAAAAAGGGCCTCTTTTTTCTTTTTTTCATCTATACTCTTAGCTTCTGGTACATGGTAGGACTCAAAATTTACTACTTAAGTATAGTGTATAATTGTATGCATATATTCATATGTATGCAAATTAATGTTGATAAGGAATAACTACACATAAAAAATAATTATGTCTGTTAAGCTGGTTAATTTAAATTTTTATTGAAAATACTGTTTTTTGCAATTAAAGAAAGTTTGTCATCAGATGACATCTTTAAACAAACCAAAAGCAAAAACCATGCATATAGACATACATAAATAAATATGTGAGTGTGTATATGCTTTAAAAAATGCTATGTAGCATCAAAAATAAATTGCTAGTAATTACTAAGGTATTAGGAATATTGAATGTTATATTCACTGTACACTACAAGTTTAATGGGAAATATACACTGTATATAGATATTCCCACCCACTGTATTTCACAGGATCAACACTGAAAGAAAAATGAATTTAATTGTTGATGTCACCTAACTTCAATGAATGTTTTCCTCAATAATTGTTATTGCTATTATTGGTACTTGAAATTCTGATAAAACTGTCATTTCTATTCTCTTGTTTCTAATTCTTGAGAATGATTCAAATTTCAGATTTTGTAAGAAGAAAATTATTTCATTACAAACATTTTTTAGGTAATGGAAGGGGCTTTTTTTCAATTTCCAGTGGAAGTCATGGATTTTTTTAAAAATTAATGAACTATCTATTAAATGTGGGCCAAGGATATCAAATGTAGCTATAAGCATGGAAAATAGCATTTGAGTAATGGACATTTAGTCCCATCTTACACAATGAAATTAAGTTTCTAGATTTATGAGCTAAGGTTGGCTCTGTAGCTGAAAGTGGGTGACAAATTGACATAGAAGAAGCTAGGCTAATGATTATGTGAATCCAATTATAATTACTTTGTCAATTCATTATGTCCATGTCGATTTTTTATTACTTTAATTTGTACATAGATTACTAGTAATAGTTTCAGTCAATATGATTGAAATGAATTATGTGGAATCATGGTAGTCTTTAAGAAAACATACAGTTTTTACTTAAAAATATATCAGGAAAACTACATTCTGACCTTGAAAGTTTTGCTACCTCTACCCATGGCTCTAAATTTTACTCCTTTAGGGACTGTATTTGTCAAGCTACAAATAAGAAAATAGAAACATCTCTGAGTATTTAAAATAGGAGGGAAATTAATTTAGAAAATTAGTTATGGAAGAGCTGGGAAGCCAAACAAGGAACAGAGATGAGTAACAATAGGGAGGCACTGTCATCCCTAGACTAGAGAAATGGAGGGCAGAGGCAATGGTACTGGAGTCAGGGCTGCAGTCTCCTGTTTGGACCTGGATCCATGACAGAGTTTTTCATTGGGTTTTGCATGGTGGTGGGGGGAAAGTAGAGCAAAGGATAAAGAGGAAACAGTGCTGAAGCAGCAGGTGAAAAAGGACTGGCTAAAAGAAAGCTACTTGCTGTTGAGGAGGAGAGGGTACCATTTAGGACACTAAATGGCAGCAGATGTTGTGTAGTTGAGGAAAGGGCAGACATAAATATGCCTCATTTGTTTAACCAGTCATTCAATTAGCAAACATTCATTGGATACTGATCTCACTGTTGGGGGAGGGGCGTGCTAGGAAAGGTAAAATATGAAATCTCAATTTCTCTGGGCCAAAGGTGCTTAAAGCCTTATAGAAGACACTGGGATTGCAACATCAGTCTGGATACATCTGAGATTTAATAGAGAGATGCTTGATGGGCTACTGGAACTCAGAAATATAGGAATTAAATGAGAATGAGAGTCAAGAAAAAAAAAGGGACTCTTAATTTTGATTTACAGATACTAATGGGATTTCACTGATTGAAATGAATGCTGATGGCTGTGCATTGCCATAAAGATATAAGAACATATATTTTGACAGTGGGTTCATAGGATTTTAAGAAATTTGGAATGGCTAAGACAAAAAAAAGCATTCTTGTGGTATTGAGTGATGCTAGAGAATCAGCAGAGCCCCGTGGGCTGAACTCTTTGATCATTTTGCCCCAGTCAAGCCCTGCCATGACCAGCTAACTTTGACATTTGTAGAACTTGTAGAACATGCCATTATAGATCATGAAAATGAACCTTAACATTTGAAAACTTTATTCAGTGTTACACCTCCACAAAGAAGTCATGTCAATGACCATCTTTTTATAGCCTTTACTGGCCTGCTTCACAACTACGAATTGCTCCCATTACTCTGGAACCTAAGTAAAGTTTTACTGAGGTAAATTAATGGTCCTATATATTCTTTGACACTCCTAATATCCATAGACGTAACTACATCCATCTCCTTGGTCTGGGCAAACTCTAACCACTTTGACCAATAAAATGTGAAGAAGACCTGTGCAAGGTTAGGGACTAGAACTTAAGAAACTCAAATCCCGTCTCCCATCTCTATGAGCACTACCTGGGAGCACCGAGCATCGGGTGAGAAGCCCACCCATCCTTCCAGCTGTCCCCCTCCATAAATGGCACTGAATAAGTGAATAAAGCTAACTTGGATGCTCAGGACTATCCCCTTTTCTACCCTATTGAAGACTTTAATCAAAATCATGTAAAGGAGAAGGAGCACTTAGCAGAACTCTGTCTGAATTTCTTTTTTTCCCTTTTTTATATGATGAGTTTATTTTATGGAGCAATTTTAAGTTTACAACAATATTGAGATGAAAGTACAGAAATCTGCCAAATAACCTGTCCCTACATATGCATAATGGTACATGTTTTACCAAGAATGAACCCATGTTGACACATCATTCTTTCCCAAAGTCCTTAATATACCGTGGGGTTCAGTTTTTCCTATCTTGACACTGGTTTCCATTGTGGTTTCAGCTCATGAGTCTCAGGTCTGGTACCTGTGTCTCCCTGTATCCACTTGCCTTTCTTTCTAGGCTTAGAGGGAGTGGTTTGCTCTGTGTATTTGCCTCTTTATGAGAAGAACTTGACTTTTCAACCTGTTTAGCTTCTTACTTATTAGAAGGAGTGGTGACTTGCAAGCTCCTTACATGGGGAAGTGGAAACTCAAAGTCCCCCCAATTGTATTTCTAACACCAAAACCCCTGCCAGACATAATAACATGTTGTTTTAAGGCCCTGTGCTTTGGGGTCATCTGTTACACAGCAGGACTCACAAGAAGTGTTTAATACAAATCTTGACAATCCAATTAAATTAATGTATTAATAGTAAATATCAATATATAGGCAAACCCATATATTGAGCCATTGTTTTTCCAAAACAAAATTGTTTTCTTTTGTTCAAAATCATAAGTCTTGTTCTGTTTTGTTTTCCCCACTAAACAAAGTACACAGTCTGAGGTGGGCTGCCTTATCTTGCTGGTGACTGTCTGGTGGCCGGGGACTGTGAAATATGTAAGGAGGACCTAAGGACACCCATTCAAGGTAGTCATGGGTCAGATATTCAGACACCAGTTGGTAGGAGACCTCAGGCACTGGTAAAAGGGGCAAGTGGGAGATCCGAACAACTCAGAGTGAGAACTGTGGTGATGTGAGGATCAGGGAAAGGCAAGGAAAATGAATTTTGATAAAACAGATAAGCTGAAGATTTTCAAATTTGCTTGACAATGTTGTGAGCCAGTTCCAATATGCATCTGGTTGGGGTCAAAATATCTGCAGAGTATAGCTGGTTCTAGATGTATAGGAGCATAAATTATGTATGTCTTGATTAAAAAACTAAAGACAGGAGGGGGAGAAAAAGGCTGCTTTTTAAATTCCTGGGCATGTTTAAGTCTGTAGACTAGTAACACAATGCTATATTTCCAGAACAAGCAAGAAAAATAGTATAAAATCATACCACAGCGACCTATTAAATGAAATGGGTTGAAACTAGTCGGACATCTCCTTTAAAACAAATTTCAAACCATTTAGAGTGACCTAAATGTCCAGGGTTTTTTTCCTTTTTTTTTTTCCTTTGCTCTTGATTTTAGCTTTGGAATGTTACATGTATTTTTTGACATGAGGAGAGGCTTCTGCATAGAGAATTGCCTTCTACTAAACATGTGATATTATGCTCACATCGCTTTTCATTTTGTTATTCAAAATTAAATTTCTGGAAAGAAGAGATTATTCTCGAGTTTCTAAGCCTTTGTAATTTCTGCCTGAGCCACTGTATATTAAAGTTTCTTCCAAATTACAGAGTTCATACCAAGAAGAGCCTCTCCCATATCTTCAGATCTATTCTATTCCATTCTACTCTATTTTATTCTATTCTATTCTCTAACATCTATCAAATGGCCAAGTCCTCATTTTCATTATATAAATTAATTTCATATTGGCCCCTCCCAGCTATATTAAGATAAATACCTATGCATTTAGATTTATTACATAGCAAAGAATGTATCTTCTCTTTAGATAGATTAAAATAAAATGTGTGAACTTTCTAAAAAGCAGTATCCATGTATCATGTAAGTGGAATGTCTACAAGAAATTAACTAGCAAATCATTTACAATAAGTACTCAGTCGAGTTATAAATATTATATCCCAGTGTACATATTCCCTTCTTCCTTATAATGAAAACATGAATGTCATGTATTAAATCTATACAACTGAATTCCAACACACTTAAGTGTGATTCTGTGACTAATTTTTGTCCAATAAAAAGTAACTGACATGTAAATTCTAAGAAATCTCTTTATATGGTAAGGGCATTCCCTTAATTCATCTTTTATTATTTTCCCCTGGCTGAATTGTGAGCATAATATTGGAGGAGATCATGTGGTAAATTTAGAAATAGAGTCTATGCATAACAGATTCATAAAGTAGAAAGAACCTGGGTCCTTAACATAGCAGAGTCCCACTCTCGCCTCTGAAATTACCCAAATCAGATGTAATAGATACATCCTTTTCTAATCTACACTTTTTTTGGCTACTTATAGCTGAACCTCAGCCTAACTAGCATATAAATTATGTTATATGATATTGTATATGATATTATATATACTTATTGTAAATGATATTATATAATTATATAATATATATGGTATATAATATAAATATATATATACATAATATATAAATGTGTGAATATAAAATGTATGAAAACGTCTGTGTATATATATACTCAAAGATAGTATCATTACTTGCTATTCTCTTCTCCTGTGCTTTATAAAAGTTTGTACTTCTTAATGTAACTTGTGACATCTTCAAATACTCTTTTGATATAACCAGAGATCAAATATCCATTTTCATTTGAAAAAAATGAATGAAAGAGCTATCACTGGTGTCCAGCATACTGCTGTGATTTACCAACTTCAAGGATAGTTCTGCCATTAATTGGAGATATAGTATCCTAGTTTTTAAATTAGAAGTAAGCCCTTCTTTTAATGGAATGTTATCAAGCTGACAAGCAGAAACTAATGTTGGGGCAGAAGATGGGACTTGATTAAGACCAGACTACCCCCATTCATATAAGTAAAAATATTCGTAGTTTTCTATTGATTAGTTCTGCTTGAAATTAGAATGTTATTTCCACTCAAAAACTGATTTTTTTCCATTTCATTCATTAATAGCACAGAATTAGCCAAAGAACCAGAAATATGTAAAATAACTCTTAATTTGCAGAGACAGTGTTCAAATTCAGAATTGAAGTTTTTAAATGTAATCCATAACATTGAATAAAGTATCATGATCATTTATGTTCTTATTATCATGATAATTAAAGGATTTTTATGAATAGGTATTAAAGAAAACAAAAAGCATTTATATTTTCTGACATTGAAATGAGTTGTTTTCTTAATAAACCATTTCAGTTATCTATTGTATAAAAATATAGCCCAAACTTAATGGCCTAAAATAATGCCTATTTATGTCTCATGTGTCAGAGCACAGATGGTGGTTCTCTTGTTCCATGTCACATCCGCTGGGGTCATCAGGTTACAGCAACAGCTGAGACTTAGGCTGAAGTTAAAAGGTAAGAGAAGGTTTCATCATGTCTTCCGGTAAGTGCTTATTTTTTGCTTGGGCACCTCAGTTCTTCCCCACATGGACTCTATTCTTTTCTTATTTCCCAAGTTCTAAGAGCAGTAGAGAGGAAACTTCCATGTCTTTTAAAGCTAGACACATAGCTAGCACAAGTGCCGACGTTCTGTTTGCCAAAGCAAGTCACTAAATCAGTCCATATTAAAGGAGAGGGAAAACAGACATCTCCTATGAGAAGAGTGGCATATGCATACAGAGTGAGGAAGAATTCTTAATAAATATCCAAAGAGCCTTTTTCATAGTCCACGTCTGATAAAAAGAAGTCACGCTTTCTCCAATTAAAAAATGCATTCACTCACTTCCCTGGGACACTCACCTAATACTGGGTCAGGCTCAAGTCCAGGATCTAGTGATCTGCTTTAATTGCAAACATGGATGAAGTTGTTTCTGCTCTTAATATGGAGACCTGTAAACTAAAATGGTAAGTTATTTATGTCGAAAAAACGTAACACACAATTCTAAGACAGGAGCAAGTTAGCTACCACACAGTCCTCTTCAAAAGGTTGTGGGTGACAGTAAGTCACTTAGCAGTCATGCCTAAGGTAATTCTGAGATCCAGCCAGCATAGGTCACCATATTTGTTGACTCGAGGCAGGAAAGTTCCCTTATTAGAGCTTATTTGGGAGTTGTTTCCTAATCTATTGTTCTCCATGGCTCCTATAATAATTCACTCAGACTTGTGAGGTAGTTATTACTTTCCTCATTTTCACAAAAATGTTTTCAGTTTTATAAGGGATAAATAGTGAAAAATAAACATGATGAAACTACATCACTCTGACCAAAAATTCCATATTTTGCAGCACATCTGGAAATAAATGAGATGATAAACAGAGACAAAAAAACAACAGCAGAGAGGGAATGTTAGTCACAGAAGGGCAATGAAGGAGAAGGCAGGAGGGATCTCTCACCATGTCTGTGTTTATTTCTCTCTGAGGCTAAGTTTTGTCATAGACACCATAAGGGTTTATACTCCATGATCTTAAGGATTTGAAACATTTGCTAAAATCCACTAGTGACTTTCATTTGAAAAAATGTCTCAAATGCAAATTTTTCCACTGTTTTCTCTAATCTGCCAAGGACAGCATGTAGTACCAGACTGTTTGTTTTTCTGGCTCAAAATCTCTTCCCTTGTCCATCCTGTTTTCTGAAATACTGCATCTTTTATTGCCACCCCACTGTTATTCACCTGTATCATTATCCTTTTGTTATTTTCCATCCATTTAGGGAAAATATATAACCACAGATCAAAAGATAAGGTACTGAGGTCTCCACTGTGTGACCAGGCCTCCCAGGGAAAGTTTGGAGCGATTTCCCAAAAATCAGAAGACACTAACCTTCTCTGTTTAAAGTGACTCAGTACAAGGTTTTCATGGAATGAAAGTCCTATCTGTAGGGTGATTACAGAACTCCACTCTTTGTCCACCCCTAAAGAGGCCCATTGGGAAGTATTATAAACACCAAGTGCTGACTCTAGGTTAAGAAACAGTCTATGAGACCAGGATAGGAAAATTGAACTATAAACAATTTTGATCATTTCATTGTTTAATATTCAGATGCTATTTTAGAGAATCCAGCTGAGTTAAATAGAAAAAACTCAACAACAAATTTGTTGCCATAAAAACCAGGGAATAATTTTCAGAGTAGATATTCTACACAGTTTACTATTGTTAAATATAAGGCATATCTCTTCTTATTGTGCTTCACAGAATACTGTACTTTTTACAAAATGAAGGTTTGTGGCAATCCTGCTTTGAGCAAGTCTATCATCACCATTTTTCTAACAGCATTTGCTCATTTCTGTCTCTGTGTCACATTTGGCTAACTCTCACAATATTTCAAATGTTTTCATTATTATTACGGTGATTTGTGATTATGTCTTTCTGAAAGCTCAGTTGATGGTTAGCATACTTCAGCAACAAAGTAGTTTTTAAAATGTGTGCATTACTTTTTTTTACAGATAACACTTCTGCTCACTGAACAGATGACAGTACAGTGTAAGCATAACTTTTATATGCACTGGAAACCAAAAAATTCATTGGAATCACTTTATTGGTATATTCACTTTATCACAATGGTCTGGGACCAAACCCACATATCTCTGAGGTGTGCCTATAAAGGGAGAATTGATAGCCCTCCAACCTTCCATATTACATTGGTATCCTCCATCTCTCCTTACTTCTGATAATTTTCTTAAGTACCATATAAAACTAAAATTAGTACTAGGGAAGAAAATAATAAAAAAATCCTGAAGTAGCTTGTTTCAATATCTAAAAGCAATGAAGCAGTCACACTTTTGAATGTCAACAACACTTTATTTGATGTATTTATTTAATCCTAATGGCAAGCCAAAGAGTTAAGTGACATTTTTGTGCCCATTTTAAATCAAAGAATCCAAGCAATGGAGTTGTATATGTTTTATGCCTAAAGTAATATTGAAAGTAAATGGTTTTGAGATTTAATCAATCTAATTAAAAACACACAGATTCTATTATTATTGTTTTACAGCTAAGTACACTGAGGTATAATGAGTTCATGTAAATTGTTGTATGTCACATAATTCCTAAGTATTAGAGCCTAAGTCTGAATGTAGGGTGCCTGATGACAGAATTTTAATTCCTTACCATTAGGTTCTGCCATGTTCAGCCTATCAGTTCTGAAAACCTTTAACTGATCCATACAAAAACTTGAAATTTGCAGGCATCCACTCATGTGCTTTCTCCTTTTTCTTCTGTTATAGAAAAGAAGGTTTTCCAACTTTTACATAAGCCCACTTACTCCATGTGTGCTTGAGAACACAGACCCATTTCATTTCCCTCATTTTCAGAAACCTTCAACCAGCAATTGTCCTTACGGCCTGAAATGACTTTCAACATAATTTTCATGACTAATGAAGGATTAAAAACTGAAGGCATATATGTCTTTTATTGAAAATTGTTTAAAATGGTACACTTTGTATAGCACATGAAATATTATATTTAATTTTGAATATGTAAACTGTGATTTCACCCTACTACAAAATAGGATTATTTCATACTGCAAAGACTTACAACCACAAATAAGCATGTGGGTTTAAAGTATTTATAGTGATATATGTTTGCCAGTTTCTGAGTTATTTCTGATAATACCTCTTTGACACCTATTCTCTGGATTAGGAGAATGTTACACAAAATTTGATCTCTGAATTGGAAAAGAATGGTATTATTCTATGTAAGCAAGAAACATCAGCTCAATGTTAGGCCTTGGGGTGGATGTGGGGGAATAGAAGTTATCCCAGAGTTGTTCAGAATTCACCTATTAGACCCAATGTAGTCACAGGGGTTATAAATAACTAATTTCTTATGCAATTTTTGTGTGCAAGGAGAAAGACAAAACAGTGGAAAGCAAAGAAATATCAGAGCATAGCAGACAATACTTGCTCCTCTCCAATGCAGGATAGCATTTGCTAAACATAAAAACGTTCATTTCTTAAAGACCAGAGGTAAAGGTGGTTCTATACTCTGCCTTACCATTGAAATGTTGCATTTTTTGTCACATCCTTGTACAGGGATGAAGCTATTTAAAAATGCAAGAAAAAGAAAAAAAAATAATGTCAGAGGAAGAAATGTATAAAGGCTGATCAGAAGATTTTCAGATCAGAGAAATAATTCTATTCTTTGGATTTATTAAACCTAATCTAAAATTATATTTGGACAACTGTGTATGTGTTGATACATGTTCTGTTCAGCATAGTTTGTAATGATGCACGTAGGACAACCAAAATATTCATCAGTAGAAAAAGTGGTAAATAAATTAGAGTGCATTCATACTCGAGTACTCTTCAGCCATTAAAAATAAGTAGTTAGATGTGGCACATTGTATTACTGTTTGAAATACTCCCTGTCTGTGCTAAAATACTTACCTGTCCTGATGATTGCCAACTTGGCTTCAAATCTTGCTTCACCAGTGAAATGTGAGAAGTGATATGGGTAGCTTTTAAAGTGAGATTTAAGAGCCAGTGTGTCCCTCTCTCTCTGTAAGGAGAATCATTGCTCAAAACTGGGGTTGCTCTATCAGTCTGGGTGCCACAGGGAAGAATTCATGGACTTTGGTGGCAGTTCCCCCTTGGTAGCTGTATAGTAAATAAACTAATGTGATGGTAATAAGTTAATTAGATTCTGAATTATAGAGTCACTTGTTATTAGCACAGCATGATTTATCCTAACCTGACTGATTATGTAGATCTGTGTGTATAGTCAGAGTGGCTGGGCAGTGGTGGAAACCCAAAGGTTGAACATACTAGTTGAGTCTTGCAGCTCATTTGTAGTATTAGTTTTTTCTTCCTTTAACAGGTTCATCATATCTCAAGCTGGGTTATACTGTGGCTTAACTCTAATTATAAACTTAGTAAACAGGAGGGGCAGATAGGGAAGGTCCTAAGGAAAGCAGATGCTGTCTTGTGGAGGAAAGGCCTATACATTTTTTTCCATGGTAGGGGAGATTATCGCTACCATTTACAAAGAGGGGTGAGCCAAGAGTTTAGATTGAAGAGGTTCAGAGGATTCATTGGAATAAAAGATCTTCACATACATCTGCTCAGATGTCTCCATGGTCATAAAATATAATGAAATTTTATTAGCCATGAATTGCTAATATTATCTGCCAAATATTTTCTGATATCATTCTCTAATATCAGAATATATATCTTATGTGCATATTTAAATATGCATTTAAAAATATGCTTTATTGTAAATAGTGATATATCCCCTTTTTAAAAAAGTTCTATATCCATTTTCCAATACTAAGTGAAAACCTTGTGTCAAGCATTTTGAGTTATGCCTTCATACCTAGTTCATACAAATACTCAATGAGTGCTTGATAGATGAATGACTATGTGGTGATTCCCCTCAGTAAAGAACAGTACTTTGAAGGGTGATATTTTATGTGCTGTTAGAGGCCAGTGTAGATATGCAGAAAGGTAGCCTTGAGCTTGGAGTACTTGAAGTATCCCTGTAAAAGAGATTCATCCGATATAACCCTGTAGAAGGACACATTATGTAGACACAAAATGTTGCCTGAAAAATTAAAATATTCATTCACATGCAGAAAGTTCATCTGGATGAAACTAACTTTCAAAAGAGAAGATTTGTGTGGCACAACATGTTTCCTATAAGGAGCCACTGTTCCCCTCACAAAATTCCTGGTCTCTCAGCCTGTGATCACTGTAATGCTATTACTCAGTTTTTAAAAAGCTAAAACCCAAAAGACAAGTTGGCAGTATACTATGATTTAGAGTTATAAACAAAAGCATGCAGATAGGAAAAAGCAAATATGCGCTTAAGATGATGGCTGTAACAGATAAGGGTGATTCTAGTTAAGGTGCATCATGATTTGGGCGTCAAATAGACTTCTACATTTCCTATCCAAATCCCTGAACAAATTTTGTTTAATGGAAAATGCTAAGCAGTTCATATTAAAACTGTCTGTTAGCTCTACTCAGGCTCAAGAATGATTTGAACAGACATCAAGCTGAAAGCATCTAACCAGTGGTAAAGACAACACAACCCAATTTGGCCTATTCTTCAAGTTAACTATTTCCAAGTTGCTCTGCAATAAATGACATATAACAGTCATAGGAAAGAGCATGATATCAATCATTCCAAACTGTTTTCTAAGGAAGATCCAGATTTTCAATTAATATCACCTTGGCCTGCCCATGGAACCAGCCTGTAAAACAGGCTTATCTCTCTAAAGATTGTACAAAAATAAAACTTTCACTTTCAAACCCATTTACCCCTTGGGCTAACATTAAACATTTCTTATTACTGTTTTTTCTTTCCATCCAATAGTCTTAAACTCATGTATGTGCAAGAACAGTTATTCAGTTCTCGCTCCATAGCTTGCTAAATTGAAGAAATTACTGGGCTTGTCTTACAGTAAATGTAACTTTAAAATTCTTACCAGATCACCATATGGAAGAAACATACATACACACTGGCCTGATTACCTGAGCCTAGTCTGTGACTATGTAACTCTGTCTATAGATCAACATAAAGTATTTCGCAAGGGTTCAATATACATTTCACAAGTTGTTTAATTTACAATAAATAAATGTAGTTAACTGTAAAGCAGCTTCAGCATCACCTGGGAACTTGTTTAGAAATGCAAAATATCTGGCCCCATACTAGGATTACTGAATCAGAAATGCTGGGGACTTTGCAAAGAAATTTGTGTTTTAATAGTTTTCCAGGTGACTCAAGTATGCTCTAAGGTTTGAGAAACTCTGCTCTAACTACTAAACTTTGATTATGAAATTTAGTATGATAGAAATATATTGCTTTACACAGTTGCCTAGAATTACTAACTGCCACAGGGTATCATAATCACCACCCATTTATAGGTCACTATGTGGATATTCATGTCTAGGCTCAGACCCTGTTTGTCCAGGTACATTGGCCAAAATTGTGAATATTTTTACTGAAACACTCCTTATGCTGCCTAATCACCTGATGATGTGACAGAATGAACAAAAGAAAATTAATTTATCTTTGCTAAGATTGAAATACATTGTTTTTCAACATGAAGCATTATACTCTAAATGAAGGTGATAGGACCACTAGTATACAAGATCTCCTCCAGATATGAGGGGAACCATATGAATACTAAAAACACTGCCAATTATAAATTTTAAATGGGGTAACTACACGTAAAAATGATCCTAAAAATGTACTAGGGAAGTACAGTATCCTAACATTATATTGGGACATAGCTGTGATAATAAGAACATGTCCTCATCAAAACATATGTCTGCAATTTAATAATCACAGAACAAACAGATGAAATACACAAACTTAATATTAAGAGGCAATTGATGTAGCATCTACAAGAGCCAGTCAATCAAATGATTTTTTTGCTTTGAGCAAAACGACTCCATATGAATGTTATACAAACGATAGGATAGAAATTATTTTTCCCTGAGGTATTTATGGAAGATATAAACAGACATAGATGTGTTATTTTGCATGTTAAGATGACCAAATGGAATCATTGTTTATTAACTGAGCAGTTGCTTAGTGGTGAGTAGCAATTAATTCAATCAGTCTTGTAATCCTGATTTATGAATAAGGATTTTGTGGTAAGTAGATGTTGAGTTCTGAGAGCACATCAGAATTGGGCCATGGGGGACCTCATACCTAAACTTAGCATAATGAGGTGCTGAAAAACTCATTCACTGACATCAACTGGAAAGATGATTCATTTAGACAGTAACATAACTTTATTTTATCTGAAATAAATTATTGCAAAACTGATTATTCCTAAATATGAAATTTTAAAATATTCTATAATTACAAAACTGTAAATCTAGGTAAATACCCTGTATAGATGTTTATATACATTTGGAGCCACTGAAAAGAGAAGCAAAATTATCGTTAGAGTCTGGTATATTAATTTACTTTCATAATAGAGATCTGAATGTCAAGAAGAAGGTTAAAATGTATTCATTATATGGACACATGTAAAACATTTCTATGAATATTTCCATCTCTAAAATATTAGAGAAAAACCTCTAATACTTCTGTTTAATGGCAATATTTTGAATGCATCTGGATTAAGGCAATCCAGATGTAATATAGTACATCCTATCCAGAGTAGCCAGTGGTGTGAATATTTGTGATGATTCAATATTTGGTATTTTAGAAATAAAGCCCTAAGACTGAGATCACAACTCCTCCATTATGTACTTAATTAAATCATTCAATAAACACTTGTTGAATGTCTAATTTGTCCTTTTCACTGAGGATGACATAAGAATTTAAATATAATAAAATAAAATTAAGGAAATGTAATTCTTAAATGTAAGAAGCTGCTTGGTCTAGTGAAAAGGGCAAAAATGTGAACAGCCATAATAGGGGCATTTAGTCTGCCCCTAAATGATACAGTATCCTGGTGGACTTTAAAACTGTGCTGTGGTTTTTCAAGAGTACCCAGGACATGAGAGGAATGTTCTTTGATAAGAGGCTTTTTTTTTTACTTTTATTCTGAGGAAACAAGAGCTTTATCACTGAGAACTGATGAAGAATTTAGAATTTGAAAATATTTAACAAGACTTTATGCTTTGCTCAGATAAGACCTTCAAGATGTGATATGTAAAACACTTGTATAAAACTAAGTTAAATTTTAATGTAAACTTAATTAACTTTATCTTATTCATAAAAAACTCTTTTCAGTTAGAGCATTTCACCTAACATGATATTTAGAGAAAAAATCTATTTTTCTAGTACTTTATAGACTTTTGCTTTAAGAATGATTTAAATGCTTCCTTCTTCATAAAACCTTGGGTACACATTATATTTACATTTCTGTTTATTAATGCCTAAGGGCTTCATCTATTAATGCTACATAATATAGAAATGCACTGCAATGTGTTCATTATAACTGAATAATTTGCTTTATATACCTATTTACTTGTTTAAAGTGTACATTTAGAATTTAGCATTCCTGGAATAGGGGTGTTCTCTCACTTTTATGGAGTTTGTGGTAAATTTAATTCATCAATTCAATTAATTATGGTTCACAATGTCTTCTAAGTATCAGACAGTAGTATAAGAGGTATAATTACACAGACATAATCTAAATCAAAGAATGCAAATTAATAATTCATGGAAAATAAATACCACTGAAACTGACATGAAACTGTCAAATTTTTAATTTGCCAAGGCAGAATATTAACAGGATTACCCTCACTATTATTTTAAATGTAAGTGATTGGAGATCAGTGCACCACAACTAAACCATTTCCTTCGTACCTACGTCTGTTGGAAAATCCATCTGTGTCCTAGCAGAAACTAATGTGGAGATACCCACAGAGCGTATATGCTCAGATTTGTAAATAAAGTAACTGTGACTTACCCCTGTACTCACCATCTTCTTTTCCTTCCCATTTTGCTGCTGCCCCTCTCCTTCTTTCTCTTGTCTTTGTTTGTTTTATGTCATTTTGTCCTATCATCTCTCACTATCTAACTCCTCTGTTCTCTACACTCAATTTCTCAAATCCTCTCAGGAAGGAGAATTTAAGTGAATGGTGAATACCTAGTGTCCATTCCCAGGAGTGTTTGTGGTTTTAGCAGAAATGAGAAATCACTTCTTGCTAAATGGTGGTTGAAGGCAAATGGGAAAAGTAGTGGAAGATAGGATGAGTATTTTAGGAGGCTGTTAACAATGTTTTAAAGCTTTGAACTCATGCCACCCAGGCAACAGTTAGAGGGCAAAGCTGATCTGAAACCACAACCACCAATACACAGCCCTTTTTCTTCTTCATTGAATAATTTCTCCTTTAGTCCACAATGTTGTATACATCCCACATTTTCCACTATGTATAAACAACTAGAAGTATGAGATTTTACTGAAGTTGAAAATGATCATGTGCCGGAGTCCAGCTCCAGCAGCGGGGGGTGAAGCCCAAAAGGATGAGACAGAGTCAGTGTATGGAGAGACAGGACACAGAGTCAGATGGAGGTGGTCTCTCAACAAAGTGCCGATGACAGCTTTATTTATACTATTTTGCACAAGGATATGATTATTTTTTATTATTCTGATGATTAATTAGTATAGGCAGTTGGTTAATAAGTATAGGCAAGCTTTTTTCTTTCTTCTCCTTTCTAATCTATTCATGGTTGGGGATGCGTTAGACAGGTGATTGTTTTTCTGTTCCTTGACCAAAACGTTTCCTATCAACATGTACTCTATTGTGTTTTATGTTTCTATGCAATGCAGTTTCTAAGTAGTGCATGTGACCGTAGGAGCGTGCAGTATGTAGCAGCAACTATGGAGTCTATCAACTCAGGGTGAAATACAGGTCACCTAGTGCCACAGTTAGCTAGGATTCTTTCCCACAAAAATATTCTTAGAAGCTTTAATAAATTTATAATCAATCTAAAATCATAAACTCATATCTTCACTTTATACCCCTTTATAGAGCACAGTAGGCAGCAAACTAAATTTCCCCTTTTTATCTACATTTCTCTTTCTTCTGTGTGGATACTAAAATCTCCCTAACATATGCTACACAGGTCTCCATGACTCCACTACTGCAGGGACTAAACAAGTTCTTACATGGTTAACAATGCAAGGGCATTCATATAGAAACTGTTTCTGTTTTAACTACAAACCTTAAACTATAAACAATCACGTCAAATAAAATGTATGATTATTCATTTGATTTTTATACTTCATATGTGAATCTAATAAAATGTTAATGTAGTAGGTAAATGCAAGATATAGTTAGAAAGCATGATTTAGAACTGTAAGAAGACAGGTGTAGATGATCAGGTTTGTGCTTACGGACCAGGTCTTAATCCAAGCTGAACAAGGGCAACCAAACATCCACAGGTGTTGAAGATTTCTCTCAAAACTGGGGGGGTGAGGTTCTAAGCTTCACCTCTGTTGGCCCCCATTTTCTCACCTGATGGCCCCCCTGCGACTGTGCCTGTCTTAGGTTGTTCCTCCTTTGAGGAATCTTACCGTCTCTGGCTAACCAGCCATCTTACCGGGCCATACAGGAAGATGTAAAGCTGGTAAGTGAGAGAGAAGTAATATTCTTTGAAAATGTTAGTTTTTTACTTCTTTGCAGATTTATGCTCTGTGGCTTCTATGCCCAGCACTTGTTTTGAGGTATCTTTACTTCCTGGAAAATTATGGTACTTGGTAATTTCACGTATGAGGCACAAATTCTAGTAATGGGCTGTGATTAGGAAAGAAGAAAAACAAACTATAGAAGTAGCAGAGGGAAGAAAACATGAGATGATTAATTAAGTGTCAACAGGGTTATTCTATTCAATATTTTCTCATAACTCTATTTCTAGAAAACTTTCCATCAGTAGTTTCACTAGCATTGTAGACAAGGGGGGCATTCTCAGTGGAAATGGGGTGGTCAATGTTTGACTAACTAACAGCAGGTTTTGGTACTTTATGCCAAGATCGCCATTTGGCCCCTGCGTGTTCCATTCTTTAGGAGCACTGTCCTGAAAAGCTCCTGGGAAACTTATGTTCTCATCCTTTCCACACTGCTCAGCAAAGGTTAGCTTAGCTCTTGGCAATAATGCAAGCAAAAAACAAAACCAATAGTATAATGAAGAAAAACAAAATCAAGGTGGGTAATAGAGGTGCTTTGCGGGGGTCTTCCTCCAGCCTGAGCTTTGCTACACAGCTTGAGTAGCATGGCTTCCGGCAATCATGTGAATACATTTCTGATGTATCAGAAATTATTTTTCTATATTGTTAATCCCTCTCGTGATATCAGACCTTCGTGGATTCAACCAGATGACCAATATACTGTAGGAAAGAGAAGCTACTAAGGGGCCAGAAGTGTTACATGGTAAAAGAGGCAGAAAAAAAATACTTCTAAGAAAATTATTTTACAGCTTTAAATATAGAATCTTCTCAACCAATTTACTTAGAATTTATTACATATATGTAGCCTTTTCTTCTGAATATTTTGTTAATCCTTGTCATTTTCTGGAAATATAACTTGATATATTTTTTGAATGCAGATAAATTGGGTTGTTTTCGTTATTTAAAAAATGAGATAGTAAATTCTCTAAAACTGGTTGGACATCAATTTTCCTTTCTGTAAAGGGTTTGATTGATATATGTTCTTCAATGTTATTTTACAGGTTCAATGAGAGTATATGGGGATATGCACTTAAACATAATTTTACTATGCAAATGCAGGAGATTCTTTAAAGCCATCTGTTTGAAATTCACTTCCTCCACTATCAATGAACTGCTATTCACTTTTCAAAAATGTGTTTCACAAGGAATTTTTGAACTATTTTATGAGAGTATGAAAGTATTATTCTTTCTCTTTGAAGAAATATCTTGTACCTTCTTAGCTCAGAATCTTATATTTTTCAGTCTTTGTGTCATGTGGAACTATACTTCAGGCCAGTTTTTCCTATAGGTACATAGCTGTCCCTTCAGGTCAATAGAGAGCAACTCATTGATTTCACCTGAGGTAAAATATTTATTTTGTTTATTTAAACATTATAGAAGCAAAAACTCCTTAAGTCCATTCAAGAGGGGGTTCAGCTTTTGTTTTCTAGTATGTAACATGCTATCAAAAGGCAAGGTCTTCATAACATTTCTGAAATGTGATTATCACTGGACTATTTTGTCAAAATAAACATTTTATGTAAACCTACTTTTTAAGGAAGAGAAACGGATATTGAGAACAAGAACTAAGCACTGGTCATTAACTCGTTTCCTTTTGCTCTCTGGAAAAAGAGATCTGATTACATTTTTCTTATCAACTGCTTCTACCATGTTTTTCTGGGAATAACAGATGGAAGCTCTCTAATTTCTATTAAATGCTTAAAGAGTTTTTGCTATAATAATCTGGTTTCTTTTTTGAGACTCTCCTAAGCAAACTTGATATGCTGATTTGCTGATCATGTGTGCATTAAAATTTGTAAAATTCTCAAAATAAACTGGAAAAGTACCAAGTTAGAAAACTTTGCCCAGATTAAGGAGATAGCCTGTGGGGGTTGAAAGAGTTGTGGAGAATCGGAAATGTTTCAAAGAGAAACTAAACTTTGAAGTGAATTTAGAAAGAGAAGGATTCAGCCCAGTGTAGGAATCTGGGAGGGGAGACTGGGGCAGAGGCAATGACAGGAACAAACACAGAGACACGTGTGGGAAACCAGCATGGATGTGGCAAACAGGGCAAGACATCAGCGGTGACCCGGCGAGAACAGAGATAGTGAGGAGCCTTGTCTACCATGGTAAAGACTTTAAATCCTACCATGCATGAGTGGTAATAGCTTTCTGAGTTTATTCAAAATTTACTACAGATAGAACATCTTAAATGAGATTTATATCCCCATAACCACATGTACGCAAAGTTCTGACTCAGGGGCAATCATGTTGAAAGCAGCAAAGGCAGATTCTCCCCATTGAAAGTTTTGCAATGAAATCCTAAGCCCTTTGCAACCTGCAAGACATTTTTCAGAATGCACTGCCAGATGCTACTGATGAGAAGCAGTATTTCTCAGGAGAGATTCCTATTTGCCAGTTTCAGAGATTTTGCAACTATTCAGATGTCCAAGCACAGTGCTTCCACGTCCTCCCTGTTGCTTTACTAATAAGAAAACCCCAAAACAATGAAGCAGATGATCTTATTTATCTAATTCTGGGAATCAGAAGCAGGGAATATAAGAGATGTTGAGATAATGATTGTACATTTATTTATGAGGATATGAAGTTAAAATAAATATTTCACTCTAAAGATTATTCGACATTCCACAGCCACTATTCTTTTCTAGAGTTTATCACCTCCTCTGAACCATTGGAGGTGCCTATCACACAGATCCCCTGTCCCAGTTTTTCTTCATTATCCTGCCTCCTATTCCACAGATTGAATAGTTTTCTGCCCAAAAGGCAGATGTGCCCATTTCCTCCTTTCTCAAATCCCTCATATCTGTCCAAGCCTTACTGGTTCACCATGGCACACAAAGCTCTCCATGAACATCCCCCTTAGCTACCACTCCAGACTTACAGCAGTCAATATGAGTCCATAAGCATTTTATATCACATTTATTATTGTCACTCATTACCTTTGCTTCTTAAATCCATATTTGCATATGAGAAGACACATTCCAGACTAGCTACAGAGCATATTGCAGCCTAATTTTCATAAAATCCTGAAGTAGGAAAGAGAGATGGGCTCCAAATATGCTTCCAGAAAGCAGGCTTTATGCTGAAAATCAGTTCTGCTTATTATCCAGAGATTAGGAGGGGAAGAATGTTTATGACCCAGGTGGGAGTTCCAAAAGAGGGAACGAAGAGAAATCACCAGGCAGCAGATGATTTTACCTTAACTCTGCTGATTAGAGAATAAAGGATCAGTGGATTTTAGACTCTTAACTCACCATTCACAAAAATCCCCCGCCTCCATTAATGGGTAGTGAAGAGAAAATCCAGAAATATAACTTCAGTATTATTTCAGTAGTATTTCCTCCTAGAAGAGGGAGAAGGAATTTCCTATAAAACCATAAGGAGAATGAAGTATAAAGAAATCAGGCCTTTTCTTCTTCCTTGGTAAATGCAAGTCCATTATAAAATGTATGGTTTCTCCTTTCATTAATGTATGTAGTATTTTTTAACAACTATAATTACACACTGTGACTACGTTGGTTTATATTGATTTTTTTGTCAATCTTGCACATTGTAGGATTTACACTTTATGGTAAGTCTAGTTCCAGGCACTGTTCTAGATGTTTATGGTATGTCAGTGAACAAATGAGACGTGATATCTCATTTGACGCAGCTTATATTCCAGTAGATGGAGATAGCCAATGATTACGAACCAAATACTAAATACATCTCAAAAACATATTTATATTAAACCAAATGTTATAGAAAAAAGAAAATAAAATATAGTAAGGTATTTAGAAAGTTAAATGTTATAGAAAAAATAAAATAAAATAAAATAAAATAAAATATAGTAAGGTATTTAGACATTACAGGAGAGAGAAGGAAAAGCAGGTTGCAGTATCCATTGGAGGGCAAAGATAACATTACAGACAAAAAATTAAAAGGCAGGAGGGAGTAGAGGGAAATGAAGATGGGCTTTGGAATCATTAAGATCTGGGTTATGATTGTGTTTTGTAACTTACTAGCCATATTAGTTTCCTTAGCCCCTTCTTAGAAAAAGTGAAAATTGAAATACATACTGTTAATGTTTTAAATGTAACAACATTTGAAATTGCTTGAAAAAGGACTTGCATATAATTAACACTATGGATGTGTTTCTTAAAAAACATATTGAGTACACAATAGATGATTAATTACATAAGACATTGAATACTAACATAGATTCAAAGTTCTCTGACCCATCTTAGCCAGGTGCCCTAACTTTATGAGGCTCCAGATAATTCACAGGATTTTGCATCCCATTTGTATTGCTACATCCTGTATAATTGGTTCCATTTGTAGATTCAATGGAAAATAAGTAATTCACATTTAGCAACAAGGCAGAAGAATGTGTTACAATTCCCAGAGTTATTAAAAATGAATTCATATAAAAATATTTTTTGAATAATGGAGATTTGGAAAAGCTAATATGTGGTAGTTTACCTGCTGAATTTGAGATAATTCTTTTGGTTAAAGCAAATATTTTCACAGGATTTTGGGGACCGACAGCCAGTACAGCTGTTATACTTTTTCAGTGACACGCTCAAAAATTGTGTCCATTCAGCCGTGAAATAGCAAGATGATTTGCTCAGATAGAGAGGACCATTACATTCAATCATACTAAACTGGATAAAGTACCTATAGAAAATATTCATCACTAACTTAGTAATTCCGACACCTACACAATTTTATTATGTATTTTATGCCTAGCTGTTCAGCAAGTTTGCTCATGATATGAATAAACTATCAACTCCTGTGCATGGTAGAAGGAAGCATAGCTATTGTCTGTCAAGTCAATCACACGATGAACCATAATGGCTCCTAGAGAAGCATTGTTCGGTCTGTTAAAGAGTGAGTTCCAGTTCTCAACTGCGTAGAGCATCACTACTTTTAGAGAGTAAAGCTTTCCAAAGAAAGACAGATTGGGAAACTAATTCAAGGTGCTTTGGAAGAGAATACAGAACCTTTTTTTTTTTTTTACTTAGTAGAATATGTAGTAGAGGATCAAGCATCAGCATCAGTCACTTGTTTTTTCACCAGTATCCCTCACCATTACAGTTTAAATGGTTATTGAAACACACGCAGTTTTTATTGTCATTGAGCATATTATCCAGTGAGAGAAATTGCAATAAACAATAACACAGGTAGAGAGATAAATGGAAAACCATGATAATGAAGACTGAAATACAACAGTATGTGCCAGCATAGCATTAAAGATGCTTAAAATATTGAATGCTTCTGTAGCACCTGGTAAATAGTCATTACCTAGGTCACCCTGGCCCATTTCTCTCAATCTTTCTGTACTTACCATTATCCAGAAACTAAAGGGTTAACACCTCTCCCAAAAGGGCAGCCCAGCATTTAGGAACAGTTCTACTGGTTCTTGCTTGCTGTTATGTAATTTGTTACACATCTAGGTAAAATACTTGGAAGAAAAATATAATATGTTAAAAGAAATACAATTGTATGTCAAAATTATACCAGGATGATCAAAGATGGACATCTTTGAGAAAATGGAATTACAGCTGAAAGCTAAAGAATAAGCAAGAGCCAATAAATATTCCTAATTGTAGAGTCTTTTACGCAAAATGAGCTTGGCCATGCAAAGGTCCCAGGATGTGAAAGAGCTTGGCACAGTCAATCCACTAAAGAAAGACAAAATTTATTATAAATGACTATTACTTGGGGCAAGGCACATAAGATAATGCCAATGTGGTTATGATCTTGACATATCCAAACTTATCTGCTGTGAAAATGCAATATTCAGTTATAAACTTCTTCATGATTGGTGCACAACATGCTTGCATTGAATTTTTAATATACTGTGACATACCTAGTCCTAAAAGTGGAGAATATAGTAACTTCTTGGAAGGAGATTGAGTAGCTAAGAGCACAGCCACTGCCTGATCAAAATCTCTCTTCTGACAATAAATTCTAATAGTAAAGATGAAGTTCACGAGACTTGAAATGGAACCTCAAAACTATGCTGATGGAAAGTGACTGTAATGGGGTATGTTGGGGGGACTTGATAATAGAGTGAGTCTAATAACCATAATGTTCAAGTAACTGTACATTAATGATATCAAAAAAATACATTTTGGTGCACTGCTGTATGCTAGAAATAGGTTTACTGGTGACTAAAAAATGTTTAAAGAGGCTTTTTAATATGAGCCTCATGAAGTCAGGGATTTTATCTTATTTTGTTTTGTATTTGTTGGCTGTTCTCTAGCTAAATAATGACACTAAATAAAGGTGTGGAGAAAGAAAGAAAAGATGGATGGGAGGAAAGGACAGAAAAGCAAGGTGTAGTTCTCTCCTCAAATACTATGCAAGTTATAAAATGCCTTCAATTTAATAGGTTATTAAAAATCTATTGGAAGATTGAATGGAGGGGATTGATTTAAGAAATCATAGGCCACCCTGTGTACATGAGGAAGTCCAATCTAAAATCTATCATTGAAAAAATAGGTGATACAGATCCTTTCATTCTCCCACAAAACACACCAAAAAAACATAATACAATACATATATGCATACATGCTATAAAGCCAACAACAGAAAGAAAACCATGTTCTCTTGAAAGAATAAAAGGAAAATGTTACAAAAGATATCTAAGAGAATACCCATTACTTTAGATATTCTTACATGTCCAAAAGTGTCACATATATACACATCCCAATTTAATAGAAATGATCTCATTTAGAAAAATTTGTATTCCATATAATTCATACATTTGAGAAAATTTCAGTTTGTCTGCTCTTTTTCCCAAAGGAGACTTATATAACTTTAATCTATTAAAATGAAATTCATTTTTAGAAGCACATTACCCAGATGTTAGGCTAAACTATTGCCACCTAATTCAGAAACTAAATTGCTCCATACACATATGTTAGTGATTCAAGAGCAGTTCTCTCATTGTTAATCACAAGATAACGTCATTGATAGGACCAGCTGTTATAACACAAACCTGAGGGTCAAAGTTAATCTTAATTTTAATGTTTTATTGTGTGTGTGTGTGTGCGTGTGCGCGCGCGCGCGCGCACTCACATGCGCACTTAGGGATTATTGACTTTCCACCTCCTTAAAAAGATGGTAAAGTGGCAAGCAGACATGATCTTTATGTGTATGCTATCTACATCAAGTGTTACCCACAGCATATAGAGCAGCGTAACTGAACAGAACACACGTGCTTAGTAAATACTTAAAAGGAGCTGAATCTTGTATAATAGCAATTCAATTCTAGCAATTGTTCTTCCAGTCACTATTAAGTACTTCTATCTCATTAATTCATTAGCCTAATTAAATGAATGATCTTAAACATATTAATAATATGAATGGTCTTCAGTATTTTTAAAAAGTCATTCCTATTAAATTTCTTGAACACACAGTCCTAAATATGCTCATATTTTTTTTGAGAGGGCATCTCTCATATTTATTGATCAAATGGTTGTTAACAACAATAAAATTCAGTATAGGGGGGTCAATGCTCAATGTACAATCATTAATCCATCTCAAGCCTAACTCTCGTCAGTCTCCAATCTTCTGAAGCATAACGAACAAGTTCTTACATGGTGAACAAATTCTTACATAGTGAATAAATTCTTACATGGTGAACAGTACAAGGGCATTCATCACAGAAACTTTCGGTTTTGATCACACATTATGAACTATAAACAATCAGGTCAAATATGAATATTCATTTGATTTTTATACTTGATTTATATGTTGATCCACATTTCTCCCTTGATTATTATTATTATTTTTATTTTTAATAAAATGCTGAAGTGGTAGGTAGATGCAAGATAAAGGCAGAAAACATAGTTTAGTGTTGTAGGAGGGCAATTGTAGATGATCAGGTTTGTGCCTGTACACTATGTGTTAATCCAAGCTACACAAGGGCAATAAACCGTCCATGGATGCAGAAGATTTCTCTCAAAGCAGGGGGGATGAGGTTCTGAGCCTCACCTCTGTTGATCCCCAATTACTCACCTGATGGCACCCCTGTGACTGTGCCTGTCTTAGGTTGTTCCACCCTTGAGGAATCTTACCCGTCTCTGGCTAACCAGTCATCTTCTGGGGCCATACAGGGAAATGTAAAGTTGGTAGGTGAGAGAGAAGCCATATTGTTTGAAAAGGTTAGCTTTTTACTTCTTTCCAGATTTACGCCCTGTGGCTTCTATGCCCAGCACTTGTCTCGAGGTATCTTTACCACCTGGAGGAATTATGATACTCGGTAAATTCGATATGAGACATGAATTCTATTTAAGGGTTGTAATTAGGAAGGAAGAAGAAAAGCTATAGAGGTAGCATATGGAAGAAAACATGGGAGGATTGATTATTTCTTTGACATATCTTCTTGTATAGTACCTTAAGTATGTATAGGTTTTAAACTACTAACTAATTTGTACACACATATTAACATAATAGGAATACGGTGACATAAACAAAGCAAATCTATAATTACCATCCATCTCCAGTGAAGCCAAGAAAACCATTTAGGCACCCTAGACATTTGTGAAAATTTGTCTATGACATGATGGATATTGTCCAACTGTACTTGAACAGTCTGAGAAAAATCAGACAAATTAAGGCAGCCCATTTCTGGGATCTGTTCACCTCCCATATGTCCTTTTAACCATAGATAGTCTATAGTCATAAGATTTTGGAGTGCTACACCTTGCACCCCTCCCAACTCCTGGTTGAGTTCCAACAGTACAGATCTGGTCAAATTCGTTGTCTCACTGTATGCACATGCCAGCCTAGACATCTCCCTCCTCATTCTAATGGCAAGTCCAGGAAATGGTGGGGTGGACGCAGCAACGACCGCAGCATAGCTCGGATCCCTGTGGAAGCTTTTTAATGATCATCCCCCGGCACAAGTCCTCCAGAGAGTGCTGATGCCGGAAGCTCCTCCTCATATCGTATCTTAGTTCATTTTCTGGTATCCAAGCTAGGCCTTGATCTTCTGCGTAGAAACAAACAGACCCTTTGCCCACACTTTGACATGCCCTCTATACCACTGTGCAGAACTCACTGGAGGTCAGCACACAGGGACTGCTTTTTTTTTTTTTTTTTTATTAAGAGAAAGGAATATTATCAGAAAAGAGTACCTCCATAGCTGATCATCTGACACCCTTTAAGTGAACAACATTAAGGATATTTAAAGCCTGTGTTGATCTTTGATTTACCAATAGTTTTATCCTATCAAGGAGTAATCCCCCTTTTCTTTCTTTCTTTCTTTCTTTTTTTTTAATCTTTAATCTACACTTACATGAAGAGTACTGTTTACTATGCTCTCCCCTATATCAGGTCCCCCCTAACAACCACATTACGGTTACTGTCCATCAGCTTAGCAAAATGTTGTAGAATCCCTACTTGTCCTCTCTGTGTTGTGCAGCCCACGCTCCCCTTTCTCCCTCCCCTTCCATGCATGCTAAGCTTAATACCCCTCTTCTTCTTCCCCCCCCCCTTATCCCTCCCTGCCCACCCATCCTCCCCAGTTCCTTTCCCTTTGGCACCTGTTAGTCCATTTTTGGGTTCTGTAATTCCGCTGCTGTTTTGTTCATTCAGTTTTTCCTTTGTTCTTATACTCCTCAGATGAGTGAAATCATTTGGTATTTCTCTTTCTCCGCTTGGCTTATTTCACTGAGCATAATACTCTCCAGCTCCATCCATGTTGCTGCAAATGGTTGGATTTTTCCACTTCTTATGGCTCAGTAGTATTCCATTGTGTATATGTACCACCTCTTCTTTATCCATTCATCTACTGATGGACATTTAGGTTGCTTCCAATTCTTGGCTATTGTAAATAGTGCTGCGATAAACATAGGGGTGCATCTGTCTTTCTCAAACTTGATTGCTGCGTTCTTAGGGTAAATTCCTAGGAGTAGAATTCCTGGGTCAAATGGTAGGTCTGTTTTGAGCATTTTGATGAACCTCCAAACTGCTTTCCACAATGGTTGAACTAATTTACATTCCCACCAGCAGTGTAGGAGGGTTCCCCTTTCTCCACAGCCTCGCCAACATTTGTTGTTGTTTGTCTTTTGGATGGCAGCTATCCTTACTGGTGTGAGGTGATACCTCATTGTAGTTTTAATTTGCATATCTCTGATAATTAGCGATGTGCAGCATCTTTTCATGTGTCTCTTGGTCATCTGTATTTCTTTTTTAGAGAACTGTCTGTTCAGTTCCTCTGCCCATTTTTTAATTGGGTTATTTGTTTTTTGTCTGTTAAGGCATGTGAGCTCTTTATATATTCTGGACGTCAAGCCTTTATCGGATCTGTCAATTTCAAATATATTCTCCCATACTGTAGGGTTCCTTTTTGTTCTATTGATGGTGTCTTTCACTGTACAGAAGCTTTTCAGCTTAATGTAGTCCCACTTGCTCATTTTTGCTGTTGTTTTACTTGCCCGGGGAGATATGTTCAAGAAGAGGTCACTCATGTTTATGTCTAAGAGGTTTTTGCCTATGTTTTTTTCCAAGAGTTTAATGGTTTCATGACTTACATTCAGGTCTTTGATCCATTTTGAGTTTACCTTTGTATATGGGGTGAGACAATGGTCCAGTTTCATTCTCCTACATGCAGCTGTCCAGTTTTGCCAACACCATCTGTTGAAGAGACTGTCATTTTGCCATTGTATGTCCTTGGCTCCTTTATCAAATATTAATTGACCATATTTGTTTTGGTTAATGTCTGGAGTCTCTAATCTGTTCCACTGGTCTGTGGCTCTGTTCTTGTGCCATTACCAAATTGTCTTGTTTACTATGGCTTTGTAATAGAGCTTGAAGTTGGGGAGTGAGATCCCCCCTACTTTATTCTTCTTTTTCAGGATTGCTTTGGCTATTCGGGGTCTTTGGTGTTTCCATATGAATTTTTGAATTATTTGTTCCAATTCATTGAAGAATGTTGCTGGTAATTTGAGAGGGATTGCATCAAATCTGTATATTGCTTTGTGCAGGATGGCCACTTTGACGATATTAATTCTTCCTAGCCATGAGCATGGGATGAGTTTCCATTTATTAGTGTCCCCTTTAATTTCTCTTAAGAGTGACTTGTAGTTTTCAGGGTATAGGTCTTTCACTTCTTTGGTTAGGTTTATTCCTAGGTATTTTATTCTTTTTGATGCAATGGTGAATGGAACTGTTTTCCTGATTTCTCTTTCTATTGATTCATTGTTAGTGTATAGGAAAGCTACAGATTTCTGTGTGTTAATTTTGTATCCTGCAACTTTGCTGTATTCCAATATCAGTTCTAGTAGTTTTGGAGTGGAGTCTTTAGGGTTTTTTTATGTACAATATCATATCATCTGCAAATAGTGACAGTTTAACTTCTTCTTTACCAATCTGGATTGATTGTATTTCTTTGTTTTGTCTGATTGCCATGGCTAGGACCTCCAGTACTATGTTAAATAACAGTGGGGAGAGTGGGCATCCCTGTCTGGTTCCCGATCTCAGAGGAAATGCTTTCAGCCTCTCGCTGTTCTGTATAATGCTGGCTGTGGATTTATAATATATGGCATTTATTATGTTGAGGTACTTGCCCTCTATTCCCATTTTGCTGAGAGTTTTTATCATGAATGGATGTTGAATTTTGTCAAATGTTTTTTTCAGCATCTATGGAGATGATCATGTGGTTTTTGTCTTTCTTTTTGTTGATGTGGTGGATGATGTTGATGGATTTTCAAATGTTGTACCATCCTTGCATCCCTGGGATGAATCCCACTTGGTCATGGTGTATGATTCTTTTGATATACTGTTGAATTCTGTTTGCTAATATTTTATTGAGTATTTTTGCATCTACATTCATCAGGGGTATTAGTCTGTTATTTTTTTTTTGGTGGTGTCTTTGCCTGCTTTTGGTATTAGGGTGATGTTGGCTTCACTGAATGAGTTTGGGAGTGTTCCCTCTTCTTCTATTTTTTGGAACACTTTAAGGAGAATGGGTATTATGTCTTCTCTGTGTGTCTGATAAAATTCCGAGGTAAATCTGTCCGGCCCCGGGGTTTTGTTCTTGGGTAGTTTTTTGATTACCGTTTCAATTTCTTTGCTCATAATTGGTTTGTTTAACTTTTGTGTTTCTTCCTTGGTCAGTCTTGGGAGGTTGTATTTTTCTAGAAGTTGTCCATTTCTTCTAGGTTTTCCAGCTTGTTGGCATATAGGTTTTCATAGTAGTCTTTAATAATTCTTTGTATTTCTGTGGAGTCTGTCGTGATTTTTCCATTCTCATTTCTGATTATGCTGATTTGTGTTGATTCTCTTTTTCTCTTAATAAGTTGGGCTAGAGGCTTATCTATTTTGTTTATTCTCTCAAAGAACCAGCTCTTGGTTTCATTGATTTTTGCTATTGTTTTATTCTTCTCAATTTTGTTTATTTCTTCTCTGATCTTTATTATGTTCCTCCTTCTGCTGACTTTAGGCCTCATTTGTTCTTCTTTTTCCAGTTTCGATAATTGTGATGTTAGACTATTCATTTGGGATTCTTCTTCCTTCTTCAAGTGTGCCTGGATTGCTATATACTTTCCTCTTAAGATTGCTTTCGCTGTGTCCCACAGAAGTTGGGGCTTGGTGTTGTTGTTGTCATTTGTTTCTATATATTCCTTGATCTCTATTTTGATTTGTTCATTGATCCATTGATTATTTAGTAGGATGTTGTTAAGCCTCCATGTGTTTGTGAGCCTTTTCGTTTTCTTTGTAGAATTTATTTCTAGTTTTATACCTTTGTGGTCTGAAAAATTGGTTGGTAGAATTTCAATATTTTAGAATTTACTGAGGCTCTTTTTGTGAGCTAGTATGTGGTCTATTCTGGAGAATGTTCCATGTGCACTTGAGAAGAATGTATATCCTGTTGCTTTTGGATGTAGAGTTCTATAGATGTCTATTAGGTCCATCTGTTCTAGTGTGTTGTTCAGTGCCTGTGTGTCCTTACTTATTTTCTGCCCGGTGGATCTATCCTTTGGGATGAGTGGTGTGTTGAAGTCTCCTAAAATGAATGCATTGCAGTCTATTTCCCTCTTTAGTTCTGTTAGTATTTGCTTCACATATGCTGGTGCTCCTGTATTGGGTGCATATATATTTAGAATGGTTATATCCTCTTGTTGGACTGAGCCCTTTAACATTATGTAGTATCCTTCTTTATCTCTTGTTACTTTCTTTGTTTTGAAGTCTATTTTGTCTGATATTAGTATTGCAACCCCTGCTTTCTTCTCACTGTTGTTTGCCTGAAATATGTTTTTCCATCCCTTGACTTCTAGTCTATGCTTGTCTTTGGGTTTAAGGTGAGTTTCTTGTAAGCAGCATATAGATGGGTCTTGCTTTTTTATCCATTCTATTACTCTGTGTCTTTTGATTGGTGCATTAAGTCCATTTACATTTAGGGTGACTATTGAGAGATATGTACTTATTGCCATTGCAGGCTTTAGATTCGTTGTTACCAAAGGTTCAAGGTTAGCTTCTTTAGTATCTTACTGCCTAACTTAGCTCGCTTATTGAGCTGTTATATACAATGTCTGGAGATTCTTTTCTTCTCTCCCTTCTTATTCCTCCTCCTCCATTCTTCATATGTTGGGTGTTTTGTTCTGTGCTCTTTTTAGGAGTGCTCCCATCTAAAGCAGTCCCTGTAGGATGCCCTGTAGAGGTGGTTTGTGGGAAGCAAAATCCTTCAGCTTTTGCTTGTCTGGGAATTGTTTAATCCTGCCATCATATTTAAATGAAAGTCGTGCTGGATACAGTATCCTTGGTTCAAGGCCCTTCTGTTTCATTGCATTAAGTATATCATGCCATATTCTTCTGGCCTGTAGGGTTTCTCTCGAGAAGTCTGATGTTAGCCTGATGGGTTTTCCTTTATAGGTGACTCTCTAGCTGCCTTTAAAACTCTTTCCTTGTCCTTGATCCTTGCCATTTTAATTACTATGTGTCTTGGTGTTGTCCTCCTTGGATCCTTTCTGTTGGGGGTTCTGTGTAATTCCATGGTCTGTTCGATTATTTCCTCCCCCAGTTTGGGGAAGTTTTCAGCAATTATTTCTTCAAAGAGACTTTCTATCCCTTTTCCTCTTTCTTCTTCTTCTGGTACCCCTATAATACGAATATTATTCCTTTTTGATTGATCACATAGTTCTCTTAGTGTTGTTTCATTCCTAGAGATCCTTTTATCTCTCTCTATGTCAGCTTCTATACGTTCCTGTTCTCTGGCTTCTATTCCTTCAATGGCCTCTTGCATCTTGTCCATTCTGCTTATAAATCCTTCCAGGGATTGTTTCCCTTCTGTGATCTCCTTCCTGACATCTGTGATCTCCCTCCGGACTTCATCCCATTGCTCTTGCATTTTTCTCTGCATCTCTGTCAGCATGTTCATGATTTTTATTTTGAATTCTTTTTCAGGAGGACTGGTTAGGTCTGTCTCCTTCTCAAGTGTTGTCTCTGTGATCTTTGTCTGCCTGTAGTTTTGCCTTTTCATGGTGATAGAGATAGTGTGCAGACCTGGTACAAGTGACCACTGGAAGAGCTTCCCTTCTTGTTGGTTTGTGGCCTTCCTCTCCTGGGAGAATAGCGACCTCTAGTGGCTTATGCTTGTCAGCTGTGCGCAGACAGGGCTTCTGCTACCTGCCCATTTGCTATGGAGTTTATGTCCGCCGTTGCAGTGGGCGTGTCCTGGCTGGGTCTTCTCCTCCAAAGTGGTGGAGCCCCTTTGGAGGTGAAGCAGCCGGGAGGCTATTTTTCTCCGTAAGGGGCCTCTGTGCTTCCTGTTTCCCAGGGATTTAGAGTGCCCAGAGATCCCCAGATTCCCTGACTCTGGTGTAAGTGTCCTGTCCTTCCCCTTTAAGAGTTCCAAAAAGCACTCTCCAAACCAAAACAACAACAGCAACAATGAGAGAGGGAACAGAAAAAAAAAAAAATGGAAAAAACACACGATTTTTTTTTTTTTCCTCAGGCGCCGGTCCCAGGCACCTGCTCACTGGTCTTGCTGCCCTGCCTCCCTAGCACCGGGGTCCCTGTCCCTCCAAGGCTTCCATAAAGCATCCGCCCACCGGTCCCGCAGGGAAAAACACACGATATTCTTTGTCTTCAGGCGCCGGTCCCAGACACCCGCTCACCGGTCCTGCTGCTCTGCCTCCCTAGCACCGGGGTCCCTGTCCCTTTAAGGCTTCCAAAAACCAGTCACCAAAAAGAGAAAAAAAAAAAAAAGGGGGGGGGAACGCGCAATTTCCTCCATCTTCAGGCACCGGTCACAGGCACCTGCCCACCGGTCCTGCAGGGAAAAATGCGCGATATTCTTTGTCCTCAGGTGCCAGTCCCAGGCACCCGCTCACTGGTCCTGCTGCTCTGCCTCCCTAGCACCAGGGTCCCTGTCCCTTTAAGGCTTCCAGAAAGCACTCGCCAAAAAGAGGGAAAAAAAGGGGAAGAATGTGCAATTTCCTCCATCCTCAGGCGCCGGTCTCAGGCACCCGCCCTCCGGTCCCACAGGGAAAAACACGGGATAGTCTTTGTCCTCAGGTGCCAGTCCCAGGCACCCGCTCACCAGTCCCGCCGCCCTGCCTCCCTAGCACCGGGGTCCCTGTCCCTTTAAGGCTTCCAAAAAGCACTCGCCAGAAAGAGAAAAAAAAGGGGGAAAAGCGCGTGATTTCCTCCATCCTCAGGCGCCGGTCTCAGGCACCCGCCCACCGGTCCCGTAGGGAAAAACACGTGGTAATCTTTGTCCTTAGGCACCTGTCCCAGGCACCCCCTCACTGGTCCCGCCGCCCTGCCTCCCTAGCAACGGGGTCCCTGTCCCTTTAAGGCTTCCAAAAAGCACTCGCCAAAAAAAAAAAGCAAAAAAAAAATGCTCCGATTTCTTTCCACCCGCCGGGAGCCGGGGGAGGGGCACTTGGGTCCCGCTGGGCCGGGGCTTGTATCTTATCCCCTTCGCAAGGTGCTGGGTTCTTGCATGTGTGGATGTGGTCTGGATGTTGTCCTGTGTCCTCTGGTCTCTATTTTAGGAAGAGTTTTGTTTATTATATTTTCATAGCTCTATGTGTTTTTGGGAGGAGATTTCCACTGCTCTACTCATGCCGCCATCTTGGCTCCACCTCCTGCTCATATTTTTTAAATTATAAATTATATATGTGTACTCAGGAATGGTCAAAAGGACCAGCTCTGAAACCAGGTTGCTTTGATTCTGTCATGGTTCTGACACTTTCTAGCCTTGTGACCTTAGGTAAGTTATTTTGTCAGTTGCCACTGTAAACTTCATTATGAGATGAGTAAGAATGTTTATACAGTTGTGGTGAGGATAGAATTGTTTACTCTATGTTTTAAGTGCTAACAACGATGTTGGGCATATATTAAACACTCAGTAAGTAAGGGATATTATTAATACAGTATTGTTATTATGATTGCTATACTGTTGCATTATAAACAAGTCCCCAAATAGAATGGAATAAAGGAATTACACATACACACTCATGGACATATACTAGCTATGTCTATATATCATCTGTGTATCTAAATCTGTATCCGTATCTGTATCTATACAGAGAGAGAGAAAGAGGAAAAGAAGCAGGGATTGGGGGAGAAGGTCTAACATTTTCTTTCCATAACCCTTTGAACTACCCCTCAGGTTTCTACATTGTTCTAACCATTATGTTTTTGTGCATTGTTGTCGGTCCTAAGGTGATGGACAGGTTACATATTTTTAATAGTAGTCAAATAGCAACCTTTTGTGTATAAATGTTTCTCCTAGAATTTCTCAACTGTGGTTCACCTTTACATCTTGTCCTCACTGCTTTGTCTCTCAAGGTCTTTTAATTATGCTGCTATATCCAAAGTTCCTGATCAATATGTCACCAAAAGTCCCCAAGTCTTGGGACAATCCCATACTACCTTATTATGACTTTAGAGAGGCCGGTATGCTTGCAGTAAACCAAGATTCCCTGGATCTGTTTCACCTACGTGTTCAGAGAGTCAATCTACTTGATCTGGAGCTTACCTGCAGTAGTACAGCCCCAGTTGTATCTCCAAAAATGGGCAGTGCCGTAGGGAGTCAATGTGGACATGAATATTTTGATACTTAGCTTTTATTGCTTAGTGCTTCCCCACCAGTCTGTCTTTGAATAAACTGAGAATTTAGGCAGTATTCAGCAACATATGCTTGCCCCCACATCCCTTCAGTTTAGCCCAATATTACTCAAGATTGAGTTTTTAAATATCATTTTAAATTGTTTATTTATACAAAATATCTATTATATGTCAGACACTGCTGGCTGCATTAAAAACATAATGGTGAGGGAAACATTCTAGTCTCTCACATCAAAGAATATTGAACTGACTCTCCCCTGCTTATATTCAGCCCATTCTAAAGTGTGAGTGAGAATGAATGAAATAGAGTACACATAATTGGGTAAAAAGAGTTGCTTCTGACAGTTCATGCCACTTTGTGTGCCTTGGGATGAAAATCATTAAAATACTGCAGCTTTCCTTGTTTTAAGAGGAACCTTGGATTTGGACTATATTATCTTGGTTCCTGGTATAATCAATTTTCTTGAGTTGAATTATGACCTTGGTTTGTGAGAATTTTGTTTGGAGCTTATTGCTTTGAATAGCTTTGCTCCTTCTATATCTCTGGTATCTGTTCTATTTCTTAATACTGAGAATTATAAACCAGGCTGGGTTTTACTTTACACTTGGCTTTGAGGAAGTTTGGAACCAAATTTACAACTCAGTCACACAAATAGATTGAATATTATGACCTTATTATCAGTGCATTTTTCTGCTGCCCTCCACTTGCATCCTTATAGTCTGCCTCCAGGTCACACCTTAAATTATAGTTCATATTGTCTCTGGACTTACTATGCCTCTGTTTGCCTTTAACATTTTATCTGTGTTAGAAGCTCTAAGTACAAAAAGATAGGTTTTATGATATTATGATCTATGTTATCAGAGAAGCTTAAAATAAGATTTTGCAACTTTTTTAGTTAACTTCATTTAAAGCAAGTAATACAAATCTAATTAATAAAGCCCTTAAACCCTCAAGTCTTCTGTTGATTCAACACTGTGAAATCATACTCCCTTAATATGTGTTTTTATGACTTTAATGCAAACAGGTGATACCTTTAGGAACAGGATCAACTCTATTACAACATGGGACGTGATCTACAATTCCAGTAATCACCTTGACTTACTCTTTCTGCAACATTCCTACTCCCAAGATCACTTAGCTAGTTTATACCAGGTTCACCGAGGCCCTGAACAGTTTAAACAATGGAAATCCTGGGAACTGGTGGCTCTGTATCTTTAAAGTCATATTTGCTATTTCTGTTGGAATTTATTATCTCTGCCAGATCACAAGCTTTCTGGACTGCTTAATTTTACTCTTTTTATGATATGTCAATAGCAAGTAAAAGAAAAGTAAAAACCATATTCATTTTTATTCATCAAATATTTATATGCTTATGATGTCTCAATATTCCAAGTGTTTTATGAACTTAATTACTAATTTAATTCTCATCACAATCATATGAAGATATTTCTATCATTACCCTCATTTTACAGAAGTGAGATTTGAGGCATAGAAAGGTTAGTAAGTTGCCCAAGTTATAGAACCTCTAAGTGGTAGAGTCAGTATTTAAACCTCAGCTCTTCTGTTCCAAACTTCATCTGCCACCAAGTCAGCTCTGCTCTTTCTCCAGAAATAAAAAGCACCTCAGGAATTAGCATGTTCATAGATAGAGAAAACGGGCTAAATTTGATTCTGTATAAGTAGTTTTGAACATTCACTGTAGATAACATTAAGAATGCTGGATATTAGCTCACAATGCAACATGTAAGGTTCAAAGAGAGTCCCCTTCTACTCCATAACCATCTAACATTAGTATGTTACATATGATACAACCAATGAACCAAGATTGATGTACTGTTATTAAAATTCACAATTTATTCATTTTCCTTATTTTGCACCTTATATCCTTTTTCTATTCCAGGATCCCAACCAAGATACCTCATTACATTTGACCAGTATATCCCCTTGGGCTTGTTTGGTCTGTGAGTTTCTGAGATTATCCTTGTTTTGATAACCTGATCAGTATTGAGGAGTACTGATTAGACATTTTCCAGAATAACCATCAAAGAGATTTGTCTGAAGTTTTTCTCATGACTAGACTGAGGTGATATGTTTTTGAAAGGAAGACCACAGAGGTAAAATGTCATTTTCATTTTACAATATCAAAGAAACATGCAATCAACGTGATATATCACTGTTGATATTGAATGGAATCACATCACTGAGGTGGTATCTGAGATTTCTCCAATGTAAAGTGGAACTGATGCTGTATCTGTTTGTACTTTTGAGAAAGAAAGTCCTATGCAGACAACATTATAAGAAGTGAAGTTATATTCTACTTCCTTGAAGACAAAGAACCTTCATAAATTCTTTAGAGTTCTCCTGCACAGGAGCTTGTCAATCCTCCCCCAATTAAAGTATGTATTGAATCATTTATTATATCACTATGGACTTCTGGATATTCATTTTTTACTTTGGGTTATAAGCAAAACTATTTCTTTTGTTGTTCAAACCGATCTTTGGTGACTGGAAATTCAAGTTCAGTTGGTTCCTGTATACTTTTGACAAACCCCAATTATTGTGAGGTATGTCTTAAAGATGTTCTTACTTTTTGGCTGTGTAAGATTCTCTTATATATTTCTTGCCCCAGTTTGAGAATCAGTCTTTTCTCTAAGGAGCCCTACTCCTTTTTTTGGAGGGATGGCTTTAGAAACCAGCATTTAGCCACTAGGTATAGTCACTGACTTTGGGATGTCACTGTTTCTAGTACCACACAGCTAACAAAGGATATACATGTGTTAATACTGATGCATGTATACACACACATCTATAAATATTTCCATATATAGCTATCTGTAAATGTAGCAAATAAAGCATGTATTCATTTTGATGTCTAATCCATTATTATCTGGATTACTTGTTTATCTGTAAATTCTCACTCCAATGATGTGAACCCTGGTTCCCACCATCTTCCATCCTTTTACTGAAATTGTTCAATTCCAGTTTCATAATTTTCAGTCTTGCCCCTGAGAGAAATAGCTCTGCCAACTAGAATATAGTACTTTTGGACAGTCCTTTTTACCCTGAGGTTTACAGATACTCCGCTTCTTTCCAAAATTACTTTAGTCAGCACCTTTCTATCTCAAACCCTTCAGCGGCATTGTTTCATATGTTTGTAATGTAGCTAGATTGATTATTTTTTTCTTGGTATTCTGCCTTCTATGCTATCATCCCCCAATGTCTTAAATTATATTTTAAGAATGTGCATACATTAAGTTTTACTCTTAGTGCTTAAAGTTCTAAGTTCTACAAAAGGATAGTGTCATGTATTCCTTCCTTACAGTACCACCTAGAATGGTTTACCTTCCTAAATATGCCTCTGTGCTTCACCTATTCAACTCTATCCCTCTCTCTCTGAACCCTTGGAAGCTACTGATCTGTTTAGCATCTCTATGGTTTTGTCTTTTACAAAATTTAATATAATTGGAATCATACAATATGTAGCCATTTCAGATTACTACTTTTACATAGTAATGTGAATTTAAGACATATTTTCATTGTTTTCTGGCTATGAAAATAAAGTAAAATTTATCTTGATTTTTTCCCATAGATCTTATTTTTGCTGTGGTATTTAAAAATTTATCATCAAACCCGAGGCTACAAAGAACATCTCCTATATTTTCTCCCAGAGGTCTTAGTTTTTCACTTGTCAATCAGATATATAATCAATTTTGAGTTGGCATTTGTGAAATGTGTAAAGTACATTTCTAGGTTGAATTTTCTGCCTGTGAATATTCATTTGTTCCACATCAGTCATTGAAAAGGTCATTCATTCTGTGTTGGATGGTGTTGCTCCTTTTTTAAAGATCAGATCACTCATATTTATGTGGGCCTATTTCTAAGTTCTTTATTATATTACATAGATCTATATGTCTGTACTTTCACCAATACCCACACTGTCTTGTTCATGGTAGATTTATAGTACAACCTGAAATTGGGTAAGTGTTCTCAACTATGTTCCTTGGGCATGTCTTTTATGATGATGCACAAGTGATACAGAAAAATTCAAACATAAGCACTTTACAAATGTCTGTTTACATTATGTCTGCTGACATCCTACTTGCCAATATAAGTAGCCAATTTCAAGAACAATAGGAGGGGAAATATACTTCATCTCCTGATGGAAAAAGAATCCTTAATTATATGCAAAGACATAGTTCCAGAGAGGGATGAAAAACTGTTTTCATCAATTAAATTTACTACATTCTAATTGCTTTTGCAGCTTTATTTTCTTCATAGCACTTACTGCTATATAAAATGATCTTTCGATATTTATACATGATTTTTTATATTTCTGACTATAACATAATCTCTATAAAGGGATGGAATTGTCTTCCTTGTCATTATACCTCGAGTACAAAGAAAAGTTATTGCTATATATTTAATAACATATCGTTATAAATGTATAATATATAATCGTATATATTAAGAAAAGTGGTTGTTATATAACCAACCACATTTGATGAATAAGGAAATTAATAAATTTATTCTGATAATAGAACAGCATTTACAAAGCAAATTTGAATGTTGACATCAGGAATTTAAACCATAACTAAAGACTGGTGCTGTTCCTAAACTTTAACAGGAAAAATGGCAATTTAAAAACAATTTAAATGTAGACAAGGACAGAAAGATAAAGGACAATTATAAATTAAGAAGATAATTTAAATGGCTTCTCTTATCACCTGTTTACTGGACTTCTCTGTGTCCTTTCCCAGCATAAACACAACTGCCTCCTGGGAATTCTGTTGTCCCTTATCACCTGGGATGCCTAACTCTCAATTATCCATTTTTATGTCTACCCACCTATTCGCTGGCTCCTCATCCTACTCTCTTTGGCATGACTTGGGAATTTTATAGTATTCTCTGCTCCGATTTTATTTGCAACTACTTCTTTAGTGACCACATGTACTCATATATTTCCTACTATGCTTTTCATAATACATGTATTAATTTTCCATTGAATAGCCCATACTTATTCCTGAATCCCAGGTATTTGTTTCTAAGTGAAAAGTTGCTTCCTGAGCCTGAACATAATACTTGCACCTTTAGTCTCAAAACCAAGCTTGTTGTCTCAATTCCACAATTCTTCACAGTGGTCTTTATTTTCTGAGCTTGCCTCCCTTACCTATTTACACTGACACTACAGCAATCATTGAACCCTGTACATTCCAGCACCAGCATATCTTTGGTAGATGTTTCCCTGTCACTTACTCTGTTTTCTCCATTAAAACCTCTCATATACACAATAAAACAGTTTCCCAATTGTGAGATGGCTTCTGTCATTCTCAGACCCATCTTAAGCATAACTCTAAAGACTTTTCAGATTAGAAAACACTGAATGCTTCTTAATCTTTGCTGAGAAAGTAACAAGCTTTTAACCTGGAATTTAAATCCCTCTGTGATCTTCTCTTTCTTCCCCCTTACAGTATTCTTGGTGACTATCTCTACTGTCATTATTTGGAAGGGAGCAAGAAGGCAGTTTCTGATCTGTGTAATATTCTTTTCTGAATCTAGATACTAGTTATGCATATATTAAGATTGGATAATGTATCAATCTTCACATACTACAATGTATGCTCTTTATATGTACATTATACTTCATTTAACAGTTAATGATCATAGAGAAGATGAAGGAGGATGTATTAGTTAAAGCATTCTGTTTTCCTATATTGCTCAAGAAAAGACTACAGGTGTGGATTATATTTAGTTCTAAGACACCCATGCCTTCTAAATAGAAGGCACTCATCAGTACATTTCTTTTTAATTTACTGAGTGTCTTCTATTTACCAGTCACTGTTGAAAATAAAGAAAATACATCAAAAAAAGTACTTGCCCTCAAATAAATTACAACCTAAAGGAGGAAGTTGTGCAATAAATAAAGAAACAAATATTTTTGATAAGACTAGCTGCGAGTTCTATGGAAATGTGATAGATCATGTCTTTTAGACTGGAAAGTAGCAAGCAAGGGTTATCAGGTATATTTCATCAAGAAGATGATATTTTAAATGAAACATAAATGTTAAAAGGAAGATAGCTATGTGAATTACTGCAAGAAGAATATTACAGTCAGGAATATCAGAGGTTCTGAGATGAGAATGAAGTTGCTCTTTTTGAGAAAGGAAAAAAGGACATGGTGGGTAGGTAATAGTTTATGTTAAAGAAATAATTGGAGTCTGATTATATAGGCTCTTTAGGTAAGGAGTTTACATTTTATTTTAATATTAATTGCAAAACAGTTTGGAAGGATTTGTTGTTGGGGTATGGGGAGAGAGAGGCAGGTCAAAATACAAGCCTATACTTGGAGTAGGTTGTAAGATCAGGAGTAAATTACATTGTATAGTGTTGATATCATCAGAAGGCATTTGGATCTAGCAAACCCCTAGGTAAGCAGTAACCTACAGATTGAAAACAATTATGCCCAACATTACAAAATGAACATGTAGTGATATTGTGTTGTACAGTAAATGTACAGATCCTGCTGTTGGGACTGGGTAACCCAAGCCTGAGAAGAGGCTGCTGTTTGTTTTCAGTATTTGAATGCAGTGATATCTTATGTTTTAAAAATGCACTCAAGAAAGATCAATTAAGGCAAACTCTACCTTAATACTGGCATAGATCTAATTTTTTGATACGTGATGTCATAAGAAGAGCTAAGATTTGAATAAAAAGAATATATGGTCCTTGGATAACAAGATAATAATAATTGTTGCTCTCTACCTGACCTGAATATTTAATGTCTTTTATTTCAAAATATATGGATTTTGGATCCTGGTCAAGATATTTTTGACCCTATCACATTGACTATCCCCATTATTCCACAGCAATATGCAAAAGAGAGGACACGTTTAAGCTGCTCAGTGCCAGCTGGCTGGTTTCACTCCTGAAATGGCAATTTGTGGCTTTCTGGTCTCCTGTGAGTCAGAAGGGAGCCATCAGCCAAAAATGCCCATAGAAACAATAATTCAATCTATTTCATTTGATGTTTCTTTGCCAGTGAAATAGCATGTACCTTTTTCTCCTCACTGCCATAAAGGGAAAGAAAAAACTAAAACATATATAAACATGCATCATGTTTATTAAATCATTCATTGAGAAAATCTGGTGAGCCCTTCCATGTGTCAGAACTAAGGTACATATTGATTATACAATATTGAACAATATACACACATTTTCTATGATTGTGTTTGTTTATTAATTAAAATGGTAATGATTATAACGGTAACAGAGTGATTAATTTGAAAAACATTTCTAGGTGCTATTCATTCACTTTAGCATTCTCTCCACTATTTTTCACCACCCCCAAACCCATCTTTTCAGATGCTTATACTGTCTTAGACGACTTGGCAAGGCATTATCAGTAAGAAAAGCACATCTGTCCAGTTTCTAATGCATGTCTCCAACAATAGAGGCTGCTTCTATTTATGGCTGTACTTAAAGATACTTTTTAAAATTGGATGCCAAATATGATTAGAAATCATAGTTCCAGGGACTGAGGATGACCTGACCTATGTTGTAATTTCAAGCCTCAGGGTGCCCTCTGTTTAAATGGAGATTTTATGAAAAGGAAATAATAGGAAATGTTTTAAGAAGTTTATCCCTGGTATATTTGAAGCATGGACTATAATTTATTTTCTGCATTACTTTCTTAAGCAGAGAATAAAGTCCCATGGCTTCACTGATGCAGTGAGTTAAGTAATGAGGTCATCTCTTTGTCCCACGTTATTTGGGGGACTTAGTCGCAGAAATGAAAATCCTCACCTGTGTCTCTCTTACCCCCGAAGCCATAACTTCTATCACTGAATGAATGTTAGTAAGCCACCTAAATTGCTCCCAAATTCATATGAGTTTTCCCCTATTGTTTTATGTCCCTCTTCGTTTTGTCATCTAGGATTTCACTTTCTTTCATTTGAGCTCAGATTTGTATTTCTGGCTATATTTTATCTGCATTTCTAACTGTTTTTGATAGTGAGAGCTGGGTGGGAGAGAAGAGCATAAGGAATTGTCTTAGTTCATTCTGCCTTGTTTCCTAAATCAGAGTTTATCCTTGTGAAAACTTTGAGTCATGGATTTTCATATATAAAATTCTAGTCATCATGCCAGAACTTGTTGTTTGAAAGGAGCAAATAAAATGTTAGATGTGAAGGATTCTTCAGCTATTTTTTTATTGAAGTATTGTTGAGATGCAATATTATTTTGGTTTCAGGTATACAAGTAGTGATTTGACAATGTACCTATTAAATGTTCACCATCATAAGTGTAGTTACCAACTGTCAATATACAAATTTATTACAATATTATTGACTATATTCTCTATGCTGGACTTTTCATCCCCAAGACTTATTTATTTTATAATTGGAAGTTTGTACTTCTTTATGCCCTTCACCTATTTCACCCTTCCCCTAATCCACAGAATATTATTATTATGTGAAATAAGTTAATGTTAATATTTGCTATACTTTATTATCATCACATCAGATTAACTCCTGTCCTTCAGTAAGACTGAGAGTCAGTGGGAGTCAACAAATATCAGGGTTTGATCAGCGATAGAAATATTTCCTTACATAGGGAAATTGAGTAGCTTTTGGGTAATTTGAGAAAGAGAACATACATTGCTGAAGAAGGATTCTTAATAAGGTGGGCTGTTGTTAACAGAGAGTTGGCAGGCCATTATTAGCCTATCTAAACCCTTCTTATTTGAAAATGATATAATTATCATCTAAATAGTATGTTTCTCATTAAAAAATGATTAATTTCCCCACATTGTTGATTCAATCCACAAAGGCTTTCTTACTGCCTGCTACCATTTCAACACTAGGCATTCATTGGATTAATAGTAAGATAATTATGGTGCAAAAATAGACAAGGAACTATTCTCTTCAATAGGGATTTAAAAGTAAAGTAAACAGAGAAACCTCACAAATTCAGGTGTAATCTGAAGGAAAGAATAATAACTTTAGAACAGAGAAAATCAGGGGTATCTTGGTCAAGTAGGCAACACTGAGGAGGTAAAAATTTAGCTGAGACCTGAAGCCTGAGAAGGAGCTATGCCAGAGTAGATGTCCGTTGGCAGTTGGATATCAGGGTCTTGGATTGGGAGGAGATGTCTGGTGGGAGACACATGTTTGTGAAAAAGAAATCTGTGTCTAGATGGGTAGTGGAGATTCTAGGTGTGTGCGAGATAGCTCAGCGAGTAGGAATATAGACTGAGAGAATGCAGTGGTCCAGGGCAGAGCTTTGAGGACCTGCTGCATTTAAAGGGCAAGAAGAGGAGGATAAGCCAGAGTAGCTGGAAAACCAGAAAAGTGAGTCCTAGAAGCCAAAGAAAAAGCTAGTTCATGGGGACCATGGCAAACAATGGTGAGGCTTACCAACAGACATTCAGAGGTGGGCCAATGATGGATCTGAGAACATGGAGGTCTTTGAGAACCTCTGGGAGAGCTGTTTAGATGAAGACTTTAGTCTATGCTCATCTTTTTGCAAAACTAAATATTTTCTTCATTAGCAATATCCCACTGTCTATCAAAGCCAATATCATTTTTCTGTACATTTAAACTACAGTTCTTCTACCCACTGAATGTAAGAGCTCATTGTGATTCTTGAGTTTAAAAATTCCTTGCAAGTGTAACACGTTGGAGGCTGAGTGTGGATTAGCCCAAGAGTTAAAACCCCCTGGCAGAGGGGGAGATCCCAACCAGTCTAAGGATGCAATAAAATGAGTTATAAGAAATACATATTTGGTCATCTGAGTGAGTCAGATGACCAAATATGTATTTCCCAGGTATATTTGGTCTTCATCCACAGTTCCTGAAAACACTTCAGAGCCTTGAAGGTGAAATGGGTGTCTTGTCACGTTAATGAGAGACTTCTGGACTCCACCCAAGGGTGTGGACTGGAGATGAATCAACCAATGGCCAGTGATTTTGTGAATGATGACTATGCATTGAAACCCTCAGAAAAACCCATGAGAAGAACATATCTCTCTCTTCCATCCTGCTTCTCTGTTGGAGAGAGCCTCCATGCTTGGGGAACCAGAACGCCTCCATGTATCAACCTCCATGAGGATAGAAGCTCCTTTATTTGGTGCTTTGCCCTATGTATCTCTTCATCTAGCTGTTAACTTGTATCCTTGTGGTATCCTTTATTAAACTATAAGTGGTTTCTGAGTTCTCTGAGTCATTGTAATAAATTAATTGAACCTAAGGGGAGGTCGTTGGAACCTTCAATCTGTAGCCAGTTGTTCCAGAAGCACAGATAACTGCCTGGGGCTTGCATCTGGCATCTGGACTGGGAATGGAGGTCAGTCTTGTAGGACAGAGCCCTTAATCGGAGAAGTCTGGTGCTGTCTCCAGGCAAATAGCATCAGAATTAGTTCTGTGACACCCTGCTGTGATTTAGAAATAGCTTGGTGTTATGCATAGGAAGACCCCCTCCCACACATATCCACATTGGAATTGGGTCTGGGAAACTAAAAGGAGTTTTACTGCTCTACTGTTGTGTGGAAAAAACACAAAGGGGTTCCCCACGGTTTCATGTGTATACCACTAGGAAATGCCCTGCCCCTACTCAGATTCTAGAATATATAAAAAGTTAAAAGACTTCATGAAAAAATTAGAACTTTTTGAAGGGAGGATATATTTGCTTCTCCACAGCCATTGTGCATTTCTCTTAAATTAATGCTTTTCATTTACATTCCAGTTGCCACAGTTTTAGATCAGGTCTTAATTGCCAATCATTTGGCCTAGAGACATAGCCTCTGACCTTCTCTCCTTTCTCTTGATTTCTTCCCTCCCTCCAATCTTGGCAACAGTACTGGCTTCCCCTGTCTAAATCACCAATCTGCATCGTGTAAGTTCCCAATCTAGAAACCACCATCAGGTCTTCAGCAACTACCAGATCAAGTCTAAATATGGCTTGTTACAATGTGGCCCAATTCAGCCTTCTAACCCATAATTTCTTAACTTCAGTCCCACTTACCCTTTTCCCCATTCACATCTAAATACAAGTCAATGACTTTCATGCCTAGGGACCTCAGTTCATTTTGTTCACTCAGCTTGGAATGTCCAAAATAGAGTAAGTTAATTTCTAGAAGATGTCCACTTGCAGAGAAAGTTCATTATAAATCCATTTTCATAGTGAATGCTCCTTCTCAATCACCAAATTTAATTGTCCAGGAACTGTTACTGTACCATCTTGATAGCCTAAGGGATATTCTGTAAATTTTACTTCATGCAGTCTGCATTTCTTTTTAATATTTATGAACTAACCTTTATGGGTTTAAAATTGAATTTCTGCTACATGAGCAGTCATTATTTTTGTTCACTTGTTTCCAAAATCTCTCAAAAATGTCTAATTAAGTGCCTTCATATTTCACTGAGTGGCACAAAAAATGTTTTAATATGTTTAAAATATGTTGAAATATGTTGAAATATACTTTTAAAAATCTCAATAGGAATAGCTAAATATTAATTAAAGTAATTACTTGCTGAAAGATTATTCTTACAATGCAGAAAGCACTATTTTAATCACTTTTCATAAATGAACTTAAATATAATAATAATACATTTTATTATCAACCTAATTTCAAATGAGAACACTAAAGCACAGAGAATAAATATCTTGCCTAATGCTACAAAACCAACCAAATATTGAAGCTTGGATTCCATTTCAGGCTTCCTGGTTCCAAATTCTATGAATGACAAACTAATTGTCAAACTTACCTTCCTCATATATTTGAGGAAAGAGGGGAATGATTTTTTTAAGAGAAATAGTTGTTTTTATAGTCTCCTTTTAAAAAGGAACTGAAGTTATATACAAGTTTTTGAACTTTAAAATTATGGCACAAAAATGTAGTAATATGTCATAAATTCATACAGCAACTATTAGCTAGGACTTGCTGTAATCATTATGTAACAAATTCTCCTCTCATTTAAATGTTTTTAAAACAGTGCAGTTTCATCCTACATGTGTGTATCTGTTTCAGAAACTCAAAAATTGTTGAAATAAATTTTTTAAAAATGCATAAAACCATAAAGCTTCACCTTCAAATCATTAGCCATAATCAATGGGATAAATTTTTCCATTTAAAAATGTTTTACTTTAATTCAATTTTAATTAGTTTTAATTGTAATCAATTATTTTGTTTTTAGGGAGTATAAGTCCAAATAACCAATGTTTCTTTTTGTCACTCACATTTTCTTATTCCAGTATAAATCAAGTAGAGCCCCAAGACAGTCACATTTAAAGGTATTTTATTTGACCCTCAGCCCAAAAGACATTTTGTGATTGTTAGGATTTTTTTATAAATTCCATTAGTAATTAAATTCAGAGTCAGTGTGATCAAATTTACTCAAACAATTTATTTGTGCCTAATAATAACCAGCACCCCTGATATGTGGTATCACACTCTCAAATCGTGAATCTCTAACTATTGAAAAGCAAGCTAAAATCTAAAATTTATAATATTAGTTATAATATTTAATACTCTTTTAGTACCTTTCATCCAAGGACTTCACAAAGGCATAGAAGTGTTAATTAAACCTTTGTAGGATTTATTTCTTTTTAGATATATGTGGAAAGGGATCTCAGTATCATTATACATTACTGGACATTAGAGTCACCCAAGTGATTTTAACAAAAACCCTACTCTTTTGTTATTTTCTCCTTTTCTTAACTTCGAGTGTACATGAGACCTGTGATTAATTAAATGCAGTATCTTTTTAAAGAAACACATGTTAGGTTCCAGTATTTAAAAACTGATCAAAAGAAAGAGCTAACTATCAGATTCAAGATGGTGGCATGAGAGGTAAGATGGAGAACTCCCCCCAAAACCACAAATAGTATGAAAATGTAGTTGAATAATACAACTAACCCTAAAACAGCAACAAGAAAGAAGGCTGCACCAGACTGCATAAAGACCTCACGAACAGAGCAGACCTCACAAAACAGGGTAACATATGAAAGCCTTGATCCCGCGGGACCCAAGCCCTTCCCCCACCCCAGCTCACTGGTGGGAGGAAAAGAAATGGAGCAGGGAAGGGGGTGGAAGCCTGGGACTGCTGAACACCCAGCCCTGGAGTTCTGCTTTGGAAGCAGAAACCTATATTGTGTGGTGCTCTGGATGTTGGGGAGCTCAGACAGGTGGAGTACTTGAGAGACCGAGATTCCAGCCATTTGTGGAGGAGGGGATCCACAGCCAGCTACTCTGTGTCAGGGGAAAGGGAGGTGGTCTGAGAGGCTTCCTAGCAGTGAGAGGGCTGCTGAAGGGGCGGAGTTTGCATGGAGCTTGCTGTGGGGGGGAGCAGAGAGATGGACAAAGTTGTTTGGGTATGCTCGGCCCAGCTGGTTGGGGACTTTGAGGAACTTCAGGCACCCAATCCCGCTGGCTTCCTACTCAGCTCCAAGTTCCCCCACTGTGACAAGCAGCCTGCTGAGCCTTCCCCCTAGCCTGCTGCACCAGTTAGCAAAACTGTAGTCACTGTGCTGACGTCAGGCCAACCAAAGGGAGGCCCCACCCACAACAGCTAGAGAGGCAAAGCACAGAGGCTTACACCTGTTTCCTCGCCCCACTGGCTCTAACACTGGAGACAGGCACCACAGACAGGAATCAGCAAACAGATCTTTCCTCCCCTCAGGCTCCAGCTCTGATCCCCTATGACCCCCAACCTCACTCTAGGGGCTGAGCACCTCCAGAGACTGGAGTATCTGGGCACTACTGGGCATGACACAGAAATATGCAGGTTAAAAGAACATGGTTTAGACCAAAATATCACAAACCCCAGAAAAAGGGCCTAATGAAACTGAACTCACCAATCTGCCTGAAAGACAGTTCAACATAAAAATCATAAACATGCTTATGGAGGTACAGAAAAATATTCAAGAATTCAGGAACAAATTTAAGTTGGAGATTCAATCAATAAGAAATTCCACATCTGAAAAGAAACATACAATGGATGATTTAAAAGCACATTAGATGTAGTAGAAGAGAAGGTAAATGGAATAGAAATTAGAGAAGAGGAATACAAAGGAGTTGAGACACAGAGAGAAAAAAGGACCTCTAAGAATGAAAGAATATTGAGAGAACTGTGAGACAAATCCAAATAGAACAATTTTCATATCATAAGGGTACCATAAGAAGAAGAGAGAGGAAAAGGGATAGATTGTGTCTTTGAGGAGTTAATTGCTGAAAAATTCCCCAATCTGGGTAAGAAGATAGTCTCTCAAGCCATGGAGGTGCACAGATGTCCCAACACAAGGGACCCAAGGACGATAACATCAACACATATAATAATTAAAATGGCAAAGATCAAAGATAAGGACAGACTATTAAAAGCAGCTAGAGAGAGAAAAACGATCACATACAAAGGAAAATCCATCGGGTTATCATCAGAGTTCTCAACAGAAACCTTATAGGCCAGAAGGGAGTGGCATGATATATTTAATGCAATGAAGCAGAAGGGCTTGCATACTAAGAGTACTCTACCCAGCAAGGTTATCATTTAAATTTGAAAGAGGGATTAAACAATTTTCAGATAAGAAAAAGTTGAGAGAATGTACCTCCCCCAAACAACCTCAACAGTGCATTTTGGAGGGACACTTACAGATGGAAGTATTCCTAAGGCTAAATAGACATCACCCAAGGGATAGACAAAGCGTATAGAATATGATTCATAACATACAAAGAATGGAAGAGGAAGAAAAATGAGGAAAAAAAGAAAAGAACCTTTTGGTTGTGTTTGTAATAGCACAAGAAGTGAATTAAATTAGACTGTTAGATAGTAAGGGAATTACCCTTGAACCTTTGGTAACCACGAATCTAAAGCCTGCAATGGCAATAAGTACATACCTATTGATAAGCACCCTAAATGTAAATGGTCTGAATGCACCAATCAAAAGACATAGAGTCACTGAATGGATAAAAAACAAGACCCATCTATATGCTGCCTATAAGACACACACTTCAAACACAAAGACATTCACAAACTGAAAGTAAAGGGATGGAAAAAGATATTTCATGCAACTAACAGGGAGAAAAAAGCAAGAGTTGCAGTACTTGTATCAGACAAAATAGACTTCAAAACAAAGAAAGTCACAAGAGACAAAGAAGGACATTACATAAAGGTGTCAGTACAACAAGAGGACATAATGATTATAAATGTCTATGTACCAAACACAGGAGCACCCAAGTAAGAGAAAGAAATACTAAAAGAATTAAAGGGGGGAATAGAATGTAATGCATTCATTGTAGGAGACTTCAACACACCCCTCACTCCAAAGGACAGATCAACCAGACAGAAAATAAGTAAAGAGGCAGGGGCACTGAACACCGTATTAGAACAGATGGACCTAACGGACATCTACAGAACACTGCATCCAAAGGCAACAAGATATACATTCTTCTCAAGTGCACATGGAACATTTTCAAGAATAGATCATATACTAGGCCACAAAAAGAACCTTGGTAAATTCAAAAAGACTGAAATTGAACCAACCAGCTTCCTAGATCACAAAGGTATGAAACTAGAAATAAATTACAAAAAGAAAATGAAAAAGCCCACAAACACATGGAGGCTTAATAACATGCTCCTAAATAATCACTGGATCAATGACCAAATAAAAACAAAGATCATGCAATATATGGAGACAAATGACAACAATAATTCAACAACAGACAATCTTTGGGATGCAGTGAAGGTTGTGCAAAGAGGGAAGTATATTGCAATACAGGACAACCTCTGGAAAGAAGAAAAATCCCATATAAGCAGTCTAAACACACAATTAATGAAACTAGAAAAAGAAGAGCAAATGAGACCCAAAGACAATAGGAGGGACATATTACAGATTAAAGCAAAATAAATAAAATTGAGAAGAATAAAATAATAGAAAGAATCACTGAAAGCAGGAGCTGGTTCTTCAAGATAATAAACAAAATAGATAAACCCCTAGCCAGACTTATCAAGAAATAAAGTGAGTCTACACACATAAACAGAATCAGAAACGAGAAAGGAAAAATCACTATGGACACCACAGAAATACAAAGAATTATTAGAGAATACTATGAAAAATTATATGCTAACAAACTGGATAACCTAGAAGAAATGGACAACTTTCTAGAAAAATACAACCTTCCAAGGCTGACCAAGGAAGAAACAGAAAATCTGAACAGACCAATTACCAGCAACAAAATTGAACTGATAATCAGAAAACAACATAAGAACAACACCTCTGGCTAGATGGTATCACTGCTGAATTTTATCAAACATTTAGTGCAGACCAAATACCCATGCTCCTTAAAGTTTTCCAAAAAATAGAAGAGGACGGACTACTTCCAAACTCATTCGATGAGGCCAGCGTCACTCTAATACCAAAACGAGGCAAAGACAACAGAAAAAAAGAAAATTACAGATCTCTATCCCTGATGAACATAGATGCAGAAATACTCAACAAAATATTAGCAAAGTGAATTCAAAAATACATCAAAAAGATCATCCATCATGATCAAGTAGGATTTATTCCAGAGATACAGGGGTGGTACATCATTTGAAAATCCATCAACATCATCCACCACATCCACAAAAAGGACAAAAACCACATAAACATCTCTGGACATCCTGAAAAAGCATTTGACAAAATTCAATATCCATTTATGATAAACACTCTCAACAAAATGGGTATAGAGGGCAAGTACCTCAACATACTAAAGGCCAAATATGACAAACCCTCAACCAACATTATACTTAACAGTGAGAAGCTGAAAGCTTTTCCTTTAAGATCAGGAACAAGACAAGGATGGCCACTCTCCCTATTTTTAGTCAACATAGTTCTGGAGTTCCTAGCCACGGCAATCAGACAACACAAAGAAATAAAAGGCATCCAGATTGGCAAGGAAGAAGTCAAACTGTCCCTGTTTGCAGATGACATGATATTGTACATAAAACAGCCTAAAGAATCTACTCCAAAACTACTAGATCTAATATCTGAATTTAGCAAAGTTGCAGGATACAAAATTAATACACAGAAAGGTGTTGCATTCCTATACACTAATGATGAACTAGCAGAAAGAGAAATCAGGAAACAATCCCAGTTACAATTATATCAAAAAGAATAAAATACCTAGGAATAAACCTAACCAAGGAAGTGAAAGACCTATACTCTGAAAACTACAAGACCCTCTTAAGAGAAATTAAAGAGGACACTAATAAATAGAAACTCATCCCATGTTCTTAGCTAAGAAGAATTAATATGGTCAAAAGGTCATCTTGCCTAAAGCAATCTACAGATTTCATGCAAACCCTATCAAAATACCTACAGCATTCTTCAGTGAACTAGAGCAAATAGTTCTAAAATTCATAAGGAAAAACAAAAGACCCCAAATAGCCAAAGCAATCCTGAGAAGGAAGAATAAAACAGGAGAATTATGCTCCCTGACTTCAAGCTCTACTACAAAGCCACAGTAATCAAAACAATTTGGTACTGGCACAAGAACACACCCACAGACCAGTGGAATAGAATAGAGAGTCCAGATATAAACCCAAGCATATGTGGTCAATTATACATGATAAAGGAGCCATGGATATACAGTGCGGAAATGACAGCCTCTTCAACAGCTGGTGTTGGCATAACTGGACAGCTACATGTAAGATAATGAAAATGGATTATTGTCTAACTACATACACAAAAGTAAATTTGAAGTGGATCAAATACCTGAATGTAAATCATGAAACAATAGAACTATTAGAAAAAAATATAGGCAAAAATCTCTTGTACATAAACATGAGCAACTTCTTCATGAACATATCTCCCTGGGCAAGGGAAACAAAAGCAAAAATAAACAAGTGGGACTATATCAAACTGAAAACCTTCTGTACATCAAAGGATAACATCAGTAGAACAAAAAATCATCCTACAGTATGGGAGAATATATTCATAAATGACATATCTGATAAGGGGTTGACATCCAAATTATATAAAGAGTTCACATACCTCAACAAACAAAAAGCAAATAAGCTAATTAAATAATAGGCACAGGAGCTGAACAGACACTTCTCCAGAGAAGAAATTCAGATGGCCAACAGGCACATTAAAAGATGTTCCCATCGCTAGTCATTGGAGAAATGCAAATTAAAACCACAATGAGATATCACCTCACACCAGTTAGGATGCCCAACATACAAAAGCCATACAACAACAAATGTTGACAAGGATGTGGAGAAAGGGGAACCCTCCTTTACTGCTGGTGGGAATGTAAACTAGTTCAACCATTGTGGAAAACAGTATGGAGTTTCCTCAAAAAACTAAGGATAGAAATACCATTTGACCCAGGAAATCTACTCCTAGGAATTTACCCTAAGAATCCAGGAACCCTGTTTGAAAAAGACATATGCACCCCTATGTTTATCACAGCCCTATTTACAATAGTCAAGAAATGGAAGCAACCTAAGTGTCCATCAGTAGATCAATGGGTAAAGAAGATGTAGTACATATACACAATGGAATATTATTCAGCCATAAGAAGAAAGCAAATCCTACCATTTGCAACTACATGGATAGAGCTAGAGGGTACTATACTCATTGAAATAAGCCAGGCAGAGAAAGAGAAGTATCGAATGATTTCACTCATCTGTGGAGTATAAGAACAAAGAAAAATTTGAAGGAACAAAGCAGCAGCAGACTCACAGAACCCAAGAATGGACTAAGAGTTACCAAAGGGAAAAGGTCTGGGGAAGATGGGTGGGAAGGGAGGGATAAGGGGGATAACAGGGCATTATGATTAGCACACATAATATAGCTGGCGGGGGTGGGGGGGACATGGGAAAGGCAGTATATACACAGAAGACAAGTAATGATTCTATAGCATCTTACTATGCTAATGTTCAGTGACTATAATGGGGTATGTGGTGGGGACTTGATAATAGGTGGAGTCTAGTAACCATAATGTTCAAGTAATTGTACATTAACAATATCAAAATAAGTAAATGAATAAATAAATAAATAAATAAAAAGAAAGAGTTATATCTTAATTGAGTAGAAAAAAGAACATTTCAATAATAAATACTTTGGTCACAGTTAATGCAATTTTTTTTCAGTCACTCCTACTATGGAGTTCCTTTTTTCCGCCTTAAACTTCACTCTCACTGTGTGCCTTTTAAGGATATTTCCAGATATTTTGTGTTTAGTATTTCATTCAAATGTGCTTAAATAATACATATCATAGCATAATTATACAATTATGTTTATTGTTTTATTTCCTAGGTCATCAATTACTAAATAATTACAGTAATTGCTTAATGTTCAATGTGGACAGTACCACCATTTCCTGCCACACATTTTTCAACCCTTGTTGTCTTCAAGAATTCTTCTTTTAACTCTGTGCATGTGGAGTGGATAACTTAGTCCTCTGTGTCAGCCTCGTCCTTAATGCCTACTTGAGTGTAGTCACTATACCTACTTTATGAGATAATCTTATACCTTCTTCTATGATGTCAACATTGCTTATTTTAATACCTATATAGTAAATATAGTGAACTCTTTGAAAAAAGGTTATATACTTATCTCTTTAGGTCCTGCACCTCACAAGGAAATTGGGGCTTAGAAAACCACAAATGGATGAATGAGTGCTGAACAAATGTAGCAGAATGGAAAGGTAGCTGAATGAATGATTAAGTACATAGACAAATACTTAAATACTTTGAATCTGGTTGTCTTATATGGTTTTGATACAATAAATTGAAGGTTTGCATATAAAGTGCCTATAAAGCTACTAGGAATATATCAAGTACTTAATGTACTTAATTGCTAATATCATAAAATTGAGAGCCCAGTGTCAGAAATAATTTTTCAGATTTGTGCCCCCCACCATCCAAAGCATCATTTTGGATCTCCTACTGAGAGCTTGGTGTGTCTCATCTTTTTTCCTTTAATTAGATTACCCTTGTAAAGAATTTTAGGCATCATTTATTACATTTCCTTTCTTTTGTATAAAAATATGTACTGAAGTGCAGAAAAAGGCAGGTAAATTAGAGCAAAATAACCTGTGTAATTTGTATGCTATACATTCTACTGAAGGACAAGCAAAGGATACAAGACAGTTTTTCTCAGAAATTTGGATTTAACAAGCACCCATGATGGATTCTAGTTTGACCAATTTATGAAACATTTATTTAAGGAAGATTTTAGAATACTTACCGTGGATTCTCAGGGAGATTTTAAATGCCTAGGTTTGTTTTTTTCAACAGAAAATACAAGTGAAACCTTGGAAAACTCTATTAAGGGAATATTCAAATGCATAGCTTCACTTGGGTCCTAGAATACACTCGCTGTTTAGGAATGAGTACCTAAAATGTTTCTAATTACTATAAGGAGAAGTCTCTTCTGGCCTATGCCTCCCAGAGACATGTAGAAATCTCTGTTTTTTCAGATAAACAAGGACTTCAAATAACAATTGCTATAGTAGTGTCTACAATAGCTTCCTGTAGTGTCTTAACACATGCTTAACACATTGAATGCTTATTTTCTCCATTTGTATAAAAAACCCTACATGAAGGTGTCCTTGTTCCCATTTGTCAGATGAAGAAGCCAAGATTCAGAGAAGTTACACAGTTTGGCTGGCATCCCATTGCTTTAAATTCCTAAGCCACTGTCAGACATCAATTTTTTTCTGACTTCAAAACTCATTCTATTTTCCCAAAGTTAATGGCATCTCATTATGGTGTTAATGTATCAGAGGCAATAAAATTTCTTTTCAGAAATACCCATCTCATTTTCAGAAGGAACCTATTTCAAAGACCATACTCATTTTTTTCTAATTACACATCGCTCTTTAATCAACAAGACAGTGTCTTTCAGAACTTAAGGAAAATTAATATTTTTACTTTGTTCTCATGCAGTGGATAAAGTGTGAGAATGGAGAAGTGGCATATAATTCTTTTGCATTGTTTGAATTCATATATGGCTTTTTTGCCCAGCTTTATTGAGGAGCAATTGACAAATAGAATTCTAAGATATTTATACAATGTAAGATATTTAAAGGTGGAGCCAAGATGGCAGTGTGAGTAGAGCAGCAGAAATCTCCTCCCAAAACCACATATATTTATGAAAATATAACAAAGACAACTCTTCCTAGAATAGAGACCAGAGGACACAGGACAACATCCAGACCACATCCACATCTTCGAGAACCCAGTGCCTCACAAAGGGGATAAGATACAAGCCCCAGCCCAGCAGAAACTGAGCGCCCCTCACCCCAGCACCCGGTGGAAGGAGAGGAGTCAGAGTGGGGAGGGAGAGGGAGCCCATGACTGCTAAACATGCAGCCCCAGCCATCCGGACCAGAGCACAGACACAGTGCATGCGTGGGGTCCTGGATACTAGGGAAACAGAACAGGAAGACCTGCGAGTGGGTCCCTGAGGCCAACAACAGGGACAAAGAAAAGCAAGTGGCTTAATTTTTTTTTATTTAATTTTTTTTCTTTGTGAGTGCTTTTTAGAAGTCTTAAAGGGACAGAGACCCCAAAACCGGATGGAAGCATCCTGGGACACTCTGGGCACTCTAACCCCCTGGGCAGCAGGGAGCACGGGGGCCCCTCATGGAGATAAATAGCCTCCCGGCCACTCCCCCTCCAAAGGGGATCCACAATATAGGAGCAGCAGCCAGAGGCAAGCCACACCCACAGCAACAGCAGAGATAAATTCCATAGAAGCCAGGCAGGAATCAGAAGCCCTGTCTGCACCCAGCTTCCCAGCAGAAGCCACTAGAGGTCGCTGTTCTCCCAGGAGAGGAAGGCCACAAACCAACAAGACGGAAAGTTCTTCCAGCCATCATTCGTGCCAGCTCTGCAAACTATCTCTATCACCAAGAAAAGGCAAAATTACAGGCAGACAAAGATCACGAATCAACACCTGAGAAGGAGACAGACCTAACGGATCTTTCTGAAAAAGAATTCAAATAAAAATCATAAACATGCTGACGGAGATGCAGAGAAATATACAAGAGCTAAGGGATGAAGTCTGGAGGGAGATTACAGATGTCCAGAAGGAGATTACAGAAGTGAAACAAACTCTGGAAGGATTTATGAGCAGAATGGATAAGATGCAACAGGCCATTGATGTAATAGAAACCAGAGAACAGGAATGCATAGAAGCTTACATAGAGAGATAAAAGGATCTCATGGAATGGAACAATATTAAGAGAACTGTGTGACCAATCCAAAAGGAACAATATCTGTATTATAGGAGTACCAGAAGAAGAAGAGAGAGAAAAAGGGATAGAAAGTGTCTTTGAAGAAATAATTGCTGAAAACTTCCCCAAACTGGGGGAGGAAATAATTGAACAGACCACAGAAATACACAGTACTCCCAAAAGAAAGGACCCCCGGAGGACAACACCAAGAAACATAATTAAAATGGCAAAGATGGAGGCGGAGCCAAGATGGCGGCGTGAGTAGAGCAGTGGAAATCTCCTCCCAAAAACACATAGAGCTATGAAAATATAACAAAGAAAAATCTTCCTAAAATAGAGACCACAGGACACAGGACAACATCCAGACCACATCCACACCTGCAAGAACCCAGCGCCTTGCGAAGGCGGTAAAATACAAGCCCCGGCCCGGCGGGACCCGAGCGCACCTCCCCCCGGCTCCCAGCGGGTGGAAAGAAACTGGAGCAGTTTTTTTTTTTTTTATTTAGGCGAGTGCTTTTTGGAAGCCTTAAAGGGACAGGGACCCCATTGCTAGGGAGGCAGGGCGGCGGGACTGGTGAGCAGGTGCCAGGGACCGGTGCCTGAGGACAAACAATATCGCGCGTTTTTCCCTGCGGGACCAGTGGGCGGGTGCTTTTTGGAAGCCTTGAAGGGACAGGGACCCTGGTGCTAGGGAGGCAGGGCAGCAGGACCAGTGAGCGGGTGCCTGGGACCGGTGCCTGAGGGGAAAAAAAAAAAATTACGTGTTTTTTCTTTTTTCTTCTTCTTTTTTTTTTTCTGTTCGCTCTCTCATTGTTGCTGTTGTTGTTTTGGTTTGGAGAGTGCTTTTTGGAAGTCTTAAAGGGGCAGGACAGGTCACGTAGACCAGAGGCAGGGAATCTGGGGATCTCTGGGCACTCTAACCCCCTGGGCAGCAGGGAGCACAGAGGCCCCTTACGGAGATAAATAGCCTCCCGGCAGCTCCCTCTCAAACGGGGCTCCACCATTTTGGAGGAGCCCCAGCCAGGCCACGCACACAGCAACAGCGGAGATAAACCCCATAGCAACCAGGCAGGAAGCAGAAGCCCTGTCTGCGCACAGCTGCACAGCACAAGCCACTAGAGGTCGCTATTCTCCCAGGAGACGAAGGCCACAAACCAACAAGAAGGAAAGCTCTCACAGCGGTCACTCGTACCAGCTCTGCAAACTATCTCTATCACCATGAGAAGACAAAACTACAGGCAGACAAAGATCACAGGGACAACACCTGAGAAGGAGACAGACCTAACCAGTCCTCCTGAAAAAGAATTCAAAACAAAAATCATGAACATGCTGACAGAGATGCAGAGAAAAATGCAAGAGCAATGGGATGAGATGCAGAGAAAAATGCAAGAGCAGTGGGATGAAGTCCGGAGGGAGATCACAGATGTCAGGAAGGAGATCACAGAAGTGAAACAATCCCTGGAAGGATTTATAAGCAGAATGGATAAGATGCAAGAGGCCTTTGAAGGAATAGAAGCCAGAGAACAGGAACGTATAAAAGCTGACATAGAGAGAGATAAAAGGATCTCCAGGAATGAAACAACACTAAGAGAACTATGTGACCAAGCCAAAAGGAATAATATTCGTATTATAGGGATACCAGAAGAAGAAGAAAGAGGAAAAGGGATAGAAAGTCTCTTTGAAGAAATAATTGCTGAAAACTTCCCCAAACTGGGGGAGGAAATAATCGAACAGACCATGGAATTACACAGAACCCCCAACAGAAAGGATCCAAGGAGGACAACACCAAGACACATAGTAATTAAAATGGCAAGGATCAAGGACAAGGAAAGAGTTTTAAAGGCAGCTAGAGAGAAAAAGGTCACCTATAAAGGAAAACCCATCAGGCTAACATCAGACTTCTCGACAGAAACCCTACAGGCCAGAAGAGAATGGCATGATATACTTAATGCAATGAAACAGAAAGGCCTTGAACCAAGGATACTGTATCCAGCACGACTATCATTTAAATATGATGGCGGGATTAAACAATTCCCAGACAAGCAAAAGCTGAGGGAATTTGCTTCCCACAAACCACCTCTACAGGGCATCCTACAGGGACTGCTCTAAATGGGAGCACCCCTAAAAAGAGCACAGAACAAAACACACAATATATGAAGAATGGAGGAGGAGGAATAAGAAGGGAGAGAAGAAAAGAATCTCCAGACAGTGTATATAACAGCTCAATAAGCGAGCTAAGTTAGGCAGTAAGATACTAAAGAAGCTAACCTTGAACCTTTGGTAACCACAAATCTAAAGAAGCCAGCAATGGCAATAAGTACATATCTCTCAATAGTCACCCTAAATGTAAATGGACTTAATACACCAATCAAAAGACACAGAGTAATAGAATGGATAAAAAAGCAAGACCCATCTATATGCTGCTTATAAGAAACTCACCTTAAACCCAAAGATAAGCATAGACTAAAAGTCAAGGGATGGAAAAACATATTTCAGGCAAACAACAGAGAGAAGAAAGCAGGGGTTGCAGTACTAGTATCAGACAAGATAGACTTCAACACAAAGAAAGTAACAAGAGATAAAGAAGGACATTACATAATGATAAAGGGCTCAGTCCAACAAGAGGACATGACCATTCTAAATATAAATGCACACAACACAGGAGCACCAGCATATGTGAAACAAATACAAACAGAAGTAAAAGAGGAAACAGAATGCAATGCATTCATTCTAGGAGAGTTCAACATGCCACTCACTCCAAAGGATAGATCCACCAGGAAGAAAATAAGTAAGGACATAGAGACACTGAACAACACACTAGAACAGATGGACCTAATAGATATCTATAGAATGCTACATCCAAAAGAAACAGGAAACACATTCTTCTCAAGTGCACATGGAACATTCTCCACAACAGACCACATACTAGTTCACAAAAAGAGCCTCACTAAATTCCAAAAGATTGAAATTCTACCAACCAACTTTTCAGACCACAAAGGTATAAAACTAGAAATAAATTCTACAAAGAAAACAAAAAGGCTCACAAACATATGGAAGCTTGATAACATGCTCCTAAAAAATCAATGGATCAATGAACAAATAAAAATAGAGACCAAGGAATATATGGAAACAAATGACAACAACAACACAAAGCCCCAACTTCTGTGGGACGCAGTGAAAGCAGTCTTAAGAGGAAAGTATATAGTGATCCAGGCACACTTGAAGAAAGAAGAACAATCCCAAATGAATAGTCTAACATCACAATTATCGAAACTGGAAAAAGAAGAACAAATGAGGCCTAAAGTCAGCAGAAGGAGGGAAATAATAAAGATCAGAGAAGAAATAAACAAAATTGAGAAGAATAAAACAATACCAAAAATCAATGAAACCAAAAGCTGGTTCATTGAGAAAATAAACAAAATAGATAAGCCTCTAGCCAAACTTATTAAGAGAAAAAAGAGAATCAACACAAATCAACAGAATCAGAAATGAGAACGGAAAAATCATGACAGACTCCACAGAAATACAAAGAATTTTTAAAGACTACTATGAAAATCTATATGCCAACAAGCTGGAAAACCTAGAAGAGATGGACAACTTCCTAGAAAAATACAACCTTCCAAGTCTGACCAAGGAAGAAACACAAAAGTTAAACAAACCAATTACAAGCAAAGAAATTGAAATGGTAATCAAAAAACTACCCAAGAACAAAATCCCCGGGCCAGAAGGATTTACCTCGGAATTTTATCAGACACACAAAGAAGACATAATACCCATTCTCCCAAAAGTTTTCCAAAAAATAGAAGAGGAGGGAATACTCCCAAAGTCATTCTATGAAGCCAACATCACCCTAATACCAAAACCAGGCAAAGACCCCACCAAAAAAGAAAATTACAGACCAATATCCCTGATGAATGTAGATGCAAAAATACTCAATAAAATATTAACAAACCAAATTCAAAAATATATCAAAAGGATCATACACCATGGCCAAGTGGGATTCATCACAGGGATGCAATGATGGTACAACATTCAAAAATCCATCAACATCATCCACCAGATCAACAAAAAGAAAGACAAAAACCACATGATCATCTCCATAGATGCTGAAAAAGCATTTGACAAAATTCAACATCCATTCATGATAAAAACTCTCAGCAAAATGGGTATGGAGGGCAATTACCTCAACACAATAAAGGCCATATATGATAAACCCACAGCCAACATCATACTTAACAGTGAGAAGCTGAAAGCCTTTCCTCTGAGATCAGGAACAAGACAGGGATGCCCACTCTCCCCACTGTTATTTAACATAGTACTGGAGGTCCTAGCCACGGCAATCAGACAAAACAAAGAAATACAAGGAATCCAGATTGGTAAAGAAGAAGTTAAACTGTCACTATGTGCAGATGATATGATACTGTACATAAAAAACCCTAAAGATTCCACTCCAAAACTACTAGAACTGATATCAGAATACAGCAAAGTTGCAGGATACAAAATTAACACACAGAAATCTGTAGCTTTCCTATACACTAACAATGAACCAACAGAAAGAGAAATCAGGAAAACACTTCCATTCACAATTGCATCAAAAAGAATAAAATACCTAGGAATAAACCTAACGAAAGAAGTCCATCAGTAGATGAATGGATAAAGATGTGGTACATATACACAATGGAATATTACTCAGCCATAAGAAAAAAACAGATCCTAACATTTGCAACAACATGGATGGAGCTGGCGGGTATTATGTTCAGTGAAATAAGCCAAGCAGAGAAAGAGAAATACCAAATGATTTCACTCATCTGTGGAGTATAAGAAGAAAGGAAAAACTGAAGTAACAAAACAGCAGCAGAATCACAGAACCCAAGAATGGACTAACAGGTACTAAAGGGAAAGGGACTGGGAGGATGGGTGGGTAGGGAGGGATAATGGGGGGGAAGAAGAAAGGGGGTGTTATGATTAGCATGCATAATGGAGGGGTGGGAGAAAGGGGAGGTCTGTACAACACAGAGAAGACAGGTAGTGGCTCTACAACATTTTGCTATGCAGATGGACAGTGACTGTAAAGGGGTTTGTAGGGGGGACCTGATATATGGGAGAGCCTAGTAAACATAATATTCTTCATGTAATTGTAGATTAATGATAAGATAACAAAAAAAATGAAAGAAAAGGGGGATTACTCCCTGATAGGATAAAACTAACTGCAAATCACTGATTAATGCATGCCTTAAATTTCCTTAATTTTGATCATTTAAAGGGTGTCAGATGATCGGCTATGGAAGTACATTTTTCTGATAATATTCCCTTCTCTTAAAAAAAAAAAGAGTAGTTCCTGCATGGTGATCTCCAATAAGTTCTTCACAATGGTATAAATGGCATATCAAAGTGTGGGCAAAGGGTTTGTTTGTGTTTATACAGAGGATCAAAGCCTAATTTGGCTCCCCAGAAAATGAATTAAGATATGATACGAAGAAGTACTTCCAACATCGACATTCTCTGGAAGAGTCATTCCAGAAGATGATCATCAAAAAACTTCAACAAAGATCCTGGTGCTGTTGCAGTTGTAGCTGCATTCATCCCACCAGTTCCTGGACTGCCATGGGAATGAAGAAGGAGATATCTAGGCTGGCCTGTGCATACAGTAAAACAACAAATTTGACTGGATCTATACTGTCGGAACTCAACCAAAAATTAGGAGAAGTGCAAGTTGTAGTGCTCCAAAATCTTGGACTGTAGACCATCTACTGTTAAAAGAACATATGGGATGTGAACAGTTCCCAGGAATGTGTTGTTTTAATTTGTCTGATTTTTCTCAAACTATTCAAATTCAGTTAGACAATATCCATCATATCATTGATAAGTTTTCACAAATGCCTAGGGTGCCTAACTGGTTTTCTTGGTTTCACTGGATATGGCTGGTAATTGTAGGTCTGCTTTGGTTATGTAGCTGTATTCCTATTATGTTAATGTGTGCATGCAATTTAATTAGTAATTTAAAACCTATACATGCTTATGTTACACTACAAGAAGATATGTCAAAGAAATAATCAATCTTTCCATGTTTTCTTCCGTCTGCTACTTCCATAGCTTCTCTTCTTCCTTCATAATTACAACCCCTAAGTAGAATTCATGCCTTATATTGAAATTACTGAGTGTCATAATTCTTCCAAGTGGTAAAGATACCTCAAGACAAATGCTGGGCATAGAAGCCACAGGGCATAAATCTGCAAAAAAGTAAAAAACTAACCTTTTCAAACAATATGGCTTCTCTCTCACCTACCAACTTTACATTTCCCTGTATGGCCCCAGAAGATGACTGGTTAGCCAGAGACGGGTAAGATTCCTCAAATGAGGAACAACCTAAGACAGGCACAGTTGCAGGGAGGCCATCAGGTGAGAAATTGGGGATCAACAGAGGTGAGGCTTAGAACCTCACCCCCACCTTTTTGAGAGAAATCTTCTGCATCCATGGATGTTTTGTTGCCCTTGTCTAGCTGAGATTAATACTTAGTCTATAGGCACACACCTGACCATCTACATTTGCCCTCTTACAGCACTAAACTATGTTTTCTACCTTTATCTTGCATCTACCTACCACTTCAGCATTTTATTAAAAATAATAATAGTAATAATAATAATAATAAGGGAGAAATGTGAGATTCACATATAAATCAAGTATAAAAATCAAACAAATAATCATATTTGACCTGATTGTTTATAGTTCATGATGCGTGATCAAAACCAAAAGTTTCTGTGATATGACTGCTCTTGCACTGTTCACCATGTAAGAACTTATTCACTATGTAAGAACTTGTTCACCATGTAAGAACTTGTTCATTATGCTTTAGAAGATTGGAGACTGTTGAGAATTAGGCTTGAGGTTGATTAATGATTGTGCATTGAGTCCCCTATACAGAATTTTATTGCTGTTAACAACCATCTGATCAATAAATATGAGAGATGTCCTCTCAAAAAATATATATATGTATATATACAAAATTTGATATGTGTATACGTTATGAAAGGGTTCCCACTTTCTAGTTAATTAACACACCATTTGCTTCACTTTTGTGTGTGTGTGTGTGTGTGTGAGAACATTTAAGTTCTACCCTCTTAGAAATTTCGATTACATAATAGAAGTGTTTCAAAGTATAGTAGTCACCATATTTTCATATGGCTTTTTAAAGTTAAATGAATAAGATAACTGTAGAGCTTTTATAGATGTTAACAAGTCAGAAATGTCAGTTGCTTAATGGGCAGGATTGGTTAAAGAGAGAAGTCACAGTGTCATTCCTTCATTCCTGCCGATTGCCTGTGTACCAGCAGCTTTAACTCAGCAGTTCAGCCCTCCTGCTCCTCTATGTGGTTAGCCAGGACCTTCATCTCAACATGAAAAAAAATTTTTTTAATTTTTAAATAAAACTGACAAAGGCACCTTATATTCTGGACATAGTCCTTCCTCTTATTCCACATTAAAAGCTAAGCTAATTTCTTTAAATGCACAATACTGGCAGGAGAAAAATACAGTTAACAAACAGATGCACATTAATTAAAACAATGATATATCTTTATTTTAGGTGTATATTAGCAAATATTTTGAAGTGACCATCAGTGTTGGCTAGGCTGCTATTACTTTCTGAGCTGGGTCAGTTTCCCTCTCGTAGTTTCTCAATGTAAACTTTTACCTCAGCCCTTGCCCAGTTTTCTCATTGTGGAATCATTGGCTTGATTCCTGTATCAACAGAGACCTCTTTGGTTACAGTCAAAAACACTGACTCTGGATACACATTAAGCCAAGGGGGTTATTTGAAAACTCAGCATCTTACAGTATTAAGGAGAGGAGGGGAGAAACAAGCTTCCGAATAAACTGGAACAAAAGGTTTTCCAAAGCCTGGGATATAAGAATGGGAAAAAAAGAAAAGTCTTGTGATTAGAAGATCTGGGCAATGCCCACTACTGGAATGAATGCACCCCACCATTTTTCAGCTGTTACATATTGTCTTATAATAAAATGCCAGGGAGGAAGGGAGGAAATGTTCAATTAACTTGATTCACATGCTCATAAGTTGGACAGAGCAAGGCATGTATTATGCCAAATGTACATGGGATGCATCTTGCTTTCTCATGACAAGCAATAAGCCTCCAGAAAGGTATCAGTGGGTATTAGGAAGGAAGAAGGAAAATGAGAACAAATACGAACTTGCTTATGTGTTCTTTGAGGTTGGCTCTTTTTTTTCTTCTTTTTTTTTAATTTTCAGTTCCTAGCAAAATGTCTCATAGTTGCTGCTAAATAAATATTTGTTGACTCATATGTATGTAGGAAATTAAATTGCCACATTTTGACCCTAATCTGCTATCCATAAAACCTTTCATTTCCCTTTCATTCAGTATTTATTCTTCATTATACTATTCTCCCTTTTCATGAATGATGAAAAGGAAAAATAAAACACACACAAACATTTATTAGAGGCATTCTATTCTCCAGTTTCTGCAGATGAAATGGAGGAAAAGAAAAGATGTCTACACAGCTGGATTTAACAGCCTAGCATGAAAGATATGAAAAATATTAAGATATGAGAAATATTATAATCAGTTTAGAGCAGAGGCTTGTAATATGCAGACTGATGCTCATCACAATATTAAGTCTAATAAACAAAAACCTAAAAAAGAGCTTAACACTTCAGCCACTGAAGAATAATTCTAAATTTTTGACAAACATCAATGTAATATTGTTCAGACACTTAAAATATAAATGTATATACCACAAAGCAACATGAAAAACATTTATAATTTATATGTATAAAGTATGGAATATAAAATACTGTAGACATTGTAATTTTCACTGGGTAAAATATATGCTCATATGGATAAGAACAAGGACTTTGAGAACCCAGAGAAATAAAAATAACTAATGCTATAATAATAGAAGAGTACTATTTTTAATTTCTTTTAATGTAGTTTAAGTACTATTGTACAACAAATACAGTTCATAGAAATAAGTTGCACTATTCATTTTTGTGCTTATTCAACAAAAATGAAAGATGCTAAAATTGATATGTTGCCTCTTTGGGTAAAGTTTTTTTTAAACTTTACCCAAAAGTTTACCCAAAAGGTATCATTGATACACAATCTTGGGAAGGTTTCACATGGGCAACCATTGTGGTTATTACAACCACACATATTATAAAGTCACCCCACATCAACTGCAGTACTATCAGCATAGTAAGATACCACAGAGTCACTACTAGTCTTCTCTGTGCTATACTGTTTACCGCGGGAACCCCAAGTACCATGTGTGCCAAACATAATGCCCCTCACTCCTCTTCTCTTTCCTTCCTCACTTACCCTCCACCACCCCTCTGCTTTGGTAACAAATGCCCTTCTTGGAGTCTGTGAGTCTGTTGCTATTTTCTTCCTTCAGTTTTGCTTTGTTGTTATACTCTAAAAATAAGTGAAATCATTTGGTACTTGTCTTTTTCCACCTGGTTTATTTCACTGAACAAAATACCCACTAACTCCAACCATGCTGTTGCAAATGGTAGAATTTGTTTTCTTCTTATGGCGGAATAGTATTCCATTGTGTATATGTACCACTTCTTCTTTATCCATTCATCTACTGTCCATCTACTGATGGACACTTAGGTTGCTTCCATGTCTTCCTATTCTAAATACTGCTGTGATAAACATAGGGGTGCTATGTCTTTTTGAATCTGAGATCTTATTTTCTTTGGGTAAATTCCTAGGAGTGGAATTCCTGGGTCAAATGGTATTGCTATTTTTAGTTTTTTAAGGAACCTCCATATTGCTTTCCACAATGGTTGAACTAGTTTACGTTCCCACCAGCAGTGTAGGAGGGTTCCCCTTTCTCTGCATCCTCACCAGCATTTAATGTTCCTTGTCTTTTACATGTTGGGCATCCTAACTGGTGTGAGGTGATATCTCATTGTGGTTTCAATTTGCATTTCTCTGATAATTAGTGATGTGGAACATCTTTCCTTGTGCCTGTTGGCCACCTGAATTTCTTCTTTGGGGAAGTGTCTGTTCATGTCCTCTGCCCATTTTTTAATGGTGTTATTTGCATTTTGGGTGTTGAGTGTAAGTTCTTTATATATTTTAGATGTTAACCCCTTATTGGATATATTCATTTATGAATATATTCTCCCATACTGTAGGATGCCTTTTTGTTCTGCTAATGGTGTCCTTTGCTGTACAGAAGCTTTTTAATTTTATGTTGTCCCATTTGTTAATTTTTGCTTTTGTTTCCCTACCCAACTAGTTATGTTCAGAAAAAAGTTGCTTTTGTTTATATTCAAAAATTTTTGCCTGTATTTTCTTCTAAGAGTTTTATGGTTTCATGACTTACATTCAGGTCTTTGATCCATTTCAAGTTACTGCAGTGTATGGAGTTAAACAATAACCCAGTTTCATTCTCTTACATGTACCTGTTCAGTTTTGCCAACACCTGTTGTTGAAAAGGCTGTCATCTCCCCATTGTATGTCCATGGCTCCTTTGTTGTATACTATTTGACAATATATGCTTGGGTTTATCTCCGGGTGCTCTATTCTCTTCCATTGTTCATGCAGTCTGTGTTCTTCCTATCCATGAGCATTGGATGTATTTCCATTTATTGGTGTCTTCTTTAATTTCACTCATGAGTGTCTTGTAGTTTTCAGGGCATAGGTCTTTCACCTCCTTGGTTAGATATTTTTATTCTTTTTGATGCAACTGTGAATAGAATTGTTTTCCAGATTTCTTTTTCTGCTAGTTTATCATTAGTATATAGGAATGCAATGGATTTCTGTGTGTTGATTCTGTATCCTGCAACTTTGCTGAATTCAGTTGTTAGTTTTAGTTGTTTTGGGGTGGATTCTTTAGGTATTTTTATTTATAATATCATCTGTAAACAGTGACAATTTAACTTCTTCCTTACCAATCTGGATGCCTTTTATTTCTTTGTGTTTTCTGCTTGCCATGGTTAGGATCTACAGAACTATGCTGAATACAGGTGGGGAGAGTAGATATCCTTGTCTTGTACACAATCTTAGAGGAAAAGATTTCAGCTTCTTGCTTTTGTCATATGTGGCCTTATTATGATGAGGTACATGCCCACCATAACCATTTCTTTGAGATTTTTTATCATGAATGGATGTTGAATTTTGTTGAATGCTTTTTCAGCATCTATGCAGATGAGCATGTGATTTTTATCCTTTGTTTTGTTGATGTGGGGATGATGTTGATGGATTATCGAATATTGTACCATCCTTGCATCCTGAAATAAATCCCATTTGATCAACATGGATGATCTTTTTGATGTATTAATGAATTTGGTTTGCTAATATTTTGTTGACTATTTTTGCATCTGTGTTCATCAGGGATATTGGTCTGTAATTTTCTTTTATTGTGGTGTCTTTACCTGGTTTTGGTATTAGAGTGATGCTGGCCTCATAGAATGAGATTGAAAGTATTCCCTCCTAATTTTTGGAAAACTTTAAGGAAAATGGGTATTAGGTCTTCTGTAAATGTTTGATAAAATTCAACAGGAAAGCCATCTGATATGGAGGTTTTGTTCTTAGGGAGTTTTTTTTTTTTTTTTTGAGAGGGCATCTCTCATATTTATTGATAAAATGGTTGTTAACAACAATAAAATTCTGTATAGGGGAGTCAATGCTCAATGCACAATCATTAATCCACCCCAAGCCTAATTCTCAACAGTCTCCAATCTTCTGAAGCATAACAAACAAGTTCTTACATGGTGAACAGTACAATGGCAGTCATCACAGAAACTTTCAGTTTTGATCACGTGTTATGAACTATAAACAATCAGGTCAAATATGAATATTTGTTTGATTTTTATACTTGATTTATATGTGGATCCCACATTTCTCCCTTTATTATTATTATTATTTTTTTTAAATAAAATGCTGAAGTGGTAGGTGGATGCAAGATAAAGGTAGAAAACATAGTTTAGTGTTTTAAGAGAGCAAATGTAGATGATCAGGTGTGTGCCTGTAGACTATGTGTTAATCCAAGCTAGACAAGGGCAATAAAACATCCAAGGATGCAGAAGATTTCTCTCAAAACAGGGGGGTGAGGTTCTAAGCCTCACCTTTGTTGATCCCCAATTTCTCACCTGATAGCCTCCCTGTGGCTGTGCCTGTCTTAGGTTGTTCCTCCCTTGAGGAATCTTACCCGTCTCTGGCTAACCAGTCATCTTCCAGGGCCATACAGGGAAATGTAAAGTTGGTAAGTGAGAGAGAAGCCATATTGTTTGAAAAGGTTAGCTTTTTACTTCTTTGCAGATTTATGCCCTGTGGGTTTTATGCCCAGCATTTGTCTTGAGGTATCTTTACCACTTGGGGGAATTATGATACTCGGTAAATTCGATATGAGGCACGAATTCTATTTAAGGGTTGTAATTAGGAAGGAAGAAGAAAATCTATAGAAGTAGCAGGCAGAAGAAAACATGGGAAGATTGATTATTTCTTTGACATATCTTCTTGTAGAGTAACTTAAGCATGTATAGGTTTTAAACTACTAATTAAATTGTGCACACACATTAACATAACAGGAATACAGTTACATAACCAAAGCAGATCTATAATTACCAGGCATCTCCAGTGAAACCAGAAAAACCAGTTAGACATCCTAGGCATTTCTGAAAATTTATCTATGATATGATGGATATTGTCCAACTGTACTTGAACAGTCTGAGAAAAATCAGAAAAATTAAAACAACACATTCCTGGGAACTGTTCACATCCCATGTGTTATTTAAACAGTAGATAGTCTGTAGTTGTAAGATTTTGGAGTGCTACAACTTGCACGTCTCCTAATTTTTGGTTGAGTTCCTACAGTATAGATCCAGTCAAATTTGTTGTTTTACTGTATGCACAGGCCAGCTTAGATATCTCCTTCTTCATTCCCATGGCAAGTCCAGGAACCAGTAGGGTGAATGCAGCTACAGCTGTAGCAGCACCTGGATCATTGTTGAGGTTTTTTGATGATCATCTTCTGGTATGAGTCTTCCAGAGAATGCTGATGTTGGAAGTTCTTCTTCATATCATATCTTAATTCATTTTCTGGGGAGCCAAATTAGGCTTTGATCCTCTGTATAAACACAAACAGACCTTTTGCCCACACTTTGATATGCCCTTTATACCATTGTGTAGAACTCACTGGAGGTCACCACACAGGAACTGCTTTGTTTTTTTAAGAGAAAGGAATATTATCAGAAAAATGTACCTCCATAGCCAATCATCTGACACCCATTAAGTGATCAAAATTAAGGTTATTTACAGCATGCATTAATAGTTGATTTACAGTTAGTTTTATCCTATCAGGGAGTAATCCCACTTTTCTTTCTTTCTTTTTTTGTTATTAATCTACACTTACATGAAGAATATTATGTTTACTAGGTTCTCCCCTATACCAGGTCCCCCCTATAAACCCCTTTACAGTCACTATCAATCAGCATAGCAAAATGTTGTAGAATCACTACTTGTCTTCTCTGTGTTGTAGAGCCCTCCCCTTTCTCCCACCCCCCATTACGCATGCTAATCTTAATATAGCCCTTTCTTCTTCCCCCACCTTATCCCTCCCTACCCACCCATCCTCCCCAGTTCCTTTCCCCTTGGTACCTGTTAGTCTTGGGTTCTGTGATTCCGCTGCTGTTTTTGTTCCTTCAGTTTTTCCTTTGTTCTTATACTCCACAGATGAGTGAAATCATTTGGTATTTCTCTTTCTAAGCTTGGCTTATTTCACTGAGCATAATACCTTCCAGCTCTGTCCATGTTGCTGAAAATGGTAGGATTTGCCCTCTTCTTATGGCTGAGTAGCATTCCATTTGTGTATATGTACCACATCTTCTTTACCCATTCATCTATCGATGGACATTTAGGTTGCTTCCAATTCTTGGCTATTGTAAATAGTGCTGTGATAAACATAGGGGTGCATCTGTCTTTCTCAAACTTGATTGCTGCATTCTTAGGGTAAATTCCTAGGAGTGGAATTCCTGGGTCAAATGGTAAGTCTGTTTTGAGGATTTTGGTGAACCTCCATACTGCTTTCCACAATGGTTGAACTAATTTACATTCCCTCCAGCAGTGTAGGAGGGTTCCCCTTTCTCCACCGCCTCACCAACATTTGTTGTTGTTTGTCTTTTGGATGGCAGCTCTCCTTACTGGTGTGAGGTGATACCTCATTGTAGTTTTAATTTGCATTTCTCTGATAATTAGCGATGTGGAGCATCTTCTCATGTGTCTGGCCATCTGTATTTCTTTTTTGGAGAACTGTCTGTTCAGTTCCTCTGCCTATTTTTTAATTGGGTTATTTGTTTTTTGTTTGTTGAGGCATGTGAGCTCTTTATATATTCTGGACGTCAAGCCTTTATCAGATCTGTCATTTACAAATATATTCTCCCATACTGTAGGGTTCCTTTTTGTTCTATTGAGGGTGTCTTTTGCTATACAGAAGCTTTTCAGCTTAATATAGTCCCACTTGTTCATTTTTGCTGTTGTTTTCCTTGCCCAGGGAGATATGTTTAAGAAGAGATCACTCATGTTTATGTCTAATAGGTTTTTGCATATGTTTTTTTCCAAGAGTTTAATGGTTTCATGACTTACATTCAGGTCTTCAATCCATTTTGAGTTTACTTTTGTATATGGGGTTAGACAATGGTTCAGTTTCATTCTTCTACATGTAGCTGTCCAGTTTTGACAGCACCATCTCTTGAAGAGACTGTCATTTGCCATTGTATGTCCATGGCTCCTTAATCAAATATTAATTGACCATATATGCTTGGGTTAATGTCTGGAGTCTCTAGTCTGTTCCACTGGTCTGTGGCTCTGTTCTTGTGCCAGAACTAAATTGTCTTGATTACTATGGCTTTTAGTAGAGCTTGAAGTTGGGGAGTGAGATCCCCCCTACTTTAGTCTTCTTTCTCAGGATTGCTTTGGCTATTTGGGGTCTTTGGTGTTTCCATATGAATTTTTGAATTTTTTGTTTCAGTTCATTGAAGAATGTTGCTGGTAGTTTGATAGGGATTGCATCAAATCTGTACATTGCTTTGGGCACAATGGCCATTTTGACAATATTAATTCTTCCTAGCCATGAGTATGGGATGAGTTTCCATTGGTTAGAGTCCCCTTTAATTTCTCTTAAGAGTGACTTGTAGTTTTCAGAGTATTAGTCTTTCACTTCTTTGGTTAAGTTTATTCCTACGTATTTTATTCCTTTTGATGCAATTGGGAGTGGAGTTGTTTCCTGATTTCTCTTTCTGTTGGTTCATTGTTAGTGTATAGGAAAGCCACAGATTTCTGTGTGTTAATTTTGTATCCTGCAACTTTGCTGTATTCCGATATCAGTTTTAGTAGTTCTGGGGTGGAGTCTTTAGGGTTTTTTTATGCACAGTATCATATCATCTGCAAATAGTGACAGTTTAACTTCTTCTTTACCAATCTGGATTCCTTGTATTTCTTTGTTTTGTCTGATTGCCGTGGCTAGGACCTCCAGTACTATGTTAAGTTACAGTGGGGAGACTGGGCATCCCTGTCTAGTTCCTGATCTCAGAGGAAAAGCTTTCAGCTTCTCGCTGTTCAGTATAATGTTGGCTGTAGGTTTATCATAAATGGCCTTTATTATGTTGAGGTACTTGCCTTCAATACCCATTTTGCTAAGAGTTTTTATCATGAATGGATGTTGAATTTTGTCAAATGCTTTTTCAGCATCTATGGAGATGATCATGTGGTTTTTGTCTTTCTTTTTGTTGATCTGGTGGATGATGTTGATGGATCTTAGAATTTTGTACCATTCTTGCATCCCTGGGACGAATCTCACTTGGTCATGGTGTACGATCTTTTTGATGTATTTTTGAATTCGGTTTCTAATATTTTGTTGAGTATTTTTGCATCTACGATCATCAGGGATATTGGTCTGTAGTTTTCTTTTTTGGAGGGGTCTTTGCCTGGTTTTTGTATTAGGGTGATGTTGGCTTCATAGAATGAGTTTGGGAGTATTCTCTCCTCTTCTAATCTTTGGAAAACTTTTGGGAGAATGGGTATTATGTCTGATAAAATTCCGAGGTGAATCCATCTGGTCCGGGGGTTTTGTTCTTTGGTAGTTTTTTGATTACTGCTTCAATTTCGTTGCTACTAATTGGTCTGTTTAGATTTTCTGTTTCTTTCTAGGTCAGTCTTGGAAGGTTGTATTTTTCTAGGAAGTTGTCCATTTCTCCTAGGTTTCCTAGCTTGTTAGCATATAGATTTTCATAGTACTCTCTAATAATTCTTTGTATTTCTGTGGGGTCCGTCATGATTTTTCCTTTCTCGTTTCTGATTCTGTTGATTTTTGTTGACTGTGTTTTCCTCTTAATAAGTCTGGCTAGAGGCTTATCTGTTTTGTTTATTTTCTCGAAGAACCAGCTCTTGGTTTCATTGATTTTTGCTATTGTTTTATTCTTCTCAATTTTATTTATTTCTTCTCTGGTCTTTATTATGTCCCTCCTTCTGCTGACCTTAGGCCTCATTTGTTCTTCTTTTTCCAATTTCGATAATGGTGACATTAGACCGTTCATTTGGGATTGTTCTTCCTTCTTTAAATATGCCTGGATTGCTATATACTTTCCTCTTAAGACTGCTTTTGCTGTATCCCACAGTAGTTGGGGCTTTGTGTTGTTGTTGTCATTTGTTTCCCTATATTGCTGGATCTCCATTTTGATTTGGTCATTGATCCATTGATTATTTAGGAGCGTGTTGTTAAGCCTCCATGTGTTTGTGAGCCTTTTTGCTTTCTTTGTACAGTTTATTTCTAGTTTTATGCCTTTGTGGTCTGAAAAGTTGGTTGGTAGGATTTCAATCTTTTGGAATTTACTGAGGCTCTTTTTGTGGCCTAGTATGTGGTCTATTCTGGAGAATGTTCCATGTGCACTTGAGAAGAATGTGTATCCTGTTGCTTTTGGATGTAGAGTTCTGTAGATATCTATTAGGTCCATCTGTTCTAGTGTGTTGTTCAGTGCCTCTGTGTCCTTACTTATTTTCTGTCTGGTGGATCTGTCCTTTGGAGTGAGTGGTGTGTTGAAGTCTCCCAGAATGAATGCATTGCATTCTATTTCCTCCTTTAGTTCTTTTAGTATTTGTTTCAGATATGTTGGTGCTCCGGTATTGCATGCATATATATTTATAATGGTTATATCCTCTTCTTGGACTGAGCCCTTTATCATTATGTAATGTCCTTCTTTATCTTTTGTTACTTTCTTTATTTTGAAGTCTGTTTTGTCTGATACTAGAATTGCAACACCTGCTTTTTTCTCTCTGTTTTTTGCATGAAATATCTTTTTCCATCCCTTGACTTTAAGTCTGTTCATGTCTTTGTGTTTAAGATGAGTCTCTTGTAGCAGCATATGGATGGATCTTGCTTTTTTATCCATTCTATTACTCTGTGTCTTTTGATTGGTGCATTCAGTCCATTTACATTTAGGGTGATTATTGAAAGGTATGTACTTATTGCCATTGCAGGCTTTATGTTTGTGTTTACCAAAGGTTCAGAGTTAGCTTCTTTGCTATCTCACTGTCTAACTTAACTTGCTTGTTGAGCTATTATAAACACGGTCTGATTATTCTTTATTTCTCTCCCTTCTTATTCCTCCTTCTCCCTTCTTCATATTTTGGGTGTTTTGTTCTGTGCTCTTTTTAGGAGTGCTCCCATCTAGAGCAGTCCCTGTAAGATGCCCTGTAGAGGTGGTTTGTGGGAGGCAAATTCCCTCAACTTTTGCTTGTCTGGGAATTGTTTAATCCCTCCTTCATATTTAAATGATAATCGTGCTGGATACAGTAGTCTTGGTTTGAGACCCTTCTGTTTCATTGCATTAAGTATATCATGCCATTCTCCTCTGGCCTGTAGGGTTTCTGTTGAGAAGTCTGATGATAGTCTGATAGGTTTTCCTTTGTTGGTGACCTTTTTTTTCTCTCTGGCTGCCTTTAATACTTTGTCCTTGTCTTTGATCTTTGCTATTTTATTATTATGTGTCTTGGTGTTGCCCTCCTTGGGTCCCTTGTCATGGGAGTTCTGTGTACCTCTGTGGTCTGAGAGGGCATTTCCTCCCTTAGTTTGGGGAAGTTTTCAGCAACTATTTCTTCAACGACACTTTCTATCCCTTTTTCTCTCTCTTCTTCTGGTACCCCTATAATGCGGATATTGTTCCATTTTGATTGGCCACTCAGCTCTCTTAGAATTCTTTCATTCCTGGATATCCTTTTATCTCTCTCTGCATCAGCTTCTCTGTGGTCCTGTTCTCTGTTTTGTAGTCCATTAATGGTCTCTTGCATCTCGTCCATTCTCTTTTGAAGTCCTTCCAGAGCTTGTTTTATTTCTGTATTCTCCTTCCTTAGTTCTTGCATATTTCTCTGCAAGTCCATCAGGATGGTTATGACTTTTGTTTTGAATTCTTTTTCAGGAAAACTCGTTAAATCTATCTCCCCAGGTTCCTTCTCAGGGGAGATGTAGCAATGCCAAAGCTGTCTGGGTTAGTCTTTTCTGGATCATATTTTTTTGCCTTTTCATGTTGATGGGTGCTATTGACTGTCAGCTGGGGGGGGAGCAAACTTTCCACTTGCACTGGCCTTTCTTTACTGGGACAACTGCGACCCCTAGTGGCTTGTGTTGGGTAATTACGTATAGACTGGGTCTTTGTGTCTTGCCCGGCTGGTGTGGAGGAAGCTCCCTTTCTGAGGGCGGGGCTGGCCTTAGGCTGCTTCTCTGCTTTCGCAGCATCCAAGAGGGGTAATGGATGGGGCCTGTTTGGCTGTTTACCTCCATGAGGGGTCTCAGAGCTATTGCCCAGGGGGTTAGTGCCCCTGGCTTTCCCTGTAATTTCCAGCTGCTGGACTGTGACCTGTGTTGTTTCCATCCAGCTGTTATATCCCTGTCCCTTTAAGACTTTCAAAAAGCACTTGCTTTTCTTTGTCACAGGGGCATCACCTTCGGGACCCACTCACCAGTCCTGCTGCTCTGTTTCCCTAGTATCCAGTACCTCACGCATGCACTGTGTCTGTGCTCTGGTGTGGATGGTTGGGGCTGGGTGTTTAGCAGTCCTGGGCTCCCTCTCCCTCCCTGCTCTGACTCCTCTCCTCCCGCTGGGAGCTGGGGGGAGGTGTGCTCGGGTCCCCCCGGGCTGGGGCTTGTATCTTGCCCCTTTCACCAGGCACTGGGCTCTCGCTGTAGTCTGGCTGTTGTCCTGTGTCTTCTGGTCTCTCTTTTAGGATTAGTTGTATTTGTTGTATTTTCAAAAATAAATGTTTTTGGGAGGAGATTCCCACTGTCCTACTCACGCCACCATGTTGGCTCTGCCCTGGGAGTTTTTGATTACCAATTCAATTTCATTGCTGGTAATTGGCCTGTTCAGATTTTCTGTTCTTTCTTGGTCAGTCTTAGAAGGTTATATTTTTCTGGAAAGCTGTCCATTTCCTTGAGGTTATCCAATTTGTTAGCATATACATTTTCATAGTATGCTCTAATAATTCTTTGTATTTCTGTGGTGTCCATAGAGATTTTTTCCTTTCTCATTTCTGATCCTGTTTGTGTGTGTACACTCTTTATTTTTCTTGATAAGTCTGGCTATGGGTTTATCTATTTTGTTTATTTTCTTGAAGAACCAGCTCCTGGTTTCATTGATTCTTTCTATTACTTAATTCTTCTCGATTTTTTTCTTCTGCTCTACTTGTCATATTTCCCTCCTTATACTGACTTTGGGCCTCACTTGTTCTTTTTATACTTTCGTTAATTGTTGATTTAGACTGTTCATATGGGATTGTTCTTTTCTGAGGTAGGCCTGTGTTGCAGTATACTTCCCTGTTAGTGTAGCCTTTGCTGTGTCCCACAGATTTTGTGGTATTAAATTATTGTCATTTGTCTCCATCTATTGCTTGATCTCTGTTTTTATTCAGTCTTTGATCCATTGTTTATTTAGGAACATGTTAATTCTCCATGTTTGTGGGCTTTTTTGTTTTCTTTGCATAATTTATTTCTAGTTTCATACCTTTGTGTTCTGAGAAATTGGATGGTACAATTTCAATCCTTCTGAATTTAGTGAGGCTCTTTTTGTGGCCTAGTATGTGATCTATTCTTGAAAATGTTCCATGTGCACTTGAGAAGAATGTGTATCCTGCTGCTTTTGTGTGGAATGTTCTGTAGATGTCTCTTAGGTCCATTTGCTCTAATGTGTCATTCAGTGCCTCTGTCTCCTTACTTACTTTCTATCTGGTTGGTTTGTCCTTTGGAGTGAGTGGTGTTTTGAAGTCTCCTAAAGTGAATGCATTGCATTCTATTTCCCCCTTTAATTCTGTTAGTATTTGTTTCATATATCTGGGTGCTCCTGTGTTGGGTGCATAGATATTTATAATCATTATGTCCTCTTGTTGGACTGACACTTTTATCATTATGTACTGTCCTTCTTTGTCGCTTGTTACTTCATTTGTTTTGAAATCTGTTTTGTCTGATACAAGTACTGCAACTCCTGCTTTTTTCTCCCTATTAGTTGCATGAAATATCTTTTCCATCCCTTTACTTTCAGTCTGTGTATGTCTTCGGGTTTGAAGTGAGTCTTGCTTTTTTATACAGATGAGTCTTGTTTTTTTATCTATTCTGTAACTCTAGGTTTTTTGATTGGTGCATTCATTCTGTTTACATTTAGGGTGATTATCAATAGATATGTACTCTTTGCCATTTCAGGCTTTAGATTTGTGGTTACTGAAGGTTCAGTGGTAGCCTCTTTACTATCTATCAGTCTGACATACTCAGTGTGCTATTTAAAACACAATCTAAAGTTTTATTTTTTTTCCTCCATTCTTTTTCTTCCTCCTCCTCTCTTTATATATTAGATCTCATGTTCTGTATTCTTTGTGTATCCCTTGACTCCCTTGACTAACTGGGGGTAGTTGACTTTATTTTGCACTTGCTTAGTAATTAATTGGTCTAATTCCTTTACTTTGGTTTTATTTTATCTGTTAAAAGCTATTTAGCCTTAGGAGCATTTGCATCTAGAGCAGTCCCTACAAAATACACTCTAGAGATGGTTTGTGGGAGGTAAACTCCTTCAATTTTTGCTTATCTGGAAATTGTTTAATCCCTGCTTCAAATTTAAATAATAGTCTTGCTGAGTAGAGTATTCTTGGTTTGATACCAATATATCATGCCATTGCCTTCTGGCCTGTAAGGTTTCTGCTGAGAAGTCTGATGATAGCCTGATGGTGGGTTTTCCTTTATAGGAGATCTTTTTCTCTCTCTGGCTGCTTTAAATACTCTTCCTTTGTCCTTGTTCTTTGCCATTTTAATTAATAATTGTATTGGTGTTGTCTTCCTTGGGTCACTTGTGTTGGGAGACCTGTGTACCTCCATGGCCTGAGAGACTATCTCCTTCCCCAGATTGGGGAATTTTTCTGCAATTATTTCCCCAAAGACAATTTGTATCCCTTTTTCTATATCTTCCTTTCTGGTACCCCTGTAATGCATATATTTTTCCATTTGTATTGGTAACACAGTTCTCTTATTATTTTTCCACTCCTAGAAATACCTTTTTCTCTATGTGCCTCAGCTTCTTTGTGTTCCTGTTCTCTAATTTCTATTTCATTTACCATTGCCTCTACCTTATCTAATCTGCTTTTCAATCCCCCCATTTTATGTTTCATTTCAGGTACTGTATTTTTCAAAGTTTCTATCTCTTTCTTGAAGTCCTCCCTGATTTCTTGAATACTTTTCTGTAGCTCTGTGAGCATGTTTATGATATTTTTTCAAAATCTTTATCAAGAACATTGGTGATTTCTGTTTTACTTAGCCCTGTTTCTGGTGTTTGTGGGATTTTGGTTTGTACCAGGTTCTTTTACCATTTCATATTTGTAATGAATAATATGAAATAACAACTTTGTGTAAGTGGTGCCCTCTAGTGCCCAGAAGCTCTACTCTCTGGAGCTGCTCAACCCCTGATGTGATGGTAGGGGTCACAGGTGAGCAGTGCCTTTGCCTGCTGGGAGAAAAGAGCTCTTTCTTGCTTCTCCGCTGCAGTGCCTACCTCCACTGCCAGGACCAGTAGGCTGAGCATGCTGGGTGGAGCCTCTGTGTTACACCCCTGTAGCTGCTATAGTCAGGGCCACTGTCTAGCTGGCCTGGTGCAATGGCAGGGGCAGCAGATTTGTGAACTGATGCTGGCTGGGTTGAAGGAGTGGCAAGCTGTGTATCATGATGCAGTGCCTCAGTAGGCATTACCAGTCAGGGGGATGGAGTGCTTGAAGCTCCTGAAAGTTCCAAACCTGCTGGGCTGTGTATGCCGGGATGATTTTTTCCACCTGTTCTTTCTCCAGAGCAGCAAGCTCTTTGTAATCCTTGCTGCTTTAGCAGCCCTCTCGCTGTTGGGAATCTTTCAAAGTGCTCATCTTTCGTTTGTCCCAGAGTGGTCCTTTGTGGGTACTTGCTCTCCACAAATGGCTGGAATCTCAGTCTCTCTTGAGTATTCTGCCTCTCTTTGCTTGCCAGCCACACTAATTTCCAGAGAAGCATGTAGTGTAGGTTCATGGTCACAGAGAAGATCTCTAGGGCTGAGTGTTTAGTAGTCCTAGGCCTCCACCCACCCACCTGCTCCACTTCTCTTCCTCCTACTGTTGAGCTGGCATGGAGGGAGGAATTGGGTCCCACCAGATGGCTGCCTTTCTACTTTACTCTTTTCTGTGAGGTCTTCTCTTTTCCCCAGGTGTTGCAGTCTGTTGCAGTTTTCTTTCTGGTCACTCTTTCAGGATTAGCTGTATTTGCTATATTTTCCTTTTATATATGGTTTCTGAAGTTGGTTTCTGTCTCACTTCTCATGCCACCATCTTTATACCCCAGGGTAAAGAATTTAATTCCTTCTTTAGCAGACTTGTATGTACTTATTTTGTGAATGTCAGAAAAGATTATTGTTTTAATGTTAGTGTTTACTTCAGTTCTCACTAGCTTTATTGTGTAGGTGTAACTACATTTTCTCAGGAAGAAGAATATTGAATGTTAAATAAATGTTATTTAGAATAAATACTTAACTTGGTCCTTGATTATGCCCTGCCTTTAGTGCTCTCAGTCTTTCCTAGGAGTTGCAAATGCTTTAAATTCTTTTTATTTTAACTAAACCCCTTTTCCTTTGTCTCTATTTCAGTTGAAGTTTTCAGATTATGCAGGTTCTAATGTTTTTTTCTCCAAATGAGAGGTCTTTTGTCACATCACCACTGCTGACTCCTTAGTACATCCCTTAGATATACAGCCCTTAGATATATATACAGCCCTTTAACTGTATTCACTCATCAAATTCTTTCCTATCTCCAGTCCTCATACTGCCACATCATTCTGGCAGGAACCTCATAATGCCATACTCCATTAAAAATGTTTACATGATTCCCCATGAATTGCTCAGTTAAATGCACACTCACTTTAAATACTGGAGCCTCTTTGTTTTCTCTCAAGCATGATCTCTCCTATCTACACTCCTCTTACTCTACAACCGGCCAAATCGGCTGACATACTGTTTCTTGATCATAATTTGGACTTCCACCTCCGTGTCTTAGCCCATGTTATTTCATTTGCCTGAATTCCCTCCCTCATTATGGCCTCAGTTTGTCAGACTTCATCCTACCCTTCAAAGACCACCTCAAAAAAATATCCCTTCTAATATTCTTCCTCCCGATTCTGGGACCTAACATTTGCCTTCCTTTCTCAACCTGTCAGAAATATCCCTTAACGCCATCTAGTATTGTATTACAAAATTGAGGCTGTACTTATTGAAAATGGGTCTTCATTATCTTATCTAGTCATAAGTCCTCTAACTAGAATTTGAACTACCTCTAAATGTCCTCTCTTTTGTTGTATATTGAAAGAATTTGAGAATACAGACCATACAAATCATTGTAGTCCCTTCAGCATCTATAAAAAGACTTGTCATAGCATGTGTTTAATATTATTTATTAAATAGAATTATATCTATTTAGAGCTAGAAAGAATCATATCTCAAAATAATTATTGTACTCCAAATTAACAATTAGAGTAGAAATTGAGAAAAGAGGGAGCACGGGCTGCCTACAGTCATCTGGTCAATTAATAGAGAATCAGTCTTGCTACCCCCATGTACTCTTTCCCAGTCTAACACTCTTTATTGGCTTCATCAACAAGCCTCAGATTTATCACTTTGATTCAGAATCTTTTGTCTCCCTTCATATCATTCTTGTTTTTCCCTATTTTATTCCAATATCTGAAGATTTCTAAATTACTGAACAATACTAGTATCACTTTGTAATAAATACAATAAATGGTAGTAGTAATATAATAATTGTCCCAAAATGCTTCATTCATCAAAATGGCTGTGTTTTGGCCAGGTTTCAGAGGATTACTTAAACACATCTGATACAGATAATTCTAGTTGCCATAGTTTCTGTTTGCTAATTATGAATTTCCTTTGGATTTTGCTGTGTTCTTAGGGGTTTTACAGAAAAAAGACTTATACTCAATTTAATAAGCCTCTCTTATAATATAAAACCAAAGTAATACAGAGAGGGAGAATAAGTAACAACTCAACCAAGACACCAAGGCTTGTTAATGAATCACTGCAGGATCTAAACCCCACTATTGGTTTTACTTATGATTTCTTCCTATTTTTTCCAGAGAATTGTCACTGTAATAAACAAACAATCAAAGAAATGGCATGTCCCATTTAAAGGCCTTTCCATAATTAAGTTGCCACCCTCCATTACAGGGCTCCTTGGTATATGTCCCTCTTAATACAAATTTGATTTAACAATAATTTCCAAATGGGATATTTGCATTGAAACCAAAGGTGCACATACAATAGTCAAAAACTTTCAAATGGTAGATCTGATGGTCTGGTCTGATTACCTGACAGCTATGTTTGAGCCAATGTGACACCAAAAATAGCAAAGTAAAAATAAGTAAATATTGCAGTTTCCAACTTCATAAGACCCATGCATTCATTTTTAACATATAGCCATTTTGGTTAAAAGAAAGGAAGTCTGGGAAAATAATAGGAATGAGACAAACAACATAATTGATCATCTATGGACAATATATTTCATCAGAAATTTTCATGTATTTTTATTTAATCTAATATTTCAACAACCCTTTAAAATAGGAATGATATTATCTGCTTTACAGAAGAAAAATCAGAACATCAGTGAAATAAAGAAACTTTCCCAAGTTGATACTATTAATAAGTAGTGAAGGAATTTGAAAATGGGGTGGGAAAACTCTTCCCTCTTTTCTCTATGTTACCTCCAGAAATGGTGCAGAAATTAATTCATATTTGTTTTCCAACTACTATGCAGTTCTCAGATGTGTGTTGCATTTATTTGATTTCAATCCAGGGTCTACATTTTAAGAATAAACATCATACTTATATTTACAGAGCGATTAAGTTTGTGTTTTGCAAACACTAATCCACAAACAAAGAATAGTTTGTGACATTTTCAATGGTCCAGAAATGGTGAAAAAGTACCTGTAAGAATGAGGAAATAGAGATAAAACAGTGACTTCTCCAGAAATCTATTTCCTTTTTCTAGTTTGTTTTAAAGTCAGATTTACACTTGGTAATCTCATTTTTTTTGTTACTGGTACTTCATTTTACTATTCTGTGTTATAAAAAAATTTAGCAATCTGTGTATTTTTAACTAACTCATATTTTCACAGTTGGTACCAGGTGGAGTTGGAACTCAATCTAGATTAAAGCCTGTTCTCTCCCTACTACACTTTATTTGGGAACACACCAGTAAAATACCCCTCCCATCATGGATTGCTTTTCATACAAAGAGGTAAGTAATTAGGGAGATTTACTTACTTTTAAATAAGTACTTATCTATATAAGAGTTTTGATATTAACTTACATACTTCCGTTACTAGATTATCACATTTGGCAGATGGCAGATTGTTGTCAAAAAACACAGAAATAAACTGATTATTTTGATATGGTTAGTGGAGATTTGTATGTTAGAGAGAAGATGTATAATCATTTTAATAAAGATACATTCACCGCTGATCCCATTTCATAATTTACAGACCCAGCTGTGCTCCTCCCTAGGTCTTCTGTATAATTAAATGGGCAAGCTGCATATTGAAGCAGCTGAATTTGTGCATGATATCCTAATGAAGCACATATTTTATTATATGATTTTCCAAAGGTAGGTACCTGTTCTAATCAAGCTGAATTTTTAACAAACCAAGATAGTGTGTTTTGAAGACCTGTGCCTAGGCTTTTATTATACTCTTTTGTTCAATTCTTAAGCTTACCACTTCTATTTTTTATTTCCTTTACTATAGCAAGCAGTTCTCAAATGTTTAATCAATTACCCACTGCATATATGTATATGCATTATTTCCAAAGTACAATGTACTGCTTCATTTAAAATGGATAAAGGGAAATTAGATATGAAAGTTCCATTTATTCAAGAAAAATAATCTTTGATTTAAATTGATGCAGAATGTAGAGCCTGTGTTCTTAAGCACTGTACTAGTTTAAATATATTTATGAATAAGTATATGAACCATCTATACACAGAGATTCTGTGTTTTTATAAATGGCAGTACTTCTTTTTAAAGTGAAAGAACAATTATAGCTCCATAAAAATTATTTTTTAATTATAGCTAGATTAGTACATTAATATGTGCTAATTTAAAAATAATTTCATTATAAAAGAAACAAAGAGTTGAAGGGAAGGTGGATTTAGAAAGGAAAAAGAGATTGAACTAATATTAAATGATAGGTCTTTTAAATGCATATCTTGAATATATCATTTCCAAGAAGTACCTGAGCTATATATTATTAGCCTGCTCTTTCTGTTGATAGCACTAAAATCAAGTACTTAAGTAGTTATTCTGAAGGCATTTATCAAGTAGCAGAACTGAAATTTAATTCAGGGTTGCCTAATATCAATGGTGCTATTCTTACCCCACCTCAACTGATGCTGTATTTTTCCAAAGAGAATGTTTTCTACTGAGTGGAAATAACAGAGTTTCAGGTTAGATCAGTTCATGCTGAATTTTCATTCTAGTATTTACTAAAAGTTTGTTCTGCTTTCAGTGGATTACATTTTGTTGTCCTTTTCTCCTCCTTTGCTATGTGAGAGTGGAAAAATAAGAGAGAAGGAGATGGAGGGAAGTAGGGAGACAGAAGAGAGGTAAAGAGCAAGAGAAAGAAATAATTTGATATTTTTCATTCTCTTTTCCTTTTCTTCCCTGCATCCATCCCTCTCTCTTTCCCCTGCCTCCTTCCCCAACAAATATGACAATTCCAAAATATATCCATTAAGAAGAGTTTGTTCTCCTTGACTTGTAGTTCTGTAGTGAGTGATGAAGAAAAAACTACCTGGTAGACATTTTCCAAAAGGTGGAATTTCCATGTTCAGTGATCAATCACCGTCAGTCCAGTCTCCTCATACCACCTTCAGCAGCATCCAAACACTTGTGCTTTGTTTCATTGTATCAGAAACCTTATTTCCAGAGAAACAAAGATTCTCAATTACAAATGATTTGATTTCAAGTCCTCAGAAGTTTCTGCAAAAATTATGAACAGTAGAGGTTTATACATAAGAAATATCACCTCTAACTCCCCCCACCTAAAGTAACTATGTTAATGATGCCACCTTTTATTTCCTTTTTTTATGTGACCAGCTTGTTTTACATAGTCATAACAACCATCTAAATAATTTGTATTTTATCCTTCTACCATAAACATTTTTCACATTCCTAAAACATTCCTAAGAAATGCTCTCTTCATGACTAAAAATATTTTATGATATTGTATTATTATTTAATTAACCATCTACTTATATTTATCCATTTATTCATTTTCTATCTTTTTTACCATGTAAAAGTTTAGCATAATTGAAGATTACTTACATCAAAGAGGAAACTCCAAAGTGAAAAATTGATCATAAAATTATTTAAGATATTTTTTCTTTAAAGCCAAAATCTCTGCATCAATTTATTTTTACAACAGCATTGCAAGAAAAAGAGCAAAATGACTTAAATGTCATCATGTTCTAGCCAACAGTGAGCTTATTTTGTTGTTTTTGTTTGGCAAATAAAAATGGTGAGGATGACATCAAATATATGTAAATATGTCAGAAAAAGTCAATGCATAACTAAATTTCTTATAAACTGGACAGATCACAATAATCAAAATAAACAAGTATAATTTAGTGGATGTGCATGTCTGTGTCCCTGTGGAATGTGTCTGTTATGTGTAAGGAAACTGTTACAATAATGATAATAGGTGGCCAAAGTATATTAAGAATGTAGCATGTTCCAGGTACTATGGGCTTTATATTGTTATTACATTTAATATTTACATCACCCTCATGAAGTGAAATCTATTTTGAGGTCCTTGCCCTTTTAATGTTGGAATGTTGACAATAAAGAATAGGACACAAGGAAATTGATAGGGAAAGATTTACAAGGACAGCAATCTAGCCAGGGTGGCTCCCCTCTGTCTCCCCCACTCCTCAACACAAACAACAAAAAAAACACTCCCTTGGTTTCCTGCTCTGCCGAGCGTGGTTCCCAATGTTCACTCCCTAAACTCCCTCCCTCTTGCCTGCTCACTTGCTGTGCATGAAGGAGTGTTATAGAAGCAGAAAGATATTTATTGTGCCCTTTGCCTTTGATTGGGGCTCAGGCTTTTGGGAGATTACTCTCCTCTAAGCCCGCCGGTGTGAAATAAAGCCTCACGCTCCAAGACCTCTGAGGGCTGCTTGGTTCTTCTGTCAGTGATCCAGTCCAGGTTTTTTCAGTATTTTCATTAACATTTGGTTCCCTGACTGGGAAACCCAACTGCACTGACCCTTTGTTGCCACTGGTTTGGGGAAAATGGCGGGGCAGTGAAGGAACAGGAAATTGCAGTGGAGAAGGCACGCCCTGCCTGATCTTTCAGCAGTCTCACGTCCAGTTGCCCTGGGCCAGCCCTGCTCCGCTGTTCCCACCAGACTCAAGGAGGCTTAGCAGGTGAGGACCTGGTTCCAGAGTTGAATCTGGTAAGGCCCTGGGGCCCCTGACCCAGCCAGTCCCACCCATTGGGGTGGAAGGGGAGCCTGAACACCTCTAGGAGACTTATTAGAAGTCTCACAGGTAGACATTCCCGAGGGGGGGAATGTTTAAACTCTGGTGTGTGTGTGCGTGTGGTGTGTGTGTGTGTGTGTGTGTGTGTGTGTGTGTGTGTGTGTGCAGAGCAGCTAAAGTCATTCAGTCTGCACTGAATCTGTGATTCCATGGCCTGCGCTGTGGAATCTGCATGGGCCCTCATCTGCTTTCGCGGTCAGCCATCACGGCATATTGATGATTCAGCTTTGGCTGACCTGGCCCGGAACTCAGAAGGGTGCACCTTAGTCAAGGCTGGCCAAAGTCTCTGTGAGGAGCATGAACAGACAGGCATCTGACTGGTCTCCTCGCTAGAGGAGGCCCCCATCCCTTCTCTGTTGTCGCAGCACCGTCCACAGACACATCATGGGGTCAGGGCATAGGAAACCCACAGTCCTCGACACTATGATCAAGAATTTCAGGAAGGGATTTTCAGAAAACTACAGAGTAAAATTAACTCCTGGCAGGTTGAAAACCCTGTGTGAATCTGTATTGCCCACCTTTAGTGTAGGGTGGCCTCCAGAAGGAACCCTAGATATCCCAACAATTCGCTGAGCCTGGCGGGTCACCCCTAGAGATCCAGGTCTTCCTAATCAGTTCCCAATACTTTAACCCCTGGTTAAAAGTTGCCCAGACTCTTCCCCCTTGGGTGCGATTCGCTTGCAATAGGCAGGGACAGGGTAGGGTCTTAGTTGCCTCAACAAAGAAGCCTGCAAAGAATCGACAGAAGCCTGAGCCTCCACAAATTTTTACAGGTGACCCAGAGGAAGAGCTAATATTGCCCCGGCCTTATGTGCCTCAAAGGCCATTAGCACCTAGTCCCCCTGTCCCTGATACCCTGCCACCATCAGCCTCCCTACCAACTCCAGAACCAGTGAACCCACTCCCCACCGGACCAGCAGCCAGACTGCACCCTCAGCCAGGAGCAGGCACCCTTCAGATGCCAGGGCAAGAGATGTGGGGCCTGAAAGACATAGTAAGTATGGGGCCATCCAGCCCAGCCAGTCCATGTTTTACTATCAACCCTTCTCCACAACTGACACCCCATCAGAAAAGTCACAAGCCCTGGTTGATCTTATGTAATCCCTCTTCCAAATCCATTAGCCAACCTAAAGAAAATGTCAACAGCTTCTCCACACCCTGCACACAATGGAAGAGAGCAGGCAGCCGGAGTCCTTGGTCAGGGTGCATGGGCTGAAATTGCTGTCCTGAAGGAGCACCCCAAGAGGGACTTCACCGCCCCTGAGGGACAGCACCAGATCCACCAATATCAGGACACCCTCCTCCAGGGGGTCAAAGCTGGGTCCAAAAAACCTGCGAACATGACTAAAGTTTCTTCAGTCACTCAACAACCAGAAGAGTCTCCTGGGGACTATTATGAGAGACTGTGTGAAGCTATTGCTTCTATACCCCTTTTGACCCTAAGACACCAGGGAGCCAACAGATGGTAAACACCTCATTCGTGGCCTAAGCTGCCCCCGACATCAGATGAAAGCTCCAAAAACTTGAGGGCTTCGCTTGGATGAATATCACACAGCTGACTGAAATTGCCACCAAAGTATACATGAACAGAGAAATTAAGCTGACAGGGATGCTGAAAAAAGAATGAAGAAAAAGGCCAGTCTCCTGGCAGCTGTTCTGAAAGAGAGAGAGGGGCAGAAAGCAGAGAGAAGCCAGCCACCAAGAGTGGGGAAGCCCGAGACCCCCTTAGCCAGGGACCAGTGTGCTTACTGTAAAGAAAAAGGGCATTGGAAGAATGAATGCCCCAACTGAGGCAATGCCCCAAGGCCCAGTCGCTGCCAGGAGGAGCCTCACAGGGAAAGGCTCATTGGCCTGGCAGAAACAGACTCAGACTGACAAGGACTGGGCTCTCTCACACTCGGCCCCCATGAGCCCACGGTCAGAGTGAAAATGGGGGGCCAAAACATAACTTTTATAGTTGACACAGGGGCAGAACACTCTGTGGTCACCCTCCCTGTAGCCCCTTTCAGTGAAAAAGGCTGCAACTATTCTCAGAGCCACAAAGACAGCGGCAGCACCCTGTCTCACAAGAGGTGAGAGCAGGCATCCAGGGACACCTGATCAGACTCAGAGAGGCAGCCATTCTAACCGAGTGCCAGTCACCCTGGAACACCCCACTTCTACCAGTCAAAAATCCAGGAGAGTACCAGCCTGTTCAAGACCTGAGAGCCATTAACAGAGTGACTGTTTCTTTACACCTGGTGGTCACAAATCTGTATACCTTCTTCAGCCAGATCTCAGAGAATGCGAAATAGTTCACTTGTCCAGACTTAAAGATGCCTTTTTCTGCCTCTGGCTTGCCCCTCAAAGCCAGCTCTTGTTTGCCTTTGAATGGACTGAACCAGACATGGGGTGGCAGATGCAGTTAACCTGGACGCAGCTTCCACAAGGGTTCAAGAACTCACCCACTCTCTTTGGAGAGGCATTGACTTCAGACCTTGCCAACTTTCTGAGGGAAGCTACACACCGAGCCCTCCTCGAGTATGTAGATGACCTCCTCCTTGCCAGGGACACCCAGGAAAAATTGAGTGAAAGGCACAAGGACCCTCCTGCAACTCCTGTCTGACTCAGAATACCGAGCCTCATGGAAAGTAAGCCTGCATTTCTGAATAAGTGAATGCAGATTCTTTTTGTTTTTATTAGTCTGATGATGCCTTTGTTAAGATTTATCAAGGTGAGTATATTGGTCACAATTCTGAATCTCATTTCACTTAATTAATGCAACTGTCTCATCCATCTTTGTATACTTAACTTGACTTCCTTCTCCCTCATCATTCCAGGTGCAAACAGAAGTAGAATTTGCATGGAGAATTTGGCAAACCATGTTTTTTACACTGACCATAAAAAGCATCAGATTTCCAAATGTACATTTGCTCAAGCATGGAAACCTAGAAAAGCCAGTTTGGAATGTATTTCTCAATAGAGAAGGCACTCTCTATTTTTGGGGTTGATTGTTCTTTCCTTCACACCTGATTCCTTGGGACTCAAGAATCTCCTACTATTCCTTGGCATTATATGCACAAGAATATTCTAGGGGGAGACAAATTTAGACTTAATTGCCTTGAAGTTCTGTGATAATGTTTTCTGGTGGAGGATCAGGGAAAAGAGCAGGATAGAAAGGATGCCCATAACATTTTTAATGCTACAGAAGTCATTAGCTTTGGGGCGTTGTCCTTTAAACTGCTCATTAAAAAAGTAGTCATTAGCCATGTGGGCCACCTTACAGAGTTCTTGAGCAAAGTGCTGAAATGTGAACTTGCAGAGCAGGATAGGAGAACAAGTGACATGCTGAATCTGCAACATTTAGTGCACAGTAGTTACAGGGACTGGGAGCAATAGTGTTCTTGGATAAAAGGCTCTAAATGTAGACCATTTGGACTATGAAGTCTGGATGATATCCTACCAGGAAATGGGAAGTCAAGTTTTGGCTGAAAATGATTACTTTTGCCTTATTTTGATATAATTTTTGTGTATTACATAATATGGTAAGACCTATGATTTAGGAAAACACCTTTTTAGGCTGACTGTGAATAATTTAGAGAAATATGTGGTTTGATGCAACAATTCAGGGAAGATATTCTGGCAGTGAACCAAAGATTTTTGAAAGTAAGAGGAGAAGCAAAACCTAAAATAAACACAGGCTGGTGTACAATATCTGATCTTTCCCAATCCCAAACCCCACCCCCATTTTTATTAGAATTCTTAGAGGACATGGCTACTTTTGTAAAACTGTGCCCAAAACCTATAGCAGAATTGAAGGTGACCCACATTATGGGCAGTTAGGAAAAACTCCAGAGTACAGAGTGGGATGCTCATAGGGTTTGAATTCCTGACACACTCACTGGAACCTGTGGGACATTTGACATTCTAATTAAAATCACTTTATTTATACTGATAATCTTGCACCCATCTCAGAATCAGAGAACTAGATGCCATAGCTCAGAATTTTTAAGTTGGCTTCATGAGAAATGCTTTACAGTCTTGTGCACTGAAAGACAGCCTCCTGCAATCAAGCAACATTCATTTTCTACTGTCAAGGCAAAGTTTTCTTTTTAAGGCAATGGAACAGTATATCTGTAGTGGCAGCTAAACTGGATAACCATTTTGCTGTTTGTTTGTTTGGTTTCTGTTTGCTTTATCCTTCCCTCTTAGGTTCTGGACAGTATGTTTGATGGGCAAACTTTCAAGGTTAACTGTCTCCTGGCTTGTGATAAACGAACATTAAAATTATAAGATCATATGATATCTTGCTGTGTAAGCACTTTGTATTGTGCAGAAGATGGGGGAAAAAAGACAATTGGAAACAAAAGATGTTGAACAATAAATCAAGCTTCACACGTATGAGTTTCAGTCACAAAATGAGATGATTTATTTGGGAAAAGGTTTCATTATTCAGTTGTAAAATGGAACTTATAAATGAATGAACAGTTCATTACTTTAAATAGATAACATTAATACTAAAATTTACTACTTCAAAGTGTCTTATATTCCTCTATTACGTAGTACATCTGTTTAATGCTAAAATACTCTTTTATACAAATATTCTTTTTGACTACAAAATGTTATCTAAAATATACTTTTAATTGTTTCACATTATTAATTGTTTTTGGAATAAAGTGAGAAGGAAATCAATGATAGAATTAGGAAGTTGAAATGCACTTAATATAGTTGGAATAAGACTCCCCAGATAGATTTCAATGTCAGATTGTTAGTAAAATATTAATTGGGCATATTTGTGTAGCTCCATATCTATATTCTTTATTCTATTGCATAGATATGCATATCTTTCAGCTAATTCCCACACAGTTTTAACTATATCATCAGGAAGAATGTTTCTTCACACTTCATTTCTCCTTTCTGGGAAATTCTTTTAACTATTCTAGGGTCTTTTCCTTTCAGTATGAATATTAGAATAAAATTTTCTCTGCTGAAATTTTGGCTGGAATAGTGTTAAAGCTATGGCTCAATTTAAGGAGAATTTCTATCTTTACTACATGGAGCCTTGCAATCCATAACATTGCATCTTTCTCAAATTATTTATATTCTTCTGATTTATTTCACCAGCATTTTGTAGTTTTAAGGATATGTCATGTATATCTATTGTTAGATTGACAACTAGTCATTTCAATTTCGGATGATACAAGTTATATTGTATTTTTAATGTGGTAATGTCATATTTATTAGTAGTCTAGGAATGCAATTGATATACATAGGTTTTATCCTGCAGACAAACTTAATTCACTCATTAATTTTTAAATGTTTTTTGAGATACCTATGGGTTTTGTACATAAATGATCATGTCACCTGCAAATAGGAGCAGTACCATTTCAATCTGTAATCATCTTACTTCATTCTCTTAACTTACTTTGCCAACTAGATTTGCAATATTCAGTTGGATAGCAGTGGTGAATGTGGACACTCTTGTCCCTGATCTAGCGACATGCAGTCTTTCACCCTTAAATATGATGTTACCTGTAATTTTTAAAAATTAAAATATCATTTATATACAAACTTATAATGGTTTCACATAAACAAAACTGTTGTTCAACATTCACCCATATTATCAAGCCCTCACCCCCTCCACTGCAGTCAATGTCTAACAATGTAGTAAGATATTATAGTCATTAATTGTATTCTCCGTGTTGTACTACCATCCTAGTGAAGTACCTATGTTGTGATTGTGAATTATACTGTCCCTTAGTCCCCTTCTCCCTTCCCACCCAGCCTTCCCAACCCTTCCCATTTGGTAAGCACTAGTTCTTTCTTGGTGTTTATGAGTCTACAGCTTTTTGTGTTCCTTCTGTTTTGCTTTGTTTTTATACTCCACAAATGAGTGAAATAATTTGGTATTTGTATTTCTCTGCTTAGCTTATCACTGAGCTTAATACCCTCTAGATCCATCCATATTGTTGTACATAGCAAAATTTCTTTTCCTTTTATGGCTGAATAATAGTCCATAGTGTATGTGAACCACTTCTTCTTTATCCATTCATCTATTGATGGACATTTAGGTTGCTTCCATATCTTGGCTATTGTAAATGGTGCTGATAAACATAGGGGTGCATATGACTTTTCAAATCAGGGATCTTATTTTCTTCAGGTAAATTCCTAGGACTGAAATATCTGGGTCAAATGGTATTTCTATATTTAATATATTTTTTATTTTTTATTTTGGTATCATTAATGTACAATTATATGAGTGACATTATGGTTACTAGACTCCTCCCATTATCAAGTCCCCAACACATACCCCATTACGGTCACTGTCCATCAGCATATTAAGATGCTATAGAATCACTACTTGTCTTCTGTGTGTTATACTGCCTTCCCTAGGCCTCCACCACCCCCCACCTACATTATGTATGCTAATCATAATGCTCCTCTTTCCCCCTTATCCCTCCCTTCCCATTCAACCTCCCCAGTCCCTTTCCCTTTGTTAACTCTTAGCCCATTCTTAGGTTCTGTGACGCTGCTGCTCTTTTGTTCCTTCAGTTTTCTCTTTGTTCTTATACCCCACAGATGAGTGAAATCATTTGGTACTTGTCTTTCTCCACCTGGCTTATTTCACTGAGCATAATATCCACTAGCTCCATCCAGGTTGTTCCAAATGGTAGGATTTCTTTTCTTTTTAAGGCTGAATAATACTCCATTGTATATATGTACTACTTCTTCTTTATCCATTCATCTACTGATGGACACTCAGGTTTCTTCCATTTCTTGGCTATTGTAAATAATGCTGCGATAAACATAAGGGTGCATACATCTTTTTCAAATTGGGCTCCTGCATCCTTAGGGTAAATTCCTAGGAGTGGAATTCCTGGGTCAAATGGTATTTCTATTTTGAGTTTTTTGAGGACCCTCCATACTGCTTTCCACAATGGTTGAACTAATTTACATTCCCACCAGCAGTGTAGGAGGGTAACCCTTTCTCCATATCCTTGTCAACATTTGTTGTTGTTTGTCTTCTGGATGGTGGCTATCCCAACTGGTGTGAGGTGATGTCTCATTGTAGTTTTAATTTTCATTTCTCTGATGATTAGCGATGTGGAGCATCATTTCATGTGCCTGTTGGCCATCTGAATTTATTCTTTGGAGAAGTGTCTGTTCAGATCCTCTTCCCATTTTTTAATTGGCTTATTTTCTTTTTGTTTGTTGAGGTACATGTGCTCTTTGTATATTTTCAATGTCAACCCCTTATCAGATATGTCATTTATGAATGTATTCTCCCACACTATAGGATGCCTTTTTGTTCTACTGATGGTGTCCTTTGCTGTACAGAAGCTTTTTAGTTTTATATACTCCCACTTGTTCATTTTTGCATTTGTTTCCCTTACCCAAGGAGATATGTTCATGAAGAAGTTGCTCATGTTTATGTCCAAGAGATTTTTGCTTATGTTTTTTTCTAAGAGTTTTATGGTTCCATAACTTACTTTCATGCCTTTGATCCATTTTGAATTTACTTTTCTGTATGGGGTTAAAAAATAATCCAGTTTCATTCACTTACAAAACTGGTAGCTGTCCAGTTTTGCCAACACCAGCTGTTGAATAGGCTGTCATTTCCCCATTGTACATCCATGGCTCTTGTATTGCATATTAATTGACCATATATGCTTGGGTTAATATCTGAACTCTCTATTCCGTTACACTGGTCTATGGGTCTAGTCTCCTACCAGTATCAAATTGTCTTGATTTCTGTGGCTTTATAGTAGAGCTTGAAGTTGGGAAGAGAGATTCCCCCTGCTTTGTTCTTCCTTCTCAGGATCGCTTTGGCTATTTGGGATCTTTGGTGGTTCCATATGAATTTTAGAACTATTTGTTTCAGTTCATTGAGGAATGCAGTTGGTATTTTGACAGAGATTGCGTTGAATCTGTAGATTGCTTTAGGCAGGATGGCCGTTTTGACAATATTAATTCTTCCTACCCAAGAGCATGGGATGAATTTCCATTTATTAGTGTCTTCTTTAATTTCACTCTTGAGAGTCTTGTAGTATTCAGGGTATAGGTCTTTCACATTCTTGGTTAGGTTTATTCCAAGGTATTTTATTCTTTTTGATGCAGTTGTGAATGGAATTGTTTTCCTGATTTCTCTTTCTGTTAGCTCATTGTTACTGTATAGGAAAGCAACAGATTTCTGTGTATTAATTTTGTATCCTGCTACATTGCTGAATTCAGATATTAGTTCTAGTAGTTTTGAAGTGTATTCTTTAGGGTTTGTTATATACAATATCATGTCATCTAAAAACAGGGAGAGTTTGACTTTGTCCTTACCATTCTGGATGCCTTTTATTTCTTTGTGTTGCCTGATTGCTGTGGCTAGGACCTCCAGTGTTTGAAGGATTTTGGACTGAACAAGTTTCCATGGTGATGGAAGTCATCACCCGCTAGTGGCACATGTGTCAGCTGGGAGAACAAAGTCCCTTCCTGCTTGCTGGTTACCTTGTCCATCTCTACTGCCTTTGCTGGGCAACCACATGGGAGCAGCCTCTAGGTTTTTCCCCTGAGCTGCTATGGATGGGGTGGCCCTCCTCATGGCCTAGGGTACTGGCAATGTTGGCAGGCAAGCAGTGTGTGTTTGCCATGAGAACAGAGCCCCTATGTGCTTTGTGGACTCTGCACCAATTTCCTCTGCCTGTGCCAGTAAACCATGTGCAGGGGGCAGCCTCTGGGTTAATACCCTGAGCTGCTGTGGGCAGGCAGCCCTCATAATGGCCTAGGGCACTGGCGGGGGTTGCAGGCAATTAGCACATGTTCATCATGAGAATAAATCCCCTTTGTGCCTTCCAGACTCTGCACTGGTCTCTGCTGTCTGTGTTGGTCATCTGCAGGCAGGAGGCAGCCTCCGGGTCTGGCCCAGTTAGCTGCATGCTGGGAGAAGCCTCTGTGTGGTTGCTGTGGGCAGGGCTGCTCTCTGGTTACTCTGCAGCAATGGCAGGTCAGCTGGTTCACTTGCAGTGCTGGTGGCAGGGTGTTTATCATCATAAGGGGTTTCAGTGCTTTGTTTCCACCCAGGGGGTTAGGGTTCTTGTAGTTCATTAAAGTTCCCAGCCTGCTGGGCTGAGTGTGTCAGGCCAATTTTGTCATCCTGTTAAACCCTTTTCCCTTTAATGCTTTTAAAGACCCTGCGTTTCTTTTGTCCCAGGGCAGCTGGCCCTGGGGACCTGTTCACAATCTTAGTCCCGGATTTTGCTTTACCATTCCTCTAATATCCAGTACACCATGCAATGTGTGTCTGTGCTCCCCGTTCAGATTACTAGGGCTGGTTATTTAGCAATCCTGTGCTTCCACTCCCTCCTCACTCTGTCTTTTCCTCCCGCCAGAGAGCTAGGGTGGGGTAGTGCTCAGGTCACACCGGGTCATGGCTTTGTGTCTTACCATTTTCATGAGATGTTGAGTTCTCACAGATGTAGATGTAGCCTGGCTGGTGTACTGTATCTTCTGGTCACTCTTTTAGGAATAGTTGTATTCTCTGTATTTTCAAAGTATATATGGTTTTGGGAGGAGATTTCTGCCACCCTACTCATGCTGCCATCTTGAGAATCTTATTTTTAATTTTTTGAGGAACCTCTATATTGCTTTCCACAGCAGTTGAACCAATTTACATTCTCACTAACAGTGTAGGAGGGTTCCCTTTTCTCCATATCCTCACCAGCATTTGTTGTTTCTTCTCTTTTGGAAAACAGCCCTCCTAACTGGTGTGAGGTGATATATTATTGCAGTTTTTATTTGAATTTCCCTGATGATTAGTGATATGTAGCATCTTTTCATGTGCCTGTTGGCGTTCATATTTCTTCTTCGGAGATGTGTCTGTTCAGGTCCTCTGCCCATTTTTTAATCAGGTTATTTGTGTTGTGGGTGTTGAGGCAAGCAAATCCTTTATATATTTTGGATGTTAAGCCCTTATTGAATAAATAGTTGACAAATATATTCTCCCATAATGTGGAATGTCTTTTGTTCTGCTGATGGTGTCCTTTGCTGTACAGAGGCTTTTTAGTTTGATGTAGTCTCACTTGTTCATTTTTATTTTGTTCTCTTGCCCAGGGAGACACATTCAGGAGAAAGTTGCTCATGTTTATAGTCAAGAAATTTTTGTGTATGTTGTCTTCTAAGAGTTTTATGGTTTCATGACTTAGATTCAGGTCTTTGATTCATTCTGAGTTTTCTTTCATGTATGTAATTAGACAATAATTCAGTTTCATTGTCTTACATCTAACTGCCCATTTTTGCCAACATCAGTTGTTGAAGAGGTTGTCTTTTCTCCATTGCATATTCATGGCTCCTTTATCATATGTAATTTTTTTCTTTTTTAATGGATGCTCTTTATCAACTTAAGTAAGTTTCCTTCTATTCCTGGTTTTCTAATACTTGTTTTTAACTTTTTATTAATACTTTTTTTAGAGTAGTTTAATCTCAGTGAACTTGAGAAGAAGACACAGAGATTTCCCGTATACCACCTGACTCCACAGGTACATTATCAACATCCACCACCAAAGTGGGACATTTGTTACAATTGATGAACCTACACTGATGTCTCATAACTACCAAAGTCTGTAGTTCACATTAAGGTTGACTATTAATGTATATTTTATGGGTTTGGGAAAATGTGTAATGATATATATCAATCATATGGTATCACACAGAGTATTTTCACAGCCATGAAATTCCTCAGTGCTCCACTTGTTCATCCACCCTCATCCTTCCCCTCCACCCTGCAACAACTTTACAGACTTCTTATTTTGGATTCTGGCAGTCATATGGTTGGAATCATAAAGTTTATAGACTTTACAGATTGACTTCTTTCACTTGGTAATATGCATTTAGGCATAATAGTTCATTTATTTTTAATGTTAAATAGCATTACATTATCTGTATACTATTTGTATTATCATATGTTATAATTTTTTTGTTTTTTCTGCATAGATAATCATGTCATCATCTGCAAACAAAGACAGCTTTATTTCTTCTTCATGATCTGTAAACCTTTTACTTCAATTAAGCATATGTTACACATTTGTTTGTTCCCTGCCATCCTTGGATATTCTGGGTTTGTTTTTATTTGTTTTGATTTTCAGTCTTTGCTCTGTTTGCTTTTCATAATTGAAGATTCTGCTGATAAACTCTCTAGCTCAGAGATTCTTCAATCAGGTTCAGTCTACTAATTACCCTATCGAAGGCATTTTTCATTTGTGTTAGTTTTTTTATCTTCAGCATTTCTTTTTAGTTCTTAAGATTTCCATTTGTCTGTTTACATTGCCTATTTGTTCTTACATGCTGTGTACTTCATCCTTGAGAATCCTTGGTATATTAATCATAGTTGTTTTAAATTGCTGGTGTGGTAATTCCTATTTCCCTGCCATGAATAGTTCTGGCACTTGCTCTGTCTCTTCAAATTGTGTTTTTTTCATATTGATATGACTTGTAATTTTTTCTCTATAGCCACATATAAGAGGTAAAGGAATCTCTATGAACAGGCCTTTGGTAATGTGGTGGTGCTGTGAGTGCAGAGAGGAAGCATTCTGTAGTCCTACGATTCAGTCACACTCTTGGTGAGCCTGTGCCTCTAGACTGTGAACCCCACAAGTGTTTCTCAGTTTCTTTCTCCCTACTTTTGTGGGACAGGACTCTGTCCTAGAGCAGGCTGGAGTTGGGTCCTACATGGAAGACTAGAGCAGGATGGAGTTGAGTATTTTCCTTCCTCCATGTCAGTCAGGCACTGGATAACACTTCCTCCTGAAGGCAGCCTTCGTTAAGGATAATAACATAACATACTCTGGGTGTACTTCAAAATAATTCATCTTTCTTTCTCTCTGTGGGAAGCAGGAAGGGATTTTTCTCTTATATTTATTGTAGAATCATTTTGAACTTCTGGAGGTAAATCTCACAGTATTGTGCACCCTCCCCCCACCTGTGACTGGATCCCCATGGAGCTTTTAACTCTGCATTGTGAGCACTGAGCCTCCAATAATTGATTAGTTATAGTTCGGAATTTCTTACCCCTGCTCTGCTTCTCAGGCTGTTTCCATTCATGAGTGCTTTTGTAAGCTTCAGTCCTTATAGTCGCCTGTTTCTCCAATCTCGGGGGCAGCTCTTTGCCCTGTGTCCTCCCCTCTTATGGATCAAGAAGAGCTGTTTATTTTTCATCAGTTTAGCTTTTCACTTATTCTTCGATGGACAGGTGATTTCCAAGCTCCTTACATAGGGAACAAGACTTTTTTCTTCTTTAATCATCAATGGGTGTTGAATTTTGTCAAATGATCATGTGATTTTTCTTCTTTATCCTGTCTTTTGTAAAACGTGTATTGCTTTATAATTTCTTTTCTAGTAAAAAGCTGAGGCTTTTAATTTTTTTGTTCAAGAAAATTTTAAATTGATATTTGAAGCATTTTTGATAGCTGCTTTAAAATTCTTGTCAGGTAAATCTAACATCTGATTCATGTAGTTACTGGCATCACTTGATTGTCTTTTCTTATTCAAATTGTTGTTTTCCTGGATTTTGGTATGGGTAGTGATCATACTTGGGATTTTAGAAGGAATCCTAGAGAAGAGTTTTTAATAGTATATAAATCTCCTATTTTGGTAGACAGTTATCCTAAATAGGTTTAGCATTTAGGGTCTGGCTTACTTAATTGAGTCTTAGTTACAGTAACAGTTCAGTTTTCTGCTATTCTGACCTTCTAGTGCCACTAAGCTTCCCATTCAAACCCTTTTGGAGCCATCTACAAGTGAAGTTGCTTCTCTGGGCCTGTCAGTGTCCAGGGTTTGCTATTGAGGTTTTGGGAGTGCAACTCACTGGGGTCTTGTTGCAAATATTTGAAGACATACGACAAGCCACCAACAAACTCTCTATGGGACTTCCCCCAGTTTTCCTTGGTTGCGCATTCAGCCAGCGTACTGCTACAGTAAGTGCTTCACCCACTGCGTCCATCTTAAATGTTTCAATTTGTCCTTTAACAGCCTGTTATATCTTTCTATCATTCCAGCTGCTTGGGGTCAATATGGCACATGTAATTGCCATACAATGTCCTGTTGCCAAGCCCATTCTTATATGGCTGTGGCCATCTCCAGCACTATTGTTTTATTTTATTTTTTCCTTGTGCTGCTTCACTATGTTAGTTCTCTCCTTTATCACTTGAGGTTGCTTTACTTCTACGTCTCCCAAGTAAGCTAATGCCAACATTGCTTCGTATACTGGATGGTAAGTATATGGTACTAGCAACGCAGCAGAAGTTCCAGTATCTGCAGGACCATTGGCTAGAACAAGATCGTTCATACGAGATATTAACAGTTCTTCATCTGGACTGCAGTAATGGGGAGCAAACATCATCTGCTTCATACCCATTTCACAGAGCACATGTACCAACTCTAGAAGGGTGCTCCATTTTGTTTCATGTTATGGCAAGTCCCTTGGAGTATCCCACACCACCTTTGCTGCAGCCATTAACCAATTTATCAGGGTCTTATTGCCAGCATGTGGATTTGTGCAACTGGGGCCCTGCAATATGTGCTGCCTAGAGGTTATGGCTGCTATGCTGGCAAGTTGTGACATCTCAGAGGGTGAGAGCTCAGTATTCTCAGTGCCCTCATCCCACAGCCACAACAGCCAGGTAGGCACAGATGCCCCCAAATGTTGCTTACACTGCTTGGCCAAATATGGCAATTCCATGGCTATATACATTGTGTATGTTGTTTGCCGAGTAGCTATCAGGGGGTGGCCCGGCTGCCTCCCGACCGTCCATCTATGTGTTCTTGTATTTCCATGCATTGCTGCATGGTGGGGGAAGCACGCAAAACCAACAGTGCTGGCCACACTCAGGGCTTTCAGCCCGCGATGACAGGGCAGTACTCACCAATCCCTGTAACATATGTTTGATGGCCACTAGCCATTGCTCCAAGTTTTCCTTCTTCCATTGGAGACTCTGCACTTGCTGCTGCAACTCCACAGTTTCATGTGCAGCATGGCAGAAGACCATCAGGAACATCCACGCCACTCACCCAGCTGGTTCCTGGTGGGCTGGAGGAACTAGAGACTCTAGCATCTCCAACACCATCTGTACAGCCTCTGGGGGTGACTGTACAGACTCCCAATCCTCTGGCACTGCCCAAGTGGTCAAGTATGTTGCCACCGGGTACCAAATAGAGGCTGGAGGCCACATCTCCTCCATCTACCGCTCCATGCCCAGGCAAGAAAAGACTGTTGCTCTCATTCCCATCTACCTCATCCTGCTCACAGTGCCAAGTGTTGAGGTCTGGGGGTTCCATTGAGGTTTGGGGTGAAGTTAAAAGCAAAGAAGGTGGCAGGAGTTGTCATGGAGAGTGCTCAAAAGAAGCCACTTTATTCCACATAAAGCTGTACTTCTTATACTGCTATAGTGCTAATTCATGGTTGCATCAGTATTGAAGACACACACATGCATGTGGCCTTCATGACCAGGTGTGTGGTCTTCAAGGCCCTTATCTAGATCCTTACTAATGGGTACACTGTGTTTTCAGGTCTTTCAAGGCCAGACATATTTGGGGTAAAGCAGTGGAGAGCTACCCTCATAGAACAGTAGGGGAAGAGGGGTGGGGGGAGACTTCCCTACAGGGCCACATGCTGTTCTTAGGGTAACTTTTCAATCCAGGTACTATTTTTGGTATGTTGAATTTTTACTATAATAAAGGAAAAGAGGCAATTCTCCTTGATTTCAGCACTGGAAATCACCTTGGGCACTTTTCATGGTTATTTTTTTCCAAGGCAGTGGGGGTGCTTTTTGCAATAAGAGGGAGGAGGAGAGAATGCCAACAAGAATTCATACCCTCTTTGTATTCTTACAAAGTGAAAGCTGTTTTCAACAATAGCTACAATGTTGATAAGACAGTTAAGATATGATACTTGCAAGTTATAATTATTAGTCTTTATCTCTTACTTTCCCAAGAAACAATGAAAATTTTATGAACACTATCTTACTAAGTTTTCATAATCTCTGAGGAGTACAAAGAAAACAAATTTAAAGGTGTTTTTATCAATAAGATCAAGGTACAGACAAGGTTGTAGCTGATATATCCAGCCATCAATCATTTTATTTAATTTTCAAATTTAATAACTGATGTTTGTCTGAATGATAAAAGGATATTATCCTCATAATTATCTATGCTTACATTAGTAAAGTAACCCACCCTACAGTATATACTAGTGTCTTTTTCATGACTGTGGTATTAAGGAATGTGCTACACAAGAAGGGTTTCAGGGTAAATGAACAGATTCAGAAAAGTTTTCACACTGTATTTCATACTCTAAGATTTATATTATATTTGACAATTATCAAATCACAGAATTCAAACTTCCCTGAGCTTCTGAATTACCTAGGATGCTTATCAAAAATGAAGGTTCAAATAATGAACACCTGGTGTGCTTTCAAGTAAAAGCACTCCATCTTATTGAAAAATACTGACATTAATGCATGAAATGAGATTTTCTGATGAACAAAATATTATATCTTAGTTTTCAGTGACACTATCTTCTTTATAAGATGTTGAGGTTTTTTTCTAGAGAGATTGATGATTATGTTTGTAAATTACTTCATGATTTCCATTATTGTTGTATCTGAAAGCATACAGATCATTGCCATTTTAAAATGCTAGTAGAAAATAGCTTTTCTATTTCTTTTATATTAAAAATATTTTACTTATTACAAAGAAAGAACTGTCCAGTAGAATTGAATTTGTTTGTATTGACTGAAGCCCTTCTTATCTATTGAAACCCACCCTGAGTACCTGATATACTTTTGTAAATCACACTAATGTTTATAATTTTGTCTGTATTTTGTCCTTCCTATATGCATTAAAGTGATAGGACTTTCTTAAAAGTGATCTGAAAATTTGAGTGAGTCACCTGTTCCTTTCTTCAATTTAATTTATCTGATCTGTTCTCAAGTGGTAAAATTTTAAAGTCCTATTTAATGAAGCACAAAGAAAGCCTCTCAAGCAACACTACTGTCATGAGCAGGTTTTGGTTTTGATTATAGAAAGCACCTCCTAGATCTACTATAGTAGATCCTTTCCTGTGAACTTCTAGCTGGAATGTAATGCTAGAATGAATCAGTTTCCTCTTCTGGCACCTTATGTACACCCTGACTGGTGCTAGGCTTCCAGTGTGACTTCATTTGTTTATCAAAAGTTTGAGAGTGAAGGAAATGCCTCTCCCCACAAATAAGCAAATAAATAAATAACAACAAAACTAAAACAAAGCTTGCACACATTTCTCATGAAACAAAGATAAAAAGAATGTTTAGAGAGGTGAAAAAGTAGAAACACTTAGACCCCAACACTCAGAAAAAAAGAAAATTGAGATAATTTTGAGTTTTGATTATTGTTCTGTGTTTAACAAAATCACATAAAGTCACTGGAAAGATTTAGCTTTTACTTCTTTCAGTACTACATTACCTAATACTTTTGGTTTAGATAAATCAGAGCTGAATAGTTTTTCTAGATTCTTCTCAGAGTAGTTATTAAAATACCCTGCCATTTGTAAGCAAAATATTTTTGTGCATTTCTTAAGTAGAAATACATGGTATTTAGATTTCAAAATTTTGTCTTGCATTAGTTTTCTGTGTAAGTTTTATGTTTTATGATTTATTGAGACAAATGAGTCAATTATTAAATTTTGTTAGAGAAATAGATTTTTATTCATTAAATTAACCTTGACTCTTCTTTGTTTAAAAAAAATTTTTAAAGAAATTTCAAGTGCACTTGCTCTAAAAGTAAAATACATGCACATGTACACACTGACAGAAATACAATTGAACAGGTTTTAAGGAATAGTAAATAAAGAGGAATAACTATCAGTCAATCAACCCATCCATCCATCCATCCATTCATCCATCCAACCAAAAGTTGAGTTATATACACTCAGCTGATTGTTGCTTTATACAGTTTTAGACTATAATCCTGATAGAAAAGCAAGATATTTAAAATATAATTTTATGTACATTTATAGAGTTGTCCTTTTTTTCCAAGAGTCAAGAAAACAACTTTGATCCTTTAGCAATAATATATTTGAGGTAGATGTACAAGTCATAATTTCATGAAACTGTATTACTTTATCAGTAACTTGTCAATTATAAATTTGTCTGTTTTGAACCCAAAGTTACATAACAATTAATATTTCTATTCATTCTATATTCTAGTCATTCTGTGATCCAGTTGTTGAAATCTTTGTGGATTATGAAATTCTATAGGCACTATTAGAATCAGATTTACAACCATCCCAGAAATGTTTGGTCCACAGCAACCAATTATATTCATTTTCCCAAATCTATATTCTGTGTTAGCTAATGCATTGTTTATTGTAGGTTTTTTTTCTATACTTGTTAGTATTTTGGACCTCATCTATATAATCTTAAGAAAAGCCATTGAATAACTTAGTACATGACATAATAATTCATTACAACTGATATTTACCAGGCTATTTGAAAAAATCCTCAATGAATGACTCAATTATTAGATAATTTACCATTAAAAAGAGAATGATTCTATGTAGGTCTCATGGATTTATTCCACCTTGGGAAAACTGTTGACTTGTTAAAAATCCTTAAACATTTTTTTGTATCTAAGTTAGTGGAATGTCAACTGGGAAAAAGAATTCTAGAAAATAAATACACAGAAACAGATAACATGCTATATTTAAAAGAGAAATTTAAGAAAGCAGTATTTCATGGAAGAAAACCATTCATGTATAACTAATAATCTTAGACTCATACTTTTTAATGACAAACATATTATTAAATTAATGGTTTTAATGATAACTGAAAACTAGGGTATTGATATGACCAGAATAATCAAATAAATGCACTGCTGAACATACTGGAAATGGCTCCCAAATTTAAGGAAATTGACATTTGAGTAATTAATTACTTGATTGGTAGGATCGATAGGTCCTTGAACTTGGGGATTCTAGTTAAATTAAGTGGGTTAAATGAAGCAGTCAAGTGTTCTTCTCTGAATATATTCACCTTTTCTGGGTAGATACATTTTACAACACCAAAAGCATGAACAAATAATTGTGTTTACAAAATGAATGTACCAAGGTACAGCAAACACATTCAAAAAAATATATTTGGCAGGTATTGTCTCATACAAACTGTCTCAAAATGGCTTTCGTTGTGGGAGACAAGAGACTGTTAAACTGATAGAACTTTCTTTACTAAAGAATATTAAATAAAAACTAATCAATAAGTGGACAAAGATGGCAGCATGGAGGTGAGGCAGAAACCTTCCTCCCAAAACCACATATAACACAAAAATACAGAAAATGCAACTAATCCTGAAAAAGCAACTGGAAAGAAGACTGCAACAGACAGCCTCCATCTGGGTAAAAGAAAAGACCTCAAAGACAGAAAATGGTAAAGTAGCAAATCAGTGATCTGGCAGGACCCAAGACCTCCTGCAACCCTAGCTCAGTGGCAGGAAGAAGAGAAATGGAGTGCAGAGGGAACAGAAGACGAAGACTGCTAAACACTCAGCCCTGGAGATCTGTTCTGGGAGCATAAAACCACATTACATGCTGCTCTGGAGATTAGTGGGGTTGGAAAGCTAAGACAGTAGGGGTACTCAGAGAAACTGAGATTCCAGCCACTTGTGGAGAAGAGGTACCCACAACAGGAGACTCTGGGACAAAAGAAAAGGAGGAACATTGAAAGACTTCCCAATAGCGAGAGTGGTGCTAAAGGGGCAAGGATTACACAGAGTTTGCTGCTCAGGAGAAAGAAGAGGTGGATAAAATTGTCCTGGTACACTCAGCCCCAGCAGGTTGGGAACTTAGAGAAGCTTCAGGCACTCCATTCCCATGGCTGGCAATGCAGCACCAAGGCCGCCCACTGTGATATGCAGCTTGCCGCTCCTTCCTCCTGAGCAGTACCAGTTACAAACTTGCTGCTCCTGCCATTGTGTCAGTCCAGCCAGAGGACAGCCCATCCATGGAAGTTACAAGGGCATAACACAGAGGCAACTCCTTGTGTGCTCAGTCCACTGGCCCTGGCAATGGAGGGCAGGCACTGCAGCTAGAAATCAGGAAAGAGTTCTTTCCTCCCAGCAGGTGCTGGCACCACTCACCTGTGACCCCCACCATTGCTCCAGGTGCTGGCCAGTCCAGAGAGTAGAGCTTCTGGGCACTAGAGGGCACCAACTACACAAAGTTCTTATTCCATAATAATCATTAGAAATATGAAAGGGCAAAATAACTTGTACAAACCAAGACCCCTCAACAGAAAGAGGGCTAAGTGAAACTGAAATCATCAATCTTCTTGACAAAGATTTCAAAACAAAAATCATACTCATGCTCACAAAGCCTCAGAAAAATAATCAAGATCTGAGGGAGTACTTTCATAAGGAGATAGAAACTTTGAAAATAAATTATCTGAAATGAAAAATAAAAATGGAGGGATTGAAAAGCAGATTAGATGAGGTAGAGAAGATGTTAAATGAGAGAGAAATTAGAGAACAGGAATCCAAAGGTGAGTCACAGAGAGAAAAAAGAATCTCTAGGAATGAAAGAATAATGAGAGAAATGTGTGACTAATCCAAATGGAACAATATTAGCATTTAGGGGTAACAGAAGAAGAAGAGAGAGTAAAAGGGATACAAAGTGTCTTTGAGGAAATAATTGCTGAAAACATCCCCAGTCTGGGTCAGAAAATAATCTCTCATGCCATGGAAGTACACAGATCTCCCAACACAAGGGACCCAAGGAAGACAATACCAATACATATAGTATTGAAATGGAAAAGATCAAGGAAAAGGACAGAGCATTAAAAGCAGCCAGAGAGAGAGAAAAAATGATCAGATACAAAATAAAACCCATCAGTCTATCATCAGACTTCTCAGCAGAAACCATTCAGGCCAGAAGGCAGTGGCATGATATATTTAATGCAATGAAATAGAAAGGCCTCAAACCAAAATACTCTACCAAGCAAGACTATCATTTAATTTGAAGCAGGGACTAAAAAATTTCAAGATAAGCAGAAGTTGAGAGAATTTACCTCCCACCAAGTGTCTCCACAGTGTATTTTAAGGGGACTGCTTTAGATGGAAGTGCTCCTAAGGCTAAATAACTGTCACCAGAGAAAACAAAACCAATAAAAGGAAATAGACCAAATAATTACTAAGCAAAGGTAAAATTAAATTAACTACCACAAAGTCAGGTCAAAGGGTAAACAAAGAGTAGAGAATATGACACTTAACATATAAAGAGAGGAGGATGAAGAAAAAGAAGGGAGGAAAAATAAAACCTTTAGATTGTGTTTGAAATAGCATACAAAGTGAGTTAAGTTAGGCTGCTAGATAGTAAAGAAGCTACCCTTTACCTTTGGTAACCACTAATCTAAAGTCTGAAATGGCAATAAGTACATATTGTATCAATAATCACACTAAATGTAAATGGACTGAATGCATCAATTAAAACATACAGAGTTACTGAATGGATAAAAAACAAAAAAGATCCATCTATATGCTGCCTACAAGAGACTCACTTCTAACCAAAAGACATACACAGACTGAAAGTGAAGGGATGGAAAAGGATATTTCATGCAACTAATAGGGATAAAAAAGCAGGAGTTGTAGTACTTGTATCAGACAAAATAGACTTCAAAACAAAGAAAGTAAAAAGAGACAAAGAAGGACATTACATAATGATAAAGGAGTCAGTCCAATGAGAGGATATAACCATTATAAATATCTATGTACCCAACACAGGAGCACCTACATATGCGAAACAAATACTAACAGAATTAAGAGGGGAAATAGAATGCAATGCATTCATTTTAGAAGACTTCAACACACCACTCACTCAGAAGGACAAACCAACCAGACAGAAAGTAAGTAAGGAGACAGAGGCACTGAATGACACATTAGAACAGATGGACCTAACAGATGTCTACAGAACACTCCACCCAAAAGCAGCAGGATACAAATACTTTTCAAGTACATATGGAACATTTTCAAGAATAGATCACATACTAGGCTACAAAAAGAGCCTCAGAAAATTGAGAAGGATTGAAATTCTACCAACTAACTTCTGAGACCACAAACACATGTAACTAGAAATACATTATGCAAAGAAAACAAAAAAGCACACAAACACATGAAGGCTTAACAACATTCTCCTAAGTAATCAATGGATCAAGGACGAAATAAAAACAGAGATCAAGCAATATATGGAAAAAGATGAAAACAGCAACTCAACACCCCAAAATATGTGAGATGCAGCAAAGGCTGGTCTAAGAGGCAAGTATATTGCAATACAGGCTTACCTCAGAAAATAAGAACAGTTCCATAAGATCAGTCTAAACTCATAATTAATGAAACTATAAAAAGAAGAACAAATGAGACCCAAAGTTAGTGGAAGGAGGGACATAACAAAGATCAGAGCAGACATAAATAAAATTGAGAAGAATAAATTTTAAAAAAACAGAATCATTAAAACCAGGAGTTGGTTCTTTGAAAAATACAAAAAATAGATAAACCCCTAGCCAGAACTATCAAGAATTAAGACAGTGTACATAAATAAACAGAATCATATATGAGAAAAGAAAAATCACTATGGACACCACAAAATATAAATAATTATTTGAGAATACTATGAAAAGTATATGCTAACAAACTGGATAACCTAGAAGAAATGGAAAACTTTCTAGAAAAGTACAACCTTCCAAGACTGACCCAGGAAGAAACAGAAAATCTGAACAGACCAATTACCAGTAATGAAATTAAATTAAGAATCAAAAAACTACCTAAGAACAAAATCCTGTCCCAGATGGCTTCACTGCTGAATTTTATCAAACACTTAATGAAGACCTAGTAAACATCATCCTTAAAGTTTTCCCAAAGGAGAAGAGGAGAGAATAATTCCAAACTTATCTATGAGGCTAACATCACTCCAATACAAAACCAGGCAAACACACCACAAAAAAATAAAATTACAAACCAATATCACTGATGAACATAGAGGCAAAAATCCCCAAGACAATATTAGCAAACCAAATTCAAAAATACATCAAAAAGATCAGTCAAAATGATTAAGTGGGATTTATTGTAGGTATGCAAAGATGGTACAATATTTTAAAAACCCATCAACATCATACACCAGATTAACAAAAAGGACAAAAATCACATGATCATCAAACCATTTGACAAAATTCAACATCCGTTCATGATAAATACTCTCAACAAAATGAGTATGGAGGACAAGTACCTCAATTTAATAAAGGCCATATATGACAAAACCACAGGTGACATATTTAACAGCAAAATGATGAAAGCTTTTCCTCTAAGATTGGGAACAAGACAAGGATGCCCACTCTCCCCACTTTTATTCAACATAGTACTGGAGGTCTTAGCCAGAGCAGTCAGACAACACACAAAGGAATAAAAGACATCCAGATTGGTAAGGAAGATTAACTGTCAATGTTTGCAGATGAAATAATATTGTACATAAAAAACCATAAAGAATCCACCCAAAACTACTAGAACTAGTAACTCAATTCAGCAAAGCTACAGGATACAAAATTAATACACAGATGTCTATTGCATTCCTATATACTAATAATGAACTAGCAGAAAGAGAAATTAGAAAAACAATTCCATCAAAAAGATTAAAATACCTAGGAATAAACCTAACCAAGGAGGTAAAAGACCTATACCCTGAAAACTACAAGACACTCATGAGAGAAATTAAAGAAGATACCAATAAATGGAAATACATCCTGTGTTCATGGGTAGCAAGAATTAATATTGTCAAAATGGGCATCCTGCCTAAAGCAATCTACAGATTCAATGCAATCCCTGTAAAAATACTGACAGCATTCTTCAATGAACTAGAAGAAATAGTTCTGAAATTCATATGGAACCACAAAAGACACCAAATAGCCAAAGAAATCCTGAGAAGGAAGAACCAAGATGGGGGGATTATACTCCCTGACTTCAAGCACTACTACAAAGCCGCAGTAATCAAAACAGTTGGGTACAAGCACAAGAACAGACTCATAGATCAATGGAACAGAATAGACAGCCCAGATATAAACCCACACATATATGGCCAATTAATATGTGATAAAGGAGCCATGGATATAAAATGGGGAAATGACAGCCTCTTCAACAGCTGGTGTTGGTAGAACTGGACAGCTACATGTAAGAGAATGAAACTGGATTATTGCCTAACTCCATACATGAAAGCAAACTCAAAATGGATCAAAGACCTGAATGTAAGTCATGAAACCATGAAAGTCTTAGAAGAAAACAGGCAAAAATCTCTTGAATATAAACATGAGCAACTTTTTCCTGAATGCATCTTCTTGGGCAAGGGAAACAAAAGCAAAAGTGAACAAATGGGACTACATCAAACTAAAAAACTTCTATACAGCAAAGGACACCATCAGCAGAAAAAAAAGGCACCTTACAGTAGGGGAGAATATGTTTGTAAATGACATATCCAATAAGGGGTTAACATCCTAAGTATATAGGGAACTCAGATGCCTTAACACCCAAAAAGCAAATAACCCAATTAATAAATGGGCAGAGAATATGAACAGACACTTCCTCGATAAAAAAATTCAGATGGCCAACAGACACATGAAAAGATGCTCCACATTGTTAATTATCAGGGAAATGCAAACTTAAAATACAATTATGTTCCCCAACTCCAACCCATACTACAAAGCCAGATAGGATGGCCAACACTGAAAAGAAAAGGAACAACAAATGCTGGTGAGGATGCCAAGAAAGAGGAACCCTCCTACACTGCTGGTGAGAATGTAAATAAGTTTAACCATTTTGGAAAGTAATATGGAGGTTCCTCAAAAAACTAAAAATATAAAAATCATTTGACCCAGGAATTCCACTCCTAGGAATTTACCCTAAGAAGCAGCACTTCAGTTTGAAAAAGACAGATGCACTCCTATGTTTATCACAGCGCTATTTACAATAGCCAAGATATGGAAGCAATCTAAGTGTCCATCAGTAAATGAATGGATAAAGAGGTGGTACATTACACAATGGAATATTATTCAGCTATAAAAAGAGAACAAATCCTACCATTTGCAACAACATGGGTGGAGCTGGAAGGTATTATGCTCAGTGAAACAATCCATGTGGAGAAAGACAAGTACCAAATGATTTCCCTCATTTGTGGAGTATAACAGCAAAGCAAAACTGAAGGAACAAAACAGCAGCAGACTCACAGACTCCAAGAAGGGACTAGCAGTTATTAAAAGGGAGGGGTGTGGGAGGGTAGGTTGGGAGGGAAGTAGAATAGTATTAAGTTGCAGTATTATTAGCAATTACAGTAAAAATAGGTCATAGGGAAAGCATCATCATGGAGAAGACAAGTAAGGACTCTGTAGCATCTTACTCTGCTGATGGACAGTGACTACAATCAGGTGGGGTGGATACTTGATAATATAGGTGAATGTTAAAACCACAATGTTACTCATGTGAAACCTTCATGAGATTGTATATCAATGATACCTTTATTAAAAAGTATAGTCATCTTAGAAATAAAGATTTATTCTTAAAAAAAAGAGAAAAATATAATTTAATCAGAAGTGATTATATATATAAAATTTTATCTATATCAAAGAACAGCATCATCTCTTTCTGGGACATTTTAATGCAAGTATAGATCAGACAGAGCCTAATGAAAGAAAATTGGAAGAAAAGAAGAAAAAGTTCTGGAAGAACTTCATGGGTGCATGTAGCAGTCACATTATAGGCAGGATGACACAGTTAAAGAGTTCAACTGAAGAGAAATTAATGAAAGGTTATTTATAGTAATGAAGGTATCTACAAGCTATATGAAGTCCCAGGAACATCAGGAAGTTGTCTCCACCTCTAGACAGAGAGGAGCAAGAGGAAGGAAGAGGTTACTGAAGGTTAGTAAAGCCTGGAGAGAAAAGCTTAAAGCCATGAAAAAGAGAAATCCAAAGTAGCTTGTACCTTAGCAGTTAGAACCACAACCATGTTCCTTAGTAGAAAAGTTCCTATCTGAGTTAGTAGGTCTCCTTACACACTGACTGCAAAGTAGTAGGGATAGTAAATAAAGTGTCTTTAGAAGTGGACCATTAGGTAAAATAGTAAAACAGGCTACATGTGCTTCCACTCTTGGTTTCTAGATCCATCTATTTTGGCTGCGGGGAAAACACCAAAATTTGGCGTTATTTTAAGACAGAGAGTTCACATCCTATAGGACAATACCCAAAAATTCAAGGTTTTTTTCCCATTAAGTGCCAAAAATAAAGGTCTATAAACCATTTTGCTTCCTATCAAGTCAGTTTCTTTAAGTGATGTGGCATATAGTAAGATGAGTCAATTTTGTGTGTGAGCCAATATTTCACTTAACAATTAGTTCCTCAATAAAATACATAATGGAATACCATGCATATTTAACACACATTTTATAAGTCCAGAAATGGTATTAATGATAGATATGCTTTGTTCAGGGAAGAAAAAAAATTTATCTAGAATAAGAATCTATTTATTTGAGGCAAATTTGCTGCCCTCTTGCTTCACATGTCTAATGCAATCAAACTACGTCTCGGTGGTGGGCTGGTCTCCCTGAGTAACAGAGCTGTGATGAGATCTCAGTTTGGCCTCTGACGTTAGCATTTTGGGCACTCAGAAGTGGTAAGAGCAAAGCAGTCTTGATGAAATAACATGTTGTTAAGTGCATTCATATATACCATTCCTGCCACATAGTCTTTTTGTACCTGCAGATATTGGGTAAATTCTGGAATCTGAGAAAGAGGCAGAACAACTTCAAAAGAATGGGCTATCTTTTCTATTTCATTATGAAGAACCAATGAACAGCATTTAGTGAGGATTTATTTTGGATACAGATATCTTCATGTTCGTGTTCATTACAGGAGGATTAACCTCACACTTTGCCCTAATACTTTTGTGTCACTTTAATTTTAATTTCAATTTCCTAACTAGCTAGCCAACCCATTAGACAGTGTGCATCAGTTAGTAAAGATCTCCTTTTTTGCCATCTCTCCTATTGAAGGAGACAGTAAGACACACTTCCTGTAGCTTTAATAACTGGGACAATTTTTCTTCACCATTGTCCTTCAGAGAATCCCTGAGGGCAGCTATAATGTATGGCCATCCTCTTGCTGTTGGGTGTGAACACCCAGTGCAAACCCGTCTGCAAACTAGGCCTATACTTTTTTCTTTCCTAATCAACTTGTCATAGGCAATTTTACATGAAGCCACTGGATTATGCTGAGGGAGAGATAACAAAGTAGTGGGAATAGGTACCATGAGTGTCTTTGTATCCATTCAATTTCTTTGTGTCTTCCAGACAAAGGTAATACTTGTTGTATTTCTGTTTTGTATGATTTCTGTTTAACAATAGAATGCAACTATGCATCCTACTTTATCGTTTGGTGAATTAGGTAACTTGAAGTTCATTATATCCATCTGTTTCCATAGTCCTTAGGTATCCCATTAGGCATTGATAAGTCTTTACAAGAACCCAGAAACAACTCCGCTCCATTTTTCCTATTGGAACATTTTCAAGGTTCCCTACAACTTTCCTATCTGTCACGAATACTTCATCTGTCATTAGATCCTAAAGGTTTTTTGGCAGGCCTGGTATGTTATTATTTGTGTCCACTGCAAAACTTTATCTTGCTCTGGGCCTCCTGGAAAGCTGTCTGCTGTACAGTCTCTCTCGTAAATGAATTGGGGTATTCTACCAGAACATGATATCTGGATCAGAACATAACTGCCCCAGAGTGAGTGAGTGAACAGAGCTGGGTGTGGAGCATAAAACTGAAGTTCCCAAATGTCTTTCTCCCCTCTCCCTATGACCTATTACCATTACTCTTCAGTTAGTGAGTCTAACTGGAAACCAGCGTGGACTTGCACCTGCATCACGCAATCCTGACATCTGACTCTGGCACAGAACAAGGCTGAAAAAAGTAGAAGGAAGATCTTGGTGAAGCAAGTGGAAAGTAACTGATAACATGCACCAAAAATGGATTTATATTAAGTAAGGAATAAGGAAGACTTTCAGAGTGGAGAGATTATTGCAGGCAAATATCCAAAGTGTCTTTTTATTTCTTTATGTGCAACATATAGTGGGTGAACAGAATAGACCTTTACAAGGTGGCCAAAAAATTAATTGAAAAAAGTTTTGGTGGCATATACTGACTCTGGGTATATCTTATATTTTAGCATGATCTAGTTGGGGGTTGGGAATCAAACCTAATTTTCCATCATGGAGAGAAATTGGAAAAGCAAAAAAAAAAATTGGAGAAGCATGCCAGTTGTTTATGACCAAAATGCATTTTTTACTTGCTGTACCTATTTAAGTTGGATGTTACCTTTTCTTTTCCACTTATTAAATGTTTTAATCTCATCCCTTGTACAAGTATACCAATAACAACCTTACATTCTCAATCCTCTCTTATGGGTAACCCTGCAGAGATTTTCCCATACAATTGGATAAAATTTTTTACACTTACTCCACCCTCTTTATATGATCATTAAGAGGAGGGTGCTTTGCTTAACACCTCCTTTTTCCTTACTACCTGGCAGAAAAATCCATTGCCACATAGTTAAGGTTTTTGTTAAAGCACCATTCTCTGTTTGTTACTAATTTCTATGTTTATTAGGTATAAGAGTGCATAAGAAACTACATAAACTCAGTGACTTAAGGCAACAATTTTTTCTAGTTATCACAGCTGTACATATCCTAAGGTGTTAGCTGACAAGCTGGGTTTTCTTGAGTGGCTCTGTATGTAGCTGCATATTTAGCTGTGAATGTTATTCAAATACGCTCAGGATGAATTTATTCTTGATTCCCACTGAAGGGGCCATGGCTACTAGAGGAATATTTACTTTCTCATGGCTATAGTAGAGTTTTCGGCAGAGCACAAGTTCAATTCCACAAGCACATTGCAAGCCACTGCTCATCTCACATTAGCTGACATCCCATTACTTGCAGCAAGATACATGACCAACCCAACTGGTAAAATAATCTTTCCACAGGGGAGGAAAGGGTGAATGAATATTTTGAAAAATAATCTAATCTACTAAAATCCCCCAATATAGATATGTGGGTTTTTCTGTCCATAAAGGGGGTTAAAAATTTCACTATTTTCTATAACAAACTGGTAAATAGAGCCTCAGCTCTCTCCACAGCAATTTCATGCTAGAGCTCTTGAGTGCATTTAATAATATCCTGACATACCAACATTGCTCTATCTTACACAAATGTTAACTTTGTCCTCCATTAAACCAGATTCACTTCAAAGGCTTGGGATTTATTTGCCTTAACTGTATTTGCTAAGCCTTTAAAGGAAAATATCTACTGTGCTTTTCATCTATATTTCCTGAACTTGGTCAAATATCTGGTTTTCTCTCTTCTTATTTTTCCCAAAAAAACTTCAGGCATATCTCTTAGAATCTTATGGAGTATATGATGAAATTCATTATTGTAGCTCAGGGAGGAAGGGAATTCCCTGCCCAGGGCAAGTTCTATATATTGAATCAGTGAGACCAAAATAAGAGCTAGGGGTTGGAAATGAAGGGGTTTAAAGGTTTATTCTCATGGCCCAATCTCTCTCCCTGGCAGCACTCTGCTCCAAACCCGGCCTCTCTCCCTCAGCGCATTCCATTCCCTGCCCTTGCCCTCTCTTTGAGCCCCCAAGCTCTGTCTCTCTCTCTGGCTGCAGCATAGGCTCCACTTACCCCTGCCCCTTGCTCCTGGGAGGAACTCTGTGGGTAGGTTCCTGGTAATTGGCCTGCATCTGACCAATTACTTACCAGGAAAAGAAGTGAGGAGAGAATGGCTACTGGCCAAACCTTAGCCCTGGTGGGCAATCCTGTGAGGTAGTTCTGACATACGTACACATCACACTGATGTGCAAACAGTCCCTTGTATACATCTTTCTATCAAGCCCATGCAGAAATTCTGTTTGAAAACTTCCATTTACCCCACAATTATATTATGAATTTATAATAATTATGGTTTATTAGTCACCTTTGTATAAGTTAACTCCATGGAGACAGAGATCATGACTGACTCCATTCATGATTATATGCCCAGTTTCTAGCCCAGAGTTTAGCACACAATAGACAAGCATTAAGTGCATGGTTTAATAACTGAGTTATTTCATATTTATTATGTCATCCCAACCAGCAATGTCATCCCCATCACTATATAATTCTTCTGTACCAGGTATTTTTTATTCCATTTAGCTCATATTTATAGTATATGTACTAATTGCATTTTACTTTAAATATTTTATTTGCTGATACATACATACATACATATATATATATTCATATGTGTGTGTATATACATATATATATAATATTTAATAAAGAAAACTTAGAAAGCACTGATTAAAAAATGACTACCTCAAAGTCATGACCCATGCAGACAGCAGAACTACACAGGAAAAATTATTCCAACTGTTATTACCCTCCTAATACAAGCTAAGCTTCTTACCTGCTTAGGTTGACAGCAATTCCAATACATTTTGCTTGTAGTAAAACTTTAGCTGGGAGAGGAAAATTTATTTAAAATATGCTTTAACTCCATGGGTAAAGTGAATTGAAGATTCAGGAAGAGACCTTGGAACTAATGAACTATGTCATTTAGTGAATCAAGATCATGTCAGAATGAAGGTCTTTAATCATTGTATTTCTGCACAGAGGGACCTTAAATTACCTGACTTAAAGGTCTTAAAAAGTGGGATGCACTCTATTAGGGAATCTAATACTATAAACTTTAATAATATATAGTGAAGCTAATGAAAGGGCATGTAATGATTTAACACTTTACTACACTTTAAAAACTATATGTAGGCTAATTTAATGAATTGCAATCACTGTTTTTAGGAAAAATACTTTGTAACTGCTTGTATTTAAATTACATTTGAGAAAATGGTGTATGTTTAAAATCACTTTATCCAGTTTCAGTCAGAGTTTGGAGAAAGAAGACATTCAGTGAGCACTCTCCTGAATACTTTCAGTCAGTGACTGACACACTACTGAAGACCAGGCTTCCTTTCTGAATGAGTCTTCATGTGAATGGACCAACCTAACTCCAATTTTACCAAACATAATGCTCCCAAGAAGAATGATAATAATGCTTGAAGTAAAAAAAAAAAGTACATATTATTTATATGCTTATTTTCTTGGCCTCCTTAGCAGAACTGTCTTATGATGCATGAACTCTCTAATTCACCAGCAGAATCTCCCAGGGAGATAAAATTATTGTGGGTAAATAAATAGGCAACATAATATGGGAATGGAAGCACGTTGGAGGTACTGAGGATTACCAATGTGTTTGGAGGTTCCAGACAGCTGAGAATTAGAAGAAGCTGTTAGAGTGTCAAGACTTAAGTATGACTGAGCCAGACAGCAACGTCTCACAGAAGCTCTGTGAATGAATCCATCAAAAAGATTCGACTTATAAGACAGGTTGAGCAGCCAAAACTCTTATTCCACACTATGAGCAACACAAAGAGGAGATGTTACTTCAGGAGCTAATGTCCTTAACTGTAGGACAAAAAAACCTAATAATTTAATAATTATAATAATGACAGGGCATAGTATGCCCATGAACTTCACTGCTGAGTATCCAATTCTTAAAATAACCTTACAAAGAGGATTCTTTCATCAATCCTATTTTATACATAAGTAAACTGATGTTAAGTGTGGTTGAATACCTTTATGAGATCACTGGTACCAAGTAAGCTTTTCCTTTTCATCAGAATTACAATTTGATTTTTAAATCTGAATGAATTATGCCAAAACTACCTATTTTAAAGCCCAGATATGGGATGCACTAAGGGCAGGAGAGAGATTCTGGAAATACTGCAGTTTTACCCACACCTCTAATATTTATATCTTTAGACTCATTTTTCAATGATTGTGATTTATATTTTTCAACATGTTATATCCCTGGACACTTGTGCCAAAATAACATAAAGTCAGTATTACTGGAAACATATTCTGTAAATCAAATATGTTTGAAAACATTTGGGCTAACAAAAGTTAAGAAGTACATTTCTCCCACTGAATTATTCACATTATTAGTAAAATGTTACTAATAAGTAATGTAGACCTCTGAGAGGAAGAAGTCAGTCGTGGTTCCTAATCTTTCTTTTGACCATGAAGTCTTTCTCTATATCATTAATTAGGGCATTTATGCAGCAGGATGTCTATTTGAGAAAATTTACCACAGTGTAACATTTTTGATATTTAAGAAAAAAAGGATTCTATAATTTATCTAGAGAATCTTTGATAAATGCTAAAATTTTAGATATAGTTTTCCCCAAATATTATCCAATTATTTTAATGTAACTAATTAACTCTATTTTGCTGTTTTGTTAGAATTACTAACATACATTTAATAACTGTTTGCAAGGGGTGGAGAGAAGTAGTCCATCTCTACATCAACAGGTGATTACAAGGGTCGGGGGAACAGGGGCATATCTGGACCAGAGGGGTTTGGTGGGGTCCTTCTGCACTTGTGAGAGACACGGGTGAACAGAAGTAGATTACGGCTTGCAATCAATAAATGGGTTATTCCCACTTTATTTCTCCCTTTGACTGATTTCAACTTCAAAGGTTAATTGCCCCAGGCTGGGAACATATTTTCCCCCTGGAGTTAAAAGAGGATTTAGAAGAGATATATTTGTATATTTGGCTATAAACACTCATTTTATCTAAAAAATGTAAATGGACATCACAATCAAATTAGCTTCATGAAGGGGTGACCAGATTTCTTGTTCACCGCATATTCATAGTCAATAGTTATTTCATACCTGATAATTTCTGAAAAATAATTAAGAATTTTCATATTAGGGTTTTTATCTTCTTTGAGTCACAGTTTCTGGGTTTTAGAGATGTGGATCAGAAACTTATCAGAGTGCACATCTCATGAAAAACCTGGCATTCAGTGAGAAAACAAATTTAACAGAAGACTGGGTACTGAGCACTGGAACAAATCAACATTTGGAAGTCTCCTGAAGAAGATAACAAAGCAAACTTAGATGGAGCACAATGAGGGAGGAATGGTACTAGAGGGGCGTGGTGTTCAGGATAGGCTAGAAAACAGAATGTTACAAAGGGAGATGCCAACCATAGTAAAGGCTGTTGAAAGATTGAGTGGGAGGATGATTAAAAATTATTCACTGAATTTAGCAACATAATTGTCATTAGAGACCTTACTAAGTTTGAATGGAAAAAAGTTGAGAAAAGAATGAATTGTACAGAGAGATAACAAATGTAAGCAAATATTTTGAGATTGTAAAATAATTCAGGAAATGGCAATATGTGCAGAGTTGGGGTGGAAGAGTGATTTTGTTTTAAACATGGTTATTTTTAAAGCATGTTTGTGTTCAATGAAAATGAGAATATGCACAGGAAATTAATGATACACATGAGAGGCAAAAATTCCAAAACAAATCCATTTGAAAAAAGTGGACAATTCAGTGCTCTGTGGGGGACACAAGGAAGAACAATTCTTCTATTATTACAGAAAGTTTACTATGAATAAAGTTCTGTTGGATTCCCCTGAGGAAGGCGCCGCCCCAAATCACTCACCAAAGACGTTTCTTGATGCAACAAGCAAGAGGAATTTATTCGGAAGCCAACTAGTTGGGGTCCAAGTCAGCCTGTCGCAGCAGGTCTCAACGAGGACCCCGAGCACACTAAGGCAGAAGGTTTTATAGCATTTTCAAAAGGGGTAGAATTTTCCATAATCACAATACAGGGTTTTTTCTATAGGCTCATAAATCTTTTGCTGGCGCCACATCCTGGGGTCTGGTTAGATGAGATCACCTACGGAATGTCTAGGGTGGTTCTAGTAAGATAAGCTAGGCGTGTATGATTAACTGATTTACGGTTAGCTAACTAAAGGTCACTACAATTGACACAGGCTAACTAACTTGTTTTTCAAGATTCTAATGATTTTCCTTCTTTTGGGTTAGGGGGTGGTATTTAGGCCTTAAGATGGCTGTACTTATGCTAACTTTTGATTCTTCAGATCCTACATTTCCCCACTTCTCTTTTTGGGGCATTCCAATCATGGAATGTTTGTATCTTCTTGTGAGTTGAGTGAGTGGTATTGTTGCTTCAACATTAGTACATGAACTGCACTCACTCTTTCTCTAACAAAAGTTATTAACCGGTTTAACATGCAGGGTCCTAAAGTTAGAAGCAACACAAGGATGAGTAGGGGCCCAGCCAGAGTGGATATCAGGGTTGTAAACCACGGGGACCTAGTGAACTAAGATTCAAACAGTCCTTGGCCTGCTTCTCGCTCTCTCTTCCTCTGATCTAGCCTTTCTCTAAGTTTTGACATTGAATCTCTTACTATCCCGGAATGATCTGCATAAAAGCAGCATTCTTCTCTTAAAGCTGCACACAGTCCTCCTCCTTTTAGGAACAGCAGATCTAGCCCTCGTCTATTCTGTAAGACTACCTCAGAGAGGGAAGTCAGAGATTCTTCAAGTTTTGTAATGGATTGCTTTATGGTTTTTAGGTCTTCATCAATAGCAGTCCTTAGTCTTTCATAATGCTGGTTCCCTTGAACAATAGCGGCTGCCTCCGTTCCCACTCCAGCTGCGACTCTTATCTCTAACAACACGGCTAAGGTCAGCGAGACCGGCTCTCTCTTATATCTATGCTTAGGTTCAAATTCAGCTACGAATGAGAGATCATCATGATACATCAACCTGGGCACCAGCTGGACCATGATACAGAAATCACGGGAGGAGTTGAAGGCAGAAGTAGAGACACATAGGGTCACTCCAGTGTTACAAGCCCACTATCCCTCGGGAGGAGGGATTAAATACCTGTTTTTACCAGGGAAGGCTATGGGTATGGTCTCATTCTTTCTTCTACAGATAGAGACTCTAGCTGCTGCTAGGGAAGAGGGGTGATGACCGCTCTGGCTGCTTCATGCTGAGAAGGGGGCGCAGTAAAGGGTGCAGCTAGGTCTCCATCACTGGTCAGTTGAGAGGGCTTCAGAAGGCTGGCGCTTCTATTCTGGGTTTCATTTTTATTACTATTTGCAGTTTTGTGGCTTCTAGGCAAGATAAAACAAATTGTGTTATTAGGTTATGTAGCAACATCTGGAGTTGGATTTTTTATTCTGGAAGGAGGCTGCATTATTGAAACGATACTTCTCTCTAAAATCACTCTCATTTTTACCAGAAGTAACTAGGTTAAGAAAATAATTAACAGCTGGCTTGATTATTTGCACAGGTGCAGCAAGAAGAGCAATTGATTACACAGGCTCTTTTAAATATGCTTTGCTGGAACTTTTTGTAAGGAATTTCAGATTGAACTTTTAAAGGCCTCTTGAGGCCAGACAGCCAAGCCAGACTTGCCATCAGGCTTTGCCTGCAGTACCTGTAGATTTGGATGAATTCTTCTCTTCTCGAGGTCTCTGCACCTGCCAGGAAGTGACCTTCTTTACTCACCTGGTAAGGCTGCTGGGAACTCTGTAAGCAAGGTACCAGGCCAGTTCTTCCAAGGGGTTTTGTTGGCTTTATAAAGTCAATCTTAGTTCTTTAAAGTTGTTCACATCTGAGTTAATACACATGTCTCTCAGGTACGACATTCCAGTCAAAGCCCTGGTAGTATAACCAGTGTTCTTAAGTAGTCTTCTCACAAGGAAAGCAGATTCTTATTGAACTCGTGCAAATAAACATACTGCCATGGAATACAAAAACAGTCACTGAAAGTTTTTAAACTCTGGAGGGATCAAGTAGAGAGAAGGATGTTTCAATTCTGCTCATAAAGATAGTCATTTACTAAACTGTTGTCAGTTTAAGAGAACAAGGTTAAAACACTTTACCAGCAACATTTGAAACAAAAAGACACAAAATCATTTTCTTTAGTTTATGTAATCTTATGTAACTAATACCTGTTCTGCTGAAATCTAGTTCTTTACCAGTTTAGGGATAATACTATAAATGACAAAAGACTTACAAATGACAATGGTTAAAGATATGATGAGAGCTTACTGTAAAACAGTTGACATAAGGAAATTCTGATATTTCTGTAATACAAAACATTCAGTAACAAAGTTTAGCATCATTCTCTTTGACAGTGCTTTCTTGGTAAATAAATATATATATATATATCAGATAAATAAGCCAAATTAGTCAAATACTTTGTCTAGTGAGAAAAAATTCTTCTGACATGTTCCAGGGGCCCTCTGGAAAATATCAGAGTTAACTAGAGGTAAAAGCACCTTTTTGCATTTAATTTTTTTAGAATTATCATTACACATTTATTGTCTATATACTCAGCACAGTAAACGAGATATCTTAAAAAGTGGGGCAGCAGGGGAGACTGCTGCTGTCAATTTTTAAAGACAACATACAGAAAGTCAAACTAATTCTAGGTTACTAAGCATTCTTGAGAGAATGGTAGCAGATGGTAGATTCTTCTGCTTTCATCTTCAGGAAGGGAAAAAAGCTACAATAAGAATTCATATTTAGCTGAAAGAACTGTCTAAACTCAAGGCAGAGTATAATATTACCAGGCATACAAAAGACCTGTTAGAGATACATACAAAGAATGAATATGGCTATAGTCAAATTCAACTTAAAAGTTTAAGCAGAATCTCAAATTTAAATGTCTCTTTCTTTCACACAGATATTCAGATATGACCAGAAATATGCTTTGAGATGAAAGAGATCAGGCATTTTACTTTTTCATTTAGGGACTGAGAAATGATGACCTTTGGCTTACAATCAATAGCTTACAAACAGTGAAAATAATAAGAACATAACTCAGCATAAGTGTCTAAGACCAGATACAAAAAACAGAGAAAGTGCTTAAGTTTACAGGTCTTCTCTGAAAGCTTCAAGAATGTTTTACTCTTTAATAGTAGATTCCCCCATGTTTTTTTTTTTAAAACATACAGCATATAAATTAAACAAGAAGACCTGGTGGTTCTCAAAAAATCTATTACAACTTTTTTCAAAAGTGGTCACACGTTCGTCTATCTAAACCTTCACAGTGAAACCTGTTTTTCTGGGAGAAACATAATCTTGTCCAGATTCTACAGTTTAATAAATTTTGGTTTGTTAACTAAGTGCAGTTAATCAGCTGAAAAAAGCTTTGTTACTATTCTGCTTAGGAATTCAATTTTTCAGGCCATGCAATCATTTTTAATAACAAAATATTTCAAAGGCAAATAAAGGTTATGCAGTTGTTAACTAACAAACTTTAGCTTTTAGTCCTTTTAACATTACGATTTCATGGCAACTCACTGAGACTTTAAGCATGAGAAACTGCTGTGATCTTTCAACATTAAGAGCAGACTAACAGTTAAAGAAAACTGTTTAACTGGAAACGAGATTTTAATTTTGCTGTGCACTTGATATCAAGACTCACTTGCTTTAATTTCACTAGGCATGACTATATCTGTAAGAATATAGTAATTTATTCTTCATTTGCCCCATGGTCCCAAGCACATAAGCCGGTGAGAATTATGCCTGGGCTTGCCTGCGGCTTGACTGGGTTTATCTCACTTTATTTCTAAACATCCTAACCCTCCCCCCAAAGCAACAGGCTGAGCGGATCTTCTACAACAAAAGGCACCACGCTGTTTTCTCTCTTTGTCTCTCTTTAAATAAATAGCTGTACTTTAGAACAAAGTTACTTTCTTTTATCACAAAATACATTCTTTAGCATGCAGAAGAGTTTTCATTTTTTATACTTTTTCTTATTAAAACATACATCTTTTAGCATAGAGAAATGTTTTCTTTATTACTTTAAGTGGTTTTAATTAGAACTTAAAACCATTAGAAACTTTAACTTCTAGTGAACACTGAGAAGCAGGACACTGCAAACTGTCAAACTAACATTTTCTAGACCAACAAACTCACGAACACATTCTACAATTTCTGCAACCATGAGCTTCACAGCACAATCTCCCAGCAAACACAGAGCACATCTTCTCAACTTAACAAAACTCTAAGGCTTTAAGTTACTACAAAGATTCTCAGGCTGCAGGTAGGCATACACACTGCAACACACAATTTAAAAGGTGTTCACTTGCCACACTTATCCAGTTCACCTACCTGCAACAACTATGCTAGCCTACTCACAAGACCCCCACTGAACACTAGACAAAGCCAAGCTTCTAAGCATTCTATTCTTAAAAGATTTAGCAGATAACATGACTCAAATGACTCTAGGTAAACTCAGGCAGCGGACAACTACCAGGACATGCCCGCCTCAGGCAAACTCAAATTAGCATTAATGCTTAACACTTTTTTACCAGGTTTTCTGGAAGTTTTAGAACACTCAATTTTCACAAGCGCTTGTCTTTAAATCAATTTCATTAATACCATCCGGAGGTAGAAAGATATATTCATTTACACACTTAGGGGGTTGTCTGAGTCTGTCCCCTTGTCAGTATAACAATTATTAGGCACATGAAAGACACAAAAAACAGAGACACACACAGATTAGACACACAGCGGCCGCTTTTTGTTTTTTCTCAGATTTTCAAACAGAAACCGAAAGGAATCAGAGGGTTGATATTCCTGGCACCTGAAAATCAACCCTATCTCATCAGATTCACCTTGCCGGAAAAACAGACGGGAGGCTACCAGGCGTCCCTGGCCTCCCAACCTCCCCGAGGCGTCCCCCAGGGTTGCAGCCTGCGGTGCTCCTAGTACGTCTACCGACCGCAGTCTCGACCCCTTTACGGGATCGGGACAGCTGCCAGACAGTGGGTACCCCCTTTCAGAATTCTGACCGGTCTCACTGAAAAACAGAAAACAGAACACAGACAAACCAAGGCGCCACTAATCTTACCTCTTCCTCCAAGAGCGACTTTGGGAGTGAAGCGGGGTGAGCGCATGATCCCGGACGAGCCCCCAAATGTTGGATTCCCCTGAGGAAGGCGCCGCCCCAAATCACTCACCAAAGACGTTTCTTGATGCAACAAGCAAGAGGAATTTATTCGGAAGCCAACTAGTTGGGGTCCAAGTCAGCCTGTCGCAGCAGGTCTCAACGAGGACCCCGAGCACACTAAGGCAGAAGGTTTTATAGCATTTTCAAAAGGCGTAGAATTTTCCATAATCACAATACAGGGTTTTTTCTATAGGCTCATAAATCTTTTGCTGGCGCCACATCCTGGGGTCTGGTTAGATGAGATCACCTACGGAATGTCTAGGGTGGTTCTAGTAAGATAAGCTAGGCGTGTATGATTAACTGATTTACGGTTAGCTAACTAAAGGTCACTACAATTGACACAGGCTAACTAACTTGTTTTTCAAGATTCTAATGATTTTCCTTCTTTTGGGTTAGGGGGTGGTATTTAGGCCTTAAGATGGCTGTACTTATGCTAACTTTTGATTCTTCAGATCCTACAGTTCCACATAAGCAAGATGGAATGATTTGAATCATTAAATCATGAAATGCAATCTATAATATAAATAGAAACAGCAACATATTACATTTAAAACTATGTAAAATTTATATGAATAAAGAACTTAAGGGAAGATACACTATTTCATTCAGTATGGCTGTTACTCATGTGACAATATTTCTACCCAGCATTTTAATCATATTCTTCATCTCTCCAGAGCTTTGGACAAGCTATTTAAAGATGAATTATTGTAGGTATAATAAAACTGATTAAACAGTTCAGTAAGATTAAAATAAAAGTTAATTTTTCTCAATGTGTGACTGATATCTAAAATAGTAAATTTCACAGCATGAAAGAATAAAGAACACATTAGAAGTACTTGTACTAAAAACGAAAGAATATATACATACTTTTAGATTCAATTTTAACCTGAACCATTTCTGCATATGAAATTTGTTCCAAAATCTAGTGCAATATTTCAATATTGCAATAATATTGCAATGATATTGCAATATTTCCAGAATCTCTTGCCTGGCCTTAGTGCATCTCCATATCAATAGGTGTTTCCAAGGGGTGGAAAGAAGTAGTCCATCTCCAAATCAATAGGTGATTACAAGGGGAGTGGGGAGCAAGCATGCACCTGGACTGGAGAGGTTTGGTGGGGTGGGTCTTTTTTTGCAACTGGGTCACAAGAGACATAGGTGAGCAGGAGTGGCTGAGTTCTTGTAACCAATAAATGGGTTTCTCCCATGTTATTTCTCCCTGTGACTGATTTCGGCTTCAAAGATTTATTTGCCCCAGGCTGGGAACTTATTTTCCTCCTGGGACATACATTTAGAATGTAAATACCAAATTTAAAATTGATGCTTATTTCCAACTTCATTTTTTTTCCCACATGATAGATACTTTCCAATTTCTACTAGATCATTGATTTTATGGTAATATTAGTCATGTCATTAGTTTATTTATTACACCACAGTTCTTTTACTGGTTTAGTTCATTTTACATGTGTGCTTCAATTTCATGAAAACAGTTCATTTCTTTAATGAATGGTGCAGTTCCATATAAATTTTTTTTTGTTCTTCAGTATAAAAACTACTCTAATCCTGAGTGGAATCAATATTAAGTAAAACAACAAAAATACAATCTTTATTTACCTTCTTGTAAAAATACAATCTTACCCAGGTAGATTTTACCAATGAATACCTAATTTAGAAAATATGGAATAACTTTTGCCTTTTCCTCAAAGGTCACACCCAATGGAGTAGAAAATCTTCCATATTCTGTAACTTTCTCAGATCTTAAATATGACTCCACATACTTAAAAAAATTTTTTTTTCAAAATCAGTGTCATTTCTTGTGAGGGATACCAAAACAGCATTTGGGTTCATTGCCTACAATCGCATGCTCCTTCTATCTATGCTTCTAATTAGATAAAAAAAATTTTAAATTTCACATTCGGAACAGATTCTGAAAACAAACATTTTTCTTTTTTCTCCCATCTTTATTGAGAAATAATTGACAAATACAATTCTATATATTTAGTGTACAGTATGATTATTTCATATACATCAACATTGTAGAATGATTACTAAGATGAAGACAATTAACACAGCCATCACTTCATATGGTTAACTTTTTATTGTGGTGAGAGCTCTTAATATCTACTTTTAGTAAAATTCAAGTTCACAAAACTGTACTATGAACTATAGTCGCCACGTTGTACATTAGATCCAGAATTTATTCCTGTAATTGAAACTTTGACCTTTATCTCCCCATTTCCCTCTCCCCCCTGGCCTCTTGCAACCATCATTCTATTCTATTCTTTTTCTGTGGAATCAGCTTTTAAAAAAATTCCACATATAAATGGTACCAGACACTAAAATTTTTTTTCATAGCCTCGTTCCTCTGCAGTGCTTGACAGAGGCATATTAGGTGCCTGCTACATCTGATATGACTTGGGGAGATTTCAGAGACCTGTCATCATTCCTTTAGATTGTTATTTTCTGTGCATAGTGAAAAGAAAGTGTTAACAGCAAAACTGAAATCCATTTCCTACTTTTCCAGTGAAAGTCCATGAAGGAAAGTATGGAAGCAAAAAATGAAAGAAGGAAATGGAGGGAAGGAAGGAAGGAAGAGAGATGATTACTAAATATTACAATGACAGACTTATTGAAAAACACACTAATGGTAATTAGGAGTGGGAAAATAACTTAGTATTAAGTGTTTTTTAGCAGGTTGAGCCTGTTATGTCTAGGATTGACTGTGATAAATATATATGGAATGTATAGATGTGCTTCTCATCCCTACAAAGTATCATATTATATAGTTATCAGAGTATAAAATGTAGATATGTGGTCACCAAAATTGCTTCATTCTCTGTAAGTGATGCTGTACAGCATTTACATTTACAGAGATCCATAACAAAAGTCTGGCCCAGAGAACATTCTTGTCTGGATACAGAGGATCAAAGATCAATGTTCCCTACATTTCCTGGAGTTCAGAATTATCTATATCTTGAATTTATTAGTGAATTTTGACACTGGGCAAGTTACCTGCACTGTATATGGTGGATTGGGTAACTTATGTTATCTATTTATAGAATATAAAATATATATAGTATATTTCCTTGTCACCTTGGCCCTTAGGATAAACACTTGACAAACCGGTATGCTGTTTTCCTGATTCCTTCCCTAACTTTTACCAATAAGTAGGCGTCTTATACACATTGATAATAAAAAAGAAGAGTTTCTAATTATTTTGTGGTTTCTTTGTTAGAATAGGTATCAGAGTGATCAGAAACTGTAAATAGTCACATGTCTCTAATACTGCTTGCAGTTAGTGTTAGGGAAATCAAGGCTATTTTTCTTGAGGAAAAGATGGAAATAAAAGTCTTATTCGGCAAATTGGTAATCTGAAGTAACTATAGGCATCAAAAGCATCTTTATTATCAAATATCTTAACCTGTAGCATTTACTTACTATCTATAAAGGAAAGAGGGTTCAGGAGCCATAATCTTCTTATGGGAAATGTCTTGAAGATATGATTAGAAAACAAGCACATCACATTCACTTGGATTAAGTTAATTTATGGTAGCTTTGAGGACTAAGTGTGGTGGAGAAGGAGATAAAGCCCACCATACCCCAAGCCATGGTTTGTTTTAGACTCTGGCCTGCAGAAAAAAAATAATTTATGTATGTTAAGTCTGAAATCATTCACTGTTCCACAGTGCTGTTTTCTTCAATTCATTTACCACAGAAATAAATGCATGCTTGTGTGAGGGTGTGGGAAAATAGGAAGTGTTGGAAATGTTCAATTGGAGACTACATACTCTTGACTATAGGCATTTAGGGGAGTCATTGAGGAGAGTCCGTGGAAGTGGTCTGCCTGGTTTCAAATCTAGCTTTTGCACTGCTGAGTTTGTGTGCACCATATTTGTGCCTGTTACCATATTTGTTTTACCTGTTTTATGATATTATTGTAAGAACTGAATATATTACATATATAGTATTCAAATTTAGGGCTGGTTCAGATTAAGCTCCCAATGTTTACTTTTTCTTTCTTCCTTTTTCCCTCCCTCCCTTCTTTTCCTTCCTGTTCTCTTCTTTTCATTCTCCTCCACTCCCCACTTGCCCTCCTGCCTTTCTCCCTCTCTCCAGTTATCTCTCCCTCAAAAGCAATGAGGTAACAAAATAAATTAAGTGGGCAATGGGACATAGTCAACTAGAATATAATTACTAACCTATTTCTACCTCTTGTCACTAAATCAATTATTTTTTTCCAGGTGATGCAAAGTTTTGTAGGAAATCAACTGTAGTATTGCAACTGCACTAATGATTTATACTTATAACATAGAACACACAAGCACAAATGAAGAGATTGTGAGGATTCACCCACAGAATCATCTTCACTCTTTTCCATAGAAGTTACAGGGAGTTAATTGATAAATATCTTTTCTGTGTATTGCAATAAGTTTTAAATTATTAATACTTTTAATGTCTCTGTGGCATTTGTTTTGTAGTTCTTTTACTAGTAAATGGAATAAATACTTGCAAATACAGTTTTTTATTCAATGGGACTTTTTAGAAATACTGTTCTGGTGCAATAATTAATTCTGAATTTTCACTTTTTTTCCCTTGGGACTGAAAACCAAGTAGGTGTTTAATTTTATTAAAAATAATTTAAAAGTGATCAGTAAATACCTAAGTATTTAAATGTGTATGTACTAATTAAGATGAATATTGAATTAAAGAAGTAAAAATTAATCATGGTTAATTTAGGAGCATTTAAAATTATTTCTGCCCTGAAATTATGTATATTTTTTTCAAAAATTTAGATAAATAGCAATATCTGTGAAATATTTCATTTGAAATAGACTAAAATATTTCAATTGACTTTCTTTTGTTACATCAATTTATAACTCTTGGTAATTTATGTTCTCTTTATTTAAATCATCAAAATCTAAAGTAATCCTGAATAATGGAATATTTCTTAATTACTATATGTGTTATATAGAAATTATTTCTGTAAGTCACAAGAGAATATTTAAGTATGAAAGCCCATTTTATCATTTATATCTATTTTTTGGGTTCATACTCAAAGCATTTAAATATCTTATTCTTGTATAATTTTGATTCTTTTAGTTAGAAATTCTTTTACTAATGGAGAATGCTTGTCATGTTAGATTCTAAAGCTATTTCTGTTTTGATTAAAAGAAGTTATGTCACAGTTTTCAATTTCTTGATTATATAGGTAATTGTATACGATTTACTTGAATGCCCGTTTTAGTTTAATTAAAAATGGTTTCTGAAGAGGCTAGTCCAGTGAAAATGGAAATTATCTGAAATTAATCTTAGTTAAGAGAACTCTGGTTAGGCAATAGAGATACAATTTGTTTTATTAATGATGTTTTCCTAGGTAAATAATTAGTAATTATTCTGTAGGAGAGTAAAACTGCTAAAGTATTCAAAACAGTGACAGCTACAATATCAGGATTTTCCCAGAGTTGAACAAGCTAATAGAAAACTTCCTTTCCAAAATGAAAGAGTCAAGAATTTCCAAATGATTTGCAAAAATAAAATAGGGACAATATTTTTTCTATGAAATTATCATTTACCTATGTAATTAAATAAATATTCAAATAAAATTTAACTATTAATATCTAACTAAAAATCTAACATCTAATAAAATTTCACTCTTTCAAAGAAACAGCTGGAAAATGAAAATGCCTCTAATTTTCAGGCCCCAAAACCTTCAGGTTATCTTTACTTTTCACTCATGCTCAAGACAGTTTATGATTTACCAGAAAATACTTTTATCTCCACCTTAAAATATATATTATTTAGCAATTATTTCACCATCTTCATACCTGAGTATTAAAATAGCTTCCAAATTCTCTGCCTGCTCCTGTTCTTGTTATCTCACTGCTGTACTGTCAACCTAGTGATCAAAATTACTCTTCTAATTTGTAAGTGCAATTATCATTCTTTTGCTCAAAATTCTTTTGCTGGCTCCCTATTTCTCTCAAAGTAAAAGTGAAAGTTGTTAAAATTGTCTGCCAAATGGTATCTCAGTCTACTGCAGCTGTTTTGTCCATCTGGGTGTTCATTAAACACATTAGGCACATTCCTGCCTCAGGTGTTGTCTCCCTACTCTTGAATTTATTTGTAACTCTTTCCCCCAAGTATGGAAATGGCTTACTCCTCAGCAACATTACATCTTTACTTAAATATAATTCTTTCATTGATGAATATGTTGTCCACCCTTAAAAAAAAAGTAATTCCTTCCATTCTGAATTCTTTTTTGATTTATCTCTAAAACCTAAGTCATAATGGTTTTTTTTTTGATCACACATCATAAACTATAAACAATCAAGTCAGGTATGATTATTCATTTGATTTTTATACTTGATTTATATGTGAATCCCACAATTTCTCCCTTATTTTTTTTTAAATAAAATGCTGAAGTGGTAGGTAGATGCAAGATAAAGATAGAAAGCATAATTTAGTGCTGTAAGAGGGCAAATGTAGACGATCAGGTGTGTGCCTGTAGACTAAGTATTAATCCAAGCTAGACAAGGGCAGCAAAACATCCACGGATGCAAAAGATTTCTCTCAAAACGGGGGGGGGGGTGAGCTTCTAAGCCTCACCTCTGTTGATCCCCAATTTCTCACCTGATGGCCCCCCTGTGACTGTGCCTGTCTTAGGTTGTTCCTCCCTTGAGGAATCTTACCCATCTCTGGCTAACCAGCAGTCTTCCAGGGCCATACAGGGAAATGTAAAGTTGGTAAGTGAGAGAGAAGCAATATTCTTTGAAAAGGTTAGCTTTTTACTTCTTTGCAGATTTATGCCCTGTGGCTTCTATGCCCAGCATTTGTCTTGAGGTATCTTCACCACTTGGAAGAATTATGATACTCGGTAATTTTCGATATGAGGCACGAATTCTACTAAAGAGCTGTAATTAGGAAGGAAGAAGAAAAGCTACAGAAGTAGCAGATGGAAGAAAACATGGGAAGATTGATTATTTCTTTGACATAACTTCTTGTAGAGTAACAAGCATTCTGTTTTTAATTAATCATTTTTATTACTTATCTCTCTCCACAATAATGTGGAGGGCAAAGATTCTCCCTATTTTGTTCACTGCTCCATTCCAGTGGGCTGTATATAAGTCTAGCATATGAAAGTCAGGCTTGCATTGTACAGAGATAGATAAAGCAAATGAGGAATGTGAATAGAATGTGGAGTCCAGGAGCAAACAATCCCTAAGCATATTAGAATATATAATTGAAGAGTTAACATTATAATGCAAGTGAAGAAATAGTTCATTTGTTAATAAATAGTTCATAAAAATTGCTTATGTGTTGTGAGGAGAAAAAAGAATCTCACTATATACAGAGAAAAACCATTCTGAACAAAAATAATTTTCAAAGAAAAAGGTTTGCAGTATATTTTTTAGAAGAAATTGTTAAGCAGCAACCTTCATGATTTTGGAATATGCAGGGATTCCTTAGATAAATCAAAAAAAAGCACAGAGAAATGATTGATAAATTCAACATTATATATCAATACATTCTTATTATGTAAAAATAAGCAAAATTGACAAACTAATCAGATATTTGAAAAAATGTTTTAACACATTAATGCAAGAGAGGATTATTTACCAGAGTATCTAAAGAAATCCTGCAAAGAAATAAGAAAAAAAAGACAAACAACCTAATGGAAAAAATTTGGATATGAAAAGGCTTTGAAAAGTCATTTCACAAAAGAGGAATAGACACAAATAGACACAAAAACATTACTAGAAATCAAGAAAATGTTTGTCAAATGAAAATAGATGGCTAGCATAATATTAATAGATATCAGAGAAAAAACAAATGTTAGTAATGATTTTAGGAAATGACAGCATTTATACACTACTGTTTGGAATCAAAATTTGTAAAACACTTCAATGAGAAATTGGCAATATCTAGTAAAGTTGAAGGTACCGATATCCTGTGAACAACAATTTTATTTACACATCTAAATATAGAATAAACTTGTGCATGTTAATCCAGATGGTCCCACTATAACCCTGAATTTGACTCAACTTTGTTGCCTGACTTTTTTTAAGGATATACTTTAGAAAACTTGCAATTATAAATTCTTTCTCTGCCTCTTTGACATGTAAATCTTCTCCCACCCTCTTGCCAGTTTTATAAGGGAGCCATTCTTTTGAAAACTAATCATCAAGAAAGATCACATTCTTATATCCCTGTTTTTGTAAGAGGGTAGAAATCAGACTCTGATAAGGACACTTTGCTTCATGGAGAGAAACACTGGACAACTCAGGAATGACTCAATGTGTTGATTTCCCACTGACCAATCTCCCCCTAACTCCTCCAAGTAATTCTCTACTAGCTCACCCTAAAGCTTAAAATCTGTTCCAAGTGTTTCAGGAGAGTTGAATTCAATCTGTCTCTCACATTATATAAAGTTGAATCAGTCTTCTTGGATTGTTTAACACTATCTGGTACAATATTTCATTGTGCAGATGGATGTTTGTTACAGCCAAAAGAATATTATTGAAAAATTAGAAATTGAAATGTGCCTGAAAAGAGTGATGAACAAATTTAGCTATGTAAAGTCATATAATAAAATTCTATTCATCAAGTAACATGAATAAACTAGATTTAGATTATATAATATTGAATAAAACAATAGGATGCAAAAGATGTATAGGATGTGATCTATATATATATATATATATATATATATATATGCTTTTTTTCTAGACAGATTAATATGCGTTTTTCTAGACATGTATATATATATATATATATATATATATATATATAAATGCAAAAGTTTGAACAGAGACACAATTTCAATATTTGATCCCCTCCAACTCCAACTCCCATGAAGAGAAAAAAAGTTAAAAGATGGGTAGGGAGATAATTGACAATATCTGAAAAGTATCTGGCAAGAGTTTTTTTTAAAAAAAAACACCCTGAATCTTATGACAAAGATCAGGATTGATATTTTAACCTGTTTTTTCATGGAGTTCTACATTTCTAGGTGTCAGAATTTTCCTATTTGCATAAATAAAAAATAACCTAAGGTTTTTCAACCTCTAATTTCATATTTAAATCTTATATTTATTTGCTGTGAAATAATATATTTCACAAGGAAATGTGGCAGAGGACATGAAAATGTGCACCAAAAAGGTATTAGTAAAACTAGAAGAATATTTATTCTATGTAATAAAAGAGGTGAATATTGCAGGTGCTTGTCCAGGCAAATCATTCAGTTGCTCTGGGGCTCAGTTTGCCTCCACTGTAAAATCAAGCAGTTGGATGGCAGGGCACTTAAAGCCCCTTAAAACTCTGGTGCTGTGAATATAAAGATGATCCAATTTATTCATAGTGACAAGTAGCTTGTACTCTGGTCAAATCCTTCTTGATTATTATCACACACAAAAAGTTTTATTATTCTACTTCTTATGCTTGGTCTAAGAATTTTTCCTCATAAAGAACATGTCAAATACTCCTATGGAGTTAAAATAATTTTCGAATCAGATGCTTTTCCATTAATATTCTCCCATTCACTTTTATTATTCCTCAGGAGAGTACTGTGGAAACCAAGTAGGACAGCCTAAGTAATAATTACAAAATCCTATTCTTCTTTAGCATCTGCTAAATAATGTAAAAATTTCTCAGTGATCCTATCTATCCCTGCAACAGAATATTGATAATTAAATGACACTAAGAAGAAGGAGTGGTGGATGGCAAATCTGATATTGAACATAGATTACTTCTATTCTAAAATAGATTTCATTTTGCAACAAATTGTTGTGGTAATGAAGCCTTGTACTTGAGAAAATGACATATAGATATGGGATAAATAACAAATACTCTTCCAAGAAGCAAAACATAGTTTCTATAAACTTCAAGGCCACCAATGGATTCGCCCTTATTTTTCTTGTTAAAGGAAATAGGAAACTATCCCTGATATTCTCTTGAAATAGGATGCAGATCCTACGGTGGGTCATCAGATGCATTTTAATTTAACTAGTATAGGTTAGAGAAAAGCACATAATCAAAAAATATAATTCTATGAAATATTCTGAATGTACAAAAGTTCATGAAATAACATAACACACTATATTGTTTAACAAACACTGACCTATTGCCAAATTTGTTTTGGATTGGGAAGACTTTATCATAAAAATTAAAAAAATATCCAAAGGTTGTACCTAAATGATGACTGTGGAATAATATGCTAAATTTCATCTCCAAATTTGTACTCCATCATCTACCATCTACCTATTTACCTTTTTCACGTGTAAGAGCAAATGGTTCTATCCACCACAGAAATAAGACTTCCAGGGAAGAATTTTGTAAGGATAAAAGATTGCTAGGGTCTTCAACATTGTGATTTTACTCTAAATTTTCTCCCTGAAAGGCCCTGAAACAGTAGAAAAAATATGTACAGTTCTCTAATACTGCTAGTTTCTAAATGGAAAGAGCCAACCCAACATACTCACTATATAAATAAGAACAAATCTATCCCAATCAAAATTTCAAATTTTCCACTTCTCTATTGCTACCATTTTTGTTCAGGCCACCATATTGTTTCAGTTAACTTACATTTAATTGCATCTCTCATGATTATAGAATTAGAATGGTAGCATTCTAATTTAGAGTTTCTTTTTTTGCAACCATCATTTTGAAAATTTTGCATTCATTAATTTATAAACTAAGTAGGTCTAAAATTCATATAAAGTACCTTATGAAGTAATAAGAACAGCCAGAGGGCATGTGGATGTAATTCCATAGGAATTCAGAGAAAAGGAAAAATAAACATAATAATTTGTTGTGGAAAGCAATATGGAGGTTCCTCAAAAAACTAAAACTAAAAATACTATTTGACCCAGTAATTCCATTCCTAGGAATTTACCTAAAGAAAACAAGATCTCCGATTTAAAAAGACATTTAAAGAAACACCCCTATGTTTATCGCAGCACTATTTGCAATAGCCAAGATATGGAAGCAACCTAAGTGTGCATCAATAGATGAATGGATAAAGAAGATGTGGTACATATACACACTGGAATATTATTCAGCTATAAAAAGAAAAGAAATCCTCCCATTTACAACAACATGGATGGAGCTAGAGGGTATTATGCTCAGTGAAATAAGCCAGGTGGAGAGAGACAAACACCAAATGATTTCACTTATTTGTGGAGTATAAAAACAAAACAAAACAGAAGGAAGAAAATAGCAGTGGACTCACAGACACCTAGAAGAGACCAGTGGTTGGTTACCAACGGGGAGGGGTTGTGTAAGGTGGGGGAGAGGGAGGAGGAGATAAAGGGGCACAATAATTCACACACAAAAAAGCAAAAAGAAATAAACTTAAGCTCGGGACTAATAACTATTTAACTGAATATATTAAATAAGAAAAATAAATAAGTTATTTAAATATGTTAATTACTAGTTTAGAAAATGCAAACTGATGAGTATCAGTTTACTTAGGAACTGTTGCTTAACATTTTCTAATTAAGATGACTGGATTTCTTTGCTTATGATTACTCATAACTTAGCAACTATGGATTTGGATTTTACTTACTAATCCTTATTGACCTATAGCTACCATGTATTAATAATTCTAATATAATGATAAACAACAAAAGAAAGAAAACCTCTGAGAACTAAGTCAAGATCACACAAAAAAAGAACAGCATACAAAAAATAATCACATTTTTATACACAGTTGATCTTTGAACAACATAGGTTTGAACTGCTCATGTCCATATTTACAGATTTTTTCAATAAATATATTAGAAAAATTTTGGAGATTTGAGACAATTTGCAGAAACATTTCCTTTTCTCAAGCTTACTTTACTGTAATGCTGGGCAGAAAGAATTTTACTCTAACCTTCAAGGGTCTTCTAGCTGGCCTAGGAATCAAACTGACATAAAACAGGTTAACAGGAAATAAAATCAAAGTTTATTATATAGGTATGGAGGCCCAGTAATGAAACTGAAACATAAAATTTTTTTCCAGACAGCTTTTGTACATTTTAGACGAAAAGACAAATAGACCTATGAGATATTGACAGGATAAAGAAACTTGTTTGGAAGCTTCAATTATATAAGGAATCTAAACAGCATTTGGGCTGGAGTAAGGAAGGAATGTGAATGCATGGAAAATAACAAGATTGGTTTATGCAGCCTATCTCTGAATTCCCTCTCTGGTGATAAGGATGCCTTCCACCATCCAGGTGCAGGGAGTGCACCTGTCACATGGGAGATGAATTTTCTGGTCTCAGCAGGGGACAGAGCAGAGTCAGGGTATTCCTCCTGCAACCAGCTGTTTCTCCAGTTGCTTTAGTTCAAAGTAATCAATATGTCAAAGTGGCACATTTTAAGGCAGCCTGCCCAACAGTAATAATATAGAGTGTAATACATATTACATACAAAATATGTGTTTATTGACTATTTATCATTAATGCTTCTGTCAACAGTAGGCTGCTAAGTGTTTTGAGAGTCAAGTTACATGAGAACTTTTGACTTCATGAGGGGTCGATACCCCTAATCCCTGTGTTGTTCAAGGGTCAAGTATACTAGAAACAATCATGTAAACAACTTAGAAATGCAATACCATTTTCAATGGCTCCAAAGAAAAAGAAATATCTTGTCTAAATCTAACAAACATGTATAGGATTTATATGCAAAAGGCTGATGAGATAAATCAAAGAAGCCTTAAATAAATGGAGAGTCATAATGTGTTCATAGACTCAATTGTAGTAAAGAAGTAAAACTGTAAAACTGGTGTAATCTGAAATCATATATCTCTATATATCTTTAGGTATCACCTATCTATCATCTATTTATCTAATCATATGTGTGTGTAAATTTGTATGTATATATATATATATATATATAGTGCACATATAATATGTGCACAATTATAGTAAAGTGGGGGGGTTGTACTAAAGTGATTTTCCTTGTGATACTGAATCATAGTTATGCAAGATGTTACCAGTGAGGGAAATTGGGTGAAGAGTATAAAGGATTTCTCTATTATTTCTTAAAATAACCTATGAATCTCAAGTTATCTCAAGCTAAATATTTATTTTTAAATTATACATCTATGTGCATATATATGCACAATATATATACATATAAATTTACACACACATATAATTGGATAAATAGATGATAGATAGGTGATACATAAAGATACATAGAGATATATGATATAATTAAGACAAAATGTTTATTTCCTCCCCTTTTCTATGCTTATGTGCTTGTGGAATCTTAAGCTATAAGCACATCAAAGAGTAATGATTGATGAACTACATAAAACGAATTGCACTTTGAGAACCTTAAAGGAAATGAGCACACTAAATACCAGCCATGCAGACGGATCTGTGTTCACAGAATGAAATTGGACAAGCTCTTCCCAAGGGTGCTGTTGGTGAGGAGGGAACTTGGTATTTGTATGAACAGGTAGGTGATGGAGTTGGGTGTGGGTGTGCATTTTGGGATCCATGCATTCACATTCCTTCCTTTTCACTTTTTTCTGGAAAGATGAAGTTTATCCTCAAGCAACTTCATTTGCTTAAAGCTTGATGTAGCCATTATGCCCAAGAATTAGGGAGGTGTGGCATAGTCTTTAACCGTATGTCAATGTTCTCTAGGATCCCAGGGGTAGGTTACGTATGTGCATTTAGATCCTTGGGGCAAATCCAACACCAACCAAAATGCTTGTTCCAAGAGAAGATAATGAGTGTCTGTGATTCTCCTTTTTTTCCATAAAAATACAAACAAATATATTCAAATTAAAAGGCTGGCCATGTGGAATAAATTGTGTTTAACACATGAAAGTTGGTTATTCTTTCTTGTACATAGATATTTTTATTATTTATAAAAGAGAATCTCAAATGATACAGAAAAAAGTTAGAGATACTTAGGCTATTTTAATTAAACTATTTAAAACACATTATAATACAGTCGATGCCACAAATTGAAGATGACCACTTTTTAATATTTTCATACGTTTTTCCAATAACCCTTTTAATATATTCTCAATCGTAAGTGCTGTCATGTAACTTTGAAATAGCTGTGATTGAACCCTTCAGTATACAAGTAAATGACAGGTACTTAATTACTGAAAATGACATTTAATGCACTTAAGCCTTTTCATTTTATTAAAGTATATGCAATTTAAATTGTTAAAAAATAGAGATTTACATATGCATTATTTTTAATTTAAAATTTACCCAGCATCAAGGAATAAGTGTGATCTAAAGGAAAATATATATACATTTTGATCAAAATTGAATATAAGAACCATTTCCATCATATACCTGGGTATATTATTTAACTTCTCTTGAGTATCAGGGTGGCAACATTATCTATTTCATAGGGTTGTATGTATTGATAACAATACGACACTGAAATGCTCTAAAATGTTATGAAAATTATTCATTTTTCCCAGTATGTACTTTTTAGGAGAGTAATAAAATAGGAAATTTCTAACTATTTGTATGAAGTCACCACCCTTTCAAGGATAAAATACTATGAAGCTACAAGTATGATATTCTACCAAACCAATGTGTAGCTTTGGATAGTCAAGCTCCTTGAGTATTTAGGGAAAGCTTTTGTTGCAGAGGAAATGCCTTACATAAAAGGAAGACTTCAAGAGGCCTGTGCCATTGGAGCCTTTGGGATATACTTCAGTTGTAGTTCCCTTATTGGCCCTAACACCAACTCCTGTATACTTTCAGCTCCATTTTCCTCCCCAGTGACCAGTGACCGACGTCCAGTGATCTTTACTTCATCTGTGTACCACTGCTGCTTTCCTCTGGATTATGTCTATATTTGGCAAGCAGACTCAAGTCCCTATTTATTTTCATTTATAGTTTGGGTACTTGACATCTAGATTGCATCCCCAAATCTTATTAACTTCACCAAAATGCACCCAAAGGAAATGAATGAAGCCTTTCTCAGACCCACAATGGCTGATGATATTGGCTTCATATATAAGAATAGAAAGATCTCAGAGAAACTGAGATGTGGAATCATGAGCTCAGAAGAAAAGGAGATAACAAGGAAATCCAGAATCTGGACTAACTCTCAGCAGAACCATCTTTTCAGGGTATGGAGGATGGAAGCATAATCTGATAGGTAATGAGAATTTTTATCCATGAGATGATATACATTTCTTTCTGTACTTTATAGATGCTTCTTCTTAAAGAAAATTTGAAATGTTTAGATCCTTACAGATTAAATACAATAATATTTTATAGTTTATGATTTTTATGAATGCCATCATTTAATGCCATTTTGTGCTCTTTTCATGTGCTTGTTTATTTTATATTATGTATGGAAATTTATTATATATGTTTGCTGTATCCTAGAACATGAGGCTATTACACATATTACACTGCTATACGTTAGGTAACATAGACCTTGGAAAAATCAATGTGAATAGATGCGGTAGAAAGAAAAAAAATATTTTTATTGCTAGTGGATAGTTAAGTAAATATGAGTTTTTATTTTTAATTTTTTTTTGAAAGAGAAGGTTCTACTTTTGACAGGGAACTTGAAATTGAGAAGAGGAAAAAATAGTCCAAGGTATGTTACATTACTATTTCTGTGTAACAAGTCACTTCAACATTTAGTGGCAGAAGTAAAAAACACAACAATTTCATGATGCTCACAGATTCTGTGGGTTAAGAATTCAGAAGTGCTGCAGGGATGGCTCTTCCCAGTGCTATGCTTCAGTTGATACACAGTGACTAGAGGAAGCTTTTATTTGCATTTCTTCCCATCTTCTTGTTCAGTGATGCACACTGGTATCTAAACAGTCATGGTGAGGATTTTCACATTGTGGAAATTGGAAAGTTCTACAAACCAGGACCCCTCCCTTAATACAGAAAAACAGTTGTTAATAATATACCTGCACATTTATAGTTCTTATCTATGATATGAATGAAATGTGAGAATCCAGCTGTTATAATTCCAAATTTTGGTGGTTGCTTGACTAGGGGGAGGATTGTAATACCTTATTCTTTTTTTTTTTTTTGTAGATAATTATTTTTTATTGAAGGGTAATTGACATACAGTATTACATTAGTTTCAGGTGTACAACACAGTGATTCAACATTTATATATATGATAATTCTAGGTACCAGCTATCACCATACCAAGTTGTTACAATATTTTGACTACATTTCTTATGCTATACATTACAACCCGGTTACTTATTTATTTTACAAATGGAAGTGTGTACTTTTTTTTTTTTTGTGAGGGCATCTCTCGCACTCGTTGATCAAATGGCTGTCAACAACAACAAAACTCTATGTAATACCTTATTCTTATAAAAACTCCACTAAAGAGTTCTTAAAGCCTTTGGTGCCTTTGTTCCCTTATTACTACATCTTTCAAAACCTTGTGTCCTATTTGATAAAGATAGAAGTTATTAACTAGTCCTACATAATAAATCTATTCAACATTCTGATCTGCTTAAACAGTTGGACACTGTTCTCTATAGGATTCCAAGCCCATATGAGATCTCAGCTTAATTTGGGGTAGCCAATATTTGGATCTTTGTTTTAATTAACCAACTAAGTAAACTGTTACTTCTATGTCCAGACACTTGAGTCATTGTGTTGATTTAAGGATCTGTTCTGGGAGATTGGTACTAGGACAAAGATTAGTTAAGTTAGTTTCATTGTGCACACAAATTTAGGAGCTGTGGAAAGTCGTATCTCTGACCTGTGGGCCAGAGAAGCCTATGGACCAAAAGAGTAAAACAGACAACTGAAATTTATATGTAGAGAAATGCAGAGACTTAGATGCAGAAACTGAAGGAAAACATCATAAAATTAATAGTCTAATTCCATGTTCTTCCTACGTTCCTTTACTGTACTCATTTCCATGAAAAACTCATTTTCTTCACAAGAGATTCTTGATTTGTTTCAGCTACTTTACACTGGCTTCTGCTTAAATTCCCCTGATTTATACATTCTCTGTATTTGAATTTCCCAATTCAGCTATATAACCCAGGCAGAAGCCATAGAGTCTCCATCAAATTACCTCTACTGGAGTGTGGAAATATGGCAGCAGTTCAAAATTCTCAAGAATGCAAGTCTTCCACAGATTCTCAAAGATGAGACAGAATGTTATTCATGTCCAAAGAAAAGCAGGATGAAATTTCTCTTTTTATTAAAACATGCAACATAAAGACGAATAGGGGCTCTGAAGCCAGTGTGCCTTGGTCAAATTCTGATTCCACTAATATGATCTGCCTAATCATGCATGACTTATTCCATATCGTTGGACCTCAAGTTTCTTATTTTTAAAGATAATAATAATAAAACATATCTCATAGAGTTATGAGATGTGTGAATTAAATGATAAAAGAAATGTAGCACATTTAAAAGAATAACTCAGACATAGTAAACATGCAGTAATGTGAACTTAGTTGTTTTTCACATTGATCACATAATCATGTGTCCCTCTGGGTTATTTGGCAATATAAATGTAAGCAGTTTGACAGATTAATAAATACACACACCAGCCAATTAAATTCCTGATTTACATACACCCCCACAGACACAGAGATGCCCACACCTCTCTCTCTCCCAGCAGCCACCTTTAATATGATGGGCCTTTACACACATAAATACAAATTTTGTGTATATATATATATATATATATATATATATATATGTTATATATATGTGTTCTGCCAAAGAGCTTTACTATTAAGAAACTGTGTATAAGCATATCTCCATTTTTCAGAAATGCTGCAATATAATCTCTGTAAATGCCAGATATTTTACAAGTGGAACAGACTATCTTTTCATACTCTTCATGGCCTGTTATTTCTTCTCTATTAATCCTAAGATCATAAACTCCACCTGTGATCACAAGTTCTAATTATGTTGGCCTGAAAGTCTTTGAGAAAAACAGCATCCTGACACAGATGCCCCACTGGTTCAGCAGGGCCATTCATTATTCCTTGTTTCCTCATCACATACTAACATGCCACTAGGTATTAGTGAAATTACAAAGGAAAATAAAGAGTCTTCAGAAGATTCAGTATCAAAATACCAATTTGCTACAACTCTTGCTGAAGATTGCCAATATTATATTTCCAAGAATATGTTTCTTTGGCTGTCAAAAAAGTTTTACTAAAATATAAACTAGGGCAAAACTTGTATGCAGTATGGATTAAGTATAACCTTGATGCAAACATTTTAGTGAGAAGTTTCAATTCCAACAATTTTAATGAAAGCAAGGAGCAGTGACACAAAATGGAAGGATTTATGAAAAGACACCAGGAAATGCTATACAAGCAAAATTTTCAGAAAACTTCTATAAAGAAGGCAAAAATAATGTAGTGTTTCTGGTAACACATATTGGGATAAGGATCCTCCCCATTTAGCAGTGTAATCTTACTTGCTCTTCTTGCATATTCTATAAAAAAAATTTACCTCTATTACCAGAATGGGGTGGGGGAGAAAATTTCTAACCTGAGATATTATGTGTTCATAGCATGCCTATCAAGATCTAGTAAAGGCTCAAGGTTATAAGAAAACTGCAAAGGAAACAGGCAGTCCCTCTACACTGTATTCTAAGTGGTTCATTGACAAGCAATAGTGGCACCAAATGGTACTTTTAGGAAATACAAAACAATCCTTTCCCTTTCTCATCTATGGAATCAACATCTACATTTTAAAAAGATCCACAGGTGATTTTTGGACACATTAAATTTGGGGGGCCCTGCTTTGCAGGATATTCTCCAATTGCTTATCTTGACCATCATTGAAAATTTTTCAGCTATTGAGAAATCCTTGTCTATTTCATCACTAAAGAATTCTGGTCATATTAAAGTTCTTTCTTATATTAAGGCAAATTCTGTTTCTCTGTTACATCTATCAAACTACTCATAGCTCTGTATTCTAGCTTAAGTCATAATAAATCCACACCCTTTATGGGACAGACATGGGCAGAGGATCATCTTTCTTTTCCTTTACTCTTCCTCAGGTCTTTCAGTCATTCCTCAAATTACATAATATTCACATCATTTTGAATGTTTTACTCTCAACTCCACTTTGGTGGCTGTCACCAAGAAGAGAGCATCAGAACTGGTGTTCAAGGATTGGTCTGATTAAGGAGGAGAGCAAAGAAATTCACATCTACCTCATTCTTAATATTCCAAATCTATTAGACTCTTGTACATTTGAACTGACCTTACTTTTTGGGAGGCGAGAGAGGGGAATGCATTATTGTATTATCTTATATTAAGTTTTCATATATCAAGAATCCTGTATCCTTTTTCAGCTTCTGACATAGTGCTAAGTCATGTCACTATTTTCATCCTCTCCTCTCCCTATCATTTTGGTATTTGGACCCAAAGATAAAACTTTCTAAAGGCTGACCATGCAAGGTCACAAGCGAGTATCTGCCTTCTCTGAAGTAGCTTTGGTTAGCACAATTCCATATATTTATCCCTTTAAAATATAATACATCAAATCAGCCAAATTACATGATTCAAAACCATGGGTTTTTTTTCTTAAGAAATTTATATTCTTTCTGTATTCATTTTGTTTAAAGCTGGAAACTTGTGTTATTATTAACCACATCTAAGAAATTCCATTTTCAATGTAGCTTCATATATAGCAGTTCTTAAAATTTATAAATTGCACTGATTAACTTTGGCTACACACAGATATGTTTTCTTTGATTCCTGAAATGAGCAACTATTTTTTTGAATATATGAGGATTGAACTCAGAAAACTAAATGACTTGAACTGAGGACTGTTTATATGCCGGAATTTGGGTCAGGGAACCATCAACGTGTGGTCATTCCCGTGCTTATGGCAGACATTGTTCATCTTTTAACAAGATCCAAGAAGTAGGTGAATTGTTCAGAAAAATAGGTTAATTGTATATAAAGTATTATATAGAATGCAGTCATAAATGTCTTTTTAAGATGCTTTTGGATGGTAGCACTAAAGCATCATTTTGAGATCCTTTGATGTTAAAATATTTGATGCATTTCTTCCCATTGTTAGACATTTCTCTTTGAAATTATTCTTTAGCCTAGATCCAAAGCAGTTCCAAAGGAATTTTCTAGTATCTTAGAATGAAAATATGCCATTTCATATGAGGGATCTCAAATTACTATACTAGCTTCACTAAATTCACATAATTGCCCCATCTAGTGTAGGTTCTTTCATTGTCATCACATGAAAAGTGAGAAAAAAATATATAAAATATGTGTATCTGGAATAGCACATGCAGATTAGTTCCTGCAGGGCATGGGATTCAGGAAACACTATCCCCCCCAAAATGGCACCTTGGCGTATTGAATATTTTAAGCAGAAGGAATTAGAGGAATGGTATATGCAGGAAGGACTTTCTGAACTTTCCCTGCAGTAAGTCCTAAGACCTTCATGCCTCATGTGGGAGGGACCCTCCTTAGACCCAGAGGAAAGGAACCTCCGTATCTCTGAAGACACAGGAATTGTGAAAGGAATCTGAACACACAGTCCTTCCTAAATTTCCCCTAGTTTACTCCGCTTAGCTCATAATCTTTTTTGTCCTATCATATTTTCCCACAAATTTGCATACTTATCAGCTCTAGCAAAAACTCAGTCTCAACCTCTTTTTTAGATCTTCATTTTCTTATGAATGCTTGCATATAATGTAACACTTACATTAAATACATAAACTTGTATGTACTTCTGTTAATCTGTCTTTTGTTATAGGGGACCCTGTAATTTATAAGAGCAGAAAGAAAGATATTTGTCCTCCCCTATATAGGTGCTGAGAGCATGTTAGTTTCATTAGTACTTGACTTTGCCCTGACCCCGTCCACAAAGCGAAAGCATTCAGTCTGCATTAACTTCCTGTTTAATCCTGTGGCCTTGAAAACAATTCCAGTATGTGTATTTTCATGATGATTGATGAAGCATGAATACAATTTTAAGTCTGCAGCTTTTTGTTGCTCTGCCAGCAACAGCCTGTCACACAGCAAGAATTTTATGTTGGACCTCTGATACTGAAATCATTACAATTTCCAAAATGGTTTCTGAAGTTAACAAATGAGATCATTAGCATTTTGTACAAAATGAATTACTAAGAGATGGCTTTGTGCTTTGGTTTCTTTCTTTGCTAAATTCCCTATTAAATGTCATCAGAAGGCTGTCCTTTTTGACATTCCTTATTTCAGAGTATATCATTTGGTTCATGTGTCTAAATTGTTCATAATGGTGGACACTTCTGTAATTTCTTACTAATAATTTCTTGGGTGCTAAAATCATTGAGTTTTTAAATATGTATCAAATATGGAATTGTACATTAAAGATCTTCTAAAAGTTCTATATTTTCCTCAAAATCTCTTAATATCTAATATAAAAACACAAAATTATAACATTACTCTCTAGTTCTCTGTACTTTTCACCAAAAGTTTTTACCCCAGAACCCTCCAGTTTTCTCTCAGAAAATGAAGGTTAAAAAATAGTAATAAATCTAATAGACATTGTAAGGTTCATATCCATATCATATCCACCAAAAGAAAGAATTAATCATAAGCGTATAAAACACTTCTCCTCTCCCACATTTACCACCACATTAACAAAGATCCAGTATAACAGCAACTGATTATAACTCACACGGTTGTAATATGTAGACACTATCTAAGGGGGAATTCTTATGAAAACCCAAAGACAATTGTTGAGGCAATACAAAGATGCTAGAAGCAACTGAAGTCCCTGATACTTAAAGCTACAGCAAACATTAAAAATAGCTCAACATCAGGTCATATTAACATAAAATCTTATACTAAAGGTCTGTTAACCTCAGTTCCTGTTACTACATGTCATTTCTGGCTTTTACAAAAACAAAAAACACAGGCATTTTCAAGGAAGCAGTAAGAGTCTAAGGAATCAAAGCAAGCATTAGATAAGACACAGATTTGGAATTACTTGCCAGGAAATTCAGAATAACTATGATTCTGTTTTTGAAGGAAAAATAGACACTATGCAAGAAAAGATAGACAATGAAAGAAAACAGTTGCAAACTATTAGAAAAGATCAAAAGGAAATGTTAGAAATTAAAAAACACTGTTTTGAGCTCATTGGTAGACTAGAAACAGCTAAGATAAGAATCTGTGAATTTGTATGTCAAAAAACTTCAAAAACTCAACTGCATGAGAAAAACATTTAAAACAACAAAACAGAATATCCAAGGGCTGTAGAGTAAATTTATAAATATAGATATAATTAGAATATCAGAAGAAGAAGAAAAAGAGAACAGAAGTATATCTGAAGTAATAATAAACAAGAACTTCCAAATTTGTTGGCAGACATTAAAGAACAGGTGCTCAAAGCTCAAAGGACATCATTCAGGACAAATGCCAGTGATCTACATTGAGGCATAAAATATTCAAACTTCACAAAATTAAAGGCAAAGAGAAAAATTTGAAAATAGCAAGAGGGATGAGGGAAGGTATCTTAAATACAGAGGAACAAGGATAAGAGTTACATCAGACTTCACATTATAATTCATGTAAACAAAGAGAAAGAGTACTGAAATATTTTAAGTACTGAAATACAAAAATACCAACATAGAATTTTATAACAATACATATTGTTATATCTATATTACATAATATATAATGTGTGTGTATAATTTATAGAAATTCTCTTTCCTCAATGGATATTTCCCATTCCTTAAATGTGTACAGCATAGAATACATAGTGACTTCTTTCCAATGAGTACAATATGGAAATGAAGAAAAAAGTAGTGACTTTACCGTGTAGAAACATTATAAACCTTACATCACCAGGCTGATTAAGGTCAAAATAAATAGTGGTAAACCATTTGATGTGAATTGTAAAAATGTCACTTTCATTACCTCTGTGTTGTCTTTCTCTGAAAAATTCATAATCCCAGTCTAATCATTAGAAAACATTAGACACATCCTTATCAAGAGAAATACTATAAAATGTCTGACCAGTTTTAACTCCAGGGAAGTACAGGGTGAGTAAGTTCCCAGCCTGAATCAAGTTACCTTTGAAGCCAAAATCAGTTAAAGGGAGAAATACAGTGGGAGAAAGCTGTTTATTGCTAACAAGCAGTCATCCCCTTCTGCTTGCCCAAGTCTCTTGCAACCCAGCTGCAAAAAGGGACCCTACACAACCTCTCTGGTCAAGATATGCCCTCTCTCCCCCATACAAAGATGGACTACTTATCTCCACCCCTGGGAAACACCTATTGATATGGAGATGCACTAAGGCCAGGCAAGAGATTCTGGAAATACTGCAATTTTACCCATACCAATACTCCTCAAAAATGTCAAGGTCATCAAAAACAAGAGAAGCTTGAGAAACTTACAGCCAAGAAAAGCCTACGGAGACATGACAGCTAAATATAATGTGTATCCTGGATGGAATACTGGGACAGAAAAAAAGACATTAGGTAAAACCATGGATATATGAATAAAGCATGGACTTTAGGTATATGAATATTGGTCCATAGTTATAGTTATAACAAATGTACTGCACCATTGTAAGGCACTAATAATGGGGGAAATGGAGATGAGGGGTTCTAGGACCTTTCTGTAATATCTTTGTATTATTTCTGTAAATATACATGGCCTTAAATGTTTATTAAAAATTAAATAAATGAGTTATACATTCATAAAAAGACATGGAAGAACTTTAAATGCATATCACTAATTGAAAGAAGCCAATCTGAAAAGGCTTCATACTGTATAATTCCAACTGTTTGACATTCTGCAAAAAGCAAAACTATGGAAGCAATAAAAGGAACATTGGTTGCCAGGGGCTAGGGAGAGGGACAGATGAATAGGCAGAGCACAGAGGATTTTTAAGGCAGTGTAAATATTTTGTATGATACTACTATGGTGGATGTATGTTATGAAATATTTGTCCAAACCTTTAGAATGTACAGCACCAGAAGCATCAAGAGTGAACCCTAATATAAACTATGGACTTTGGGTGATTATGATGTATCAATGTGAGCTCATTAATCATAACAAACTTACCATTTTTGTGGGGGAAGCTGATCATGGAAGAGGCTATACATGGGCATAAGGGAAATCTCTGTACCTTTCTCTCAATTTTGCTGTGAAACTAAAACTGTTCTAAAAAGTTTACATAAAAAATATGAATTTTGTTCCTTTGATGCTCTTACCACATTTCAAGGGCTCAGTAATCACATGTGGGTATAGCTACCTCACTTGACAATTCAACTACAGTATATCAGACAAAAATCTATTGTATTGTGGCTCCTGGGTTCAATATTCTCATCCAATCTGCTATGCCAAATGCCTGACAGAGTATGTGATCATTATGTATTAGATTCACACATTTGCTTGGCTTAGCAAATCCTCAGTTATTATTTTAAACATAAATTTAGTACAACTTTAAAAACAGAAATGCAGTTTACCACTCCATATTCCTCTGGTAGAAAGATGAAAAGCTTTGTTTGTGTCAGGTTCTTCCTATTTGCCAAATGCATTCATGGTCTGCCTGTTGTTTTAAGTAAATTGGCCACCTGTCCTTCTGCATGAGTAAATAATAAGAATCATATTTACATGTACAAATACTATAATCTTGGGACCATACTGGAGTCCTAAAGATCTAAGAATCCCCTGAAACTGCAGGCAAATTATAGGTCTTGTGGTTTACAGTATGGATTTATAAATGAGTGTATGGGTGTTGCTTTTTCCAGTGAAAGGGTAGGTATGTAATCTCAAGAGAGAGTCCATAGTTTTTGTCAGTTTTTCGAAGACATATGAGACTCAAAGGAATAGTGAATCACTGACATATAAAGCAGAGCTACTTTATCAGGACTGAAGATATCTAATTAATTAGTGTGTCAAGTAATGATATTTTTTAAACTGAAGACTTAAAAAAAACCTGAAGATTCATTCCCTAGATATTCAAGCCAATTTCTAATACTTCATTTAAGTAACTATGTTTAAACATGGTAAATGAAAGGTCATGGGATGCAGGTGAGTATTTGAATGAAAGGTAAATTAATTACCTCCACAAGTGTCTATTATAGATTCTCAATTATATGAAGAGGATTCCATGTATTTTGTACATGGAAATGCTCAGAAAAATGAAGGAAAATCTTTACTTGTAGAGTAGTTGCACAGTATGCTGTTGTTGGAAGCTGTTGCTTATTTGTCAGAAAGAATTCATCTCTAGTCATGTGTTTGCAATAAGAAAAGATAACTCTTGGTCATTTTGATAATAAGCCACAACTGCTATGTAAATTTTACTCATCATTTTATTGAAGCAGCTTTAAAGTGGCTTATAGTCTGACAGTCATTTTAATGCCCCATGACTTATAGAACTCAGTAACTAATTATCTTTGTTTATTCTAGCTGTAAATGACTTTGGCACTGGACCCAACCTATTATCACATAGGAACAAGGTTTTAACCATTTTTCATCACTGTTTTTAAAATTTATATGAGATCATTCAGACTCTTAATTAAAAACTATGAAAATTGTTTAAACTACCATTGTACCAATGGAATGGAAGAGAATACTCTCTTTTCAATACTGTTTTCTAAAGAAAAAAATAGTTGTGTTATTCTATAATTATACAAAAATTGTCTTTTTAATTGTCATGCAGATAATGGTAGAAATTACTCCAGCAATACAGCACCACAATGACATGTATCAAAAGAAAAAAATGAACTTCAGTAAGAGAGTTTTCTTCTAAATACCTTTACAGTTATGTTTTCATTTCTCTTGAACATATAAATTCTGTCATTTAGAATGTCATATATTTCCTTTACATTTAAATTGGAAAGTTATGAAATTGAAGAACTTTATAAATATCTTGTCAAAATCATTGACATAAGGATAAGCTTAAGTGTAACCCAAACTTAATTGACATAAATAGGGGAAATTCTCCATTGAGAAGGATCTTGACAAGTGCTTAGCTTCTACCTTTATCATAGTGTCAATTAAAAACAATTTGGAAAATTCTATTTTAGATATGATAAAAATTATCCAAGTGTAAGGAGTTTGATATACTGACACAGACTTCTCACAGTAAGGCAGGGGCTGCCTCCTATGGGTGTGGCACATGCAGCTCAACCTGGGAAGCAGTGGTTGATAGCAGAAAACAGGAGGCCCTAATTCAAGACAACTAGCTGCAGAGCAGACTATTTGTAGAGGGGGAAAGGCCAATCTTTGCACATTGGCTCTCATTTTATCTTAATATCTTTGGCTGGAGGTAACAAGAAAAGGGAAGTAGTAAGGGGAGAAGTGGCACAAGTAGTACCACATTATATGGTGGAGAACCTGAAACTCCTGGAAGAGATGAGCTGACCCCATGTGAAATCATGGTCTTGACCAGCCAAGTCAATGGCAAAGCCAAGGCCAAGATGAGGGCCCAGCCCCCAGACTATTCAGATGGATCTTTTTTCCAATTTATCAATCACCAACCCCTTAGATTTTCTGTCCTCTTTTAAGCTATCATTTTCTGCTAAGAAATTCATGGGAAGGATTGAACTGACTTTTGATGACCTGTTACTCTAGGTAGGGGACAATATTATGTTTTCACATAACTATGCTTTACTCTGATGGCAACACTTGGTGAACTGTGAATAGATGCTAGTGTCCTCATTTAACATAAGAAAAAATTGGGGATTCACTGAGGTCAGGAAGGCAGTAATTAAGCTATAGGGATAGTTTCCTGAGATTAATTGCCTCCCTGCTTAATCCTGTTCTTGATGGTGATTAGTAGTGATTACCTAAGCTTAAAATGAGAAAATGTGAAGGATGTTTATTCTAGAAGCTAATATATCTAAAGTCAATGTGGTTCCCTCAAGAATTACCCTAACAGTATAGCATGGAATATTACTTCTTCTTTGAGACACGGAAGATTTTTGAGTCTCCTTTCCTTAAGGGTCTCTGTCTTTATAATAATTGTTATCAATTCACTAATTAATATTTAATTATTGTCTTCATTGTATAACATGGTCTTACCTAGATTCATAATGATTACTAGTATTACTTAATATTAAATCCGAGTAGACATTGGGGATGGTGTCTCCAGGGGTAAATACAGCTTCATCACTAGCCAAACTGGGACATAGAGACCTATAATTCTATCTATAAAGTGCATAAAGCATTGGACATATTTTCTGGACGTGCATATTTTCAGGTCTAGAAAACTAGTTTTACAGCCTCTTATAACTGGAAGTTTCTTAGTTTGTGGTTTACTTATTTCCCTTTTTTCACTCACTAAGGAGATGTTATTTTTTCAATTTTATTAATTCAATAATTCTTCATTGAGCACCAACTGTGAACTAGTTGATATCTGGGATTCATTTGTGAACAAAAAAGGATCCATTTCTCATGGTTTACATTCTACTAAATTCACAGATCTCTGAAGGAAGAAAATTTAGAAATCTACCAAATATTTGCACATTTTTCTTTTTCCGAGTAGGATTGGAAAGCTGTGTAATATATAGTGTGTTAGGACACATGGAATTCTCTAAGTAGCTGTCATTCTTCACCTATGTTTATTTTGATTTCTAGAGCTTGACTCTAAAACTAAGTAGGTCAAAGCATTCTAGGCATTTCTGTATGGCAATATAGATAGTTTTGAACCTCAGATTACACAAAATGTTCAAGAGATGATGTGCTCAAGAATAACTGAACACACTGAGTCATTTGTCAGCATCACATAGAAGTAAATGAGGGGACTGAGGTTTGAGAAGACTCCAAGCCCATGCTTATGCTTCTCCTACATAGCTTCCTATTAGATAATAAAGGGACAGCTCTTTGTGCCTAATTCAGATCAAGTAAGTCCCCTCAGAGAGAAAATGGTAATGACCCATCTTAGTGGAGAATAGTAATGGTAATTTTTAGAAAGCCATTCAGAAAGGAAAACATTTAATGTGAATCACATTTTGATCTTAATATTGTAGGACTGATGAAACAGACTTTCTTTAGATTTGAGAAGAAGTACAAGAAATGCAGAAATGTGTATACATTTGCCTTTCTCAACTTTATTATCCAAGTAAACCTGTTTCTTTTGTAGGCAGCTTATTTCTATCCAGTCTTTTTAAAAATCTGATCTGAAAGGTTTGCTTCTCTCTCTCTGGAAACATGCATGTTTGAGGGCAAAATCTTTAACCAACTTCTCAGGTACTAGTCTATTTGTTCAAGCAAACAATTTATAAAGATTCTTCCCAAAGTAAAAAAAAAAAAGACAAATGTTGGTGTATTGCTGAGACCTGATTTTTGTTGATTATACTTTATGATGGTAATTTCTGCCTCTGTGCATTTCTGTTATCTGACATTTAACAGCAGTTGGCTCATATACTGTAAAATAAGCTAGAACACCACCTTCTAATAACTTCAGAACAGACTGTGACTGGTGTCAGGGGTCTTCTCATCTTGCATGTGGGTGGATATGTGACTTCTCTGTGAATCTGTATTAACTCTGTTAATGTCCACATTGAAAATTTTATTAGGTTTTGAATCAGTTTCCCTGAGGTTTGGGGAAGTCTGCATCTTATCTTTACCGCTGTGATTTTTTCATTAAAAATATGTAGTTTTTCATATCTTTCTTTCCTTTTGATAAAAAACAATTTAGGTTTTTGTATGTGATTTTTTAAACATTCTTAATGAAAAGGGGCCAAATCTTAGCTTATTGTTCTTTTAATTATTAAATTTACATTTACATGTGTGTTTACACCTTTTTCATATGTAAAAGATTTGGCAAATCATTTGTATAACTTGCTAGTAGTTGTATTGGTATTTACTGAATATTTATTATGTTGTATGCATTTACTTTAGACCAGTGACTTTATTGATGAGACACTAAAATATCTTTGTATCATGGACAGCAGATAATTTAGGTTGTAGTAAAACAGAATCTGGAAATGTTCTGGGAAGTTCTTTCTTTCTTTAATTTGTTTACCTCTTTGAGCTGTTTCATTCTAGCTCCTTTTATTTTTTCTTTTATATACTTCTTACTAATACAACATTGTAATTCACAACTTTTCTCTTTCACTAATGTCACTGGTTCAATTTCAAATTTCTAGGAGTCTTGGGCCATCTTTCCACTATAGTGATCTTTTGCTATGCAATCATTGAACCTATGGTTATGGGCTAGGATCACAGCTTTCAGGATCCTTCCCATAGGGTGACCTTCTTAAAGAGTGTCATTGTGAACTCAGCCAATACCCCAAAAGAAGTTAGTTGAAACATCATGCTAGGAGTCTGACTCTTGTTATGTGAGTTAATCCTTTTCACAACATTCAGTTAAGAAAGTAAACCAGGAAACTTTATACACTTTGCTCAAGGTGTCACAGCTGATTGACAGATCAATGATTTAAGTTCAACCTGATTTAGCTTTTGACCCCAGTCCAGCCCTTAGAGCACATAAAGCAGATATAACAGGTAAATACAGGACCTATAGGTAAAACAATTTTCAAAACTGAGCCATTTATCTATGAGCTATATTTATCGTGAATGAATCCACTCAGCATATCTAGTATCGACATTTATAAATTATTTCTTTATATTTCTTTCTGGTGGATACTCTATGAAGGCTAATACACATTTTATTACTGGGGAAGAACACTGCCAAAATTCTGTTTTAAGGAAAAAGATAAAAATGATGATATATTCAATTAGAGATTCAAATTAACTTTTCCCTTATCCAGAGCATCAGACCTGATGGAACTGTGTGGATAAATAACACCACAAAGCACAGAAGTAGCCATAGCATGTAGTACTGAGAATTAGTGATAAGTGTATGTTCCCTTAACATGACATATTTTCATACATTAGGGATTGCCTACAGCCTATTCATTAATGTAACCTGAGTAGCTGAGCAAAGCATAATGGAGTTTAAAATTTAAAAGGGTGGCTTTAGGGAGAGGGGCATTTCCATATGTCTGTGTGACTTAATTAACAGCATAAATTAATGGCATTAAAAGAAAATCCTTCTGTAAACTTCAGTATCCAATATATACTCTACCTAATGTGATTGTGGAAATGTGAAAGAGGATTAAATAAATAAAGGAAAGGTAATTCCATGTGAAACAAGATCCTCCTGCCCATTCCTCATTTTGTCACTCTCATTGCTCAGCACAGATAAAATCAGGCTGCATGGTGATTTGCTGGGCAATGTGAAGACAGACTTTATTGAGCAGGAGACTATTATGGTCAAAGCTATGGTGAGAGAAGCACAGCATAATTTGTGGGTTGTAAGAGAGGATCAGTAATGCTAGCGCATTTATATTTATCATAAAATATTATAGCAATAATGTTTTAAGGAATTCACTAATTATATGTCTCATTTAATATGATTAGTCAAAATCGTGCGTTTTCTCTCTGGGTAAGAATGGCTGTAGGATAATGGGTCTTGAAAGAAAAATGTATTCTTCTTAAAATTCCAAGATAGTATACTCTTAGCCAAATTAAACAGCCTAAGAATTAGATCTTTAAGCTGCAGGCAAGTCAGATAGAGTTTATTAGGGTAGGCACATTTCACAGTGTTTAAATATATACTTTGTGCTTGCAAAGCATCTGGCTTATTGAGTTCTTAGCTATTTGGGAATCAGCTGATTTTGTATGAAAATAATCAATTACAGATGCAAGATATGAAAATGCAGATGCATTCAAAAATGAGCATTGCAAATTCTGGGTTGGCAACAAAAAAGCCATTTGAAATGACTTTTTTTCCATTGGCTTGGCCTCGAATTAAGAAAATTGGCCTTGCCAGCCACTTTACAGCCACAGTGATAATTATTATCATCAGGATCCCTACAGAAATGATTCAAATTTGCAGAATAAGGATAAATGATTACATTGTATAAGTAAATGTAACATATATTTTTACAGTGACCTCTACTGAGAATATGATGTCTTCAGAGTAAATGAAACAGCTGATGTCTAACAAAGGAGACCTGCCTTAGTGGGGAGGTGCTGTACCACAGGTGTGACAGCCACCACTCACCAGTACTGCCGGGACCTCCCTCAACTCCCCAGGGTACCAAATGCCTGGCTAATGGGTATATTCTGGTTACTTGTATATGATTGAAATTTTTCACTATAAAATGCAATATAAAAGCTTTATCAGTAGATTAGGATCCAAATCCTGGATTAGTCAGTGACAAACTGTCTTTGGGTAAACTGAAATTTTTCTGAACTTCTGTTTCTTCAACTGTAAAATCTGGATATCACTCCTTCAAAAAGGATTCCCATAAGAATAAATAGACTATGTATGTAAACTTTAAAGGAAGGTCTGAGCCAGTATGTGCCTCTATATTGTCTTCAAGAGAATTATAAAATAACTTACCTGCTCAAGACACCTCATGTGCCAGAAGACTATCAAAATATGTACACCAATTCATGATGAACAAAAGGCATATGGGGCCCTAGTGTTGTTGATATATAATCTCTGTAATTGCACACAGCAGTTTTACATAGCCACCATAAAGTAAGTGCTAAAACAATTGCTGCTACAATAATTCCCAGTCACTCTAGAACAATGATAGGAAGTCGTGTTCCCAGAACTGCAGACCAGCCAGCACATCTGAGAGGAGCTGACAATTGTAAAGACACCTGTTCCCCAAGTCTCTACCTGGACCTGATTATATTTCAGCTTTTCTTTTTACAAATCTACCTTGATTGAAACATATTTGTTAATCAGGAAATGAAAAAAACTATGCCAATTTAACCCATCTTACATGAAGTAAAAAGAGAAATGGCCATAGGTTCCTGGTGGCTCCCAGACCACTGCTAGCCTCTCCCAAGAGGACTGTCTACAACCTCTGATGAGTCTCCTCCCTCTTCACATTTGCTTTCATTGCCAAATGTCCTATTTTATATTGTTTCCTGTGGGTAAAATTGTAACATTTCCAGAATATCTCATTTGGCTTTGGTGCATTTGCACATCCTCAGGGGTGGAGAGAAGTTCATCTCCATGTCAATGGGTGGTTACCTGGGCAACAAGGAGGGTTTGAACCTGAGAGGTTAAGGGGAGGGGCTTGCTTGCTTGCTTCTTCCAGAGCAGGGGGAGAGAGATGGTGCTGGACTGTGGTTTGTAAGCAATAAACGGGTTATAAACTTTATTTCACCCTTTGACTGATTTTGGTTTTTAGAGGTATTTTGCCCCGGGATTTCCCCTCCCCAGACTTCCATCTGGTGGATGTCGGCAGGAATCCTCTGAACCCGAAGTCTGTCATAATGGGTGGACCTTTGGGAGGGCTGCCCTAGAAATGGTGAGAAAATGCCTGGAAGACCCCTGGTGGATGGCGGGGAGGCCCCAGAGGATGCAGCAGCAGTGGGTGCAGCTTCACCTATTATTATTCCACCAGATGTGGGGTTTCCAATTTGGGAACCCCTAGTGGGGAATTGGTCTAGGGTAAAGTACTTCTTAGAGGGCTGGGGCCTTCCACAGAACTGGGGAAATGTAGAAACACAGGAAGCTGCAGAATGAACCCTCCATGAGTTGGAAGACTGCTTGGAGACCTTAGGGGGTCATGTAGCGGCTGACATTATAATTTCTCTTTTGATCAAGATAGTGGAAAATGTTATACAGGAGAGAGATGGACTTAGGCAGGAGAAAAACACACTTCAGGATCACTTGGGGGAGCTGGGCAATGACCTATGGGATGCTATTAAAGAAGAGAGACAGTTACTGAAAAGACAGATCATGCTCCTAGAAGACTCCTTAGTGGCAAGGGGGGGCAGCAGGAAAAGCCGCGTTGCAGGAGGCCGTGGAGGAGGGGGAGGAAAGAGTAGTGCCTTCAGCCCCAGAAATGGTGGAGGAGGAGCCCTTGGTGGAGGAGCCCAAGGGAGAAGAGGAGGAGGCGGGGCCACTGGCGGATCTGCTAACCAGGCCACCATCGGAGGTATCATCTTCTGTTTTAAAGGCCTGCCCAGCTGTAAATAAGAAAATAAAAATGGCAGCATAACTACCATCTTCAAATGGCATTCTCCCTCTGTGAGTCTGTTGGCCCAAATTTCCCTTCTTTATAAGGACACCTGTTATATTGGAGTGGGAACCCACTTCACTCTAGTATGACCTCATCTTAAAAATCTTATTTCCAAATACAATAACATTCTAAGATACTGCAAGTTAGAGCATTAGCTTATTAATTTGGGAAGGACACAATCGAACCCATAAGAGATACATTAAATGCATTCCATATTCATCTATAATTAGGTTCTAATAACATGAATACTTGGGATTCAAGGATACTAGAAGTGGTATATTTTTTTTAGTAAAACCATTTTTATATCTTTTTTGAAACTGTACCAAGTAGGGGCAATTTTAATGTTAATCAAAAATTAGACATGACTATAAGTTTTTATTTTGCTAAACTTGTCTTTATAAAAATAATTGTATTTTTATGAATTTTGTTTTGTGTAAGTTAACCATTTCCTATGAAAAATAAATTCAGATGATTAATTCACTAGTTCATATTTTGCTACTATAACTTTAAGGTTTAGATATTAGCAGAGAATTTTCTGTTATCTTGTTTAGGTCACTGCTAAATTACAATTAAATATAAGAATCTTATAGTGAATAAACTAAAAATAATTTTTCCCTGGTAAATGAAAGTTGTTTACTACACATATGCATGTTTTTCAATTAGTCAAATGAAATATAGTAAAACTTTGATATAAAAATCTGTTATATGTCAAACAATTTATATGCATTATTTAATTAATCTTAATGATAATCCCATGAAAAAAGCCATTATTATTATCCTATATTGACAGATGAGAAGAACAAAGAAAAGAGAAATCAAGTAGCCTTCCCAAGTCATGGAACTAGCAAATGAGAGAACACAGGATGCCAAGCTTATGCTATTAAGACAAGTCTACCTTACTTTTTAGGTTGGGCAACTAGTCTTATGTGAGCTCATGTACACCAGAGTAAAAACAATTTTGGAGAGATAGAAATTTCTATTCTTCATGGCAGAGAGTGACCTATGTTTAATAAATAATTTTTTAATAACTGAAAGAAAGATAAAGTATTTTAATGAAAAATTTAAAGGACACATTTTAACCCAAATCCCTTAATTTTATCCAAATTAGCCTCAAACCAGAATAATATTCAGGGTAGAGCTCAGAAGTTCATTTAATCTAAAACATTTATACAGGTACTGACATCTGAAAATACCTTTTCTCTTATTCCCTATCCTACAGATGATGAGTAGGGTACCTGGACCTCAGAGAGACAGAATGCAGAAGTCTTCTGCAGTTCTGCAAAGCTCCACAGTGATTCCAAGGAATTTCCCTGGGCAGTTCAGCTGAAGGCCTCTGTTCTAATCCTTATTTGAAAGGTGATGTATTAAAAGACAGAGTCAAAGAGGAGAAGTCTGATACAGCAAAACTGCAAGGAGTGAGCTGAACCAAGACTAAATATACATTTTTTTCTGTAATAGAAGAGATGATTTAATTCAATATTATATAAAATCACTAGAAATAATTATGAGATTTAATTGACAATTAATTAAATTCCATATTACAGAATTAGAATCAAAATGACATATATTTTATTCAGTATGAGCATATGTAAGATTATTTTACATTAAACTGAAATGAAGTGATACCATGTGGATTTTCTACCACTTTTTCTAATGCTAATTTCACATCATACTTGGATCTTTGGACTTTTGTATCTTCATTACAATAGCTGTCACTTGTACTGGAACCTCTATAGTACTTACAAAGAAATCTCAGTCCTGTATCTCAAATAGCTCAAAGATGTGTGTATGTGTACCCTTGAAAAGCCTTCTTTTCTATGTGTGCATGTGGTAGTTTAGATGGTCACATGTTAGTGTACCAATGTTTTTTAGATTAATTAATCCTAGATAAATACATAAAATTCAATCCACTTTGACTAAGGAAATCCACCTGTATTTGGCTGGCTCAGTAATGTGTCTAAATTATTAAATAACAAAATGAAAGACTTCTGAAATTCTATAAGCAGGAAAAAAGCTGATCAACCTACTCAGCAGCAAAGATATGTGACCCTTTTAAGAAAAAGGGAGCATGAATTTGAGGACTGTGAGAGAGGAAAGCTTGGCCAGCGGTTGCAGCCTTGGGCACACAGGGTGGAGCCTCAAACCGCAGAGGAATTTTCCCAGGCTTTGAATTCTATTGGAGTTTGCTAAACTGGATTTCAAGCTTTTAAGTGGTCAGTGATTACCTTCTTGCTTCTGTTTTCTCTCTTTAGGGGTGGGAATGTTACACTGTTTTCCTATGCTGGTCCTGTCATTGTAATTTGGAAAAATAAAGCATAACTTGTTTTCTATTTCCACAGGTTCACAAATGCAGATAAATTTTTGCCGGGGGTGTATCATACCTGGAGTCTCATCTATACCTGATTTAGAAGATTTGAGTAACGATTTAGAAACTTTTCAGGTCATGGTATTGTCAACTTTAAAAATAAAACTGTCAGTTATTTTACCAGTCAGATGGATTTATTTGGGAACACTAGAGAATTGCAATTCTAGACAAGCAAGCTATGGCAAAACCACAAGCATGTATGGAGAATAAAGGAGGGAGAGAGAGTTGGGGGGACTCTTCTAAGCAAAATGTCCATTGGAGGTAACTGGGAGTCTCACGTGTTATGGCTGCTCATTGGCTGAGTTGTAACAGTCTTTCATTGGCTGTGCTATTGCTGGGCTGTTTCTGGGGAAGGCAGAACTCTTCCCTCCTCCTAAAACTCTTCCTCCTAAAGCAGCCAAAATAGTATGAGGTACCAGGTGTCCCTCTCTTCTTTCCTGTGGGGTTTGCAACTGACAAGGAGTGGTGGGGTGGAGAGCTCCCCTGCAGGCTTCCTGATGCCAGGTCAGTGAGGTTTCTCTTCATCAACTTTCACAATATTTAGTTGAGATTTTGGACTTTAAATTGATTTTATAATGAGTTGGCCTTTGGGGGTATGTGGTGATAATGTGAATGCATTTTGCATTGGGCTAGACATGAATCTCTGTCGACCAGATTATTGTTTAATGAATAATGTGTCCTGAAGATTTCTATATCCTAATCTCTGGAAACTGTGAAAATTAACTTGTATAGAAAATAAAAAAGATTTTTAAATGTATGATTAATTCTTTGGGGATTATTGTAGATCATCTGTGTGATCTCTGAATGTAATCATGAGGGCCCTTTTAAGAGGGAACCAGAGGGAGATTTGACTACAGGAGAGGTGAAAGTGATGTGAAATGGAAGGAAAGAGAGCTATGAAGGTGCCATGCTGGGGAAGGAATCATGGGTTAAGAATGGGTTAAGGCACTGATGCTCTTGGAAAAGGCAAGGAAACATTGTTCCCCTAGAACCCTGGAGGAAGCCTGGACCTGCTGACACCCTTGTTTCAAACCTAGTGAAACCCACTGTAGACTTCTGACTTCACATAACATGTGAGAAAGTATGTGTGTTGTCTTGGTCACCAGGTCTGTGGTAATTTGTTATAGCTGCAATAATAAACTAATACACTTTCTGTTTCCATATTCCCATCATGCAACAAACATAAGAATTCAGTTATTGCTAGCATGGAAGTTACAAGTTGTTTGAAGAGATAATGCATAAATGCATGTGTAATTAATAGTACAAGAGAAAGGCACAATTTTACTGTGGTATAGACAGAATTTAAGGTTGTTGCCAATAGTGATAATGATGATAATGATGCTGTTGAAAGTGAAGACTTGTTGTTCATTTAACATGGATGATGCACAGCCTAATGTAACCCTACAATGAAAGCCTCATAACAACTTTACCAGAAAGACACTGAGAGTATCCTCACTTTTTGCGTGAGGAAACTGTGATGAGAGAGATGAAGTAAAATCCCAAATCACACAGCTGACACTGAAAGAAGTCAAGATTTCAATCCAGGTTTTTCTGCCTCCAGAGACAAGGCTACAGTTCTCATAACTTCTCCTGGGATCCAGAATGAGTAAAAAGCACTTTCTGAATGAAATGAAACCTCAGTGGACTTAAAATTCATTATGACCTTAAACTGGAGAAGAAATAAGGAAAAATAACATGTCTAGCACTGTGAGTGAAAGTAAATATTTCACTTCTTCACCTAACCAGCAATCAGAATGCTTCCTCTGGGTTTGTATGTTCAGGGTTTAGCAAAGGAAATGACTGGAGGGCTGATTATAAATAACTTCATGTTTACTGCTGATAATCATGGTTTGGAATGAGAGCAAATTTAATTTGAAAGATATTGGGCTCTTTGAGCTGATACTGATCATACCACCTGGAGAAAGCTCAAAAGAACTGATTCCAAAAGGAAATCCCTTTTTCTAATCTTCATTGTATGAAAGTGAAGAGAAAAATAAATTCATCCTGTCCATATAAATTCATGAAGGCCTCATTTCAGGGCCTGAAGGATTCATCATTCTGTCATGCCAGCTGAACTTTTATAACTTGTGCATAATCATTCCTAAAGCAGATAGAAATGTTGGTGAAGACACTCAAGAAACAATCAGTTAATAACAAATGCAGATATTTTTCATAAGATACTATTGCAATAAATGACAAATGATGAGCTATTATGCAGTTCATGAAAGACTAGAAGTGATAAAGCTTTGAAAGCCAAAACTTGGCCCAGTGCTCTAGTGATATGTTTCCATTTATGACAAAAAAATTAATTTGTTCAGATGAACACTAAGGACAATCAGCCACAGTCAGCAGCTATCTGGTATGCTTAGTACTGGAAGAATTACTACCTTAAGAAAAAAAGTGAATCTGAATGTTCTGCATTAGCAAATCTGTGGATCACAATTAAAATATCAGAAACTGTGAAAAAAAAACATCATTTTATTTTATATTTCTTTTGGGAACAGAGAGAAAGGTATTCCCTGAAATAAATAGCTAGCACAAATAACAGAGCAATTGAGTCTAATTCTAATCGAGAGTTAGGGGAAGATCATGTATCTTGTGTTAGGGTTTAGCTGTGGGAACTCAGTCCCATGCCTCAACCACACATCACATATACACACATTCTCACATGCATGCACACTACAACACAGATGAACCTGGAAGACATTATGTCAGGCACAAGGGACAGATATTGTAAAATTATATGAGGTACTAGAGTAATCAAATTAATAGGGCAAGAAAGTAGAATGTTGGTTGTCGGGTGGAGGATGGGGTGGGGGATTTTTGTTTAATGGATATGGAATGAGTATCCTCAGTTTGGGAAGATGAAAAGAGTTCTGGAGAGGCATGGGGGTGATGGTTGTGCAATAATGTGAAGATACTTAATGCCACTGAACTGAACACTCAAAAATGGTTAAAATGGTAAATTTATGTTTGTATATGTTACCATAATTAAAAATAATATCTTATGTTGAACAACTTTTACCTTCACTGAATTAAATGTTATAGGTACAAGGTACAAAACTTTCCTAACAGCTATTAAATGGAATAACAACAAGATAGTAAGTAGGCCTCGGCTAGAGAAAACTGGTGAAAATACAGTTTTCTGACACTCAAATCAGTCATCTGATTCTCACCTCTACCTTTTGAATCCTGGACATGTATTTCAGCTACAGGAGTGGCTTCACTATATTTCTGCATGTTTGAGTCATATATCAAATCCTACTGTAAAGCACCATGTTCTTGTGGGCATCTCCCAAATTAGAGTGTAACTCAGTTTCCAGCAGTCTAGTGCTTAATTCTGTCAAGTCAACTCCTCTAGTTGATGAGACCTGAAATTGGAATGTTAATGCAACTCCAAATCACCAAGGCAAAACATTAAATGCCAGGTGGATGCCTCTATGCTGCCAAATAGAAAGGCCTCAAGTGTGATTCTCAACATTAAAATTCCTAAGAGGCTTTATGTTTTTCCTCTTTGCCTCAGTGTAGGGCAATCAAACTTTTACTTTGGCCTCTACACTATGTACCCTCTCTAGTGTTGTCACAGCTATCAAATTAGGCCCAAACTCCTATTTAATGACCATTGTCACCATAGTGACAAGGTGCTACAGGCACTTCATCTCCCAGGTGCTCTATTTCTTCAGATAAGAGGATACCCATTCATTTGCCGAGTATATGAATAACCCAATCTGAGGTATGCATATTGAGCATCTCTTCCTGGGGCTACTCATGGAATTAATCAATGCATTAAAGGGGTTCCCAGAAGGGAAATAGATTAGTGCTCAAAAGGAATGATCATGTTACATCTAATGAAAAGTCTATTAAGAGGAGTACGGCGGAAGTTAATATTAACTAGAGATAGGATAATACTTGGGGGTTAGTAGCAGAGAGGAGTGGTTACAACCCCCAGGTCTAAAGGCACAAGGGACAGAAACAGGTATCAGAACCTTATAGAAATCTCTAGCTGTAGATGAGGGTTGCCAAAGGGGAGCCATGCCCTTTAGTAGAAGAACTCATCCATTTCCAACCCAAAGCCCAGCAAGGAGGGAGTGGGGAATAAATGTTTCTGCCTTTTTTCCTCCCACTGTTGTATTTCCTGCTGGTCCTTTCTAATGACTAAACACAACTCAAACCCAGAGTGCAAGGGAACTTTAAGATCACACTCTTGGGACACACTGGGACACAGGAAGGTAGAGAAGGAAAATAGATGTAGAAGAACAACAGAACATAGCACTATCGTCTTTCCTTTCCTTACATATAATTGCCAAGCTGGGCACAAATAACGCATTATCTTGTGGGCTCTGTGTGCTGAAGCTTAGATGTGTAGAACCAGGCCAACTAATTCTTGTTTGTTCTCAACTTTTAAACTTAAAATGTAAGTGCTTTAGTTGGGACATTGTCCATCTTAATCACAATTTCATGTATATATCGTATGAATTGTTCTGCAGGGAGATAAGCAGGCATCAAAAGCATTTGCCAGTGACAATATTTGTTTCCTTCCTCCCTCCCTCCCTCCCTCCCTTCTTCATTCCTTCCTTCCTTCTTTACTTTTTCTCTTGCAAAAAAATCTGGCAAGATGGGTGCTAAAATCACATTATTTCACCAAAATTGCCATGGCTTTAGTAATTGCTGTATGAGCAGCAATTTGAAATGAACCATCAGATATAAATTTCTACAGATTTTCTTATTATGCCAGTCTATTACTATCTGGAATACAATACAATAAAGATAGGAAATAATAGTTTTGTGGAATAATACATCTTTGCAAATATATTTTTATCCATTCATCTGGTGGAAAGACAATCTTAAGGAAGTTTCTGTAATCTAGCAAGGAGATATAAGTCAATCCACATACACAGTTTTCAATATGTACTGTGTGGTTATACTATTTTAGACTTTCCTGAAGAAAACAAACTTATTACATGAGTGTTTCTAAAGCTAATTAACTGACTTTTGTAATATCAAAAACAACTCCCATTTATTAGTCAGAGTTCTTGTTTGCAAGCAAGTATTCAAAATTGTAAAGCAGTGGTTTTGAAATGTAACCTGAATAACAAAATTCTGAAGAATCTTGTTAATTTGTTCATTCAGATTTACTTGGTCTGGATGGTGTCTGAGGTTCTGCATTTATAAACATTTCCCACTTGATGTCTATGCTGCTGGTGCATGGGCCATGCTTTGGCCTGTAAGTTTCCAAACAGCATTGTAATTGAGTGATTTTAATAGGAGTTTTACCAGAAAGGGTTAACTGGTCATATTAGTTTGCAAAATTCTATCTCAAACACTGATAAATTGGCTTCTTTATAACAGGATGTCTCAGAAACTTTAAATGAGGCAAAATACAATGAGACAGCATAAGTGAAAGAGGACAGAGTATAACATTAACAGCTTCTCACATGAAAATGAAGCCTTTTTTTTCACTGTTATATTGTAGATCTTATATTCCATCAATATGGAAAGTATGGTATAAACTTATAAGAACTTTACACATAATTTAAATATTCTGTTTTATCATTCATTATACAGTATACACACTATTTTTAAAAAGTGTTTAAGCCATTTTTATATAAAAATATAATAAGTGTCTGCTGTATGTTGGAACACTTTTTTCTTCCAGAATTAAAATGTACAAACAACCCAATATTTCACCATTTAATGGGAAAACTTTAAATTGAAAAAAAATGCCTAAAATATAATATGTATCCAGGATAGGGCTCACTTGCAAACTCAACTTTCAGAGAAAAAAGAAAACATCCCATAGTAAAATAAGTATGAAACAAATCATCTGCATTTCTGCAAAACATTTTGGAACGGTGCTATGGGCTAGGCACACTGATAGATGTAATGAAACATGTAGTTAAGTAATGAATTGTGCATACAGGGAAATAATGGGTTTCAGCATAAGTTATAGAATGCATTGAGTACATATATATTTACTTATTTATATTTTCTTTCTGTCAAAATTCCATTAATATTTTTTAAGTGATAAGTTCTTTCTAAAATTTATACAAGGAAGCAAAGGACCTATTAAAGTCAAAACAATCTTGGAAAATAAGAACAAGTTTGGAAAACTTATGTCACCTGATTTCAAACTTACTATAACCAAGGCAGTATGAAACAGAGAGTATGGGTAAACAAATCAATCCAGTGAGTAGAAACAAGGGTGCAAATATTGACAGACACATACATGGCCAACTGATTTTCAACAGAATCATCAAGTTAATTAACTGGAGAAAATAACAAATTTTTAACCACAGTGCTTGAGATTAAAAAAAAAATAGTAGTTGAAACTTTCTATTTCTCCATAAATGTAAATTAAATTGTCACATATCATAAACTTAGATATAAAAGGTAATAAAAGACTTTAAGATTTAGAGAAGAATGCAATGGCGAATACCTTTGCAATTGTATTACTTCTCTAACACTATATTAACAAATGATTCCAAACTTTTTACCTTAAACAATGATGAGCATTCATTATCTCTCATGATTTTTCTTGCTCAGGTATTCGAGGGTGCCTTGGCTGGAGTCTCTCCAGGGGCTGTAATTACATGTGGGCTGAAGCTTCTTTTGCACTTAGTGTAGGGTGCGTAACCATCTTCATGTACTGTGGTCATTATAGTTATTTTATTTTAGTAATCAAACAAGAAAACGTGTGTTCACAGATCTCCATCATTTTTCTATATGTAACCACACTGAAATGATTGTTCAGAGATTATTCAGGACTGCCACATTTTGCATGGAAGTCCAAAGTGGTTTGCATAACAGTGACATAAACTGTTTACTACAGTCAAGGGTATTATAGTGTTTGTGTCTATTTTCCTAACAGACAATGAGATCTCCAAGGTCATATGTAGTTTCTCATGATTCTTTTTATTTTCAGCACATGGTTCACAGAAGCATTTAACTTTCAGTGATGAATGAGTGATGGAATGAAAATGATGTATCTCAGATCACAGTCACAACCCAGAGCACTAACTTTCATGGTGACGTTTCAAACACCATTGTATATTAGTATTGCAACGGACAGAGGTGGCTGCCATGGAGTATCAACATCATCCCATTGGGAGCTGTCTCTTCCATGGCTTATAAAGTTTGCTATGAACACAAGTGCTTCCTCCAAGAAGAAAATAGTGATTTTCATGCCAAAAAATGAATAGAGGGAACATTTGTACTGTATGAAAAGTGTCCTTTAAACAGCACCTGCTCCCATTAGAGCATGTGTTGCCACTCACTGTTCAATTTCTGTAAATTTATAAAATTCAGTTTCACATCAACTAGAAAATGGACAAAACTGGCAGTATACCTATTATTTAAAAATTAGAAATAAGGACATGAAGACAGGAATGAGCAAACTGGTGCCTCAAAGATGAGGGAGACATAAAGCAGAGGAATGTGACACTACATACTGATATTTTGATTTTGGTGTCAAATTACCTTCAAATTTCTCATTCCTCTTAACTGATTTTAGTAGAAAACTCTACATATTTTATCTTAGCTGTCATCTCTACCAAGATTCAAGAATGGTTTCAATAGACATTTAGATAAAATCACTGAAGCAGTGGTAAGGACTAACACATTAATTTTCCTATTCTTAATTCCAATGGGATTCAAATAGCTCTGGAATAAATGAAATGTAACAATCCTACTATGTTCTTGAGGAACAAATAGGTTGTAAACCAGTGAAGTCTTCGTTTAAATGTAGCTGTAGCCCTTTAGATCTTTTTACACATATCTGTGACATTAGCCTTTCTCTCTAGAGATCATGGGTAAACAGAACCTGCCTACCAGATGCTATTCTCCCTATAGCCTTACATTAAACTTTCAGGATTTCTCATTGTAAGAGCACTTATTTATTTTTTCATTCCAATGTATTTAATTTGCAAATGTATCTTTGGATCTGTGATTAAAACAATATTGTTCATACTTCAGAGTACTGGACTTCCTAAAAATATAATGTGTTTGCAATACATTTTGGGGTAGATTAAAATAAAATATGACTTTATCTTTGTTTGAGAGAGGAATTCATTGAAAACTACCCATCAAAACAGAGCTTGCTTTAAGAAATACTACCTTTCAAAAAATGTTTAAACTTACACAAACTGCACACAGCATTAAGGAATAGGATATCACAGCTGTCTATCTTACAGAAATGTGTAATTTGAGAATTATCATAACATAAATGAGGGTTGTCCATATGTTATACATTCCCCTAATGTAAATTTTTAGGCTTTCAGTGTAGATATTTGGCTAAGCCTTTATTAAGTGCATTCTGTATGAATAACATATCTGACATTGAGGAAAGAAAATGTTAATGAAGTAATAAGATTTAACCTTAAGGAATGTAAAGTCCCTTTAGAGAGTAAAATTATGAAAAGGAATTAGAATATAAAAACTGAAGAATAGCATGACAAAGCTCAAAACATAAGTGGAATGATCAAGTTTGGGGGGATGGACTTGAGGAAAATTGCTATGTGTCACCACTATTTAGAATAAAAGTTTACTGAAAAGGCAAATTTTCACTAGGCTTGGAAGGGCTTGCCTAAGGAAGGTGCAAGAAGGAGAAATACTAAACATTGTAGGCTGGTGCTTATGAGTTTGGAAATGCAGACAAAGTGAGCAAAGTTGTTGAGAATAGAGGTAATATATATGAAGCATGGCTGTTAATATTTATGGATCACCTGCTATATGCAAAATATTTGCTAAGTGCTTTACCTTCCTTATCTCAAACCCTGCAATTACTAATCATATTTTAAAGATTAGGACACTAGGGCCAAAGAAATCAAGTACTTGGACATTATCAAATAGCTGGAAAATTCAGGGGTTAGGGTCTCAAATCTTGCATATTTGTAGAGCTCAGACTTTTAAACATAATATATTCTATAGTTTTTATTTGATTACAAGCAGATGGGTTTTAGATTAGATGTTTCCCTTCTATAACAAAACAAACAAAAACTCTTAATACTTTATCTCAGTCAACACTCATGAAATCAAAGTTTATTTTTTCTTGAATTATAATTACTAGATAACATACTTTAGCAACTTTATTTGATAATAGTATTATGGATGCCTTGAAATATCTTTTATTCATCTCTGAACCACCTGCATAACTCAGCACAGTGTCTTGCTTGTAAATATGACACTAATGACACATTGAGGGTCTCTAACAAAAATGAAATAAGGCAGATGAGATACTAGATTCTGAATTTATTCATAAAATAAATTTTTTGAAAAAGTGTGTAAAGTGTGATTTATGAAAATAATAGCTTTTGTTTGGAATATGCAGAAAGACAGTTTTATCATTGATAGAAAGGGAAAGACTGTGGGTGAAATAGGTTTGGAGAGACAGATAACATGTATACTTCAGACTGTTAGGTCGGATATGGTTAATTCCAAGTAGACATGCAAGGTAAGCATTTGGAATTTGGAAGCTATACATTTGTAATTCATTAACATGGATGGTACTTAACGCCTATGCTTAAAGGAGAGCATGAAGACAGGGAGTACATAAAGAGAAGGACCAAGTACTGAGACATGTGTCATTCCTAGGCTGAAAAGTTTGGGAAGCAACAGACACTGACAAGAAGTGGCCAGTGGAGGAGGAAGAGGACGGGAAAAATAAATGCTTTGGAGCACAAGCAGAACAACTATCCACCAGACTGTAAGAGTGAGGTATCTCTGAAGCTGTCTAGGAAAAACGCAGTTTTTATTTACTCTCATGTAATACTATTACATGGAATATGTGGATTTCTTCCCACAATGATAAATTTAGGGTCCTAAAATTCAATTCTGACATTATCTATCAGGAGTTAGCATCAGATTCCATAAGGGTTCAGTTACACAAGACTGTCCCACATCAGACACCAATTACTAACCCCAGGTTGTCATTTGCATTTCTGACTATCTGGCTATATTTTAGAGTTCCCATGATCCCCTCTTTAGGCTCAATAATTTGTAGAAAGGTTCAGAGAACTGAGGGAAATACTAACTTATGCTAATTGGTTTATTATATGACAAAGGATATGATGAAGAATACACATGAACAACCAGATAAAAAAAAGATACGTAGTCTGAAGTCTGGAAGTATCCCAAGCAAGTACAGGATCTTCTGCTCCCACAGAGTTGGGCTGGGATGTGTTCACCAGCCGAGAAGCTCTCCCAACTCCATACTTCTGGGACTTTTATGGAGGATTCATTATTTAGGCATAATCACTTTGGTATCATTACTAACTCAATTTCCACCGCTGTCTCCTTTCTCTGGAATGAGGGTGAGGATGAAATTACCAAGAATCTAATCATGCTTTCTGATGACTAGTCCCCATTCAGGAGCTCAGCAAGGGTTGCTTTACTTGAACAAAAGAAGCTCCTATCACCCAGGAAAATACAAGAGATTTAGGAGCTGTGTGACAGGAACTGGATTCAAGACCAAATATTGTAACAGAAGATGCTCCTAGTACCTCTGTTTACAAGGGTTTTAGGAGCTCTTTGTCAGGAATAAAGGTCTAATAAAAGTGTCTAGTAAAGAAAAGTTGTAATCAATTGTGAAAATCTACTTGACAATATGAGGAAGATAAGAAAAAAGAATTGACACATTGATATAGCAAGGTGGCAGTCATTACATAAAGCTTGAAATCATTAAGGACAATGCCTATATATTGTTTATGGATGCTCATATATTAATATATATGTCAAAATATATATTTTTATATATGTATTTATTTTTTAAAAGGATAAACTATATCCACAAAATTCAGGATGGCTACTACTACTGGAGAGGAAAGAGAAACATGGAATCATGGTATAAAAGCCAAACTTGATCTCCTTCACACTGGCAAAGACTAAATTATTATTAAAGTCATTCTCATGGAATAAGTCAAACATTGTTCTAACAATACCCCCAGTCAATGCAATACGTTTATGCCATGAGAAGGATAATTGACTCTGTTTTAAAATAACAGGGGAGGCGATATTGCTATTTTTTTGACCCTGCCCATTCTACCCAGCATTGAGAATTCTCAAATGATGCCTATGGAAGAAAATAAACCAAATAAATGTAACACCTTGCTTCCTAAGTACACAACAGCTTTTCGTTGGCTGCTTGAGGTACACGTGAGAGCTTAGCTAGTAATCAATTAAGAAGGAATTGTCCACAACTGTAAAAATTTGGCCAGCTTCAATCAGTGCACACATAATAAACAAGTTGTTCACTTATTCCATCTAATTATTTCTTGATGTCCTTTGTATGTCCTATTGACTAGCTGTTAGTGTTTGAGCATAATGTTTTTAAGGCAAATGATACTTATATGTCTTACTGCACCATGCAAATGTATTCTGTTGATTTGGAAGTATATAATATATTTTTATATCTTTGGTCTGAACAATAAGGAAAATTATTTTTGGTAAAACTCTAAGAAAAATTTCCACAAAGTTGAGGCAAGAAAAAGATCTGTTTATTACCATTGTAATCACGTACCCATAATCCTGGAATACACAGTTTTATTGGCCAAGGGATTCTCAGCAGAATAGCAAGGAAAAGGTGGTAGGTATACTGGCTTTAACTGGGTAGGTCAGGGCACACATATCCTCAGCAGTGATTATGGGTGAATTAACTAATCTTCCTAGTGACTTAACAGCACATTTATCTGGCCTCCTTACTGCTCTAGCTGTAAGTTACTTCTTGAATCATAATACTTATATTGCCTAGTAAAGGGTTGCACTGGCATTGAAAATGGCAGTCTTCTGACAATAAAAGCATATTAAAGTTTAATCCAATACATACATAAATTTTGGTTACAGAATGCTAACTCATTATTCTTTCAAAACAAGAGGGTCTGTGAATCTCTCTGTGTACCATCTATCATGCAATCTGCATTTTAACTAAGATGGTGACCTACATACAACTTTCTAGAATAAAAGGAACAGTACATGAAAAGTTTTCATCTTTTTGCTAGTGGCATCCTGGGATCCAAAACTTTAAAGGTGAAAAAAATTATCTATCTATGAGTTAATGAAGTAAAAGATTTCAATTTCATATTAATCATTGCACACTATAAATTTCCCTTTTTATCAATGTAAATGATTCAACATCACTTGCAAACTTACATCTTTGAAGGACTCATATCACCTTTTCAAGGATTTTAAGAAATATTTAAATGTATGTAGAGCCCAACCAGTCAAAAAAAAAAGTGGCTTTGTACAGTCAATTTAGTAACGTTTTAAACAGGAGATAATTTCCACAGTAAGACAGAGCAAACTACTTTTAGATTGAAGGCTTCTGCAGGTGTTTTTGCTCTCATTTTAAATTTAATTTTACTTAGGAAATGTTTACAGCTGAAGACAATGATAAATTTTATTTAGATCTAAAAACAATGTGATGTACACATTTTCATAACATTTAACTTATGCAACCGTAATTAGTCTGAGATTCTGAAATTTGTCATGAAAATCTATTGGAGCTCAACAATTCTTACTTTATAGTTGCGTAGAGTGCGTTAAGCCCATCTCCTGATCTAGATGTACTAAAATCTTTATACTGCTTGTTTCTTATCCATTTCCTGAGGTTTGGTTCCCAACTCTTCTCTTAAGTCTACCCAAAATTCTCCCAAGAGGACCCTGTTTAATACATATCACAAAAGTATGGTATAAGTTGGATCCTCAAAGTTATCTCAGAATTTTGAATTCTCATGCAGGAAGATTACAGACATTTACTAGATCTGCAGTAACTCATTTCTGTTTTACAGACTAAAAGCTTTTGGGGGATTTTAGCTATGCACATATGCTCTACCAAGTTCATGATATTTTTGGTTTCCTTTCAACTGTCAACTAAGTTAAATAGGTTTTTTTTCTAATAAGAATTCTCAATATCATTATCAGATTGAGAGATTTCTAATGTGTATAATGGGCAATATATATAATAAATTAATAAATATAAATAAAGAAATAAATAATGTTAAGTTAGGCAGAATTTACAAGTATGTAAAGTTTTTTACATACTTTAGAAAGTTTTAGAAAGTTTGCAGCGGGCATTTGGTCTATTAGCATTTGATCATATTTCATGTACAGAGGCAGTCCTAAATTCCTTTTGCTGCAGAAGACAATGATAGAAAGATACTTCATTTTCCCTTTGCCTTACAGCTGTATCATTAGCATGTGTTCTAGGCTTAGCCAATTGTATATTCCTGTCTGTTATTTTAATTTATAATGTAGTAACAATGACACTTTTTTTAAAAGTCAGAGAAGAGTCATAGCAGGCTAAAAAGAGTCAAATATTGTAGAAACTGACCAGTAATAATAGTTCTAGATGCATGTAACTAAAAAATAGAAATGCAGAGTGTCAGGTATAGCTGTATCCAGGCATGCTGTATTATCCCAAGTCAGTATTTCTCTTTCCGTAGTTCAATTCTTCCTTGCTTGTTGAAGTTTTTCAGCAGTCATTTCTGTTCTAGTGATGAGCCATACTATTAATTCTAGCAAAAGTTACATATTTGCATCTAGGAAGTTAGGCTCATGCAGAAACTATAAATGAAATTTTCATTGGCCAGAGCTGTGCTGAATGTTACTCTTTGATTTACAGAGTGGACTCATGTCACCCACACCAACAAGCTTACTGTGGAGAGTGTGTCCCCTGCAAAATATGATGACCAAACAAGGAATAAGAGAGGCTAGCTAGCAGGTAGGAACAACAGATATTTACCACACTTGATAAAGTCTCTTCTAAACTACTTTTCCTTATATCCCTTCAAATGGGGCATGAATAATTTCAGGTTCTTGCATAAAGCATGTGATAGCTATAGGTGATGGGATTTAGTATAGCTACTGGTTTTAAGTTATAATATAAATTCTATTTAAGCCATAATATAAATTCTATTTAAGCCCACAGTCTAACACTATCCAGAGAAAACAATTTGTCTTCCTTAGTGTCAATATATCACCATAGTCTGAACAAATACTAGGCTAAAATCTATCATTTCAAAAAAATTCTGTAATAAAAGGCATTGTTAAGTAAAGAAATATATTGATCAGGAGAATTGGTGTGTGTTCCAAACTTTGAAAACAATTTCATAACACTTATTTTAACTCAACCAATTAATAGGTCCCTCAACTTTCTCTAGTCCCACACCAACAAAGTATTCCTGCTGTTCTTTACATCAGAATTGGACAAATAGTGATAATGAGAAAATGCATTTATGTGGATGATAGTGCATTAAAGTTTTCACATGTCATCTTACTAGAATGTAAGTTCCATGAGGGCAAATCTTTCCATATTTTTATTCATTTCTAATCCCTAACTCCTAAAACAGAGTAAAGTATGAAAAATTAAATGTTATTTTTCTAGTATCAATTGACAAAGTAAATTCCACTTACTGAGTTAGAAATATTTTGTTGATTATTAATCAATTACACATGGAGACATTTTATATATATATACACATACATATATACTATATGCATATAGTTCTTTATAAATCAGACTCATCTTTTTTCTTAACCATCTAATTTGTGAAGGGATAACTAAAAGTTGGAAGGCCACTAATGACTTTCAGCAGCTTCAGGAACTAGAATCATCCAAAAGAGGGTGAAACAAAAATAACAAAACTTTCAGTTAAATGGGAAACATAATGATAAAGGGCTTAATTCATTCTCAGAACTAAATAACAATGTTTATTTCAGTGAAATAGTCACTAAGTTTTGGGGATGCTTCTGTTTTCTGGGATTGCTTACAGATAATCTTGGAGATTTGGGAATCAATTATTTCATTATAAGGTAAACATGAGGACTGAGAAAGCTATTCTGGCCAACTATAAGAGTACATGGCCTAGTTTAGGGAGGTAAAAAAAGCTTTCTAAATGAGGTGTCCTCCCAGTGAAATCTTTAACAATAAATAGGAGTTAAAAAAAAAAAGAATAGAGAGGAAAACTACATGCAAATTAAGAAAAGCATTTCAGGTGAAACTTCCATTTATTTGGAGGCAACTATTTTGTAATTGGTTGTAATTAATAGGCTCTGTCAGTAGTTTTAACAGTTCATCCACTATGAAATCCATCCATAGCTGTGCTTCTCAACGGGAATGGCACCAGGTCCAAAAGAAATTTTTAAAAATGGTGGTGGAGGTGTGGCCATGTTATTTCCACAATGACTGGGAAATGTGACTGACAAGTGAGGGCAGTGATGGACGTGGACAATGGAGACAGGAAAGATGATAGTCTGTACAGCCCATCTAGGGCTGTTCTCCACAAAACAAAAATATTCCACAGCTCATACAACTTTACAACTTTTAAATGCCCTGCTGGACTGTCATTTAGAAAACCAAGATAAACCAAACCAAACCAAACAAAACAAAAAATAAAAGAATTTGTTTATAATAATCTTAATCTAGGACCTCTCATTCTATTTAAAAAAAAATTGTAGCATTAATATGCACTTACATAAACAACATTGTGGTTACTAGATTTCCCCCATTATCAAGTTCCCACCACATACCCCATTACAGTCACTGTCCATCAGCATAGTAAGATGCTATAGAAACACTAATTGTCTTCTCTGTTGTACTGCCTTCCCAGTGCACCCCCCCCAATATTATGTGTGCTAATCATAATGCCCATTTTCCTCTTATCCTTCCCTTCCCACCCATCCTCCCCAGTCCCTTTCCCTTTGGTAACTGTGAGTCCATTCTTGGGTTCTGTGAGTCTGCTGCTGTTTTGTTCCTTCAGTTTTTTCTTTGTCCTTATACTCCACAGATGAGTGAAGTCATTTGATACTTGTCTTTTGATGGCTGACTTATTTATCTGAGCATAATACCCTCCAGCTCCATCCACGTTGTTGTGAATGGAAGGATTTCTTTTCTTCTTATGGCTGAATAATATTCCATCATGTATATGTACCACATCTTCTTTATCCATTCATCTACTGATGGACACTGAGGTTGCTTCCATTTCTTGGCTATTGTAAATAGTGCTGCGATAAACATAGGGGTGCATGTGTCTTTTTCAAACTGGCCTCCTGCATTCTTAGGGTAAATTCCTAAGAGTGGAATTACTGGGTCAAATGGTATTTCTATTTTGAGTTCTTTGAGGAACCTCCATATTGCTTTCCACAATGGTTGAATGTACATTCCCACCAGCAGTGTAGGAGGGTTCCCCTTTCTCCACATCCTTGCCAACATTTGTTGTTGTTTGTCTTTTGGATGTTGACCATCCTAACTGGTGTGAGGTGATATCTCATTGCAGTTTTAATTTGCATTTCTCTGATGATTAATGATGTGGAGTGTCTTTTCATGTGCTTGTTGGCCATCTGAATTTCTTCCTTGGAGAAGTGTATGTTCAGATCCTCAGCCCATTTTTTAATTGTATTATTTGCTTTTTGTTTGTTGAGGTGTGTGAGCTCTTTATATATTTTGGAAGTCAACCCCTTATTGGATATGTCATTTTTGAATAAATTCTCCCGTACTGTAGGATGCCTTTTTGTTCTATTGATGGTGTCCTTTGTTGTACAGAAGATTTTCAGCTTGAAATAGTCCCACTTGTTCATTTTTGCCTTTGTTTCCCTTGCCCAAGGAGATAAGTTCATGAAGAAGTTGCACATGTTTGTATTTAAGATATTTTTGCCTATATTTTTTTCTAAGAGTCTTATGGTTTCGTGACTTACATTCAGGTCTTTGATTCACTTCAAGTTTACTTTTGTGTATGGAGTTACACAGTAATCCAGTTTCATTCTCTTACATGTAGCTGTCCAGTTCTTCCAACACCAGCTGTTGAAGAGGCTGTCATTTCCCCACTGTATATCCATGGCTCCCTTATCATATATTAATTGACCATATATGCTTGGGTTAATATATGGACCCTCTATTCTGTTCCACAGGCCTATGGGTCTGTTCTTGTGCCAGTACCAAATTGTCTTGATTACTGTGGCTTTGTAGCAGAGCTTGAAGTTTGGAAGCGAGATGCCCCCTGCTTTATTCTTCTCAGGATTGCTTTGGGTATTCAGGGTCTTTTGTAGTTCCATATGAATTTTAGAATGATTTGTTCCAGTTCATTAAAGAATGCTGTCAGTATTTTGAAGGAGATTGCATTGAATCTGTAGATCGCTTTAGGAAGGATGGCCATTTTAACAATATTCATTCTTCCTACCCAAGAACATGGAATGAATTTCCATTTATTAGTATCCTCTTTAATTTCTCTTAGGAGTTTCTTGTAGTATTCAGGGTATAGGTCTTTCACTTCCTTGGTAGATTTAGTCCTAGGTATTTTATTCTTTATGATGCAATTGTGAATGGAATTGTTTTCCTGATTTCTCTTTCTGTTAATTCATCATTAGTGTATAGGAGAGCAACAGATTTCTGTGTATTTATTTTGTGTCCTGCAACTTTGCTGAATTCAGATATTAGTTCCAGTAGTTTTGGAGTGGATTCTTTAGGGGTTTTTATGTACAATATCATGTCATCTGCAAATAGTGACAGTTTGACCACTTCTTTACCAATCTGGATTCCTTGTATTTCTTTGTTTTGTCTGATTGCCATGGCTAGACCTCCAGTACTATGTTGAATAACAGTGGGGAGAATGGGCATCATTGTCCTGTTCCCAATCTTAGAGGAAAATCTTTCAGCTTCTCACTGTTAATTATGATGTTGGCTGCGGTTTTGTCATATATGGCTTTTATTATATTGAGGTACTTGCCCTCTATACCCATTTTGTTGAGAGTTTTTATCATGAATGAATGTTGAATTTTGTTGAATGCTTTTTCAGCATTTATGGAAATGATCGTGTGGTTTTGTCCTTTGTCCTTCTTTTTCTTGATGTGGTGGATGATGTTGATGGATTTTCAAATGTTGTACCATTCTTGCATCCCTGAGATGAATCCCACTTGATCATATTGTATGATCCTCTTGATGTACTTTTGAATTCAGTTTGCTAATATTTTGTTGAGTATTTTTGCCTCTATGTTCATCAGGGATATTGGTCTGTAGTTTTCTTTTTTTGTGGTGTCTTTGCCTGGTTTTGATATTAGAGTGATGCTGGCTTCATAGAATGAGTTTGGAAGTATTCCCTCCTCTTCTATTTTTTGGAAAACTTTAAGGAAAATGGGTATTATGCCTTCTCTGTATGTCTAATAAAATTCTGTTAGTATTTGTTTCACATACGTAGGTGCTCCTGTGTAGGGTGCATAAGTATTTATAATGGTTATATCCTCTTGTTGGACTGACCCCTTTATAATTATGTAATGTCCTTCTTTGTCTCTTGTGACTTTTTTTGTTTTAAAGTCTATTTTCTCTGAAACAAGTACAGCTACACCTGCTTTTTTCTCCCTAATAGTTGCATGAAATATCCTTTTCCATCTCTTCACTTTTAGTCTGTATATGTCTTTGGGTTTGAAGTGAGTCTCTTATAGGCAGCATATAGTTGGGTCTTGTTTTTTATCCATTTAGTGACTCTATGTATTTTGATTGGTGCATTCAGCCTATTTACATTTAAAGTGATTATTGACAGGTACGTACTTATTGCCATTGCAGGCTTTAGATTCGTGGTTACCAAAGGTTCAAGTGTAACTTCCTTACTATGTAAGAGTCTAACTTATCTCATATGCTATTACGAACACAATCTAAAGGTTCTTTTTATTTTTTTGACCTTTTTTTCCTCCTTCATTCTTTATATATTAGGTATTATATTCTCTACTCTCTGGTGATACCTATTTAACTTTAGGAACACTTCCATCTATAGCAGTCCCTCCGAAATACACTGCAGAGATGGTTTGTGGGAGGTAAATTCTCTCAGCTTTTGCTTATCTGGAAATTGTTTAACCCCTCCTTCAAATTTAAATGATAATCTTGCCAGATAAAGTAATCTTTGTTCAAGGCCCTTCTGCTTCATTGCATTAAATATATCATGCCACTCCCTTCTGGCCTGTAAGGTTTCTGCTGAGAAGTCTGATGATACCCTGATGGATTTTCCTTTATATATGATATGATTTCTCTCTCTGGCTGCTTTTAATAGTCTGTCCTTATCTTTGATCTTTGCCATTTTAATTATTATATGTCTTGGTGTTGTCCTCCTTGGTCCCTCCTGTTCGGAGATCTGTGCACCTCCATGGCCTGAGAGACTATCTCCTTCCCCAGATTGGGAAAGTTTTCAGCAATTACTTCCTCAAAGACACTTTCTATCCCTTTTTCTCTCTCTTCGTCTTCTGGTACCCCTATAAGATGAATATTGTTCTATTTGGATTGGTCACACAGCTTTCTCGGTATTCTTTTATTCTTATAGATCTTTTTTTCTCTCTGTGCCTCAGCTGCTTTGTATTTTCCTTCCCTATTTTTTATTTCATTTATCGTTTCCTCCACCATATCTAATCTGCTTTTAATACCCTCCACTGTGTTCTTCAACAATTGCGTCTCCGTCCTAAATTCATTCCTGAGTTCTTGAATATTTTTCTATACCTCCATGAGCATGTTAATAATTTCTATTTTGAAATCTCTTTTAGGAAGATTTATGAGGTTGATTTCATTTTAATCTTTCTCACGTGTATTTGTAATTTTGCTTTGATCCAGGTTCCTTTGATGTTTCATAATTTGTGGTGCCCTTTAGTGCCCAGAAGCTCTACTCTCTGGAGCTGCTCAGCCCCTGGAGCAATGTTGGGGGTCTCAGGGGAGTGTTGTTGGTGCTTGGGGGTAGGAAAGAGCTGTTTCCTGCTTCCCGGCTGCTTTGCCTGTCTCCAGTCCCAGAACCACTGGGCTAAACACACAGGTGTAAGCCTCTATCCTTTGTGTTTGTAGTTGCCATAGTCGGAGCTTCCCTTTGGCTGGCCTGACACCAGGGCAGGGCTTGTGGTTTGTGAGCAAGTTGCAGGCTAGCCGGAGGAAGACACAGCAGGCTGAGTATCACGGTGTGGGACCTTGGAGCTGCATAGCCAGCCAGGGGGATGGAGAGCCTGAAGATTGTTTAAGCTCCCAACCTACTGGGCAGGGTGCACCTGGACAATTTTGTCTCCCTGTCCTTTCTCCTGAGCAGTAAGCTCTAGGCAACCCTTGCCCCTTTAGCAGCCCTCTAGTTTTTAGGAAGTCTTTCAGACTGCCCACCCAGATCAGCTGGATATGAATCCCTGTTTTCCACAAGCAGCTGGAATCTGAGTCTCTCCAGGTATTATGCCTGTCTTAGCCTTCCAACCCCACTAAATCATCAGAGCACCATGGAATGTAGGTTCATGCTCTCAGAGCAGATTTCCAGGGCTAGGTGTTCAGCAGTCCCAGGCCTCCACTCCTTCCCTCTCTGTTTCTCTTCCTCCCACAGGTGAACTGGGGTGGGGGAAGGGCTTGGGCCCTGCTGGGTTACAGCTTTGGTATGTTACCCTGTTCCATGAGTTCTGCTCTTTTCTCCAGGTGTATGCAGTCTGGTGAAGCCTTCTTTACAGTTGCTCTTTCAGGATTAGTTGTATTAATTATATTTCTGTATTATATGTGGTTTTAGGAGGAGGTCTCTGTCTCACCTCTCATGCAGCCATCTTTAATCCCTACAATACCCTCTCATTCTATTTTAACAGAAAGATTTTTCATAAGTTTAGTATGCACTAAATTTTCCAAGCATGCAATTACCAGCTGAATTTAGGAGTCACTTCTTTTAGGAAATACTGTTCTGTTTTGTTCAGAACTTTACCAAGTTCTGCGCTGCTTATACTTGAGTTGATGAGACAGTATGACAATATTCCCCATTTAAAGTGGTGTTGCATTCATGGTATTCTACATGTACACACAAGCCTCTACTTTATTAGTTTTTCCAGAAGGTTGCATGTTCTGGAAGGTTGAAATTTACATGTTCATTATAAATTACATTCATTTATGTCCCTTGTACATTACAATTCAAATCTTATTTATTTTTGTTTTTAATTACATTGCTATGGTTCTATAATATATGTTCTTTTTCTTAGGAGAGCAAAGAAAGTATCAAAAATTCTGTTATCTAGATGGTCTGATAAGAATAAGAAAATGCTTTTGAGGATGCAGAGGAGCATTATTCAACTCTTCTCAAAAAACGGTAGAAACGAAATTCTCCAGGCTTATGCACTACTTAGTTTTATTTTTTCTAAATTGGAAAAGTAAAGGTTGCACTAATAATGAGGAAACAGGCTATATCAGCCATTGGTTTGAGACTCAACACCCCCTCTTCTGTCACCTGTGCTATTATGTCTCAAAAATGACTGTTTCTAACCTAAGAACAATCACAACAGGAGCCCTAACAAGAAGTTGCTGTGAGTCCCTTTCAGATTTCAGGCTCAAATTGCCCAGCTGTGTCTATTTTTAATCATATAGAATTCTAGATATCTTTCCAAAAAGTGAAATACCCTGACTCTGAAGTTATGGAATAACCTTTGGCTTAATGGAAATATGTTATTTCACACAGTTGCCTTGAATGACAGGTTGCTGGAGTGGACTGTGAATGCATCAAAACCACTGCCCACTTCTGAGTGGCCATATGCAAATCCATGGCCAGGTCTGCCAGTCTTCCCTATGCCTCTCCAGCTTTGATGTTCAAGTGTTTTATAAACATTTATAGTGAAACATTGTGCATTTTGCTGCAGTCTAATCATCTTGGAATCTGACAGAATGATCAGAGGGGGATACCAGTGAATTTATCTTTGCTTTAACTAAGACAAATAGCTTTATTTTGTTCTAATTGTAGTTAATATATAGGATAGTCAGTTGAAAGTGACTGGACCACACAATAGAACTAGTTTCCTTCCAAATCTATGACTTCTATGAATCCAAAAATTTCCCACCAGCAAATTCAAAAATTGGATGGCTATCTGCAAATATAAAACCAAAAATATTGTAGGGAAAAAGGAGTCTAAAATTATTTTGGGGCATGGCTGTGACATCAAAGTCAGGCAGGGATCAGAGAGTATGCATTTTAATAAACTTAAAATAAATTAAGCACATGAACTGAGTGAAGAGACAGTATGGACATGTAATCTATAGAGATCCATAAACTAGTTTGAGTTTTCCATCAAAATGACATTTCCAGAAATATTTTAGTTGAATGACACATACTTGATCAAATGGAAAATAGTTTATTTATGAGCTCTTTATGAAGAATATATCTACATGTGATTGCATTAAATCAGTTTTTATGACCATCTGGAATCACATTTGTAAACCTCTTAGTTGCATAGTGACTGACTACTAGCACATAACTGAAACAATGCCAACCTGTATTGTGAAAGAGGACTTTGTGATGACCAAACCAAATGTTGAGGTGGGAAGGAACAAGTAAAGATGATAGAGGCACTCTTACGCAAATCACACATATTAAGACACCGAGGATCTTTTATGCCTAATATAAACAAATAAAATGTTTTTTTGAGTCATAACCTGAAATAGTTAATCTAAAATAAATTGCAAACTTTCATACCTGTGTTACTTACTGTAATACATACTTAATAATACTCGAATTAAAAGTGTACATAGAAATGTGCATGTTTTTAATATTATATGTAATAATGTTATATATTATTTTATATAGTATTTCATATTATTTCAATACTACATGTTTTGTTATATATTATTTTATATTATTTAATATCATATAATATATGATGGATATAATTAATATAAAATATAATATAGAACAATACATTAAAAAAATAGTTTAGGGACTTTAAACAGGAAAAAACAAGTCTCCAAACAGAAATTGTAAGAACACATACACAGAAAGCCAGACAGGACATTTAAAGGAGGTACTAAAGTTACCATAAATCTCAGTACGGCGTAGTGATATCATTATTATCATGTAGTACAGAAGATGGTAACCAACAGTCCATGGATAAATCTGACCTGCTGCCTGTATTTATTAATGAAGTCTCATTGGAACACAGATATGCCAATTTTTAAAATATATTTCCTATGATTGTTTTTGTGTTATGACAATAGAGTTGAATAGTTGTGACAGAAACCATACGACCCTCAAAGCATATAATATTTACTATTGGGCTGTTTTACTGAAAATGGTTGCCATCTTTTATCTAGAATATTAATTTTCATGCACAACAGAGTACTAAACCATGTGCATGTTTAGTATGTTACATTATTCCTTATAAAACAGAGACATGTATGACACCTCTTGTTAATGATGCTACACTTGAAATATTATGTTCATAGATAAACCCTCCAATTCTTCTTTTAAAAGCTACTCTGTTGACTGTGTCTGGACTCAGCAGGCAGTTTATTTTCCATTCTGAACCCCAAGTGGATTTTTGTGATTCATTTATGTGGTTTAGATAAAAGGATCTCCCACTGAGGCCACAAACTACTCCAATATATTTAGTGCATCATTCATATTTGTTGAGCGTCTCCTCTGTGCTGTTCACTCAGAACATTTCCTGTGTATGTATGTTTGAAGAAAAATACTCCTAAAGTTAAAGGGGCTCTCAGTCCAGGGAGAGGTTCCAAAATGGGAGCCATCATAGCAATCCTGTGTTGGTTCAAACTGGTATTTCAGTGGAGGAACACGGCATGTTTTGTAAACCCACCACTGTTTTCAGGAATGCCAAAACATTAGGAAAACTAAGAGGACTTAAATTACTGCACAGTGTTTGCAGACAAGCTTTTCTCCTTTATGTTCTCTGGAAACAAAATGCAGACCAATTAGCTGAAAAAGATAATAAAGCAAAATAATGTTTCTCAGAGGCACTGAATTTTCCAATTCTTTCTTTGTATTGCATCACCTTGAGTAACAAATCATTTTTGAGCATAAATGACAAGTGCAATGCTATTTTGGGTATAGGAAATGCAGAAAAAAATTCAGACAGATTAATTAGGTTTGGGTGAGGAAACAGGACTTAAATGTAACCAGTAACAATAACAAAATTCAAATTTTAATACTTCTATATTAAATGAGTTTATTTTTATATGCTTCTAGAAGTACTAATGTATCATTTTAGCTATTATCTATTTTGTTTTATTTTTAATATCACAAATTCAAATTTAAAAACTTATTGAAAAAGATGGTTTAAATAATGGAAACTATAAATTACATTAAATTTATGAAAATTATGAAGAAAATTATTAGTCATAATCATATCACCTGATTACACAATTTTTATTTGCTCATAAAATCTAGTTGTTCAATGTGTACTTGTTCAAAGATTACATATTTGAATCCATATTATAGAGAATTTTAATTCCACATTTTAATCCCAAATTTTGCAATGATATATAACAACTTGCTGTATGATCCTCCTCATTTTTATCAAATTTTTTGCAGCCTCACACACATATATGTAAATGTTGATCATTTTATTATTTTCTTTAAGAAATTGAATCATAGTCCATATGTTTCTTCCTGCAATTTTATTTAAGAAAAAAAATGCAGGCATCTTTCCAGAGTATTAATTGTGGGTCTGCTATATTGTTTTTAATGGCTATATGTTTTGCATCATACAGTATTTTAATTGTGCTACCTACCTGACTCCTCCCTACTCTAAAATGTGAGCTCTATGAAAGAAGAGCACATCCCTGTTAATGTTTGTATCCCAGTACCCAACTCACTGACTATCTGGGCAGGGATAGGTGAATAAATGCTTTATTTGCTAAACATAAAATGACAGGTACAAACAATATGTAGTAGAAGTTCAGAGCACAGAGCTGTTATGGAAGACAGGCTAGTCACAGACAGCTATGTGAAGGAAACACAGGCTCTGAAGGAAGAATAGGTGAAAAAAAAAAACTCGTGGAAGGAGGAAAGGAAAAATACACAAATGAAGGGGAATGTCTGCTTTTGGAAACCAATGACCAGATAAGCCTGGGTCACAGCAAGTAAGAACTGAGTCTCCTCTGGGTTTCAAGCCACACCAGCTGACAACAGTCATAGCACAGACAAGCTGACCCCCAAAATTACAGATGCATGAACAGAATGTAAAGGCATACCTCAGAAATAAAGGCATACCTCAGAAATATTGGGTGTTCAGTTCTGGACCCCCAAAATAAAGCAAATATTGCCATGAAGTGAGTCAAATGAATTTTTTGGTTTCCTAGTGTATGTATAAGTTATGTTTACACTATACTGTGGTCTTTTGATTGTGCAATAGCATTATGACTAAGAAAACAATGTACATACCTTAATTTAAAAATACTTTATTGCTAAAAAAAGTGTTAACCATCATCTGACAGCCTTTCTGTTGGTGGAGGGTCTTGCCTTAGTGCTGGTGGCTGCTGACTGATTAGGGTTCTGGTTACTGAAGGTTGGGAGGCTGTGGCAATTTCTTAATTAAGACAACCATGAAGTTTGCTGCACTGACCAACTCTCCCTTTCACAAATGATTTCTCTATAACATGCAATGCTGTTTGATAGCATTTTACCCCCAGTACACCTTTTAAAATTGGAATCAATCCTCTCAAAGTCTGCTTTGATAAGTTTATGTGGTATTCTAAATCCTTTGTTGTCATTTCAACAATCTTCATAGCATCTTCACCAGGAGTAGATTCCATCTTGAGAAACCATTTCCTTTGCTCATGGATAGGAAGAAACTCCTCACCTGTGGTTTCATCGTGACCTTGCAGCAATTCAGTCATATCTGCAGGCTTGTAACTCTAGTTCTCTTCCTATTTCCACCACATATGCTGTCACTTCCTTCACTAAAGACTTGAATCCCTCAAAGTCATCCGTGAAGGTTGGAATCGACTTCTTCCAAACTCCTATTGATGATATTTTGACCTCTTCCCATGAATCACAAATGTTCTTAGACGGGCAAATCCTTTCCAGTTTTTTAATTGAATTTGCCCAGATTCATCAGTGGAATCACTATCTATGGAAGTCTTACAGAATACATATCTTAAATAACAGGACTTGGAAGTCAAAATGCTTCCTTGATCCATGAACTACAGAATGGATGATGTTAACAGCCATAAAAACAAAATTAATCTTATCCATCTCCATCAGAGCTCCTGGGTGACCAGGTGTATTGTCAGTGAGCAGTAATATTTTGAAAGGTGTCTTTTTTTCTAATCAGTAGGTCTCAATAGTGGGCTTAAAATATTCAGTAAACTATGGTTACAAAGATATGCTGTCATACAGTCTTTGTTGTTTCACTTATAGAACACAGATGAGATTTAACACATTTCTTAAGGGCCCTAGGATTTTTGGAATGATTAATGAGCACTGGCTTCACTTTGAGGACACCAGCTGCACTAGCGCCCAACAAAAGAACCAGCCTGTCCTTTGAAGCCAGGCATTGACTTCTCCTTTCTAGCTATGAAAGTCCTAGATGGCATCTTCTTCCTTTAGAAGGTTGTTTTATCCACATGGAAAATGTTTAGTGCAGCCACCTTCATTAATGATCTTAGCTGGATCTTCTGGATAACTTGCTGCAGCTTCTATATCAGCATTTGCTGCTTTACCTGCACTTTTATATTATGCAGGTGGCTTCTTTCCTTAAACCTCATGAGCCAACCTCTGCTAGCTTCAAACTTTTTCTTCTGTGGCCTCCTCACCTCTCTCAGCCTTCATAGAACTGAAAAGAGTTAGGATCTTCCTCTGGATTAGGTTTGGCTTAAGAGAATACTGTGGCTGGTTTGATCTATCCAGACCACTAAAACTTTCTCCATATCAGCAATAAGGCTGCTTCACTCTCTTATCACTTGTGTGCTCAGTGGGTAGTACTTTTAATTTCCTGTAAGAACTTTTCTTTTGCATTTACAACTTGGCTAATTGTTTGGCTCAAGAGGCCCAGCTTCCAGCCTATCCCAGCTTTTAATGCTTTCCTCATTAAGCTTAATCATTTCTAGCTTTTGATTTAAAGTGAAAGATGTGCAACTTTTCCTTTTACTTGGAAAAGACCATTGTAGAGTTATCAATTAGATTAATTTCAATATTGTTGTCTCAGGTATTAGCAGTTCCTAAAAATCATTAAGTGTTAGAATTCAACATTGAAAATTGTCATCATCACTGGGTGACCCATAGTTATTTATATTTTCCCAATTGCCACTCTTGAGTCTCCTGACCTTCTCCATGAAGATCTGCTCACCATTTTTTAAGGGGAAATATGTCACATTTTTCACCCAGTTGTTGGAGAGAATATGGTTGGTAATCTACAGAATGTTACAGAATGTTAGACAAGATATAAATGAAACCTTTCATGCAAGAAATCAGGACAAAGAAAATAGAGTTTAGGTTAGCCTAGAGCATTTCTCACTGTTCTGGAAAGGAAGGGTGAGTTATGGTCCTGGTCTTCCCTCCCAAATAGGTTACATGAGTGTTAGTGTTTACCAAGCTGTTTTAAAAGGGCTCAACGGTAACGTGACAATTGATCAAAGTTTGAAAATGCCACAGTTGAGTATTTTAACAGTGGAGTTCTCATTAGTCTTGTTGAGTGAAACTATCAAACTGTGGGAATTGCTTTCATTACTATCATCTCTAGTCTCAGTAATTCAGCATTTAACTGGTAAACCATTTCCTCAGATCCTACTTACTTTACAATTACTTTTTCAGACTTAAATTGTAACGCATCTTCTAAATCTTTTGAGTGACTTGGAAGGTCAATACTTTTGAGAGACTATGTTTCATGTTCTGAATTATTATTGTTAGCCATTATGGCCCTGTTTTAGAGATGCAGTTAGATGTTACAGAATCACTATCCAGGGAATTATTACATCTATAAATAGGATATTATCTCTATATAAAATGTAGAAAATTCCAATGTGAACCTTCATGTTAGGCAGCAAGTTTTATTATAAAATTTTATTGTAAGAGAAAGTTAGTTCAGTGAATAAAACATACAGTAATTTTATTCATTAAATACTTTCAAAAACATGCCTTATTTTACCCTAATGGTGATAACAGTCTATAATTTCTAGAAGAGGGACAGATTTTACTTCTTTGAGATCCTATATTGTGGTTCTCTTCTATGTGTAAAAGAATGCTTTTAAAAATATATATATATATATATATAATTATATACTGAAAAAAGTGCCCAAAGCATTTTAGACTCTTGTTAGCCTGCCACTCACAAATTTACCTCTACCCAAGGTAAGAAATGAAGAGTGGGTCCAGAACTGTTTCTTCAATATCACTCCCTCTTGGAAAAGGGGGAGATATCTCATAATACTATGAAGAGAAATAGATTTCTATTCTGAAATTTAACAGTTATTTTCCTTTGATAAATATGTCAGTTCCAAAACACATTTATTTTTCCTTTACTGATACATATGGACTTGTTTTTTTAAGTTTATTTGCTACATATTTTCAATATGTTAATATTTAATTTTCCTCTCCCTTTGGATTACATAGGGTTTACAGTGGATGCTAAAATGTTTAAAATATGTAAGTGCTCTGCTTAGCTGTGCCAGGGGAAATATTGTATTGAATAAAAATTATATCATATGCTTGCTCTGAGTCAACTATGTCCAATGTTGGATGTGTACTAAAATCCATATGAAAGTATTTAAAAACATTGATACCCTACCTAAGCTGCTGAATATTCTGCTTTGAGATATTTAGTTTGAAGCTTGTGTATCTTTATTTTTTCTAAATGGTATAGTTTCTCTGTGCAGCTAAAATAGAGAAAAATTTATTTAAGGAATCCTGATTTAGGCAATTAAAGCTAACAAATGCATTTTGATCAGAATTCTTTGGAAAGCATTTGCAAAAATTTCTCCTCTCCTGTCTAAATAAGCTCAATGCTATTATTCCCTGTACCTCTAGTGCCCTCCTAATGCCCAACTTACAATTTGCTCTAATAAAAATTGGGTGGGAATGTGGGTGGATGGATCAATTGATGAGTAGACAAATACAGAGGTGAACAAATGGATGAATATACATACACATTAGAAATTGATAGATGGGTGAGTATGTAAATGGATAGATGCATGTATGTAAAATAGATAGATAGGTGAGTGAGTGAAAATTTAAAAGGAAGAATGAGGAGTAGTAGATGGACTGATGAATGGGCTGTTTGGTGAATGAATGAGCAAATAAAGGGAGAAAAAAGAGGAAGACCTCTAGACTTTTTTAGTACATCCTTGTAGTGTACTAAAGTCAATTTTGTAATTAATTAATGTCAATTAAGTAATTAATTAATTATCTGGTTATGGACTACCTAGAATGATTTTTATTAAAATATCACTGTAAACTCAGTCCAAGTAGGCACTAAAGTGAAAATAGTTTGATGACTCTCTGCAAGAATGGGTGAAACAAACAAACAAACAAACAAACAAACAAACAAACAAAAAGAATGGGTGAAACAGCATTCTGAGATCCTAAGAATGATGTTAGGGGATGTAGGCTATCTGAACTATAAAGACAGAGAGAGATTAAGCAGGGTTACACAAATGAAGCAGTCCTTTAAACAAATCACTGAGGCAGCAATAATGTATCCCTTACAAAGGTGTATATTTAAAGTTTGCACTCTAAATCCCTGCTAATTAGCCCAAAGATGAAGGGAACATTTTATTATACATCAGTTCTTAGGTCTCCTAGAACCCACAGATTTTGATCTAGTGAAGAAACTATTATAAACCAGGAACAATACAATCGTGATTTTTATTTGTATATTAGGTTTTACATAAAGAATGACTTCTATGTGATTTTTCATTGGGGGAGGTCTTTACAAATACAGAAAAATATTATATCTAGGCCATATGAATAAGAATATTTCTTTATTTTTTGGTTTAGAAATTTAAGCAATGAATTTAAAATAAGCAAGTAAATATATCAGCTATTTTCTTAGCAAATTATAATATATTTCACTCTTTAAACAGTTTTATATTTACAAAAAAATTGCAAAGACAACACCAAGAGTTCCCATATACTTCACATCCAGGCTCTTATTAACATATTACATCGGTTTGGTACATCAGATAAAGTTAATGAACCAATACTAACAGATCATTATTAACTAAAGCCCATATTTTATTTCCACCTCCTTAGTAATTAATGTTCTTTCTGTGTTCCAAGATCCTATAAAATACATGTAGTTGTTGGTCTCTTTGGGCTGCTATTAGCTATGGCAATTTCTCAGACTTCCCTTGTTTCTGATGACTGTAGTAATTTTGAGGAGCACTAGTCAGATATTTTGTAGGCTCCCCTCTATTGGGACATGTGTCTTATGGCTTTCTCATAATAAAACTAAGGTTATGGGTTTTGAGAAAAAGACCACAGACATAAAGAGCAATTTTTGTTACAGCCTATCAAGGGTGCTTACTATCTAGAGGATCTATAACTGTTGATGTTGACCTTGACATTGTGTGACTGAGGCAGTTATTGCCACTTTCCTCTGCTGCAAAATTACTTTTTATTCTTTTTATCTACACTATACTTTTAGAAAGAAGTTCCTTTAGGAAAAGGAACTTGTACTCCACCTCTTTTTTGAGAAGAGCATCTATATAAATTAATTGAAGTTCTTTTGCATAGATTTGTGTCTTCTCTCCCATTTATTTGTTATTAAATCACTTAATTCTAATTCTTTGAGAGCAAGCTCTATTATTTCCCCCTCTTGTTCTAGGAATGTAGACTGTTACCTTCACAACTACCACTGGGCAGGGGAAGAGAATAAAACTGGAGTATGTTTAAATGGCACCATTTCCTGTTCTTACTGAAAATCAGTTTGAATGTGGTCAAACTGGCACCAAGAAAGAAAGTGATGGATGTAGGATATCTGGGAGCTTGGGCAAAACTATGAGAAGACATAAAGAAGGTTCTTGGATAGGATGATGTCATCCCCATGCCCAAGTTAAGCTCTCATCTTATTTTATTGTTCATGTGAGAATATACCTAAAAAATTAATTATGAATGCGATTTTCTTAAACGTATAGCAGAATTCTCAAAGAACATTTAACCTTGGGGATTATAATAGCAGATACTATAAAATACATCAGAAATAAAAGATAGGAAAGAAAAACAATTCAGACAGGAAATGCAGATAAAAAAGATTGACCTGATGTTATTAGGATACAGAATTCCACCTCACACCTCAATCCCAGGCCATTTTCTTTATTTCCATGTAACTCACCAGTTTAGACTTCATTAAACTTTAAAATTTGAAGGTCATGAGTGTAATTGGACAAGGGTTTTTTGTCAATTTTTCAAATTGTTGAGATCACTAAAGTTGTTAGGCCATCAAACCCTACCCAGGAGCTTGACGACATCTGAATGCAAATTATATAAGGCTTGGCAGCTGAATGTTTAGAGCAAGGAGATTTTTGCATTTCTCTCTCCTTTGCCAAAAATCTGTTAGAAAGAGTTTTCCAAGAATGTTCAGTATACACACCTGGAGTGGTAATACATCAGTAATTCTTAGTCTCTGCCATGCCTATTAACCACCATAGAGCTATAAATATTCTCACACCACCAATCCCATCTCCAGAGATGTTTATTTAATTGGACTGGAATGCATTCTGGGAAATGAGATTTTAAAAGCCCCTAAATATTTTAATTTATGCCAAGGATGTGAACAAGGGAGATCCTTAACCTGGGAATTAAAGGAGACTCCAAAACTAAGGTTGTTTATTCTCACAAGTTACCTGCTTCTAGATCAGATAATCCCTCACCTAGTTGTCAGTATTTAATAGCTCTTCTGACCAATTGTTTGCTATTAGCTAATCATTTCATTCCTTCTAGGATCTTTCATATATATAGCTATATGCTCTACATACTGTTTCTGTAAACATAAATACTTAAATATTTATTACCCAAAATATGACCAGAATAATTTTGAGGATAACAGTGAATATATAGGCATAAAGAACTTCTGCAAGGTATTACATAAATCTAAGGATTTATTTATTTTTGGAAGGCCTTGATATCTTATACACCTACATTTTAGTAGACAAAACATTTTGGAAGTAGTAAACATATTTTTAATCCTAAAATTTTTTTATTTCTCAGGTCAGCATGTGCACATGAATATGTGCATAATATTTTTTAGTTTTAAATGTATAAATAGTAAGGTATATCATAGAACTAGTAAATATTAATGCATTGACTAAAATTAACTTTATGGCCTTTTACTTCTGCTACATTGCTTAATGTCCAAAAAGAGTTTAAAACCATATACAAATAAATGTTTACTCTTCCATCTACCTTGATAAATATCAAATAAAAACATTTCTTAAAAACTGGTTTCCCTAGAATATAGCTCTGAACTCTTTTCAAAGGCACTTGTAGCAATCTGAAGATAAAATTAAGATATCCTCCACAAATAAAACATATATAGAGAGGAAAACAGTAATTTCTTGGTGGAAATCATATTGTATATAATTCCAACAAGTAATACATATTCAGAGTAACTATCACTATGGAACCTCTGTGACTGTCATATAATAATATCTATCTGGTTCCAATTCATTTTAATATATTGTCATTGCAATGGTTAGGGCATCCCTCCCAGCAGTGATGGCTGCTTTGGTATTCCTAAAATAGCAGCTACCAAGAATTGTAAAGGTGTTTGAAATTTTTGTTTACCAATTACCTAGCCACAAGTTAGAAAAATTCCCCCACATGATCTCATTGATAATGAGCCAAGCCTTGATCTTACCAAGTCTCAGGGCATATTTTGTTTTGACCCACTTTTCTTCTGTTTCTTTTTCTCCCATAAGAATCACTAAGTATAAAATGTCAACTATAAAATTTTATTTCTTGATAGCATGTGGAACGAATGTTTCATGTGATTTATTTTTTATCTCGAGGGCTTATCTATCAACCTATTATTTAAACAGAACCAAGAAGCCTCTAAGAGGCAAATAAAAGACTTCAAGCAAGGGAAACAGTGACAAGATTAAATTTTAGAAAGATACTTCAAGTGGTTAATTAGAGGAAAGGATCAGAGGGCAAGAAGCTGGAGACGGGGAAGGTAAAAAGAAGATTGCCATATTCTGGGTGTTTAATAGGGTGCCAGTGGTAGCTACAAGCAGCCAAGGAGATGGACTGAACAATACAAATGTGATAATGTTGGCAGGAATTTGTGAGGAGGTAGAGGCAGTAAAAAAAAATTTCTAAGAAATTTGGTAGCGACACCAGAAAATATTTAAAAAGTATATAAAGAGCTCACATGCATCAAAACAAAGAGCAAAGAACACGATTAAAAAATGGTCAGAGGATCTGAACAGACACTTCTCCAAAGAAGAAATTCAGATGGTCAACAGGCACATGAAAAGATGCTCCACATCACTAATCATCAGGGAAATGCAAATTAAAATCACAATGAGGTATCACCTCACACCAGTAAGGATGGCCAACATCCAAAAGACAAGGAAGAACAAATGCTGGCAATGATGTGGAGAAAGGGTGACCCTCCTACACTGCTTGTGGGAATATAAATTAGTTCAACCACTGTGGAAAGCAGTATGGAGGTTCCTAAAAAAACTAATATTGGAAGTGCCATCTGACACAACAATTCCACTCCTAGGAATTTAAATGAAGAAAATAAGATCACAATTTCAAAAAGACATATGCTCCTCTATGTTTATTGCAGCACTATTTATAATAACAAGAGATGGAAGCAACCTAAGTGTCCATCAGTAGATGAATGGATAGTGGTCCATATACACAATGGAATATTATTCATCCATAAGAAGAAAACAAATCCTACCATTTGCAACAACATGGATGGAGCTGGAGGGTATTATGCTCAGTGAAATAAGCCAGACAGAGAAAGATAAGTACCAAATGATTTCCCTCATCTGTGGAGTATAACAACAAAGCAAAAACTGAAGGAACAAAACAGCAGCAGACTCACTGACTCCAAGAAGGGACTAACAGTTACCAAAGGAGAGGGGTGGGGGAGGGTGAGTGGGAACGGAGGGAGAAGGGGATTAAGGGGTATTATGATTGGCACACATGGGGAAGACAAAGCACAAAGAAGACAAGTAGTGACTCTGTGGCATCTTACTATGCTGATGGACAGTGATAGTGGGATGTTGGGGGAACTTGATAATATGGGTGAATGTAGTAACCACATGTTTTTCATGCAAAACCTTCATAAGATTGTATATCAATGGTAACTTAATTAAAAAAGAAGAAATTTGGTAATTAGGAGACAGGTAGACAGATCAAGGGAGGCTCTGTTTCTTTAAGTTAAATGGTGTGAACATATTTTTAGAGAGAAAGAAAGCAGAGGAAGAAGATATAGAATCTTATGCAAGAGACAGGCAATAATTGACATTATGATCCATAAGAAGTGGCAAGGAATGTAGTCATGAACTCAGGTAGAGCAGCTGGACAATGACAAAATATGTGCTGGCTTTTTCAAAGAGATGCACTTTGATAGGGAAGAATAAACATCTTGTAACTTTTGATGTAAAAATCAACCAATCAAATAAAAAACTGAAATGTTAATGACCTATATTTTCTCGGTAAAATAATGTATTTAAAAAATTTACCTTCAAGACAAAACACTGAACATCTCCATACGACCCTCACCCCATACCAAACACTCTAATTCTAAAATTCAGATTTCTCCATTTCTCACTTTTGCAAGCATATGTCCACACCCTATTTTGTTTCCAAATTCTCAAAAGCTAGTGCAAGAAAGCACATTTGCTCCACAAGAGAGTGAGAACTAGGACAGCTAAGAAGTGATGTAATAAAATGTGCTTTCAAACAGCAGGTAGGAAAAAAAAAATAATAATTGTGACACCAAGAGGTGATGCAGGCTAAATTTAAAAATTAGTTCAGCGTAAGTTTAGTATGTTAAAATATAAACAGCTTAAAATTCTGAATAGAATACATTTATGAGGCTAAACTCATCTGGAATTCATTACCTTCCTGAGTCCTCGAACATCATCTCCTAGACAGGGATGGTTTCCAATTGGATCTATGTGAGTGATGCTGTATGCAAGTAGAGAGAAGCTAAAACTGCTCTTGGGATTTTGGAAATGCTGACTTATTGCTGTGCTGTGAGGGATTTGCAAACTACATAAATGAGTCCACCCCTCACTCTTCTAGACTCCTTTTTATACATAAGCCCTGGAGAATGATATTGTGATCTGTTGTCAAATGCCTCTTCTGCTGTGATACTAAAGAAATTAACAGAACTTTTCATTAGTGTAGGAAACCTAATGCCAAGCGACATGCATTAGGGTACACACTTGGAGTCTTACGGACTGCATTCATGACCTGTTTTCTGCTACTTCATCCCTGGGTATGTGAGACTGCACAACTTACTTGAAGCTTTGATTCATCGTCCATGAAATGCAGGTGACAATAGAAAAATATTCAACATAGTAGAGTGGGATTATATGATAGCTTCCAGCACAGTTGCTGGCATATGTATACCTAGTTATTAAGGGCAGACTCTAGAGTACCTGGTTTTAATATCAGTTTTGGCACTTACTAGCTATATGTGAAAGAACAATTCAGTTAGGTTCTTCATTTGTACAGTGAGGATGATAATATTACTTTCTTGTCAAGGTTGTTATGAAGATTGCATGAGTAAAGGCAAGTTAAATGCTTAGAACAGTGGTGAAGAAAGGTTTAATTCTGATTGTGGTTTCTAAGATACATGTATATTGGTAATAGAGAAATGACTAATGGCATTCAGATTGACTATTCAATTTAGTAAGTGCTGAACTCAGCTCTATACAAATACAATAACAAGTCTTGTAAATCCTTCCATTAAGTGTTACAAAACGGCTAAGATTATCACTATCTCAGGTTTGGAACTTAGTAAGAAAATATCAAACTGGATATATATTTAGCTTCTTACTGAGAGATCAAATAGGTAAGTAAAGGTTTGTCTATGGATATGTCTCTGCATGCATATACACGGACATGTATGTGAGTGCATGTACCTGTGTGTGTGTGTGTTAGAGGCAAAGAGCAGAAAAAGAAGAAAACATGCCCTATATGTAGGGAACATACATACACAATTGTTTTAAGAGAAAGATAAATAAGGCTTATTTGTGCAAATATTTTCCACTTATCTTCCAGAACTAGTAATGCAGGTCTTGAATTTACTTTTGTTTGTCACTCAGCTAGACTACCAGGACAATTTTGTCTTGTACATCCTTAATATTTCATACAATGGAAAGTATAGTATGAAAGCTGTCTCTCTAAGTAGTGCTCAATAATTCTTTAACATTAGAGCAACAAAGGAAAAGTCATGCCTTTAAGACAGATAGGTCATCTTTAGTCTGGCATTCATTTTAATATATGTATCTGTAGGTTCTCATCAGAGAGCCATTTTCATCCATGTCAAATAGAAATTAACCTTACTCTTGTATCTTAAAGTCAGAGTTAAGAGGGCTTTTGTGGGTTTGAAGCAGGGTAAGTTCTTCTATTATATTTTCATTTTGTTCAAAAAATTTCATGCAAAAAGTCCAGCATTTGAACATAGGTGAAGAGTAGAACTTTGTCCTTTCATGTCAGGTGATAAACTACCTATCATCCTCTCTGTTCAACCTCCTCTAACTGTTGAGGGATCTCTGACATCCCTACATAAATCCAGAAGTTCAAAGAATTAATTAGAAAAACATCCTTATAGATCAATATTCTTATTTCATAACTCAGTGTTTCAGTTAAAAATATTATTGGCTTCAAACCTATGTGTGTGAATAGAATGTTGCATAGCCATCTATAAGAAAGTAACCACTGTAGAAAGTCCACACAGAGTTTGAACAATTAAAACAAAACAAAACAGATCAAAATAATTCCAACTTTCATCAAAAGGACATCCCAAAACCATAGGAAACAAGAGAGGCATTTTTATGGGCTGACATTAGTTTTTTTATCAAGCCAATAAAAGTCTAGGTTTTACACTATTGATTCATCCTGAAAGTAGTGACAATTAGATCTTAATGTTTTCAAAGATAATTAGAACCTCGTTTCTCATCACTGTAGGAAGGTGGGTTGAATGGTTGAACAGCTTGTGAAATCATGGCAGTTTGTTGCAGTTTTTCACAGTGCTGGCTTTAAGGTATCATATTACATATATATATAACCATCTTCAATCTTTCATTTATGAAAGCAAAAATATTTGTGAGTCTTGAAAAAAAATCTTAGAACAATTGGATATGTCCCTAATGCAAAAATATTTCACGAGTCTTGAAAAAATCTTAAAACAATTGTGTATGTATGTTCCCTAGCTCGGAAGTTATTCTCATTGGTTATAATGTTATCAGCAATTCTGCCATCAGGAAGCAGCTACACATTTTTTCATGAAGAAGTGATACGCATGTGATTATAACTTTGATATATTCTATGCCTACTAGAGGATATAAGAGGACACATATGTGTGTGTGCGCATGTGCCTACATATATTTTTGCTTAAGGTAACATCAATTATTACAACATAGTAGCAAGTTTATTTTTGATGATGAATATCATTGCATGTATTTGCCATAATATATTTGATAAATTGGGTATCTATGATGTACCTGGAATTTTTCCAGACCTATAAACTTCATAGGAATCTTTCTTGTTGTTCATTTTGGGAAATAGGTGATGTTTACATATTTTGCTTTATCTAAAATAATATCACAAAGCATATAAAATTCCTTGTGTAGTCTAAGCTGCCTGAAGTTCTTAACTAGAAAACTGAATTCTTTTTTATCTCTATGTATCTAGGACCTTGAGTGTGGTAAACATTTGAGATAGCTGTGCCTGAAATAGTTCAATAACAAAGTGGGCAAAAGAGAGGGAGAGTGGAGAGGAAAATTAATGACAGATACACTTCCAAAATTACAGTTAATCATGGTTTAGAATTATATGTCTCAGTTTACCTGTAAATGTAATCCCAAGATATAAAATTTATCCTAGAGTATTTGAAGACCATCAACAACCAGATCCCAAATGCATGATTGTTGTTTTAAATTAACTGACATTTATTCTTGGAGATTTTAATGCCATACTCTGCTTTGCAAGTTTTCTAATATTATTAATGATATTAAAAAGTAGTAATTAAAGTAATAACAATAATAATATTGGCAATAACAATTACACCACCCTAAAAAATAACAACACTGTTTCCTTCCTACATCATTTAAAGGGGAAAACAATGTGAATGAAACTTATGTGTGTTTGGGGTCATATATGGCTGAGCACCTCAGATTTCTAGACTTTGACCTTTAGGTTTTTACTCAAAGGAATATGCTGGTACACTTGTTCAAGCTGCTTAGCTCAACGCTGAAAGGTTAGGAAATCTGCCTGAGGTCACATAACTAGCACTATACAGAGCTAACTAAGGTCTGACAGCTCTAAAGCCACTGATGTATTTTTCTGTGTTGCCAAACAAAAAAAGATGTAAACAATCTCTTCCTACTAATACTCAAACTAGCTATTCACTACTTTGAAAATGTAGAGATGTTCCGCTCCAGGAAATGCAAGATTCTTTAGTTTTTGTGATTTAAAGACAAGAATGGATTTCTAGGCTCTAAAACTTGTACCCCCTCCGCTTCCCTTCTAACCTTCTCTCAGTAAATATTTATCATTATTGTGGGTGGCTCAATTTGTCAGGTGGTGGCGGTAGAGCTGCAAGCTTAATATGCCTACATTTCATGGATTTCATGAATTAAGAAAAAAATCATATTTTTTAAACATTTCAATTATGAGAAATGCGGCAAATGAAAAACACAAAGTGAAAGAAAAGAATAAAATCGGAGGCTTGCCCAAGTATGTGTAAAAGTCATGGCCATGGAATCCTACTTTAAAGGACAGCGTTAGCTTAACTTTGAAGCTGAATGTAAATGTATTGGGTAAAAAGAGAAGCGAAAGAGGGAGAGGAGCACCCGGGAAAGCCTCCCGCCAGGAAAAGCCCATTGTACGCTAGCTGCTGAAAGAAGATCCATATGGGGAACGGGGGCCAGAGTGGAGGACCCGAGCCATAGCAAACTACTGATGGCTTTAAAGGAAGATGCAACTTCATCACAGGAAGTATTTTTAAACTTCACTGTAAACTATTAATCACCTCTTTAATGATAAATGGGAACCAAATCAAATGTAAAGTTGATAGAATGATAGTTTTTGAATAACAAATGCTATGCATTATCAGTATTTTAGCAAAATATTAACATGTGTAATATAGGAAAAGAGAAGTATTTTTTTCACATGTTAATAACTTACTCTAAATATTTTTATTGAGATATAATTGACATCTAACATTATATTAGTTTCATGTACATGATTTGATATTTATATATATTGAAAACTGACCAAAATAAATAAATCTAGTTAATATCCATCAACATGGATTTAGTTATATTTTTTTTATCATGAGAACTTTAAAGATATACTCTCTTAGTAACTTTCAAATATTTAATACAGTGTTATTCACTACAGTCACTATGCTGTACATTATATCCCTATTATTTATTTTGTAACTGGAAGTTCGTACCTTTTGCTTCCCTACACCCACTTCTCCCACCCTCGGCCCCCTACCAATGGCAACCACCAAATTTGTTCTATCTAGGAGCTTTTTGTTCTGTTCTTTTTTGTTTTGTTGCTTTGTTTTGTTTTGTTTTAGAATCTACATATAATGGAGATCACATGGCTTTGTCTTCCTGTGTCTGACTTGCCTAGCATTATAACCTCAAGGTCCATCCATGTTGTCACAAACAGCATGATTTTCTTCTTTTTTTAATGGCTGAGTATTCCCTGTGTGTGTGTGTGTGTGTGTGTGTGTGCATGTGTGTGTATTTATACTGTTTTTCACAGTAGCTGTAACCATTTATATTCCCACTAACAGTGCACAAGGGTTCTCTTTCTCCACATTCTCTGCAACAGTTTAATTTCTTGTTTTTTTTCTGTAAGAACCATTCTATCAGGTGTGAGGTACTATCTCATTTTGGTTTTGATTTGTATTTCTCATAATCAGTAATGTTGAGCAGCTTTTTGCTCAACATTGATGCTACTGTTGAGATGCTACTGTTGGCCATCTGTTTATCTTCCTTGGAAAAATATCTATTCAGATTCTCTGCCCATTTTTTAAATCAGGTTGTCTGTTTTTTCACTATTGAGTTATATGAGTTCTTTATATAATTTGGATATTAACGCCTTATGATTTGCAGAAAGCATTTTTATAGAGCCACATTTTATAGGGAAATGCTTTTAAGTTAGTACTTAGCCAAATGTGCTACTGGATGCTGCTGTCATAAATGAAGTTTTTATTTTTCCTAGCCTTTTCCAAATGGTCTTCTAATATGAAACTATGACACCCACAGTCCTTGACATTATTGTCCACTTTTTTTTCCTCCTTTCAATATTTGGCAAGATGAATAAAAACTATTAGATTGATTGCATGTAACCACATTTGATATGTAAGAGAATTTTTTAAATCCATTAACTCTTGAATTGTTTTGTTACTTTTCCCTTAAACAATGTAGATATTATATATATATATATATTCACAAACTAAATTTTAATTTCTGAATATTCTGAAACTACTGATAGCTTAGCTAAGAGAAGAAAACCATACACACACTACATACAAGTATTCATAATATCAGTATTTAAGTATTTAGAGAGAACAAATTAATTTTAAATGTGAACCTTTGAGATAATTTTCATCACAGATATTTTAAAAATAAAAGGAAGATAGTATTTAATATCTAAATATAAACTAAAATACATTTCCATGTCATTAAAGATTCTTAACTTACATCATACATTTAATGGCTACAAAGAAGGCCACTGCTTTTCTCTACTTTTCATATTGTTTTTCAACTCTCATAACTTTCTTCTTTTGCCATGAATGCACTTATAAGTCATTGTCTTTCAATCTTCTTGTCAATGAGAAAATTATAGTAGATACTGAGACAAAAGGAGGAAGTGTGACATTCTTAATTAAGAACTAGGAAATTTAATTCTTTTATATGTACTTTCAGAATACTCTATTACTAGCTTTTCAAATATAGTAAATGCTAACATATAGGAATAAGAAAGTGCACAAAGATTTGTTTGCAGAACTATTCAAAGAACATTATAGTGTTGCAAAGATACAATATACTTAAAATAATTCAGATTAAATTAAAATTTATATTCATACAATGAATTTTTAGCAAGTCATTAAATGACACATTGAAAACAAAATATTGGAGAGTTCCAGAAATCCTGCAGCATTAATTATTCAAAGAAAATTTGATTCTTTCTAAACAGTGTTTGGATCATCATCCAAAATATTTATACAAATAAACAAAAAGTTGGAAAGAAGAAGTGACTTTTTTGCTTTTATCTGGATTGAAGTTTTATATACAATTTTAACTTTTAAATATCATTTGTTCAAATTGCTTTTTTGTAAGCCCATATTAACAATATTTAACAAAAGTATTCATTATTAAGCAAAAGGAAAAAATAAAGAAAGAGTCTTGAGGTAGGTGAGAACTTACTGAGGTAAGATGAAATCTGAGGTAGGTGAGATTTTATAGGAAGTCAAGAAATAGTATTAAATGTTTTTGTACATTCTCTCTCGCCTTTGCTACTGAAAAGAGCTGAATACCTCCTCCCAATCTGATGACATATCAACACAGAATGCATTATTTCTCTTTAGAATCACTCACAAATAACACTGTTTTTGTAAGAGAACTTGTTTCACTATGGTTATCATGGAAACATATCTCAAAAGCACTTTTTGAAACAATTTCAGTCAATTTTCTTTCCAAGTACTAAAATATTGGCATGTTCTCATTATGCAGTAGAAAATGTATTAAAAACTGTTATCACTGATTTGAAAATGAAAGCTGGTTTCACAAAAGTCTGACAATTATTCCTACATTTCTTATAAGAAAATAATATTATAGGGTTCATTTTAGTTTTTACTAGATACAATTGAAATTGGAATGCATAAAAAATAAGTGGTACTACATTTTCACACAAAAGTACTTATTGTCAGCCATAACAGGAAAACCTCTGCATGTAATTCAAAATCAAGCCTCTGTCTCCTGTCCTTATCTTTATTACTATTTTTATATTCTCATGTGTACCTTTGTCAAATAAGGCTCTGACCATAAAACAATTTTTATCTCAGGTGCAATTCTATTCAGATATTGGTGAAGCACTACAGCTATTCTTATGAAATAAAGTGGGAAACAGAATATTACAAAATAATTCAGGGCAAATAACTATACCACAAATTTAATGTCATCTCAAATCCTCAGTTTCCACAGTTTCCACATAAATTGACATAATTTCCTCAATTGACAATTCACTGTTGTCTGTGGAGGTAACATGCTAGGCTACATTTCATTTCCTGTTATTTCAAGTAAGTAAGTAAGGCCATGTTGCAGGGATTTTAGGATTCAGCCTCCTCCTTACTCTGTTTCACTGTTAAGCAACAAGGTCTGGCCCACTGAGGGAAACTGGGCCAGTCATCTATGAGCGGTACAGGATCCTACAAATAACAGCAGTTAATATCTTAGTACTTGACAGTAACTGTATTAAAAATATAAACCGTGACTAGTGATCTTCCCAACAGCATTTTTGGGGATGTTATTAATAGGTTAAATGATTTCATAGGTTAAAAAGAAACAACTGAGGCTTGGAGAAATCATGGAACTTTTTGGGGGTAGAGACCTGATGAACAGCAGAGCCAAAATTTTAATCTTTGTCTGACTACACAATCATCAACGACATCCAGTAACTGCCCAGTGAAGTAAGTGTTGCTGGGCAGCTGCATATGGGAGTGTCGCGTGCCCCGTCCTCGCCGGCAAGAACAGCACGCAACAACAGCAGGATTCTTCTGCAGAAAGCTTTATTCTTCAGCTCTTTGTGAAACAAATGAGTTGGGCAGGACCCAGAGGGGAAGGAGAGGCTTGCTTATATAGTTCTCATGCTCTGACCTGGTTGGTGCGGCTCCATATGCCTTATTAGCATAACCATTTGGTGGGTCTCATTGGTCCTTATGCCAAGGCGCAATTAGCATGTAGTTTAGTGGTGTGGGATGATTTGTCATTAGGAAGTTCGGGGCCTTCCGGCTGCCCTGCATTGGGCGCTATTTTCTGAGCGCGGCTGCCAACATCTCCCCCTTTTTTGTCTAACAGAAGCTCAAGGCGGAACTTGCCAGCAGAGGCGGAGACAGAGGCCTGACCTCCATCATACTTCCTGATGCCCCCTTTTTGGAGAGGGGTTCTGGGCATCTACCCCTATGCAGTCAGGCATGCCTCTCAGAGGGGTCCAAGACCTCTTGCAGTGCTTTGCCTCACATCCTCTGGCTGGCGTTGGGACCGCTTGGTACAAAGGGTTTGGACCTTTTTTCTCAACCCTCTTGCAGCATGAGCTTCTTAAAGAAAGCTGTGATTAAGCATTGAGGTACTCGGGCCTGGTGCAGTGCCACATGGGCTCAGGGTGCAAGAGCTACCTCAAGCTAAAGCCGAGCTTCCTTCTTAAGCATGTTGAGCCACACTTGGGGAGAGGCGCCAATGTCTATCGCCATTAGGGCTTGAGCAAGGATCACCTTGTCCTGCTTATGTTGGTTGCGGAGTCTGCATAACAACCAGAGTAAGAGCATGAGACCTCCAAGCAGGAACACGCCCATCCCAGCTATGCCCGCCCACTCCTTGACGTGGGAGAGAGCTCTGAGGAACCAGGAAGAGAGTCCTTCCGCTACGGAGATATCTAGACGGGTGGAGTTGATGTGGATAATTTCTCGCCGCAGCTCTTCTAGTGTCCCATCGAAGTCTTGGGACCAGTTTCCTGAAAGATACTGGGACAGGTCTCGTGACAGATTAGCTGCCCATGTAAAATTTTTATATTGAATGCTAGTGATGCAGAGGGCACGATATTTCCGCTCACATCCCAATTGGGCCATTTGCTAGAGCACCTCTATTTGTTCCTCCACGAGATCTATGCGTTGATTGAGGATCATTATTCCTCCTTTCAGTTTGCCATCAAGTGTGGACTGTTGGTCCAGGGCAGAAGCTACTGAGGCTGCAAGGTTATTGAGCTCTGTAGCCGATTTGATGGAGGTGTCTAAAGCTATACCAGCGGCGGTGGCTGCGACCGCGGTCGCGGAGATCAGGAGCACTATGGCGGCTGTAACACCGAAATCGCGCCTTTCTCGAAACAGAGTCATGGTGTTAGGAGCGTCTACGGGAACAGGGACCCAACGGGGGATGCGGACTACCAAAGCATTGGTAAAGTTACGCGCATCCCAACACTGAGACAGAAAGCAGGTTTCATTGGAGCAGGAGTTAAAGCTACTATTGGATAAGATAAACAGAAATGGGGGGTATACGCATACTGGAGAAGGTGGAAAAAGGGAATTAGGTGACTCTGGACCTGATTTTGCTGAACACGTGTAGTTCTCGTTGTTATGGGTCATGATCATGTTCCAGTGTGCGCGCATGTGGTTATTCTCGCACCAAAAGGTGATATTTTTTACACCGATTCCCCCACCCTGGAGGGCGGAAAAGGGGGAGAGGTCGGTACACGAGCCATTGACTCCACACAGCATCTATTTATGGAAGGGGTTCATGCTCAGCTGCTGATGAAACTCGCCTTCGAGCACCTTTACTGGCCACCAAGCCTCATTGGCTGGCCGTCCCTCCATATCTGGGGAGATGGTAAACTCCTGCCTCTCAGTTGCCCACGTTACTACAGTTGACTGACAGTCAGTCCAGGGCCACAGCTCTCCCTCATAGTCGCCCACACAATGGGAGGCATATTTGGGTTGACGAGGCCTGTCGGTGGAATTGTTCCTGGGAGAGTGTACAAATGTGCCATTGATCCAGAGAACCATCTGGTGGATAGTCATGTTCTTATAGGGCGGGCTCCCTTCCTTATTAGGCCCTTCAAATTTAGCTGACATAACGGGGAGGCTACTGGCCTCTAGAATTATGTCACTGAACCATCCGTATTTCCTCCGTTTCAGGGAGATACAGCCAGCTAGATTCTGAGTGGTGAAGCATAATGACCCATTAGTTACGAAGGATCGGTTTTCTCCCAGGGGAGCTACTAGGGTGTCTTTAACTAGGTAGGGCAAGTTCATACTAGAGTTGGTGGTGAAAAAGTGGGGAAAAACGGCTGCATTGAAATGGACAGGCATAGGCTTAGGAAAGGCAGACAGGATTCCCCATCTCAATACTCCCTGAGTCGGGGTCTCCAGTGTCAGGAGCAGGGTCAGGAGGTACAGCGAAGTCATCTCCTTTGTTTAGGACTTTCCTCGTTAGGCGCTCCGGGATCCAGAAGGGATTTTCTTCACCCTGGGGGAAAACACACACAGCTCCCCTGGATCTGATTATGATTGGATCTGGGCCCTTCCATTGGTTAGATAACACGTCCTTCCATTTTACTAGTTCTTGTGGGTCTTTTGGCCACTGATTATGGCAATCCGCTGCTGTATGGCCTTGAGCATCCAGATTCAAAAAATTTATAGTGAAAAGTGCTAGGGCTATGGCAGTTTTTGGTGTGGGGGGTATATCTTCAATTCCCCCTTTTTGTTTAAGTAAATAGGATTTGAGCGTGCGGTTCGCGCGTTCCACAATCCTTTGACCCTGTGGGTTGTAGGGAAGGCCAGTGATATGTTTTATCCCTATGTGATGACAAAATTGAGCAAATTTTGTAGAGGTATAGGCTGGGCCATTGTCTGTTTTCAGAATCTGCGGTAACTCCCATGCGCTCTAAGCTTCAAGGCAGTGCTGGATGACATGGGAAGCTTTCTCTCCTGACAATGGGGAGGCAAAGATGACTCCTGAACAAGTATCTACGGATACATGTACATATTTCAGTTTCCCAAAAGACGAAATATGCGTCACATCTATTTGCCAAACTTGTAAAGGCCTAATACCTCTGGGGTTGATCCCTACATGAGGTGCGGGAAGGAAGCTGCAGCAGTGTTGGCAGCTAAGGACAATGTTCTTAGCTTCGGCCCTGGTTATGCTAAACCGCCTGCGCAGCGTTTCGGCAGTGACATGAAACTGTGTGTGGAATTTTGAAGCTGTGGTGACAGGGTCTAGCAGGGGAAAGGCTATGCTTCTGGTTGCGAGGTCTGCCAGGTGGTTGCCTTGGGTCATAGGCCCGGGAAGGCCTGAATGTGCTCTGATATGAGTTATATACAAAGGAGATTGCCTATGAAGTACTGCTGATTGTATCTGTTTGAACAAAGTGGCTACTGGGCTGGACGCTTTAATTAGCCCGGCTACTTCTAGAGATTTGACTGCATTAACTACATAACAGGAGTCAGACACAATATTTAAAGGTTCAGGAAAGATTTGTAGGACCTCTAAGACTTTGCGACATTCCACTATTTGTGGAGTGTCAGGCGTGTAGCCTTTTGTCACAACTTTGCCATCATGGACATAGGCACCTGTGCCTGTCTTAGACCCGTCTGTGTAAACTGTTTTTCCATGAGGCAGCGGGGTTAGGCTAGTGACCCGAGGAAATACTAGGAGATGATTTTTGGCGAAGTTGATGAGGGGATGTTTAGGGAAATGATTATCAAAGGTTCCTGAGAAACTGTAAGCAAGTATGGCCCAATCATCGTTCATAGCACATAATACTTGTATCTGTTCTACGCTGTAAGGGGTTATAATTTTAGCTGGAGCCTCTCCGAAATGTGTCATGGAGGTTTTTACTCCTCTCAGAGCAAGTTTGGCCACGGCTGCCGGATAGTACTCTATTGTCCTAGCCTGAGAGGCTTGGGGATGGATCCAGATCAGTGGGCCGTGCTGCCATAAAACTGCTGTTGGCAGCTCTGGGGTGGGAAGGACACACAACTCAAAGGGTTCATTCGATTGCACTCTATTTAATTGTGCTGTCATCAAAGCCTGTTCCACTTTGCGAATGGCTTGTAATGCCTCAGGTGTGAGGGAGCGCGGTGACGTTAGTTGTGGGTCTCCTTCTAGGGTTTTAAATAGTGGAGTCAATTCAGTGGTGGGTATCTTTAAGTATGGGCGCAACCAATTAATATCTCCTAGGAGTTTTTGGAAGTCATTCAAATTTCGCAATTGATTATGTCTTATCTCAAGCTTTTGGGGGCAAATTACATCTGTGTAAATGGTTGCTCCTAGGAATTTGCTAACACTAGATTTTTGGACCTTCTCGCTTGCTATATTCAGTCTCCAATTTTCTAGGGATCTAGTGAGATCTATATATGCTTCTTCTATTTCCGCTGGTTGTGGGGAGCAAAGAAGGATGTCATCCATGTAATGGATGATCTTTAGCGTGGGATAGGTCTTACGAATTGGGTCTAGCGCTCGCTGAACGTACAGTTGACATATGGTGGGGCTATTTGCTATTCCTTGAGGGAGGACCTTCCACTGAAATCTGGCATCGGGTTGTTCATGGTTAATAGCTGGCAAAGTAAAAGCAAATCTTTCCCTGTCCTTGGAGCTTAGAGGTATAGAAAAGAAACAATCTTTAATATCTATTATGAGCACTTTCCATTCTTTGGGTAAGGCAGAGAGGAGTGGCAGTCCCCGTTGTACGGGTCCAAGCATTCTCATTTGAGCATTTACTGCTCTCAGATCATGAAGCAACCTCCATGATCTTGACTTTTTCCTGATTACAAATATGGGTGTGTTCCATGGGGACACAGAAGGTTCTAGGTGTCCTACTTGGAGCTGCTCTTGCACTAAGCAATGAGCTGCTTCTAATTTTTCAGAGGATAGGGGCCACTGAGGAACCTATACGGCCTCCTCTGTGAGCTAAGGTATGGGCATGGCATCTTCAATGGCCCCTATGAAAAACCCAGGCTATGACGGTCATTCTTTACTTTGGACAGGATGGGCTCTATGTGTCCCTGTTGGTGTTTCCCCAGCCCCTTGCCAGGGATGTATCCCATGTCCATCATCATGCCTTGGGCGGGGGTGGAGTATTTATTAATGAGTTTGAGGCCTAAGTCTCTCATGACATCCCTCCCCCATAAATTGACCAGTAGAGGGAGTACATAAGGGGTGACTGTACCCTCTTGTCCTTCAGGGGCTCGCCATTTCAATGGTTTGGCACTAATTGAAGGGCTTGACTCATATCCTAAACCTTGTAATGAATGTGAGGATTGGGTCACAGGCCACTTGGAGGGCCACTAGGTTGCAGAGATAATACTTTTATCTGCTCCAGTGTCTAGGATTCCCTCAAAGCTCTTTCCCTCTATTTGAAGAGTTAATTTTGGTCTGTCTGCTAAATCTAATACTATGAAGGCTGAATCTCAGTCAGAGGAGCCGAAGCCCCTTTCTCCCCTCTCCGTGTTGGTAGCAGGATAATTGGCGTGGAGACTAGGTAAAACTAAGAGCTGGGCTATGCGGTCTCCCGGGGATATAGGATAGATTCCTCTGGGAGCCGAACACATGATTTTTACCTGTCCTTCATAATCTTGATCTATAACTCCGGGATGAACTACTAGGCCTTTCAATGCAGCAGAAGAGCGCCCTAGGAGTAACCCAAGGGTATTTGGTGGTAGGGGGCCTTTAAAGTCTGAAGGGATAGGCTGAACTCCCATCTGTGGAGTCAACACTATTCTGGTGGTGGCACGGATGTCCAATCCCGCGGAACCTGAAGTGGCTCTCCTTGGGGGGCCTGGTTGTTCCCGAATGACACTTGCGTGCTGGTTGCCCTATATATTTGCGGGCCCTGGTGACGGGGGCCCCTCTGGGCGTTTTTTGGCAACTCTAAGGGTTTCCCTTCTATATCTTTAATAGACCGGCACTCATTGGCCCAATGCCTGCCTTTCTTACACTTAGGGCACAACTCAGGGGTCTTTTGGGTTGTTTGTTCTGAAGCTGGGCTCCTACACTCTCTCTTTATATGTCCTAATTTCCCGCATTGAAAGCATTTGATACTTCTGTTAGTGATCCTGGCTTGTTTGTGGCTCTGTAATATGGCCGCGGCTAGGCCCGCATTGGTGAGTGGCCCTCCTATTTCTCTACAGGCTTTCAACTAGGCATGTATCCCTTTTTGTTTCCAGGGTGTTATCGCCTGTCTGCATTCCTTGGTACATTGTTCAAATACTAATTGCTCCACTAGGGGCATTGCTTGTTCCTGATCTCCAAATATTCTGCCTGCGGCCTCCATCATACGAGCGACAAAGTCAGAAAATGGCTCGCTCAGCCTCTGAATAATTTTTGTCAAATTGCCTGATACTTCTCCTTTGTTGGTGAGGGCTTTCCATGCCTTGGCGGCGCACGTGTTTATTTGTGCGTATACCTGTAAGGGGAAGGCGGTCTGGTTGGCTACCCACTGTCCTTGGCTCGTCAGCATATCTTATGACCACGCAGGCTGTCCTTCGGCCGCGTTTGCGCGTGCCTGGGTCATGCTGATATCATGCCACAATGCCTTCCATTCTATGTATTGCCCCATACTAGAAAGGCATGCTTTAGTTACATATTGCCAGTCTGCGGGTGTCATGGCTGTCTCTGTTAATCTCTCAACTTGTGCTATGGTATAGTTAGCACTGACTCTATAAGCCCGAACGGATTCTGCTAACTCCTTAACTTGTTTATGGCTCAGGGGCTGGTGAGAGCGTACGCCATTATCCTCAAATACAGGAAACATTTGTCTAATTGCCTGAAGAGTATCTGGGTGGCAAAAGGAGAGTGCGCCACTCACGTAAGGTGGCGGGGCAACGGGCGTCGGGGGACACCCTGCTTTCATTTTTTCCTTGGTCCGCTTTTCAACTTTGCTGGTTCCCTTACTTCTGCACTTTGCGGTTTTATTCTCTTCCCCTTCCTCTGCGGACGTTAATTCCTTCTCAGATTCCCTATTGGAGAGTTGGAGGTCTCTCAACTCTTTCCAGGGGTATTTACTATTTTCTCCGAGGCGATCGTCACTCGCTTCTCGGGGCTCTTTCGCTTTTGCCCTAGGCGGGCTTTCTCCCTCACTCTGAGGTTTCTTTACCTTCGTTTTTGTGGCCTTTTTTCAGCCGCGCGCGCTCTCTGTTTCCCATTCCGTTTCTGACATGCTCTCTTGGATATCTGTCAATGCTCTCTGACCTTCTTTTATTACCTTTTCACATCTCTAATCTTGCAGACAAGCTTTAATCAGTTTCCAGAGGGGCCTGGTGCCTCCCCTCAGGCTACCCTCCTCCTCCTCTCTATCAAGATCTTTCCCCAGTTTGTCCCAGCTCGGGATTGAGAGGGACCCTGAACAAATGAACCAGGGGGCCACATGGTCTATCTCTTTCACAAAAGATCCTAAGACTTTGCTGGAGACCTTCAAGTTTCGCTCTTTGAGAGTTGTCTGCAGCGCCGTGACTAATGACGGTGCATTCCCTATGGTGCCTCCTTATTTACAGAGAACCATCAACCATCATCCTAAAAAGCAGGGGCTTCTCGGAACTTACCCCTCCGGGCTTTCTTCTGACCTGCAGTTCTGAATCCTCTCCAGATGTCTGAAGGGTCCTCCCTGTGCCGGTGATGTTCTGGTTCCCGGGATTCGGCACCACTTGTCGCGTGCCCTGTCCTCGCCGGCAAGAACAGCATGCAACAACAGCAGGATTCTTCTGCAGAAAGCTTTATTCTTCAGCTCTTTGTGAAACAAATGAGTTGGGCAGGACCCAGAGGGGAAGGAGAGGCTTGCTTATATAGTTCTCATGCTCTGACCTGGTTGGTGCGGCTCCATATGCCTTATTAGCATAACCATTTGGTGGGTCTCATTGGTCCTTATGCCAAGGCGCAATTAGCATGTAGTTTAGTGGTGTGGGATGATTTGTCATTAGGAAGTTCGGGGCCTTCCGGCTGCCCTGCATTGGGCGCTATTTTCTGAGCGCGGCTGCCAACATGGGAGGTCTCTCCCTGCACACCAGGTGAAACCTCAACCTGGATAGAGGAGGGTTCTTGACTCTGAATGAGAGAGAATTCTCGGGCAGGTCCGAAGAGTGTAGGTAAGGAAGGAATGTATTAAAGCGAGAGCAGAAATGAAGAGCAGCAGCCTTGTAGGAGGCAGAAAGCAGGAAAATGCAGAGGTGCAGAGGGGAAGCTTGCTAAACATTTTCTTGGAATAGGGCAGACTCCCTCTCCATCTCTTAAAGCCAGGGTCACTTGAGTTCCTGCGTCCACTTGGATCTGCACTGCGTGGGGACCAGCCCTGACACCCCAGGATTTGGGGAACCATGGAGCATGGAATGGAGATTATGTTCTGAGAACTTCCCAAAGAAGGGAGATTTTCAGGCAGGCTACTGCAGCTGCAGTTCCGTCCTGGTCACCCAGTTGACGGGAACTTGCAGGCCCAAATCTGAGCTCTCGGCAGCCCAGCCCTACTTATCAGGAGTAAAATGGGGACTTGGAATAGAATGAAAGAGCAAAAAGACAAAATGCAGTAAGTGGAGCAGTGAGAAAACTTTATTTAAAGGTATACACTTAAAGAGAGAAAAAGTGTGGGCATCCTCAGAGAGGAGGCAAGCTAAAAGGCTGGGGGTTCCCGCTTTTAAGGATTTTCAAAGGGCCAGGTGTCTCAAAATGCTTATCTGTGCTGAGACACATTAAGTCTCTTCTATTATCAGTCCTCCAGGTAATTCTGCAAAATTAACTTAACACAAGAAATTGGTCAATTCCTCTCCAGGATAGCAGCTTCCCTCTGGGAACATACCAATTGAGACCGCCCACCCTGCCCCCAAAGGGGATTGAGTTGTATTGTCTGTTTGCTAAAGAATATGTTCGGAATCTTACTTTCTAACTTCCTGGCTTTTAAAACGGAATCTCAGCTTTAAGATGGCATCATTCCTGTTCTTACTATACTGTTTATATTTCAGCATTTTTCATTATAAACAGGAAAATTAACTATGATGCTTGTCTCAGGTCCCTGCCCTACAGCATAGGAGTAAGTACAAAAAGAAGAAAACTTCAAAGCTATCAGTTAGAAGAACCATTGGAGACTGTTAACAAGATCCATATATAAAATTTCATGAACAGAAGAGAGATAGAGTTAGAACTAACGAGTAAGGCAAGTTCTTGAATGAATAAGAAACAAAGATACTAAGCTATTATCATGAACACATTTGATACAAATGTATATTGGTCATGGGATCCACTGAGACATACATTCACCATCAAGACCTCTGCATTCTAGGAAAGAAGCTAAAGCAAAATCTGAAACATTAAGCAGTTTAAAGTGTGTCTAATGAGTGGGAAGTGATACAGTAAAGAATGTACCCATTTAGTGTGTGTGTGTGTGTGTGTTAATTACTAAAAGTGCATTTATCCATTTTTGCATTTTCTTCAAGAAATACAACTCAGGATATAACTACTAGAAAGCCATTAACTGGCTGTAGTGAATCAAACACTTTGACTTTACGATGAACACCAAAGCCAATCCTTAGTTTTTAAAAAATGCTCATAACAGTGTATGTTGTTCCTTAGCTTTAGACTTAAAATTTTTATCATTTGGTATTCTCTATATCCACTGAAGGAACTCAGTTCACCTTTATCTTGAGAAAGTGAGGAAACCATTAAATGGATGAAATTAAACTTAAATATCAACATATTTGATTGTCCTTTAAAATTTTTAATTTAGCTATGATTAACATTAGTTTAAATCAAGTATAATACCCAAGAATTTAAAAAATCTAACTGGCTTTATTTTGTACTGATGATATATTTGTGTATATATATATATATATATATATATATGTAGTATTTGTAAGTATCTGATAGAATATTGCTAATAAGTAACAAATATTTTCTAATTGGGTATCAGGTATTGCAATTAAAAATAGAACCTTATAGATAGTATAGTTAATATACTTAGTAGCTTTCTCAGTATGTGGTGAACACTTACTACTGATGTTTAACCTTATATTCAGCCCTCTCCTACCCTCCATATAACGCCTTTCTGCCCTCATAAGGATGGTGAAAGGAACCAAAGTTAAAAATGCAAAAACAACAAACAGCAATAAACAAGCAAGCAAAATTTTACTGATCAATGGGTGCTAAGCCAGTATAAAAAGAGGACAAAAATATTTTGAGGGGTTGAAACAACTCACTTATTTGGGACAAAGTTTGTCATTCTAAGCTTTCTCTAGACTTTCACAGGATCAACTCTTCTGTTGTCTTCTGCCAAGAACAATACTCACAATATTGCTGGATATGACAATAAATGGTTTTGTGTGGTGACTGAGCATCTCCACTTTGAATCAACTTCCAATACCTCCCAAATACAATTTATTTTCCTCTCTATTCCTTCCAATGAACATTGCCTTTAAAGAATAAATTAAATGCATACATGTATTTTTGTAACATGTTAGTCCCTTGTGCCATACAATTTCCTTTGGGATTTGTTTAATAGCTTCTCAAATTATTCCATTGTCTATGTAGATGTAACAACAAATAGTCTTATTACTTGCATAATAAAACTCTTCATGAGTATACTGCAACTATATTAACACCTTTTAGATAAGAAATTTTCATTTAGTCTTCTTTGTAGTATTATTTTAACTAGTACAACACATTTTATTTCCCAGAGCCTCACTGTTATGTACGTGATGGGTCTAAAAAAATGTACTTCATTGGTGCTGTTAAGCTTCCAACTATTGTGTAGGTCATATTTCTTGTCTCTAATTCCCCATTCAAAGATGAAACTATCCCCAAAAGAGAGGGATATGGCACTGTAAAAATGGCAAACCCATAGTTTCATCAGTTACTAAAAAACATAGATCAGTGGTTTGGTGATGGAGTAGTGAGTGTTGAGTAGGTGAAATACCAGGGTTTTTAAGGGAGGTAGTGAAACATACCTCCCCAAATGGTAATGGTGGATACATATCACTACATATTTCTAGAATTTAAAGGCACAGTGAAACTTAATATATGTAGATTTAAAAATAACAGTAATTAAGGAGGTTGGGTAATACCAGGATGGAAAACAGAACAATCTAACTGTATTTGCAAATGTATAGAACAATCTTACTGAAGAGGGTAGAGGAAAAATTGTGTTGCCATAAGCAACTTTAGAATTTAATACAATCTATAGGACTAAAGTGAAATGTACATATTAACACTGAGCTCTACTAAATAAAATTAATAATAAAAGGTTTTTCACTGTTGGAATGAGAGGTAACAGATAAGCAAGGAAAAAAGGCTAAAAAAATGCAATAATTGGTAAGAGGTAGAGCATCATGAATTCGTGCTTAACATATACATATGGATACAAGTAAAAATATTTATAGATATGTCTACATATCTATAGTACTTAGTATAAACATGCATATTGCCTTGTTCTGCCAGCTGTGAGCGCTTAGAAATAACTATACTGTAACAGCAAGAAGCAAACCTAGTACCTAGATCCTTGGCCCTAAAACCATTCTCCAATAAAAAAGACCAGAGCTCCTTGGAGACATGACCAGTTCTAGGGCTAGAAATACATAAGATGAGACTGAGCATCTTTTAATGTCATAAAGTAAAAAAGTACTAAAAAAATGAGGATATTTCAAAAGGGCATAGAACTATTTGAAAGAATTTTCAGTGGTCAGAGATGGAACAAGTTGAGCAATAATATAAATAAAATAGTATTAGATTATAACCCAATGGAAAATACATTTCCATGAATCAATATTAATATAAACAAGTAACTGAATGAGTCTAAAAATGATGGAGAAGAAACAAGTCTCTCTTGCAAACAGATTCCAAATAATTTATGTTGATACTCAACACTCAAGGAGATGAAGCAATATCTCATACTCTTTTAATGTGAGATGAACGTAGTAGCTTTCTTTGAAAGAAGAAAGTACAGAAAGGGGTAAAATTAGTAACTTCATCATGGAGAAAACTGAGAAACACCCCTCAGCCAGGTGATCAAGATTAGCATTAATAGTGATGTCATGCTGGTAATACTTGAGATAACATGATGACAATGGCACTTCTGTGTTCTTCCTCCCTACATTTCAGTCTCATCATGAGAGAAAAAAAAAATTCTAATTGAGAGGTCTTCTCCAAAATATCTGAGCAGTATATCTCAAAATTATCAAGGTCATTAAAAACATACATGAAAGTCTGCTAAAAGCCTAACAAGACATGACTAATGTAATATAGGATCCTAGCTAAGGAAAAAGGCTATTAGTGAAAGACTAAAGATATAGTAATAATGTGTATACACCAATAATAATGTATCAAACTTTTTATCATCAAAATTTATGGCAAACTGGATACATATATTTAAAACCAGTATGCATATAAAATGATAATTTTGCATTCATCTAGATGTGGCCAGAGAATGGGTGGTGGCACCAAGAAATGAAAAACAGCTGTTGCTATTGTAATAGATTAATTTAATTTTCAACTAAGTTTAATGCTATTATAATACTGTTAGACAATAAATAAAATATATAGGGAAGAATTGGGATTTTTTTTTTCAGGTTTCTTACACAAAAGAAGCAAAATACAATAAAACTGCCCCCTTGCGGTTACATTCATTGTTGCTCTGAGGGCCTGGGGAAACTTTTGTTTCTGTCCTAGTGTTTAAATCCTCCTAAATTCTTGGTTTTGTTCTCTGGGAGCTCCAGTAGTTTGGGGCTATGGGGAAAAAGTTGTTGGATATTGATTCAATTTTAGCTGAAGTCAAAAAATAGATGTTTTTGACTCTTGCTAAGGTTTTGTTCTTTACAGCTCTTCCATAGTGTATTTCATGCTAGACATCCCAAAGTTTTAAATTGTTTTTATCTGAACTGAAAATACCCTCTTTCTAAATCACCCCTGTCCCCTGCATTTTCTATTTCTGTTTAAGTCACTAAATTGTACAGTTTCTAACCTTTTTCTTCCCTAACATAAGAAAGATTCCCACTTTCTATAGATTTTACCTCATTTCAATTATCACTTTAGTTTATCCCTTTGTTACCCCATCTGGTTTTTCCTTGTTTTTAATAGCCTTTATTTTTGTGGGCAATTTTAGGTTTACAGAAAAAATGAGCTGAGAGTAGAGTTCCCCTACTCCCTCTGCCCCACATATGCACAGCTTTATGTACTATCCTTATCCAACACTGCAGTGACATGTGTTACTACTGATGAAACTACACTGACACATCATTATTACCCCAAGTCCATGGTTTACTAGAGAGTTCATTCTTGGTACTGGGCACTCTCTGGGTTTTGACATGTATAATGAGTTGACATGTATCACCACACACATAGTATCATCACAGAACACATATAGTATCATACAGAACAGTTTATTGACCCAAAAATCCTCTATGCTCTGCCTATACATCCCTCCCTCTCCTCTAACCCTTTGTTGGTGACCACTGATCTTTTAACTATCCCCATTGTTCTGCCTTTTCCAGAATGTCATAGTTGGAATTTTCCAGTATGCAGAATTTCCAGACTAATTTATTTCACTTAGAAATATTTAAAGTTCCTCCATGTCTTTTCAAGGCTTGAGAGCTCTTTTTTTTTTTAAGCTCTGGATAATATTCCATCATCTACATCTACGATGGTTCATTTATCCATTCACCTACTGAATGACAACTTGGTTGCTTCCAAGTTTGGACGATTTTAAATAAAGCTGCTGTAAACATCTATGAACAGGATTTTGGGTACCCCAGTTTCAACTCTTTTGAGTAGTAGCAAAAGTAGTATTCGATTCTTGCTGAGTTTTATTTTACTCAAAAGTAAATACCAACGGGCATGATGTCTGTATAATCATATGGTAGATATGTAAGAAGCTCCCAAATGTCTTTCCAAAATGTTTGTACCATTTTGCATTCCCACCAGCAATGAATGAGAATTCCTGTTGCTCCACATCTTTGTCAGCATTTCCTATTAGATGTGTAGTGGTATCTCATTGCTGCTTTACATTTCAAGTCCTTAATCACATATGATGTTAAATATCTCTTCATGTGCATATTTGCCCTGTGCATATCTTCTTTGGTGAGGTGTCTGTTGAGGTCTTTTACCCATCTTTTTTAAATTAAGTTGGTCATTTTGTTATTGTTGAATTTTAAAAGTTCATTGTGTACTTTGGTTAACAGTTCTTTATCAGATGTTTCTTTTGCAAATATTTACTACCTTTCTGTGGTTTATCTTCTCATTCTCTTGAAAAAGCATTTCACAGAGCAGGGTTTAATTTTAATGAGCTCCACCTTATCAATTTTTATTTCATGGATCATGACTTTGGTGTTGCATCTAAAAAGTCATCACTATACCCAAAGTCATCTACATTTTCTTCTATGTTATATCCTAGAAGTTTGATTCTTTTAAATTTTATTTTGGGCTATGATTCACTTTGAGTTAATTTTTGTGAATCCCATAAGGTTTTTGTCTAGACTTATTTCTTTGTTTTCTGCATGTGGATGTTCAGTTGTTCCAGCACCATTTGCTGACAAGACTATCTTTTTTCCATTATATTGCCTTAGCATTTATTGTCAAAGATCAGTTGCTATATTTAGGTGGGTCTATTTCTGGGCTCTCTGTTTTGTTCCATTGGTCTTTTCTTTAGATAATACCACACATTGTCTTGGTTACTGTAGCCTTATAATAAGTATTGAAGTTGGGGAGTAATAAGTCTTTGTTTTTTTTAAGGCCTCTATTAGCCTTCACACCTTGAATTGGTTTTGTTCTAGTTCTGCCTACACTGCTGCCACATCATTTTGACAAGGGCTCTAATCATGTCATATCCTTGCTTTGAAAATTCTAACGGTTTCCATGGAGTTTTCAATTAAGTACCCACTGGGTAGTTCTATATTTGAACTCCCTGCTTACCTTTGTAGTATCACCTTCCATGACTACCCTATTTTACCCTGTAGCCAACCAAATTGGTTGACCTCCTTGCTCCTGAATCACTTTGACAAAAACAGCATGTCTTTGCTTATGCTGTTCCATTTACTGGAATGTCCTTTTCATTTTTTGCATAATCATTCCAAATTCCATCTCTCCTTAAACAATCATAAAATATACTTCTTTTTTACCAGCACAAATGGATTTCACAACCACTCCTTCATTCAAAATACAAATACACTGGGCATAGAAGCCACAGGGCATAAATCTGCAAAGAAGTAAAAAGCTAACCTTTTCAAACAATATGGCTTCTCTCTCACTTACCAACTTTACATTTCCCTGTATGGCCCCAGAAGATGACTGGTTAGCCAGAGACGGGTAAGATTCCTCAATGGAGGAACAACCTAAGACAGGCACAGTCGCAGGGGGGCCATCAGGTGAGAATTTGGGGATCAACAGAGGTGAGGCTCAGAACCTCACCCCCCCTGCTTTGAGAGAAATCTTCTGCATCCGTGGATGTTTTGCTGCCCTTGTCTAGCCTGGATTAATACTTAGTCCATAGGCACACACCTGATCATCTGATCATCTACATTTGCCTTCTTACAGCACTAAACTATGTTTTCTACCTTTATCTTGCATCTACCTACCACTTCAGCATTTTATTAAAAATAAAAAAAATAATAATAATAAAGGGAGAAATGTGGGATCAACATATAAATCAAGTACAAAAATCAAATGAATATTCATATTTGACCTGATTGTTTATAGGTCATAATGCGTGATCAAAACCAAAAGTTTCTGTGATGAATGCCCTTGTACTGTTTACCATGTAAGAATTTATTCACTATGTAAGAATTCGTTCACCATGTAAGAACTTGTTCGTTATGCTTCAGAAGATTGGAGACTGACAAGAATTAGACTTGAGATGGATTAATGATTAATGATTGTACATTGAGCATTGACCCCCCTATACTGAATTTTATTGTTGTTAACAACCATTTGATCAATAAATATGAGAGATGCCCTCAAAAAAAAAAATACAAATACACTTATATGCCCTTTTATAATCTGAATCTCTTTTGTAGTATAGTAATTTCTATGGAGTATGTACACTGAGCACAAAGGCAAACCTTATTTCTGTGTCTCCCCCAGAAGCACTATTGCAGTGGCCTGATTTGTTTATTATTTTTAATTGATGGCCAACTCCAAAATATTGAAAATTTTTAAGTGATTGGACAGAAGAATCTTTTATTTTCAATTTAATTTCCTATAAAGATACAGTGACAGAAAAAATCAGGGGCCCTGTAGAAGGAAGGGCGTAGGATTTAGTACCCTCTTAGAGTCCATAATTATGTTAACTTGGAAAAAGTTAGAAAAAGAGGAATAGTTTTCAATTAGCTATTTTTTTAATCCCAAATCAATAAGTTTGTGAGTTAATTTATAATCTTTTAGTAAAATCATGTTCTTTGGTTTCTTTTGTTTCTGAGGTTTTGCTTGGAATTATCTTTATTAGATTTTTTTTTAAATAAGAGCACTTGATTTTAAATTTTATCAGAGCTATTATTTTTATAAGAATATATAGTAAGATATTTTGTTAGTTAAAGCAAAAATTGTACCAGACAAAATTAAGCAGACAAGGAATATTTTATTCAAGGATATTAAAATAAGGGACAGAGGCCAGAACTAAAGCCTGAACTCAGCTAAATTAAGTTAAAAGAGCTATCAAAGTTAAACTCTTACTATCCCTCAGAGCCTCTGAGATTGGGTTGATATCTTCCTTGATAATTGTATTTCAAAGGGATGGCTTCAGGTCCTTAAGAAAGTTACCCCTGTGTCTGAAAACTGGCAAGTGACTTTTATGAAGTTTTACATATGTTTCGAAGGGGCAGGAAAGAATTTACAAGTTTTCCAAAGTAAATGCTCTAAGAGAAAGGAAGTTGCAGGCCTAGAGTCAGAAAGAAGTCTATCTATGGTTTATTCTCAGCTTGAGAAGCCTTCTTGGTATTTTTTTCAAGGACACACCCTCTGATTCTTGGAATATGCCTTCTTTCCACATGCCATGCTGTTTAGTACATAGAATTTTCCATATTACATAGAATTTATTACTAAAAGTATTAAAGGCTAAGATGATATGATCTCTTAATATACTGCAGGATTTCTGCTGTATTCATTTGTTCTTTTCACAATTAATCTAGAATGTGTGCATCACTGTTATCCCAACTTTAAAAAGGAGTCATCTCAGGTTACAATAGGGATGAAACTTGAGGACATTATGCTAAGTGAAATAAGTCAGTCACAGAAGGACAAATACTGCGTGATTACACTTACAAAAAGTATCTAAAGTACTCAACCTTGTAGAAACACAAAGTAGAATGGGGGTGGCCAGGGGCTGCATGGAAGGGGAAATGGGGAGTCGTCCTTCATTTGGTCGGCATCACCTAATCTGTGAACGCGGGTTTATAGATTTGGGGATTCTGGAGCACTCAATAACTGGGTGGCGTTGGGAAGATGTGAGGTCACTTTAACCATCAACATGTGTGGGGTGACTGAGGGTCTTTGATTTGGATTCTATGGCATCACTTATTTGCTTTCCGCCTTGGGTGCATCATTAACATTTCTGAGACCACTCTTCTCATCTGTACAAAGGAAAGAGTGGTATTTCCTCCCCACTGTACTATATTAAGGATAAATGTAGATCATCCAAAGGAAAGTATTCCTAAGATTTATGAATGTTAATAATTGGTATTCTAACCATGAAAACTCACATCAGTGTGGATGCCAACCTCCCTCCTCCACAAGGGTGCACCCCACTGCCATGTGAAAAAGCTTAAAGAGGAAAGCTAAGGGCACAAGGTTAGTAATCAAATCCAAACATTCCCAGAGCCAGATATACAAGCATCATCTCAATGTCTTTCCTCAGAAGAGCACTACCCAAGAGAAATACACAAGCCACAACCTCCAAGTCATTAGTTTAAAAAAACAACATGAAAACTAAACAGCTTTACAATAACTAGTTAATTGTAATGCTATATTTTATTTACCCAATATCCAAAACAGTATATTTTCAGCATGTAGTCAATATAAAAAATATTAATGAGATAGTTTACCTTCTTTTTTATTCTGAGTCATCAAAATCTGGTGTTTATGTTAGACTCACAGAAAATTTCAGTATGAATGCTACATGTCTGTCTATATACTTGATCTATATTTACATTTCATAAAATTCAAAGTTCATAAAGGTAAACTGGATATCCAAGTTGCTCTGAAGATGCTTAATTTTGTCCAACAAATGAACTGAAATCATTAAAATTAAACAAAATTTAAAATTCACTACCTCAGTTGCACTAAATTGCAAAATAACCAGCTTGTGTCTGGAAGCTACCATACTAGAAAGACAACACTGGAGTTTCTGAAGCGCACGTTCCCATCTCTGCTGCCACCTGCATTTGAGGTATTTCAGTGTGTGTGAATGGGGAAATGCCACGAACAGAAGCCAAATTATAAACTACAATGTCTTGGATGTTCTGATCAGGAGGAAATGTGAGACCACATGCAACCTATATAATGCTCAAGTGAATCCTGGACTTCATTTAGTCCAAATAGTTTATTTCAGAAATGAGGAGACAAAGGACTGGCAGAGAAAGCAACTTGTTTGAGAGCACACAGTGAATGAATGACAAATCTAATAGTGCAACCCAGAGTTTTGAGCCCGGCACCATCACCTGCAGGTCATAGGGCTAACAGCTGCTTCTGAAGAGTAGCCCCAGACACAGTGCAAGTGACAAGACTCTTCGAAGCCTGCCACAGGTGAGGTAAGGATAAAAGTAAAGAGAAAGAACTTTAAGGAAAATAAAAAAAAACACAAAAACTGGTACTACAACACCAGTGCCACTCCTGGATTTTATAACCACTCTGATTTTATAACCATTCAAGTCAGGGCTTGAATGGAAAATAAATTTGCATATTCAAGTAAATAATTTTTCTCCTATTTCCACAAAAACGATGAAGACCCAGAACCAGAAATTTCCACAACAGTATCTATTACGACTTCCACATCCTACCTTCCAACTTCTAATTAAAGTCCTGAATGTTGGGCTTAGTTACAGATAACAGGGTCTAAGGAATTTTACAATTGTTCCTTTCACTAAATGAAAGAAGATTCCAAAGAGTTAGAATTATGTGAAGTTCTTTTGGGGTAGATCCATTTATTTCCAATTAATTTACATTGGTGATCAGTGATATATACTGTTTCACATCTCCAGGGAAGATAGATCCATATACTTGATTCTGCCAAAATCCTAGCATTAAAGTTCCATCACATTTTCATGGTGGGAATAGGAAAACAACCTCCTGGGGGTGGGGGGAAGTCCCTGAATTTCTTTTAATTGTGTATTTGTGCACACATGTACTTGCTGGGTATATGGTCTGCTCCTTTTTAAAAAAAATAAAAAGTGTCCAAATAATGGACCCCTTACTTAAGGAAAATAGCATGCTATTATTTTATACTTGGCAATATAACTGTACATAAACCCAAATCGTGCACATAGTTAATGCATTTTCTTTTCTTTTGAATGAATCTTTTGTTATAAAGAGGGTTTTTTTATGTATAGGGTGAGAGCTAACAAATTTGGAATATTTCAATGTATTATATCAATCTCTACAAGTCTGATACAAATATTTTTATTTTGTGTAGGACTAGACCTGCTAAGACAATAGGAATGTTTCTATTCATCAGTCATAACATACTCTCACTAAGATGAAAAATGTTGCCATTTTTTACTTTAAGATTGATTAAAAGGGATGTATTGCAAATCACATATTGGTTTGTTGATAAAGCAAAAGTCTGAGTATAATCCCCTATGTGTATTTCCATGAAATAGTGCAAATTATTTTATTCTTAATTTAGGTATGTATATATATGTGTGTGTATTTGAACACTTACTATGTCTCAGGTATTGTGGGGGTTACAAAATGATAAAAGAACAGAGGACTTTGGGATAAAATAAGTTTATGTGAATAATGCTATAATCTCATTTGTAATATAACTTCATTGAATACCAGTGCTTCAAGTTTAAATGGAAATTACGTGATTTTTCTTTCAAAGGTAAGGATTTTATAATGCACACCATTCAATGTCTTTGATATATAAAATGTGTACTTTAGCTTCAGTCTTTGCAGTGCTGCAATTATATATTTTTCATCAACCATATATATCTAATTGTTGAAACTGATTCTATTTTTTGTTTACTTTTTTTCTAATTTTTTTTCTCAAGTCTTTAGGGTGTGATATTGGAAACAATGGGAGCTTCAAGTTGAATCCAGTACAGGAAAAATATTTAAGTACCACCACAATTGACTCAATAGATGTGAGATTAATTCTAAAAAGGGTTTAACGGCTCTCAGTATGAAACAGTGATACAAACATTTGCACAGTGCTAATGCATGCCACCATAAAACTTTCTATTCATAAGTAATGTAAATTACCTAAGCATTTTACCTTTAGTATGAGAAGGTTAATGTTTTTTGGATGTGAAGTACACAAGTACGCCTTTAGAAGGTGTAGCCAGGCTTTGAGGGCTTTGTGAATGTGAGCTCTCAGAGAGCTGAGTGGGTGACAAGCAGGACCAACAACCTGCTCAGTCCTACATCAACTGCAGGAAAGCCATTGAAAATGCTTTTCAATGTGAAAGACGATGTGATTCTGCAGCATTTTTCTCGGAAAGTAAATGTAACTTGTATTATAGAGGTGTCATGTTTACCTCTTACTCAATGAAGAGAGATTTTTTTTACCTTAAAATGACAGTAGAGACTTTATTTAAAATGTGAAACTGAACCTTATTTTTTTCCACACAAGGGAAATGAGATCGTTTTAATTCTAGGACTTTGGTGTATTCGGGATTGTAATTCTACCCTGCCTGAACATGAGAAAGAAGGAATAAGGATGATCACATTGAATAGATTCAGAACCAGAGCTTTGCTAGAGTTCACAAATTTGAAACAGTCTGCTGAAACTGCTGATGCTTGCTTGTAAAGAAATCAGGTTGCACCTAGGGAAATGAAGCAGGGAACAAAAATAAATTAACCATTCAGCCTCTTTTTCTCAAGCTAACTATCAAAGAAGATTTTTTAAAAATGAGTGGATCGGGGATCTCACCATCAAATCTCAGATGTTTACACAAGTACATCAGTGATACAAGGTAGACATAACAAGGTTAACGAGAAACGAACATAAAATATTCTACATTTTAAAGAAAGCGTAATTTACTTTTATGGGGCAAAAGGAAGAGGAAGACAGAAGGACTTCAAACAAGAAGGGACTGTTAAAAGGGCATATGTTAACAGTGTGAGCAAATGTGCAGAGCCAGCATATTTCAGGATCACATTCAGTGGGGCTAGAGCATAAAGTACAAAAGGGTGTACATAGTGAGATAGTCAAGGAGGAAGAATTTGACTAATTTGTGGAGGGCCTCAGAATGCAAGCTAGGAACTGTGGACTACTTAAGGAGAGAGCAGAGGTTTTTCAAAGTTGGTATGTAATTCGGTGACATAGCCAGAACTTGGATTTTAGGGACAAGGACAGCTTCATGTGTATGCAAGCTATACCTTTGCATAGGGCTCTTACTCAGTAGGGTGTCATGTTATGTAGTCACTGTCTTAAAAATTTTAGTAATTCTATTTTTGTTTTAAAGTGAAATCTGATAGGATAATAGACCATGTGTGGTTGGAGAAACCATACTTGTAATATGCACTGTTCCTTATCAGCCCATTTATGATGCTCCATGAGCACAAAATTCTGGTTGACCCAGGCTGCATGGGAGTTCAGCCAGAATTAAACTGAGAACACAATAAGCTTGTTGTGTCTAGAATAACTACTGAAGAAGGGGCATAAATGGACCTGAGAGGCAACACTTTCCATTTAAACTTGAATGTGTGTTTCAAACACAAAAATAATGTAATTATGTTCTAAACATATATAACCAAGGAATAACCAAATACACAAATAACCAAGGAATCCTATAATAGTCTTTCTTACTCACATTTTGTATTAGCCAATCATTTCAGCTGAAACATGACGATATAGAAGGAAAGGGAAAGATAGGGAAACCCATAGGACCTTTTCTGTTCAATCTTTCATACTCAACAGTAAGCCAAAAGTAGAGCATGTAGGTAGAATGTGCATGGAATTATGTGGAAATAAAAAGAGTTGAGCTAGTTTTGTCCAGCGTTTTATTCTAATAAGAATGAAATACTTACATATGTGCAAACTCAAAAATATGAAATATGTAATTTCAGTGGTTCTGCATGCAAGTTTCTATATTTGTATGTAAAACTGGCACAACAAAAATATACAGCAAAATTTATGCTGATAATTTAAATTTTAACTCATATAATTAAACCAACCATTAAAATGGGAAGAAAGAGTAGAGGAGAATAAGTGTTTTTCTTTATTCCTCTCACTGAGTATAGTTAAAATCCTTAAACATTATATATAAAACAAAAGTAAGAAAACGGAAATGTGGAGAGAAGAGACAGGAGAACTAGAGACTAGAGGACCCACAGAATGACATGATGGCACATTTCCTGGGGCTTTAGTTATGCCTTATATATTCCAGACTTGGAGTGGAAAAAGCCAGCCACCAGAAAATGCCAAAGGTTTCAGGAGAAAAAAAATAGCACCAAAAAAGGAATAGCCTTGCAAGACAGAATGGTTAGACAATAATCTCTCTATTTCAGCCAAACACGACAGACAATAACTGACCTGCCATCCTCTTTCACGTCAACAAAGTTTTAATGGAGAGCTGTGAGTCCACCTAATAATGAAGTGCTCCTTGCCCTAGCTGAGGTGGTAACAGAGGTGGCCTCCTGCACTTTCAGGACTTCAAAGGCTCCTGATGATGACAAGGCTATCCCTCCAAGGCATCATATGCATAGTATCTAGGCACTCATACACCTTAAAGCCAGGGTGGTAATCAGCAGAGACCCAGCAGAGAGCCTGTACTTCTGCTCCCACTTTGTAATAACAAGGAACTCCTCCCCATTCCCAGTGTTAGGAAAGACAAAATGAGGAACCTGGACTTTAACTCTTACCTGGAAATAATGAGATGGCAGTCCCTTTCCTCTGTCAGGACAGAATGAGAAGTCAGCTAAAACAGACAATTTAAATAAGGTTCAGAGTTTCATAACATAATAGCCAAAATGTCTACTGTTCAAAAAAATAGCTCATTATAACAAGAACCAAATAGGCTTTGGGATCTAAATTATGCAGAGTCCATATGCTTGACACTAAAAGCATAATCCATAAAAAGAAAAATAAGTAAATTGAACTTTACCAAAGTTTAAAAATTTTGCTCTCTGAAACATCTTGTTAAGAAAGGATGAAAAGGCTAACTGAAGCCTAAGAGAAAATATTTGCAAACCATCTCCTGATTAAAGATTATCTAGAATATATTCATAACTCTCAAAACTCAACAGAAAAAACATAAAGCATCCAATTTGAACATGGGCAAAACCCTTTCCCTAAAGAGGATAGAGTGCTAGCCAATAATCACAAAAAATGACATTTAACATTTTTAACCACTGATGAAATGCAAATTAAAGTCACCATAATATATGACTGCATATCTATTACAGAGACTAAGATATAAATTAAATATATAGCTAATGCTGCCAAGGATATGAAAAAACTTGATCACATATGTACTTTTAGAAGAAATACAAAATGATATAGCCACTTTGGAAAACAGTCTTATAGTTTCTTTAGAAACTATACATGCAATTGCCATATGATCAATCAATAAAACTCCTGAGCATTTTCTTAACCCAGAGAAATGAAGACTTTGCTTCATTCATGCATGAACACCTGTCTGTGAATGTTCATAATGATTCTCCTCATAATTTCCAAAAATTGGAAATAGGCCAGGTGTCCTTCAAAAGATAAATGGTAAAACTGTGGCATATCCACACTATGGAATACTAGTCAACATTAAAAAGGAATGAGCTAGTGCTATCCAACTTGAATGGCTCTCCAGAAAATTATGCTGAGTGAAAAAAATAAAGCCATTTTCCAAAAGATTATATACTTTAAAACTCCACTTATATAACATTCATTAAATGATAAGATTATAGAAATGGAGTAATAATTAATGGTTTTCAGGGGGTAAATTGTAGGAAAGGTAAACCTGGGAAGAAAGGGCATGCGGCTATAAAAGGTCAGCATGAGGATTTCTAATGATGACAGAAATGTTCTGTACTTTGATTGTGTTAGTGTAATGCCCTTTGGTGATAGTGTACTATAGTTTTGCAAGATGTCACTGTTGGGGGATATTACATAAAGGATACATGGCATCTCTCTAGATTATTTTTTATACCTGCATGTGGATCTATAATTATCTCTCTATAAAAGTTATTTTAAAAATCATCAAAATTAAACAAAGCAACAGTGAGGATTAAAGATGGTGGCATGAGAGGAGAGACACAGGCTTCCTCCCAAAACTGGATACAACTAGAAAATATAGTTGGCACAACTAATCCTGAGAGAGCAACAGGAAAGAGGATGGTATCAGACTGCACACACCTGGAGAAAAGAGCAGATCTCACCGAATGGGGTAACATACCAGAGCTGTGGCTCCATGGGACCTGAGCCCTTCCCCGACCCCAGCTCACTGGTGGGAGGAAGAGAAACGGAGCAGGGAGGGAGTGGAAGGCCTGGGACTGCTGAATATCTAGATCTGGAGATCTGCTCTGGGAGCACAAACCTACATTTCATGGTGCTTTCATGAGAATCGCAAGACTAACGGGTTGGAAAGTTAATACAGGCAGAGTTCCTGGGAAGACTGGGATTCTGGACGCTTGTGGAAAGCAGGGATCCATATCCGGCTGCTCTGGGACAAAAAATTATACCTGTGTGCCAGGACCACTGGCTCAGGCAGTGAAGACAGGCACAGCAGCTGAGAGTGGGGGAACAGCTCTTTCCTCTCCCCATACACCAGTATCACACCCCTGTGACCCCCGACATCACTTCAGGGGCGGAGCAGCTCCAGAAACTACAGCTTCTGGACACTAGGGGGCGCCATATACAAACAAGAAATGCCAAGGGAACCTTGTCCAGAGTAAAATTATTAATACAACTCTCGAGAAAGATTTAAATGATATGGACCTCGTGACTCTTCCTGAAAGGGAGTTTAAAATAAAAATCATCAACATTCTAATGGAGGTACAGAAAGACATCCAAGAACTCAAGAATGAATTCAGGTCAGAGATCCAATCATTGAAGAGCACGATGGAGGGTGCTCTTCAGGTTGGATACGGTGGAGGAGACAATAAATGAAATAGAAACTAGAGAAGAGGAATACAAAGAAGCTGAGGCACAGAGAGAAAAAAGTATCTCTAAGAATGAAAGGATATTGAGAGAACTGTGTGACCAATCCAAGAGGAACAATATTTGCATTATAGGGATACCAGAAGAAGAGAGAAAGGGATGGAAAGTGCCTTTGAGGAGTTAGTTGCTGAAAACCTCCCCAATCTGGGGAAGGACATAGTCTCTCAGGCCATGGAGGTCCACAGATCTCCCAACACAAGGGACCAAAGGAAGACAGCACCAAGACACATAGTAATTAAACTGGGAAAGATGAAGGATAAGGACAGACTGCTAAAAGAAGCCAGAGAGAGAAATAAGATCACATACAAAGGAAAGCCCATCAGGCTAACATCGACTTCTCAGCAGAAACCTTACAGGCCAGAAGGGAGTGGGATGATATATATAAGGCCATGAAGCAGAAGGGCCTGGAACTGAGATTACTTTATCTGGCAAGATTATCATTTAAATTTGAAGGAGGGATTAAACAATTTCCAGATAAGCAAAAGCTGAGAGAATTTAACTCCCACAAACCATCTCTACAGTCTATTTTGGAGGGACTGCTATAGACGGAAGTGTTCCTAAGGTTGAATAGCTGTCACCAGAGATAATAAAACCACAGTAAAGAAAGTAGAACAACTAATTATGAAGCAAATGCAAAATTCAATTCACTATTCTCAAAGTCAATCAAGGGATAGACAAAAAGTACAGAATTTGATACCTAATATATAAAGAATGAAGAAGGAAGAAAAAGGAGGAGAAATAGAATAGAACCTTTAGATTGTGTTTGTAAAAGCATACTAAGTGAGTTAAGTTAGACTCTTAGAAAGTAAGGAAAGTAACCTGGAATCTTTGGTAACCACGAATCTAAAGCCTGAAATGGCAATAAGTACATACCTATCGATAATCACCCTAAATGTAAATGGACTGAATGCACCAATCAAAAGACATAGAGTCACTGAAAGGATATAAAAACAAGACCCATCTATATACTGCTTACAAGAGACTCACCTCAAACCCAAAGACATGCACAGACTAAAAGTCAAGGGATGGAAAAAGATATTTCATGGAAACAATAGGGAGAAAAAATCAGGTGTTGCAGTACTAGTATCAGACAAAATAGACTTCAAAACAAAGAAAGTAACAAGAGATAAAGAAGGACTTTACATAATGATAAAGGGCTTAGTCCAACAAGAGGATATAACCATTCTAAATATATATGCATCCAACACAGGAGCACCAGCATATATGAAACAAATACTAACAGAACTAAAGGAGGAAATAGAATGCAATGCATTCATTTTAGGAGACTTCAACACACCATTCACGCCAAAGGACAGATCCACCAGACAGAAAATAAGTAAGGACACAGAGGCACTGAACAACACACTAGAACAGATGGACCTAATAGACATCTATAGAATTCTACACCCAAAAGCAACAGGATACACATTCCTCTCAAGTGCACATGGAACATTCTCCAGAATATACCACATACTAGGCCACAAAAAGAGCCTCAGTAAATTCAAAAATATTGAAATTCTACCAACCAACTTTTCAGATCACAAAGGTATAATACCTGAAATAAATTCTACAAAGAAAGCAAAAAGGCTAACAAACACATGGAGTCTTAACAACACGCTTCTAAATAGTCAATGGGTCAACGACCAAATTAAAATGGAGATCCAACAATATACAGAAATAAATGACAACAACAACACAAAGTACCAACTTCTGTGGGACGCAGTGAAAGCAGTCTTAAGAGGAAAGTATATAGCAATCCAGGCATATTTAAAGAAGGAAGAACAAACCCAAATGAATAGTCTAACATCACAATTATCAAAATAGGAAAAAGAAGAACAAATGAGGCCTAAAGTCAACAGAAGGAGGGACATAATAAAGATCAGAGAAGAAATAAATAAAATTGAGAAGAATAAAACAATAGAAAAAATCAATGAAACCAAGATATGGTTCTTTGAGAAAATAAACAAAATAGATAAGCCTCTAGCCAGATGTATTAAGAGAAAAAGAGAATCAACACACATCAACAGAATCAGAAACAAGAAAGGAAGCATCACAACGGAAACCACAGAAATAGAAAGAATTATTAGAGATTACTATGAAAACCTATATGTTAAGAAGCTGGAAAACCTAGAAGAAATGGACAACTTCCTAGAAAAATACAACCTTCCAAGACTGACCAAGAAAGAAACACAAAATCTAAACAAACCAATTAACAGCAAAGAAACTGAAGTGGTAATCAAAAAACTACCCAAGAACAAAACCCCTGGGCCGGACGGATTTACCTCGGAATTTTATCAGACACACAGAGAAAATGTAATACCCATTCTCCTTAAAGTTTAACAAAAAATAGAAGAGGAGGGAATACTCCCAAACTCATTCTATGAAGCCAACATCAACTTAATACCAAAACCAGACAAAGACCCCACCAAAAAAGAAAATTACAGACCAATATCCCTGATGAGCATTGATGCAAAAATACTCAACAAAATATTAGCAAACTGAATTCAAAAATACATCAAAAGGATCATACACCATGATCAAGTGGGATTCATCCCAGGGATGCAAGGATGGTACAACATCTGAAAATCCATCAACATCAACCACCACATCAACAAAAAGAAGGACAAAAACCACATGATCATCTCCATAGATGCTGAAAAAGCATTTGACAAAATTCAACATCCATTCATGAAAACTCTCAACAAAATGGGAATAGAGGGCAATTACCTCAACATAATAAAGGCCATATATGATAAACCCACAGCCAACATCATACTGAACAGTGAAAAGCTGTAAGCGTTTCCTCTAAGATGGGGAACAAGACAGGGATGCCCACTTTTGCATTTCTCTCCCCACTGTTATTCAACAGAGTACTGGAGGTCCTAGCCATGGCAATTAGATAACAGAAAGAAATACAAGGAATCCAAATTGGTAAAGAATAATTCAAACTGTCACTATGTGCAGATGACATGATATTATACATAAAAAAACCCTAAAGACTCCACTCCGAAACTACTAGAACTGATAGCGGAATACAGCAAAGTTGCAGGATACAAAATTAACACACAGAAATCTGTAGCTTTCCTATACACTAACAATGAACTAATAGAAAGAGAAATCAGGAAAACAATTGTATTCACAATTGCATCAAAAAGAATAACATACTTAGGAATAAACCTTATCAAGGAAGTGAAAGACTTATACCCTGAAAACTATAAGACACTCTTAAGAGAAATTAAAGAGGACACTAACAAACGGAAACTCATTCCATGCTCTTGGCTAGGAAGAATTAATATCGTCAAAATGGCCATCCTGCCCAAATCAATATACAGATTTGATGCAATCCCTATCAAATTACCAACAACATTCTTCAACGAACTAAAACAAATAGTTCAAAAATTCATATGGAAACACCAAAGACCCCGAATAGCCAAAGCAATCCTGAGAAGGAAGAATAAAGTGTGGGGGTGGATCTCACTTCCCAACTTCAAGCTCTACTACAAAGCCACAGTAATCAAGACAGTTTGGTACTGGCACAAGAACAGAGCCACAGATCAGTGGAACAGAATAGAGACCCCAGATATTAACCCAAACATTTATGGTCAGTTAATATATGACAAAGGAGCCATGGACATACAATGGGGAAATGACAGTCTCTTCAACAGATGGTGCTGGCAAAACTGGACAACTGCATGTAAGAGAATGAAACTGGATCACTCTCTAACCCCATATACAAAAGTAAATTCAAAATGGATCAAAGACCTGAATGTAAGTCATGAAACCATAAAACTCTTAGAAAAAAACATAGGCAAAAATCTCTTGGACATAAATACAAGTGACTTCTTCATGAACATATCTCCCCGGGCAAGGGAGACAAAAGCAAAAATGAACAAGTGGGACTATATCAAGCTGAAAAGTTTCTGTACAGAAAAGGACACCATCAATAGAACAAAATTGTACCCTATAGTATGGGAGAAGGTATTCATAAATGACAGATCTGATAAAGGGTTGACATCCAACATATATACACCTCAACAAACAAAAAGCAAATAATCCAATTAAAAAATGGGCAGAGGAGCTGAACAGTTCTCCAAAGAAGAATTTCAGATAGCCAACAGACATATGAAAAGTTGCTCCACATAGCTAGTCATCAGAGAAACGCAAATTAAAACCACAATGAGATATCACCTCACACCAGTAAGGATCGCCATCATTCAAAAGACAAACAACAACAAATGTTGGCGAGGTTGTGGAGAAAGGGGAACCCTCCTACACTGCTGGTAGGAATGTAAATTAGTTCAACCATTGTGGAAAGCAGTATGGAGGCTCCTCAAATAGCTCAAAATAGACATACCTTTTGACCCAGGAATTCCACTTCTAGGAGTTTACCCTAAGATTGCAGCACTCCAGTTTGAAAAAGACAGATGCACCCCTATGTTTATCACAGCACTATTTACAATAGCCAAGAATTGGAAGCAATCTAAGTGTCCATCAGTAGATGAATGTATAAAGAAGAAGTGGTACATATGCACAATGAAATATTATTCAGCCATAAGGAGAAAATAAATCCTACCATTGGCAACAACATGGATGGAGCTAGAGGGTATTATGCTCATTGAAATAAGCCAGGCAGAGAAAGACAAGTACCAAATGATTTCACTCATATGTGGAGTATAAGAACAAAGGAAAACTGAAGGAACAAAACAGCAGCAGAATCACATAACTCAAGAATGGACTAACAGTTACCAAAGGGAGAGGGACTGGGGAGGTTGGGTGGGAAGGGAGAGATAAGGGTGGGGAAAAAGAAAGGGGGCATTATGATAGCATGTATAATGTGTGGGGGGTGGAGTATGTGGAGGGCTGTGTAACACAGAGAAGACAAGTAGTGATTCTACAGCATCTTACTACACTGATGGACAGTGACTGTAATGGGGTGTGTAGGGGGCACTTGGTGAAGGGGGGAGCCTAGTAAACATAATGTTCTTCATGTAATTGTAGATTAATAACAAATAAAAAAATTGCTTTGGCTATTGAAGGTGTTTTGTGGTTCTACTGGAATGTTAAGGTGTTTCTTTTCTATTTCTATAAAATTTTCATGAAGATTTTGATACAGATTACATGAATCTGTTGTAGTTATTTTGAATGATCTAAACTAATAGCATGACAATAGCCATCAAACCATTTGATCTGAAAATTAGTAATAATTCAGAGAGGAAAATCCAAGCACAAGGACTCTGATATTCAGTTCTCCAGAGGGCAGAAAATAATTTCAAAGAAAATACCATCCATACTGGATCAAATAATTTAAATAATAGTTATCATCATCATCATAAAAAGAAAATTTGTTCAAGTATACAATTAATAAGTCTCCTAGAATAAAGTATAGAGGAAAAGCTTATTAACATTTGTCTTGCAATTAGTTTTTGGATATGATGCCAAAATCACAGGTAACAACAAAATAAACAAATGGGATTATATCAAACTAAAAAGCATTTGCACCACAAAGGAAATAATCAACAGAGTGAAAAGGCAACTCACAGAATGGGAGAAAATATTATAAGCCATATATATAATAAGGATAATATCCAAAATTCACAAGGAACTCCTACACCTCACAAATACACAAACATACACATAAATGATTAAAAACTGGTCAAAGGGTCTAAATAGATTTTTATCTTAAGACATACAAATGGCAAACAGGTATATGAAGAGTTGCTAGGCTGCACTATTTATCAGGTTCAGATATAGCCTCAGTGTGATACATCATAGTGAAACATCCCCTTACACCTATTAGAATGGATTGTTATTGTTAAAAAATAAAAACAGATAACAAGTGTTGGTGAGGATGGTGAGGCTATGAAGAAATGGGAACACTGGTATACTGTTATTTGGAATTAATTTGGTACAGTCATTAGGAAAAACAGCAAAGAGGTTTCTTTAACAAATAAATTAAAACTACCATATCATCCAGTGATCCCATTTCTAAATAAAATCAGGATCTTAAAGTACCTGCATTCATATATACATTGCAGCATTATTCACAATAGCCAAATGGAAACAACCTAAATACCCACTAACAGGTTAATAAGTAAAGAATATGTAGCATACACATACAGCTGAATATTATTCAGCTTTTAGGAAGAAAGAAATCTAGCCCCTTGTGATAATATGAATGAACCTAGAGGACATTATGCTAGATGAAATAAGCCAAACACAGAGAGATAAATATTGTATGATCTCACTTTTGTGTAGACTCTAAAAGAGTCAAACTCACAGATGCAGAGAATAGTGACTGCCAGGGGCTGGGGAGGAAGAAATGCAAAGCTAATGGTCAAAGGGTAAAAATTCTAGTTATGCAGTATAGTAAGTTTTGGAGATTTACTACGTAGCATGGTGCCTACAGATAACAATACAGTATTGTATGCTTGAAATTGTGAGAACAGGTCTTATGTTTAGAGTTCTTACCACAGATATAATAACAATAGTAATAACAGGGACAAGAGGAAACTGAGAGGTGATGGATATGTCTTTGGCCTTGATGATAGTAATGTTGCATGGGTATATACTTATGACCAAACTCATCGAGTTGTATATATTAAACATGCATAGCTTTTTAACTGTAAAATCATACCTCGGTAAAGTGATTTGAAAACAAAAGTGACAATGTTATAGTAGATAGGTAGCCGGAGATGAGCAGGGAGGGGGAGGGGGACATTAGCCTGTGGTGGTTACACTTGGCTAGATGTTTGCTTACATTTTCACATATTCCATGTAACCTGTTTTCATGACAAAGGGAATGAGAATATAAGTAACAGATTAGCCAAAATGGGCTGGTGCTAACATGGAGAAGTTGACTCAAACTTCACCCCACAATATATTATACACTCATTAACATAGTAAAAATAACAATTCTCCATGGCTAGTATAGAAAAAATCACATTTCCCTGTGCATGACAGTTCCATTGGGAACCAAATATAACAAAATACATGAGGCTGGAACAAGCCCAAACCCCAAGAAAACCACACCTGTTCCCTTTGAAACCTAACTCCACTTAGTTAATAGTCATCTTAAAAAGGATCCCCATTGTTTCCTGGGCACTACTCCCTCTGGGTCTGCCCATACCCCACTTATCCCCATTCTTAAAAGCCTTAAAAGACAAAATCCTAAGCCCTTAAGTGCGCCTCATCTCTGAGGTTGCTCAAACTCCCCTTTCTTGGAATGTGTGTTTTTAATAGACTTCTTACTGCTCAACTTACTACATTTTGTCTTTGTGCTCTTCCAGTGGTGTCTTTGTTACTTTGCTATTTCATTCTATTTTCCAGACTTTAATCACAAGTCTTCACTCTGTTGGTCCTACTTCAGATAAGTAGGAAGGGACTACTGAGAGCTGTGATTTGAGCTTACAAGTTTTCATCAATGAGCTTCCCCTTCCTCTCTGCTTTATTCAAGTAAACTTACCTTTATCTACCTTGACTCTGGCTTGTTCCTTCCTTAGAGTGTATTCAAACAAACTTTTGCTCCACTTCACTACTGTATCTCTGTCCTTCAATTCTTTGTTGTGGCAATAACAAGAACCAAAGAGAACAAACTCAACCACCCAACAGTCACTCAGAGCCTCTTCCCCATACCTTGCCCTCTGCATCTCTTCCATATGACTGATGCTGAGTTACATCCTTTTAAAATAAACTGGTAATTTAGTAAGAAAAATGCTTCTCTGAATTCTGTGAGTGGCCCTAGTGAATTAATAGAACCCAAGGAGGAAGTAGTGGGAACCTCTGATCTATGTTCAGTTAGTCAGAAGCACAGGTGATAACGTGGGTTGTGACTGGTATCTGAAGTTGAGGAATTAAGGTCAGTCCTGTAGGATGGCACCCTTAGCTGGTGGAATCTAATGCTATTCCCAGGTAGACAGTATCACAATTGAGTTGAATTCTTAGACATCCTGCTCTTCCAAGAATTTCTTGGTGTTATGTGGGAGCCCCCTTCCTCCCACCACTATATGTTGTAATTTGGTCCAGGAACCCAAAAAATAGGGTCATACCTCTAGGGATAGATATAAAGCTATGATAAATTTATTTGAATGTATTTTTTACTTTTAAATGTTCTACATACAAAAAAGGATTGAATAATATATCAAAATCTCAGGTATCTACCACCAGTTAAAAAACAATATAATGTAGTTATAATTAAAGTTTACTTCCATGCTGAATTATACTCTATTCATTTGTAAGTTTTTGTTTGTTTTGTTGTTGCTTTGCTTTGTTTTGCATTTCTCTCTAGCAATGTGCTTTACTACTTACTGCTATTAGTCATGGTCCTCTAGCCAGAAGCAATTTTATAAGCATCAATCCAAACACTTGACATTTAATAAAGGTTAATCCACAACAGAAGCCCATTGCGTAACCATTCAACAGACTTCAAGAGCTAGATTATTATAAAGTAATCCTTAAAAGTGGCCAATACATAGGAAATGACATACATTTAAAGTGAGAGAAAATGCATTATTTTGTAATATTAAGGAAAAATTCAAGGTGGATTATTGTTTACTTTATATCAACTTTACATATGTCATGTTATATTTTCTTTGAAAAGACATTGTTTATTTGAGTTTTCCTCACAGCTTCTCCCTCTTTAGTAAGTTTGCAAATGTATCATACTGGGTAGTGGTCTTCCTTGAACAGAATTTATTTGAACGAAACACACAAGCAAGTAAATCTACCATGTCTAGAATCTAAACAAATCTATTTCTGCATGTTACTTAACAGATCTTTGAAAATACTGTTTTCTTTAGCAATCCACTTAGAATTACTACATGCCCATCTTCAGAGTATCTTCTGCTTCCATGGTCACAGGTCAGTTCACACAGAGGCAAGGGATATATCACATCAGAAAGAAAGTGAAATAATCTTACCTTTCAACAACTTGAATGAACTCTTCTGTTTCAGTTATCCCACTTCATTCCCTAAGAAAAATAAATAAGCAATTATCAACTGTTAAGTTGGTCTATTATTTACTATATGATAGCAGAAGGTCAGAAGGAAGCAGGCAGAGAGGAAACCATGAATTTTTTATTCAAAACGTGCATTATAGAATATGGTACTGTCTGAAGCACTTGCAAAATCCTGGAAAATTTTCTGAATATTCACAGAAAGATTTTTCCATGATCGGTAGTCTTTTGCCATCAGTGTGTTTTGGGGGATATCAGCCTACCACATTTGCTGAGCAATTCCCTGTGCCCTGTTCCTGTGTTAGGCTCCAGTATCCCTCAGAGCACCCACTGGAAAGCAAAGAGTTAGATGTGGTGCTGAAGGAAGGTCTGATTTAACATTAATTTTACTCTGTTTTTGCTTCTAATTGTCCCTAAATTGCTGGTACAAATCCTAGGACTTTATTATTTTTCCCTATAAACAGGGCAAATTTAAAATATAAATTTGTTCCCATTTTACAGTGTTTTAGAAACTTGCTCATCAAGATCAACCTAAACCCTGCTGTGTCATTTCCCTGCTTTTCCTCAGCTTCCTAAGTATTATACTACTCAGCTCATCTCTCAGGCTGCCTACTTTCTCACCATTTTAAAAAGAATCTATGAGCACAGATTGCTCAAAGCTCCTGCTCTCTGAAAAGCATATCCCAAGTGCAGCCTCCGCAGATCTCAGGGAGGGCTCTGAGGCTGTGATGCTCAGGCTTGAGCCTCACGGAGGAGAGGTAATGAATGAACTGTAGTCCCTTCAGACCATTCACAATTGTCTTATTCCTCCTTGGTGAAACCAACTGGTAGATTTCAAGAATGACAGAGCACATTGGCCTTGTCAGAGCCAAGGATGCAGGTTGTTTCCCTGATCTTGGGAGATATATTATCATAAATAAAGTGATCAGGCTGAGTCATCCTTTTCAGAAGACTTACACTTGAATGAACCCCTTTCCTCCCTTACTAGCAGACCTCAATTCTAGAGGAATATCTCTATCTTCATATCTGTAATTCTGTATTTCATAGATATCCCTCTGCCTACTTCTATTCCTAGTAATCTACCTACAAATATTGCTATTTATCATATACCATATACATATTTTAAATTTAAGGTGTTGATCTGATCTAAACCCTTCATCTTGTGGATCGGAACACTGAGGTCCAGATATATATCTTAAGATATATAAAACATATATATGTATCTTAAGATTTTCCTCAACAGGTGATTATAATACTAAGTCAGTTTGGGGAACCAATGTTCTGGAGATAATTTAATTTCAATTGATTTACACACTTCTGTCTCAAACTATTTATGGGTATGCATCAATACAGTACTTACAGACTATTACAATGGCAAATGTTAGATAATAAAATTTGGGCTTAGTGGGTCATAGAGCAGGGTGCAACTACTAAAAGGAAATAAGGGACATAGCATCTCCATTAGCTTGCATCCAAAAGCAAACATGTTTCTTGGACCATGAAAGAATATTGTTTCACTACCATAGGAGAGAGTATGATATTGAGAGCAAAAAGTCCTACACAGACACAAGCTGAAAGATAACCACATGAATAATGTACTCATTGTGAATGCTTTCATAGATATTGGGAGACATTATTCTATAAATACTGAATTGCAAACATTTCAATTATGTCTGACCTGTTTAATGTTGCTTGAGTGATTTGAGTGCGATTGCATGGAATCTGCAGGTTAATTTGGGAAGAACTGACATCCTCACAATATTGAGTATTCCTACCCATGAACATTATCTCTCCATTTATTTAGTTCTTCTACAATTTTATTCCCAGTTTTGTAATTTTCTTCATATGGATCTTGTACATATTTTGCTAAATTAATACCTAAGCATTTCATTTTTTTGGATGCTATTGTGTCTTTAATTTCTAATTCTACCTGATCATTGCTGGTATACAGGGAAGTGATTGATTTCTGTCTATTAGCCTCATAGCCTGTAACCTTGATATAACTGATTATTAGTCCCAGGTTTTCTTTATTGATTATTTTAGATTTCTGAATAGATGATCATGTCATCTGCAAACAAAAACAGTTAAAACAGTTTTGTGTCTTCCTTCCATATCTATGTAGTCTTTTATTTCATTTTTGTCCTACTGCACTAGCTAAAACTTACAGTTTGATGTTGAAATGCAGTGGTGAGAGGAGACATCCCTTGCCTCATTCCTGATATTAATAGAAAGTTTTCAGTTTCTCACCATTAACGTTGATGTTTATTGCATGTCTTTCTAGATATTCTCTATCAAGTAGAAGTTCTTTGATTGTGAGCCTTTACTTTACTTTCTTCACCTTAAAAGTCTATTATTGGGAAGATTTTTGTTTTTAAATATAAGGTGTTGATCTGGTCTAAAGCCCTTTATCTTGTGGATCAGAACACTGAGGTCCAGAGTGTATGAGATTTATCCAAGTCCACAGAAGAATCCCAAAACTAGAACCTAGAACTTCCACAAATTTTTTCTGTTCTATTCTGTGACCACTCTCCATGACATGTCTTCTGTAATCAACCAACATTTATATAGTTGGTACCTACAATGTACCCAGAGCTAGTTTAGTTATTTTGGCATGCAAACTAACTTAAAAACTAATTTTTTTGACTATGTGGAATAACTGGAGAGAACAAAGTTAAGAGTTAATTTGCATTTGTTGGCTCAAATTTATTTGATCCATGAAGACTGAACTGGTCTAAAAATGATCCCAGGTCATTTTGGAAACCCACATCAGAGGCATTAATAAATTCTCACCATTAAAATTAAGAAAAAGCAAGAGAATTAGAAATAAAAATGCAGCTATAATGATTCTTGTGGATCTTTTAGCTGGAGTTTAAAATGATATTTTAAATATTTTTAAAAAGTATTCACTGAAATTATTTCTTATAATAGCAATTCACAGATATTTGCTTATTTCCTGAGTTATGGAATCCATGCTGACAGTGTGTGGGACTGCTCTGAAAGCAGCCTAAATCTAGGAAGGACTGTGAAATAATCCTTGAATAAATGAAGAATGAATACATTCTTGTTTAGCTTTAATAAAAGGGTTAATTGAATTTGTTTGGTTTATATGTATATGTTTACTTCTTTTCAGCTCTGGCAGAGAGATGGTGCAGAAATGCAAAGGAAAAGATGAAATGATTGGGTCTCTTAACAATTTGACAAGAGTGGAAGACCAGAGAGTTTGGGTCAGAATAGCACATGGTGGCACGGACCTTGCAGAGTTTGCCCTTCCCCACGCAATGCTCTTCGTTCATATCTGGTGTTACATTTGTGAATATGTTCACTTACATGGCAAAAGAGATTATACTAATGGAATTAACGTTGGCAATCATCCAGCTTTAATAAGGGAGATTTTCCTGGATTATATAAGGGGACACAATTATTAAATTACATGGGTCTTTAAAGTGCCAGAATAAATTGCAGGACCACTGTATGAAAGAAGAGATGCTTCAGAGAGATAGACAGAGGAGAAGGGGCAGAGAGAGGGATATTATCTGCTGTTACTAGCTTCGAAGGATGCCATGAGTCAGAGAATGTGGGTAGCCTCTAGAAACTGGGGAGGCTCCCCACTAATAGCCAGATAGGAAACAAGAACTTAAGTCCTCCAGCCACATGGCACTGCATTCTGGCAACTTGAAAATTAAGTCTGGAAACAAATTCTCCCCAGAGCCTCCAGAAGAAAGTGGAGTTCTGCTGACACAGTGATTTCACCCAATGAAGCCCAAAGCAGAGAACTAGGTGAGTGATACTGTGCCTGGACTGGTGACCTGTGGAACTGTAAGATGATGAGTTTGCTTTGCTATAACCATTCAATTCGTGGTTATTTTTTAAAGCAACAGTAGAAAACTAATGCAGCCCTCATAAATTTCTTTTTAGAACCTAAATGCTTCAATTGTCAGAGAAACTTTGGCAAAGTACAGTCCATGGGCCAATTCCAAGCCATGGCCTCCTTCGTATAGCCTGAGAACTAAGAATGATTTTATATTTTTAAGTAGCCAAAAATAAAATTAAAAAGAATATTTTGTGAAATATGAAATTTCATGAAGTTCAAATGTAAGTGTCTATAAATAAACTTTGATTGGAACACAGTCCACATATTTATGTGTAGTCTGGGCTGTTTTCTTGATACAATAGAAGAGTTAAATAGTCGTGACAGAAACCTCGTGGCCAGCAAAGCCTAAAATACCATGGAAGAGGCTACTTGCAATTCTTTGCTATCTCCCCCCATTCCTTTCTGTGAGTGCTTGGAGATGCATGGGGGAAATTACATAAGAGAGTGCAAATCCACCTGTATTTGCAGTCCTCCAAAGTTTCTCATTGTCACTGCTCCCCACATTTGGTGTTTAGAAATTTATTAAAACTGTCTTGGCTGAATTCTTCTTACCACTTTATGTGGAAGCAGCAGTGTCTGTCTCAGGTAATCAACTGCTTGGATCATGTTTCTTCCCCTTGGTGCTGTCTCTCCCCAGATCTGGAGTTAGATGATTGCCCTGACTTCAGCTTCATGTAGGGTTTGAAAAAATCATTCATTTACACTTTTTATGTAAGAGAGTAATAGCCTTTCCAGCTCTCCACATCTCTGAGCTGAAATCAGATCCATCTTTTAGTCTGAACATATTTGAAGAATATTTTTGTTCAACCAAACTTTAGTAGGAGCACAGACATGAGAAACACTTTTTATTTCTCCCCAAACTCAAAATAATGATAATAAGAATAACAGAATATGTGTTGAGTCAATATGTGCCAATTAATTAAATCAGGAAATGAGTAGCCCTGAGCTTTAAAATAGAATCCTCAGATTCTAGACTAATTTTTGAGAATTTGGATGGGAGGATTTTGAAAATGTCATGTATACCATCAGAAGGTGAAATCGAGGAAGTGTAGCTGTCAAAATTCAATGGAAGTATTAGCAGCAGTTAAACCCTACATAGCAGTTAGCTATTTTAAAATTCACTAGTGAAACAAAACGTTTGGAAATGGTACTGCACCAGAGAATTAGGGGATGAGTAGGAATAATATTTATGACTGTGGCTGCATCTGATAATCACTCTGAAGTACTCACTGCCAAAGATTTTGACTGAAAATTCTGTGTTTTTATGTTATGGGGAAGCATACAGATATAAAGATTTGAAAATATGGAACTTGAAGAGAAGAATCACTGGGTAATGGTGAGCTTATGAAGAATAAGTTACTAGGAGTTAATTTTACCACAGAAAAGGGTTGAGGAATACATGGTATCATTGCCCTCACATAAGCTTTCCCGTTACCATCTTTAACCATTCTTTTGTTGGCATGGAGAAGTGATGAAACATTAATTTCATGAAGAAATAAGGGCTGGGTCAGATTGTGTTTAAGAAACAGAAATATTTCAGAGGGAGTTCTAATGGGTCTCTCCTGGAAGAGGGGCAGCTTCCTCAACAAAGACAAATCAAGGTCATATGAATTTGATATGCAGCACACACAGTTTGGTATGGACCAATACTTATAGGTCCAGACTCTTGATATTTGTTAGTGTGCCCTGAGGAAAGTATAGGTGAGTGAAGAAGAACAAGAGTTTATGCTACATAAATTCATAAGAATTTATAATCCTATGATGTATAAACCTGAATGCCAGTTTAATTACTGTTAATGAGAAATGAAAATACAGCACTGGCTGGTCAATGTATTACCGCCCTCTAGGAAAATCTTCATTGTTGCCCATATTTTAATTGGAATATAATAATAACAATAATAATTTTTCTCTCATTCATTAAAGCTTTATAAATAAGTGAATATATTTTAATTTACTTAAATAGTTGTAAAATTTAATATCAACAATCAACAACTACATCAACTGCATCAAAATAAATCAAGCTTTGAAGTTAGGTTACATAAGGAACCATCTGACTGTGAAATCCATAATTCACATTTAACAGTCTGTTGCACTACAGACAGTGGAAGACTGTCTATCAGGCTGGCACAGCAACAGGGACAATTTGGTTCCAAATCAGGATACTGGTTACTAGTAATCTCAGACAAATAAGCCATAGGTAACATTATCTTAACTGAGGTTTCATCTAATGTCTCTGGCAGATCTTTAGTATACTTGTTTTCAGTAAATAACTGCTTCCTTTGAAACATTTTAGTCTAGAGCAATTCAATGTGGTCAAGTTTAAACAGTTCTTTTCATCAGAAGATGAATGCTGTTCTAAGGCAAATACTCTTCATGTATTCATCTGCTTCTTTTTATGTCTCCTAAAATGATCATCCCTCTATAAATCACCTTTGTTACTGTAGTGCCCCAAAGCTAATAAGTTAGCCTAATTATTCAACTATATAACTCATGACACAATGAGGAAAAGTATATTTCACAAGTCCATATTACCTCTGTTACTAACAAAGCATGTTTAACATAATAAAGTGATTCACTGGCTAAAATACTATGATATTAGCACAAGTAGGCTGTTAATCTAGAAAAAAAATCTATGATGGAATCAAAAGAATTACCAATTGTGCTTTTTGGATTTAGTTGAAAAAGTTACTAGTTGAAAAGCTTGTCTAATTGAAAAGGTAATTTTTTCTTTCCTATTCCAAGCTTAAATATATTCTATAAAGTTAAATTATGGAACAAATGATAAACAAAATTCATTGGAAACTATAGATATACTTTTCTGAGCAAAGAGCAACACAATTTATATTTAAATGCAGCAGCTTCTTATTCCTTAACATCAGGTAAGGAGAGAATATGTGATCTCAGTTGTCATCAGATACCACAAATTGACTTAGTCAACCAATTCAGTTATGAGCTATTTGAATAGCATTTTAAAAAATGTAAATGGTTTTAGACAACCTGATAGACTAGTGAGGAGAAAATAAATCCTTATTCTCAAATGTTGTGCAACCAAAACCTGTTCTGTTAATTTTACAACTAACAACATAGTGTCCTTCCTCAGAAGCCCAATGCCATGTCCCCAAATTCATGAATTACAAGAATTTTAATAGTCTAAAGTTTATATGGCTCATGGAATGAGTTGTTTGCCATAAAGCCAGTAGAACTGATTAGTCTTTGTAAAGAGCTCAACTTGTAAAAGCATGCTTTGCAGGGCTTTGACTGTGACTTAAAGTGTTATTTATATTTACTCCACTCCTTTCTCCAGTACTAATTTCTTATATTCTTCCTCCCTTATATCTCCTTGTTATTATTTTTCTTTGAACAATGTAACTGAGGAAAATGGGGAATAACCTGGACAGTTCTGGAAAGGATGTTGCATTTCCTTTCTCACAGATAAAGCAATGATCATAGCAGGAAGCAGAGTGGGATTGCTTCATCACTATAACCTTGTAACAGTTATACAGCTATAATCTCCACATACGTAGTAGGGTTTATTATGGCTAATTTCCAAAGATGGCATTAGGTGAAAGGACAGGGTCATTATGATTTTAATATCAAAAGTCATAAGTGTGACGAAGATAATAGATTGGGGTCACAGTAGAGGAAAACCTGGACTGAGCCTAATGTCAGTGGAGGCCAGGGAGAGGTTATAACTATGGAAGTATTAGGATATTGCTGTTTTGTTTTTCCCTTTTTCTATCTTTCCCTATCGTTAAAACCTCTCTTTTCTCCAAAATATCAATTTTCTTTTCCCTCACAGTATTAAGTATATATTTAAGGAGGGTTTCTGCAAAATTCTGTACTTAATTTTTGACCTAATTTGATTGAACGTCTATGAAGTATACATGTGAGCTAAACAGAATCTAATACACAGGGCCAGCTCTATTTTACCCTACAGTTTTGCTTTTCCAATAACCTGTAATTGCCGTTTTTTTTCCTCTGTATCATTTTAATGAAGCATTATTACCAAAGTAACAAATGGCATTTCAAAATGTGAAGGGTACAATTCAATGTTGTCAACTTTAAACAGTTCTTTTCATCAGAAGATGAACGCTGTTCTAAGGCAAATACTCTTCATGTATTCATCTGCTTCTTTTTGTTTCCTAAAACAATCCTCCCTCTATAAATCACTTTTGTTACTGTAGGGCCCCAAAGCTAATAAGTTAGCCCAGTTTTTCAACTATATAACTCATGACACAATGAGAAAAAGTATATTTCACAAGTCCATATTACCTCTGTTATTAACAATGCATGTTTAACTTAATAAAGTGATCCAATGGCTACAATTCTATGATATTAGCACAAGCAGGCTGTTAATCTAGAAAAAAAACATCTACGATGGAATCAAAAGAATTACCAACTGTGCTTATTGGATATAATTGTATCACTCCTAAAGAAAACAAGCAAAACTAAAATAGAATTTAAGAAATATCAATTACATCTTTTCCCTGATTATTTTGATATGCCCCAATTTTGACTATATCTCACTTGAATTTGATGAATAGTTTATGCTTAACACATTTCAGTCAGACTTTATCAATATGGCTATTTATTAAATCATTTACAATAGTTATTACTGGTAATTTTGAAGCTTAAAGCCAATAATTAATTTCCTCTTTATTTTATGCTTTAGTATCTGTCAAAACCAAGTGTTGCTGGGACTTATTTGATCACTTTAATTATATGGAGGTAGAGGTTTCAGAATACCCCTCTTTGTTCCCCATCAAAATCAAGGTCAAGTAATATGCACCTATTACACCTGGTAATCCCATCTCCCACCTGTTCACTGATCTAATTGACTGCCTTTCTCTCTCCTGCTGATGAACATTAAGCTCCAGGAGGGCAAGGACCATATCTTCCTTCAGCACCTCTTTATGCCAAGGTTTACATTAGTTTCATCAGAATTTTTAAAAATTAACTATCAGAAATTAATAGGTATAAGGCTGAAGGCTTATCTAAGTATATTAAATAATGTACAAATTCCAATATTTATTTGCCAAAAAATCACTGCTATGTCTCACTTTTGCATTATTTTCCACCAAGTAAAACAAAAAAAGAATAATCTTTATGAACCTATCCTAGAATAGAGAATTAGGTGGTCATTCTTTAATACAGTTTCTCAAAGGCTATTTGCATAAATTCCATGTACTATTTGGACAACATGGAAGTGTTTTTCTAAAATTAAAATGTACAATGTTTCGGTCATATTACTCAGAGGATATTTTAGCAGACTCCCAACAAAAATCTCTACTGTATCTCATAATTGTAGTGATCTTCACAATATTTCAGGAAAAGAAGCTAAGTTAGATTTTTATCTTCCTGAAGTTTAAAGTGAAACATTTTAAAAACCAAATTATGTTTTCCTTTTGATGTTTAAGCCTTTGTATAAAATGTTGAACCGTACCTGAAATTTTAACTATACTGTGTACAAGTAACTTTTGCTTTCTTCTCTGACTGCAAATTATACGCTTGTTCAAGGAAATCTACAAAGGAAGTCCAGTTTAGTTTCAAAGATTTCAATAAATTCAGAGTATTCGAAATAGTATTGATAACACTAAATTAGACATGGACTAGGCTAACTTGGACTACAAGTAGCAAAACTGGAATTCAAATCTGTTTCTATTGGGGTATCAGACAAATCAAAGCAGATAGTGAAAAATACAAACAATATCAAAGCAAAATTTATAAATATGATTCATTTTGGGATAGCAAGTATTCTCTTTCAATGGGGAAGGATAAAGTAGATTATAATGGTCTATGGCGGAAAACTCAATAAAAAATTTTGTCTAATCACATATTTATAAAACACCTAAAATATACAGGCAGTGCTCTAGATTCGGAGGAGAAAACAATGAAGAAAAGAGATTCTGATGTCATGGAGCTTGCATAATAGTGCATTTCAAGATCCTTTTATTGAAATCTAGGGTTATTTCACAGCCTTAATAAAGGAATTAAGTGAGACTCTGAAAATGCACATAGTCAATTGTAAGTTCACACTTTCAATTATTATTTCTAGTTCTTTCCATATCTTTGATTTGGACAAGAAGAATGACTTTAAACATATTTATGTTAATCATTGACTACTTTTAGTTGCAAAGAAAAGAATTTTCTTTGTTTACTGTTGAAGAGTGGAAGGACATATAGAATAACACAGAAAGAAACCCAAATAACTTTTTCTGAAAAGCTCTTAAGAAAAAAGTTTATGAAAAACTTTATTCATGAATTGCACTATTTGAAATAAAAAAATATAGATGAACCCTCTTTAACCCAACTATTATTATTACATACACAGTACACTAGCAAGGTGATAAATCTAGGTAGCATTTTTGTATCTTTATTAAATATTTACTATGCATTTTTAACTATTACATATATACACACTTATCTATCTTAAAATTTAGGGCATTTTGGAAGTTAAGTACAAAATAAATGACTGTAAACACATCCTTTATTTATTTACAGAAGGAAAAAGTGGATGCGAGGAAAGGTAGTCACGTGCTCAAGATCACAGAACTAATTAATGAAAGACGTGGAAACCACTTAGTTTCCTCAATCTTTAGTGCCATGATCTCCTTAAATTTTGATTCAATATTTAAATGTTTTAAATGTTTGTGTGGCATGCTGTTAATATAAATTCCCTCTCAAAGATATGCATTAAAGGTAAATCATGCCTGCTATGCCATCAATAAACACCTCCAAATGAGCAATTTAGACTTTAATGTGCAAATGCCATAGTTTCAAAGTTTTTCCCACTCATCTTTCAATAGTAAAGCCAGTGGCATATGACACCTGGGCTCACTGTATTAGGATGTCAGCTCAAAGTATATAACTCAGCACAGAAGCATTTGTTTACAACACCGATGTCAGGACTTGAATTTTTCAAAAGATAAAAGCAAGTGACTACCACATAAAGTAATGGCTTTCTATCTGACGTGATAAAGGCATATGAAATAATCTTGACAAGAAGGCTAATATTACTTCTTACGGGGACTCCTCCAGCAGAAGCCTCGCATAGAGCAGCACGGACGCATTCCATGGGAGACTGAGGACAGGGGTGATGACTCCCCTCAGATCCAGTTCTCTGGAAGCTGCACCGGCTTCGGCATCTAAAACAGGAGCTTCCTTTTGGAACAAGTAAATTGGTACTACTACTGAGAGTGGCGAGCAGAGATGGTTTTTTACATTTCTTTTAATTCTCTTTAGCTAATAACTTCCTCCTAAAATAGATAATCATAATTCCTTTCTTATTTTGTTTACCTCTGAATGAACACTGCGACGTCTTTCTTACAAAATTGCGAATGTTTATATGGTAGAGAACCTAAGTTTTATGATCCAGAGGGAAAGAAAAGCAAAAACATATTCTTTTCTTCGCGAACGTTGGTAAAGTTCTCCCGCCATCTAATTTGGAGACCTCAGTGTTGGGAAGTGGGCAGTCATGGCTGAAGTAAGGATGCTGTTGCTTTTACTTACTTCTTTTTTTTTTGAATCTTTAATGAGAAATATATATAATATCTAGCTCAAGAACACTGTGTGTTTGGTGTGTTACTGGGCCAAGGGTTGGGGACATAGACAACAGAACGAGCAAGCAGGAGATACATGAAGAAGACATAGAGACTCATAATGAAAAACCGGTGCCAGCCACGTTTAAGTCTGGATTTCTCATCTCTGAGCAGCATGTTGAGGCTCCTGCGGCTGTTGGGGAACAGACATTCAGATTCAGGCTTTGCAGAGTGACCCCCATAACATCCACCCTCACATCAGCAGCACATGATGCATTTCCTCAGAAATTTATCATCACTCTCAGATCCCTGAATCTGGGCATCTCACCAAATGCAAGTATCGGCCGCTTCTAGAAGCACTGTCCACTCCACCTTGGGTATCACCTGCTCATGAAGTCCGGTTTAACTCCACAGAGTTGATGCAGACCCTGGTGTCTTAGAGGCTTACGGGGAAGCCATGTGGCCCCGCCCACTGCGCATGTGAGCTCGGCAGATTGTTTTGTTTACTTCCTTTGAAACGATGAATTGTTCTTTAAAGAAGTGTCTGGCTAGAAGACATCTGGATTCATATCAGCTATATTCAGCCTGTCTTGCAATGATGTGCTCAGTGATGTGGTGGGACGCTGACCCATGGGAAAGGGTAGATAAACTCTTCGTCTTCCTGGAAGAGGCTAGATAACCAGACATAAAGGGCTTGCCAAAGAGTAGGTCTTCTGCAATGCTGGCCCTCAGGACAGCACATAAGGTATCTATGAATTATATTACTGTATCATTGATAATATAAAATCTATGCTACATAGTGTACATACTACATTCTATGTGCTCTAACTTATATATACACAAACACACTATATATAGTCAGTGTATCTATACAGATCTAGTTAGACAGAGAGTATACTGATTCCAATGTATCTCCCTCAGCAATATATACATTCCTCCTAGACATCTCCCTCTGCATGAGGACTTTTGTTTCCATTTAAATCCCAACCTTCCCCAGTTTAGGAAATGGCATTTTGATCTACCTAGTCAATCCATCCAAAACCTGGAATCCATGCTTAATTCTCTTCTTTTCATCAGCCCCATCAGCTCTGCCTCTAAAATGTATTCCTTCGGTCTGACTGCTTACTTCCACCTCCAGTGCTGCTAGTCTGGACCAGCCTGCCATTATCTCTCACCTGCAATAAGGAAACAACTTCCTGAACAGTTTCTCTGCCCCTTCTTTCTCTCTGCTACAATCCACCATCCATCCAGAAGCTAATGTAAATGAGATGGTGATATGGCTTTGCTTGAGCCTTTGAATGGCTCTCTTTAGCCACAAGAATAAACACCAGCAGAATTCACTGGTCTCCAAGTCCTGCATTTTCTGGACCCTGCCTCTCTGTGGTGCTTCTCCCTCCACTTTCTTTTTCTTCCCACTATACTTAGCCACACTGGCCTTTTTTTCTGCCAATTTAACAGGCCAAATATATGTTTCATCAGCTGCCACGAACTTGATGTTCTGTATGCTTGGAATGCTCCTGTGTCAAATCTTTGCATGACTGCCTCCTTCTCATTGTTCAGTCGTCATTCCAAAGCTTACGTTCACAGAGAGCACCTACCAGTCCCTCATTCCACATTATGTTCATTGCAGCAGTCATCAGTATTTGAGTTTATCTACTGTATTACCTTACTTAGTTCTGAACTTTCTCCTCTTTGAGGGTAAGGAAGTTGATGTTCATCATAATTGTATCTCCAGCTATAAAAACATGTTCCACATAATAATACCCAAAGAGATTCATCTTATGTGAACAGGAACACTGAAACACTCCCGAGTGGCAAAGTGTGCAGGTAAACCTTCCATGCCCAAACCCACCCATCACGGTGCTTGGGGGTGCCTGTGCACAAAGCCTCCGTCAGACTGATGTAAGCACTGCAGGCCTGACCCCACCCCCGGTGACGCCCTCCTCACGACAGCCCCGCGCTGGCTGCCCTCGCGCTCGTGCACATGCTCCGAACCATGCCCGCTGTGTCACAGAATGTCACCCTGGCAACCCCTGACGCGCTGGGGAGGAGCTAGACGCTGAGGTTTGTGGAGCGGAGCACAGAGCTTGGGACTGTGGAGGGGAGCAGTGGCTGAGTGCCTGGGCGGCCCTGGCCAGGTCAGTGGAGCGGAAACGTCTGCCGAGAGGCATTGAATGTACCCTTTTGACACGTTGGAGACTTTCTTGACTATGGATGATGAAGATAAACCACATTTTTCTAGTTTAGAGGAGGAAACTGCTTTCTGGAAGGAACTTTCCTTCGAGTATAAACAAAGGATGGCGGAAACTCTGGATGAGCTACTTGAATTCCAGGAAAGAAGCAGAGAATTGGAAGCAGAGTTGGAGGCACAGTTAGTACTGGCTGAACAAAGTAAGAGAGACTTGCAAACTGATAACCTAAGACTGAAATATGAAGTGGAGGCATTAAAGGAGAAGCTGTAACATCAGCATGCACAAAGCTACAGGCAGGTCACAATATTAGAGCATAATTTAAATCAGACTCGGGCCGTTAAGAAGCAGTTGCACAAGTACGTGAGAGAGCTGGAGCAAGCCAAGGATGACCTGGAGTGTGCACAAAGGGCAGCAGTAGTTTCACTGGAAGAGTCTGAACAAAGGCTAGATGAGGTCCTCAAAAGAAATGCATATTTAGAAAGTGAACTTGATGAAAAGGAATCTTCATTGGTCTCTGTGCAGAGCTTAAAGGATGAATAGATTTAAGACAAGAACTAGCAGCTCGGGAAAGACATGAAGTAACCAGTGTCACTTTCTTTGCCAGCCACTCCTGTTGCCAAAGGAATGCTATACTAAACTATTTCGGTATCAGCCCAAAAACTCCTCCTGAAAGGATATCACCACTAAACATGCTAAGGGATTTCTTATGGAAAATACCTACCTCTCTTCTTGGCTAACTGAGGCCTGCTCCTGGGCACATCACTTGGTGAGCAAGGCCCAGGCAAGATTTAGACCACCACTTGCCAATTTGTACAGTGTGCAAAATGCCCAATCATCTGAGATGACTGCCCTTTGATTGTGTGTATGTGTCTTCCTTCAATGTTGTTTTCTCAGGAGGTGATATAGTTGATCCAACAGTCTGCTTGCATTTTTTAATAGTGATGAATTCACCTTCGCAGGAATCTCCATTCCTCCTTACTCAACTCTTACAGCATCTGGAGTTCTGCTACTAAACTTGTGCCAATCATCAATACTACAGCGGATATCCCTTGCTTAAAACTAAAATTGAATTTTACAGCAAAAAATTTCATTTTCCTTTAATGAAATGGACTATAATGAAATGAGTTAGCATGTTACATTCTTAGAGTTACTCATTTGTGCTCAAGAAAACTATTAAGTCATACTAGAATAGTTTGTAAAATTTAAAAATGGATTTCATGGAACAGTAGTTTATAACTTTAAAATCATCTTATAATTCCCTGTAATGTGTCTGTTTTACTATGAAATTAAACCTATTCCTTCTTTCTTTAGGTAATTTACCTACATTGTATTTCTTAGCATCCCTTGCACTTAGCTGTGTCCCTGACTATGTTCTAGCAAATGAATATGAAGGAAGTGAAATGATTCATTGCCACACACCACATATAAAAACCTCTCATTCATCATCTGTTGATGGTCTTTGCTTTGCACTGACGGTACAGGTAAAAACTGTGAACTTGAAGGCCACTTAAAGAAGGCAAAGACAAGAGATGGAAGAATCCTCAGTCTCTGGTTCACATACTAACAGAAGGAAAGCCTCCAGACTATCAGGAGGCCCTATTTCGTATGAGCAAGAAATCAACTTCAGCCATATTTGAGAAACTATATATTTTTTAGGTTGTTTTGTTATGGATGCTAACATTGAATTAAATAACACAAACCTCACACTGAGAATATAAGATATATGTCCTTCTAGAAAACAAACAGAAACATCTTGAAACATGAGTAGCACAGAATTATGTGTCTCAAGGAGGTTTTATTGGAAACATGTTTCCACACTGTATATAAATATATATATTTGTTTACTTATTTGTATAATTTAACCAAATATTTTGAGAAAGACAGAGGAGATAGACAAACAGACAAGACCTAAAACACTAAAGAATAGGTGTAGATTTATTGGAAACAAGAGGTTATATCTCAGTGAATGGAGAACTTGGTATTTATATTTTACTGGGCACAATAATAGGTCTGGTTGATTAAAACTATCCTATTTTTTTTCTTTAAATATATTTTGGTATCATATTTTTATCTCACAGGTTTAATGAAAGTAGTGATACTTAGCATATTTTCTTTGTTGAATAAAAATGTGATGCCACATTTTTTCTAGATTTCATTCTCTTCAGAAGTACACAAATCTAAAACTAGAGAGGTATTTTAAATTTTGAGATAGCTCAAAGTTTAAACTGAAAAGCATGTCATAATGATTTTAACTGAAAGATTTTCATAAAGTATCAGATCAATTCAAGTCAACACACAGTTATAGGTAACAGACCTTCTTTCCCAAATTTTTCTTTATTCCTTTAAGAGAACTGCATATCTCTAATTTCTGTGATTGATGATTCTCAAAAGAAGTTGTAGTTTAGTAGAAAATCTATATGTTTTCTAGTTTGGGCATCATAGTTGGCAGGGAGGCCCTTAAACTATAATTAAGAACATGTTAGATTTAAAGGCAAGTTCATGTTCATATTTACATACATACACACACACACACACACATATATATATACACACACATATACATGCAATAAAAAATTTAAAACAAATGTACTAATAGTTTACAGTCTTGAATCATTCAAATATGTCAGCAACCACTGTTTTTCTGTGTAATTCATTTTCAGGACTGCCCCCTCAAGAAAAAGATCTAAATGATTGCATTATATTTTATTTCTCACAAATGAATTACATGAATTTTAATCTTAATGTGTCAATAATCTGAATATAGTACTTTCAAGAATATGCACAGATTAATAGATCATTGTATGCATGTGCACACTCATCCTAGTGTAAATGGGTAAAGAAGCTTTATGGAAACAATGCCTTTTCATTATCTGAAATCACAAATCACATCTCATGCTTCTTGTCATTGAGTAATGTTAAAAACTGACCTTTTCCTTTATTTTTAAGAAATAAAGAAATATTGTAGAAAATGTTCAGCTCTTATATTCTTACCTAAAGTAACTTCCAAAAAGAATACAATGAATACATATGTTAATTTATGATTTCAAGCTCTATGCCTTTTTCTATGAAGATACAATTAATTTTTCATGTGCTTGCCCTTATGGGTAGGAGATTGCTTTAGAGAAAAACAATATTAACTCATTATTTTGGCTGATATTTTCTTAGCTGCAGTGTTAGCTATAAAGTTAAATGCACAGTACTTTAGCACAGTTAGGGCATATAACAAATATTTATCAACTAAATGAATGGCATAGTTTGCAATAGCAAATATGAGATAAGACCTTACAATCTCTCAGATTAAAGGTCATGAAAAGCAATGTAAGTTTATTAAAAGGGGAATATTTATGTTTCCAAACTTAAGAAGCCAAGACAATTGCCTACGGCATCACTATCAAAGGAAAAGTGAAATGTATTACAGAATAAAAACGCAAAAAGGCTCTGATTGTTAATCTTATGGTACATACGTCCAGAGCTACATTTGATTTACTTCTTTACAGTTTATATTATTTAATAATCTGCTACACTTACTTGGTGCCAAGCATTGGAATAACAGGTTTTGACATTATCTTACTTGTTTTCTCAACTCCCTATGAAGGAGATATTATTAATATCCCCATTTTTACAAATATGGACACTATTACTTCTTTAACAAACAGCCATCAAATACTTTCTATGGGCCAGGGACTCTTATAAGCATTTCATAAATGTTAACTTACTTAATTATCAAAGTAATGCTTTGAGTTTGAGATCATTACTATTCCCATTTGGAGATGAGAAAACTGAGACAAAGAGATATTATATAATGTTCCCAAAATTTCACAGCTATCAAGTGGTGAAGCTGGCATTCAAACCCAGGCACTCTGGTCTAAACTAAAGAACATACAAGTGATAACTGATGGGGGAAAAAGGATTTAAACATAAGTCTACCTGCAATACCACCCTGGGAATTAGCAAGTGTGGTCCCTGATCTAGGGCATGCTCTTCAGAGGAACTCTGTGCCTCCTCCTAACATATATTGCTCCACAGGGCACAAGGTCCATGGGGTCCTAGAAACCCATCGTAGTTCCCCTTTAAACATGCACATTCTTCTAGTGTGGACCACCCTCATCCTGAAGAATGGCAAAGTAGCTTTGCAGAGCTGTCGACTGAACAGGATATGCATGCTGAGACAGCCACACAGGCCCCTGTCCTGTTACAGAACAGAGAAAGGCCTTAGGAAAGAAGGCAGTGGACTGCAGCCTGGGGACCAAGGCCTAGAGGCCAGTGGCCAAGTCTCTTTGTGATACCCTATGCATATGCAGAACTCTACAGTGGTTGAACATTTTAAATAAAAACCTGAGCTTACAGGTCATTTTGAAAGCATATTTTTCAAAATAGAATGGAAAGAAGTATTTTATTAAATAGTTTATGACATAACAGGTTTAAAACATAACTTTCAAATATTTAGACATACGTTATTTGTATCTATCTCCACTGTTCCCATTTATCCACAACCCTATGAATATAGGGGGTAGACTCATCTAATCCCAAAAAAGGGATATTCCTAATTCTTATGCTATGCTGCTTTTTATGAAAGCATGCTATCTTTTTGGGTGAAAATGTGTGGCCCAATATAATAGAGCATGTTAGACTAGTCCTGAGCTAAAAAGAAGTTACCTCCTTTCAACTATATTTTATTTGTTCTTCATTTGACAGGTCTTTATAAATTGCAGCTGTGCAATAAGTGTTTAGAAAATTAATGGAATTCAGGGGAATCCTTAAGATTAAGTATGGGATCCAAGAATTGTCTGCAAAGAAATAGTAGACACTATGAAATCACTTTACTGGTAGTGCATCTGTTGCAGCATTTACAGCCTCTCTTTTGCTACCACCATTTTTTAAACCATTTATTAAATGTAAAGGAACTACTTAAAACATGATTGGCATGAATTTCAAGTTACATGACTGGTTTTAAATCATTGTGAAATTTTGACAGCTGAATTGCCCTTCCTACACATTTTTCTGTTACTCCAGCATAATGGGGAGGGGTTATAAGTCTTCCTATGCATTCCATCATCTTGACAGTTCATTTCATTCATGTCTCACAGTTAAATGTGATCAGAAAAGTACTGCCATTTTTCAACAAAACATAACATTAAAACAATCAATATTACATTAGCTTTGAGGTTAATAGGAACATATACAGAAGACAAAACATACTAAGAACATCCAGAAAGACTAGGGAAGAAAAAAAAACAAACTTACAAGGTTAAAATGTCTTGCCAAAGGAGAACTCGCAACCCGAAAAGAATTAATCCATTCATTAAATGTTAATATTTATCTCCATTTAGAAAAATGAGTTTGGAAGGCCTAGTCACACATGACTAAAAATGTTGAACTATTGTAAGGAGCCAAATAACTATATGAAAGCAGTCATCTTTGTGACAGGATAAAGTTAATACAGAAAAAGTCAAGAAACTTCAATATCATATTAAAAAGCTCCCTCTGTAGCCATTTTGAATAGTTTTTCTAGCTGAAGAACATTATTTTATGAAATTAAAATGGAAATACAGATCATATCTAGCTCTCTTAAATGTTCTCAGTTTTACATTAGGAGAGACCAACTAGAATGTATAATCAGATTTCAGATTTTTCTGCCCTAATGTCTGTTTTATTGGCATGCCAGTATTACCTGTAGTATTCAACTGTGTAGAGACCTCTTATACATAGAAAGAATACCTTTCTTCTTAAGTTTCAGTCTTTTACAAATCATACTTTGGAGGTATTTCTTTAAGAATAACTGACAATGAATATTTATGCCATTTAGCTCTGAAAGCAGGAGAAGATAATCAACAAAGTGGCCCATATAATAAAAAGAAGAAGTCTCCTTAGGAGATCAGAAAATGCAATCCATTATTTGAGTGGCTTGCTATGCTCTCACCTTAATCTGGACATTAGATAAATATTACATAGCATGCATTCTCTGGTGCATATTATAGAAATATGGACCAAAGAAGAAAACAAAAGATGAACACCATAGGAAAATTGCATTCTGCTACTCAGAGAAACAGGAAAATAGATAGTGGTAAAATTTTAGCATAGATCTCTAAAAAAACAATCTTGGTGTAGTATGATGTAATCTCTGGTTACAAACTGTCAGAATTGTTTGAAAGGTAAAAATATTAAATTTCTTTTGTTCAATAAATCATTTTAACTAACTTTTATCCTACTGAATCAGCAGATTTCATAACTATTTAGTATTAACACAGCAATTCACACTAGTAGTAGATATGTTATAACCAAAGGTCTACTTGAGAAAGTTTATCTTTTTACTCAAACCTATCAATAATTATAGTAAAAGTTAAGTGGGCTTAACACTCAAGTTAAGTCAGAAATTGATATACTTGGTACAAAAATTCAAACCAAGTCTATAATTTCTATAAGAAACCTACTTTAAATAAAAATATTCAGATAAATACATGAAAAAGAATGGGAAAAGTTATATAATGGTAATTATAATTTATATAACAGTGACAGTGAGTAAACAGCAATATTATAACCACAGAATATTTAATAATTTAATGTGAAGATTAATGTCATCAATATTTCTGCTCACTGGAGAAAACTGTTTTTTTATTCAAATATCTAAAAAAGACCATTTAAGAGCATTAACAAGTATACTAAGTGGATAAACAAGAATTATAAGCAGCTATACATACTTTAAGGTCTGTTTTAGTCCATAAAAAGGTTTAATTCAAGTCACCTTGCCTTTAATTCTGCCATGAGTTTCTATGAGACTTAAAATTATGTCTCAAAATTATCCAATCTGAATAATGAAGAGTCCTCAAATCCACTGATTCCCAACGAAAATAGGTCAAGTGCTACCACATAAAAGTGTTAACTCTGTCAAATTCAAGTTCCCCATATTTGGGTAGGATTCAGTAATGGCCTATATTCAGCGTCAGAGAATCCCAGAAGTAAAACTTCATAGTGTATCTATGGTAAGAGGCTACAAGGTTATTCCTATATGAAGCTTCTTGTCATATCAATGCTTGAAGTAAAAGAGAGACTAAGAGAATATGAGATAGGGACCTAGAGCTATGTAAATCAAATGCCCAATACGCACCTCAATCTTAAGATATCTAAAAACCTATCACTATTTTTACCAAATATATTCATCCTATAGTTCTCACTATTTTCATAAATAGCAACTCCTTCCTAACAGTTGCTAAAGCAAAATTATTAATCACCTGAATTGAAGTAGGCTTGTGATGCTAGCCAGGGTGCTGAAGTGGAAAAATTGAGGAAATGTGCTATCATTGCACATGAACATATTTATACCTATGTTAAAATTGCCTGTGAGAAAGTATGATAGAAAATATAATATTTTCTAGGAATCTCTCCACATGCCTAGGTGTACATTTACTCTTTAGTATTTAGAGAAGATCACTGGAGATTGGACACTATCTCTTTCAGGAGATTTATTGATGTGGAGAATCGATTAGAAAAACAAACAGTAATTAAAGACACAGAAATTCTGTGTGTTAGACCTCTAGGGATAGTGTCAAAGAAAAAATGAGAACAACAAGTAGCGTACAAGCAAATACAGAAACACAATATAAAATTTCCACAACATAAGCACTTCATCATTTCCTACAGATAGTATGAAAATGTACTTACAAAAATGATAATATAAAATGTTGAAACAATGTATACTAGTGAAACTTGGTGATTCATGTGTTACAGGCAATTTAATATTTTGACTCTAAGCCTGTTAAAAAAGTGTCTTAAACCTCTCTTACTTATATACAATCAAGTTTCTTTGCTTTTCCAGTAATTGATCCTGTAAACTACACAATCACAACTGAATAAAAATGAGTGATAAATTATTCAATGTCCAGACAAAGCCTTTATTACAAGTCCCCTCCTCAATAATGACCTCCTCCCAAGTTATTGGACTTTTCAAATTTACATTTTCCAATGAAGTTTTATTTCATATTTCATTAAACTCAAAGGCAAAATATGTATTTTTATAAATTAATATAGAATTTCAAACATAATACAATTAAAAGTAGAAATTTTATTTAATAGGCTTAATTAATTGTCATATTCAGTAAGATTACAAAATAAAATTGCTCTCAACATTTATTATTCAATGTCCACTTTGTACCCAATGAAAAGAATTGGGTTTCTTTCATGTTACATCTAGACCTGCAAGTATGCAGATTTAAGAGTAATATGAAATAGTGAATTAGTATTGCAAAACATTTCCTACATTGCCAAGTGCAAGTATTCAGAGCATAACACGAATTTGTGAATAACTCTGGAAATACTCTGGAGGCTGGAGAGAAAGAAGAAAGTGGATGCTCAGCTCTTCTTGAAAAGGGTTTTTAATTATGCAGGAATTGATTGCTTTCATGCTGTCTGAAAGAAAGGGTTTGACAAGTTAATTTTCCTTTTCTCCATGTAGGCATTAACATCTCTCAGATACTCCTGCACCCCTTCAAGCAGTGACATCACCCTGAAATCTTCACAGCATTCACACAGCCTCTGTTTTGAAGATATTAAACAAGCATTTCCCTGGGGCCTGAGAAGAGAAGATGTTTAGGGTTATAAAAGCTGTGTGGAACCCACATGAAAGAGGCACCTCTACATTCTTTTAAAAAATACACTTTTTGAGTACATGTGACACATGGGTCTGGAGCAGGACTCTTCCTGTCCAGTTCCTGGGGCATACTCATGGTCAGGTTTATCTTTACGGGTGTTGGAGATTTCTTTGTTATGCAGATGTACCCTTTGCATCTGGATTTTCACATCCTTCCCTACCCAAATCCAGCAACACCCACTAGTCATTGTGAGAACCACGTAGCCTTTTACACATTTCATAACAGTCTCCTAGGGGGTGGTATTGCTTCCATTGTTACACACTGCCCCGGAGTCAGACAGGTGAGCAACAGAGAGACCTGCCACTAAGGCGCAGGCATGACTTCATTTGAACCTATAGGCTTGTGAGATTTAGCAGCATTTAGTTCACAGTCCTATAAATGAGAGCAGAACATTTGGACACTAAAGGAGGTTGGCTGAATGGCCTTACAAAGTTGATTTTTTTTGTCTTGTTTGACTAATAATTTCTCCAGAGAATTACAAATCGTAAGTGGTTCATTCATCTTTCTTTGTATTCATATACCAGTTTATCCATACAGACCAACTGGAAGGAATAGTATAAATATATGCAGATCTTGGATGGCAGGAATGAGGCTAGTACACTCCCATCAAGCTCCAATGGCCTATGAGACAAATCAGCTAATCTCAGTACTGCTTCCTGCTGAGCAGGATAGTCTTCTCTGTCCTTCTCAACAGCACGTGCCCGAAAAACACAACTAGTTGAGCTGACTTGGTATAAAAGATGAAATCTGTTTGCCTTCTTCAGTGCAAACAAAGACTAATAAACTATTAATGAGGTGCTGATTTAATTACATGTTGTAGTTAGGTTCATTTTTATAGTCTTCAAAATTACTACAGAAGGTAAAATGTAATTCTAGAAACTCTTGAATCACTACAAAGTAGGTAAGGAACAGCAACAGCAAAGATTTTACTGCCTGGCAGAAGAAGACCTCAACTTATCTGACAAATAAAAGACAGATGAACAGAAAACAAGACAAATGTTTATTCAATATTTAATTCCATGGTTCAAAAGAGAATCCGGAAATCAAGTTTCAGAGGTTTTGAAGTTTTACAGATTCTTGTTTCTTCTTGTTTCATATGTACAGAGATTCACAAGATTAGGAAGAAAAAATTGCTTTTAGAGAGGTGTGCTTCTAACACATTTTGCTATTCTGAATACTCTGTCATGTTAGCAATTTTGCAGTAAGTAATCTTTCAGAAAGACATTTTCATAGGAGGCTGAATAAAAATAAAAATTAGGAGGTTAATGTTCTGATTCAAAGAAAAAAAACACTTCAGGGCTTTTAAATATATTAACATTGGGCCAGACCCTCATCTTGTATTTGCAATAAATATTTTTTAGATTTCTTAAAATATATAATATCTTTATATTAATTAAAATATTTTATATTGTATACTGTTGACACATCCAAAAATCACATAATTTTTTTAAACATTTTTTAAAAATTTACACAACCTTGTTAGGTAAAAACTGCAAAAATGCATAGAAGAATGGCATAGGAATTTGTAATGTTGGTCCTGAAACTCCACTACTAGGGAAGAATTCATCATAGAGAAATAATCAGACAGAAACTTCCTGCGCACACACATACACACACACACGTGCAACATAATGTAATAAGGTAATCTTTAGTATAAAAATATAGAGATGATAAATACAGAAAGAGAACTGATAAATAGAAAATAACACAGATGTATTAAAAGAAGGAATGGCTTGGTAAATTATGGAATTTTTCTTGTTTCATATGTAGAGAGATTCACAAGATTAGGAAGAAAAATTTCTTTTAGAAGGTGTGCTAATTATGAGTCTTTCGAGAGAAGGAGAGATGTTTAACACATTTCTAAAGCAGAAAAGCCATGTGTCTAGAGACGTGAAATTTGTAAAATGCATATACATGTGGACAATGAATAGAGGTTCACGTGTGACAATAAAAACATTTTCATGTGTGTAGAAAAAGTAATTCGCTTCTTGTCTCTTTACATCTCTAATATCACATTTCTTATATGTATTCTTAATAATAAAACAAACTATTAAACAAACATTAAAAGTTGACATGTTAAAAGCATGTATAGAGAGAAGGAAAAGGAGCATAAGTACAATGTTATCAAAAGGAATACACCCTAGGTCATTCCTATACTAGTGTAAAAATCGTCTTGGTAATATACATAAATTTTCAGATTGCTGGTCTTAATTGGAGCCAGCATGGTAAACAGTCTTCTTAATATAACAGCTTGAAATGATAAGATTTATACAAGTTTGACTTAAAAAATGATTTGGCTAAAATGGTGTGCAGCCAACAGTATGACAGCAAAACAAATACACCATGAAATATTAGCTAGCTAACATAAAACAAGTAATCTTAGCTACTTTTATCCACTCTGTCCCAGCATTCTAAAACTGAAAGAAACATTGAATAATATCATTTCACAAAACTTGGCGAAGCAGCTCTTATCTATGCAGAAGTGGAATGTGATGTTCAAAAATCACTCAAGCTTTTGAAATAAAAAGATTAAAATTCAGAGAAGAGGAAAATGCCATTAAATATTTGTACAACTGTATGAAGAAAGCATCTGAGAACTCAATAAAAGCTCAAAACCCTGTCTAAATATCTAATTACATTCAATCGTTTCTGCAGTTGCTGAAGAAACAGCTCATTACCTTGGTTCTAGTGACTGTATCTTAATCATTTGTGGGATCACCTGTGGTTGTGCCAAACCAAGTCACGCAAAACAAGATATTCTAGAGATTTGAAAGAAATTCAGTCACAGATAGATTTATAAGCTTGATTACTCAGCCTAAAACCTCCAATTAGATGAGAAAGAAAAAGGAAGGTAAATATTGCTTTCTACATTTTCCAATTATATCAGATTTAACCCCATAACAAGAGAAAGTGTAAAAAATTCCTGAGCATTCACTGGAGTCCTGAATTTCTACCTCATTGTTCTCCCATTTCAAATACAAAAAAAAAATGAGCTCAATAATTTAATGTGCCAAAATTAATAATTCATGGTTTGAACTTAGGCAGATGAGGATTAGAGTTCATACTGACACCTTTCAATTAATCCAAAATATTTTTCTTTCTCCCTGGTGTTGAGAATAAACAATTCTGTCATTCACTTCACCATTATGTAGACAAGTATACTGCCTGTGAGTATAAGAACTGAAAGACTATTGTTAAGGAACAAACCATGGTGAGAAATTAAGAGATCACATACCTGTAGAATAATCTAGTACACGGACATGAGCACAGGCTCTGTGAAATAAGGCAGACCTGGATTCAAGTCTTAGCTCCATTCTCGGTAGCTTTAAAATCTGCATTATTCAGGATTAATTCAGTGGCAATTGTTAGAAAATCAACTTCTTAAGAAAGAAACTTGATCGCAAAATATTTCTGCTTCATAGAAAGTAGAAAGTATAGATACTAGGCATGACTCAGGGATCTCAGGGACTAATATAGGGGGTTAGATACCACAGGGGTTGGGATGGTCTTTGCTCCCCATCTTTTATTTATTTGCCTCTTTATCTCAACCCCTACAATATAGCATAGACGGAGCAACCTGTAGTTATGACCCTTGGAATTCATGGCCAAAAAAAAAATGGAAGCCTTCTCATATAACTTTTTCTTCGAGAAAGTAAACAAAATAGATAAACCCCTAGCCAGACTTATCAAGGAAAAAAGAGTCTACACACATAAACAGAATCAGAAATGAGAAAGGAAATATCACTATGGACACCACAGAAATACAAAGAATTATTAGAGAATACTATGAAAAATTATATGCTAACAAACTGGATAGCCTAGAAGAAATGGACAACTTTCTAGAAAAATACAACCTTCCAAGGCTGACCAAGGAAGAAACAGAAAATCTGAACAGACCAATTACCACCAATGAAATTGAACTGGTTATCAAAAACCTAAGAACAAAACTCCTGGGTCAAATGGCTTCACCGCTGAATTTTATCAAACATTTAGTGAAGACCTAATACCCATTCTCCTTAAAGTTTCCTAAGAACCCTCAAAGATCTCATACTTAGCTTTGAACTGTTATTTAACAGACCTCAAATTCTCATTGTTAAACCAGAGCTCTAATACATCTTAAAGATAATTAGACCATTCTGATAATTGTAGCTATTTTTCCTCCATATCTTTCAAATGACTGACTTATAGTACATGAAAGGAGATTCCCTTCCATAAGTCTGTTTTTCCAGCACATCAATGATGATAACTTAAACAATTTAGCAACCATTATTTTCCAGGAACTATCTATATCCTACATTCTACTCAGGATGGGGTCTTCTTGAGAACTGAGGTAATAAGTCCCCAAATTCCACTTTACTAATTTCCTACACAACTACCATCCAGATCAATCTAACAGATCAAAAAATTTGCAAAAGATTTATTGAAGGAAATGTCTGTGAAGGATTAAGATTCAAGTAACAGGAGAAGGCAGGAGTATCTTCAGAACACAAAGCAGAGAAGGCATTTTTGAAAGAAGAGTAGGATGAAGAAGAATTGAGTGGGAAGTGCATCAAATGGCAAGAAAACTTAAAAAGTTTTGGCCAGTCCGATTGGGAGTCTTTGAGCAATAGGTGATCCTTTAAGGAGTCTTAAATGAATAGAAATGGCCTGGCTCTTGTATCTTCACCATACTCAATGTTTATATGGGAATATCCTGGGGGAAAGTGTCAAAGTTGAAGACTGTCAATCAATAATATTCTTCAGGATGTTTCCTTGTAGGGGATCTGAGTGATGCATCTCCTTGGCCTCTATAGATGTGTAAGAGGTTCAGTTATTATTCTATAAATATCATTCAGAACTAGTACTTACTTTCCCTTCTCTTTCACTGCATCATATATCTATTGTGAAATAACTAAGAGTCCAAATATCAGAGGCTTAAATAAAATTTATGTGCTTTTCTCTGATCAGCTAATTTGATTATATGCACCAAGAAAATAAGGATCCTGTCTCACTTGTACACTATTATAACCCATAAGTCAGTATATTGCATTATATAAAAAAATAGTATTATGTGATTGTTTTATATAAAAAATACAAATAAAACTAAACAAAAACTTAAGTGTTTCACTGTTTCATAAGTTAACACAAATTTGATACAGTTTGGGTAAGACAGCAGGCTCAGAGTTTTCCTAATTCATCTTTTTTAATGGATCATAGTTTTCTCAAAATAATTTACATGAATTCTATGAAGATCAGAGCTGACATTTTAATTTCAACTTTAATAGGAGAAAAGGCCTTCAAATCTTTCCAATGTGCCTTTAAAAAGTAAATAGAGGAGATATCTGGTCTCTTATTCAAGACATTATTTTTAGCAATAATGAATACATTTACAGCATCAAAAAAGAATCCTGCATCAAAAAAATGGGGAAGGAATTTTGATTCATGCTATGTAGAATAAATACACTAGTTTTCAAGGAAATGTGGTAGAGGGCACATTGAAAATGCAGAAAAGCATTCCTACAACTAGAAGTATTTTATTATTTGTCATTGTTAAGGCTAGTTTGGCTGGTGGCTGCCTGAACAAAGTCCCTAGCTCCTCTGGGCCCCAGCTCCCTTGCCTGAGCATCAAGCAGAGGAGATGTCATGGGACCCCCTGTAGCTCTGATTCTGTGATCACGACGACATACCCTTATCACTAGTCACAAGTAGCTTGCCCTTGTCATTCATTTATATGTCTATATACTTATTACAGTTAAGGTCATACTTCTGATGCTTGCCATAAGATGTTTTTGCTCATAAAGAGTATGTTCATGTCCCCTTTAGATCAGAAATAATCTTCTAATTTTATGCTTCTAGATTGATATGTATATATTTTTTTTCTTTTAAGCCTAGGTGAGCACATTTGAAGCCAAGGAGTTCATCTAAAGAAGAATTTTTTTCCTTTGTTCTTCTTCACCAGTAAGTTCAATCTTGCAAAATACCTTCTTGACCAATGGTCTTCTCCATCTCCTTACAACAAACTATTAATCTTTAAACAAACCAAGAAATAAAAATTGGTGACTTGCAAATGTGACATTTAATACAGATTACTAACAATATTGTCATATCAGTGGAATAAAATAATGGCAGATCTTCCAAGAAGACAAAAATGAGATTTATTTAAACTGTAGAACCTAAAGCACATCCTTCTTTGTTCTTCCAATGAAAGGGATATAGAAAACTATTACTAGCTATTGTTTTGAAATGGGAAAGTGGGCTTTGTAAGGGGTCAGAGGACTACACATCAGGTAATATTTTGAGATCACTCTGATTAGTGGCAAATACTGACAATTATGTAGGCAATTATAGTGTGGTACTATATGTCTTCTAAAATATTTCAAACCTATATGAAGATACAGAGAATAACTTTGCACACAATTATAATGATATTTAACAAACATTTACATTTACCACAGTTGCTTAGAAATAAACTCAAGAAACACAACAATGGAAACCATTTGCAGTACTTTCATTCCCTGGAATTGAGCACTTACTGAGAGCCAGGTGTTACAGTATGCATGTGTATACAATAAAGAACAACAAAGAGAAAATCCTGTCTTCATGGGTATGAAGTTCAATGTTTTAAATCTGTCTGTATCTCACCAGTTCAGCTGGTGTGTCATTCAAGCAAAGCCACAATTTCATACAAATGTTGATAATTTTCTCAATTGTCCTCCTTCTTCAGGAATTTCATAGAATCTATTTCTTTACCCAATAGTCTTTCTCAGATAACCTGTATCATTATCATACCTTAAATTTTGCATCCTTTGGGAAGATTTCTCTCATCCCAAATAGATAAGTCATCTCCGCTATCTCAAGGCTATCCATATTTTTTAGGGCAATAGTTATAGTGAACTACTTAATAACTTCTGTGACTATCTAATTTCTATATTTCCCCTTAGTGTAACAGAAAGCCTTTTGAAATCAGGATTTTCTATTTTTTATTTTTCACTGTATCCCATGTGCATAACATAGAAGGCCATTCTTAATAAGTGCTGGATTTCAGGTGATGGAAAAATCACACATGATTGACATATTGTCCTTGACTCTGAAATACAACTAACTCTCACTCCTTCTTTCCTAATCTCTTCTTTGACACAAATTCTATGGTAACAGTTCTTTTAATCTATGAAAGAATAAATAGGGTGATCTTTGCAGAACAGCACCTGGCTTAAAGGCAGACATTCCCTGAGTGCTTAGTAAAGGCACTAGTTGAAATATTTTCTTCTATGAATGCAAAATAAAATGCTTAAAGAGATGATGGGTGAATTCTTCCTTAGAGGTGTAAGGTAAGACCCAAACTTGTGAATAAATGCAGAACAAACACTTCATATTTCAAATTTCTTGGGGATGAATTTATCAGGTAAAATGAGTGCATTCTGAGTACTACTGTTAACATTCTTTTCATCTTAACCATGGGGCTGTGTTTTTTGCATTTGTCTGTGTTGCTATATGTTTAGTTTTAGAATCTGTGGGTTTAGACTAATCTTTCATACCATCATTTATCCTGAGGACAAAAGGAAGAACTGAATAAATTTACACAAAGGCAATTAATTTCTGATAGAAGTGAACATCTGCCTATTCTCAAAAATCGTCCTGACATTTAACAAGTGGCAAAAGCTGGCATAAATAGTTCACGACAAAAGAGCTGATCGGCTGACTTCAGATTCCATTTCAATAACAGAAAGGATGAGAGGGTTTTAAATGTGACATTTCACTCATGTCATTTGTAGGAGATCTCAGTGGGTTGGTAGGAAAAACTAGGCTGTTCTATTCAATTTTTTAAAAAATCTCTGTCAACTAGCCTCCAACAGCCATATAATGTTTTATGCTGTGTATATCGACTCTATTTCTTTTCTTTCCTTTCCTTTCCTTCTCTTTCTCTCAATGACTTCTTTATTTTATCTCCCACAGTTTTCATTTCTTCTTCCTAAATGTATAATCGCTTCCACTCAAATCTCCTATATGCTGAAAAACTAAATACCAGGAGCACTTAAAATTATGTATATAATGGAGTAAGTAGGTTTTCAGGAATAGTTTTTGTGAATGCTCTACTTATTCCAGGGCATTATTTTTAGTGCATAATCTTCATGACATCTATTTACTGGTCAAAAGATAGTTTTACTACTTACTGTATTCAATTGCTATTTTGTACAACAGATATAATAGGAAAACTGATTTTTCTTAATATGTGAGAAACCGTGGATGTAATACACACATATATTTTCTTGCTAAATGGACATTTTTATATCACACACATACATATTACACAATGGGGGTCCTTCTTTGAACAAACTAGATAACTATTTATTTTGATACTTTTATTATGACTTCAATTATTTAACTATTGGCTATTCTTGTTTTCTTCAGACTAAGCAATTATTTTCTACAACCATCAAATAACTGTCAAATGCATTATCAAGAGTTAATTTATTCAATTCCACCTTAAAAATCCATTTTGCAAAATGGTAGCTTGTTGTACATGACATACTTTTGTACTCATTTTGAGTTCTTTTGATCTACAATATTTTATCCTTTATTAGCAGTAGCTGTAGGGATGACAAAACAAACAAATTTTATGTTTTCTGGAGTTATTCAGGGATTAGAAGTGAGGAAAGCTGTACAGATGAACATCTTTTAAGTTGGATATGCAAGTCAAGTGGGGATATGTATTTTGGCCCTTGTCTCCTAATCAGATGGGCATCCTACACTCTATGGATCAAGACATTCAGGTAAGAAACATAAAGTAGTCATGTGAATACAGAAAAAATATGAGTTTATGTTAAGACTCCTGGTTAGTTTCATTTGCATAGCTATTACAATGAAAAGGATTTGGATGAAAGAATAGTTATTTTTGAAAGCTACACTTTAGCTTTTACATATATATTATAATTAATAAAGTAGGTGTTTTTACCATTGCTTTCAAATGAGAAAAAATAATTTCAAAGACTATTATTAAAGATCTTAAAGTATGAGAAAGCATCCCCATCTGTATGGCAAGCAAACCTGTACTGTCTCAGTATATTTATCTATTAATAAATAAGGTTAGTCATGGCTACAATAGGGAGTAGAATTTTGGAAACCCTTTTAACCCACCTATTTCTCTCCCTACCCCCAAATTCTCTTTTACAACATGTGTCAAAGACTGGCAAACATTTTTCTATAAAGAGCCTAATAATGTTGGCTTTGCAGGCCATGTTCTCTCTCTCGTAACTACTCAACTAACAGCCATTGTGCCACAAAAGCAGCCATAGAAATGTATCAAATAGAACCCAGAAGAAGAATCACAAGCTGTAATACTGGAGGGAGGGAGAAAGACATACACACACACATACACATCCACACAGAAAAAGAGAGAGAAAGAAACAAGCTACCACTAGTATATACGGTAAATACTCAGACATACCTCCTCTAGGGTTATTATAATTTAAGACATGTGTATGGAATGAACAAAGAATATGCAATAAGAATTCATAATCACCAATAACAATACTGCTAGGTTTTTAAATTGTTTATAAAATAATATATTTTTATATCTGATGCAAGTTGAGAAAATACAGAAAACTGTTGTACCCTACTAGCATAGTTAGTATAAACTGGTGTTGTTCCTGGGCAGCTGTGTCTGGAGAGGTCTCTCCCTGATCACTAGGTGAAGCACTAGGAGAAACCTCAACCTGGACAGGGAAGGGTTCTTGACTCTGGGTGAGAAAGAATCTTGAACAGGTCAGATGAGTGTAGGTAAGGAAGGAATTCATTAAAGCAATAGCAGCCGGGAATGGCAGCTGTCTTGCAGGCAGCAGAGAACAGGAAAGTGCAGAGGGAAAGTCCTTGGCATAGGGCAGATTTCCCTTGCCAACTCCTGAAGAAAGACTCACCTGGCATCCTGTGTCTGCTTGGATCTGCACAGCATGGGGACCAGCCCCTACCACTCCAGGATATGGGGGAGCCACTGGACACAGGATGGAGTGAGATTATGTTCTGAGAACTTCCCAAAGAAAGGAGATTTTCAGGCAGGCTACTAAGAGCAGATTGCACAGCGGCAGTTCCACCCAGGTTACTCACGTGACAGAAACATGCAGGTCCAAATCTGAGCTCTTAGAACCCCACCCTACTTATTAGGAGTAAAGTGGAGACACAGTGAAGACTTGGAAATAAAAGAAATAGCAAAGAGACAAACCTCAATAATCTGAGCAGTGAGAAAGCATTATTTGAAAGTATGCACTTAAAGAAAGGAAAGTGTGGGTGTCCTCAGGAAGGAGGCGCACTGAAAGTTTGGGGATTCTGTCTTTTAAGGCTTTCAAGAATGGGGCAAAGGGCAGAGGGGGGTTGTTGGGTGTAGGCTTGACCTTTGGTCTCAAGGTGCTTATCTCTGGTAAGAGACACCATGTCTTCTCTCCTCTGTTATCAGTCCGCCAGCTAATTCTGCTAAATAAACCCAACACAAGGGATTTATTTATCCTGTTTTTCTCCATGACAATGGTGACCCTTAAGTAGTGGGGACATATCAGTTAAGATTGTGTGCCCTGCCTTAAAACAGGCTGTTGGATTATTGTCTGATTATCAGAGAATATGTTAGGGATCTTACTTCTCAAATCTCTGCTTTTTAACATGGAATCTTAGCCTTAAGATGGGGTCCCTCCTGTTCTTACTATACTTTTTATATCTCAGCATTCTTTATCATAGGCAGGAAAAGTTAATCATGATGTTTGTCCCATGTCCCTGCCCTACCTCAGTATGTCTGAAAAGAGTTCAAATTTTGTTAAACTGCTCAGTGGAAGGTTTGTTTTAATGGAACACATTTGTTTAATGTGTACTTACCAATTCTAAACTGTCATTGCATCTTTGATAATGCTACCATCCTAAAAAGTCACCTCTTGCTTAACCCTCACCTGTCTCATGATAAAACCTGTATAATCATAACAAAACAAGAGATCACACCTGCTATGAAGTAGCATTTGAACACTTTTCCCTTCCAGACATTCAACTCAGTGACTGGCCATAGGACTTTCATCTCCTTTGTGTGTTTTTGCAGAATCCCTTCCAATTAACAACGACAGAATTATAGAATTCTTTATAAAACTATAAACATTAGGAAATTCAAGAAGGAGACAAAGAAGAACTCAAAATTGTTTTTGAAAGCAATGAAAGAAAGCCAAATTATGTTGAAGGGATTAAAAGGGCATAAAAAGCTGAGTGCATTTCAACCTGACCTCTGAGAACCTTGAAGAGAAGAATGTGGACCTCTGTTAAATAATATCAAGAAACAAGATTTCCAGCTATCTGGAATACTTGATTTCTAGTAAATCAAAATTAAATTAATTGAAATTAATCTAGGGACAAAAAATATCTTATTTCATTATAATATCAATTCAATTAGAATTAAATCTTGATCCCAACAGTAATTTTTATTGGCTTTTATAAGTTAATCTCATATTTATCTGGTTGAAGTAACCATAAAATTTGCAGTGTGTGTAGACAGATGATAAATAGACTTGATAGATATGTCCTTGAACTAAATATTTTAATACAAACATAAGGTAATTAAATATTATGATATTGAGATAGCAACAGAAAAACATATAAATGAAGTAGAATGCAGAAATAAACATACATGTGTGTGTATACACACACACACATAAAATAGATGGGAAAGGTAGAATAATGATATCGAGCAAAATGAATTTATTACATGTTAATGGTAAACATCTCTTTGATATAACATTTTTTAAATGGATACAGAATCTCTTTAAAATAAAATTGATGTTTAAATTTTCTTTTTCTTCTTTTTTAATAGACATATGAAAAATGGATCAAAGTATAGGTGATGTTACCCTTGCACAATTTTTGTAGAAATGTCCTAATTTCAGATCTTTTCTTTTCTTTGTTTCTTCTCTCCTCCCTCCCTCCCTCTTTCCCTCCTTTCTTCTGGGCTCCACTCCACTGTAAGGACCTTGTTTCAGCTTCCCCCCATCCCTGTAATCTGCACCTGTATTATTCTGGAAGTAATCTCCCTAAGAAACCCCTCCTGCTATCACAGTTCTCCTCCATTCTCAATGCTGCCCACATAAACACTGCATATTAAAGACATCCTCACCAAAACTATGTACAATATACATATATTTGTGGCAGAATAATCTTACACGTCTTGATGATTCCAACTCAAATAGACCACCTTGGTTGGATTCTGTAGAAATTTTATTCTCCAAACTGTTCCAAACTTAAATTTCTTTAACCATAAAATATGATTATGATAGACCATTTTGGGCCTCTGAGACATGGATCTGTACCAAGATTATTATCTTAAAATGGTTTTGTGACAGTATCCTTTTAAAGCAGACAGGAAGATAGATGAGATAACAAGAAACTATTTATTTACAGAAATTGATATTTCAATCATTGACATCTAAATGCAAAAGAAATATGGTTTCATTTTCTCCCAATAGGGTAAATCAAATCTGTCAACCTAAGTTTTCTTAAACTCAATGTACCTTTCATCACCCTAAAATAAGAGAATGGTTTCCATTAATCAGACCACAAAGTTTAAGCCTAACTCCTTACAGCAACTTATCATGATTTTCTATATAATCTGGAAGAAAACCATTAAATTATGTCCTCATTTCACTTTCTAATGACTAGTAGGCACTTTGGAAACAAATGCCAGGAATTAGAACATTTCTTGGTTATTTTATTATTTTCCTGTCAGCTTTCTTGAACTGATGGGTGCAGATTCTTTCTTTGAATTTTAGTGCAATTCTTAGCCTGGATATTGGTACTAGGAGTTTACAATTAAACTACACTAATCATAAATTTTTTTATTCTAATTGAAGTTACAAGGCTTCAAAAATAAAGTATAAGGAGAAAGGGAGAAGATTTGGTTGTTTTGTCTGTTTTGTGACAGGTTTTGAAAATTTTGTGAAAACCTTACTTTTTTTCCATTGATATTCCCACACAATGCCCAAATGAGTAACTGGAATCAATCATAATAGTAAAACCATTACTACCTTCTCTGAAAGGAACTTCCTCAATGCAGCAGAAACCACATAGCACCTTGAAGACAAGATTTAATTATGGCCAAATTACATATGGTTTATAATCCATTTGCTAACAGAGATAAAGTACTTAGACATTTTTGTCCAGAATATTTATACTATTAGTCATCATGCTTCTGCTTTATAGCCAGTGACTATAGCTTTAATGGTCCTCCCTTTGCTGCTAGACGATAGGAGGAAAAACTACCACAGGCTTTGGAAATTGAATAATACATCAGCTTCTTATGTGCCATATATTACTTGCCAAAATTCAATTGACATTTAAGCATGATCCAAATATAAACCTCTGAATAAAGAATCTCACTTCAAACACACTAAATAAGGCCAAAGAAAAATGACATGAAACAATACCACTAAGGGAAACAGAGAATAGTTTCTGATCACAATTGGCTGTCAAAAACTTCAGTGTAAGACAAACAAATAATATAGATTGTGGAGAAATGCATACTGAGTCCCAGCTGTCCTCCTCTTTAGACAAAGTAATCTCAATTTTCTGATTGATTCTTCCTTGTAAAGATTTGCCTATTTCTGTTGCCAAAGTGGAAAGGATGAAAGAAATTCCCTAACCGCAAAATAATCGTGTCCCTGATAAATCCAACAGGATTTAATAAAGTATAAGGGGTGAAAAGAACTTTGGGTTGCCATTTGTTCTGCTTTACAGTGCATGTAATCGTTCCACAACATTGCTACTCAAAGTAGGGTGTGAGGATCCGCAGCAATCTGCACCAGCTGGAATTATTAGAAATGCAGAATCTTCTGCCCATCTTGCATCTGCTGACTCATACACTGCACTTTTACCAAGATTCCCAGGTTCTGGATATGTGCATTAAATTTTGAGAAGCATTGCTGTACCTCCAAATACTCATCCAGACCTACTTGAACACCTCCAAATACTAGGAAATCACTTTCTAGGGTAGTTTTTCTCAGTATTGAACTCCTCCCAAAGTAATTCAGTTATTTCTTCCATTTATTAAGGCAAAACCTGCTTCTGTTACTTCTACCTAATCAGTCAAAAATTTTCCTTTTAAAACTGCTCAGAAAATATTGTCTTTCTTTTTCTTCCAGGAAGGTCTTTTAGATAATTACAAACAGAACTTGGGCTATTCCCTTACTATTCTCCAGTTATATTCACCATCTCTCAAATGCCATATTCAATATCACTTAACATTATGGATGCTCCATTCTAAAATCCACCGTATTTATTCCATCAAAGTGTGATTTCCAGAATTAAATATAATATTCTTGGTGCAGTCTGACCAGTGCAGTCTGACCAGTGCAGAATTGGGAAGAATATCTCCACACTTACTCTACACAGTATACCTCTATTATAATATATATTATAGCCAGCCCAACAATTGTCTTGTCTTTATGGAGGAGGAAAGGAGGAGAATATCATCATCTTGTAAACCCATATTGTATTAACAGATACCTAGAAACCTAATTACTTTCTACTTAATGAAGGGCTATATCTCCCTCTATATTACCCATGTCAAATTGATTCTTTGCACCCAAGGGTGGGATATGTAGGAAGTCAGACATTCAAAGACAGTGATATTTATCTGCCTTCTTACCTGAAGCAACCCTTCTTTTTCTTAAAAGTCATTAGACTCAGTACATCAACTGATTCAACTGAGATGATTTAGATGATCTTTGTATTATAGTAACTGATTCTTCAGGTTATTGTTTTTTGAAGATGGTGCATTATGCCAACATCCCTCATACCCAAGAGATTAAGATTTTGACATATTATCCTATACTATTACATAATATATACATATATATTACCCTATGTAGCAGTTCTTAAAATGTATGAATTGAAATAGTCTACTTTGGGGATTTATGGGTTAAAATATATTTTTCCTACTAGCTGATATATATAAACATGATTGGAAAATACAGACTTTGATTTCCAAACAACTACCCATTTTTCATAAAGGACTCCAAAGAACTGGTGACGTAAGCAGAATGGCCTTTAAAGGTGCCCACGGCCTAGGCCCTGTAACCCATAAATATGTTTTGATACTTGACAAAAGGGATTTTGAAGATGTATCAAGGTTACTGACCTTTAAAAGGAGATTACTCTGGTTATCTGGGTGGATCCAGTCTAATCACATGAGCCCTTGAGAATAGAGCATTTTCTCTTGCTTGGAGGCAGAAGGAAAAGTCAGAGACTGAAAGTGTGAGAAGGACTCAGTGCACTTTTGCTGGCTTGACAATGAAGAGGAAAATGTGATGAGGAACACAGGCAGCTAAAGGGGTGAGAGGGTCTGATAACAGCCCAAAAGAAAACGGAGTTCTCGGCATGGAACTGAGTTCTACCAACAACCTGAAAAGATTGCAGCCCAGCTGATGCCTCCATCTCAGCTTCCTAACACGCATCTTACAGCAGAGCCCTCGGCCGTGCCGTGCTGTTCCCAGACTTCTGACTTAGAGAAATGTGAGATACAGATGGATGTTACCTTAAGTCACTACGGGTTTTGATTATTTGGTACTGTGGCAATAAGCAATGCAACGGGGCTCAGGGGTTCAGGGTCTTGTGGGCCTCATTCCTAAAACAATGGCTGACGCTGCTGACTTATCCCAGCACACTCTCCTCATCAGCTGATAGCCAGCCTTCAGTCCTTCAAAACAAATCCCTGGGAACCACTAGAAGCTTTCAGAGACGGATACTTCAGGTGAAACCATCCAAGCATTGGAGGATATGCAGTCAGTACCTCTGGAATAGAGTGAATTCCTTGCTTTCCTAATTGTTTTCTTCAATTTTATTTCCATAGCAAGAAATAGCAGAAAGGGAGGGAAGGAGAGAGAGAGACAAGGGGAGGGAGAGGAGGAAGGAGAAAGGGAGAAGGGGACAGAGAGGGAGAATTTGAAAATACACGTGTTGAGGATCAATTTTGAATCTTGCTAGCTCTGTGACTTTAAATGAATCTTAAACCTTCCTGGCCTTTAATTTTCTCATCTGTGAAAGGAGGGGTAAGATCTCAGTCATTTAAAATATGGATTGTTTTCTTTATTTACAGGAAATTTTAGGTGGGAGTCTGCTCTATAAAGAGGGTGACGCTGACCTTCGCAGGGTGGAGGTGAAGGCGCCCTCGAGCCTCGGGTGCCAGGCTCTCCTCCGCCAACCGCAGCTCCACCAACAGAGAACACAGAGCCATTTGCCTGGATCCCTGGACCTCTCAAGAATGCTCTTTGTAATCTAGGAAACCACAAACCATCCTGCATAGCTTTCACCTCCAATGTTCTATGTTTTTAATAGATGTATAGAGAAATACAATGAAAATGAAACCTCTCCAGCTCACCAAACCTCATGCTCCATTTACCAATAAATAGGGGGCTGCCCAAATATCTTAAGCACACATTTATGTATAAATGCACATATTTAGTATGTATAATTGATTACAAGAACCAATGGCTATGTTTGCTTTTCTGTAGACATGTCCAGTAGGGTTTGTGTAATGACAATACCAGAGGTCAGTGATTCATTCCTTTTTAATTCATTCCTTACCCAACAATTATTTCCTTATTCATATAAAATGTGACAAAAGAGTGTATGTGGTATCAAATCTGTATTTGAATATTAAATGCATTTTTTTCTTTAAAATTCAAACACAGATATAAACTATCAATGCAAAGTACTAATATTAGGAATGCATAATAAGAAATTCAAGATAATGTTACTATATTTAGTTATTTCAGGAACTCTGAGAGGCAAATTTTGTTGGGTGTGTTATAGATCCTATGTTAAATATTGCATTGATACCAGGGATGCTTTAATTCAGTATAGTATCTTCATCTTTTGACATATAAGTTATTGATGTTCAAAATTTTCAAAAGTACAGTATGAAACACTGATTTGATTCTGTCTCTGTTTCTTTTTTGCTGTCCTAACAGTTGGATAATGGAACCTGTATTTTGAATTCATTACAGATTTTCAAAATGGCTTGAGATTTAACAAATGGAGTAGTTAACATTTAGTGCAAAATTAATTATTCCTAGATGGTTTTGTGCTGTGAATTCCTTTTATACTACTAATTTTCCAATCAAATGTTCTGAGAGAAATGTGATTTCTGACAGTCCTCATTTCAGAGCTTGTTATTTGGTTCATGTGTTTAAATTTTTCATAAGGGAGGATCTCTTTAGCAATATTTTAGTAATTTTTTAGATTAGCACATCATTTTGTGTTTGTTAGAGGAACTCATAAAAATGATTTCTTAATATTCGTGTAAAGAGATTCTTCTTGCAATGTTCTCATACAGAAGTATAAACACAAGGCCAAAATATAAAGACTTCATGTAATTATACAAATTCTTTCAGTAAAACTTGAACATACTTTCCTTCAGTTAAAAGTGGGTATTCTTGGTGATAATGTATGATTTAAAACAGTTGCATTTTCCCCCCCTTACCCTTGCCAAAGAGCTAAGGAGCCAGTTAGTGCATTTAATATTTCAAAGAAGTTTCCCTGGAGGATTGGGATTGATCCACATGTGTCTCCAGATCTTAGTCACTGTCAGTTTATTCCAGGCCTGAAACCCACATCCACTCTCTAGGTGCTGCAAAATCTGACTTCTGAACTCTGAAAGTGGGACAGACCCTAAAGTGCAGAGTAATGCCTTTTGAAAGAAAGCAACTCCTTTGCCACCACTGTGCATGAGTTTGCTTTAAATTTAATCGAGAGATAACATTTTTTTTTTGAGAGGGCATCTCTCATATTTACTGATCAAATGGTTGTTAACAACAATAAAATTCTGTATAGGGGGGTCAATGCTCAATGCACAATCATTAATCCATCTCAAGCCTAATTCTTGTCAGTCTCCAATCTTCTGAAGCATAACGAAGAAGTTCTTACATGGTGAACGAATTCTTACATAGTGAAAAAGTTCTTACATGGTGAATAGTACAAGGGCATTCATCACAGAAACTTCCGGTTTTGATCACGCATTATGAACTATAAACAATCAGGTCAAATATGAATATTCGTTTGATTTTTATACTTGATTTATATGTGGATCCCACATTTCTCCCTTTATTATTATTTTTTATTTTTAATAAACTGCTGAAGTGGTAGGTAGATGCAAGATAAAGGTAGAAAACATAGTTTAGTGTTATAAGAGAGCAATTGTAGATGATCAGATGTGTGCCTGTAGACTATGTGCTAATCCGAGCTAGACAAGGGCAATAAAACATCCATGGATGCAGAAGCTTTCTCTCAACACAGGGGGGGGTGAGGCTCTAACCTTCACCACTGTTGTTCCCCAATTTCTCGCCTGATGGCCCCCCTGCGACTGTGCCTGTCTTAGGTTGTTCCTCCCTTGAGGAATCTTATCCATCTCTGGCTAACCAGTCATCTTCCGGGGCCATACAGGGAAATATAAAGTTGGTAAGTGAGAGAGAAGCCATATGAGATAACATTTTAATGATCTCTTTTTACCTCTCCCACACAGGTCCTAAGAGAACTGTGTACACAGTTGTACTTGGCAGTATAAATCAATTTGGTATACATGGAATTACTTCAAAACAATCTGGAGGTTTGAATGAAAATTTCACCTCATCTTGGGACTGCAGCCACATGCTGACTGAGTGCAGCCTCAGGAAAATCTCCCCTTCTCCCATCAGCAGCAAGGGATCAAGGGAAGGCCACGGGCTGCAGAACTGGGAGAACTATACTTGCTTCTTAATATCTACCAGACACAAACAGTACAGCCTTTAAAAGTTCACCTTAACTTTCCTGAACCACTTTACCCTTATTATTGAAATGGACATGATAATATTTACATAATAATAAAAATAATAGTTATAATAATATTTGTGAAGTACTTACAGTATGCCAGGCACTATTCTAAGCATACTTAAAACTCACAACAAACTGATGTAGTAAATATTAATATCCTAGTTCTCAAATGAGAAAAATGAGGCACAGAGAAAGTAAATAAATGCTCAAGATCACAGAACTGATAAAATGTTAAAGCTGAGAACTGAACACAAGCAATCTGGCTATTACTTCTGAGCTCTAATCACTGTTATACAAAATGCCTAGTTCAGGGTACCTAATCAATAAATACTAGATTCTCTCTTTTATCATCTTTTTCATCACATTTAGTTTTAGGGTGTTTATAAGACTTCTTGTCCCAATATTTTAATAAACCATGGAAGCTTCCAACTTGCTGGATGTGCCATTGGTTAAATTACTGGCTATGATGCATCTGTTCGTATCTATCTTCAAATTCTTATTTCACCCTCTACATGAGTAATCATGGCTGCTTGTATTTAGTTTTAAAGATTCTTTTGGTTTCAAACACTTTTTTGTCTTGGTTTCCATGACAACTCTTTCTTCTAGCTTTCTTTCTGCCTGTTTGGCTAGGAAAGGGCAAATCTAGGGATGTAGGTATTATGCCATTTCCCTCTGTATTACAAGGGTTCCTTTTGCAATGTTTTTACTTTCTGGGTCTGGTCCATACTCTACTAACTTGAGTTCATATGTGATTCATTATCACTTATTTCTTTAGGGGGTATTTGTAGCTTCAGCTTCCAATGCTGAAGTGTCGATGTTTCCAGTTCCATTGTTTGATTTCTGAATACAGAAAATCTTTTATCATGGCATATGCTGTTCGGTGATCAGTCTCCTGCCTCCATCTCTGATGCATTTTCAAACTATATGGGGAGCTCCCACACTCACCACTGTGCTCCTGATGTCATACTTTACCCAAGCTCAGGTCCCTTGGGTGTTCTGTCTCCTCTGCCTCGAACTCTGCTGTTATATATGATTTACCAGCTATATGCACATCCTTCAGGTCTCCAGAGTGATTTTTTTTGCCACAGGTACTGGCTGCTCCTGCTGACCTCTTAGATCAGGTTTCTAAGATTTCTAAGGTTTCCTTTCTTTTTTTCTTTCCTAATTGTTCTTTTTGTTGAACTACTTTTTTCCTTGTAAGCTGCTTCAAATCATTTTTATTCATAAAACATGGGATATTTACATAAATAAAAATACCATTTTAAATAAAATATGGGCAGAGTTTCACATTTTCTGGAATTGCTGAGCAGGGACACATTCATTTTATGAATTGTGGGACTGTGTTGAGTAGAACACTGATGAGATACGGAGACTCCACATGCTTTGGAACATATCGCTTCTCTACTAGCATTGAGATTACATGATAACAGAAGAGGTTTCCACTAGTTATTATGAAATGACCAACATCATCCTTGATGTGATCAGATCTCTGCTTTGTAACTCCACAAACCACAGTCACATCTTTACATCAACAAAAAATACAGAGCTGGGAATATAAATTATTATTTTTAGCCTTATTTTTATTAACCATAAAACCCACTTAGGAAGTAAGTTATTAATTATAGATATTTCTCAAAATAACTTTAGAATAACATTTATTTATATAATTTTATTTTTTAATTTATTATATTTTTAATCAATATTAGGTTTTATAAAGGAAATACAGCCTTTTAAAATTTGTTTTGATTACCTAAAGTGATTAATTCATTGATTTACCTTTTACTACCAAGTCTTTATATATTCCCACAGGATTTTTCATCAATCTGTGATTAAAGCAAATTGAAATTATTAATCAACTTGATTTTAATGTCATTGACAAGGATATAATTTTGTATGGTAGTTATGTTAGTTTATTTTAGCATAGAGAATTTAGCAGTAGAAAGTGCTTTTCCAATGTAACATATTTCAATTTATTTAAATAATTTATTAGTAAAGATATTTTTTAAATATTTATTATGTGGCAAGAAATTTGAATGCATTTTCTCATTTCATAACAACCCAATGAAGATAGGCATTATTACCATTTTCAATTCACAGATGGAGAAATAAAGACACAAACTAAACGTAATTCTCCCAAAGTCCCCAAACAGTATGAGACAGAACCAAGATTCTAACCCAGGCTTCTCTGGCACCAAACCCTCTGTCCTTATCGCCATATGTCACCCAGTAAATAATGAGTTGTTAGCCTAAAGAAGGCATTCATCCACAAGCTTATGTAGGTGACACTAAAATCCTCAGAAGTACAAGGGTTTCTATTTCAAGAGAGCTATTTAGCCTAATACTATTTTTTATTATAAATGAGAGAGATGACAATTCTCTAAAGAGAAAAGGACCACAAATCCCTTTACCCTAACAAAATTATTTAAATTAACCTCAATGAGAATATTATTGGGTTGAGTATGAAGGCAGAGTTCAGAGGCTTGTTTAAAGTATTGCACTAAAACATGGAAGTCCAGATGCGGTGGGGTGCCTGAACCTCAGAAAGTGAGAAGGCAGAGGGGTATGTGTGGGTCTGGAAAACCCCACAGGTGAGAGAGAGAGTTCTCCTTTGACAAGTTAGTTGAGGCCATTCTCATCTTTATTAGAAAGGGTGTGTAGGAAGAGGCAGAGCCAGAGAGGAACAGGGCAGATATAGCCCCTTTTTTGCAAGAAATGAGCTGACTGATCAGCCTCTGGAAGCACCAGAATATTGCTGCCAAAAGCAGGTAGAAATCTTAAAACATATCATTAAAATCACCAGAGAGGAATATTTAATCCAATGGCACATAAAATCACCAGAAAGCACTATGGGAATGACTGAACTTGCTCTATGGAATCAGAATTAATACATTAATACAATTTTTAAAAATCTAAGCAAATAGATAAAGAGATAGATCCTACTCTTCAAAACAATAGTAAGTTCTAATATTAACGATATTAATCCCAAGGACCTTCTCAAGAGAGAGAATTGGTACGACCATTACATGGGTGCAAAAAAAGAAAAAAAATTGTATGGATCTGATTTTACCCAGTTTTGTTTTCCCTAGTTTGTCCTAATTCTATTTCACCTACTCACCTTCTGATTTTTGCATAATCTTGTGTTAAAATGTGTAATTTCTTGGTACTGGGGCTTCTATACTAATTATAAGGGAATCTCATTTTCCCTGCCTAGAGTAGCTTAAACAGCATCTCCATCAGGTATTTATATTATTTTACCTATTCTGGTTCCTATTAGATAATGACTGGATTCAGGTAAACCAGAAACTTAAGAGTTTCTTTTTTTCAAAAACATCTACAAAGACTCTTGGGATAATTTCCTCTGCAGCTCAGTAGCATGAGGACAGGTAGCAGAAGCAAAATTTTAGCACAAATATAACTTATAAATAGAACAATCTTTCTATTCAATTCATAACTATGCAGAAGTAATGGATTTGATTCCTTCATGTATTAAACTATCAAGATTCCCCAACTGCAATATGATTTTTCACTATAAAAATAATTACAATAATAATCATTAACAATTACGACAGTTATATAATCTGTAACTTGCTTTTAAACACTTCAATGTAGGCAGTGCAGTATTTTTATGTGTGCTAATTAGTTCTCATCTCTACTGTAGAAGAAGTTAGTAAATAGATAAAAACTCTTTAATCAAATGTACTATGAGAGTTTCAACTATAGCTATGGGGATTTCCCTACAATGTTTGTCAATTGCCATATAGCTGTTAGTACAATTTTTTTCCATTGATAATATTAGTGATAATAAGGCTTATGGAACAAATAGAAAAAGTGTAAATATTGTACATATCATACTTTTGGATAGCCAAGCATATGGAAATCTGGTGAGTTTAGCAGTTTTTTTTTTTGAGAGAGCATCTCTCATATTTATTGATCAAATGGTTGTTAACAACAATAAAATTCTGTATACGGGACTCAATGAACAATCATTAATCCACTCCAAACCTAATTCTCAACAGTCTCCAATCTTCTGAAACATAACAAACAAGTTCTTACATGGTGAACAAATTCTTACATAGTGAATAAGTTCTTACATGGTGAACAGTACAAGGGCAGTCATCACAGAAACTTTCGGTTTTGATCACGCATTATGAACTACAGACAATCAGGTCAAATATGAATATTCGTTTGATTTTTATACTTGATTTATATGTGAATCCCACATTTCTCCCTTATTATTATTATTATTATTATTATTATTACTTTTATTATTTATTTTTTATTTTTTTATTTTTATTTTATTTATTTATTTTTTTTGAGAGGGCCTCTCTCATATTTATTGATCAAATGGTTGTTAACAACAATAAAATTCAGTATAGGGGGGTCAATGCTCAATGTACAATCATTAATCCATCTCAAGCCTAATTCTTGTCAGTCTCCAATCTTCTGAAGCATAACGAACAAGTTCTTACATGGTGAACGAATTCTTACATAGGGAATAAATTCTTACATGGTGAACAGTACAAAGGCATTCATCACAGAAACTTTCAGTTTTGATCATGCATTATGACCTATAAACAATCAGGTCAAATATGAATATTCATTTGATTTTTGTACTTGATTTATATGTTGATCCCACATTTCTCCTATTATTATTATTATTTTTATTTTTAATAAAATGCTGAAGTGGTAGGTAGATGCAAGATAAAGGTAGAAAACATAGTTTAGTGCTGTAAGAGGGCAAATGTAGATGATCAGATGATCAGGTGTGTGCCTATGGACTAAGTATTAATCCAGGCTAGACAAGGGCAGCAAGACATCCACGGATGCAGATTTCTCTCAAAGCACAGGGGGTGAGGTTCTGAGCCTCACCTCTGTTGATCCCCAAATTCTCACCTGATGGCCCCCCTGTGACTGTGCTTGTCTTAGGTTGTTCCTCCATTGAGGAATCTTACCCGTCTCTGGCTAACCAGTCATCTTCCGGGGCCATACAGGGAAATGTAAAGTTGGTAAGTGAGAGAGAAGCCATATTGTTTGCAAAGGTTAGCTTTTTACTTCTTTGCAGATTTATGCCCTGTGGCTTCTATGCCCAGCACTTGTCTCGAGGTATCTTTACCACCTGGAGGAATTATGATACTTGGTAAATTCGATATGAGGCACGAATTCTATTTAAGGGTTGTAATTAGGAAGTAAGAAGAAAAGCTATAGATGTAGCATATGAAGGAAACATGGGAGGATTGATTATTTCTTTGACATATCTTCTTGTATAGTACCTTAAGTATGTATAGGTTTTAAACTACTAACTAATTTGCACACACATATTAACATAATAGGAATACGGTGACATAAACAAAGCAAATCTATAATTACCATCCATCTCCAGTGAAGCCAAGAAAACCATTTAGGCACCCTAGGCATTTGTGAAAATTTATCTATGATATGATGGATATTGTCCAACTGTACTTGAACCATCAGACAAATTAAAGCAGCCCATTTCTGGGATCTGTTCACATCCCATATGTTCTTTTAACCATAGATAGTCTATAGTCATGAGATTTTGGAGTGCTACAACTTTCACCCCTCCCAACTCCTGGTTGAGTTCCAACAGTACAGATCCGGTCAAATTCGTTGTCTCACTGTATGCACATGCCAGCCTAGACATCTCCCTCCTCATTCCTATGGCAAGTCCAGGAGATGGTGGGCTGGATGCAGCCACAACCGCAGCATCATCCGGATACCTGTGGAGGCTTTTTGATGATCATCCCCCTGGCACAAGTCCTCCAGAGAGGGCTGATGCCGGAAGCTCCTCCTCATATCGTATCTTAGTTCATTTTCTGGGTATCCAAGCAAGGCCTTGATCTCCTGCATAGAAACAAACAGACCCTTTGCCCACACTTTGACATGCCCTCTATACCACTGTGCAGAACTCATTGGAGGTCAGCACACAGTAACTGCTTTTTTTTTTTTTTTTTAATTAAGAGAAAGGAATATTATCAGAAAAGAGTACCTCCATAGCTGATCATCTGACACCCTTCAAGTGATCAACATTAAGGATATTTAAAGCATGCATTGATCTTTGATTTACCAATAGTTTTATCCTGTCAAGGAGTAATCCCCCTTTTCCTTCCTTCCTTCCTTCCTTCCTTCCTTCCTTCCTTCCTTCCTCCTTCCTTCCTTCCTTCCTTCCTTCCTTCCTTCCTTCCTTCCTCCTTCCTTCCTTCCTTCCTTCCTTCCTTCCTTCTTTCTTTCTTTCTTTTTTTTTTTTTAATTTTTAATCTACACTTACATGAAGAATACTATGTTTACTATGCTCTCCCCTATATCAGGTCCCCCCTAACAACCACATTACGGTTACTGTCCATCAGCTTAGCAAAATGTTGTAGAGTCACTACTTGACCTCTCTGTGTTGTGCAGACCACCCACCCCTGTCTCCCTCCCCCCCATGCATGCTAATCTTAATACCCCCCTTCTTCTTCCCCCCCCCTTTTCCCTCCCTGCCCACCCATCCTCCCCAGTTCCTTCCCTTTGGTACCTGTTAGTCCATTTTTGGGTTCTGTAATTCCGCTGCTGTTTTGTTCATTCAGTTTTTCCTTTGTTCCTATACTCCTCAGATGAGTGAAATCATTTGGTATTTCTCTTTCTCCACTTGGCTTATTTCACTGAGCATAATACTCTCCAGCTCCATCCATGTTGCTGCAAATGGTTGGATTTTTCCACTTCTTATGGCTGAGTAGTATTCCATTGTGTATATGTACCACATCTTCTTTATCCATTCATCTACCGATGGACATTTAGGTTGCTTCCAGTTCTTGGCTATTGTAAATAGTGCTGCGATAAACATAGGGGTGCATCTGTCTTTCTCAAACTTGATTGCTGCGTTCTTAGGGTAAATTCCTAGGAGTGGAATTCCTGGGTCAAATGGTAGGTCTGTTTTGAGAATTTTGATGAACCTCCAAACTGCTTTCCACAATGGTTGAACTAATTTACATTCCCACCAGCAGTGTAGGAGGGTTCCCCTTTCTCCACCGCCTCGCCAACATTTGTTGTTGTTTGTCTTTTGGATGGCAGCTATCCTTACTGGTGTGAGGGGATACCTCATTGTAGTTTTAATTTGCATTTCTCTGATAATTAGCGATGTGGAGCATCTTTTCATGTGTCTCTTGGCCATCTGTATTTCTTTTTTGGAGAACTGTCTGTTCAGTTCCTTGGCCCATTTTTTAATTGGGTTATTTGTTTTTTGTTTGTTGAGGCGTGTGAGCTCTTTATATATTCTGGACGTCAAGCCTTTATCGGATGTGTCATTTTCAAATATATTCTCCCATACTGTAGGGTTCATTTTGTTCTATTGATGGTGTCTTTCGCTGTACAGAAGCTTTTCAGCTTAATGTAGTCCCACTTGCTCATTTTTTCTGTTGTTTTCCTTGCCCGGGGAGATATGTTCAAGAAGAGGTCACTCATGTTTATGTCTAAGAGGTTTTTGCCTATGTTTTTTTCCAAGAGTTTAATGGTTTCATGCCTTACATTCAGGTCTTTGATCCATTTTGAGTTTACCTTTGTATATGGGGTGAGACAATGGTCCAGTTTCATTCTCCTACATGTAGCTGTCCAGTTTTGCCAGCACCATCTGTTGAAGAGACTCTCATTTCCCCATTGTATGTTCATGGCTCCTTTATCAAATATTAATTGACCATATATGTTTGGGTTAATTTCTGGGGTCTCTAATCTGTTCCACTGGTCTGTGGCTCTGTTCTTGTGCCAGTACCAAATTGTCTTGATTACTATGGCTTTGTAGTAGAGCTTGAAGTTGGGGAGTGAGATCCCCCCTACTTTATTCTTCTTTTTCAGGATTGCTTTGGCTATTCGGGGTCTTTGGTGTTACCATATGAATTTTTGAATTATTTGTTCCAATTCATTGAAGAATGTTGCTGGTAATTTGAGAGGGATTGCATCAAATCTGTATATTGCTTTGGGCAGGATGGTCATTTTGACGATATTAATTCTTCCTAGCCATGAGCATGGGATGAGTTTCCATTTATTAGTGTCCCCTTTAATTTCTCTTAAGAGTGACTTGTAGTTTTCAGAGTATAAGTCTTTCACTTCTTTGGTTAGGTTTATTCCTAGGTATTTTATTCTTTTTGATGCAATGGTGAATGGAATTGTTTTCCTGATTTCTCTTTCTATTGATTCGTTGTTAGTGTATAGGAAAGCTACAGATTTCTGTGTGTTAATTTTGTATCCTGCAACTTTGCTGTATTCCGATATCAGTTCTAGTAGTTTTGGCGTGGAGTCTTTAGGATTTTTATGTACAGTATCATATCATCTGCAAATAGTGACAGTTTAACTTCTTCTTTACCAATCTGGATTCCTTGTATTTCTTTGTTTTGTCTGATTGCCATGGCTAGGACCTCCAGTACTATGTTAAATAACAGTAGGGAGAGTGGGTATCCCTGTCTGGTTCCTGATCTCAGAGAAAATGCTTTCAGCTTCTCGCTGTTCAGTATAATGCTGGCTGTGGGTTTATCATATATGGCCTTTATTATGTTGAGGTACTTGCCCTCTATTCCCATTTTGCTGAGAGTTTTTATCATGAATGGATGTTGAATTTTGTCAAATGCTTTTTCAGCATCTATGGAGATGATCATGTGGTTTTTGTCTTTCTTTTTGTTGATGTGGTGGATGTTGTTGATGGATTTTCAAATGTTGTACCATCCTTGCATCCCTGGGATGAACCCCACTTAGTCATGGTGTATGATCCTTTTGATATACTGTTGAATTCTGTTTGCTAATATTTTATTGAGTATTTTTGCATCTACATGCATCAGGGATATTGGTCTGTAATTTTCTTTTTTGGTGGGGTCTTTGCCTGGTTTTGGTATTAGGGTGATGTTGGCCTCATAGAATGAGTTTGGGAGTATTCCCTCTTCTTCTATTTTGTGGAACACTTTAAGGAGAATGGGTATTATGTCTTCTCTGTGTGTCTGATAAAATTCCGAGGTAAATCCGTCCGGCCCCGGGGTTTTGTTCTTGGGTAGTTTTTTGATTACTGTTTCAATTTCATTGCTCGTAATTGGTTTGTTTAACTTTTGTGTTTCTTCCTTGGTCAGTCTTGGGAGGTTGTATTTTTCTAGGAAGTTGTCCATTTCTTCTAGGTTTTCCAGCTTGTTGGCATATAGGTTTTCATAGTAGACTTTAATAATTCTTTGTATTTCTGTGGAGTCTGTCGTGATTTTTCCATTCTCATTTCTGATTATGTTGATTTGTGTTGACTCTCTTTTTCTCTTAATAAGTTGGGCTAGAGGCTTATCTATTTTGTTTATTTTCTCGAAGAACCAGCTCTTGGTTTCGTTGATTTTTGCTATTGTTTTATTCTTCTCAATTTTGTTTATTTATTCTCTGATCTTTATTATGTCCCTCCTTCTGCTGACTTTAGGCCTCATTTGTTCTTCTTTTTCCAGTTTTAATAATTGTGATGTTAGACTATTCATTTGGGATTGTTCTTCCTTCTTCAAGTGTGCCTGGATTGCTATATACTTTCCACTTAAGACTGCTTTCGCTGCATCCCACAGAAATTGGGGCTTAGTGTTGTTGTTGTCATTTGTTTCTATATATTCCTTGATCTCTATTTTGATTTGTTCATTGATCCATTGATTATTTAGTAGCATGTTGTTAAGCCTCCATGTGTTTGTGAGCCTTTTTGTTTTCTTTGTAGAATTTATTTCTACTTTCATACATTTGTGGTCTGAAAAATTGGTTGGTAGAATTTCAATATTTTGGAATTTACTGAGGCTCTTTTTGTGAGCTAGTATGTGGTCTATTCGGGAGAATGTTCCATGTGCACTTGAGAAGAATGTATATCCTGTTGCTTTTGGATGTAGAGTTCTATAGATGTCTATTAGGTCCATCTGTTCTAGTGTGTTGTTCAGTGCCTGTGTGTCTTTACTTATTTTCTGCCCGGTGGATCTATCCTTCGGGGTGAGTGGTGTGTTGAAGTCTCCTACAATGAATGCATTGCAGTCTATTTCCCTCTTTAGTTCTGTTAGTATTTGCTTCACATATGCTGGTGCTCCTGTATTGGGTGCATATATATTTAGAATGGTTATATCCTCTTGTTGGACTGAGCCCTTTATCATTATGTAGTGGCCTTCTTTATCTCTTGTTACTTTCTTTGTTTTGAAGTCTATTTTGTCTGATATTAGTACTGCAACCCCTGCTTTCTTCTCACTGTTGTTTGCCTGAAATATGTTTTTCCATCCCTTGACTTTTAGTCTATGCTTATCTTTGGGTTTAAGATGAGTTTCTTGTAAGCAGCATATAGATGGGTCTTGCTTTTTTATCCATTCTATTACTCTATGTCGTTTGATTGGTGCATTAAGTCCATTTACATTTAGGGTGACTATTGAGAGATATGTACTTATTGCCATTGTAGGCTTTAGATTCGTGGTTACCAAAGGTTCAAGGTTAGCTTCTTTAGTATCTTACTGCCTAACTTAGCTCGCTTATTGAGCTGTTATATACACTGTCTGGAGATTCTTTTCTTCTCTCCCTTCTTATTCCTCCTCCTCCATTCTTCATATGTTGTGTGTTTTGTTCTGTGCTCTTTTTAGGGGTGCTCCCACCTAGAGCAGTCCCTGTAGGATGCCCTGTAGAGGTGGTTTGTGGGAAGCAAATTCTGTCAGCTTTTGCTTGTCTGGGAATTGTTTAATCCTGCCATCATATTTAAATGATAGTCGTGCTGGATACAGTATCCTTGGTTCAAGGCCCTTCTGTTTCATTGCATTAAGTATATCATGCCATTCTCTTCTGGCCTGTAGGGTTTCTTGTCGAGAAGTCTGATGTTAGCCTGATGGGTTTTCCTTTATAGGTGACCTTTTTCTCTCTAGCTGCCTTTAAAACTCTTTCCTTGTCCTTGATCCTTGCCATTTTAATTACTATGTATCTTGGTGTTGTCCTCCTTGGATCCTTTCTGTTGGGAGTTCTGTGTAATTGCATGGTCTGTTCGATTATTTCCTCCCCCAGTTTGGGGAAGTTTTCAGCAATTATTTCTTCAAAGAGACTTTCTATCCCTTTTCCTCTTTCTTCTTCTTCTGGTATCCCTATAATACGAATATTATTCCTTTTGGCTTGGTCACATAGTTCTCTTAGTGTTGTTTCATTCCTGGAGATCCTTTTATCTCTCTCTATGTCAGCTTCTATACGTTCCTGTTCTCTGGCTTCTATTCCTTCAATGGCCTCTTGCATCTTGTCCATTCTGCTTATAAATCCTTCCAGGGATTGTTTCACTTCTGTGATCTCCTTCCTGACATCTGTGATCTCCTTCCAGACTTCATCCCACTGCTCTTGCATTTTTCTCTACATCTCATCCCACTGCTCTTGCATTTTTCTCTGCATCTCATCCCATTGCTCTTGCATTTTTCTCTGCATCTCTGTCAGCATGTTCATGATTTTTATTTTGAATTCTTTTTCAGGAGGACTAGTTAGGTCTGTCTCCCTCTCAGGTGTTGTCTCTGTGATCTTTGTCTGCCTGTAGTTTTGCCTTTTCATGGTGATAGAGATAGTTTGCAGAGCTGGTACAAGTGACCGCTGGAAGAGCTTCCCTTCTTGTTGGTTTGTGGCCTTCTCCTGGGAGAATAGCGACTTCTAGTGGCTTGTGCTGGGCAGCTGTGTGCAGACAGGGCTTCTGCTTCCTGCCCAGTTGCTATGGGGTTTATCTCCGCTGTTGCTGTGGGCTTGGCCTGGCTGGGGCTGTTCCTCCACAATGGTGGAGCCCCGTTGGAGGGCGAGCGGCTGGGATGCTATTTATCTCCGTAAGGGGCCTCTGTGCTCCCTGCTGCCCAGGGGGTTAGAGTGCCCAGAGATCCCCAGATTCCCTGCCTCTGGTCTAAGTGACCTGTCTTGCCCCTTTAAGACTTCCAAAAAGCACTCTCCAAACCAAAACTACAACAGCAACAATGAGAGAGGGAACAGAAAGAAAAAAAAAGGAAAAAACACGCGATTTTTTTTTTTTGTCCTCAGGTGCTGGTCCCAGGCACCCGCTCACTGGTCCTGCTGCTGTGTCTCCCTAGCACCAGGGTCCCTGTCCTTTCAAGGCTTCCAAAAAGCACCCACCCACCGGTCCTGCAAGGAAAGAACGCTCGATATTCTTTGTCCTCAGGCGCTGGTCCCAGGCACCCGCTCACCAGTCCCGCCGCCCTGCCTCCCTAGCACCGGGGTCCCTGTCCCTTTAAGGCTTCCAAAAAGCACTCGCCAAAAAGAGAGAAAAAAAGGGGAAAAACGCGCGATTTCCTCCGTCCTCAGGTGCCGGTCTCAGGCACCCGCCCACCGGTCCGACAGGGAAAAACGCGGGATATTCTTTGTCCTCAGGTGCCGGTCCCAGGCACCCGCTCACCAGTCCCGCCACCCTGCCTCCCTAGCACTGGGGTCCCTGTCCCTTTTAGGCTTCCAAAAAGCACTCGCAAAAAAGAGAAAAAAAAAAAGGGTAAAAACGCGCGATTTCCTCTGTCCTCTAGTGCCGGTCTCAGGCACCCGCCCACCGGTCCCGCAGGGAAAAACATGGGATATTCTTTGTCCTCAGGCGCTGGTCCCAGGCACCCACTCACCAGTCCCGCCGCCCTGCTTCCCTAGCACCGGGGTCCCTGTCCCTTTAAGGCTTCCAAAAAGCGCTCGCCAAAAAGAGAAAAAAAAAGGGGAAAAACGCACGATTTCCTCCGTCCTCAGGCGCCGGTCTCAGGCACTCGCCCACCGGTTCCACAGGGAAAAACGCGGGATATTCTTTGTCCTCAGGTGCCGGTCCCAGGCACCCGCTCACCAGTCCCGCCACCCTGCCTCCCTAGCACTGGGGTCCCTGTCCCTTTTAGGCTTCCAAAAAGCACTCGCAAAAAAGAGAAAAAAAAAAAGGGGGAAAAACGCGCGATTTCCTCTGTCCTCTAGTGCCAGTCTCAGGCACCCGCCCACCGGTCCCACAGGGAGAAACGCGGGATATTCTTTGTCCTCAGGCGCCGGTCCCAGCCACCTGTTCACCGGTCCCGCCACCCTGCCTCCCTAACAACGGGGGCCCATCCCTTTAAGGCTTCCAAAAAGCACTCAAAAACCGCTCCGGTTTCTTTCCACCCGCTGGGAGCCGGGGGGAGGGGCGCTCGGGTCCCGCCGGGCCAGGGCTTGTATCTTACCCCCTTCGCAAGGCGCTGGGTTCTTGCAGGTGTGGATGTGGTCTGGATGTTGTCCTGTGTCCTGTGGTCTCTATTTTAGGAAGATTTTTCTTTGTTATATTTTCATAGCTCTATGTGTTTTTGGGAGGAGATTTCCACTGCTCTACTCATGCCGCCATCCTGGCTCCGCCCCCCGAGTTTAGCAGTTTTTACTCTGAGAGTATATACGTTTGCTGGGGGCTCAGATTAGGATTTATGCCCTCCTATGTAAAAGAGGATTCCTTGCCTGATCTAACCAGAAAAATTCACTCAATCTTCCACAATAAAGAACCTGCCCCAGGTACTTATGGAATTCCTTGAGACAGAATTTTGATTTTTACCAAGTTTATAAGAAGAGGTTGTATAAATACTGCCCTGTATATGTGACTTCTTGCTAATAGATATTTCTGTGTGCTGCAGAACTTAAACCGTAACTTGATTTAAAGAAGCAAATCCCCTGGTAATAATGTTGAGATCACAGCTTCCTACCACCCTCCTCTTATGCTATATGACTGGTAATTACTATAACAACAATCTGTTTAGCACTTACCACGTAAAAGCAATTTCATGCTACTGTGTACCGTTGAGCAGGCTGTGTATAGCAACCAATCACCCGTGAGTCATTACTATATACTACAAAGGGCCCCAATACTATAAAGGTCAAACTGACTTAAGTCCGTTCACAATAATAATAACTATAATAACCAGCATCTACTGAAGGTTTGCTATGAGCCAGATACTACTCGAGTACTTTAAATGTATTATCACGCTTAATCTTCATAATGGACCTAGAAACTAGATACAACTTTACATCTGTATTCAGAAGGATGAGACATATGCTTATGCACAATACATATATTTATGTAAATATAATCATTGTATTAACATAAATTAATTTATGATCTTCGATAACAAGCCCACACCTCCTCTCATTATTCAACTTTGACTTCATAATAATCAAATATTTAATGGCTATTTAATGACTGCTTGTATTAATGTGTCATTTTCATAATACAGGGCAATTTAGTTATTTCTAGTATTTTTAAGATTTTAGTCATAGAGAATGCATTAATATGCATCTCTCTGTATTAAATTTTGGGACTTTTGTTGAGTTATAATCATAAATACCTGTAATTAGCTTTCTATATTAGAATATATAAATGCCTATATAACTATTGTTATATGCTGCTCCCTTATCTTTTGAAAAGAACATACCAATTAATCATGGCAACTGTTATGTAACTATGGTCCAATGGGTGTTATAATTACAACTATGTTTATTTTATTAGAGTAAAACTGGTGCTGGGAAGTTGATTTGAAACACATTCCTTTGATCAATGACAAGAGTGGTTTATTATTTGCCTTCTTTATGTTAAGTGCACTCTTCTTTGTATTTGTTTACTTTTTCAAAATTCAGCACCAAGTGTGAATGGTTCATTTAAGCCATTTCTATGTTTGATAGTGTTCTTCAAGAGTGAATACAAAACTAAGTACACAAGCAAAAAACTTTTTCTATCAGCACATGTTTGGAATTTCATGATGCCAATTATCTAACTGACTAGGCTTGAAATGGTTAAATGTATGGAACAATGTATTTATACTAGAGAGCTACTAAAAGATCCTTACAACAGACCTTATATGTAAGCATCCCAGATCCTCTTATACAAACCACATCTAGCAATTGATATTTGGTCCTTATGTGCCCAACTGGAATTTCTGATTTCCAGTTCTCCTATCCGTGACATTCCCTACAGTCTTTACTCATGCCATTTTCTGCCCAGAACACTGTTCTAAACACTCCTGCAACTGGGACAGATCTCAACTTTTCATTTCAGCAGGGAGATCATCCTTTACATTTGACAAATTAGGTTAGTTCCCCATTCCATGCTCCACGAACACCCTGTTCTATATCTTTATATCCCAGTAGAATATTTGCTTATGGATGACAGGAATATATTTGTCTAGTTAATTGTAGTGCAGTATTTATCATAGTATGAGACCTTGGTAAGCATCTTTAAATGCATGGGTAAATGGAGAGAGCCAAGTCAGGTATCTGGAAACTACCAACATTTTTTGCTGTGTTATAAGCTCTGAGCTCTGTTTCTTCACAATAACTGTATTTCCATGGGTTATAGTTTTTGCCCTTCAAATCAGAGTAGACACAACTCCCGAGTAAAGGAGGTAAAATGTATTTTTCAACAAAGGTTAAGATCAGAGTAAGGTACAAGACAGAGATGACATTTATTTTAGGGAAAGAGACTTTAGAATTTAACCTCATTTCCAGATGCAGGAGCTGTCAGTCATCAAGGATTTTTTGAAACCTGAAAATAGATTGCTTGGCAAAGGGCCTGCCCTCCAGATAAAATGACTTCCAGATACCCTTGAAAATTTTTTTAGAGGTTAGGACCCTTGCCGTAACCTATCCAATTAGAAATGGCCCATCAATGTGGCTCTCACACTGACTCCCAGTAACAAAGTGTGTAGTGTCAGAATAGTCTGCAAGAGATGCAGGTAGGCAAGAAATCCATTGTCCAACTCTCACCCTAAAATATTATGCTATTAAATGTTGGCCAAATAGGTTGATAAGTTCTCCTTCTCTAGAGACTGTAATGAATAAAAGTATGGGTACATGAAGAGTTAAATTTAATAACTAGCATTGATTTATTTTTACTTAGGTGGCCAAGATATTTAGAAATTGTCATTTTACTCTTGATTATACTCATTTTCTCTTTACAGAGGAAATGTTTCCAGCTTAGTTTAATTCCACAAGCTGAAAAAGTAGTTCAAGATTTGCAGTAGCCCTTTCTCAAGGAAAAGTGAATTTATAAACATGAGAATCCACAAGGTATTATAAAAGCAACAGAAAGTGTCAGGTTCACAGTGCATTCCCTGCCTTAGGATTGGAGCATCAGGTTTTGAAATCCACACATTCATTTTGCTTACCACCTATATTGTCTTTTGTTCATTCTCTATATAACAAGAGACCATTTGGGAAAATATTTCTTTTAGCAGTTAGTAAACTTTGGTGACAGGTTTTAATAAAAAATAAACCAACTTTTTCCTAAATAAACTTAAGTTGCTTTTGTTACTTTCTATTTAAGTGAATAGTCAATCATTTCACTAACAACACAGGCAGCCTCCTAACTATTCATATGTCAGAATCTTTTCTCTGTGTATTTTCATAGGTCTCAACCTTGTTTTGCTATGCTTTTGATTTAAATTTTCCCATAAACATGACAATCTACTTTACTCTACAACCCACATCTTTGTTGCCTGAATTCTATACAAGAGAATTGTAGTCTTGTCTTTTAAAGAGCTGCTCTAGGACATGTAACTTCTGGCTCTGGGTCATTTATAAAGCTGCGCTCAAAGTTGTCTGGGGCTTCAGCCAGCTTAAGGTTTGATTAGGAAAGGATTCTTTTCCAATCTTATGGGTTTGTTGGCATGATTCATTTTTTTTTGGAAACGATAGCACTAAGAGCCTCTTTTCCTTGCTGGCTATTGGGCAAAGGCCACTCTCAGGTCCTTCCCTCATTACATCTCTCCATACGGCTATAGGTTTTGTAGAAGAGATTCAATGAGAGGGAGAGGGTCAGCAGAACAGAAGCCACTGCCTTTGGTAATTTAGTATCAGAAATGATAGCCCACCACTTCTGCGATATTCTAGTCATTAGGACTGAACCACTAGGTCTAGCCCATCCTCAAAGAAGGGTTACCTAGGGGAATGACTGTTACAATGCAGGGATGAATAACATAAGCAGGGATTACCATGTGAAATTTTAGAAGATATATTCCTCAGATACACATATTGAAATGAAGAAATAACACTTCACTCACATGCAGAAGACATACTGGTATATGTAAGGAATGCTGTAGGAACCACAAACATGCTACTAGAACTAACAATTAAGCTCAACAAGGTTATAAAGTACAAGATCAATATACAGAAAACAAATCAATGTCTGTATACTAGCAACAACTAGCATTAGTTGTAAAAATACCATTTATAATACCATCAAATGTGTGTAACAAAATATATACAAGATCTATACATTGAAAACCACAAAACACTGCTGAGAGAATCAAAGAATAGCCAAAAAACAGGGAGATATATTATGTATATAAATTGGGAATTCAATAAAGATGTTAATTCTTCCTAAAATCAATCTATATGCTCAATGAAATCCCTATCAAAAATCCTAGGTATTTTTATAGAAATTAACAAGATGACGTTAAATATTTTTTTTGGAATGCAAAGAACCAAAAATACTGATTTCTTAAAAACCAAGAATAAAGATTGAGTAATCAAACTATTTGATTTTAAGAATCAATATAAAGCTAAAGGAATCATGAAAATGTTGTAAAGGCATAAGAATAAACATACAGATCAGTAGAACAGAATATAGGTTCCATATCTCGGTAGTCAGTTGATCTTTCAAAAATGCAGACAACTCAAAGGAGAAAAGACAATCTCCTAAAAACTATTTGTTGGAGTAATTATATATCCACATGTCAACATATTTTTAAATATGTTGAACTACATATTTTTAAATGTAGAACTTTGCCTTGCATCACACACAAAATTTAACTCTGAATTTATCATAGAATGAAATATGAAATGTAGAACAATATACTTTTTATTTTTTAATTTATTTCTTATTGATATATAGTGGATATGCAATATTATATTAGTTTCAGGTGTACAACATAGTGACTCGACAGTTATATACAATTCAAAATGCTCACCACAGTACATGTAGTTACCATCTGTTCCATATGATAAACTTTTAAAGAAAATATACTAGAAAAGTTTTGCAACCCTTATGTAAGAAACTATTTCTTAGGGCACAAGAAATACAAACCATAAATTTTAAAGTGATAAATTCAATATTATTTAACTTGAAAACTTCTACTCTTAAAAAAGAAACCATTAAGAAATTAAAAGGTAAGCCAGTAATAGGAGAAATCTTTATATGTGTATATTTAATCAAAATATATTAAAATGTACTCTCAATGCCATAACAGCAAAAATTACCCACACAAAGTGGTCAATATATTTGCACACATACTTCACATAGGAAGGCATATCAATTGTCAATAAATACATGAAAAGATGTGTAAATCATTAGTCATCAGGAAAATCCAAATTAAAACTACAATGTGAAATTTCCATACATTTACTAAAATGGATAAAATTTAAGAGAATAACAATATCATGTGTTGGCAATGATTTGAACCAACTGGAATGTACTATCTTGCTCCTGGGAACACAGAATGGTAGGACCACTTTGGAAAAGAGTCTGAAAATTTCTTTAAAAATTAGCCACACATACAACCCAGAAATTGTACTACTGGATGTTTAGACCAGAACAATGAAATATTTTAGTCCAGACCATGAGAATATTTGTCAACTCAATGAATTACACAAAACTATTTATAGTGGCTACATTCATAATTACCACAAACTGGATACAACTGAAATGTACTCCAAGTAGTGAAAGCTAAACAAATTATGATAAAATTCTAGAAATTTTGCTCATAAATCAATAGGAAAATTAACTGCTTCAATAGGAAAATTTATTGCTACACACAGAAACATGGATGAATCTCAGAAACATGCTGAGTGAAATAAGCCAGACATAATGGAATATATATTATATGTTCCATTGATACAAAACAGTGGAAAGGATAAATATAATCTATAGTGACATTACAGGAGAACAGTAGTTGCCTAGTGATGGAAGTGAAGATACTGAGTGGTATCTGAGTAAGAGCTGGAAACATTTTGGGTTTAATAGAAATAAATATTCTATTTCTTAAATACTTACATAACTATATACTTATCAAAAGTTTTTACTATACTTACAATGGATGTATTTATAATATATTAATTTCCCCTCAATAAAGTTGACATTATCTTTTTTCTTTTGCATTCCAGAGGGTAGAGATTAGAGCCTCTTCTCTTCTCCCATTTTATGCCTACTTATATGAGCTACATTATTTATAGTCATCTATGACTTGAAGATTACATCCCTGAGCTGTGAGGCGGGAACTTTGTAGTTACAGTATCATAAAAGAGTAGACTGAACATGAAGCCATAGCTGAGAGGAAATATTTCTTGTTTTTTATCTCTCTCTGTTCATGACTAAAATCTATAAATGGAGCAAACATCTGGAAAAGATTAGGTCAGGAGCTGATCCTCTTTCTCTATCAGGATATAGGTTTCTGCAGTAAAAGCCATTCTCCCCAACACTACTATATAACATGGGAATCAGGAGTAAATTTTTCCGAACGAAAATCAACATATTAAACAGGGGAAGAGCTGCTGAAACCCCAGCATTCCTTAACCATTACTAAACAACCATAACAGATATATAGGAGGAGAGCTAAGCTTTTTTCATCCCCCATATGAAAGTCCCATGGACATTTATGTCATATAAAAAGCCACAACAGCAGCATGTATGGTGAGCGAGAACAGTCCTGTGACAGGCATACTTGTTTACTACTAGTGTGGTTCAATTTACCTCTACTGCTTTCTGAAGATTTCCATTTCAAAAGTGTCTCACTTTAAAAAAATTAGGCCTGGTTGATAATATATGCCTTATAATAATTCACCAGAACAAGATGAAAAGGACTAAAAGCATACCTCCTGTGGTAATATGTTTTTATCTTTGAATCACTAAGCTATACATGCAATTAGTTTTCTAATTTGATAAGTGCACGAGGTATATATTTTCAAAATGAATTCTAATAGTAAATATGATAGCTATGAAAAGAGGAAAAAAATAGACTTTGATAGATATCGGTCACTATACTTGGAGACTTATTCATGCAACAAAATTTGAATAGTAGAATAAAATCCCTTTCGGTTTGAGGTCATGAGAAATAGTAGCATACTTGTATCTTTGCTCCACTTTACAATATAATTTCCAATTTCTAGTAGACAATGTTATTAAAATTATTTATTTTCCATTTTATGTGAGGTTTTTATTGATCTGTTATTTTAATGGTAACAACTTAAAATTATCACCCACACTGCCACAGCTTTGTATTCCAATGTATGGGTTCCAATTAACAGCTGACATGTATAAATAATCTCACTTGATTTGCAAGTGCAAATTCTGCTGAATTTTCTACTCATGATGAACTGCAGTGCTAATGAGGCAGTGTGTGGGAGATAAGTTATTGTGAGAAATGTTTTGTCACACTGTCTTCAAATTTGGGAAATTCTGCTATAAGTTTTGGAATTAGAAGATAAAGTGACTTTAGCAAAGGAAATTAATTATTATGCCTGGTGGTAATCAGCATTGAAAAATTTTCAGAAAATCATTTCTCCCCCCATTAGAATCTTTGTAATGAATTACCTCATAATCACTTGAATGGGATGCTACAGTGCATTCTCCCTATGATGTAAAAGATCAGGGTTTCCTATCTTTAGTTTCATGCATAATTAACTGGTTCAGGGAATAATCCCAAATAATTCATTCATATTTTTCCCTTCTCACCATTTTAGAAATGACTAAGGGCAAAATATATGGCCCAAATTAGTTTTTTCACTATAGAAATATTTTTAAGCAAGTGTTAAGATAGTTAACAAATACTATTGCGAACTACCAGAAATAGAAGCATTGCTTTTGTTTATTTTGTTTTGAGACAGTTGGCTGAAACATATCATCCTTCAATTACTTTCCTCTTAACTTTCTGGTCTGATAAAAGAGCTGATTGATGATTCCCCTTCAGGGCAATATATCACTGCTTTTCCCAGACATTTCCAATGGTGAGTAAAAATCCTGTATGTGAAATTCAACCTAAGGGAATGATTAAATCATTTAAGAGAAACTTAGGAATGTGTATAGGTGCAATAACTGGTATAAAGTGAAGGGGATATCCTGCCATTTTCGGAAAGAGACCTGGATTATGCAAACCTTCCAGGTACGCCCTTTATGTGTTTGAGAGAAACTGTGAGATTGAGGGAAATACACGTCTTTCTGAAAGAAAAGAGATAAAGGATACATCCATAACATCTTTATTTACAAGGACTAATCACCCCATCATATAAAGCATGCCAAATCACCATCATAATTAAACTGGGAAATGATGTCTCTCTGCCGGATGATGTCTCTCTCTCTCCTGGAGAAATTATTCCAGTAGCTTGAATCATACCTTTGACCTCTGTGTGTCCTTTCTAAATGAAGAATTCAACTAATGCTGAGCAGCATTTTGTTGTTGTTCTGTGCCCCTTAGTGACTCATCCTAGGCTTCTTGGAAGTCCATGACCTTGAAAAACAAAGTCAGTGAAGTGTGACAAAAAAGTAATATTCTGCTAAAACCAAAGTGGTAGTGCATGAAGTGGTACAATTTGACTGGAATGATCCAAAATGAAATTTAGGTGTCATGAACTTCCTTGGCTAATTTATCTTTACTACATTTTTTTAGGTGGATAAATGTAGGCATACTTTCTGAATAAGTGACATAGGTCTCCAGTTTTCCATTCTTTTTGAGCTTCACTAATGTCAGAGAACATCTTCCTTTCAGTTGGTAATTCTCTTCCAGTGCAAAGCTTTGACTATGTAAGTACTCTTTTTTAACTGAAATATAATTGATATACAATATATTAGTTTCAAGTATACAACACAGTGATTCAATAGTTACACACATTAAATCCTTACCCCAACTGTTGCAGCTACAGTCTGTCAACATAGAGAAGTGTTACAGAACCATTGACTATATTCTCCATACTTCACTACCATCCCTGTGAGCAACTCCTACTATGGTTGAGATTTTTGTGCCCTTCTCACCCACGCAACCCAGCTACCCCAATGCCCATGGGAACCACCAGTCACTTCACAGTGTCTATGAGTATACTGCTATTTTTTTCATTTTGTTTTGTTTTCTTTTTAGATTCCAAGCTTATTTCACTTAACATAAAACTCTCTAGGACCATGCATGTTGCCACAAAATGGCAGGATAGATTTTTTATGGCTGAATAGTATTCCATTATGTATATGTACCACCTCTTCTATATATATTCATCTATTGATGGACACTTCAGTTGCTTATATGTCTTGACTATTGTAAATAATGCAGCAATAAACATAGGGGTGCGTATTTCTTTTTGAATCAGGGATTTTGTTTTCTTTGGCTAAATTCCTAGAAGTGGAGTTACTGAGTCATATGGTATTTCTATTTTTAGTTTTTTGAGGAAACTCCATACTGCTTTCCATAGTTATTGCACTAATTTACATTCTCACTAACAGTTTAGGAGTGTTCCGTTTTCTCCACATCCTTGCTAACACTTGTTATTTCTTGTCTTTTGGATAGTGGCCATCCTAACTGGGGTGAGGTGATACCTGATTCTGTTTTTGATTTGCATTTACCTGATTATTAGTGATGTAGAGCATCTTTTCATGTGCCTGTTCTGTATTACTTCTTTGGAAAAATGTTCAGTTCCTCTGAACATCTTTAAATCAGTTTTTTTTTTCTGGTGTTGAGTCATAAAATTTTTAAATATATTTTGGATATTAACTCCTTATTGGATAAATCACTCACAAATATATTCTCCCATACTGTAGGTTACCTTTTTGTTCTGTTGATGTTGTACTTTGATTTTTAGCTTGTAGAGGAGATTTTTAGCTTGATGTAGTCCCACTTGTTCATTTTTTGTTTCTCTAACCTGGGGAGATGTGTTCAGAAAAACATTCCTCATGCTTTTATGTATATAGGAGATTTTTGCCTATGTTTTCTCCCAAGAGTTTTATGGTTTCATGACTTATATTTGGTTAGGTCTTTAATCCATTTCAAGTTTACTTTTGTGTACGATGTTAGACAGTAATTCAATATCATTCTCTGCATGTAGCTGTCTAATTTTCCCAACACCATTTATTGAAGAGACTGTCTTTTCCCCATTGCATATTTGCAACTAGTTTATCATATATTCATTGAAAATATATGTGTGAGTTTATTTCTGAGCTCTCTATCCTGTTCCATTAATCTACAGGTCTGTTTCTGTGCCAGTACCATAATGTTTGATCACTGTAGTTTTGTAGTATAACTTGAAGTCAGGGAACATAATACTCCCAGATCTGTTCTTCTTTCTTAGGATTGCTTTGGCTATTTGGGGTCTTTTGTGGTTCCATATAAATTTCAGGATTATTGTTCTAGTTCACTGAAAAATGCTGTTGGTATTTTGATAAGATTGCATTGAATCTGTAAATTGCTTTGGGCAGGAAAGCCATATGACAATACTAATTCTTGCTATCCATGAGCATGGGATAAAGTTCCATTTATTCGTGTCTTCTTTAATTTCTCTCATGAGTGTCTTACAGTTTTCAGAGTACAAGTCTTTCACCTTCTTGGTTAGGTTTATTCTTAGGTATTGTATTCTTTGTGATGTAATTGTAAATGGAGTTTTTTTCCTGATTTCTCTTTCTGCTAGTTCATTGTTAGTATATAGGAATCCAAAAGATTTCTGTTTAATTTTGTATCCTGAAACTCTGCTGAATTCAGTTACTAGTTCTAATAGTTTTTGGTGGAGTCTTAAGGACTTTCTATATTGAGTATCATGTCATCTGCAAATAATGACAGTTTAACTTTTTCCTTACCAATTTGGATGCTGTTTTCTCTTTATCTTTTCTGATTGCCATGGCTAGGACTTCCAGGACTATACTGAATAAAAATGGTGAGAATGGGCATACTTGTATTGTTCCTGATATTAGAGGAAAAGCTTTCAGCTTTTCCCCATTAAGTACAATGTTAGCTGTGGGTTTGTCACACGTGGCTTTTAATATGTGATGGTATGTTCCCTTTATACCCATTTTGTTGAGAGCTTTTATCATGAATGCATGTTGAATTTTGTCAAATGCCTTTTCAGTTTCTCTTGAGATGATCATGTGGCTTTTAATCCTTCCTTTTGATGCTCAGTTTGCCCATAATATTCAATTTTTGAATTCAGTTTGCTAATATTTGTTGAAGATTTTTGCATCTATGTTTATCAGGGATATTAGTCTATAATTTTACTTGTAGTTTCTTTGTCTGTTTTTAGAGTGATGCCGAACTCATAGAATTAGTTTGGAAGTATTCTCTCCTCTTCTACTTTTTGGAATAATTTAAGAAGTATACATATTAGTTCTCTTTAAATGTTTGGTAGAATTTGGCTCTGAAGCCTTCTGGTCCTGGAATTTTTTATTTGGCTGGGAGTGTTTTGATTATAATTCAATTTTGTTACTGATAACCAGTCTATTCATATTTTCTGTTTCTTCCTAAGTCAGTCTTGGAAGGTTATACTTTTCTAGGAATTTGTTCATTTCTTCTAGGTTGTCCAATTTATTGGCATTCAATTATAGAATTTTCTAATAATTTTTTGTATTTCTGTAGTGTCAGTTTTAATTTCTCATTTTTCATTTCTCATTTTATCTGTGTCCTTTCTCTTTTCTTCTTGACAAGTCTGGCTAGGGTTTTTCTACTTTGTTTACATTCTCAAAGAAACAGCTCTTGGTTTCATTGATTTTTTTTCTATTTTTTTTATTCTTCTCTTTTCTTTTAAAATTTTTTGTGTATGTATTACAGGTTTTAAGCTTGTGGTTACCATAAAATTCATAGTTCCCTAAATATATAAGAATCTATATTTGTTTGCTCTATTTCAAACACAGTTTTAAAGTTTGTTTTATTTTCTTCCTCCACCACACTTATGTATTAGATGTCATAACTTACATGTTTTGGGTACCCCTTGACTGATTTTGTCTGTGGTTGATTTTACTTTTTTTTTTTAACTTCATACTTGCTTAGTAATTGGTTCACTACCTTTTCTGTGAGCTTATTTTCACTGATGAAAAATATTTAGGCTTAAGAACATTTCCATATACAGAAGTCTCTTTTACATATCTTGTAAGTCTGGCTTACTGGTGGTGAATTCTTTTAACTTTTGTTTATCTGGAAAACTTCTAATCTCTCCTTCAATGCTGAATGATCACCTTGCTAGGAAGAGGATTCTTGGTTATAGGTTCTTCTCTTTCAATTTCATGCCACCTCCTTCTGGCCTATAAAGTTTCTGCTGAGAAACCTTCCAATAGCCTTAAGGAGTTTCCCTCATATAAATATATATGTATATGTCTGCCTCTATTTTCTGGCTTTTAGGAATCTTTATCTTTAATCTTTGCCATTTTAATTACTATATGTCTTGGTGTTGTCCTCCTGTGGTTCCTTTTTTTAGGGGCTTTCTGTGCTTTCAGGACCTGGAGTCTATTTACTTCCCCAGATTGGGGAAGTTTTCAGCAATTATTTCTTCAAAAAGTCTTTCTACTCCTTTGTCTCTCTCTTCTCCTTCTCATACCTTTAATACATTGTTTCATTTGGCATTGTCACACAGCTCTCTTAGCATCTTCTCATTTTTAAAATTCTTTCTTCTGTCTGTTTTCCAGCTTGGTTGTTTTTGTGTTCTCTATCTTCCATCTCATTGATTCTTTCCTCTACTTCCAGCAGTCTACTATTCATTACCTCCATTGTATTTTTCCTTTCAGTTATTGCAATTCTCAATTCTGAGTGGCTCCTTTTCAAATTTTCTATCTCTTTGTTGAAGTTCTCACTGAGATCATCAATTCTTTTCCCTAGGTCAGTGAGCACCTTTATGACTGTTACTTTGAAATCTTTATCAAGAAGATTGGTAATCTCCATTTCATTTAATCCTCTTTCTGTTGTCTTATTTTGTTCTTTTGTTTGGAACATATTCCTTGCCTCCTTATTTTGCCTGGCTTCCTGTGTTTCTTCCTTTGTATTAGATCCACTATGCCTCCTTGTCTAAAAGTACATTTAGACAAAAATATACAGTTGTTTTTTACATTACAGAAATCACATTTAGCTTTATAAATATGGTGTCCCTTGGTGCCCAGAAGCTCAAGATTCTGCTCACCAACACCTGATTATCTTTTGTGGTGGAGCCATAGCTGCTGCTGGTGCACTGTGGGTGGGGCTGCCTTTTTGCCTGTCTGCTGGCAGTGGCTGATCTCTGTCAGCAGAGGCTGACAGCCCACCTCGGTGTTCCCTTTGGGTGCTGTGCCATGCTTATGCTAAGATCATTGTGGGTGGGGCCACACTCTATCTGAGGGGCAACTATGATGGCAGCAGCTGGGCTGCACTAGGTGGGATGAGTGCACAGGGGAGTGTGCCAGTGGCTGAGCCACCAGCCAAGGAAATAGAGCATTTGGAACTGTCTCCCACACACACCCTACCAGTTTGGCTAAGGGAGGGTTGGGGAAGCATTGTCTACCTGCCCTTTCTTCTCTTGAGAGAGTTCCCTCCAACTACCACCCCTCTGGTTCACTTTCTGCTGCTGGTAAATATTTCATACTACCAACTCTATGCTGTGTCTCAGTGGGACTGATGGTATGTGCCTGACCTACAAGTGACAGGAGTCTCATCCTTCTGGAGTTCTTCAACTCTCCCTGGTGTCCAACCCCTTCAATCACCAAAGCCCAGTGCAATGTGGACTCATGTTCCCAGAGCAGATCAGCAAGGCCAGATGAGCAGGATTCCTGAACACTTATCCCCTCCCAGTTCTATTCTTCTTCCTCCAGTTTGTGCGCTTGGATGAGGGAAGGGACTGGGTCATGATGGAGTGCAACTCTGACACTTTAACCTTCTCAATATGATTTTCTCTTCTTCACCAGGTGTAGATAGTCTGTTCTGAAGTCTCCAGATCATTTTCAAGGTTAGTTGTATTTGCTATATTTGCTTCATTGGTGTTTATGGGGAAGGAGGTTTCTGCCTTGCCTTCCTTTGTCACCATCTTTTCACCACCTTATTAAATGTACTCTTGTTTTACTATTTTGCATATGAAAATCTCAGCATCATAGCAATACTTTCACTTAGCTGTAATGAAAGTGAAGGCTTTTATCTTTTCATTCCATTTTACAGATTTAGTAAACAGGTTGAATTTGTTTTTGCACTGTGTGTGTATGTGTGTGTGTTTCAAACTTTGGTTTATTTTAAGGTCTCCTAATTAGAAAACACAAACATTTTTATTTTATCAAAAATGTACAAGTTTTTTTTACGTTACAGAAATCAGCAGACTGTATTTGAAGTGGCATATAATAATACTGTCAGAGGAAAAAGTCCTCTTGTAACTACTCTCTACTTTAGAATCCTACAAACACATATTGGACAGAGCCAAGAACTCACCAATCCCAGAATGTAAGTCATACTAATTAAATTTCATTTAAGACTATGGGGAAACTCAGAATGCCTTTAGGTGACACCACTGCCAGATTCCAAATTATGGCAAACATATTGGTGACCTTGAACAACAATCAGTCACCCACAAGAGCTCAGTCCTGGTTGTATGCAGGCATGCGTATGTATACCTATAAAGGACAATTGGGAGAAAAGTAGGGAAATCTGAATTACAGTGGCTAATATAAAATCTAAGGGTTTTTGTAGGTATAAAAATAATATTATGATTATATAGAAGAATGTCTCCATTTTTGAGATTTGTTTGGCATTCCAGCCAAGGTTTAAGTGTCATTCTATCAGCAATTTCCTTTGACATTGTCCAGCCAAATGTGTGTGTTTACTCACTTATAAAAAAGAGACATATTTAACACAAAATATTACACTGAATTTGTTGTGTGATACCTCATTCAAATGATTAGTTTCTTCATAATCAAATAAATTCGAGTCATGATTTTTACTCTGATTTACTTATTTAGTTCAATAAATGAATAAAGTGGACCATGACAGGTCAATGCTGAGTGTGTGTCATGAAGCAAAGACAGCAATTAGTCCAAGTTTGTGCATCTGAGATTTGAAAACATGGAGAACAATAGTTAAATTATCAAGAAGTTTTGATTAATGCATTTCTTAGCCAAAACTGAGTCTTTTTTCTTTATGAACTTCATGGTCAATATCAGGGAAAGACAATAGGAGAATACTTTAGACTCAGGGAAATCCAAAGTAAGTAGTTGGAACCAGCATTTGAGGCCTGAAATAGTATGTTGGAATTAGTTATAAAACCAGAATCAGAGATTCTACAATGCAGAAACAATGTCCCAGAGGCCATGGGGACAGCTCAGGGTCAGGAACCAGGTCTCCAGGCAAAATAGGTCAGGAGAAATAACCAGAAGATGAGCACATCCCCACTCAAGTATCCTAGGAGATAGTACTACTTTCTCCCTTAACACCTGATTTCTAATTGATGTAATTATTACCTTTAGAGGTACCTTTGAATGCACCAAGCCCTCTCACACATGTGTGCCTTTGTATAACACAGCAATCTCTTCCCAGTACAGCTTCCCCTCTTCTTCAGACTTAGTCTTCTACACCTTTAGGTTTCCATGCCCATGTTAGTTGTGAACTCCCTTTCCTGTATCTCACTGCGGAGTGGGCACTCCTCCCTGCCTCTCCCTGCACTCTCCCTGTGTACTGACCTCTACCACAGAACTTTATTACTCTCATTATTCTTGGTCTGTCCACCTGTATTTCCTTCTGAACTGTGAACTTCATCAGGTTGGAGCCATAACTAGTTAATCTTTGTATACTCAGTGCATGCCTAATCTATACTGAATTAATAAATGGAAGAAAATATAGTATTTAAAACTACATCACAGAAGTCGAGGTATCAAGCCATGAAATGACATGGAAGAAAATTAAATTTTATTACAAAGTGAAAGGAACCAAAATGAAAAGGCTATGTATTGTATGATTCCAACTACAGGACATTCTGGAAATGGCAAAATTGAGGAGATTGTTAAAAGATCAGTGGTTTCCGGGGGTGGGAGTGGAGGATGAATAGGAAGAGCACAGAGGAACTTTAGGACAGTCAGAATGCTCCTCCTGATACCATAAGGATGGATACATTTGATTATACATTTGTCTAAACCCATAGCCTACCACCAAGAAGGAGCAAAACGCAAACTGTGGACTTTGGGTGAAAAAGACACGTCAGTGTAGGTTGGTTAATTGTAGTAAATGTACCACTGGTGTGGGATGTTGATAATGGGGGAAAAACCATGTATGTGTGGAGGCAACAGATATATGGGAAATCTCTGTACTTTCTGCTCAGTTTTGCTGTAAGGCTAAAATTACTCTAAAAAAATAAAGTCTTTTCTTTTTTAAAAAAAACTAGGTCTTTATCTAAGCCATGTTATTAATTTTGAAGAATATGACAATGTGACTAGGATTCATAACCAGAGGGTATATGCCAATTAATTTTCCCACATCTAAGTTTAAAAAGTACAATATTATTCAGTGCTCCAAGTCAGGTAAAATTCTAATGCAAAAAAAATTCCTTGGCCTTCCAATGTATTTTTATTTAAATTCAGTGCCACTTACACCTGCCATATAATATGGACAAAAATAAAGCAAGGTTTGAATTCTACCTATCAGTACTGTTTTCTTCTGTGGAATTCCAAAAAAATCAACAGGAGAATGAAAATGTCCCAGAATGTAAATAACCTCTGTTTAGTAAATTCTTTTTCAGGCTTCATTAAAAATGACTTATATCCTAAAGCTTAGAGAAGGCTGGCCACATAATTTGGGGAACATAATGTAAAATGAAATGCATAGCCTCTTGTTAAAAAGAGGGAAATAAAAGTACAATTAACATTGCTAAAATATACAGTTTCTTTTTCAAGTATTTTATTACTAATAAGATAAAAAAAAGGCACTAGTATTTTTTGTTTGATCCATGAATAACAACACAATCTTACCAACTGCATATAAAAATATTTTGGTGTTGTATTATTGTTTTATAAAATAAATAACACTATTTTTAAATGATACTTTGACCACAAGCTTTGTAGGGTGATTTTCTGAAAAATCTTTTTTTTTCATCAAAATGTAACCATCTAAGAAACTTATTTTCAATTCATATATTTAAAAAGAATATCAGTTATGCTTAGCAGATGCAAGACCACAAATAATTTTTTATAATTTAAAGTTTTGAGAAGCATCTTTCTGATATGTGGCTATTACTGGACCTGATACAAGTTTTTAATAGGGTAAGTCAATATTGGGATAAATATCTTTTTTTGTTGTTTTTGGAAAATTTTTGTTTTTTATTGAAGTATAGTTGATATAAAATATCATATAACACTTCAAAATATAAGTTATATGCACTTACACTTGATGATTTTCATGTTTCTAAAAATACTTAGCACTCTGTACAAATCAGTTTTTTGTGTGTTTGAATTTAATTTAAAATGTAAATTTATATTATGGCATTTTAATGTTTCTTCTAACACTTCCTATGAATTGTGATGGTTCTACAAGAAACCAAAAATGGGTTAATGATTTTTATGTAATTCATAATGACTGTTTATGAACTTTATAGCTGTATCTTCCATTATAAGCATCTGAGGGCTTGAGACCCCCAGTGTGGCAACTACTCCCCAGCTATCTGCATATCTCCACTGTTCCATTTCCCATCAGACTTCACTTATGAAACACAAGTTCAAGGTAAAGTTATTAAGGATGTCAAGACAGCCCAGCAGACATTAAACCAACTATATAGGGCCTTTCTGAGAAAGAGGGCACCTGCATGACCGCATAGGTCCCAGGGACTTCCATTTAAGGTTGCAAAGGGAATTTCTGTATTTCAATATAATAGAGGAGCCTTGAGAACACTGACATGCCTGGGGACATAGATGAGGAAATCAAAGCCAAAAGGTTGATTTCTGTGAATTTACCAAATGTGAAAAGGAAGAAAATAGCAGAGGACAGCTTGACTCACATTAAAATAAGACCCTGCCCAGGAATGCTTACTTCATTAGAGCAGGAATGAAGCTATCACCTGAACCTTCCTACCTCTAAAGCATAATAACATAGCTCATTATAAAATAACCCAAGATATGAGTCAAATATTAAAGAATAAAAAATTAGATAGTCTTCATCCCTCGCGACGGAATTACTGACTTATTCATTTTAAAAAGTACAACAGAACTTAAGTTTTGAATCTAATTATTCCTATATTTTCACTTGTAAATAATTGGCCTAATAGACATGAATTGTTATTCAATTATGCTGTGTTAGTATTAAATTAGCAACAACGGAGTTAAGTAGTTCCTTCTTCTAAGATCAGGAACCAGGCAAGGATGCCCACTCTTATCATTTCTATTCAACTAATTACTGGAAGTCCTAGTCATAGCAATTAGACAAGAAAAATGAAGGACATCCAAATTGTAAAGGAAAAAAAAAAATTGTCCCTGTTTGCAGATGACATGATTTAATACATAGAAAACCCTAAAGATTACATTAAAAAACATTATAACTAATAAATTCAGTAAACTTTCAGGATACAAAATTAAGATATAAGTTATATTTCTATTAACTAACAATGAACTATCTGAAAAGGAAATTAGGAAAACAATCACATCTATAATAGCACCAAAAGGAATGAAATACCTAGAATAAAATTAACTAAGGAGGTAAGATTTGTATGCAGAAATCTACAAACATTGATGAAAGAAATTTAACAAGACAAACGGAAAGACATCCCACATTCATGAATTGAAGAAAATGTTAAAATGTCCATACTATCCAAAGCAATCTTCAGATTCAAATGGCATTTTTTAAAACTATTTTTCCCCCACAACCCTGAAAGTACCACAGTATATGTGCCACATTAACTCAGAATTAGTTTCTGGATTATAACAAGAAATAATCATATACACTTTCCTCTTCATTCACAAAAAACTTTCGATCCTTGAAACGTATTTAGTTGACTCAGGCTAACAAGGTCCTTTTATTCTTCAGCTTCATGACCAACCAGATATTTCCATAGCACTAAGAATAGATTTATCTTTTTCTCTCTTCCTCCCTCCCTCCTTCCTTCAACCCTTTCCTCCACATGCTCTTTCTTTCCTAGTGATTTATAATTTTTTTAAGTTCACATTGTGTCCATTTTTTTACAAAGTCTGCCTACAGAATTCATATTTACTCATCCAGTTATTTACTTGATAAATATTTATTGGGCATTGTATTAGATTCTAGGATTACCATAATTAAGTACACTAACTGGGTGGCTTAAAACAAAAGAAATTTATTGTATCACAGTTATGGAAGCTAGAATTCTGAGGTGTTGGCAGGTCAGTATTCCTTGTTAAACCTGTAAGGAATCATTCCAAGCTTCTAGTTTCTGGGAGTTTAGAGTTAGGGACAAGGTCATGGAACAAGTGTCATGCCACTAAAATAAAGCATTTTTTCTGCCTATTAACAAAGGCCTAGTTCATTCTTTAACTTAACCTTTAACATGTTGTTCTCCCTTCTTTCAATTACATTAATCAATTAAGTGACATTGCATCCAAGACACAGAACAAACCTCCACAGCCAACCAGGACAGAAAACAGAGCTCCGGAGTATAAAGGAAACTATATGTTACTTTGATGGGTAAAGAATGTCAAGATACAAATCAGCATGACTCCCTTGACAAGCTATTCTTAATACAAAACCTCAAAGAAAATATTAATCATCTGTATACATCATGTGTTATGCCCACCCGTATTCAAAAACCTCTATAAAAACCCAAACCCTAAATCCTTTCAATGAACCTCTTCTCTCTCCTCTGAGGTTGCCTGCACTTCAGTCTGTGCACTTTAATTTTAAATTAAACCTTTTTGCTTCTTGGCTTACTGTGCTTTGTCTTTGAATTCCTTCTTATGACAAAGACAAGAACCTGGACCTTAGTAGGGCTTAGGAGAGCTAGGAGAGCTCCTCCAACTTCAGTCTGCTGGAAATCTTTGTTTTTTTGGTTTTTTGTTTTTGGCTTGTAGCTGTATCACTCAAATCTATCATCTTCACGGGGCATGCCCCCTGTGTGTCTTCCCACTATCTTTGCCCTGAATTTGTATGTCTCTGTATCCAAATTTCCCTTTGTCATAAGCACACCAGTTATTAGGTTTAGGTTCACCTGATGACTTAATTTTAACTTGATAACCTTTGCAAAGACCCTATTTCCAAATAAGGTCACATTTTGAGGTACTGGGAGTAGTGGTCAGGGCTTCAACATACCTTCTTGGGAGGGACGCAGCTCAAGCCACAATAAGCACCAGTTACTTTGCAGACACTTTTCTAATGTCAGATACAGAGTGGTAGAAACACAGAATCATTGGCTTTTAAGGGGTTTCATTCTAAAAAGTGGAAGGAATAGGTAAATAAATATAAAGAAAAATAAGTATATGATGTCAGGTATCAGTGAGTTATGAAGAAAAACATAAAGCAGATAAAGAGCATAGGAAGTGTGACCAGAGCAAGAGATACTGTTTTTTATGAGCTTTTAGGGAGGGACTCTCCAAAGAGGTGACATTTTAAAAGAAGGGGATCACCATTCAAGTACCAAATCAGTACTCCAGTGAAAGAACATCTCTTATACAAAGACCTGGAAAGCGGAGGGAACTAGGCATGACTGAGGAACAGCAGGAAGCCCAGCGTGGCTAGCAGAGGCAGCAAGCAGAAGAATGGCAGCATTCAGGGATCGCAGAAGTAGCTAGTGAGATGGCCAGAGAAGTATGTGAAAATGTCCCCAGATGTAAGTGAAGAAAAATATACGACACAATAGGACTTACATGTATATATGCATGTAACTTCCTGTTTTGATTCAGCTCTTTTTTACAACTCACAAGATCTGTTTAAATCAATATGACTTCTGTTCTTGCCATTCTAATAATATATGCTCACTATTTAAAATGCCTCCGAAATTTTATTTTCCTAATATGCTTCACTTGATTTGACCTAATGCAATCATTTCACACAATTCCTTAAATTCACATTTCTTTGGATTATTGTAAATAATATAATCTGTGTAATCTTCCTATCTGTCTAACTTTGGTAGCATTTCCTATCTTTTCCTTTCAAATTTGGGCATTCCTTCAAAATTCAGTCTGGTGTGCTGTGTCTTATTCTTTTACACTAAATCCAATGGGAAGCTCACCAACTCTTATAATTTTAACATTTACTTTTATATGTAATGTTCTGGAATTTAAATTTTAAAAAAATCAAGAACTCTTTTATACCTACCTACAATTTCCACTGTTGGAATAACCTGCTTAAATAGCCTAAAATAAATTCAAATCCAAGTTATAAAATCTCATCTTCTTCAAAAGAAAAGTTAGGTTTATTTCCCTACTGATACTTCCATTTATTTCTGAGATATTATTATTCAGACAGTATGAACTACCTGCTATTCATCAGTCATTTTGATTATTCCTCTTTCTCTTTGTCCCTTATGCATTTGGTCATCAAAATCTATTAATTTGTTTATTCAAAATACTGCTCTAGTATATATCCTCCTATCCATTGATGCAGTGGTTCACAGAAATTAAATAATACGGTTCCTCATGTAAATTCTCTCAACAGTACTACAGAGGCTGAGGTTACTGCGTTTATTTCATAGTGGAACCTCTAGTGGAACTCATGCACTCTTCAATCCCAGAACTCTAAAAGAGCTTTTTACATCAAACCCAATTACTAAATTAAGAGTAGGTCTGACTTCCACTTTGAATAACATTTGTGGCAGAGTTTGCATGCTGAAAATAAATGACCTTTCAACAACAGCACTTCAAGCCATCCCTTTTACTCCATTTGATCTCTGTAAATTCAATTATGATATGTCCTTTCTCATACCTGACTTCAGTAACTTGAGTATTCTTTTTTTTTAAATCTACCTTCTACACAATAATTTGTCACTTTCCCTTTGTCTTTTCAAATACCCACTTTTTGGTTTAATTGATTTTCTCTATTGTGTTTTTAACAGCTTAATAGAAATATGATATGCAGAGCAAACATTCTCACATTTACAGTATACAAGATTTTTTTGAGCTTTATTCACCAGAACTGTTCAATGATGACTACAAACAATTATAGAACATTTTCATCATGACAAAAAGAAGTGCCATACCTTTAGCTGTCACTCCTAATTTCCTCCATCTCCCACACCTCTTGGCATAATGAATCTGTTTTCTTTATATATTTAGCCTATTCTGGACAGTTCATATAAATGGAATCACATAATATATGTGCTTTTGTGACTAGCTTCTTTCACTAGGATAATGTTTCAAGATTTATCCATATTGTAGCATATATCAGTACTAGGTTCATTTTCTATGGCTGAATGACTTTTCATTATATGAATATACCAACTATTATTTATCCATTCACTAGTTAATGAATATTAGAATTGTTTCCAACTTTTGACTATTATAAATAAGGTTACTATGAACATTCATACTAAGGTTTTTATGTGGACATAAGGTTCCCATTCCCTTGGAAATACACCTCTGGTGGAACCGCCTAAATAAAGCCTGTTGAGTGCTCCTGCCACCTTGTGGCCTTGTCATTGTCCTTGATCAGAACCAAAATATCCAGAATTCACTACATCACACTCTTTAGAAAGAACAAGGCAAAAACTTGGATTTATTGAATTTCTAAGAAATTCTAATTTTTATTCTGCATGCTATTATAAAATATACTAAGTTCATATAAATTCTCCTAGATATAAACTAAGGATCTGAAATTGCAGACATTATGATGTACTCCATGCCACAATAAGAGTGAATGATAAATGAAACTGAGTCATAAAACTAGGCCTGTCTCAAGCTTATTCCACTTGTCTGAGTGGCTTAAGAGTGACAATGGCAAAAAAGTATTCTTATAATACTCCTTGAAGAAGATAGTATTTTTACATTCCATTTTATAAACAATTAAACTGGGATACAGGGAAGATGAAGTGTCTTGCCCCAAGGTGGACTTCCGGAGAATGAAGGGTCAGACTGCCTCTAGAGTCCTGGCCTGATCAAACCCAGCTTTGCTGCTGAGGGTGGGGTGGTGGCAGGAACCAACTTTTATTTTAAAGCCAAAAGGGGGCATTCAGTTTGGGGAGAAAAATGAATATACACACAAAAACCAAAAGGAGGAGATAGGAAGTTAGGAGTTAAGAACTGAATACAGTAGTGAGTAGCCTCTTGTTCCCAAATAAAAGCAGGATGTTTTGCTAAGGAGATGACAGGTGAAGTGTCTACCCTTTGATTTAGTAATTTCACTCCTGAGGGTTCATACCATCAAAATAGAAGTGTCAATGCATCAATACTGAAATGACTCTGTATGTGGAATCTAAAAAGTTAAGCCTGTGAAAACAGAGAGTAAAATACTGAGAAAGAAAAGCAAAAGTATGACAAGTAGACATGTATGTTTTCTGTAAAATAATCATGACAAAATGTGTACATAAAAATATGTATAAAGAATTATATTAATACAGATTATGGGGAGCAGGGGTAGAGTGGAAATAGATTAACAGACTCAGGAAGCAATTGGCTGTCATAATTCCAATCTCAATTATTAACTACAGTTTTATACCTCTTCTGCTTTTTTTTTATGGATCCTAACTAAAGTGAGATATTAGAGCTAGAAAAAAAATTTTGAAAAACATCTCCGGAAAGGACAAGTACACATGTATTATTTAGATTAATTTCCAAGTTAATTACTTATGCCTTCTTTTTTTATTTAAAAAGATAAGCATGTAAAGCAAACCTAAAATATGCATTAGCTCATTAAAATTATCATTCACTCACTTCATATTACAGTGTCTCTGCAAAAAATTGACCAAAGATTTATACAACAACAAATAAACACCATGGAGACAACAATGCTTCAAATCAGAGCTCAAAGCCAGTAGACAGCAGAACCCAAAACAAGGAGTAGAGTACTGGCACTTCATCTGGCAGTTACAAATATATGACAGTGAGGAAACAGGAAAAGAACACGTCAGACAAGAAAAAGTGATGCACAGCCTTGGTGGCAACTGAAGTACAACACTCCGGGAGAGACAGAGCAGGTCATTCTGCAGGTGCATCCACTTGGTCCATGGATTTTTCCATTTGGACTATAGAGAGAAAACATCACTCCATGGGAGAAAGAAAGAAGAGGAATGTATTTACCTGCCTCTCTCCCATCTCCAATTCCCCACTGTTTGAAGTTCACTTCATAGGAATTAACTCCTCTGCACCTCAGGACTGCATCAGAAGCCTCCTTCAGTGGGTGCTGTATATCAGGCCCCATACACTGCAGTGTCATTCTTTAATCAAACCTGAAAGCAGAGGAGCAACACAGAAAGTGTGGAACACAGTCACAGTGAGAGAACAAGAATGGGTAGTCAAGGGAACTGGAAAGCAGACAAAGGCCCCATTCACCACAAGCAGCTTGAGTTAGAGTGCAAATACGGACTGTGATTAAGATCTATGAGAAATATTACCTCTGGCAGGAAAAATTTATTTCTATAAAGTAATAACAAAACAAACTAGCCAATTTCATTTAGGACTATGAAATATATTATTATATTTATATTATTTATATTATATATTATATATATATTATATTTATATATTGAGCATAAGGAAAACTCATCAATAGAGAAAAGGAAATCTCTTTAATGGATCTGATGTAAAGAGGCCAATTGGTTAGAGCTTGTTTATTCAAAGTTTAACAGTACACCCCAGTGAGTTAAATAAGAGGATGCTTTCATTTAAAAAACAATACTAAAAATTTAAAAAATTATATCTTAATATGAGCAATGTATTCTAGTAACATTTTAAAAGGAAACATTTTAACCAAAAAACAGATAACATTATTTTAGAATCAAGAAATCCTTACTATCTTAATTCAGCTTGGCACTCCATTTTATCACAAGAGCAAAGGTGGGCTTAAAATATGATTCAATTTAATTCCTTCTGGAAAATTCTATGCTTTGCAACATTTTTTTAAGCAAAATAATAGCAAGTTCAAAGGCCTCATAGCTAGGAAGAATTTGACACATTCAAAGAACTGAAATAAGGCAGTATAGCCAGATAACAAACAGACTCTACCAAAGGGTTTGGTTATTATTTTAAGTTTGAAAGAAAGGTAATAAAACATTCTAAGTACAGAAAATATAAACCCAATGTACATTTGGCAACGTTAGCTGCTATGTCTACTGAAGTGTGGCAAGAGTAGAAGCTTGGAGATGATTCAGAAGAGCTGCCTCCCAGGTATGTGTGCCACTCCAGGAGGTAGCCTCATACAATGAGTGGTTGATGTGGAGAAGTAAAGGCAGCACTCTTTTTTCTTAAATTAGTACAATTCTGAAGGGCCATTCTGGCTTCATATTACCTCTGGGATTGGCTGAAGACTTTGTGGCATCTGTTGCACAATTAAATTTTCCCTATGCTACATCTCACTTCCTCCCTTCACAGGCACTTTTCCAAAGATTCTCACCATTATCTTTCTGCATATATTGTTTGAAAGTCCATTGCAGATTAAAGCTATAGATTTTGTCCAATTTCAATACATATAATAAAGTAAACACACATTTCGTCACTTGCCCTATGTAACACCACTACTGTAAGGAAAGAAAACTTGGTGAAATACCTAAAATTCCATGGAAGTTCATGCAGCATTAGAAAAAACTCAGGAGCAAGTTAATCAAGTCAAAAGAGACTCTCTGGGGACACCCAAGCTGACCGTGCTTCTGATTTCACAACAATCTGATTCAACAACTCTGAGTAGCTAGCTGACATCCAATTATTGATAGATGCTAGAAGGTAAAAAGCAGGCCCATTTCAGACTGATATAAGAATTCTCCGTTGGGCCATTTTACCTCCCAAGAAATATGGAGCACAGTTCAAAGTTATTTTTTGGCTTAGACCACAACTCATCTTCACTTCTTCAGCTGCCCATTCTTTCTTTCCACTCACTTACAAAGGTAATGATCTCAAATGCTCCCTAACCAAAAGTCCTGCATGCTAAATTCCATCTCAGATTCTCCTTCCCTGGGAATGCAAGTTATGATAGCATTTATAATCTGAAACTTTAAAAATAGATGCAGCCTTTAAAAAGAAAATCTCTTTTGCAACACCAAGCATGAACCTGGGGAACAGTATGCTGAGTGAAATAAGCCAGATACAGAAAGACAAATACTGTACGATCTCACTTATATGTAGAATCTAAAAAGCCAAACTCTTAAGAGCAGAGAGTAGAACAGTGCTTTCCAGGGGCTCTGGGGTGGAGGGAAATAGGGAGATATTGGTCAAAGAGTACAGTGGTTCAGTTATGTAGGATGAATAAGTTCTGGAGATCTAATGTATAGATCTGTGTGACTGTAGTTAATAATACAGGGTATAATACTTGGTGGTATATGTGAAATGTGTTAAGAGTGTTGATCTTAAAAAGTTCTCACCACATAAAAAAATTGTAACTGTGAGATGATAGATACATTAAGTAGCTTCATTGTATCAATCATTTCACAATGTATATCAATACATCATATTGTATATCTTAAATGAATACAATTTTTGTCAAGTGTACCTTCATAAAGCTGTAAAAAAATAAAAACTTGATATATAGGGAAGATTAATAACTTGGAAAATAGGAAACTAAAGAAAGGAGAAGGATATCTCCAAGGGGAGTCTAATGTCTTCTATTTCTATTCTGTCAGCAATTATTTATTAAATGCTTTCTACATGCCAGACACAGATTTATGTGCTGGGGAAACAACAGTGAAGAAGAAACGCAGGCTCTAATTTCAGAGAGTTTATGGTCTAATGGGACAGATGGACATTAATTAAATAATCATAGAAATGTGAAATTACATAATTTCACATTTATGAAATGTGATGAAAGAATCTATGAAAGAATCAACTTTCACTGTATGTGACAGGGAAACTTATTTGAAGAGACAGATTTCCAAGAGAGTAATTTTGAACTGAGGTATGAAATGAGTAATATTAATGATACAAAGTTTGAGAATGGGAAGCAATTTTCAGGCAGAAGGCAGTACGTACAAAGGCAGGCAAGATACAGCACATGCAAGAAACTGAAAAGGGGCCAGTGTGGACAGAGCTCCCGTTATGAGGGAAGAGTAAGTGAGGAATGAGATTGGAAAGCTAGGAATAGGACTAATCCTGAGACATTCTAATCAATGTTTTAACTTAATATATCCTAAGAATAATGAGAATGAATTGAAGGGTTTATGTATGGAGGTATACTGAGCTGTAAACAAAGAAAAACTGAGAAAGTAACTTAAACACATCAGACACTGTCTCACTTAGTAAGTAATCTGGCATTATGTGTCCAGAGCAGGAGCATTTATTCAAAAATGTCACCAAAACTTCAGACTCTTTTTATTTTTCTGCTTCCAAATCTTTAGTACACAACAGTTATTCTCATGCATTAAGATAACTGCTAACATCTCCAAAAAGTAGGGAAGGCCATAAAGGGCAATGTCAACAAATGTAGTCTTCCTCAGATTCTGCAAAGCTACAGTAAATAGAGGGCAGTAGTAGCATAATGACAGGTACACAGAGCAATAGAACAGAACTGAAACACCAAAGAGAAATGCTTCCATGTATGGCCAACTGATCTTCATCTAGGGTGCTAATTTAATTCAACTGGGAAAGAAGTCTTTTTGAAAAATGTTGCAACACCTGGACATCCACATGCAAAAGAATGAACTGGGTCCCTTACCCCAGGCTATATACAAAAATTAACACAAAATAGATCAGAGATGTAAATGGAAGAGTTATTAAAACTATAAAACTCTTGAAAGAAAACCTAAGTGTAAACATTTCATGATGCTGGGTTAGACAATGGTTTCTTAGATATGATACCAGAGGTACAAATGAAGAAAAAGAAAAGTTAAAATGAAATTTAACAAAATTAAAACTTCTGTGCTTCAAAAGATAACATTAAGTAAATGAAAAAATCAAACAACAGAATGGAAGAAAATATTTTCAATTAATATATCTGATAAGGAACTTATATCCAGAATACATATAGTGTTCTTAAAATTCCATGCATATTCATGCACTAAACATGAACAGCCCAATTTATAAAAGTGGAAAAATATTTAAATAGGTATTTCTCCAAAACATATATATAAATGGTCAATATGCACATGAAAAAATGATTAACATTGATGATTAGAGAAATGCCAATCAAAGCCACAGTGACACATCACTTCATAATCACTGACAACAGCAGCATCAATTGTTAATGACGGTCTGACCAATTAAAACCCTCATATACTGCTAGTCAGAATGGAAAATACTACAGACACTTTGGAAAACATTCATTCAGTTCCACATAAAACTAAACACAGAATCATTGTGTAATTCCATTCCTAGGTATATGTCCAAAATAAATGAAAATCTACATCCACACAAAAATACATGTATGGTTCACAGCAGCATTACACACAATAACCAAGAAATGAAACAAATGTTCATCAGGTGATGAATGGATGGATTAAAGGTGGTATATCCATACAATGTAATATTATCCAGTAATAAACAGGGATGAAATATTGATACTGTTACCATTCCTCTTTGATCCCCAGGATCCCGTTTTGAAGGTGATGAAAAATGAGACCAACAGACCAAAGCACAGAGCAACTGACAAGAGTATTATTAATGTAAAGGAAGGAAGGTAAGCTTAAAGGAGAACAGACTCCGGCTAATCGGGAGGGGCTCCAAGAGAGGACACTGGTGGGGCTGACAGATGTTACTGGCTGAGATGCTGTTTTTCTCAGGATCATGTCTCAGAGGCAACAAAGAATGAAGCCAACGGAGAAGAGTACAGAACAACCAGCAAAGCTTTTATTGAAGAGTGAAAGGAAAAAGGCTCCTGCTAATCAGGGAAGGCTCCAGGCAGGATGCAGGTAGGGCTGCAGTGTCTGAGTGCTTGTAAGTACTGGAAAGGAGGAAGTCTACCTGATTAGCTGGGCCTTGTTGCTAGGGCTGGGGTGAGACTTAAGGTTTTCTTGGCTCTCTCTCTCTGCTTGTTCTGGTGGTTTCTTTGTTGACTATGTGCATTAGTTCCCCTTTTTGTTGACCATTATTGGTGTTTTCATTGACTGTTTACTGGGGCCGCCCTGTCATGCCTACCCATTCCACAACCTCCTCAGTATATTTGCAACATTGCTAATCATCGAATATATTATGTTAAGTGAAAGAAGTTAGTCACTAAAGATCTATATTGATGATTTAATTTATCTGAGATTTCCACAATAGATAACACCATAGAAATAGATTACGAGCTACCAGGAATTGGGAAGATGAGGAGGGAATGGAGAGTTACTAGCAATGGGTCCAAGGTTTCTTTATGAGGTGATGAAAATGTTCTAAAAGTACACAGCGTAAAAGTCATGCAACTTTGTAAATATACTAAAACACTGACTTATACACTATAAAAAAATGAATCTTGGGCCTCCCGGCTCCGGGAAGCGGTTGCGGCCGCCACTGCCGCCGCCGCAGGACCGGCCGGAGTCGGGCCGGAGCTGCGTCTCCCGGATCGAGCCTGTGAGAGCGGGCGGCCGGGCTCGGCGGCGGCGTCCCCGCAGCCTACCACGCGTCCGCCTTGGGGCTGTCGCGCCGCCGCCGCGATGGGCCCGCCCGGGACCGCGCCAACGTTCCGTCCCGTCCGCCGCGCCGCCGTTGAGCGCGTGGGCCGTGCCGCAGCCGCGCGCCGGTCTGCGCCTCGCCCCAAGAACTCACTTTTGAGTGTGGGTCCTAGAGTCCAGCTTTCTCCCACATTTTGGAATTTAGTCTCCCGTGAAACGAGCTGCACAGCCAGGGCGCTGAAACTTCTTCAGCTCAGCACTGAACTCAGTAGAGAAAAGGGTTGGAACATCATCAAACTCTCCCCCATTCTACCAGAAGAGGGCAGCAAAGCAGACCAAGAGGAAACTTACTGGTCAAATGCAAGAAATGCACTCAAGAAAATTCAGAAAGCTAATAGCCCCAAAGCTTTCTCAGGGTGGCTTCCTTGTTTTAAAGTGTTTATGAAGGCCTTACTACAAGTGCCTCCCTTTGCAAGAGGCATGAACAAATCTTAAGGCATCAATATACCCTCCTGCAGCCTCTGGCTTATCTAATATAAAGTATTAACCTTGCTGAATGTTTACCCATGTGCCAGGCACTCTGCTAATCTCTGACCACATATTAGCTTACTTAATCTTCACAAAAACCTTGCTAGCCTTGTTGAACGGTTGACCCTGAGGAGTACAGACTTCAGGCCTTAAGAGGCCAGGCTACTTCAGACTCGGGCCCCACTGGCATGGGAAGCAGCTGAGGCTAAGCCACAGGCCCATGAGAGTGAAGGGAGACGATGTGGAGAGCAAGCCAGCACCAGGTAGAGAGGAGCATCCAGCTGAGCCCTCCTCATCTCCAGAACTGTGGGAAGGAGAAACCAAAAACAAATATAGAAGACTTACAAATTAAGAAGGTCAAGAAGAAAAAGAAAAAGAAACACAAAGAGAACGAAAAACGGAAGCGTCCAAAAATGTACAGCAAATCTATTCAAACCATCTGCTCAGGATTGTTATCTGATGTTGAAGATCAAGAAGCCAAAGGCATCCTAAGTGATAACATACAGGATTACAGTGGAAAGAACTTGGATACCAAGAGCTATGATTCCAAAATTCCAGAGAACAGTGAGGTTCCATTTGTGTCATTAAAAGAGCCACGGGTTCAGAATAACCTCAAAAGGCTGGACACTTTGGAGTTCAAAAAGCTCATTCATATTGAGCACCAGCCCAATGGAGGTGCATCAGTTATCCATGCCTACAGTAATGAACTCTCCCACCTGCCTCCCATGGAGATGGAGAGATTTGCAGAAGAATTTGTGGGTCTAGTGTTCAGTGAAAATGAAAAAGCTGCAGCTTTCTATGTAATAGGTATTGTTCATGGGGCAGCTACTTATTTACCTGACTTTCTAGACTACTTTTCATTTAATTTTCCCAATTCGCCTGTGAAAATGAAGATATTGGGAAAGAAGGATATAGAGACAACAACTATGTCCAATTTTCATGCTCAGGTAAAAAGAACGTATTCTCACAGTACTTACAGAGCTGGCCCAATGCGACAAATCAGCTTGGTGGGAGCAGCTGATGAAGAAGTGGGAAGCGAAGGACTTGCTCCCAAGTCTGTTACAAAATATAGTTTATGTAGCTTTGTAACATTCCTCAGTGCCTGTCCATAACTGTTAAGTATCAAAGCACTTAGGGCCAGATGCACTGTAAACATTGCAGGTGTAAGCAAAAGGAATCTGAAAATCATTTGAGTAAAGAGTTGTAGGTTTTAGAATATAGCTGACGTATATATATATATATTTTGTAATATGAGCCAGAATTCTTTTTTTGACAAGGCTTTTCCATAGATCTTATTTATACCAGTTTTTTTTTTCATTTTAAATGTGTCAGCACTGTAGTGTAAATAGCTTTTAAAAATCTTTTTAGTGTGATTTATATTGAAGTGTGAGCCACTTAATAAAGGTTCATAATAATAAATATGTTTTCTGTTGGGTCTGCAAAATGACAAACTGGCAATTCAGTTAAATCATTCAGTTGATCTATTATTTCTGCTGGTATATTCATTTAGAATGGTAATGGAGTGCAAATGTACATATTCAAATCTAGTGAATATTTAAATTCCAAAAAAAAAATGAATCTTGTGGCATGAGAATTGTACTTTAATAACGCTTTTCTTTGCCATTGGATGTTTTTTTATGAATACTGGAATAACCTGTGTAAAAGATTATGGTTAACCAATGTAGTAGAGTCACCGTAGCCTACAAAAGCTGTTAAATTTGATGGTGAGATGATGGATGACCAGGAATTACAGTCAGAGCATCAGTATAAAGTAACATTTGGTAACTAACACTTGAGGTGAGTTGATCTGTGTTTCCTGCTGTTTTTTATTTACTAAATATTTTAATGACTACATAATGAATGAATCAGATTCTAGAAGCTAATTTTCCCCTACTCTCTCAGTTTTACTTATTTATGCATAAAGTGGTTGTGGAATAAATTATAAGACTAGAACATTGATTAATTTGAGATTAACATTAGAAGAAACGGAAGGTCACTACTGTAATTACGGAAAACCTATAAGAGAAAATTATCTTACTAAGTTAATCAACTTGTTACTATACTTCTCATCAATATTTGAAAGAGTTAAAGGTTAAGGATTTCTGCAACCCTCAGATGACAAAAAAAAAAAATCATATGTTCATCCTAAACTAACCATTTTCTTTCCAAATATGAAATTGTAGAACATAGTTTCCTAGTTTCCTTACTCATACACATCTACTTATGAAAACAGATAAGTTATAATGAACCTGAGAGGGATATCTTGCTCACTGCCAACATCACACTCCTGTTCTTAATATTTCTTGCTCTTGACCATCCTAATTCTTGTAACATACAAAGTATCTGCTTACTGCCAGAAGTGAGGATCATTTCCCTTTGAACTGACCCTCCTACCAAAGCAGTAGTAAGACTTTCTCTTCTTATCTATTTTCTAGTAGTTTTACCAAAAAAGGGGCAAAGTATGCTTTAATTCTGATGATCACAAAAATATAAAGCACTGTTATAGCTCAGCTAGAGAGGGTGAAGGTCTTTCTAAGTTTAAATCTGTAAATGCCTACTATTTTATTGTTGCTATGAGAATTAATGTTAACTAAAAAGTTTTATTTAGTCTTCAAAGTATAAAAATTTATGGAATATCATGAGGTTTGTGATGACTAGTAAAGTATCTTTGTTACAGGAAATTGCATCCTTGATCTACTACATATGTTTGTTTCAGGAAGTTGTACTTGTATCTTAAAGCAGTAAACACAGTTGCTACATAGTTTACCCAGCCCTGCTAGTGGTCTCATCTTTGTATACTTGATCCACCATTATATCTAGTTTCTCTGATTAGTCAGGAAGTATTCTTTTCTTTTCTTTCTTTTTGTGGATCCTTCTCACACATTTGGATCTTTCTCATACATTCCAATCCAAATACTGCTTGAAACCATGTTTGCATGAGAACAGCAGCAGTGCAACCTGTACTAAGTTAAAGATTTTTAAGTGCTCAACAAGGGGTTAAAACTTTGATGAGCTAGGCAGTCTCTGGGACCATTGAGATTTTGATCTGCAATTTCCCAGAAATTGTTTGCTACATTTAGTGTCTAGATTAGGAAGAGTCTCTGTACCTTCCCAATGAAGTTATACTGTCTGGATAGTATTCCAGTATATCACAGTCATGGCAGTGTTGACGGTGGTGGTAGTGATGAGGTGGTGGTAAATGATAATGGTAAATGGCAGTGTTCTTGAAAGATGATTCTCTAACATGTCTGCATATCAGGGGCAGTTGTTATATTTACACATTTCTGACTACACCATACATGACTGACTAACGATGGCTGAGTTGAGGCTCAGGAATCCCTTTGTTCTAAAACATTCGTGGGAGGTTTTCTTGAAATCAGTATGTGAACTAACATTTAGGAACAAACTGTCTAAATCTCACTAAGCCATTAATGAAGGAGTCTGTTATTAGATTATAAGCACATTTCATCACATTTATTGTTAATTTGCAAAGGAACTGTATACTCTGTTTATGAGTTGAAATTCATTTATAGCTTTTATTATGAAATACTTCCTAGATAATTGTAAACATAAAAGAAGACTCAAAATAAAAATTATATTATCCTTTTTATACATTTTAAAATATTTTAAAATATCTGAACAAGTATGTTTTAGGAACAGATTATAAAGTCAATATGAATCAAGAGTAAAACTAAAATGGATGATATAATTTAACCATGTCCACCTGGAATAATTTACATATCAGCAATGGGGGCCAGAGAGATGATATGGTTTTTCCAAAGTCACTCTCATGGTTTCAGAATCAGGATTTTAACTCTTAAATTTTAGTTCAATAAATCCCTTATTACACCATACTGTTTCCTACATAATTAATAAATTATAATTTCTTGTTTTTTCTATGATATGGAAAATTCAGTAATTCCTTTCAAAACAAAACTGTTTTGAAAAGAGAAGTTTGGACATTCAACAAATCAGTAATAATGTAAGGTTTTCAAACTTTGCTAATTAGTTAACTTAATTTCCTTCCCGAGTCCCTTCTGATACCTTGTCCCTCAGCTGTTCTTTAAAACTCCAGCATAATTAATTTTCAAATTATTATGAAGTACTTGAACATTGTCTATTTTATGACTTTCTTACCCATTTAGATGTGACTTGACATTTTTAGCAAATATTTACAAGAAATATAAGCTTTTCAATACTGGTTCATTCTGTGAAAACATTTCTTTTGTCTTCTATACCTTTTTTGTTTTTAAACAACTTCACTGGATACCAGACAGAGTAATTCACACCAATTACTATACTATAGTTTCAAGAAATGGCATAATGCTTTAGTGATCCATAAATATCAAGTTCATGAAAGTTTCCATATTTGTTCTCAGAGTCTTCCTGTGAAATTGCATTTTCATAGCAGATTCTCTAGGCTACAATAAATTCTGACAAATGATTGCTTCTCTGTACACAGCATCACATCACAGAAGTGCTTATGGCACTGGGTATCTGACAATATATGAAAATAATTTTCATACAGTTGTTACTTATAGTAGAAAAACTAACTTGTTTGTGTTTTATCTGGTACTGTTCCTACAAACAGAATTTCATAAAATTTTCTTGATATTTTACTTTTAATATTCCTCTTAAAATTAGAATCATGTCAAAAATAATTGCTATTTATTTAAATCACAGTAAATGAGTTTTTATAGCAAAGTAGGTATGTTGCATCTTGAAACATATGGAACAAACCTAATAAATTTTCACGAGAAAAGAATAAACTGCCCCTAACATGGGCCCATGAGACACCACAAAGGGAATTTCAGGGAGTAGGTTCTGTATATGTGAACAAAACACACTATGAACATGATGATATATTTACAACTTAAGATATATATATATAACTTAATTCCAGTATTATTAAAAAGCATTATATACCTCAACAAACAAAAAGTGAATAATCCAATTAAAAAATGGTCAGAGGGAGGTGAACAGACAGTTCTCCAAAGAAGAAATCCAGATGGCCAACAGACACATGAAAAGATGCTCCACATCACTAGTCATCAGAGAAATACAAATTAAAACCACGATGAGATATCATCTCACACCAGTAAGGGTTGTCACCATCCAAAAGACAAACAACAACAAATGTTGGCGAGGTTGTGGAGAAAGAGGAACCCTCCTACACTGCTGGTGGAATGTACATTAGTCCAACCATTGTGGAAAGCAGTATGGAGGTTCCTCAGAATGCTCAAAATAGAAATACCATTTGACCCAGGAATCCCACTTCTAGGAATTTACCCTAAGAATGCAGCAGCCCAGTTTGAAAAAGACAGATACACCCCTATGTTTATTGCAGCACTATTTATAATAGCCAAGAAATGGAAACAACCTAAGTGTCCATCAGTAGATGAATGGATAAAGAAGATGTGGTATATATACACAATGGAATATTATTCAGCCATAAGAAGAAAACAAATCCTACTATTTGAAGCAACATGGATGGAGCTAGAGGGTATTATGCTCAGTGAAATAAGCAAGGCAGAAAAATACAAGTACCAAATGATTTCACTCATATGTGGAATATAAGAACAAAGGAAAAAGTGAAGGAACAAAACAGCAGCAGAATCACAGAACCATTCTTGGGACTAACAGTTACCAAAGGGAAAGGGACTGAGGAGGATGGGTGGGAAGGGAGGGAGAAGAGGGGGGAAAGAAGAAAGGGGGCCTTACGATTAGCATGTATAATGTGGGAGGGGTATGAGGAGGGCTGTGCAACACAGAGAAGACAAGTAGTGATTTTACAGCATCTTACTATGCTTATGGACAGTGACTAATTGGGTATGTGGGGGGGACTTGATGAAGGGGGGAGTCTAGTAAACATAATGTTCCTCATGTAATTGTAGATCAATGATACCAAAATTTTTTAAAAAATTTTTTTAAATTAAAGGAGTTGCTATGAACAGCAGCTTCAATCATCTGTAAGTTTTGTTACCTCATAGTTCCTTGAATAATTAGACACATGTTGGAATGTTTGTTTTAAGGAGAATGAGAACTGAATATGATGTGAATCTACTTTTCTTGTTTCTTCACCTTTAGACACTATTGGCCATTTTATTCTTCCTTTATTCCTTAAAACGTTTTTGTTGAAATATATATGATTAAAAACATCATGATGTTGGTTTCAGATGAACAACAAAATGATCCATCAATTGTTTTTGGTACCAAAGCCTCACCATGATAAGTATAGTTATTAGGTCACCATAAATATATTGCAATATTATTAGCTCTATTGCCTGTGCTGTACTTCCATCCCTGTGACTAAATTATTTAATAAATTGAAGTTCGTAACTAAAAAAAAAAAGCATTATAAATATATTTTATCAGAAAGTAGTTGCTTGGGAAATGGTATTTATCTTCAGCTATTCTAGACAGCAAATTTTAAAGGTTAAAGTTGACTTATTTTCTTTTGGCTTCTCCAAATAAACACACACCATTTCTTGCTCTATTCTGTGTCCCAGGTCGCTGTCTGATATGAAAACATCAATGGCTCCCTGGCTTCTGGTCTCAGTTTGTGTTTGACTAATGGAGAATACCAACAATAGATAGAAAAGAGATAAGGAAATAAGGCCAGCATATTTGTTTTCCTAGCTTCCTTCCTGCAGGGCTGCCTGAGAAAGCTTATCAAAGTTTGAGTGTCTCTTAATCAAAGACCACAGTACCTTTCAAATGGTTCTCTGCAGAAAGATCTGTCTCCATGTTAGATAATTGCTGCCTGCCTTTACCCATAGGTGTGGTGATCACAATGGGCTGTTAAGATCTCTGTAACTCACTGTAGCTTTTGACTTATCTACAATCTACCCACCTCTTTTTACATTATTCCTGCATTATATATTGTCCTCAACACAAATCTGAGTATGCTGTTTCTTGCCATGACAGTGACTGATATAACCCATATCCTTTGTGTAATACGCACATAGAGTTCATTATGTTACCCATTTACCTGCCCTCCCCTCTCCCGACTGTTCTCCTCCTACCCTCTCTATTCTTATTACTCCATTTTTCACAGAACATCAAAATCTGAAACTAGGTGTCATCTTAGGCCTTCCATTTCTTTTCTCTTACATCTAATACGCAATCACTCACCAGCGACACTACTTTTTTTGTTTTGCTTATGGCGGTTCCTCATCTTGGGATATCTTTTATCCTTTGTTTTCTTAGAAAATTACTATTTTTATTTTAAATACAAATTCCAGGGGGTTGACCCTGAACTCACCCTTGCCAAGTCTAACTAATAACTCCCAACCTGCTTCAGAAACCCACATTTGCTTCTATTTTTACTGGGTTGTACTGTTTGCATAGCACATTTTCTAAACCAGACAGAGAGCTCCTTGAAGGCAAAACACATCTTACTCATTTTCTATCCCAGAGGTTTATCGAAGTTTTTGAGAAAATGTAAGTCTTCAATGAATGTTTATTAATTAGAGTCACATCAGTGTCTGGTTTACTTTTCATGCAATATCCTCAATATATTGAATTCTCAGACCCTAGTTTCCACTGATGAAGGAGCACCTGGACTGTACTTCTTGCCTACAACAGACGGTGGGAGGGGGTGGTATTTACTAAGGAGACAGAGGGACAAAACGGAGTGAAGGATTCCCACAAACTCTCCAGTTGTGAAAAAATCTGAACACTGTAAGCAATGCTAGAAACAATCCTTGCAAACAGCATCCTAAGTTCATCCTTTCAATATCACTAAATCAGTGTGGTCTCGAAATAAAATTCTGTTACTTTACATAATGAATTACCTTTATGAGTAAGGCTCACTCAACCATACAGACAATAACTTGTCACAGTTTGCAGCTGATTTCACTGGGTCCTGCCTCTCACACTACTTTCCTCAAATGTTGCAGGCTAAGTTCATGTCATATTTTGACAACGGCATAATTTATTTTGGCAACACACACTCTCCTTTGATGCCTTGTTCTGACTGCTCTACTTAGATGACGTGCTCATGGGAAAAAGAACATTTTACAGGCAGATTTACTGGTCCTGTTGAGGCTTTTAAATATAATGAATACTTTTAAATTCTTAATAGTGCTCTATGTTTAACAACTAAAGTAAATATTTTTCCTAAGGCACTTTGGCATTCCAGAGCCACAGACCTATGTAAAATGTCCAAACTCATCCTCACCTGGACAGGGGCAGTGGTTGCCTGTGACCATCGGCCCTCCCCTGGCTCATATACACCCAGGACCCATAGATCATTCAATCCTGTTTTTACTCAGTTATATTAAATTGCAAGACCTTCTATATGCTCCGTACTTCGCTGCCCTGATGTGGGTTAGGCAGTGTGATATAAAAAGTAATCACCTTCAATCTACAATTTTTTAAAACATTATAGTATCAAACTAGGAACACTTACTCCTGAACATATTTTTCCCCCTGGTATATGATTTCGACGGAGACATGTCTCCTTACCACAGACAGTTTAAGTAACAGTGTAATTTAAAATTATGTTTTATGATTTTTTTTTCTCACATTAAAAGCTAACAGAATTAGATGCTTTATCTTCTGTATTCAGTGAAATGAAGATGAGAACGATCAATTCAATGCTTCTTGGAACAGAGAGATAGGCTTTGAACTAAAATTTATAGTCCATCTCTACAAACAAACATGCAAAGCTTACTTTGTAAACTGGAATAAATAATACTGGATCCCTTATCTGATTCCACTGCATATTCTCCCTTGGAAAATTTGATGAATTCAGTTATAAACTTCAAATTCCTACATTACCCTTCCCCAAGGCTCCTCTTCCCCAGACATGTATTCAACTTTGCTCTTCATAAAATCTTTTTTAAAATCTATGTAGCTTTCAGCCTCTCACTGTTCAGTATGATGTTAGCTGTGGGTTTATCATATATGGCCTTTATTATGTTGAGGTACTTGATCTCTAGGCCCATTTTGTTGAGAGTTTTTATCATGAATGGATGTTTAATTTTGTCGAATGCTTTTTCAGCATCTATGGAGATGATCATGTGGTTTTTGTCCTTCTTTTTGTTGATGTGGTGGATGATGTTGATGGATTTTTGAATGTTGTACCATCCTTGCATACCTGGGATGAATCCCACTTGGTCATGGTGTATGATCCTTTTGATGTATTTTTGAATTCGGTTTGCTAATATTTTGTTGAGTATTTTTGCATCTACGTTCATCAGGGATATTGGTCTGTAGTTTTCTTTTTTGGTGGGGTCTTTGCCTGGTTTTGTTATTAGGATGATGTTGGCTTCATAGAATGCGTTTGGGAGTATTCCCTCCTCTTCTATTTTTTGGAAAACTTTAAGGAGAATGGGTATTATGCCTTCTCTGTATGTCTGATAAAATTCCGAGGTAAATCCATCTGTCCTGGGGGTTTTGTTCTTGGGTAGTTTTTTGATTACCACTTCAATTTTGTTGCTGCTAATTGGTCTGTTTTGATTTTCTGTTTCTTTCTGGGTCAGTCTTGGAAGGTTGTATTTTTCTAGGAAGTTGTCCATTTCTCCTAGGTTTTCCAGCTTGTTAGCATATAGGTTTTCATAGTATTCTCTAATAATTCTTTGTATTTCTGTGGGGTCCGTCGTGATTTTTCCTTTCTCGTTTATGATTCGTTATGATTCTGTTATGTGTGTTGACTCTCTCTTTCTCTTAATAAGTCTGGCTAGAGGCTTATCTATTTTGTTTGTTTTCTTGAAGAACTAGCAACACAGAGCAGACAAGTAGTGATTTTACAGCATCTTACTACGCTGATGGACAGTGACTGTGAAGGGGTATGTGGGGCGGACTTGGCAAAGGGGAGAGCCTAGTAAACATAATGTTCTTCATGTAATTGTAGATTAATGAAACCAAAATAAAAAAATTAAAAGAAAAAAAAAATCTACGTAATATTCCAAAATTTTCTTTTTCATGACCTCAGGCTTTCAAGTACAGCTGTCTTTTGTAGTTTCCAGAAAGCAAATGCTGATATTCATTAATAAGAGTTTTTAAAGCCTTCCTGTATTCTATCTATCATCTTTCAAATTCTGAAGAAACTGTCATGAGAAATGCTGGTGATGAAAGCTTGTAGAAAAGGTATAGATCAGATAGATACATAGATGAGAGATACAGATGGATATATGTATTTTATATATATATTATTTCTATTGTTTACTTCTGAAAGTCAATATATAATGGAGCTATGAAAGTAAATTTATTGAGAATACTACACCTACCTAAGTATGATGCACATGATGGAGGTGTAAAGGTAACAACTGACATTATTTGAAGGAATTCACTATTCCTTTGGATTATTAGCAACCAGCTGATTGAGTTTGCATCTAAAATGAAAGAAATGTCATAATAAACTCATGAAGCAAACACCAACTCCAAATTCAAAACAATGGGCTGCTAATGGAGAATTTAATAGTTGAAATCAAGAGCAATGTTTTGACTTTCACTCCCAGTGGTAACACACCTAAAATATCCTTTTAATTTGTATTCTGTTAACATTATTATTTTAACTTAGGAAGCTCGTCAGAAGCAAAGAACTAAGAAAGGTAACTGTTTTTCTGTTGGAAAAAATGTAGACATATAAAAAGTTTGCTGTCATTTTCCCCTGTATGAACTATATTTTTGTTAATAAACCATTCTTCTGATACTATCTCCCAAGAATGAGTTGACAAATCAAAACACTTTGAATGGATAAAGCTATTTCTCAGCCACCCATCAAACTATGTATTCTTCCTCATACACAGGTATTTGCTTCTGCTTATTCTTCCAACCAGAAAGTCTATCCACTTTTTCTATTTATCTAGATCCTAGTAATTCTTCACAGTTCAATAAACCTAGATACAATAAAATTTATTACTTGATTCAAAGGTCTTCCTTTAATGAATCACATAGTCACTCCTGAAAACAGTATTAAATATTCAATTGAATTTTCAAAGCTGTAAATCATTAAAGCCTGAAATTTTGTTCATTATTTCCCTGATGCTGACCTCTCTCCATCTTCAGAGTCCATCACAATGCTGTAAACATAAACTTAAACACCATAAATTCTATTCTAAATCACATTATAGTGTAAAGCACCTAGCAGGATAGCTATTAGCTAATCAAATAATTTACTTGAAGTAAATGTCATTTAGATGTTCAAAATTTGAGTATCAGGCAGATCTCCCTAAACTTTTTTTGGTATCCTACCTAATTCTTTATAGACTAGTAATCAGGAAAATTGGGGAAGGAATTTGGTATGCAGTAATACAGTGCTTTTTCAAATAGGAATTTGGTACACAGTAATACAGTGTTATTTCAAATATGATTTGTAGTGAAATTATATCTTTGAAGTGTTGAAAATATGTATGTTATTTTAATACAACATACATTTTCTTTATACTATGAAAATGTCTTTCAAATAATAATGTCATAAATAAAACTAAGAGAATTTGGTGCCAGCAAACCTGCACTATACCAAATAACAGAGAAATCTTCTCAGGGAAATTATATAAGATGGTAACTCGATTTTCAAGAATAAATGAAAAGTGTCAAAATGTAAATGCATGTGTAAATATAACTATTTCTTTATTAATTTCCTTAAAACATATGATTAAGTTAAAGAACGATTTTGACACTGACATGGATTTTATAGCATATGTAGAATAGTGTACAGCACATATGCCAGAGAAAACAGGGAGGACATAAATAGAACCATGCATTTTCAAAATTTTATATTTGATGTAAGGTGGCATATTTTAGTGATTAGAACAACCACTAAAATAAAATAAAATAAATTAAGTAAAGCAAAGTAAATGTAAAGTGGTATGGCTAAAGGTTACTAGAAAAATTAAAATGGAATTACAAATAATATTTATTTAAACCAGAAAGAGTATAAGAATGGTAGCAATAAAAATGGCCAGATTTTGACATACCTCCTGCACATGGAAATAAAGTTTGGAATTAGCCTAAGGACCATGAAGAGTCCCTGCCTAGTCCTGATTTTAAGCTTTGATTCTCCCTTTAGGAGGATAACTCTGGATCCTGTGGAGAATAGATTAATGAGACACATAGATGAGAGAAACACAGGCCAATGAAAGAATTTTTAAAGAATCAAATTAAAGTCAGAGGAGCCTGAATTAAGTCAATAACAATGAATGGAAAAGAAGTAAATTGTAACAACAACAAAAAAATTATAACAATAATTTTAAAGAGAAAAAAGCGGGTAAGATTTAACAACTGATAGGATTTAGGATTATGATGCGTGGTAAGGGAGTCTGAAATAAATTTCAAGGTCTTGATCCATGTGGTACATCTGACATTATAAAATCCTGTAATAAAATTCCTGAACTTCAGTGAGAAGGAACAATTTCCTAAAGAGCTAGTTAAGATGACTGTTAAATAACTCCATCCTCATACCCTGAAATTCTTGGGGATTCTGGTTCAGGTTGAGGAATACTATCCTTGGGCTTAAGATGTCATTTACAGTCAGTTCCCAAGTCCAATATTGCAAATACTTCCTGAATATGGATTGTGATTCCAATGTTGATTTGGCTATTCTGGGATTCCCAAAGATAAATATCTGTACTCACAGACTTCAGAATCTTGCCAAAAATGATAGGTAAACAATGAAGCTCTTAGATAATTACAAAAGATTAAATAATTGAATGTCAAAGTGAGTGACTGTAAGTAATGAAATCCACTAGTATCTCTGGCTTAAATGGCCAAAATACAAATGATAAACATGGTCCTCTCCAAATATATTTTCCTGACCTACAGTTACTGAGATTAAGAAAAGCCACAAAAACATTTTGGCAGTCTGAACACCATTTACAAGCTATTTCTCTTTGGAAGAGACAATACTGATTTCCTGAGCATCTAAATATTGATCCTACTTTGTTTTGGTTTTGTTTCACTTTCCAAATGTATAAGCCTGCTATGCAGAAACAAGCTTATGCCTAGATTGAAAAGATTTGTGTTTACAAGTACCTGCTATTTCTGACTGATAAATCATCAAGTTTTTTTTCTTTAATTATTATTTTCAAACATAAAAGGGCACCAATATTACTTACAGAGGTATTTTTGGGTGTTTCTGTGAATATTAGTGTAGTATTACAGATGTGCACATGCTGTTAAAAGGTAAGAGGGTAAATTAAGCATATAAAAAATGAGTAAGACTATGATTAATTATGATGGCAATCTAAATGGCATTCACAGACAGATTTTTTTTTTTCTGGGTGGCTTTGTGAGTGCTGATGGGGAAGTTTGGTGTCAGACAAATGTCTGTTAGAATCAAAGGAGCATTTCATCATTCTCATAGCTGTAATAGCTGTCTAGATAGCCATCCCATGTCTCCCCAGTAGAAAAAGAAGGTGACAGCATTTGGTGTTGAAGTTCACCTTGCCCAGAAATGGTCCTTTCTGACAAGAAGTCAAATATTATGTGACAGAAGCCTGGTTAAAATTATATCCTGGATACTTGCATACAATTCAAATAGATTGATGTCTCACAAACCTCTGAACTATATAGGTCATTGCTATAAAAGGGATCCACAGAGGTGGTGAATGACTCAGAAAATATGCTAAACTCAACTGCTAGGCAAGAGAACTATCCCCATATAGGGCCACTATGGACTGAATTGTGTCCTCACAAAATTCTTACCTTGAAGTCTTAATGCCCAGTATCTCAGAATGCACTTTATTTGGAAAGAGGGCCTTAAAGAGTAATTATGGCAAGATGAAGTTAGACAAGTGGGGTGTAAATCCAACATGACCAGTATCCTTATAATAAGAGGAGATTAAGCACAGATGTGAAAACACAGAGAGAAAATGGGCATTGACAAGGAGTGAGGTCTTCAAAAGAAACCAATGCTGCTGATACCTTGATCTTGGACTTCCAGCTTCCAGAACCTGGAGAAAATAAATTTCTGTTGTTTAAGACACCCAGTCTATGGTAGCAAATTAATGCATGGGCATAAGCTCCAGCCTAGGTGGAAATTCATGCAATCATTTAACCAGGTTTTTATATGTTTTCTCCCAAGGAAACAAAGACTTTGCTCCTTGAATTATAGGAAATTGAGTGTGATCCATCTAATTAAAACCATATGCCGCTGTCCTTAAACTCCTCTGTTTGCCAATGCTATCTGGACAGTGTCAATGTCACCTCTTTCTGACATTCTGGAACAGGAAGAAAAGACATCTTTTTATTTTATTGCAGTTAACACAACTACAATGTCTTTTATGCCCAAGGCATAATCCTGTATATGTTGGCAACCAAACCAGTCTGGGAATTTAAGAATGAATTGCAGTAATACACTTTCATCAGGAAACAAGTGGTCCATGAAAATGAACCTCATTTTGATCTATAGGGATGCTGGAGAATATATCTTCTAGATATGATGGCCAGAGTTTTTGAATCCCAAATTGAAATGCATGGTTGGAAAAAGGATTTTTAGAAATATGAACCCTGTGTGTATTCCTATGGATGAAAAGTTTTACAAATGTATAAATACTAAATCCATTTTTTGTTCATTTAATAAGTTGACATTACTGTAAAGAGAAAGATCCTAGAAAATTAGAATTATTTGAGAAAACTCAGGATGTACATTAGTTATGCCTCTAAGGAGAAACTTCCTAGTTTGGGTTTCTAGAGGAAGTTTTAAATAAGAAAAAATTGCTTGAAGAGAATGCATAAAGCCCTCCTTCCAGTTTATGACTGATTCCTATGTCCCAAGCAAACCCCGGGCATATCAGCTTCAGGCAAAGATGTAGCTTTGATTAATGACAAAGCCCAGCTGACATGTGCAGGATGATTAATAAATGTTTATTTTATATACAAGGAATCAGTCATCAGTTTGCAAGTTGGGAAGAAGGAGCCGTAGTAAGAGCCTTTTCAGAAGCAGAGAGGATGCAGCCTCTTAGATACCCCTCCAACTCCTTGACGTAGCAAGCATATCAATTATAGTAGAAAGAATCCAGGGGACAGAGAAATCTCCTAGCAAAGGTTGTTCAGATGAGAGATTCTGAATTCTTGATGAATGAGAGAAAAAAAGGAAAAAGGAGAAAGGATTGGTATTTTGCAATACCTACTTGGAAGTAATTTAAGACTCAAGTAAAAAATAAAAACAAAAACTTTGTGCATTGTAATAATATTCTTTACCAGTGTCCCAAAATGGGAATACAACATCCTAGCCCAGATAAAAGAAAATCAGAGGGACAAGTATGATGCAGAGAGAAGAGAACTTCAGAGTATTCCAGAACAGAATTCACCTCCTAAGGCCAGAAAAGGGCTTTACTAGTACCTGGCAGTGAAGATATAAGAGTTTTCCAGATTCTTTCTGTAAAATCTTTGTAGTATATGACTGTATTGTTGCTAATATTTTGAATGTAACTTCATGCCAAAATTGTAATCAGTTATTTTACAAATCTAGTTATTATCAACATAAATTTCAGGAATTATAAATGTCTGTAGGTATTATTAGATGAATACATCTAGACAGGTCACACATATATACCAAGATTCTGGGGCTCAGAGTTGCTAACCTATTTAACTAGTTTTCTTTAAAAACACTTCGGTAAACAGTCTGAATACATTACCATAAATGAATAAGTTAAAAGTACTCAAGAGATAAATATAAAAGTCAGGGTTGGTGATCTTTAGCCTACAGTGAAAGAGTTAAACAGAAGAGCAGCTAGTAACTTTAGTGCTAGGACATAGTTATTTCTAATCAGTTGTGGGAAACTTGGATTGATACATGGAGGAAATATCAGATTCAGTGGAAGTTGCCAAATCTGTGGAATAAAGAGTAGGTATTAAAACAGTTAATAAAAGATGAGGAAGCTAAGTACGTGTAAGGAAGAAGCAGCTCTTACAATGAGGAGTTGAAATCAATGGTGTATTTCAGGAAGAACACATAACTTTGCATCGTAGACATGCATAGGGGCAACTTAGAATAGAGCCAAAGGCTGAGGTTATGATATTGATAGACTTGAATCTCATGCTAAAGAAGGACGGGGGATCATTGAATGACAATAAGTGAGGAAATGTTAGAATCTGATTCATAGTTCAGCTAGATCATCTAGGCCAGAATAATAAGATAAATGAAAATCGGTTCAGAAATATAGTCATATCACCCATCACAATACAAGGTTCAATTTCCATACTAAATACATTTCCTATCGCCTCCCTTGGCTCTTTGAAAGAGAATAAGGTGAATAATAATTTCTTATAACATAACCATTATTATTTTTAACATTATCAATGTGTAATTTACATATAGTGACATATATTCCTTTTAAGTATACATTTCAATGAGTTTTAACAAATATACATCTCTGTGTACAATTTATCCTATTCTGTAATGCCTACTCCCTCTTACTGCCCTGTGGCTATGGTGTGGGGATTGGGAGCATGTTTCTTCTTAAGATGGAGCAGGGCCCTTGCATCTGCTCCTCCCTGGTACTCTTCTCTGGTTCAGATGAAGCCCAGAGTAAGAAAGGGACCAGTCTGGGATCACTTGACATCAGGGGCACAGTTGCCCTAGACTCTTGATGCATGTAGAGACTGTCATTGATACAAGTACATCAGGCATTGCTTGGCAACCAACATAAGGACCAGGCAATACGCTCTTTTCTGACAAAGGATCTTAGCATGAAAAAGTCCGACTCCACAGCAAATGTTAGTTTTAAACACTTGAAGAAATGTAAAAGAAAAAGTTGCAGAATCACTATTTAATGACTTTACAACTGGATTTCATTTTTCTTTAGCTGAACACATTTGGGTTGTTTTGTTTTGTTTTTTGTTTGTTTAACATCCACAGTTTCTACTGTAGAAGTTTTGGTGAAAGTTCTCTTAGTTTTTGTTGTTGAACTATAAGTTATTTTGTTGTCAATTTAGAAAAATATTTTCACTTGATATAGAATCAAAATAGAGTACATTTTCTCACAGCATGTTAAGAAAGGATGCTTTAATGTGTGTTGAATTATGCTTTTTTCTATTGTTATTCTTTCTTCTTACTTAGGTTCCAGTGTTCATAGTCTACATTTTTTCTACTGCTGCTCTAAAATATTTTTTATTACTGACAATTTGGTTGTGAGATTTCTATTTTGTGGTTGTCTTTTTATTATGGTTTGGATTCATTGATTTGCTTAGATCCATAGGTTATCCATTAAATCTGGATTTTCTTTGGACATTTTTTATCAAATACTTTTTCTGCCCTTCACTTAACCCACACTCTTCTGCATTCTACAAATTGCTTAAATATTCAATTTCTTCTATTTACTTACAAGTATTGAGCTGTCTGCAAACTTACTTATCTTTTTTCTCTAGAATCAAATTTGGTATAAGTACCATTCAGTACATTTTTTCATTTTAACTTCTAGAAATGTTACCTGTTTTAAGTTTCTACTTCCTTCTTCATTATGTTAATGCTTTCCTTTATATTTCTGCACCTATTTTCATATCTCTGTCAGACCTTTTGTCTTCTAATGCCATTACGTCTGTCATTTGTGATTATGCTTATCATTTTCCTGTCTCTCTGCATGCCTGTCAATATTTTATTTTATCTTAGACACTATAAATGCTACATATTTTAGTGCCTGGATTTTGTTGTCTTCCTTAAGAGAGTTTTGGGTGTTGTTCTCCAGGCAGATCATGTTGGACCTTTTGAGGCATGTTTTTGGTTGTGTGTGTGTCTGTGGTTTTTTTTTCCTCCAGCTTTATGTGAAGGGGGGGAGATGCTAACTAAACTTATCATGGTAATCAAGGCTTGTTTATAAGATTTTTTTTTATTATTAGGCTAGAGTAGCCTATATTCTCAAGTTAGAATACTCTCACTCCTAAACTGTAGAACATGAACACTAGTTTTCCATGAAATCTCACCAGTCAGATTGCTCAGAACTTGAATATTTCTCAACCCCGTGTGCGCTCAGGGAATTGTTTCAGGTACTGAGCATCAGCAGTTTTCTCTCTAAGCCTGCTCTTTCTCTAGTCTCATGGTCTCACCCTATGTATCCTCAGCTTAATATTCAGTCTAAAGTAGTCCTTATACTAATTTATGGAGTTCTTTCTCCTAATAGCTCTCTTGTCTTCAGTATTCTACATCCAATTTCCATCCATTTTAGACTACTTCATCTTTGGTCTCAAAAGACAATATGTTCTATTTGAATTTTACATTCCTGTGCTGTGGTTCAATAAATGCCTTCAGGCCAAAAAATAGGGCAGTGATTAGGCTTACCATTCTTTTCCCCAGATTTTCAGGGGTAAGAATCCTACACTGTCTATCATTTAATATATGAATACAGTTGCTTTATGAATTTTGTCTAGTTTTCTAGATATATATAATTAGATGGCTAATTCACAGTATTTATATATTAAAAAAGGAAACTATTAATAATTTTAATTGACCATAATTATCAATAAGTTTATATAATTGCAGATTACCAAATATTTGTTACTTGATAAATATTTGCTAAATCCTGAAAGGTTTACAAATATAAATGAATAAGCTTGTCTGATGTTCATGAACTTGCAACATAGTAAATGTAATTTTATTTGTACACTTAATGATAATTCAAAGCAAGATTTGATGATTTTTGTAACAGAGAAACAAAGAGCTTTGGATTGACAAAGAAGGGAAAAAATTCTGCCATTTATTAATTAATCCTAATATGTGAAGATCTCATGGAAGTCTTTATTAAGAGATCTGGAAGAATAAAATTGAGTTTTGAAAGTAGAGATAGTAAAGTGGAGGGTATTCTGAATGGTAGTATTAGAAAATTTAATGAAAAAGAAAACTAAATTTATATTTAGAGTGGAGGTTGGTGCTATTGATACCATTAATTACTTGAATAAAAATTATGATGAATAAAATGGTAGGATGAGGCAAGACAGTGAAATATTCTGAATGCATATTCAAACACATATTTTCTATATGTTCTCTAAAATAGCATGTTTGATGTATTTAATGAATAGGAAGCCACTCAAAACAGCACTATTTTAGGAAAAGTAGTCTGACTGCTCTCAGTAGAGAAGGCTTAAATGGGAGCAAAGTTGAAGGTGAGGATACTATTTAAAAGATTAGCTTCACAGTCCATAGCAATGAATACTCAGTGCCACAACTTTGACACTGGGTATTTAAAAAGGAGGGCATTACAATAAGAGGTATTGCAGAGGGCACAATAATAAAATCTGACAGCCTACTGAATATGGGAGTTAAAGTAGGTTCAAGTGCTAACTGATAGGTATAAGTTTTCAGTACATTTGTAGGTTTCTGATTTCTCTTTGTGTGGTATGTCGGAAGACCTACAAGGAGTAGTGGCCTGGTGTACTGATAACAAGCCTGGGTCCTAAGTGTTGTAACTGAAACTGGTGAACCAGAAGTAATGAAGGATGAATACAAAAGTGGGTTAAATAATAAAGGTCCCAAGTCATACCTGTAGAAGCCAGACATGTTGTTAGATCTGAGAGATGAATATAGATCTGGAAAAGGATGATGAAGCATGATCTAAAGTGAGAAAAAGAATAGATGAGGTACAAAGGTACGCATACAGTCAGTTGGTCCACACATTTTTCCCTGAAGGGGCTTGGAATAATAGCGGGCTCAGCAAGCCCTGGTGCCACCTTCTTGGGCGCATGCCATGGCCTCCAGTAAAGTTACAGCTCTAAGTTGAAAAACAAGTCAGAAACTCTGGATGGGGGAAATAATAACCAAATTGTTCAAATTATAGGACACCCATACACCATGTTCAGTAGATGTTATTGATTGTGTGGAAAATGCAGTGAAAAACTGACCAAGAGCAATTAGCTTTCTCCTACAGGTGGCTGAAGTGGTAGGAACATAAAAAATATAAAAAAGGAAGAAAAACAAAACTTTGTCTCCTTAAAGCAGGCAGTATGGCCCCTTGCTATCTGTCTCTCTTCTGTCTCTTCCTTCCATTAACTAAGAAAAGTAAGATTTCCCTTGGCATTTACAAGTATGAGAAGAAGCCTTGCCATTTTGCTCTCTAACAGTCATCTTCCTTTTGGGACTCAAAGTATAAACTGAACTAGGCTTTGCTTTCTGAGCATGCTTGGCTCCCTATGGCAACTCATTCTTTCTTTTTATTCACACACCCATGTAAAAGCACTAATTGCTTCAGGACTTTGTACCAAGTGATTAGTCAGAGGACAGTAAGTCATTTCTATTTGGATATAGGTTTAGGACTATAAAGAGTGTGCTTACAATTTTAAGCATGCTGAAGTCCGTACTGCTACAGAGTTCTGCCCTGGAATTTATGGAGCAAGCCTAAGTAATAATAGAACAAGGCACTGTTACATAGTCACCATTGCTTCTGGCGTTTATGACCTCTTCAGAGCTATTAAAGCCCAAGGCAGAATTAGGGCATCTTGAACCAGTTGAGTACAGCTGGGGAAAACACACAAACATATTTTCTGCTTTTGGTTTATATTCCTGATCTCCAACATCAAGCGGGCCCATATTTCTTTCTCACAATCACCCTATATTTTGCCAAATCTTGAGCTCTGTTGATCTGGTAGGTGATTATTTCTCATGTACTCCCCTCCTGATACCTCCATCACCTCCTCTCTATCCTCATTCTCTGCTTTTCACCTCACTGCACCACACCTACTCACAGACATGCCCATCTACGCACATTCTGTGTCTACTCTTCTGTTGAAGCACATAAGCATTTTGGGTTTCTTGCAAACCCAGTCACGGCAGTTGTGCACTGCATCTCATGCCCTCTTGCCTAGGAGAGGGTATTGCTCCATCTTGTACTTTACCTACATCATCAATTTTCACCTAGTCTTTCCTTAGCTACAACCTAGATGCTGTTTTTCACATCCTAAGATGAATTTTCTATCTCTTCCCTTACAGCAAAACAAACAAAAAGCACTTTTCCTGAATGGCTGTCTACATTGTGGCTTCTCCCATTCTATCTTGAATCTATTTTAGTCAGCGTGCTACTCTGTCCATGTGACAGTTCTCAGGATTTTCACCCTTTCCACGTTACTACATCTGATTACAAATTCATCATGAGTTAATGACTCAGTTAACCCTTCCACCTTCCTTGAAACACTTCCTTCCTGGATTCCAAATCACCAAGTTCTTGTGTTCTTCTACCAATCTCACTTCTTCTCATCCACTTTAACTGGTCATTCCTCATCTTTCTTATATCTTATCAATGGAATTCCTTGAGGTTTTAATCAGTGGAAAACTTCTATTTGTATTAACCTTAATAGTGATATTATCCAGACTCTTGCCTTCAAATTCCATATGTAGACTGATAACACCTAAATTAAATCTCTACGTTGAGCTCCATGCTCATAAATTCAGCTTTTACTCAACAAGCCAACTTGTCTAACAGTCATCTCAATTTTATCATGTTCGCAACCCAACTCTTGACCTCCTCCCTAATTCTACTGTGCATCTGGTCTTCCCATCTCACTTAATGATAGCCCCATCCTTCCAGTTTCTCAGGCCAAAATATTTAAAGTAATTTTAACTACTATTTTTTTACCTCCTCTAAGTTACAATACCAGTCCATCAGTAATATTTCTACTATCAAAATATATCTCTCACTCATCACATTTACTGCTAGCATTCTGTATAAAATATTTCATCTCACTTAGTATAGGAAACTCCTAATTAACTTCACTGCTTATGCATTTAGAATTTCTGTGTGTGTGTGTGTGTGTGTATTTCTCAACAGTGATAAGAATGGTACTGGTAAAAGTTATTCAGATCATTTGACTCTGCTGCTCAAAGTCTACTATACCACTGAGAATACAAGTCAAAGTCACTGCTAAAGGCCTACAAAACCCCATTATCTTGCTCCTTGTTAACTCTCTGACCTCTCCTCCTAGGCTACTTCTGGTTCTTCTACCTGTAATATTCAATATATTACTCATGCTGCTCCCCAAGGCATTGTTGATTTCTTCTGCCTGGAATGCTCTCTTCCTAGATACCTGCTTGCCTTACTACACCTAAATCTTTCAGGATTTTACTCAAATATCACCTTCCCAAGGAAGATTTTCCTAACTAACCTACTGAAAACTGGAACCCGGACATTCTATAGCCAGTCCCTGATTTATTTTTCTCTATAACACTTAAAACTCTCTGGAAAATTATTTCACTGTTTTGTTTTTGTTCTTTTTCTTTCTCTCTCCAGAGTCTTGTGACTCACACCATGGTTCCTTTTCAGATCAGCAGCATTATTATTCCTTAGGGGCTTGTTACTAATGCAGAGTACCAGACCATATGCCAAGCCTACTGAATCTGAATCTGCACTTAAACACAATACACAGGAGAACAATGTGCTGGGATTCCCCCAAGGGCTAACGTGTCTGTCTGTTTCTTTCTGGCATATAGACAATGCTTGTTTAATATCCTTTAAATTAATGGATGAATTCCTTATCCTTAATAACAGGTGAGTACTATCAAATCTCACATTCTACTTTAATAGGAAGGAAGGACTGAGACAATGGGAAATGATGGTACTGGCTGAGGTAGGAACAACAGGAGTATGACAAATCTTGTGTTCTGTCAAGTTTGATTTGGCTTTGCCTTTTGTAGATTGAAAGCAAAATTCTGAAGTGCATGAACTTTAAGATCAGCATTGCGCCCTAATACAGCCAGCTAGCATTATTTATCTGTGAAATAACTAAAATTATACAATTTATATGCAGATGAGCTGAGGTTGTGATTTTTAAAAATGTTAAAACAGATAAAAAGAGTTCTACACTGAAGCCACAAAGTTCAAAGGCAACTAAAACCTGCATGAGGCAAAGAATAACTTGCAAATAGTTTGAGCCTTGGGAGAAATGTATTGTTTCACATACTCAAGACTGAATCTAATTATCTTATAAATAACCAAATATGTAAACACAGCGGTGATCATTTTAGACCAATAATGGAGTGGTTGAAGCAGATTATATTAAAAGAAATATATTCATGGCTTGTTTTCCAAAGATCCAAAATCTGAACTTACATTTTTTGCTTAGTGAGATTTTCATGCTGCGTAGAATTCAGTGTGCTTATCTCCATCAAGTCTGCTAATTTTGGCCTACTGATAATTTGCACATGATTTCACTGACAACTTGGAATTTCAGCATGTGTTGTTGATACAAAATTCTGATAATTGTTCCCTCTTAGCACAGCACTGGCTTCTACTGTGAATAAATTGCCTTTGCTTACAACCGGATCAACAATGGGCATAAAATGAGATATTCCTAAATTGTTACCACCCAAATAAAATGAGATTTGCAAATTTTTTGGGCACCATTATTAAAAAGTAATATATTTCAGAATTATAAGCTTTTTCAGTTATATGTAAATTACAGCATAAAAAGATTGGTTCTAACTTGCACAATATGTTGATTTGGCTCTATAAATGATGAGAAACAGAAGAAATTGATACAAAGTTTTTTAGTGTTGACACTTGAAATAATTACATTTTGATCGGTATTTCTATCATTAAGAACAATATAGCCTGAAAAGGATTGAAAATAAATAGAGGAAATACCACCCCCTGTATATGTGAAACAAGAAATTGAAGAAAACGAGAAGACAAAAGTAGAAATAACAAAGAAGGACATAACATTTGACGCGGTCTGGCCGTGGCCGAGTGGAACAGGTCCTGAAGTGCGAAAGTGGGTCGAAGAGAAGAAAGAAAGACAGAAAGAGCTGGGAGAGCTGACACTCCTGCGCATCGCCAGCAATGCTTTATTCGAGTCCAGAGTATTTATATAGCAAAGAAGACACACTATTCCAGGAAATAGCATTATCCAATAGACAATCAAGCACAGTATTGACGTCAGCGGTAGCCGGGCAAAGGTAGGCACAGCAGGGCTTCTTCAGTTCTAATGGAATGCGTAAACAGGATGTTCTTTGTTCTCCATTCCCGCCACATCAGCAAGTGGGGGGAAAGGGCGTAGCTCGCTCCCCACAAACATTTTAGTAGATAATGGATGTGTGTACTTACTAAGGAGGAAGGGAAATCATGAAATTGAACAGGGAAATAGCCTCATTTCCACTCCAAAGTTAGGAGGTCAGAGTTGAAATTCTGTTCTGGGAGACATCTTTGCTTATTTCACAGTACAGACTAATTTCTTAACCATTCTGATGCTGTTTCTTCTTCTCTAAAATGGAGAATTTAGAATGCACCATAAAAACCTCACTCACAGATATTTACAAGAGTAAATGAGATGAACTATGCAAAATTGTTAAGGCAAACTAGACAGCACTAAGCTCACAAGGTTATAACACTGGGCTTATAGGAAGACTGACAGGGAAAAGACATAATGTTTACGTTCAGCTCCTTTCATATTATCTGAGTTGTCATTGCTTAGAAATGAGAGGTGGGAAGTTACATAGCAGAGAATAAGAATTACAGTGGAAACAAAGAATTGGAGCCAGAGGTGGCCAAGAGAAACAAAACACCATCAGAAGTTCCTAAAATACTGAGAGCAGAATAAGAATTGCAATGGCATGAGGATTTGGTCAGATTTTTGAGCCACTATTGCTCTATTATGTATTAAGTGCTTCCAGGCAGTCATCACATAAACCAAGCTCTGAATAATATATAATCTTCCTTCTATTGTGTTGTCAAAGATTTAAACAACTAATAAAATATACCAGATATGGTAATAGTTTCAGCAAGCAGACACCACAAATACTCAGAGAAGCATATCTCATCTGAGTACTTACTGTTCATGGTTTTAAAGTAATATACTCTGTTATCCATTTAGAAGAGATTGTGCTTGAGTATATTTCACACAGAAGAATCAACAGCTCTGAAAGTCTCATGCTACACATAGGTTTATTACTATTGCTGCGTGTCAACTTAAGAACATGCTTAACATCAGTATACAGTTAAGAGTATATGTGAGGGCACTGAGGCTCCAGTTGGTAAGAGGGTTTGTCCAAGTTTATAAGGTGAAAGTGTGAAACCAAGATTCATACATGGGTATTTTTATTTACATGACTCTACAAACATTGCTAATTCATTTTCACTATTTGATGGCTTTTAATGGTAAATGTCTGTTTTTTACCAAACTTGGTGCTCCAATTTTTCTGGATTACTGTTTATATAGAGCCAATGTTTGATACTGGAGAGAGATGGAGTGATAACTTCACCAATCCTTAAGAGTTTAAATACCCAAATACTAATAAAATAAGTTGTTTTTCTGAAATAAAAAAAAGCAGGGAATTCTAACAGACAAAAGAGTGAAACATATGTAAATAAACAAGAGCTTTACTGAATAGAGAAAACAGAAGTTCTTTAGATACGGATGCTATACTGATTCTCAATGTGCCTTGCTAGGCACATTATTCAAATTCATTACAAGTCAAAAATAATTACATGTAATGGGCTGTATTCTTCTCTACAACTTCAACATGATCTTGACACACAGTTCATATTTGAATACCTGCTACTTTCTAAGAATTTCATTCCCTCACTGGATTCTTCTGAGTACAGAAATATTTATCTTTACTTTTAACTGAAGTCTGTTTCCTCATTCTCCCTATTTAATTCACAAATCAAGTCTTTCCCTAATGTTATCTACTTTTGCCTGAAAAATAGCAAACATAAATAAATAAGTAAAACAATTAAATGACACATAAATGCATATATCATATTTTTGTGTCCAATTTATTTATTTAATCAAAAGAAGCAATTCATTAGAATATCTAACTGACAGAATCCAAGGAAATAAACTGCATCATAGGCTCACAAATAGTGAATTTTACTATACTCACCATTATATGATAAGAAAGAGTTTTACTGTCCTATAAGTCTCATGCTCCACCTCATTCATTCCTTCCTTCCTATCCCTGGACTCCCAGAAACCTCTGGTATTTTCAGTGTCTCCATAGTTTTGTCTTTTCCAGAATGTCATACAGTATGTAACCTTTCCTTATTGGCTTCTTCCATTTAGCAATATACAAGTAACATTCTTCCATTTTTTTTTCGTGACTTGAAAACTCATTTATCAGGGAATAATATCCCACTGTATGTGAGACAGGACGGTGGGTGTAGTCAGAGTAGGGTGAGGGCCTTGGGGAAAAGCAAGGTGGAATGAGCAATGTAACAATGGGCAAAGAAGTCCCCATTGAAACTCTGTGCTAAGCATTATGCAAAGTCAAGGTCACACTAATTCTTTAGGGAAAGATACCTATTAATATAGACATCTTCAGTGAGATTAGTTAAAGGTCAAAAGGCCAGGAGTAACTTGACCTGGAATGTTTCAGTGTTCTGCAAGGGTATCAGCATAACCCGTAACTCCACTGTCAGCCCCAGGAATCAGACTATGACCCAGCCCACCTTGAGAACAGGGTAAGTGATGCAAGTCCACACCCTTAAGTTTTTTCATGTTCTCGAAAAATTCTCAACTGTCTATAAAACACCCTAGACAATGCACCACTATGGGCTCTCTTCTCCCCTCCTGGCGTGAGCCAGGAGCTCTATTCTCTCACTTTATTTCTAAATAAAATCTTGTACTTAGCTCTCCTACCTGAGTGTTTGTGCAGCTCGTTCTTCGGCTTTGTGAACAAGAACCCGAGCATCAGATGTATGTACTATACTTCATTTATTCGTAACATCTTAACCATACTTATGTTTCTTTTTCTTGAACATAGTATTGTAAAGGAGTGCAGAGAGCATTAAGAGTCAGGAAAAAGAACTAATAAAACTTAGCTAAACCTTAACAGCAGACCATTCCGGAATAGTAAGAGATTCAATGTCTAAACTTAGAGAGAGACCAGATCAAAGGAAGAGAGAGCAAGAGGCCAGCCAAGGGCTATTTGAATCCTAGTTTACTAAATCCCCATGGTTTACAACCCTGATATCCACCCTGGCAGGGCCCTTGCTTATTTTTATACTGCTTCTCACTTTAGGTCCCTGTATCTTAAACCGGCTAATAGCCTTTGTTAGGGAAAGAGTGAGTGCTGTTCAGGTGCTAATGCTGAGACCGCAGTATCATTCACTCACACAGCAGGAAGAAACAAACATTCCATGATTGGAATGGTCAAAGGAAAGTGGGGAAATGTAGAATCTAAGCATTAGTAAGATTAGTAAATTAGCATAAGCATAGCCATCTTAGAAACCTAGAAACCATTTTCTGAGAGTGTGACTCAGAGGAAAAAAAAAAACAAAAAACCCTGGGCCTGGGTAAGGCCTTGAAAAACAAGTTAATCATGAGCACCGGGTGGTGGGCAGCTGTGACCCTTGGTCAGCTAACCTTGGTCAGTTAATCTTACATACCAAGCTTATCGTGCAGAACCTCCCTAACCATTGAGGAGTAGTCTTACCCTGCCCTTGCTTAACCCCAGGATATATGTCTTGCAAGAATAATGTATAGTTATAGAAAATTGCTATGAGTTAAGTGCTTTGAAATTGCTATATAAACCCTTGGCTCTGAGTGCTCGGGGTCCTTGTTGAGACCCGCTGCATCGGGCTGACTTGGACCTCAGCTAGCTGGCTGAATAAAGACTTTGCTTGAATTTACATCTCTATGCCTGTGTAGTTTGTTCTCTGGGGAAGCCTCGGAAGCCTGGACCCTAACATTTGGGGGCTCGTCCGGGATTCAAGTGGCTTCCCTGAGAACAAAGGACAGCTGGAGGCAAGGTCTAATTGTCCGGACGGGGCACTGTAATTCGAGGGTCGCCCCCTTGTGTCTGCATAAATCCATTATAAAGCGGGAGTCGCCATCCCGTGTATGGTCTCGGGTTAGTGGTCCCGAGTGAGGAAGTCCGGGCTGGTAGTCCCGGCCCCCAGGTTAGTGACTCTGGGTAAAAGTCCAGGTAACCAATCCTGGCCCTAGGGTCCGAGTGACTCGGCCTTAGGAAGGCAAATCCGATCGGCAGAAAACTGGCACCCGAGGAGGAAAAGATCGAGCTCGTCACCCTGCGGCAGTCCGAGTGGACGCCCTTCGGGAGAATTACGAGAGTTTTTGAGGACCCTGAAAGTGGTGAGTGTGGTGCGCACCAGAGTGAGAGAAGGACCGGTCCGAATGAGTGCGATCAGATGTGGTGTGTGTGTTTGGTGTTATCATTGATTGTTTTACTGTGTTTTGGTTTTGGTTTATATTTCTTTTTGCACTTCTCATTTTAAGTTTCCTTGTTCTAAGGTTCTCCTGCTCTCTCCGTTCCTCCTTTCTGCCACTACATCATTCCCCGCGGGCACGGGTCGGGCAATTAAGAGCCATTAGGGCGCCCGCCGCTAGAAGACTCCCGTGACAGGATAAGGGGGTCACAGCCGCGAATCCCAGATAAATTCGCGTCCCCCGTGGAAGAAAAACTGTGCAAAGACAGGCACTCGTTCACAAGCACATACAACAGTCATTTTGTTTGTCTGTTCCTCCTTTCTGCCACTACATCATTCCCTGCGGGCACGGGTCGGGCAATTAAGAGCCATTAGGGCACCCGCCGCTAGAAGACTCCCGTGACAGGATAAGGGGGTCACAGCCGCGAATCCCAGATAAATTCGCGTCCCCCGCGGAAGAAAAACTGTGCAACGACAGGCACTCGTTCATAAGCACATACAACAGTCATTTTGTTTGAAGTGGCATCTTCATCTTTCGCCTTTGTCTCCCTCATATTCTTTTTCCTTCTTCTTTCTCACCATGGGTCAGACTCAGGCTACTCCTAAGAGTCTGATCCTCTCCCATTTCCCCAAGGTCAAGGAACAGGCCTTAAGTATGAGCCTTGGCATCAAGAAGGGTAAGCTTGACACCTTTTGCTCAGTCGAGTGGCCTTCCTTCGGAGTAGGCTGGCCGGCCCAGGGGTCTCTTTCTTTGGACCTTATTGGCAAGATCAAAGCCATTATCTCCCAGCCAGGTCCTGAGGGCCACCCTGACCAACTTCCCTATATTCTTGTCTGGGAAAATTTGGCCGAGAATCCCCCTTCCTGGTTGGAGCCCTTTTTGGTGGAGAAACCTCATACTGACCCACAAAAGACCTCCATCCTAGTTGCCCAGGAAAAATAAAAGCCCTCTGATCGCAGGGCCAGAAATCCTATGCGCCCAAGTGCGCCGCCTGTCTTCCCCGACAGTTCTCCTCTTTAACCCCTCCCGCCGATTGAGCAGCCACCCCGGTATGCAGAGGAGAGGGGTGAAGCTGCCGGGGGGATAGAAAATGCGGCTAGGGAACCCAGCAGGAACCAGGTGGCTGCAGCTTCCCCAGATTCTTCAGCAGAGGGAGGCGGGAGGCCGTAAAGAGCTTCCTCACACTCCCCCGCCCTGGCCCCACGCTGGGCGCCAGGTAGAACTGGAGGAATGCAGCTAAGGTCTCGAGGGGCCAGAGAACAAGAAGGGGAGGCTCCCTCCTCCACCTCAGAAGGAGCAGTGCCAGTTCTGCCTGTGCGTGCCATCGGTACCGGCATTGCTCAGCAATATCAATATTGGCCCTTTTCATCTAGTGACCTTTATAATTGGAGGACTCAGAATCCTCCCTTCTCAGAGGACCCCAAGTGTCTTATAGGTTTAGTGGAGTCCATTATGTTTACCCATCGTCCCACATGGGACGACTGCCAGCAATTAATCCGCACTCTCTTCACAACGGAAGAACGAGAGCGTATCCTCAATGAAGCCAGGAAAAATGTCCTCGGAGAAAATGGAAGACCCACTACCCTCCAGCCCATCATCGACGAGGCGTTCCCACTTACGCGCCCAGATTGGGACTTTGGAACTGCAGAAGGTAGGGAGCGTCTCCGGGTCTACCGCCAGACTCTGATGACCGGTCTCCGGGCGGCCGCCGGACGGCCCACTAACTTGGCTAAGGTAAAAACTATTGTTCAGGGTGAAATGGAAAGCCCAGCCGCGTATCTGGAAAGGCTGTTTGATGCTTACCGGCAGTATACCCCCATAAACCCGGAAGCAGAGGAACATAGGTCAGCTGTAGTCCTCTCATTCATCAACCAGGCAGCCCCCGATATCCGGAGAAAACTCCACAAGCGGGAGGACCTAGGGGAGATCTCTATTAGAGAGCTGCTGCAGCAGGCAGAGAAGGTCTTCAATGCTAGAGAAACTCCGGAAGATAGAGAAGAAAGGCTGAGGAAAGAGAAATGGGTAATGCAGGAGAAAAATAGGAAGGAAGACAGAGAATTTCAGAAAAGGGAGAACAAGAAGCAGAGGGAGGAGATGGCCAGGATATTCCTGGCCGGGGTGAAGGAGGGCCCTAGGCCTCCTCAAGGAACAGGACCCTGTCAATCCCGACTAGGACAAGATCAGTGCGCCCTGTGTAAGAAATATGGACATTGGAAGAGGGAGTGCCCCCAAAGGAGGGAACAAGGGAGAGGGAACCCTGTTAAGACCCTGCACCTAGGAGAGGAGGATTGACGGGGACGGGGCTCGGCACCCCTCCCCGAGTCCTGGGTAACCCTGTGCGTGGAGGGGACTCCCATTGGGTTTATGGTAGATACTGGGGCACAGTATTCAGTTCTCAACCAGGCCCACGGCCCCCTAAACCCAGGACGCACAAGTATAGTCCAGGGAGCGACAGGGTCCAGGAAATGTGCCTGGACTACTAACAGAAAAGTGGACCTAGGAAGGCATCAGGTCTCTCACTCATTCCTGGTCGTACCCGAAAGCCCCGCACCGTTGCTGGGCAGAGACTTATTAACCAAGGTCGGGGCTCGCATTCATTTTGAACCCGAAGGGATAAAAATCATGGACAAAGAAGGGCAGCCCCTACAACCGGCGCATGTGTTAACTCTTTCCCTGGCCGATGAACATCGTCTGTTTCAGGCGGATCAAGAAAAGGGGGGCCAGGGAGAGATAGACTCTTGGGTACAGAAGTTCCCTTCCGCATGGGCTGAGACCGGAGGAATTGGTCTCGCTAAACACCTATCCCCGGTTGTTGTTCAACTCAAAGCCGCAGCTCTACCCATCCGGGTCCGGCAATATCCAATGCCAGAAGAGGCTAGGAAAGGGATAGCACCCCATATCCATAGACTGTTAGAGACAGGAATCCTTAAGACCTGCCAATCTGCATGGAATACGCCTCTGCTTCCAGTGAGGAAGCCTGGCAGTAAAGATTATAGGCCAGTGCAAGACTTGCGGAAAGTCAATGAGAGGGTAGAAGACATCCATCCTACAGTGCCTAACCCTTACACCTTACTCAGCCACCTGCCACCCACGCATGTGTGGTATACTACTCTGGACCTGAAAGATGCCTTCTTTAGTATTCCACTCTCTGAAGTTAGTCAGCCTTTGTTTGCCTTTGAGTGGCAAGAGCCAGGGGGAGGAAGAAAAGGGCAGCTTACCTGGACTAGACTGCCTCAGGGCTTCAAGAACTCTCCCACCTTATTCAATGAAGCCCTAAGCCAGGACTTGGAGCCCTTTCGCAGGAGCCACCCCCACGTGACGTTGTTGCAGTATGTAGATGACCTGTTGCTGGCCACAGAAACCCGTGAAGAGTGCGAAGAAGCCACGGGGAACTTGCTGGCTGAACTAGGTGAACTGGGATATCTAGCCAGCGCCAAGAAAGCCCACATCTGTCAGAGGTCAGTAGTCTACTTGGGGTACACAATATCTAATGGGGCCAGGTGGCTAACACAGGCCATGAAGCAAACTGTCCTGGCTATCCCCATCCCTTCCTCACCCCGGGGAGTGAGAGAATTTCTTGGCTCAGCCGGGTTTTGCAGGCTCTGGATTCCAGGGTACGCAGAAATAGCCCGACCGCTATATGAAGCAACCAAAGAAGGGCCGGGCTGGCAATGGACGCAGGAACAACAAGAGGCGTCTGACAGACTAAAAGAAGCTCTCCTCCAGGCCCCCGCCCTATCTCTGCCAGACCCAGAAAAACCCTTTATCCTGTTTGTAGATGAAAAGAAGGGAGTGGCTAAAGGAGTTCTGGCTCAGCAGCTGGGCCCGTGGAAGAGACCTGTGGCTTATTTGTCCAAGCGGCTAGACCCAGTGGCCTCCGGGTGGCCACCTTGTCTGCATATCCTAGCACCTATCGCTCTACTGGTAAAGGAGGCAGACAAGCTGACTTTTGGCCAAAATCTGAGAATAACAGCCCCACATACCGTGGAGGGGATCCTCAAGCATCCTCCGGGAAAATGGATGACGAACGCAAGACTCACCCACTATCAAGGGCTCCTACTAGATTCTCCCCGAATCGCCTTCTCTGACCCGGTAACCCTAAATCCTGCCACCCTTCTGCCAGACCCAGATCTGACGACCCCCATCCATGACTGTAGAGATATCCTTTCCGAAATTATCCAGGTGCGAGCAGACCTGAAAGATACACCGTTACTGAACTGTGAGCTAAATTGGTATACGGATGGGAGCAGCTTTGTGCAAGAGGGGGTCAGGAGAGCAGGGGCAGCAGTAGTAACCCACGATGGGGAAGTTGTCTGGAGCACAGCTCTGCCCCCTGGCACCTCAGCACAGAAGGCGGAACTTATTGCTCTCGCTGAGGCCCTGGAAAGAGCAGAAGGAAAGTGGGCCAACATTTACACAGATAGCAGATACGCCTTTGGCACTGTCCATGTCCATGGTGCCATCTACCGAGAAAGAGGATTCCGTTTCGCGGAAGGGAAGGGACTGAGGAATCTGCAAGAAGTCCAAAGACTATTAGCTGCTGTTGAAAAACCTAAAGCGGTAGCAGTTATACATGTACCGGGCCACCAATCAAAGAAGACACCCGAGGCCATCGGCAACAGCCATGCAGATGCAGAAGCTAAGAGGGCAGCCCTCTCGGACTCTCTTGTGCTTGCGGCCCTCGAAATACCCATACCTGAACTGCCCGCACTGCCACCCAAACCTGAGTATTCCCCTCAAGATCTTGAGTGGATTAGGAAACAAGTCCCGGGGGAAGTGTTTGGAGAGGGACATTGGGGTAGGGACCAGGAGGGTAGACTGATCTTGCCAGAAGCATTAGGACAGTACCTGCTTGCTAATCTGCATAAGTCCACCCATCTAGGTGGAAAAAAACTGCTCAGCCTTTTCCAGTCTGCGCAGTTAGTGTTTCCCCACCAGAATGAGGTGACTCGCCAGATCATGAAAGAATGCAGTAGCTGTGCAATGCTAAGACCAGCCCCAAGAGGGCTGCACCCAGCAGGTACCCGGGAAAGGGGGAGGGCTCCAGGGAGGAATTGGGAAATAGACTTCACCGAAATAAAACCAGGGAAGTATGGATACAGGTATTTGCTAGTTATGGTAGATACTTTCTCTGGGTGGGTGGAGGCCTTTCCAACCAAGCATGAGACTAGCCAGGTAGTAGCAAAAAGATTAATTGAAGAAATCATCCCCAGATATGGGGTCCCTGAAGCAATAGGTTCCGATAACGGCCCGGCTTTCGTTAGCAAAGTCCTGCAAGGACTAGCCCTAGCTTTGGGAGTAGATTGGAAGTTACATTGTGCTTATAACCCACAAAGCTCTGGGCAGGTAGAGAGAATGAATCGGACCTTGAAAGAGACCCTTTCTAAATTGGTATTGGAGACTGGTGGGGACTGGGTGACTCTCCTTCCCTTAGCCATCTTCCGCGCTCGGAACTCCCCCTATGTATATGGTTTAACTCCATTTGAGATAATGTATGGGGCCCCTCCACCTATAACTCAACGAGTGCAGCTTCCCGATGCAGAGGACCCGGCCCCTGACTATCTGAATGTGTTGCAAGTTCTTGCTAAAGTGCAGCAAGAAATCTGGCCCCTGATCAGAGCATATTATGAGGGCGGGAAAATTCCGAGCCCGGAACATGGCATAGTCCCAGGGGATATAGTATGGGTCAAAAGACATCAAGTGAAGACTCTCGAGCCCAGGTGGAAAGGACCTTATGTTGTATTGTTTACCACCCCCACTGCTCTCAAGGTTGATGGTATCGCTCCCTGTGTACACCACACCCACGTTCGGAAAGTCCTGCCTCATAAAGACCCAGGGGCCCGTAAGGAAAAGTGGAAGGTGCAGCAGCATCCTGCCAATCCCCTAAAACTACACTTAAGCCGAAGATGAAAGAGATCCTGCTAATAAGCTCCTTAGTATGGATCTTCACGGGAGCCACATCTGTGGGGATCAGAGGCACCAACCCCCATCAACCAAGGAACCTAACCTGGATGCTGATTGATAGTGACAATGGGGAAGTCATCAACTCCACACAACACAGTGCGCCAATCGGAACCTGGTGGCCTGACCTGTATTTCTGCTTTCGACAGATCAACCCCGTTTACCGATCCATCCCTCCAAATTTGGCTCGCTCCCATGGGTTTTATGCTTGCCCAGGAACAGGTAAAGGAAGGCACTGTGGGGGGGGGCATGACTTCTTTTGTGCCAGCTGGGACTGTGTAACCTCGAATGATGGGGATTGGAGATGGACAGTTACAAAAATCGATTCTGTCAAATTTACTTATGTCAACAAGGGCATCCCTCGTCACCAGCCTATGACCCTTTACAAAACCAAGGCTTGTGACAAAATGGATCAGGATTGGGTAAGAGTTCAATTCACCGAGACGGGTAAAAACACTGAGGTATTGCGCTGGATAAATGGACTAGCGTGGGGAATAGTGTATTATAAATATGGGGGGCATGCTGGCTCGACCCTCATCATTAAATTAACCGTGTCAACTCCCACTGCTGCCGTAGGTCCCAACTCGGTTATAAATCCCCAGAAACCTTCAATCCAGGACAAGGGCCTGAGCAAAAAGGATGAGAAAATGCCGACCAGAACGCTTGCTCCAGAGCCCACGAGAGGACCGAGTCCATCGACCTCTGGGTTATGGGCCCAGCACACCCCCTCCGGGTTAGATAATCCCATGTGGGAAATGGTACAGGCAGTTGTAGAGACTCTTAACCACAACACTTCCTCCCTCACCGATCCCTGTTGGCTATTCTACCCAGGTTCACCCCCCTTCTATGAGGCAATCGGGATAAATGGCTCCTACACTATCAACAACTCCCATCCCACTTACTGGGACGGGAGACAGTGGGGACTTACAATCGCTCAAGTCTCAGTCGTTGGTACGTGTGTAGGCACAGTCCCGAAGACCCAGAGCCAGTTATGCTCCTCCTATAATAACACTACGTGGGAGCAGGGAAAGTGGATTATACCCTCCTCAGGCTGGTGGCTCTGCTCAAAGACAGGCCTCACTCCGGCCCTATCCACCTCTGTGTTCAATGCTAACAGTGAGTTTTGTGTGCTGGTGGCCCTTCTACCTCACCTAATGTATCATTCTCATGAATCTCTCCTTTCTTATTGGGAAGAAAGGCTGAGCCCCCACCGGAGCAAGAGGGAGGTTGTTACCGCCCTGACTATTGGGACCCTCTTCACCAAGGGATGGCAGGGGCAAGCACGGGGGTTGCAGCCCTTGTAACTCGAGAAAAGGGGCTCACAGCCCTGAGGCTGGCAATCGACAGAGACCTAGAACAACTCCGACAGACAATATCAGACCTAGAGCAATCCCTCACCTCCTTGTCCGAGGTTGTCCTACAGAACCGAAGAGGCCTGGACCTCTTGTTCTTAAAGGAAGGTGGGTTATGCGCAGCCTTAAGAGAAGAGTGCTGTTTCTATGTAGACAAAACAGGTGCAGTCAGAGATTCCTTGGCCAAACTGAAAAAAGATTTAGAGAAGAGGCGTAAAGAATATGAAAGTAGCGAAGGCTGGTTTGAGTCTTGGTTCAAATACAAGCCTTGGTTTGCTACCCTTCTCTCGGCCGTTGCGGGGCCACTCGTCATCCTGCTGTTGTTGTTTACGATTGGCCCGTGCATAATTAACAGGCTTGTTAAGTTTGTGCAGGAAAGAATTGACACTGTCCAACTCTTAGTCCTTCGTCAAAGGTATCAGGACCCAGATGCCGCTGTGGAAGATTCCACAGTCTAATCAAGAAAAGGGGGGAAATGTAAAGGAGTGCGGAGAGCATTAAGAGTCAGGAAAAAGAACTAATAAAACTTAGCTAAACCTTAACAGCAGACCATTCCGGAATAGTAAGAGATTCAATGTCTAAACTTAGAGAGAGACCAGATCAAAGGAAGAGAGAGCAAGAGGCCAGCCAAGGGCTATTTGAATCCTAGTTTACTAAATCCCCATGGTTTACAACCCTGATATCCACCCTGGCAGGGCCCTTGCTTATTTTTATACTGCTTCTCACTTTAGGTCTCTGTATCTTAAACCGGCTAATAGCCTTTGTTAGGGAAAGAGTGAGTGCTGTTCAGGTGCTAATGCTGAGACCGCAGTATCATTCACTCACACAGCAGGAAGAAACAAACATTCCATGATTGGAATGGTCAAAGGAAAGTGGGGAAATGTAGAATCTAAGCATTAGTAAGATTAGTAAATTAGCATAAGCATAGCCATCTTAGAAACCTAGAAACCATTTTCTGAGAGTGTGACTCAGAGGAAAAAAAAAAACAAAAAACCCTGGGCCTGGGTAAGGCCTTGAAAAACAAGTTAATCATGAGCACCGGGTGGTGGGCAGCTGTGACCCTTGGTCAGCTAACCTTGGTCAGTTAATCTTACATACCAAGCTTATCGTGCAGAACCTCCCTAACCATTGAGGAGTAGTCTTACCCTGCCCTTGCTTAACCCCAGGATATATGTCTTGCAAGAATAATGTATAGTTATAGAAAATTGCTATGAGTTAAGTGCTTTGAAATTGCTATATAAACCCTTGGCTCTGAGTGCTCGGGGTCCTTGTTGAGACCCGCTGCATCGGGCTGACTTGGACCTCAGCTAGCTGGCTGAATAAAGACTTTGCTTGAATTTACATCTCTATGCCTGTGTAGTTTGTTCTCTGGGGAAGCCTCGGAAGCCTGGACCCTAACAGTATATAATTCTGTATTTAGTCAGTATTCTATAATTACCTATGGCAATAGTTAATATTTTCAGTGTACACATCTTGGACATCTTAAAAAATATGTATTTACCTCGAAGGATTTTATATTTTTTATGTTCCCAAGAATATTTTGAATTTCTCTTTATGACTATACTATGGGGGTATATTAACCTTTGTGGGTAAAATTGAAACATTTCCAGAATTTCTCCCCTGGCTTTAGCACATCTGCATATCAATAGGCCGTCAGAGGTGGAAAGAAGTATGGCTTTAGTGCATTTGTGTTTTTCCTCAGGGGTGGAGAAGTTCATCTCCATATCAATGAGTGATTACCTGGGCAACAGAGGGCTTATCTGTATCTGAGAGGTGAGGGGTAGGGCCGGTGGTTGCTGCTGGAGCAGAGAAGAAAGATGGCCTGGGACTGCAGTTTGTGAGAAATGAATGGGTTTTAAACTTTATTTCTCTCTGACTGATTTTGGTCTTTAGGGGTATTTTGCTCCGGGATTTCCTTTCCCCATACTTACAACCTTGAATTCTGCAACTGTGATAAACCAACCTATTAGTTCTAATATATATTTTGTAATTCCATTTATGACAGTAATACTACCTATGACTAAACAGTTATACTTTCTACATTTAAATCTGCATGCTTTTATTTTTCTTGATTTATTCAACTGAATGGGAAATCTAGTACAATGTTCAATAAAGTGGTAAGAGAACACATCATTGCTACTTTCTAAATCTTAGAATAATTGAGACACATGCTTACTGAAACCACTATTTTAACCTGATTATTTGATTATTTAAGTTTTTGGCAACATAATAGAAAATTGTACTACACATGACACATAGATTGCTAGTAGGATTCAGAATTAAAACAACTGTTCACTTAATGACGTACGAAATTTTTTGGCAACCTTGTGTTGTTACTACCATAAGTGCCTGCAGTTCACCAACAAATAGCATTAATTATGATGACTTTCAGCATTAACTATATGTTACATTCGTTATTTGTAATCAGTGAAACAGAAATTGAGGTAACTAACAAATTAATTGAGAACTACTAAGGAAGCTTCAAGATGTAGTGAGAAGAAAACTTAAATAAGTTGGAGTGAATCTTGCTATTTGAACTTGGCAAGATTTTTAACTTTTCTTAGTCTTTGTTTTCTCACACAATATGGTTTGTGGTACGAAGTTTTTTATTTTTCTTTTAAGATGCTATTATAAGATATTCCAGCAAAATAATATTAGCAAGGATCCAAAAAGACCTGGCCAAAAAGAAAAATAAAAAAAGCAATAAAACATAATTTCTAAGATTACTGAAATTGATATAAGTAAAGCCTAAATTTCATCAAAAAAGAGGCTACTCCTAGATTATCTGTCAGTTTGTGTTAACTACTCTTCACTGAATATATGTAAAAATACTTTCCTGAAAAGATTAGTGGTCAATATTCTTCCCTTTTATAATCTTTCAAAGATGTATTTCACAGTGATCTGAGTACCAGAAAAGGGCATTTGATAAATGAGGTAGACAGAAGAGTAAAATAAGAGTTTTTTGGATAGCCTTTTTTTTTTAGATCATTTATTTGAAGTTAAGTTTAGCTTACTGTTGAATTAAAATTGAAATTTTTTTCTATAAGAAATTGTAAGTAGATTTCTTGGCATATTAAATGATTAACCCTGCAGTTTTCTTTGGGGATGCAATTTCTTTTGATGTATCTTGGAATGCCCATAATACCACTTCCAGTGCCACTGGCTACCACTATTGGCTACCACTCTGTCAGCCAAATCACCAAGGCTGGTGGAGATGCAAGGAGAGGAGAGTTAAGCGTTATGTCTTAATAGGAGAAATGCCAAGTAATTTTCTGCCATCTTAACCTATCATAATCATTAAACACAATAACTTTTGTATTTAATAGTGTAGTTTATTTTACTTATGTCTCAAAGCATTCCTACTATGTTCTGTTTTGAGAGTAAACTAGCATTTATGAAGAGAAAGATAAATCAAGGAGAGAAAACCTTGATGTCAATGAAAGTCATAGAAAACAGTGACAACAATCACAAAATCCTGGAACAACCTACTCAGTACTACCTAAAAACTCAATGTTTCAAGAGAAAAGAGAGAAATGACAAATAAACACACATGCAAACATCAATCAAATCTTCAAAGGGAAAAGAAGCAGAAGCAATCCAATCAGGGACTCACATACAAAGCTGTTTGTTTATAGTCCTGTTCCTCTCAGTGTACACTGAATTAGAACATCATGTCTGGACATAATTGCTTTCCAAATTTTAGTATCATGCATCTGTGGTGAAGTGGAAAAGTATTTATCTTGTGTCTGGAAAAAATAATAAGCCACTGTAGTTAATAATGGCAAAACTACCCCCACCATCCTTTCCATATAGCAACTGCAGATCTGTGTGGCAGTATTTCAAAACTGTGGGTAAACTCAGAAACATATGGGAAGGTTTCTCCTTTAAACCAGTAAGTTCATAAGTAAGAGAAGGATGGACTACTACCACAATATTTGATATTTGATATAAATGCGATCAAAATATGTTGTCTTCTGGTCCAGCTTCTTTCACTTAGCATAATATATTTTCAAGTTTCATTCATGTAGAATCATGTATCAGTATGTAATTTTTCCTTATGATGGAATAATATTTTATTGCATGGATATCACATTTATTTGTTCATGCATGAGTTACATGACTCTGCTTTATACTAGGCAACTAATATTCTTTGTAAAAAGACTTTCTTTTTTTGTAATTGTAATTGTTTTCTAATGCCTTCTATTCAGGCTGCCCAACTAATCACTTTGAGTAAATTCCAAAAACAATAATGGAACAACTACTATAAACTGTACCCAATGCTTGTCTCCAAGGAGGCAAAGATGAAAAGTGAGAAAATATATGGAAGGAATACCTGACACAGGGTCAGACTCAGAATAAGTGGTAACTCAGTAGGAGCTGCTGTGTTGGAACACATTTGGAAAGTCACTACTTTCAGGTATTGAAACCAAACTCCTGTTCAGACAGATATCTCCATTAGATCATGGAAATGCTTTGCAATATTATGTAGATCAACATAAAAAATAACAAAACATCTCTAGATTTATACCTTTTAAGACCAAATCACCAAACCATCTACATTAAAATACCAAAAACATTTTTTTTTCCTCCTGATGTTGACCAAGTGGAGAAACCAGGGAGCTGCCCGGTATTTACAACCTCTTTGCAGTTAGCCGTGATAGAAGCACCATGGATTTCAAAGAACTATAAGGTACAGCTTGTGCTTACAAAGGTTGTATTCTCTATTGGAAATGAAGATGTTCACAAAAATTGTTAAAGATCACTTAGAATTCCTGAAAAACAGAATCATGGAGTAAGAGAACACCATAAATCAATTCATTCACCCAAGAAGCATTTGGGAAATGGAGATACAAATTTCAGAGACATGGTTGTGTTGGAAGACAATGACTCATGAACATTTTCACATTTCTGTACAGCTTGGGCTTTATGATTGAATAACAATCACACCGCAGAAGTCAGAGAAGTATATTGCTCTGGAAGGATTTAAATTAATATCTCTCCTGGAACCATTTGCCTACTTCTAGGTAGAAAAGTTCTCCTTTCCCAGAGAGGTTTTGTTTATATTTCGAGGCAAAGATATTCCTTCCTCTTTCTCTGGAGCTGACCTGGCAGTGCCCTGTATAAGCTGTTGAGTTTATAATTTAGGAGTTCCTCTCCTCCTATGGTACATCTGGCCCTCACTGGGTCACAGTGTGGGGAATTGGGAATGGGGAAATAAAATACAAGATCTCTTATGAGTAAATGGTTTGTTCTTTGATCCAGATGTCTTTTGCATATATAGTCTCTTGACTATATAAAGATATATATATATATATACACACACACATACATACACACTGTGTATATATATATATAGTATACATAGTATGCATGAATATATAACACACAAACACACACACGTACACTACACACTTGTGAGCCTGAAAGTCTGAAAGTTGCAAGCAGGGTAACATATCATATTCTTTATAGTTTCAAACTTAACAAGTTACCTTCACAAAGAGCTTGCAGTTTGTAGGACTTGCAGTAGCTAACTATGAATATCAAAGTAAGTAAACAATGAATCAACATTCACTGTAAATCCTGATTAATGCCTAAACACAAGGGTATGGGAAGTCAGACAGGGAATATGAATGTACTAGTAAATTGAAAAGTAATGAAAGTCTTTGTTTTCATCACTTTATTTCCCTAAAGATTAAAAAAGAAATAAGAGTAAGAGCAATGAAAAGCAAAGGAGGCTTTCCTAATAAAATGAAACGGCATGCATTAAAGGCAGGGACGGAATAACAATATAGTTCATTCAGATAACACTAGATTATTAATTATGAAGTAGGAGTGTTTACAAAAGGGAGGGAATTAATATTTCTTGAGCTCCTGTGTGCTGTATGCTAGATACTTTACATATATTATCTCCTTTAATCTTCTCTCTGTCCCTGTTTGGGCAAGAATTATTATCCACATTTTATAGATGAGCAACTTAAATAACAAGCCAAGCAAAAGTTTAGAAACAGTGGAACTAGTTTAAACCCATGTCTGCCTGACTTCAAAATGTGTATTCTTTCCATTAGGCTATGATATTGAGATTTTAAATATTAATGAGATAGAATTTCTAAGTCTAGGTATTCTCTATTTCCTATTAATTGGCTATTCATTTGTTGCTCCACTTGGTTAGACTTAACCTTAGTTTTATTTTTTATCCATAATGTCAAATATGAACACAGCTCAAGTAGGGGATTAAAAATATATATATATATATAGTGAGTCTGAGGCCAATTCATGTGGTTTAAAAAAAAAAGAAAACTGAAGTGATTCAGGGGGAAGCTCTTTTTTTAACCTGATTTTCATTACCACGAGAAATCAGTAGTTAAATATGAATATCAAAGCAGCTTAAATGAATGGCAAAAAGGTAGATTAATAAAGAAAACAATTACAATAGAAAACAATTACAATTACAAAAAAAGGATGATCTTTTTTCAAAGACTATTAGTTGCCTAGTATAAAGCTGAATCATGGAAATGATGTATGGACATATGTTATATATCCATGCAATGAAATATTATTCCATCATAAAACGAAATTACATATTGATGCATGATACTACATGAATGAAACTTGAAAATATATTAGGCAAAGTGAAAGAAGCCAGAAAGGAAGATAATATATTGTGGTGGAATTTATATCAAATATCAAATATTGCAGTAGCATTTATACCCAAATAATCAAATCCTTAAGACAGAAAGTAGATTAGTGGGCTTCAGAGGATGGCGACGAGGGAAGAATTGAGAGGCATGGGGTTTCTTATGGATGATAAAAATGTTCTGAAATTAGACACTGGTGCTGATTGAACAGTATTGCGAATATGCTAAAAAACATTAGTTGTACTCTTTAAAATTGATAAAATGGTGAATTTTATGTTATGTGAAGTTTATCTTAATTTTTCTTAATGGAGTATGTGTTATTGAATATCTTTCGCACAGGTTACAAATATTCTATGTCCATAGGAGACATCACTAACCTCTCCCATCAGTCCACTCTCCTAATCCTAACGAGGCTTCAGAGTCCTTCCCAATACAGTACTCCGGAAAGCTCAACAAAGAGAGACTACTTTACCTCTAGAATGTCTTTCAACCCAAGAATATACATATAGCATGGATTTGCTCTGGAAATTCAAGGTATATATAACCATACAGTAAATGTCTAATTAAGGTGACTATTAACATAGACAATACAAGATAATAGAAGAATTTCTCACTGCTAGAGTTTTGAGTGTACCATAAAATGCTCAGAACTACGCTAGAAACACCAAGACTAAAGGAGAAGTATACCATATGTCTCTGATTCTTTTATAGCTTATAATAATTTTATAGCAACTTATTTGTTCTATTTTGTAGCTTGGAAGATGTAAAAAACTCACACAGTAAGTTAGAGATGCAGTGTAAATATATTTCTGTACTGAGACCATCATCAGAGGGAGACCTGTGGACACCCAGCACAGCCATTCCAATAATTTTCCTCAAAATAGTCTATGTTAGTTCCAATCATAATTGCTTTTTTAGAGGACGTTTTAGCATGTGAACCTGTGTCACTCAGTTAAAATCGTTTTACTTCGCTGTTTTCTCATGAACACATTTTTCTGCCATGTATATGCATCTCCACCCTTTACTGCCTGTGTATTTTCTTTCTATTACATTATCTCCGTTTGTCCCCTAGGCATTTGAGAGATAACACTTGACATAACCACAGAATAATCCAAAGTAAAATATAAAGAATTTAAGAAGGACTTTGAGTTTTCACAAAGTAAGAGTGTTAGCACTTGGAAAATGTTCTCTGTTAAGAGTGGAGACAACAATGAACAAAGCTGATAAAGATCCAACTACCAGTGGAGCTTACATTCTAGCAGGAGGAAACATACACTAAACAATAAACATAATGAACAAGTAAACTATAATATATACTAAAACTTAAGTATTATGGAAAAAGAAAAGTAGACCAAGTTAAGGGAGAGGGATCAGTTGTCATTTTAAATGGGTAGTCAGAGAAGGGCCTCACTGAAAAGTTAAAATTTGAGCTTAGACCCGAAGACCACTGCACAGCACCTTGCTGGCTTACCTGTGTGAGAGCACACCCGGCAGAGGAGAAATATCGGAGCAAAAGCCTGAAAGCAAAGAGTACCTGGTGTACTCACAAAGATGCAAGGAAGACTGTTTGTCCAGAACAGATGAAGAGAGGTGGTTAGCAGGAGAAAATGTGGACAGAGAGGTAACAGTGTTGCCATCTAAGATTTGTAGGTCATGGTAATGAATTTGGCAATGCATTTATATCAGATTCTTGTTAATTTCTTTATTTTTAGCAGTGAGCCCCATCCCATGCTAAGACTAATGTTAAGTATAAATTAAGATCAGGGAAGGTGAAATTTTAAAAGGAATCATAATTTTTCTATATTGTTGATCAAACTTTAGGTGGCATATGCTTTAGAAGGACATTTATCTTCAGTGGACTACGTGGATTCAGATTATATCAAAAGGAAAGAAAGAAGGATATATTAATTTTAAATTTTCTTAGAGGAAAAAAGTCTTTAGAAAAGGGAATTTCTGTTGTTTCTAATGATTTGATCACATTAGTAAGTGGCCTTATATACATGTAGACAAATAGGAAAAAGCCTAATTTTGCTATTATAATATATCCTATTATAATGTGCAAAAGAAGACATTAGATGAAAGGTCATGGCTTGTATCTCAGCAAATATTCTTAAATCCATGCCAGCCTTGATAGGAAACTTCTGCATAGCTGTGACCTGTCTGCTACAGGAGGTACTCGGGATGCTTCCCTCTCGGCACATGTTGTGAGGATTGAGATAATGTCTGCTACAAGACAAGCGTGAACTATTCAAGATGCCTAGGATATGGTAGTTGCTCTCTAATGGCATAGAAGGCTATTATTTTAATTGTTACTTTCCCTTGGAAGGTATTTCCAGATTTCTACCTTCTAAACATTCTTATTATGTCTTTCCTGCATTCTGTTTCCCACAGCTGATGTCGCATCATCTGTCTTATGCTCAGTTCTAAGCACAAGAATCAAAGGTGCCAGTTCCCTAACCGGACCTGGCTCCAGCCTGGGTAACAGCAATACCTCTCCTCTCTCATCCACTCCCACCACAACTTCACCATGGAAGATTGGAGTTTATTTTTAAATAATCATCTGAATAATTATTAAATCAAATGGCTACTAAATTTAGGCAACCAGATTAGAGGATTCTAGTTAAAGAAACACCAGGTATTTTTCTCAATTGCCATATTTGATTCTTGATATATCAGTATTTCTCTACTTGAGCAGAATATTAAAATGATAATAAGTACATATGTTTATTCATTTTTTTGTTCAGTAATGATTTGCTGGAGACTTACTAGGTCCCACATGTTGTTCTAGGTGTTGTATATATTAACGCACAATTAGACAAGATCTCTTCTTCATGGAGTTTCCTTCTGGTACTGGAAAAAGGATAATAAACAAGTAAACTGATATTCAGCAGCGCTAAGTGCCATGAAGAAAATATATTCAGTAACTTAGTAGATGATGGCTGGCTGTGGGAGGAAATGGAGTGCGATCAGATGGGATGATCGGGACCTATCTCCACTTCTGCACAAGTCCTTGAACTTGAGGACAATGAAGGTCCAGCCACATCAATAACTGGGGGAAACAGAAGTCCAGATAAATATAAGAGAAAGGAGCAGGAAGACACAGTGAGATGGAAGAGTCCTTGGCATATCTGAGGAAGAGATAATGGCAGTGTGGCTGGCTTGGTGAGGCAACGGCTAGGAAAGGAACAGACTAGAGGGAGAGAGAAAAGCAGAGTTTAGACCGTAGAGCACACAGTAATTTACTGCTTCACTGTTGAAATTTTATACAAATATAAAGAGAAAACTAAAACAGAAAGTAAAGACAAAAGAAAGGAAAAAGAAAGAAGCAATTACACCTTTGAGAAAACTAGTAGCATTTCAATGTATATTCTTCCATTTTCTCTCTCTGAATATTTTTGCATTTCTGCCTTCTCTTATTCAACTTATTTTTCTACTTCTGTCTACTTTTGTCTCCATATGTACTTTGGGGATCATAAGTTCTTTAGTTGTTCTCTCCCATATTTCAGTTGTTCTATGTCTGTACATTTTGCATGTCCATGAGACAAAGAATTTCTTAACTCTTTTCTGGATACCCTAGTTTAAAGCTTTAAATAAGGAGTACCAAGCCATTTGCCAGGCCTAAGCTGTTTCTTAGCCATAAAAATGTGTAAGATTCCATCACTGTCCTCAGAAGCTTGATGTCTAGTTATTTATCTCTTTCTCTCAGGCATGGCACTTACCTCAGACTCTACTGATTTTGCCATGAGCCATGCCTGGGCTCCACATCCTCCCTGATTTCAGCCTATGGAACCGGCCAAGATGGTATTAGTTTTTCAGATCAGTAAGGAACTAATTACATCACCAGAGTTTTAAGGGAGGAAACTCTTGATAAACATGGATTTTTAACCCCACATGATATTCAAATAAAATACTAAAACTATTATAGTAAAAGGGGATTGATTTAATCTGTCACTTATTTTTACCAGTTCATTTTGGAGTTTTTTATGAAGAGTGTTTATTCTTCTGAGAAATAGCTACTGTAGAGCCAGAGCAGCAGAATAATGAGAAAAGAGTGAAGGATCTTTTATATATCAGGTTTGAAATTTGGGGACTACATACTTTGTTTTCCAGATTCTAACAATTTTCATCTTATAGAAGGAGTATAGCATTCAACCTCCTTTTAAATTAAAGGTTGTTCACCTCCCCACTCCATCCTCACTTTCAGTATTATAAGACTTTCCAAGTAATAAAAAGTAAAATGACAGAATCATAACTTCTAAGATGTAGAAAGACTCTTAAAGGTCATATCACCTACATTGTATGTGTTAGGTGCATAACTTCTATACCATAAAAATTCAGCATAGTTGACTGAATGTTGGCAAAAAAACCTGCTATCAAATCTCACTATTATAACTTGTACTAGAAGTAAAGCATTAGATAAATGGCTTCTCCAAGAATAGTTAAATTATTTTAATTGTCCTTATGCCTATCTTGACAGTATGCCATAACTGCCATGACAATTAACATTGTTCTAAAATCTCTGGGTAATATAATCTAACAAACAAAGTAGAATAAACTGATACTTTGGGTAGAATATATTTCCCCTGATCCTAAAAAATGATATAAATAATATTGTTCTCTGAGAGGCAAATTGCAAAAGCAATGATTAGACGCCATTAGTCTACTTTCTATCTCTACAGATTTGTCTTTTTTGGACACTTCATATAAATGGATCATGCAATATGCAGTGCTTTGTGACTGGCTCCTTTCACTTAGCATATTTTGAAGGTTCGTCTTATTACATCATATCAGTATTTCATTCCTTTTTATTATCAAATTATATTCCATTATATAGTTATTCCACATTTTATTTATTGACTTACCAAGTGATGGACATTTGTATTGTTCCCTTTTTTTGGCTGTCATGAGTAATGTGCCTATGAACATTTGCATACATGTTTTACAAGGACATATGTTTTCATTTACCTTGGGTATATACTTAGGCATTGCTGGGTCACAGAGTTAAGTCTCTTTAACCATTTGAGGAATCCACAGACTACTCTCCAAAATCCCTGAATCAATTTTCATTCCCACCAGAAAAGTATGAGAATTTTCCTATTTTTCCACATTCTCACCAGTAATTATTACTTAAATATTTTAAGTGCTATAGCTTTGAAGACAAATTTTGGGACTGAATTCATACTTATTATGATTTCATTTACAAAAGTTGATTTTAGTAAGAATAACCATATGTATAATGCATAAAATCACATATAATGCATCAATCCACACCAGAGAATCAGAGGACTCAACTTGGGTCTTCCTGTAGAGTGTGTTACCTGAGTGAGCCCTTCTCCTCCCTGGCCCTCAATTTTTTCATCTGTTAGGAGAGACGGCAGATCTACATGGTTCTTTCCTGCCCTTATGATGAATCTCACACTGGGGAAAGGCTATTCAGCCACAAATGACTGCCCTGGGAATGTACACCAGCCCTCCCGCCACCACTTCAACCATCATTGTCTGTTAAATGTAAATATAAATGTAGGAAGCCCCTGCATTTGAGGGTGTCTTCTTCCTCCAAGCACTGGCTTCTTCACAAGATTTCCACTATGAAGCAGATTTTAATCCTGCCAACATCTCATGTAGTATTTTGTCTATATTTTTATGCAGGTGGGGATAACCAACACATTAAAGACTATACCACTAAAGATTGTGGAGGTTGTGGTCATATGTGTGCCCGTCTGATTTTGGTCCCCTGCAAATCTGGAGTGTGTAGCAGGACAATTGAGATCCCATCTCACCCAGCCTAAGTACCACCTCAAAACTCAATCCAAAAATGTCAGAACATATGTTTACTCATACAAAGACCTGATTTCCCCAGCTATACAAAAATTTCTCAGAAGTGATGGTTCAACAGATTTTGGAATGAAAGACAGTTACATTACATAGCAAACTAAGCTGAGGTACATGTTTTCCACACTTCTCAGGAATGTGAGTTAGCCTCAATAGAGGGGTCAAACTGCAGGGTGTGTTTTCTCAGCCAGAAGAGGATATAAGCCTTACGGAAAATTTCCCACTTGTTCAGAGTATTCATTCAGCTCTTATCTTTAGTTTTATATTAAAAGTGAGAGAGAAGCATGTTTAACATACAACAGAATAAAATTATACTCTGGCTTGTGGACTTAAATTTCTCACTCAGGTATGTTATTCATATTTCTAGGAACTACCATTAGTGGGATAAGGAATAATTTAGGTGAGGGGTTTATCATTTCATTAACAAATTTAACAACTTCTTATATCAAAATCCCTCTCATTTTATGTCTCTTCCTCATTTTGCTATTCCCTTGATTTATGTTTTCCTATAAACAATGCAATCAATTACACTGTAAAGTGACTGTCCGTGTAATTTATGTTACGTTCTCAGGAGAATTATTGTCTATCTTTTTAAAATGGTATTTAAGGGAAATGTAACCCGTTTTGTTCCTTATACTCCAGTTTCTTTTCAATTCACATAACTTTCACCTTTTTTACTGTATTTTACATGGTAGTTTTTCAACTTTATCCTTCCAGTGTTATTCTGTCTTTTAAACATGTTGAGCATAGTCAATAAGACAGCTTTCTCAGAAGAGCTTCTTGAGTTTTGGAAAAACTCAACATGCTCTAGGAATTTGTACAACATTCCCAGAGATCTTTCAAATATTTGGCATCCTGTTATGATGTGTCATTTATCCAAATAGATGTAGCAGGGCTGCACATGTGAATGCCAAGTGAACTCCCTTCAAAAAAAAAAACTATTACATGAAGTTCATATTTACCAAATACAAGAAAATATCTACATGTGATCTACATTAGGTGCTAAAATTTGAAAAGCTAAATAAATGTACATATAGTTAATATGCTCACCTTCAAGAGTGACAATACTGTGTATAAATTTACATGTCAGATCAAATAAGTGTGTATAAATGTATACTGAGATGCTATTTTTACACTAACAAATTGAAAAACTTGTAATTATTGTACGTATTGTTGACAAGATGCAGTAAAACTGGAGCATAACCATATTACATTTTGCATTGTAAAGAAGTTAAACTTTTTGAAAAAAGCAAGGTATATGTGGCAACAGTTCTAATTACTTTGTAATTTGTCCCTACAGAATTTATTCAACAATTACAGTGCAACACAAGCAGAAAGTTTAAAGCACAGAAATGCTTACTAGTGCATCATTTATTATTAAAAGAAAAAACAGATTATGAAAATTAAATTCTGTAATAGCATTAAAATCATGGGTTTTTATAACTGCTATTGCCTATTTTTTATATCATAATTATTATAGAGTAAAGAACCATGAAGGAAAAAGTTTTATAATGTTATATGAAATTATAAAATCACATAATATTTATATAATAATTGCAATTGTGTGTTGATATGCATATTTTTGCATCTTACCTTCCCCATCAGAGTGGAAATAAAATATTATTTGCCCCATAATTTTGTTCTAAAGACTAAAAGTGCTTTGAGTAGATTGTAGCTAATTGTAAGCCTTCTATAGATACAGTCTATTTTTTTTTCATTAAAAACTGATAGAACCCAATTTGAACTTCACCACTGTTAGTTATTTTGGGTAGATGAGGCAGAGAGCCTCTAAAACCACAAAAACTGTGTGACAGATATTAAATTTTAAACTTTAGTTAATTTTAGTTCATTTATATTTAAATAGTTGCATGTGGCTAGCTTCTATTAAATTGGACAGCACAGCTCTGCACAGGTGGTGGGACACAGGGTCCACTCTGAATCCTAAGTGAAGAGCTCACTTAGGAGAACTAGTCGCTAAACTCACCAGATTTTTATATTCTTAATAATATCAGAGTACAGTATTTGTAACTTATCCCTATATCTCAATGCCATTTATTTCATCAATGCAAAAATATTTATCATTACTTATTGTAATGAACAGAGTCTAATGAAGACCATATAATCATATAAAAGCATTTTGTAGAACTCCACCTCTGGAGGGAACATTAATGATTAGAGAGCTTGCAAAATTAACTACTCCACAGTGAAGATGAAGAGTGACATAACAGCATTTTTATATCGTTTATACAAAAGTAACTTAAAGCAAATTACAAATAATAATATACACATAATTATTGTTACCAACTACTATCTTATTTCACATAGAAGGGGAGAAATTAGGTACACAAGAAAATACTGGGCTGTTTCAGTGAGAACGATGGGAGACAATATTATATGAAATAATAGTTTCAATAACTTCTGCACGGAATAAAATCATTTTACACAAATAATAATTCTATTTAGACATGATCTACCTGCTAAGAGTCAGTCTCTGTTATCTCTCCCAGGGCTGCTGAGCTGTGAAGGAGGTGCTCTATATACCTGCAACAGACATTTTTGAAGAAGAGTAGACTCTCCTAAGTTTTGCTTTGCTGTACAGTAACTAATAGGGATGAGAGCAGTCAGTATAAATAGCCAATGAAGACCTTGACTGCTACTACACAGAGAGACTGAGATCTCTTGATAATTAACACAGATGCTTCAGTATAAAAAAATGGCTGCAGGATAGCCATTTTACTGCAAAACGATGTGAGAGTCTGAAGATCAATGGATGAAGTATTATGATGAATTAGGAAAGAATGTGAGTAGCATCACACATGCTATTTCCCTTTAGAGATATGATAATAACCAAAATATGATAATATTAAAGCAGACAATTTTGTAACATTTAATGGAAAGCTCTTCTGTATCTTTAGTTTTGGCTTAAAAAAATAAGGGCAACATAATGTATAAGGAAACTAAAGTTTACCAGGTCTCACTACTTCATTAATTTTCAAACAGTCTCACAACTCATAAAATGTGCCACTGCTCAATAATTCTGGAAAACAGAAGCTAAACTTATTTTCTAGGTCAAATATAATGTAGAATCATGATTATACACATGGTTAGGATTTATATCTTATTTTCTCCAAATCAGAATAGTTTAGAGCAGCTGACAAGGAAAACAAAATGCAAGATAAAGAAGTTAGGGATAGAAATGTTTGAAATTGAAGTTAGCTGAAAAGTCAGGAGGAACAGCTAGGTTGCTAGTACTTTCTCCCAGGGAAAATTCATGGTTGCAGTTTAGCACAAGGGACCCACCTCACACTTTCCTAGATGTTGAGGGGAAATGGGTCGATTGTACATATTGCTTGTACTATTTAGCTAACTAACATTATCTGAGCAATTCTAGATAGGAAAAAGCCAAAAATTGTTTAGGGCAGGTTTCAGCATGGAGGATGTTGACTACAACCCAGTAATTGCTAAAGCTACCTACCAATGACAGATTGGTTGAAATTCTTCCCATTTTCTCGAGCATGTACCTGGGAAGTTACTATCACAGCCATTCACTGAGCACCTGCTTTGTGACAGCCTTTTGTGGGTGGCTGACTGTTGTACAGACTGTATACCACACAACTGCAGGGGGCACCGTTCGCTTGGTGACCAGAGAAATTATTTTCTTATAATAATTTGCTGGCAGATGGAAGTAAAGGGTATTGAGGAGGAGGAGACTTCTTCTAAACCATATAAATGTATCACAGAAACTCCCAGTTCCCTGAGCTGTGCTTAAATATCACATACATCATCATTTACCCTTAAAAGATTTTTATAATGAAGAAATATTAACTTAATTTTTCAGACTAAGAAACTGAGGCTAAGGAAACCAGATATTTGTTCAAGATTAAATAGTTGGTTACTTGACAGAGTTAGGATTTGAGACCAGGACATTATAATTCCATTTTTTTTCAAAGTTCTAATTAAAAAGATGGCTACATTGAGTCTCAGTTATAAATTTTGTAGCATGAATAAAAGGCCTACTATTACCTATGGAATACATCTGGTCACATGTACCAAGGTGCTTGGAGAACAGAGAGGCGGGGAGGAGCCCCTGCCATGTTAGCAGACTGTGCTACGGAATATATCCACCAGCAAGGAGGCTGCTCCCACCAGAGAAAGAGTTTGTTCCACATACATTATGCTGAAGACATATTTTGAGAAGATGTATAGGTGGATTCATATCATATTTACTTACCAGTGTGATTATTTGTTCTTAATCTACAAACACAAATTAATCCAAAACGCTTTTGATAATAATAATTACAGTTGCTGTAAGGGACAATTTTGTCGGTATAAGGCCTCACTGACAGAAAAATAATTTCAAACGACTTTTTGTTTTTAGCCCATAGATTCCAAAGTTCATTTCTGAATGTATCTGCATTTTCACGTCTTGCATCTATGATTGACTGTTTTAATATAATTTCAGCTGGTTTACCGCTGAACTACTGAAGAATCAGGTTGAAGAACACTTTTGTAAGCATAAAGTGTGTATCTGAACACTAAATGTGCCCTATAATGTTCAAATCACATTGTAAGCAGCTTGAAGATGTGATTCTCAGTTACTTTCATTGCTGAAGAATTTACTGTAATAAGAATTTTCAGAACAACATATTTATCTTTTATATTCATTATCTGATGGTCTCTATTACACAATGATGAACATTAGACTATTGTGATGAATCACAGTACCTGAAAAATATAATTATTAAACCTTTAAAAATATTAATATAATAGCTTGAAACATCCACTTAGTACTCTATCATATTCATTTATTTTAAAAGTCACAATAAGCCTAGGCTTAGGTACAAATATTAATATTTTAATGATGAGGAAATTAAGACAAAGAAAAATGGGTAACTTATTTAAGAGCCCAAAGTTATTAAGTGCTAGAATCAGGAAATAAATGCAAGCTTTTATCACTCAAAAGCCCTTGCTATTGGGCTATTAAACATTATTCTATATTGTTTATTCATGTTTGTTTTCTATTTCATTCATCTTTTAGTCAAATATTAAATTATATTGAAAAAGTTCTGAAATGTAACTTGTGCTTCTGTTAATTCCCATATTAACCACTGTGCTTTAGGCCAGCATCATTCTTCCTGAGATGCAGCTTCCCTTCCAAACTTTTCAAACCATAGCCAATGGATTTTTCTTCTGAAAGCACAGCTCTCACCACACATGAATCCCTTGCTCAAAAGAACAAGGTCCCCAATTATCTACTGAATAAAACCAACATCCCGAACTCCATGGTTTCAATCCTTCATTGTCTAAATATTATCTGAATATTTATTGAAAACATTGATTCCCAAGCCACATTCCTAGAATTTTTGTTCAATAACTTGTATTTTTAATTAGCAACCCTTTAAGGATTGCCCTACATTCACATTTGTTGATTTTTACCTAAACATCTTAATTTCTCACACTAGCCACAACAACCCATCCATTTGATTATATACCTTTTATTTTGCACTGAGCTTCCAGGAGATAACACTCAAAAAATGTGGGTAGGGAATTCAGTGTTGGAGCTGAACTGAATTCGGTATCAGCTCTAATATAACATCCCTAGCCAAATAAGTCCTTTCCAATATTAGCTCTCTTCTCTTTCTCTCCTTCTTCAGTATATACTTTGTAGTTCTCTTTCTTGCATAGGCATGAATAATACATTTTTCTCTGCACCTAAACATGCCCATCCCAAAGAGCTAATGATTTGGGCAAAACCCTTACCACCACACCTTCATGGTCATCTGTTGTCCTATCCCACACTTTCCTGCTTTAATGACACTCCATTCAAATGCCACTGTGTTCTGTGGTTTATTGATTCCTAAGCTCAGTTCTCAGAAACATTGCATTATCCTACAGCTCCACTAAAATGCTAATCCTATTGATTTTTGAGCCCTTCTTTCTCAAACTCTAACCCAAGCGACTATCATTTCATCATCTTTCAAATAACTTAGTCCTTCAGAGAGTGTCATAAAAGAACATCCCACATTGATTCCTTTCTCAATTATTTTTGTAAATTTCTGTAAGCTTTCACATTCACCTCCACCTCCACCTCTTCTCTTGCTGGAATTCCATCCTCTCTCTAAAGTAGTAGTCAACTCTCATTCATTATCTACAAATAGTTTTTTCTATAAAGATCACTGGCTCTCTTGTCCAAATCCTATTACTACTGTGGGGCTGGGTGTTGAGTCTCAGTGTCTAGTCTCCCAGGGATGAGGGAGAGTGAAGGTGGAAGGGGTGGCTCTGGGAGGAGGTTCAAGTTTTGAGAAGAGCACACTGAATCTTTCATTCTGGCTGGGTCTTGTTTTTTCACCGCTCAGCTATAGTAAAATAATATTACACTAAAATCATTAATTCAGTTCTAAAATCCCACTGTTCGAACATCATGTATATCTGAGAAATTCACACATTCCTTTTGAAGAAATGTTGACTTCAAATGAGTCCAGGTTGTGTCTTGCCCTGGTTACTTCAAAAAGCTTTTGCTTATTTGAAACTGGAGATCCACAGACTTTGACATTCCAAAGTGAGGCATAGTTTAATGGCCTTTGGAAACATTTTCATAAAAAAACACATATTTTTTATCTTGGTAGACAGTCATGGTTACTTTAATTAGCTATTTATTTTTTAACATAAATTTATTTAAAACATTATTATGGCCTATTCTTTGGGATGGACTCTAATATGTTGCATTTTCCAAATAATTTCCACTTCCTCAGATAAAGTATTAGCAATAAAAATATGTTAACAAAGAGCACATTTTTTCACATGGAATTCTTATCTCCTCCCTTCCTTCTTTTTCTCCTGTCACATTTGCAGCATCTTGTCACATATTGTCTATAATTAGATGAGGAAGATTAGGAAGTTGAGAGCCAAAAGGAGGGGAATAGAAGTTTATGCTATGAATAAACTGTTACACAGACATATGGAAATATTCCTCCCCTCAAGCCAATCTTTCAGCTATTGAATACTCATCATGCCTTCTCAAGCCACTCACTGTATTTATAATAACAATGTAGGAAATTGTGCTTCTGTAACATATAGAACATTTCACTTTAATAGTACATGTACTCCTCAGTAATTCTGGGCCCTATAGACCAAGGCTACCATTATATTCTGTGGTTCTATATCCCAACTCACGATTCCATCACACCTGAAATCCAGGGTATGGAAAAAGTAAACTGATGCCCTGGTTTAACATAATGTTATTTTATCTCTTTTTCCTTGAAATAGAAGTCTAATAATTTTTTTCCTAAGAACACAATTTTTATTGGTTTTCTCAGAGTATTTGCCCATCTTATGAAGAGTAATTTATGAAAACAGGTTCTGATGTACAGGATCTTTCATGCTTAGTGTGTTTTTTTAATGAATAAACCATTTTCTAGAAAAAATTTTCATAGTACCATCTTCCTCCCTCCCTCCCTCCCTCCCTCCTTCCTTCCCTTCCTTCCTCTCTCTTTCTCTGTATCCTCCCTTTCTCATAAAAAGCAAATCGGAGGGTCCCTTTTTTGCTTTACAGGGAGTCTACTCTGACACTAGAGTAGACTGAATGTCAATCCTAGACTTGGCAATAAGTTACACAACACTGATTGCATTCGTTTTGATTGTTGTATAACAAATTACTGGAAAGAGAAGTTTAAGACACATCCATTTATTATCTCAGTTTCCATAGGTCAGAAGTCTAGACCCTGCATAGTTCTCTGCTCAAGTTCTCACAAAGCTGTAATTAAAGTGTCAGCCAGGGCTAAGGTCTCATCTGAGACTAGGGGTCCAGTTCTAAGCTCATATGTTTGTTAGAAGAGTTAATTTATTTGCAGCTATAGAACTCACAGAGGTTTTAGCTTTGAGAAGACAATCTTTTTGACATCTAGACTTCAAGAAGACATCTCTCTGATGTATTAAGACTTTGTATCACCTCAGTAGATCAGGGCCACCAGATAATATAACTGGTTAAGTAAACTGATTAGGGACCATAATTTCATCTGTAAAACTCCATTTACCATATAGCATAATGTAATCACAAGAGAGATATTCCTTCATATTCAGTGGTCTCACCTGCACTGAAAGGGAGGGTATTATAAAAGGTTTTGCATCTTTGGGGTTATATTAGAGTTCTACGTACTACGCTCAGTAAACTGTATGATTATTTTGTTTTTAGCTTTCTGAGTTAATCTGAAATGTTAATGAAAGAATCAAATACTGTAATTTACATAAAGCAACCCACATATTGCTGCACTATCTGAAATAATGGTCTATTATTTGAGAATAACAAAAACAACTTCAGAACCACTGTCTTCACTGTAGCATAAAGACTGTGAGAATTTGATTCTTGGTACTAATTTGTATATTCCCTTCCTTTAGATAAGGCTCAGGTTTAGATCTAAGTCACTAAGTGGAAGTAAGATGAATTAGTAAGAAAAAAGTAGATATATTGAATAATACCACTAATAATATGTATCAAATGTAATAACTTATGAAACAGAGAAAGATTAAAAATTGAGAAGACATGGAAATATACTGCCGAGTTTATAATTTTTTGGACATTTGTGTTAGGGTTCATTCGAAGAAAGACAATAACTAAATACTAAATGAACAATGGATTTATATGAGATTTAGATTTATATACAAGTGGGAGATAATTAGGAAAGTGAAAGCCTAGAACAGAAAGTTGGAAGATTATAGAAAAAGTACTTAGTCTGTTCATCTGAAGCACTAGCTTTAGGGGACAAGTTGGAGCATGTAGGGAAATCTGAAAAAGAAAAATGTATCGATTGAATAAGGTGAAATCACCAAGGGGCAGTTTGTGTAGAAGTCTGTGGGAAGCTGTTACCTCTATGGATGTATAGTCAAACATCCGGTGGTGCACCTGAGGTAGCTATTCCTGAAGATGAGAAAATAAGTGGGATACAAAGTCAAGAAGCATGAGTTCAAATGGAACCCAATGAGCATCTCTGTGACTGTCGATCTTGTATCTAACTGCAGTCACTTTTCAAGTATAATGCTTTTGCTTTACTTCTGCCTTCCAAACTTTGTGGAAGATACTTTTTTGGCCATCCTAACTTGGAACTGTAAGGCAAAGTTGGTATCAGGACTATAGTTTCCAGCTTCACAAACTGCCATTGTGTGATCCATCAAAAAGTCAGCTTAATAGAAATTAATCAACACTAACCATAAAATCAGTAAAATCAGTAAGTTACGGTACACTATGTATAGGACTATGATTAGGAAGAACTATGGGCATTCTTTTCACACATGGGTTTCTCTTTTTCACTTCATGAAAGAAGAATTATGAAAAGGAAATATTTATTGAATCTTACAATAGATAAGTCAAATACGAGGATATTAGTATGTATTGTCTCCTTCAAATCTAAAAACAAACTTCCACTATTTGATATTAACAAACCTTTTAAAAAGATGTCAAAACTGAGCCTAAGAATCAACATGTGAATTTTGATTAATTTAATGCCATTTGTTTCAAAATGAAATAGACAAAACAAAATTGAGAACACTGATTTGTATACTAGTAGTTTACTATGAATCCTCCCTACTCAAAAAAGGACAAAGATAGAAATGAAATTGTTGTAAAACTTGTCTGCCCTTATGTAAAGTCCTCGTGTAATTCACTCCCCAATGGATAAAAACTCAAACATCATGGCAACAAAATTTTCTGAATTTGTAACTTGCTTTTGACCTTTAGAGACATGATCTTGGATAAGTTACATAAAACTTTTTTATTGTCTGTGAAAAAGGATAATAATATTACATATCTCACATTTCTTGTGTGAATTAAATGAAAGGTGATCATTTCTCACATCACATCAATATTAAACATCCAAATAATGCTAGCCGCTATGAATAAAACGAAAATATTAAAAGTTCACCCATCTATCTATAGATCTAGATATCTAGGTGTCCTTGGCTGTTGCATAGCTCGGCAGGGGTAAATGCAAACTGCAGTTATCACATCAGCCCAGCGGTTTTGGAATAATGACACTCACATATCCTCTGTGTCATTTTATTTTATTTTCATGTCATCACTACTACTCCACATACCTTTTATTATAAACTCTCAAAAAGTTTTGGAAAGAATAGTGTTAATAAATCATAATTAAATAAATGCCACTAGTCTTACCTTTAATGGGCAATAATTTTGTCCACTGAGTATGACATTACTACTATTTCTAATTTGCAATATTTATTAAGTTTGGGATACTACCTTGTGATCAAAATATTAGAAACCTTCATAACTATTTAAACCATATAAAACCCAATTGTGTACTTCTTATAATGGTAAGGACAATTTTTTGTGAATCTCTCACTAAGCTGTCTTAGTAATAATTTGCCTGCCTTCTGAGAGTTGATCTAAGCAGCTGTGCATATCAAAACTCTTAATTATGAGTCACTTGAAGCAGGTGAAAAGTTCGCAATGCAAACAATGTTGCCAATAGGTCCTTAAGAAAATTCAGTTAAACCAGTAAGAAACCCAGATGATCTGCTAGTGATGGTGGGAATTGTTTTTCATTAAATTTAATATCAGACAAGATTATTCACAATCACTAAATAGACTTATTTTCTATAGTTTCTTAGTAACATAATATACTGGGACCTCTTTTAATGAGGCAATAAGATGGAAAAATTAGTAATACCATTCCATGGCTAGAAAACTGCTGCACCTCATAGAGTATTGGCTGAAGCAAGCAGATATACAAACAGGTGGGAACAGTCCCAGGACACCTGAGAAGTTAAGCGGCATTGCACTTCAGATCTCTGTACAGTGTATATACAAGTCCCATAGGAGTTGCCATCACACTCTTCAAGCAGTTCCCTTACAAAGCAATGCTGACAAACATCTAGAAGGCAATCAAGAGCCTTAAAAGAGTCAGCAGAGTACCAGTTGACTCATTCAGCACACTTTCCTGTAGTCCGAGGATGAAAACATGTCCTTCTAAAGGCTTTCTATGGCATGTACTCTAAACCAGATATTTCCTTGACCATCTCTGAGATATTCCCTATTCAAGCTAATTTTCTCTTGTGTAAAAGGAGAATAAAAGAGTCTAATCAAGAAGTTGTGCCAACAATTAAGTAAGTTAAAATTTATTAATGTCAACTTTTCATAGGTGCTTAATAGTCACTATTATTTCAGCTGGGTTTCTATGAAGATTGTCTCAAATCAGAAGAACAGAGTCTTTTTCTTTCTCTTTCTATCAGTGACTTCATGCGAATTAGGGAGAGTTCAGCAGATAAACTTAGCACTTAGTTGGAGAAAACAAAACAAATACAACTGCCCTCACATAAAGAATTTCAAACTGATATTGTAGAAATGTAAAAAAAAGAAAACTGAGATTCTAAATTGGTCTCCTGAATCCAAACTGAATAGTAAAGAATTTATCTTAGCAATTATAAAAATATTATTAGAATTTTTAAATAGTGCTTTACTGAAAAAATAGAATTCAAGATTATTTTACCAAAAATCCACAATATTTTAAGATAAAAAAATTTTAATATTAAAATAAGAAACATAGTGGAATCAGTACTTCTTGATTACCAATTATTATATTGTATATTCAAATGTTGATAATGTCAAAGTTTGTATCTAGTATTTTCATATACTTTATTAAATTCTTAAAATTATATTTAGTATAGCCCTAATTTTAATCAATTATTTCTAAAAATTGTATAGCCTGGATTTTCTTGTGTTTAAGTTCTCCAACATTTTGAGATCACCTTTTCCTTAATTATTTAGATAAAACAAACTTGTAGAGAACTAATTCCACATTTGGTGGTAAATCCAGGCCTCTACCAAGATTTCTATAAGTTCCCAAAGATGATCAATTGGACAAAGTTCACTCCAATTCCATGTTATTTTTGAATTTGGGGAATTCTTTTTTTCTCAGCTACTCTATATTATTTTCTCTCTGCCTGTTATTAATAAAAATATGGGTTTCCTTTCCTGAAGCCCAAAAATTCATCAACTTAATAGATTTGTGTGTAGCATATATTACTGAAGGTCTGAAATAATGATGGAATTGGGATAGATATAAGAGCATTGTTAAATCATTTGCATAAGTATAACAGGATAATTAAAATTTGTATATACACACATACATATATATGTACATGAACGTGTGTATGTGTGTTCATCCTAAAGACATTCTTGCCTTGACCATTTCTCACTTGTCAACTTTCTCCATCATTTCTACTAGGACACCAATATTACTGTGATTGTGATCTCTTCTCTCTTATCTCATCCTGGGAAACACTACCTGTATAATGCTGCAAGAAGTACAATCTAGCATCCAAGTTTGTTCACATAATTCATGCTCAAAATGTTTCAGTGTTCTTCATTGCTTTCAGAATAAAGTCAACATTTTGCCTAACACACAAGACAATCCTGAATGATAACTCCACTTACGGTAACTGTTTCAATTCCAGTAACTGTCCTAACAAAATGAACTTTCTTTTAGTTAATACTTTTATCTCACCTTAAAAAGAAAACAATGAGTTACATTATATATTGAAGACAGAATTTTTAGTAAGTGCATCATAATTTCTCTTCAGTCACTTGGGATCTGGGATTTGTACCTGACTCATACCACAAATGAGGCAGTAGCATGGCTTGGCACAGCAAAATGCCCTTCCAAAAAGAATATTTCATTATAACAATTTAATTAACAGATTTCTTTAAATTAACAGAATTCATCTTTTAATACCAAGAAGCCAGTGACTCACAATCGTAAATGAGTTGTTGGAGCTAATTGCTAAAAGTCAGACTGAGAGCAGCTGTTCATAAATAATATATAATAGTGAGAAAGTAGAACCACAGTCAAGTATGTCAAATTGGATATGAAATTAAGAAGACTCTGTTATATTTAAATGTATAAAAATATAACAAAATAACCAGAACTAGTTAATAAAACAAACGACAACTTAATCAATAGTAATATCTATGCTCATCAAATGATATGCTGTATTTTATATTCTTGGTGTTTCGCATGCACTGGATAGGAACATAAAGAGAAGAAATGTTATGTTGTAGAGTAGGAGTCGTTCACATGGCTTTTGAAGCAAACTAGGTTCCAAAATCTACCCACTTCATTACAACAATGTAATTAGTAATCATGCTTCTCAATTGCTTCAATACTAGGAAAAGATAGTTCATTTTAAGTTATCTCACTTGCCGAAAAGGACTATCCTCTCATTGTTTGGTAAACCTTTTATGGAGGTTTAATTTATATACAATATATTGTGCATAAAAAATGATATAATTCAATGTCTTGACACATGTATGTGCCTATGAATCTATCACAGTCAAGAAAATGAGCATAAATGTTACTCCAAAAGTTTCCCCTTGCTCTTTGTAACCCATTTCTTCTGCCCCTTGCTGTACTCTCAGTTTCATATTCTCAATTTAAGGAATCTATTGCCCCTTCCTTAAAAATCACCCTGGATGTGTTCTCAGGACAGAAATATGGAAAAACTTAGAGATTTCCTCATTTGTTTTCTAACTTTTAGGGATCATTGTTCTTCATTTCCTGATGGCCAGTAGCTTGAAAACTATTGTTTCACTTTTTTTACTGTTGTTATTGCTTCAGATGGGAACTTAGAGTCCCGGTTACTTTAGTTTGTCCAGAGGACTATGCTTTTGATTTAAACTACCTTTTTGTTTTTGAATAGCTCGCTTTGCATAGAAGCAAAAACATTCCTATCAGAAAATTACAAGGGGATAGAGGTTACCTCCCAGAAGCCAGTGACAAGGCTAGCCAAATTTTTTATTACACAGTATCTATATTAATTTATGTTTTCTGACAGTAAGTATGACGTTTCTGGATCAGAGACAGACCCACTATTTAATTACAGAATTAGTGCTAATTCTGCATGACCCATTTCCACTTGACATAACAAAGTATATGACTTACAGAGATTGCTCATAAAATAGAGGAGTCACAAAATTATGAATTTCAGAGCTTAGATAGGAAATAATACATCTGTCCCTCCCCTTCAGAGAAAGGACAAGAGAGACTGGAATGTAAACAAATATTCTCTGGGGTGGGGGGGACGGTGTCTATCCTGAAACATAAGCATTTGGCTCCCTGGGAGATGAAAAATGTATTAGTAGTGTGTCTTAGGCTGCCAAGCTGCTATAAGAAAATTCCATTCACTGGGTGGCTTAAACAGCAGGGATTCCTCTCCTGTAGTAAAGACACCTCTGTATTTGGAAGGTCTATCTAGTATACATGTTTGAGCTGCAAATAAAGTTTCTATAGGTACCATATACTGACTGGTTTTCTGTAATTGACATTGTATTGTACATCCCCCATCATGCACATGTGCACACCCTCATACTGATACATGCTTCCAAATAATCTTTCCTACCTATGTTTAGTGGAAAAAGTTAACAATTCTGATAATATTTTATTCCAATTTAATCATGAGTTGGGGTTATCGGTAAGTCACTAATGAACTTGTTCAAGTTAGTTACACATTATTGATATACGGTACATATTTTAAGCATGTATGTCTAAACTATGCAGTATATACTATGTAGTATATTTGTGAATGCAGAATATTTAGTTTCTTAATTTTATAGTGGTAATTAAAATATTTAGCCAGTGTTGTAAAGAGAAGTACCTGCTCTATATTCTCATTCTTTCCTATACCTTCTCTGTATTATCATTCCTTTAGTTTTCATAGACGGTTTTTTGATTTTCTCACAATTCTTTCATGTTATTTTGTGCTAGGATTCTTAATATTTTATTCCAGAAAATTTATTTTATTTGTAATAATTCTTAGTATATGAATTGGTAAATACTTATGATTCAATTAATTAGTCTTGATTAATAGCTGTCTTTATAAACTTTGCTTTTCTCAGATGTACACAAGAAAGTGCCAGCTGTTTTGTATTCCTAGGAAAACTCTTGTCTTTAATCTGAGTGTTAATATGTTAGGAAAAAAATGTAAATATTTTCTGCATGATCAGGTCTTTATGAGCCTGAAATTGATTTGCACTTATATATCACTGGCGAGACTCTGGTCAGACAGCCACCTCAAGAAGTAAGACAGTTGGAAAATGAGGGAAATATGATGTGATGGTAGGATTAGACCAGCCATGATTCAAGACAGAAAGAAGTCAAATTGGACAGAGAAGCAGGTATTGTGTAGGTCCCTATAGTGTATTTCTACCTATTTTGCAGAGCTGCTGAGAGAATTAAATGAGAATGTATGCAAGTATCTGTCTTACAGGGAGTACTCAATGAGTATTAGTCCTAAAATACTAGATACAGTTGTTTTTCCTACACACTACTAGTAATTTATGTGTTAATTGAGATCAGGAATGCCTTTAATTTCTTTTCTCAATTATCTCTCACTACCTAGAGCACTGAAACTGAAATTAGCATCTTAGCAATTAGTACATTCACATGTATATTTTTTAATATTTTAATTCATGTGATGCCATTGTTCATCACATTGCCACTTGTTGGAAAATCCAAAATTAGAGTTTAATATTAGCCTAATGAGACCTGACCATGGGTATTTTTTTTCCTGAGTAAATTCTTCATATTTTAAGTCCTCAGCCTGTTTCTGAATAAAGTGTCAAACTAAGTGTCCAGGTACATCTTAAAACCTGACATAATTTATGCTTGGCATCTTCAAACAGACTATCAAGTTGATTCACTCATTTTTCCAAAGTTGTCTTGATGTCATTACCTTTCATTTCTTATTTGTTGTACAGGGTGTCTACCAAAACTTTCTAGTCCACACTTCTAAGATATGCTTTATATGCATTTCTTCTGACATTAAAAAGAAAAAATAAATAAATTTTATCTGACACAGAAAGAGAAGAATTATAAATAAAAAGAGATTTGTCCTTGGAGATCTTTAATTTGATTATGAATTGCTAATAGTTGCTCATAGTTTTGATCAAGAAGAAATCCCATAGATTAAGTACACAATACCACAGACTTCATGTTATAAGATGGAGATTGTGAAAGGGACTTTTGAAACAGAAGGACACACCTTGGAAGATAGGTCAGGTCTCTCTTGAGAACAAAAATTAATTGTTATAACTAGCTTTTTCTAAAACTGCCCAACATAATACATCTTGAATGCCATTTAAAAAGGTATTCTGAAGCCTATCAAGTATAGGAAAATGGATAACTCATTAAACAAATATGTTTATTGAAAGATTCTTAAAATTATTACTCTAATATAAATGATAATGTGGAGCCCTGGGATGATTAGGAAAATACAGTTAAATGAAATTACTTCCTAAGGTGTTTGTAAGTTATTTTTTGTTAGCTATGCTACAATATTTTATAATTAAGAAATATATCAAACACCTAATTATAAATCAATTAAAACCATAACCCATAGAGATAGTTTTGTTTTTGGTTAGTTATTGCTAATGTAAGAGTTATAAAATGCACTCCATCTGATTTCAGTCCTTTTAAATTTGTTGAGATTTTTAATATGGCTCAGCACATATTTTAGGAAATGCATCATTTGCATTTCTAAAGAATGTGTACTCTGCTGTTTTGTGTGGAAGTTCTACACATTTCAACTAGGTCAAATTGCTTCATAATATGTTGGGAGCCGGGGCTATGTCCCTTCCCCCACGTCTGAACGCAGCATGAACAATAGCAGGGCCTTTTGATGGCCAGTCAGAATTATTATGGCGCGCTGCCCCTTCCTCTAGCGTGGCCTCATCAGTGGGACTAAGGGGCTCATCAGGATTTAAGTCGATGAGAGTAGGATAAATACTTGGGGGAGAAATAACAGGATCGGCAGAACTATCAAGGGGAGGGGACGGAGAAAGAGACTCAATTGTTGGCAAGGGCGGGAGCTCGCTTGGGCCCTGGGAGGGGTTTGTAACAGGATCTGAAGGGTGTGTTTTAAAAGAAGGGGAAGCTGGCCGGGAGGCTTCGGAAGCGGGATGGGAGTGGGATTTTTGCTAAGGAGGTAATAGCGGAGCCTTTAGGAGGGAGGCGCCGCCAGGCTTACGGGCTGCATTTTGGACTTGAGCTAAAAGGCCTGGGGGGAAGGCTGCTTGGGCTTCATTTGTTTCATAGGGGCTTCGCCCAAGCAGTTTATCTCTTGTCCATGCGCGTGAAGTTTTACTTCAATTTTCTACAAAGTCAGTGCGCCATAAAACATACTCTCCCCCTGACAAGGCGGTTCGAGCTAGGGAAAGCCAGTCATTAGGAGTCAACCACCGGTCACTCAGGCTTTCAATTAAGGCCAATGTAAAAGGAGCTGTGGGGCCATAATTGGTAACAGCTGTTTTTAAGTCTTTAAAGTGTTTAAGGTTAAGGCGGCGGTATTTCTGGGCTTTAGCTGGTTTTTCTATACGATCACCAGACTCTTTTCCAACATTTATGATTGATAGTGCCTTCGAGGGGAAACCAGGGGCAAGTCTTATGAATAAAGGAAAAAAATTGTCTAAGATCTTTTCTTTTAACCCTTACTCCTCGTGTCCTGAGGGACTCCCTGAGTCCGCTAAGAAATACCTCGTGGGAGTTCAATGAGTTGCCCATTCGGACGGCTGGGATTTCAACTCTATGTAACTTGGAATTATACTAATGCAGCCGCAACCACGCCAATGTTCTGAACTACTGGAGGCACTCTCATCAGCTCAGGCGAGCCCTTGCTTACATAGGACAGTCGGCAAGTATAATCCGCTTGCTAGGACCCTCTAGGGCAGGGACTCTGTAGTCAGAGTCCCTTGTGCAGGCCCTAGAGGTGAACGACCATTAGCCCAAAGTAAGCACAAGTTTTTCAGAGAGGAACAACCAGAGGACAAAACAAGGAATAAATCGCGGCAGCAAACTAGAGGGAGGGGATCAGTGAGAACTCACAAGAGGTATTTAAGATGCTTGCTTGGGTGATGCGTCTACTCACCTCTCCAGGATCTGTATTACGGACGGGTGATCCGCAGTGATCCTCAACGCAGAGTCCACATCAGGTCTACACCTGTGTGATGACTCAGAAGAATACCTGGCCAGGGCTTCCGAGCAGACGTTTCAGCAGGAGTCCCAGGGCCCCACGTTGGGCGCCAGTTGTCCCGGCCTGCGGGACGAACGTGGAGTGTGCTGGAGACGCCTGCAGAAATGAGACAAGCAAGAGACACAAAGAATGACCAGCAAGACAGGATGTCTGATCAAGCTGACGAAGTTTATTGTTTACAGGCTCAATTATACAAGTAGCAAGTAAGGGGTGGGTCAGGAGATAATTGGACCTTAGGTGGCGCTGGCGGGGAGGTGTTTTCACACATCCTCAAGGTCTCCCTATTTTCAGAGTGAGGAGTCTTGGTCCATCTTCAAGGACAAGATATGTTTTTGTGAGCAGATAACTTCCAAGGACTGCACCGGTTGCTCTCAAGCTTGTGCTTTCCCATGCTGCGTTCAGACGTGGGGGAAGGGACATAGCCCCGGCTCCCAAAAATAATATTTGTGAAGTTTTTTTCTATTCTGAACTTATGTATACTTTTTCTACAGTAATGAGAAGAGTTTTGCAATCTCCAACTAAAATGGAGAATTTGTCTGTCAGTTCTCTGACTTCTGCTTCACCTAGAGTATAGGTCTTTTATTAAATGCAGGTTCATGTTAAAGTTATGTACTCACATTGAATTAATCCTATCATTTGATGTGTTTCTTTATCACTATGAATAATCTTTAATTTGAAGTACACATTGTATGATATTAATATTCCATTGCATTTATCTTTGGTTTAGAGTCACATATTTCCCTTTTATCTAATCTGGCAATCTCTGATCAGTTTTTTTTTTTTATCTTATTGTAAATTCTGTCACCATAAACTACAAAGCTTGATTTCTTTACCTGTGTCACCTCAGGGTATACATTTATATAAATTTAGGATTTATGAATAGCTATTTAGATACATTTTCTCTCTGATGTGATTGTAGACTAGATGTTGGCAGTTATACTGGAATAATCTTTTAATTTAGACATACATTTAACATATAATTTCAGAGAATAATAAAACCATAACCAAGATATCACGGAGATTAACATTTTTCCCTTTGCTTATGGAGTTAAAAAAATTTTTTTAATATTAGAGAAATAGCTGAATTCCCCCCACATTATCCTTTTCTTTTCCCATCTGAGTTGCAATAAACACAATTCTGAAGCATATGGGAAATAGAAAAATAAAGGGCTGTCTCTACAGCAGGAAATTATTGGTTTGCATTATTTCTTTGCAGTACTTTTAGAGGTTTAAAGTCACCAGGATAAGTTCTGTTATCCATCTTGAAAGGCTATACTCAGAGAGACAGTGTGATGTAATATATCTTAATTAATTCTGTAATTTTAAAGAGGAAATACAGGCCAAAGAGGAGAATTTACTCACTCTACACCATGTAATTAGTGACAAATTAGAGACTAGATCCCATGTACCATGAAAACTAGTCTATTTTCATTGCTTTAACCACCACAGATTTATTTGTTAAGGGTAAAGATATTCTAAGCATGATTCTTATTCTCTTTCCAGCAAAGACTAGGCATTTTAGTTGGGGTTTCCTTCCTTCCCCTCCTTAAAGAAGGGGCAGCAAACTTCAGAGTTCTGGGCCCTAGGGATTGGACTTGTAAGCAGGGTGGACTTGTATGCCCTGGGAAGATGGTGCTATGGCAGAAGTTCAGAATCCTTAAATCCAGGCATCAAAAACGAGCCCTGGGATCTCTGTTCTAGAGTCAAATTTACTTGGTTGTTCAGCAGAGAGTCACAATTTCAGCTTTTTCAGGTTTTAGTACTAATTTATGATGGTTATGTTCATGAAAATGCTCCTCTTTCAAAGATTCTCCCTCCTCATTTGCACCCAACTGGACTCTTCCCTAGGATCCTTATTTACAAAAAGAAAAAAAATAGAGATACAGCCAATGCTGGCTAACACAAGCTATTTTTTCCCCTATTTCTACATCCTTGAATCCATGCAGTCAACAAGTATTTATATTCAAGCCTGCCTAGAGGTCAAGCCCAAGAAGTATTTGAAGAGATTATAATAGGAAAGGGAGTGGCAAAGATCAGACATAATGAGTAGAGACACAGCAAGTAAGAGGATGAATATCAGACTGGCCTTCCCAGGATGGAGAGAACTTGAACTGGACGCTGAAGGAGAAGTGGATTTCTCAGGAGAGAAAGGAGGAAGGGTGTGAGGTAAAAGTACACTACAAAGCTCCCCTGAGCTATGCTTACTTGTCCAGTAAGCACCTTTGAGCTATTTCAGGTAAGTCCAGCCTTCAGCTCTCCTTCCCATCACAAACTCTGGGTTTCATGTCAATCCTGAGGTCCTCTCACCACACATTTATTTGTATATGGAGTATCCTCTGAGCCCTCCCACAGAACAGTCTTCTGGTGGGTTTTCTTACAAAATATATCAACTTGACATGCCCATTTCTATAAGCATTTTAATCCTTTTTTCCACCATCTATCAAGGTAATTTGGCATTTTTGACTCATTAGTGTGGGCCACTGCTTTTTCTACATATTTTTGAGCCTCCCATATAATCATATCTATATTACCCCTAGGATCTTTGCCAAAGCATTGAATTCTGTAATCCATGGGAGTGCTCTCACATTGGCAAAAATCTACTTTATTTAAATATATGTTTCACTTTGATTGGTCCAGCATCCTCAGAATCCAGTTTCATGTGTACTCTGCCAGTTCTTGCCAGCAGACCTTGGCAAGGTGCCTTAGAGCCTTGGGCTGATTGGCCATTAGATAAGGGTATCTACCTTTAGAAGTAATGGAATCTGCTCTGACCACCACATGGCCAAACTTGCAGCTTTATACAAAGCAAGAAAGCAAGTGCAGTAATTAAAAGGAAGCAAAGCAGATCAATATAAACATCTGGTGAAGACTATGTTTAAGCTACTGTAGATATAGATTGAGATGATTTATATTTGACATAAAAGTCTAGTAAAATGTACAGACATTTCAACACAAACTATTATAAAAATCAGGAGATTGAGAATGGCGTGAAATTAGGAAAAGTCAGAGGAGATACAGTAAGTGTATGGTCAACTTTTGCTGTTTCCCTTAGCCTTATAGGTGAGAACCAATTTGAAAAAATTGTTAAGAACTCACTTCCGAGGGAGAAGGCATAAGATGTTAATTTTAGAATTTACTATACCTAAAATGTGGGGTCTTTTTTTTCTTCCCTTGCCTGTGTGTGTGTGTGTGTGTGTGTGTGTGTGTGTGTGTGTGTATGCCTATGTTTATATCAAATAGACTATATAATGGCATTAACTCAAATTCTTTAGAGTGGATTGCTGTTTTCCTAGTCCATTCTAGTGATTTTAGGTAACACTGAATTAAATATTTAATATAGTTGAAGATTTAATTTTAAATTGCTAATCACCAGTGGTGTCTACATTCTGATGCCTCCAGTGACAGAAGAGTCAATCTGACTCACCCCTTGCAGAGTGCAGCTCCATCACCATATTACTATTTGGTTTGTCTCATTATATGACTATGAAAATAAGATTAAAACAGTGGACTTCCATTGGCCAGTCCAGAGACCCTAACATCCATCACCTCTGCAACTTTCTAGAACTACATGTGTATTATCTTCTTTCCTCGTCTTCCTAAATTTCAGGTGCATCATTTCATCCCTAGTAGTGTGTAGGGCAAGGATGAGAATATTATTGGAATCTCAGTGTCTATGTAGAAAACTTTAGGTTATGATAGTTTAAGATCTTACTTCAAAGCTTTGGTGTAAATTTTTTTCTTAAAACATTTTTTTTTTATTAAAAGCTACATAACTCTCTGCAATAGAAGATAGAAATCCTTACTCAAAAATATTTTGCTTTCAACTACATAAGGTTGCAAATGATGTAATTCTTCAGATTAATAATACCTTAACAGTAGAATTTATAAATTTTGGTGATGAAAACCTTTGGTTTGAAAACTGCGTTCTTTCACGTGCTAACTACGTGACATAGGGGAGAAAAATTCTTTTCTTTGTGCTTCCATTTCCTTGTCTGTAAATTAGGGACAATAATAATGTTCTGCAACTATAGATGAAATGAGATAATGAATGTCATTGTTTGGTATATAGTAATTCCTTCCTAAGTTATAGCTTTACTATTTTATTTGGCTAAATTTAAAACATCTTACATGTGCAATAAAAGATTTATTTTTCCATGATGAATTTATCATACTCTGGATGTGATAAAAATGCATATAGTTTATTTCCTGACATAATTATTACATCTATTTTAGCCTTTATTGTTGGCATTAAAAATAAGTTGATTAATAACATATACACACAGTGATTAAACATTGTGAAGAATTTTTTTTTGGTAACCCTTAAAATTTGATCACCCTTAAAATTTGGTACTAAAATGTGAAAGAATGAATTAATCACATTAATTTGCATTAATTTCATTAAATGTGGCTAGTTTATAAAATCCAGTGATAAAGTAGTATTTATCTGTACACAATTAAATAAATTAACCTAAAATTTGCAGAGAAAAATAATTATAATTAGCAAATGACTTTCAAAATAAATTTTAGGTTTAATAAAAAGTGCAAGGTCAAAAAATATTCCCTCTGCATTTTTTAATGTCGTGAAAAATAGTGTCTTTAGTCTGCACAGTTACTAAGTAGAGAGGAATTTATCAAACAAAATATTCATTTCATGCCATTCCAGGGAAGCCACATCTGCTGATCCTTGAATGTCAGCTTGAAAAAAATACAGGAGACCTAACTGTGGGAGGAAAGTGGGATAGCTTGTTGAGTCTAGCTACCTCATTAGCATTTCTTTATTCAACACGGTTGCACAAATCATAAACTGTCTCTGCTGAGCAATTCCAGAAGATGTGAAGGTTCACTTATTTTTCATTTTAAATATAACTTGCATTTGTTAGTTATTTATTTAGGATTTATACCATAATTTCCTCTAAACAAAACTATTTGAAGCAGTTTACATGATAAACATAATGCAAAATAAGACAATCAGGGAAAAAAAGCCAATGGGACCATGGAAAGTGAGCTGAAGTTGCCTTCTTTCCTGGGAGAGGCTGTGTTTACAGTTTGTCACTGGGAACTCACTTCACAGTTTCCCAACAGGTGAATCAAAATGACCTGCCTAGGAAAATTTTGGATAAAAAAAATTTGAGACTTGATTATGTCAGAGGGAACCAGGAATATTGAGCGTATGCTGATGACCCTCAAATTCATCTGCTATGCTCCGGAATTCTCCCATGCACGAGAGCCAGAGTGTCCTACTTCCTACCACTGTTCCACAGCTTTACTCACTGGAAATTATTGTACAGCAATGCATCTGCATTTATTTTATGCATGACATTTAATGCTGTTACACACAGTTTTGAAGGATGCGTGCTCCTAATGCTGATGGCATCATTCTCCTTGAAGTCATTACCAATTTGTATATTCATTATGATATTTTCTTGGTAGATGGCAGCTAAAGTGTCTTAAGGATGGAAATTTTTTTTTATATTTATACAAAAATAGATATGGTCAAACTGTTAAGAATGTTAGGTTAAAAGGTAAATATGGGCAGCCAGGGAAGGAGAAGATAAGGTAAAAAAAAAAAATTGCCAAGATGAGGTTCAAAGGAAAAACTGCCCAAACTCCGCCCAGGTAGGGGGTCCTGTGTGAAAACACAAAGGCTTTGCAGGGAGATGACTTCCTATCTGGCCCAGGCAAAATGGATCCCAAACAGGTCCCAGGGTGGACACAGTCAAATACAACTAAGAACTGCCCAAATCACACCTCATTCTGGGAGAGGACATGCCTGCTCAGAGGGATGGCTGCAAGATGGACCTGTAAATCAAAATAACCCCATCTTGTCAGTCAAAGAGGTGCCTCCCAGCCAGAGTGTAATATGAAGGCCTCCCACTTAGAAGTTCAGGGCCTTAGCCTACTTGACTCTGGCCTGCTCCTCCCTTGGAGAGCATTCAAATAAAACTTTCCCTCTGCTTCATGATTGTGTCTCTACCTTTCAATTCTTTGCAGCTGCAGGACAAGAACCAAGGAAAACAAACTCAGCCTGGTAACAAAACCACGGTTCTGAATTGTGCTTGGAGTGTTCCAAGTGTTACTACTGATTTTGTCCTTTGCTTATGAGGGAATGTTATCCTAATTTTCAGGTGAATAAATTAAGGTTTAGAATGTGTGAGCTGTTTAATGTCACAGAGTTAGGCATTTACCAAGCTAGAATTTGCACCAAGATCAACATGACCCTGAGAGAGAGTGAGAGAGAGAAAGTTTACCATGAAAATTTAAATATAAACAAAATAGAGAAATATCTTAATTAACCATGTACATGTACCTACTTCAAAAAATATCAAGTTTCTGCCATTCTTGTCCCATCCTTACCTCTAGCCATCAGTAACCACCACACGGTGTTTTTAGTCACTGTTATATATTGAGCAGATGAATATTGGGCAATTATCAACCTTTGATATTTTAGTGCTTAATATTATATTTGTATTGTAGTCTGGAAAGTACATGAAGACTCTTGATGGCCAGGAAAACTTAGTGAATCATGAGTAATGATGAGTAACAATGCTCTGTCACACATGGTGCATAGTGTCTTCTAAAACAAGACATCTATTGATAGACATTTATTTCATATAATGTATTAAGATAATAATGTCTTAATGTGAGAATGCATGACACATTTACATTTACTATAACAAAGGTATTTATTCCTAAACTACAAACTACAGGTAAGGATCATTCCTACTGAACTACAAGGGCAAATTATTTTAATAATTCAAAGGCATTTTGGTAGGGAAAATAATTTCAAATAACTTTTTAGGTGAGTCTGGAATTCCAAATTTCCATTTGTGAATGTCTACACTGTCATCTCTTACATCCATATGTTGCTAGTTTCTTCTGAAATCAGCTGACTCCTGAAAAATTGAGGACTTCATTTATTCTCTAAGCGCAAAGTACAGTTAACCCTTGAACAATACCAGTTTAAGCTGTGCTTTTTTTTTTCAATAAAAATACTGGAAAATATTTTGAAAAATTTGCAACAGTTTGAAAAAATACTTGCTTTTCTCTAGCTTACTTTATTATAAGAATACAGTACAAGACATATACAAAATATGTGTTAATTGTGCTATCAGTAAGACTTCTGGTCAACAGTAGGCTATTAGTAGTTAAATTTTTGAGGAGTCAAATGTTTACCTTCTAATTTACATTTTTGAAGCTGCTATTAAAAATTTATTTTAGACCATTTTTATGAATTGAAAGTCACTACCGATTTTTTTTATATAAACAAAAGTTACACACACACCATACATAGCTGAACATAAGTGTTGGTGAGGAGAGAAATTAACTATGAATATTTTTTTCAAATTTTGTATTGACTGAAAGAAAAAAATAAGATTTTATTTCTTAGTGAAAATTTAGGTTTACAATGAAATTGAGAGGGAGGTATAGAGATTTTCTAGGTATTTCTTGTCTCCAAACATGCACAGCTTACCCTATTATTAACATTTCTCACCAGAATAGTACTTTTTTTTTTAACCAAGAATGAACCTACATTGAATATCATAATCACCCAAAGTCCATAGTTTACCTTAGGATTCACTCTTGGTATCATGTACATTCTATGGGTTTGAACAAATGTATAGTGACATATTTCCATCATTATAATATCATTCAGAGTATTTTCACTACCCTAAAAATCCTGTTCTGCTTATTCACCTCTCTATCCTTCCCTCCCCTTGAAATCACTGATCCTTTTATTGTCTCCATAGTTTTGCCTTTTTTGAAAAGTCATGTAGTTGGAATCAAACAATACATAGCTTTTTCAGATTGTCTACTTTCATATAGTTATATGTATTTATAGTTTTTCCATGTCTTTTCATGCCTTGATTCATGCCATTTCTTTTTAGTGCTGATGAACATTTTTAAAGTGAAAACAGGAAAAATAATATCAGATATCCACAAGGAAACTAAAAACAAATAAAATGAATGGATAGTCTTAATTGAAGGGAATAGAAGAAATCTTGAAAGGCTTGCTGAAAATTCTAAAAAAGTGACTCAAACAAAATAAGGTTTTCAACAATTACGTCAAGAGAGCCCATTTAAATAAGCTCAAAAGAAAATCATAGACCGATTTGTGACGTGAATGACTTTGAGGTCACACCATCAAATTCTTCAGCAATTAGAAATGGTGCTTTACTTTGCTTCACAATTTATTTTGTCCATCTGCTTTAGCTTTACCAAGGCAGACAATATGAATAGACATAGGATGAAATGGACTTCAGAAAGTATAATCAACAATACACCAGTAATTAGCTGCACCAAGTTTGGCTTAGTGACAAGTTCCTACAAATTGTTAGCACATCATTCACCGGTTGCAAATAAGTCAGAAAGATAGGGTTCTCAGAGATGTCCAATTGTCTTCATGGATAAGAGCTAATCTTTCACTCATAATTTTAAAAAAATTCAGATAAGACTGAGATAGAGCAGGGAAATGGGACAAGAGTCATGCCACTGTAAAATCTTCTTAGCCTGCAAAAAGACCCAGCTTATTCTTTAACTTAATCTAATGCTGTTCTTCCTCTTCTTCCAGCCCCTTAATCAATGAAGTAACTTTGTAACCAGGACAAGAGATAGACTCTGGTGTGTAAATGAACCTACATGAGTAAAGAATGTGGCTATCCAGACTAACACATTTCCTAAATAACTCTATTCCTAAAACAGAACTATAAAGCAATTATGAATTAGCTGTATACATCATGCCTTATGCTCACACTACCCAAAGGGACCTATTAAACCACAAACCCTAAATCCTTAAGCACACCTCCCCTCTGAGGTTGCCTACACTCCCCTTTCTTTGAATGTGTACTTTGCCTTAAATAAAGCTGCCTCACTGCTCAAGACTGTATTTTGTCTCTGTACTCTTCTAAGCCTCTCAGGAGGTTAATAAGAGACCCCTTTCCCAGTGGTAAACGTCTTTCTTTCAATTTTCTAGACTTACGTACAAGTCTTCACTTTCTCTGTACTACTTCAGACAAGTAGGGAAGGGGTACCAAGATCTCTGATTTGGGCTTGCAAGTTCCCGTCACCTGGGTGACGCAGACAGGACTGCAGCTGTAGGATGATGCTCTTTGACAGCTCCCAAACCTCCTTTCTTTGCTTTGGGAAGTCCCCAGAACTCTATCCAGTACTCTGCAGCTCCCCCAGTTCCTGGGGTGGTAGGGGCTTAGCTCCCATGCTGTGCAAATTCTAGCAGATGCTGGATGCCAGGTGACCCTGGTTTCAGGAGTTGGCAAGGGATTTGCCCTCAGCTGAACAGGAAGGAGTTCAATGAACTCTCCTTTCCTCTGCTCTTTCTTGCTCTCTTGTGTCTGCATGGCTGCTGCCATTCACTACTACTCTCTCTTTAATGAAGACCTTTTTTACCTACACTCGTCCAACCTGGAATTCTTTCTCCTTCAGAGTCAAGAACTCTGTCAGATTGAGGTCTCAACAAGTGTGCAGGGAGATCCCCCCAGATTGGATTGCCCAACAACCTCTTCACTAAGCAAAAGAAAATTTTAGTTTTGGCAAAGTAAATTTAGAAAGAAAGATGTACAGCCAATTCTAATATTTCTTTACCTCTTTCTGAATCTTTAATAATACTTTTCTTTAAGTTTTACAGTTTTCTGGATGATACTGGACCTCAGCAAATGTTTTCTATTGACAGTAACTTTATCAATATTAGTGGTGTAATTTTCCCACAGGATGATCTTGCTACTCTATTTCTGTGAAATCCTCCTTGATCTCCTGAATGAACTGTTACTCTATCCTCTTAAAGTGCAGTATATATACAGTGGAGGAATGACTATGGATTTTAGAGTCAGCTCATATCTCAACTCTCTCACAGATTCTGGTGTCATCTTAACTCATAGTGTCTCTAGACTTTAGTTCTCCCTTTATTCTCCTAAAAAATAAATAATAATATCTTAATATACATGTGTTTAGCTATATATAACAATATCACTTAAGCTGTCACTAGCTTACACAAATGGAGTCAATTCTCTCATAAGAATCCAGATGCAAGGCATTGCAGTTTTTGATTCAGCTTCTTTTTGATTCAGAAAGTTTTTTTGACCCATCCTATCATCTTCAGTGTACTGAATTTTATTTTAATACTTGTTGTTTCAAAATCACAAGACAGCTTCTACCACTTTACAAGCAGTATCTTGTATATTTTGTTAGAGTTCAAGTCAGGATGCAGAGGAAGCAGTGCCAGGTTTGTCTGTCTCTGCTTTGTTTTACTGGGAAAGCAGGAGTTGTGTAAAGTTCTCCCTACCACTCAGAAGTTTTGCCTCTTGGTTATCACTGCCCAGAATTTAAATGCATGGCCAGCTCCTGAATTTAAGGAAGACTTAGAAATCACGGAACATGTTCATTTTTACTGGCTATGATCTATCATGATGCATCATATGTTGGATATACTGGAAGACGGAATTTATGGGCATGTTAGGAGTACATTCTACTTACACACTTAGAAAAGTAATTGTGAGTATTAAATGGAAATGTATATAAATACTAATCCAAATAAATGCTAAACCAATGTTAGACCCTTAATATTACTTATAGTTGCATACCTGCTTTGCTCTACCATATTTTAGAGTATTAACTTCTCTCTGAGGACAGAAACCATTTTTAATTCATCCATAGACACCACACAGTATTTAAATAGTGAACCTAAATCCTTTGGTTATCCTTGTATATCACTTTATGTTGATATTTGAAAACACTCATTAGACTCAAGCTTTGTGAAGCCTGGGATGACAAGAGTTTCTTTTCTCAGCTTTCCAGGTTATAAATCTTTATGTATTATTTGAATAAAATATTAAGTATATGGCCAGTCATATCTTATAATCAATTCTAAATACTTGTCATGACTAGATTTTTTTAGAAATTAAATACACATAACCTTTTGTTTCTTGAGTACTAATAATGCACTGGACTTACTTCATGTTCTCTACTTTCAATATCTTCATAAGACCTTTCATTTCAATTTTAAGGAAAACTTAATGACTCTATATCTGACACAGATTTTAATGTAATGAATTAAAATTAGCAGACAGTTTTGTATATCCTCATGACAATAAACACTACCATTGCTTTTAATCATTTTTGTCCTTGAATAAACCACACAAGAATAAGCAAAGCCATAACTTTCCTGAAATCAAAATAAAACTATAAAGGGTATCTGGACTGAAAAGAAATAACAAGCACCGAAATATGTCAAACAACTGTATGAGATGCATAATGATAGTCATTGTGAGCATCTTATAAAGTCCATCTACTAAAAAGGTTTGAGACGTCATTCATGTTATTTTGAAAAGTTATTCTGGTCAATTAATTCTAGGAAAAATTGGTTGAACATTACAAGATTCATCATTTTATTTTTTGTTGTTGATGTTTTGTTTTTGCATGACTCCTAGAACCTTTAATACATTATTACACGTAAATCTCAAGAGGAAGACATATAGTGTTTCCCAGAACTATTTTGTCAGAGAGCTCCCACACAAACAAATACTGCACAGGACTAGGACTTAGAGGAACACATTTTGGAGAATACTGGCTAAATAAGTCCGTATAGAAATACTACCACATATACTATTGAGCAAAAGGGATCTAGTTTTGATTATAGCTCTAAGCAAAAGGGGTACTTCTAGGCAAAAAGGCACATTAAATCCCATATAATCACATATAAATATGTGGATCAAGAATATGGAATCAAGTAGTACCAGAGCAGAACATCTGATCCTGTAGAGAAAATAAATAGTGAGAAATGTCTGTAAGATCCCTGAAGTGAGGAGTGGGCTTCAAATACGGAGTAGAACATAAAAGATTATAAAGACACAGACACACAGACACAGATTAAATAATATTAATTCTTTATTACAAACGTGCTGGAGACACATGTCAGAGCCCACTGTATGTTGTCATTTTAGTTCATTATACATTATTTGAACAGCATGGTTTTTATATTTCTTAGTACAAAATGTGGATACAAATATTCTTATAAATTCTTTGACCATTTTTATACAATATATGGTGAAACATCCTCTAGAAATTGAGATAACATACAGATGTTGTATGGTGTCACTCTTGCTTGATTATTAGATGCAGGATCTTGAAATCTAAATACGCAAAACCTAATAGAGCCTCCCACGGAATTTTGTCTGTATTTCTAAACTTTACATCAAACTTCTTTAGATCATTTCTCATTAAAAGAAAATATGCATAAATGTTCTAGTGACTTTGATATTTCTTCCCCTCTCTAATCCATGAAATTCACTAGGATGAAAACTTCATGAGGCCATGGATCTTTGCTGTGCTTACTAACATTGTTTCAGGCAACTGCAACAGAGGTATCAGTATGTTTTAGTTGAATGGATAAATTAATAAAATTTTAGTCAACACAGAGACATGCACGTACCCACACAGACACAACTGAAAAATCTGCTTTTTAGGATCCTCACTTTTTATGTCTCCACATAAGCATATGAAGTTCATTAGCTTACATTAAATACTGTCATATGCAAATGTTTAGCAATTCGGGAAAAATGCCAGACATGAATTATAAAAAAAAAGAGTATTTGCTTCCAGAGAAAACACCTTTTCATATTTGAACATATTCAAGCTTAGATAATCCTAAGTAAACATTGTAACTTTAGGTAAGTTTCTTGTAAACATAAAAGACAATTAACAACTGTTAATTAGTGAATTGATGAAAATCACTACACAAAGCAAGAAACTCTTAATGTAAAGAAATTCAAAAATCCCTCAAAGTTTAAAGAAGAGGTGATGTCTAGAGCTATCAATTCAAAATGAGTTGTGAGAGAAAAAGATGAGATTTCAGATAATTATTGAGTTACCAATTCTCATCCTTGGAACTGTCTTAGAGATCACTTAGAACATTAATCCTCATGATATCCTTAAATTTTATCTGTGATATCTTTGACAAATAAGCCACCGGGTCTCTATCCAAACACTGCTTGAAATGTTACTGAATCAAATGTTACTTCAAAGTCTCTACTTCTGTTAACTGGACTGGACTTGAATCTTAAACTCAAAGATGGAAAAAATTCTACAGGCCACCTGATAAAATTATTTCTGCTTGTGCTACAAATAATGTAACTACATACATAAGGATCTTTTCCCTCTATAATACAGTTAATTAGATGATTTTTAAAAGTTCACTTTTTACATTAGTTGTAAATTATTCTGATGAGCATTGAAGCAAAATAGTGAAAAAAAGGAAAATCTTGAGAGAATCTTTTACTTCTAAAGGATTCTTGGCCTTCAAAGAAGCCCAAACAGACCATAAATTAAAGGTTCTTACCCTTCCTATATAAACATTTAGGTTCCTGGGAATAAATGTAAAAGATAATTCAGAAGACAGTTGACCTTTGAATAACATGGCTTTGAACTGTGCTGGTCCACTCGTATGAAGGCTGTTTTCAATAACTATATTGGAAAACAATTTTGGAGATATTTGACAATCTGAAAAAATTTTGCTTTTATTTATTTATTTTTTTTCTAGCTTAGTTTATTATAAGAATATAGTATTTAATACATATAACATACAAAATATCTGTTAATAGACTGTTTATGTTATTGATAAGGTTCCAGTTAACAGTAGGTTATTAGTGAGGTAGAGCAAGGACATGGGACAAGCATCATGATTAATTTTTACTGCTTATGATGAAAATGCCAAGATATAAATAGTATAGTTGTATGGTGTCACTCTTGCTTGGGGGACTCCATCTTGAGGCTAAGATTCCATTTTTTAAAAATCAGGGAGTTAGGAGGTAGAATTCCTACATATTTTATAGTAATTAGCCAACAACCAATCCTATCTCAAGGCAGGGCAGGCAGTCCTCAGTGCTTTGTTCCCACTGCTTGAGGTTAACCATTATTGTGGAGAAGAACAGGATCATGAAATCCCTTGCGTTAAGTTTATCTTACAGAATATCTAGAGCACTGATATCTAGAGCACTGATAATGGATAATGGATAATGGATAATGTCTCTCACTGGATACAAACATCATGAGGCCACATGTCACGCCTATCAAGTCCCCCTCCTGCCCTGCCCTTTGCCCCACCTTAAAAGACACAAATCCTAATATTTATGCACACCTCATCTCTGAGATTACCCACACTTCCCTTTCGTAGAGTGTGTACTTTGCCTTAAATAAAGCCTTCTCACTGCATTTTGTCTCTGTGCATCTCCAAACTTCTTAGAAGAGTAATAAGAGACCCTTTTCCCAGTGGTAAGACTTTGTTATTTCATTTAGTTTTCTAGATTTAATCACAAGTCTTCTCTCTTCTCTCTGTCCTACTTCAGAAAAGTAGGGATTTGTGCTTACAAGTTCCCACTTGTATTTGGGCCTGAACAGGACTGTAGCTGTCAGATCATGCTCTTTAGTAGCCTTCCCACAAGTATCCTTTCTTTGCCTTTGGGAAGTTCTCAGAACATAATCTCACTCCATCCAGTGCTCTACAGCACCCCCAAATCCTGGGGTAGTAGGGGCTTAGTTCCCATGAGATAGGGAGGCAGCAGGGAGTAACCCCTGCCCAGTTAGAGTACAGTGTGGGCCCTGGAAAAGGACAAAGTCTTACGGAGGTTTTAGGAATGTAGAGAAAGAACAGGGTGCCTGAGGTTGAAACAGTGTAACAATGTACCCCAACCCCCATGACGACCCAGTGATATGGAACAGCTTGCTGACCACAGTCATGTAGGCCATTAGTTTACAATAGAGATAGGTTAACACATAACTAGCATTCTGGCTGAACCTATAGGAAACTCACTGCAACAAGCATAAAACCCTAGACACCAAGACCCTAAGTGGCAGCCTTGCCCCTCCCTGCACCTGTGTGAGTTTCATACTTTCTCTTATCCTGAATAAAACTATCTCTGTAAATCTCCTACCTTGCTCATTAATGAAATTCATTCTTCAATTCCACGAACAAGAACCCCAGCATCATCCACACCATACAGATTCAAGCAGACACTGGATACCAGGTGATTCTGGCTTCAGGAGTTGATAAAGGATTTGCCCTCTGCCAAGCAGGAGTTAAATGAGCTTCCCTTTCCTCCCTCTGCTCTTCCCTGCTCTTCTACAGTCTGCATGGCCGCTTCCATTCATTGCTATGCTTACTTAAATTAATTCCTTCCTTACCTACACTCATCCAACCTGGTCAAGAATTCTTTCTTGATCAGAGTCAAGAATCCTCCACTGTCCAGGTTGAGGTTTCTACCTAGTATGCAGAGAGACCTTCCCAGACACAGCTGCCCAACAACATAGTAGTTAAGTTTTGGGGAGTCAAAAGTTAAATGTGGATTTTCAACTGCAGTGTGGTTCAGTGCCACTTACTTAGATGTTGTTCAAGCATAGATTATAGCCATATTTACTCTGCTGCAAACATCCTTCATAGTTCATGTTTTAAGCTTAAGTAGTTACTACTGATAACCATCTTTCTCCATAATAACATTGTAAACATGAAGGACATTAATATTAATTGTAAACAAAATAATAAATAAATATTCATTGATGAAATAATGTAATCATCAAAGAAGTCAGGGATCTCTTAATGAAAAGCAAAGACACAAATGGGTTTTAAAATCCTGGGTTACTGATGTGAAAAAAACCACTAAATTATGGAATCTCATGATTGAAAGAGGCCTGGGTTATGAGACAGTCTACAGTCAATGAAATGATTAAATCTTATCTCTAATCTCCCTACTAGATGATCACCTAGCTTTTATTTATAAACACTTAGCATCCATTTTACAGTGATAAGATGCTCACAAAAACACAAGCAATAAAGAGGCAAAGTGCATATTAAAAACTCAAAGTTCAAAGGCAGTAAATCTGGAAGTGGTAAAGAAAAGGGAGACTATGAATTTTATCAGTGGCCTCTTGTTAAGAAATTAACCCAACAATTGCTATTAGTGTCAAAAACTGGCTTTCAATTCTAAATGATCCTTTTTTAAAAATATTAAAGTATCATTGATATGCAATCTTATGAAGGTTTCACATGAACACCATTGTGGTTTCAACATTCACCCATATTATCAAGTCCTCACCACACCCATTGCAGTCACTGTGTATCAGCATAGTAAGATGCTATAAGGCCATTACTTGTCTTCTCAGTGCTGTACTGCCTTCCCCATGACCCACCTATATTGTGATTGCTAATTATAGTGGCCCTTAATCCCTCTCTCCTTCCCCAACCCCTTCCCTTTGGTAACTACCAGTACCTTCTAGGAGTCTGTGAGTCTGCTGCTACTTTGTTCCTTCACTTTTGATTTGTTGTTATACCCACAAATGAGGAAAATCATTTGGTACTTGCCTTTCTCCACCTGGCTTATTTCACTGAGCATACTGCTCTCTAGATCCATCCATGTTGCTACAAATGGGAGAATTTGTTTTCTTTTTATGGCTGAATAGTATTCTATTGTGTATATGTACCACATCTTCTTTATCCATTCATCTACTGATGGACACTTAGGTTGCTTCCATATCTTGGCTATTGTAAATAGTGCTGAAATAAACATAGGGGCTCACAAGTATTTTAGAATCAGGGATCTTGCTTCTGGTGAGTAAATTCTAGGATAGGAAATACTGGGTCAAATGGTATTTCTACTCAGTGTTTTGAGGAACCTCCATAGTGCTTTCCACAATGGTTGAACTAATTTACATTCTCACCAATGGTGTAGGATGGTTGCCCCTTTCTCGGCATCCTCACCAGCATTTGTTGTTTCTTGTCTGTTGGATATTGGCCATCCTAACTAGTGTGAGGTAATATCTCATTGTGGTTTTAATTTGTATTTCCCTGACCATTCAGATTTCGTCTTTGCAGAAGTGTCTGTTCAGATCCTCTGCCCATTTTTAATTGGGCTATTTGTTTTTTGGGTGTTGAGGCATGTGAGTTCTTTAGAGATTTTGGATGTTAACCCCTTATTGAATAAGTCATTTACAAATATATTTACCCATTCTGTTGACTGCCTTTTTGTTCTGCTGATGGTGTCCTTTGCAATACAGAAGCTTTCTAGTTTGATATAATCCCATTTCTTCATTTTTTCTTTTCTTTCCCTTGCCCAAGTAGATGTGCTTAGGAAAAAGTTGCTCATGTTTATATTTAAGAGATTTTTGCCTATGTTTTCTTCTATGAGCTCTATGATTTAATGAGTTACATTTAGGTCTTTGATCCATTACATTTACTTTTGTATATGGAGTTAGACAATAATCCAGTTTCATTCTCTTACATGTACTTGTACAGTTTTTCCAACACCCGTTGTTGAAGAGACTGTCATTTCCCCTTTGTATATCCATGGCTCCTTTATCGTATATTAATTGGCCATATAGTGTGGGTTTATATCTGGGGTGTCTATACTGTTCCATTGATCTGTGGGTCTGTTCTTGTGCCAGTATCAAACTATTTTGATTACTGTGGCTTTGTACTAGAGTTTGAAGTCAGGGAGCATAATGATCCCAGCTTTGTTCTTCCTTCTCAGGATTGCTTAAGCTATTTGAGGTCTTTTGTGGTTCCATATGAATTTTAGAACTATTTGTTCCAGTTCATTGAAGAATGCTGTTGATATTTTGATATGGATTGCATTGAATACATAAATTGCTTTAGGCAGGATGGCCATTTTCACAACACTAATTCTTCCTATTTATGAGCATGGGATTTATTTCCATTTATTGGTGTCTTCTTAATTTCTCTCAAGAGTGTCTTGTAGTTTTCAGGATATAGGTCTTTCACTGCCTTAGTTAGGTTTATTCACAGGCATTTTATTCTTTTTGATGCAATTGTAAATGGAGATGTTTTCCTGATTTCTCTTACTCCTAGTTCATCATTAGTATTTAGGAATGCAACAGATTCCTGTGTATTAATTTTGCATCCTGCAACTTTGCTGAATTCAGTTATTAGTTCTAGTAGTTTTTGGTGGATTCTTCAGGGTTTTCTATGTACAATATCATGTCATCTGCAAACAGTGACAGTTTAACTTCTTGCTTATCAATATGGATCCCTTTTATTTCTTTGTGTTGTCTGATGGCTGTGGTTAGGACATACAGTACTATGTTGAATAAGCATGGGAGAGTAGTCATCCTTGTCTTGCTCCTGACCTTAGAGGAAAAGCTTTCAGCTTTTCCCTGTTAAGTATGGCTGTGGGTTTGTCACATATGGTCTTTATTATGCTGAGATACTTGCCCTCTGTACCCATTTTGTTGAGTTTTTTAATCACGAATGGATGTTGAATTTAGTCAAATGCATTTTCAGCATCTATTGAGATGATCATGTGGTTTTCATCCTTATTCTTGTTAATGTGGTACATGATGTTGATGGATTTTTTTCATATTGTTCCATTCTTGCATCCCTGGAATAAATCCCACTTGGTCATGATGGATGACCTTTCTGATACATTTTTGGATTCTGTTTGTTAATATTTTGTTGAGTATTTTTACATCTATGTTCATCAGGGATATTGGTCTGTAGATTTTTTTTGTGTGTGGTGTCTTTGTCTGTGTTTGGTATTAGAGTGATACTGGCCTCATAGAATGAGTTTGGAAGTATTCCCTCCTCTTCTACTTTTTGGAAAACTTTAAGGAGGATGGGTAGTAGATCTTCTCTTAATGTTTGATAAAATTCAGTGGTGAAGCCATCTGATCTAAGGATTTTGTTCTTAGTTTTTTGATTACCAATTCAATTTCATTGCTCATAATTAGTGTGTTCAGATTTTCTGTTTCTTCCTGGGTCCATCTTAGAAGGTTGTATTTTTCTAGAAAGCTGTCCATTTCTTGTAGATTACTCAGTTTGTTTGCATATAATTTTTCATAGTATTCTCTGATAAATTTTTGTGTTTTTATGGTATCCACAGTGATTTTTCCTTTTTTGTTTCTTATTCTGTTATGTTTATGTACACTCTCTCTTTTTTTTTGGTAAGTCTGGCTAGGCATTTATCTACTTTTTTTATTTTCTCAAAGAACCCACTCCTGGTTTCATTGATTCTTCATATTGTTTTATTCTTCTCAATTTTATTTATTTCTGCTCTGATCTTTATTATGTCCCTCCTTCTACTGACTTTGGGCCTCATTTGTTTTTCTTTTTCTTGTTTCATTAATTGTTAGTTTACAATTTTCACTCCTGGGATTTTTCTTCTTCCTTGAGATAAATCTGTATTGCAATATAATTTCTTCTTAATACGGCCTTCACTGTGTCCCACAGATTTTACAGTGTTGAATTATTATTGTCATTTTTCTCCATATATTGCTTGGACTATTTTAATTTGGCCATTGATCCATTGATTATTTAAAGCATGTTGTTAAGTCTCTATGTGTTGTGGGATTTTTTTATTTCTTTGCATAATTTATTTCTAGTTTCATACCTTTGTGGTCTTAGAAGCTGGTTGGAACAATTTCAATCTTTTTGAATTTACTGAGGCACTTTTTGTGGCCTAGTATGTGATCTATTCTGGACAACATTCCAGGTACACTTGAGATAAATGTGTATCCTGCTGCTTTTAGGTGGAATGTTCTATAGATTTCTGTTACGTCCATCTGTTCTAATGTGTTGTTCAGTGCCTCTGCTTCCTTACTTATTTTCTGTCTGGTTTATCTGCCTTTTGGCTGGTTGTGCTACAACTACCTGTTTTCCACATGTGGCTGGAATCTCAATCGCTCCAAGTGTTCCATCAGTCTTTGCTTTCCAACTGCACCAATCTCCAGAGCACCATGTAATGTGGGTTCATGCTCCCTGAGCAGATCTTCAGGGCTGGGTGTTCAGCAATCCTGGACTTCTACTCCCTCCCTGCTCTGCTTTTTTGCTTCCTCCTACCTGTGGGCTGGGGTGGGAGGAGGGCTTGGGTCCCACCAGTTCACATCTTTGCTAGTCCACCCTTTTCTTTGAGGTCTTCCCTTTTCCCCAGATGTAAGCAGTCTGTTCTGCTGTCTTTGGGTCACTTTTTCAGGATTAATTGTATTTGTGGTATTTTTGTGTTTGATGTGATTTTGGAAGGTTTCTGCCTCCCTTCTCACACCACCATCTATTTACCTTTCCTCAATGTTCATTTTAACATATAAAATTAGTGAATATGTTTTGAAAATTCTTTGTAGGACGTAGTACTAATACATTACTTTTACTATTACTAGTTTACTTTCTACAAAAATTATTTTCAAGTAAAAATGAATCTTTGAGTGTACTAAGAAAGATGTTGCATAAAATGACAATCTATTAGAGAACATTTAGCAGATCTAAGACACAATTCTGCAATGTATTTCCTAAACCATTAAATCCTCAGGTTATACACACATATGTACATGCCCATCAATAATGCATTTTGACTGTTCTACAGGATACTAACACTGGACAGAAGAGAAATTAAAAACTCTATAAAAAAACTACCATGTAAAGCAGTTGTTCAAGTAGTAAAAGCATTTAAGCATATAATTATTTACAGCCTTTTTTTCATCCACTGACTTCAAGTAGAATAGCTGGTTTCTTTTTTTTTGGTACTTACTTGCTGTAGGGTTGTTTTAAAATAATAACAACTGTTAATATGTAAATAGAATTAAAAGAAACAAAAAGAATCCTAGAGAAATTTAAAAGTATATAAAACAAAAAATTGCATTATCAGATTGTAGACTATAGAATGAATAAAGAAGTTGTATGTATGTGTCTGTATATATATATATATACACATATACAGTTATATATATTATTATATATTGTTTAGATATATCTAGAAATATTATCTAGGAATTTTTTTGGCTTCTTTCAAATCTCTTTACACATTAACAATTACTATGGCTTTAAAACAACTCAGAAACAACTAAGTGCAAAAAAAACCCGGAAGAGCAAAAAGCATTCTACTATAAGTCAGAGGATAAAGAAAATGGCCACGGATAATTATACTCTAATGTCTTGAGCACTTGTTATAAATGTTACAAATGGTAATTTTTTATAGGGATTATAGTATCTATCTTGTGTGAGTCACAGGAAGGGATAACAGAAGAGTAAATAATTATCTCAAAAAAGATAAAGGAGAAGATCAAAATCCAGAAAGACAGGTCTTGAATTTGAGTCTCCTTTGCCCTCGGCATTTCTTTGTTAATCTGAAAGAGGTGGCTGCCAGACTGAGCTTTGCTTCTGACAGCATTACATCTAACAGCCTCAAGGATTTAAAGTAACAAAAGTTCAAACTCTGTGCAGAAGCCTGGCTTGCCTCAAGGATTTAAAGTAACAAAAGTTCAAACTCTGTGCAGAAGCCTGGCTTACATTTATTCCCCACAATTTATGTTGGAACACAAGAGGTTGTATCCTAGGAGTTAGGGTAAAACTAGTTAAAAAAAAAACAAAACTGTCCAGTATGAAGAATGCAGTCCAACCTAGAGGCACATTATCAGCTCAGTAAAACTCAATTCTTGAAACTGGAATAAAGTTATCTTGCATTGCTAGTGTCTGGAGTCACCTGGAGAAGGAAATGAAAATCCTTTCTGGGAGAAACTGTAAATATCCTTGGCCTTGAGCTATTCCCACATACAATCTGTAAAAAGTCATTTCATGACATATAATCAAAGATAAACTGGTAAACAAGGAAACAGGGTAAGCCAGACACTTGCCATTAAATAATTTATTTTCCTCATTAAGTGACTGCTATTAGGCAGTTCCATATTGTTTTGTTTCCTACAAGTCCAATTTGTGTCATCACTACTGAAATAATCTACCCTGCCTGGTACTGTGTATTAAAATGTTTAAATAAAATAGTTTGTTTGGGGATTAAAGTACATTTATGTTATTATATAAGAGGCTTAGCATCCAGGCAAACTCCTTGTTGGAGTTTTAGGATGGATGGGCAGTGCTTGTATTTACAGGTTATAACCCATTTAGGAAGTTATTCTTCATGTCAATTGGAATTTAAAAGAAGCCTTCCTCTTGTCACAATTTACAGAAACTGCAAACTCAGTGTAAAGAGAACAGAACATGCAATTTGAGGATAAGTCTTATGCATCAATAAACAGAGAGAGACCAGTAAGAATTTATCTGCACATACTAAGAAGAAATACAGTTCTTAAAAATCACATGTAAGATATTTCAGAGAATGAAGAAAAATATTTATATTTTACTGAGAAGAGTATAAGGACTCTGATGTAAGAAAACCATAATCTAGCGAAATGGGAAAGAACAAACACAGTGAAATTAGAAAAGAAAATCAAAGCCTGGAGTTCACAAGGACTCCAGACTAGACAAGAGAAAATTCCCTAGTAATAGTGGGCATTTCTTACAAAATGTTATTGAGTATTATAAGTTCATATCTTTAATTTAATTTTCATAATGTTCTTAGAATTATTATCAATATTAAATTACTTCAGGGCAAACACAAGAAACTTGCAATAATGCATTTCTATTATCACCCATCCTTTATATGTTTGCTTTCATATAGTACATATATATATATATATATATATATACACATTATAAACCCATACAGTATAATCAACGAAGCTATCAAGAGTAAATGAGGATACACCTCAAAATAAAAAACACAAACAACCCAATTAAAAAATGGCTAAAGGACTTGAATTTTTCCAAAGAAAGCATACACATGGCTAACAGGCATATGAAAAACTATTTAATATCACTAGGGAAATTCAAATCAAAACCACAATGAGATAACATCTCATACTCATTAAGGTGGCTACTATAAGAAATGAAAAACAGAAAATAATAAGTATTAGCTAGGAAATGGAGAAAATGGAATCTTTGTGCACTGTTGGTGGGAATGTAAAATGGCACAGCCAGTATGGAAAAATGTATGACCCTTACTAAATATATATATATGTATATATAATTACCATATGACCTAGCAATTCCACTTCTGGGTATATATAAAAATAGTTGGAACTAGAGCCCTGGAGAGGTATTTGTACACCCATGTTCATAGCAGCATTATATATTAATTGCAAAGTGGTGGAAAATGAAGAGTTCATTGACAGAAAAATGGATAAATAAAATACGGTATTTATATATAGAGTATTATTTAGCTTTAAAATGAAAGGACATTCTGACACATGCTACAACATGGATGAACGATGAACTTTGAGGATGTATGTTGTGACATAAGACAGCTCACAAAAGGACAGATATCATATGATTCCACTTATATGAGTTACCTAGAATAGTTAAATGCAGAGACAGAAAATGGAATAGCATAATGGAGAGTTATTATTGTTTAATGAGAACAGATTTTTAGTTTTACAAGATGAAAGGGCTCTGGAGATGCATGGTGGTAATGGTTGTACAACAGTATGGATATACTTAACGCCACTGAATTGTACACTTAAAATGGATAAGCTGCTAAATTTTATGTTACATGTATTTCACTACATTTTTTTTTAAAAAAAGGAAATAAGCCCACCAGTGAAGATTAAATTTGGGATTTTACAAAAGGTGAGTATCTGCTCTGATGCAACCTGATGTAGAAAACATTCAATTCTCTGCTGCCAGTTAGTAACCACGAGTCAGGCCAGGTGACACTGTAAGAGATTTACTTATCAACACTTAAAGCTTGTTGTTCCATTAGCTGGAAAAACTTCTCACTCATAATGCTTTCTCTATTAGAATGCCTTGGTACCGAAATATTTTTAATTGACTACTAAAGAAGTTAAACATGTGTCAGAACACTTCTCACTGGAATATTTTTCCAGCTTTTGGAATCTACCCATTTATGCTTTTGTCTCTAGTCTTGTCAAGGTGACTATACTTCATTCAATTAAAAATATGTTTCTAATTCAAATCTTAGAAAGACATATTTTACAGAACTAATATATTCAAGAAAAATTTAAAAATAGAAAATTCCACAAATTATTTATAGATACATCTCTGTAACTTTTAATAATTCTTTTAATCATGTCATCATCTTGTATTATTGAAATAACTCCTGGCATTTTTGAAAGTTAATTAAGAAAACCAATTCATAGTAAAATGGTATGACTATTATTTCCTTCTGGAAAATAGTGACAAAGGAAAAATATTATATTCTTATTCTCAGATTAAAAAAATGAAATTTAATCTAATTTTATCATTTTTATTACCAGAACTTTAAATAACATTATTTAAATCATACAAATCAGTGATAAAGAGTAAAACTAATGCATCTTTTCTGTCCCATTTTGTAATCTTGCTTTCAAAATTGGTCACAGCTTAAGCAATGGAAGATGATTAAACAGTGAGTCTTAGAAGCCACACAGCATTAAAGTGACTGTTGGACTGAGCCATTTTGGAATAGCCTCAATAATATCAATAAATAAAATGTATACATTAGTTAACTATGAATGTAATTTTTATCTGCTAAGAGAATGATTCCAAAATCCTGTAAGAACAAATACAAAATTTAAAAAGCAACGTATTTTTCATGAAAAAAAAATTTACTGAACTTCTTCCAAGTACAAAATAATATAAATCTTTTTCACTTACTGAACTTTTTATTAAAAGCTCTTGGAGGTAGCTTATTTTCCTTTCACTCAGACATTCTCATTTCTCTGGGGCCTTTTCTTCCTCTATTATATAACTATATATCCTAGGAACTTAATAGAAGTTTCATTATTTCAAGTTGTAGTAAACAAATCTTTAACTATTTAAGCTACTATTCTCCTAAGAATAAAAGTATTTAAATAGCTGGAATAATAATAAAATAACTTAATGTTCAGCATATAAATCAGTAATTCACAACTTATTTTGTATCCTGGACTCTTGATAATCTGAAAAAACTATGATTTTTCTTCCGAGAATGTGTGTATGCACAGATATGACACAAACGGAAACCCAAATGTACATATCCACATAGCATTTCAGGAGGGTGCTAAACTCCCAGAGCCTTAAATATGGTCTGGAGGTTAATAACTTCTCATAAATTAGAAATATTGATCTTCCTACTTACATGCACATAAATCTCTACATCCAATTTATTTAATAATAAACAGAACGTGAGATTATATGTTAAATGGAAAAGATATAAGATACAAATAACATTATTTATATACTTCTTTGGGCAATTTGGACATGTGTTTGGCTTATCCTATTATGAAACAGTACTAAATTTATGCTATTAACTAGAAACAAGTATAAGAACTTTGTAACTATATTCTGTCTACTTATTTAACTTATTTAGGAAATATTTAGTTTAGTCCTATTCTAGAGAGACAGGAATGAACAAAACAAACCTAGCCACTGATGTCATGACCTTTGAATTAGAGCAAAGAGAATGTTAATTAGCAGGTAAATAACTGGATAAATTAGTAAGACTGTTTTTTAATTACATACTCTATAAATAAAAGAAGGATGTGATAGAAAATGACTGGGGTGGAATTTATTTTAGATAAAGTGATTTGGGACAGGTTTTTTTAGATGAGATCTAAGATTTGATGGGTGGGAAAGCCAGTTATGATAATGTGATGCAATAAAAATATGTATTTTGTCCCTGGCTCCTGGCCAGAGCTCCTAAAATCTTTGTAATTTCTTAAGCAACAAAGATGCTAGGAGTACTTTTTGTTCTCTTATTTGATCTTTAACCCCACTTCTGACACAGAGATTCTAAATCCCTTAGACTTGTCTGGGTAATGGGAGCACCTTTTGCTCTGCTGAAACAACCATTGAACTTCTAGATAGCTTCCGGATGGAGGCAGTCACCAGAAAGACCAAGGCAAGTTTAGAAGTCTGGAACTTTCAGCCTCACCTCCCATCCTTAGAGAGGAGATGGGCTGGATTAACTGATCAAGCCTATGTGATGAAGCTTTCATAAAAATCCCGGATCTACAGTGTTCAGAGAGCTCTGGTTTAGTGGACTCATCTACATGACAGGTGGGTGGCTCACCCCATTGCCACTGGGATAAAAGCTCCTGTGCTCAGGACCCTTCTGGGCCTCATGCTTTGTATCTCTCCATCTGTCTATTCATTTGCATCCTTTAAAATATCCTTTGTAATAGATCGACAATAGTAAGTAAACTGTTTTCCTGGATTCTGTGAGCCACTCTAACAAATTATGGAACCTGAAAATGAGTCACAGGAACCCTGATTTATAAGCACAGGTGCCAACCTGGACCTGAGGCAGGCACCTGAAGTTGGGTGCAATCTGGTGCAAGGGAACCCTTAACCTGTGGGGTCTGCACTAATTTCAGGTAGATAGTGTTAAAACTTAATCAAATTATAGGACACCCAGATGGTGTCATAAGATCAATGAGAAAAAAAATACAAACACACCTTGTGTCAGAAGTGCTGTGTGAATGTGAGAGTAAAGGAAAACACACGAATTTTTCCCAGACCCCAGTCATTCACAGATATTGCAGAAGAATCCCCAGGAAGATAAGGCAGACAAGGACCTTGAAGTGGGGATGAGTCCCGCCCCTCTCAGTTACAGAAAGAAAGCTGATATGAACGCACATGGTCACCATGGGAACATAAGGTCCAGGTGCGGCCAGGGATAGAGACATAAGTCAGATCATAAGGTATCATTATAAAGAGATTGCTGCTTGAGAATCTAAACTATGTAATAATAAAAGAATTGGGCTGTTTGCAGTGGGGCCTGAGGTTAAAAGGTCTCTCTATACTGAGTTTTCACCATGAACCATGTGCAAAGTCCAAATACTCAGAAACAGAGGGAACTGACTGGCTAAGCAAGGAAAATGGACTGGGCACAAGTGAGAACATAAGACACAGTGGATTCTAAACCATGCCACAAATGGAGGAAACAACATGAGTGGCATGTGCCCAGATCTACCTGAGTCCTGCCAACACTTTGTTTCCAGTTTTAATTATCATGGTTCCTAATAAGAGAAAATATTTGCTTCCCTGATTTAAAAGTCAATAAATATGAAAGGAAGGACAGAGGGCACCAGACAGGTAGGAAGGGAAAGGGTTGGGCATGGGCTGAAGAGACAATAAGAAAGGTTAAGAAGAAACTTCCAGAGAAATAGCAAACTACGAAAAAGGTTTGCATGGCACCAAGAAAAAGCAATATTATTGAAATAGAGAGCCAAATTATTAATTAAACAGTAAACACATCTCAGAAGAACAACAAAAACTGGAGGTAGAGTATTTAGGAGATAAAAATAAATAATTTGAGAGAAAATACTAAGAAAAGAGATTTACATCATAGTTTAAAATGAATAGCTTCAACATTCACCAAGCTGCAGTGGACTGCAGATTACCAACACACAGTGAACAAATTCATAAGCATCCTTAGTGTGAACTGAGAAGATGGAGAAGAGAAAAACTACTATGCATTAATCACATACTTTAGAACAGATATTTTGCACTGTTGCTTGGTTAAAAACACATATCTAGAGATGGATTTACTAGCTGTGTGACCTTGGACAATTGGTTTTCACTCTGTATTTCCATTTCCTCACTAGAGTTCCTATCTTGTATCCTAAACTTCAGTGAAGTTGAACTGTATTTATCATGGTACCCCAGTACACAGTCAGTACTCCATAAATGTTAGCTATTACTATTATTTTTCTTAATCTTCACAATAACTCTGTAAGGTAAGTCATATCATTTTTGTTTTGTAGATGAGGAAAAAGGGGTTCAGGAAAGTTGGGCTGACTGGTTGAAAATTACACTGGTACATGGTAGCTCAAAGATTAATAATATCTAGGCATTCCAGTTCTACAGCCCATGGTTTTCCCACTTAGCTTGCACCCTAACAGAAAGCTACATACAGCATCTCTGTTACACTGAGTTAGTAGGTGGATACAGTTCCAAGATGAGATCAAATTTTTCACTCAAAGAAAACTGCCAAGAATTGCTGCAAGTGGCATCTCCACATGCCAGAACGTAAGCTTAGGAGGTGCACAGCTCTGTTTTAGAACCTGAGGGAGGGGGATACAAAGTAATCACAAATTCAAAGCTAAGTTTGGAGGGAAGAGAGGAATTGCTCTCTTCCAAGAGGCATGACTGCACTTAAGAGTCTGTCTTTATAGTCCTTAAAATTTTGTCAAAATCTCATGAGGATATTTACCTCTCAGGGACAAACAAACATTGACCCATTCTCTGAGAGCATGTTAAAATTTCTCCAACTCTCAAAGGAAACTTCTTTGAGATTTTGAATTCTCAAAGCTCTTTACATCAGAGCTTTAAATCAGAATGAGAAAATGTGTTATGAATTTCATACCCTAATTCATTAACTCCCACTCTTTAATAGAAGAAAGATTTTTTCAAGTTTTTGAAAGTATCTGGATAACTAAGCAGGGCCCTGACAATTTTACTTTGCATTTGTACTTGTGTATCAGGAAATTTTGAGGAAAAAAAAAATCTCTACAAGACTCTTGGGAGGTCAGTTATATATAATTTTCTTTAAAAAAAGTAAAACTTCAACATGGCCAAAGTAACCTCAAGAATTATTAATAGAGGAGATAATCACACTTCCTAAAAATTGAGGCACATGATCACAAAATAAATTCTGAAATGAAGAAGTCAGAAATCATATGGCTCTAATAACATTTGGCTGGGGATTTAGCACAGAAGGAAGTCAAAGAACAAAACCATCAAAATGGCAATTAACTTTGTATAAAATGTTAATTGCCCAATTAGTTAAATGTAGAAACCATTCTGCAAATTTTATCATGATTTAAAAAATCAAAGTCAGTCATCAAATCCAGCAAGGTGGCAGGCTGCTTCTGGCACAACAGCAAAAAGCTGCAGACAGAGCATTAGATCACGAAACATCAATCATGGTGAAAATACACAAATATACACATGTTTTCATGGCTACAAGAATTGAACAGAGACACTACAGCCCAAATGCTTTCACTTTTTAGGGATGGTGGTGGAAAGAGAAAGAAATCTTTTAAACATCCACTCTGAACTAAATGATCTTAGACTCTTTAAATATATTATTTTATACATGTTGGATATTTGAAAGTTTTAATGGAAAGAGAACCTACATCAAACAGATTTCTTCAAAGAAATAAGATTCATTAAACATGTAATTATTAAATTCAGTAGCGATTATATGATAATTTCCATCTTAGCTGTAAAAGGTTACATTTTTATCTTGAAATGTTGGTTGACTACTTTGGGTATGAGCTAAAACATTAATTTCTGAAAAAGACTGCATTTCTGGCAGTTGATTAGAAAGGAAAAAAAAAGAGAGAAGAGACAGCTAACTACAAGAAGGTCCCCAAACTTTGCTCTAGGATATTAATCCAAATAATCATTTACAGGAATTTAATTTTTAATAGGCTATACAGAATAAACCTGATTTTCTAGTATACCTGTTTCACTGGATTTTGTTAGCTGAAACTTCAGTACAAGATGAACAAGCTGATCTTTGTGCTCCACTTCCAATATCACATTCATATATTTTCTAATACGAATGGATCTGTTGTCTTTTTCTTCTACACTGAAATATAAATTGCTATCTCTATTTTCTCACAATAAAATATTTCTAAAAGCAAAGCACAGTCTATAAAATTCAAATAATTCTGTTATGTTTACTTTTAGATAACACCCCCACTCAATATATAAGTTAAGAAATCCTATGATTTCCCAGCATCCAACCCTAGATTCATTCTGGACTAAGACTTCAGATACATAAACAGGTTTCTGAAAGTCTCACCTTCATTGTACAATAATTAATTTGGCATGGATAAATAGAAAAGAGAGGAATCACAGACATAGCCTAGAACTGTCATGAGCAAAATTAACTCGCCTTCTGTATGTGTGATGCCAGCATAAGTGGACAGGGTAAGTCCATTCACTTGTGCCTTGCCAAGTACTGCTTTACATTGAAAATAGTGCACTATTCCTTTCTGGTTAATAAGCCTAATGCAGCCTTTAAGACTCTACTGGTGTAGACTTCTCTGCTTTTGTTTATTCTCTCCACTATGATTCCACATCATTTTAAATAAGCTTCTACCAAAATAACTATGATTTTTCTAACAATTATTTAAGTCAAAAACAATTTTTTCCCCTCAACTATGATACCTGGGGATAAAGATTATCTCTGGTGACTAGCAAAGATAGTGGCATATCTTGTAACCAAGAATGATTTTTTTTTAACCATACAAGGGATGTTAAGTCTCAAATGAGCAGTAGTTTCTGAAATTATTTTGAGCCTTATATAAGGTCATGTTTCCTTGCGAAGAGGAAAAATACCTTTTAATTTGGCTTTAATTAGTTATTTCTTCCCCTTCTCTGAACTACTGCATATACCTTTCAGTTGTCTTAGATTATTAGGCCATCTCTTTTGTGCAAAACCAAGATGATAAGAAAGTGTGTAGGATTATTCATGAGCTAATTTACCAAACCACAAACAGTAAATTTCCTATATCAAAGATCTGAAAACCCATCAAATGTGACAGAACATGAAACATAGCACTAAATAATTGTGAGAGTCAAATATTGTGAGACATAAATAGCTATTTTATTTGTCCCATGAAAACACAAATGTCTCAAATCTGTTTTGCTTTTTTTTCCAAGGTGGAGGACTTAAAAGCAAACCTACTCAATATGTATGACCTTAAGAATACAATTTACTTCAGCACATCAGATTGTGCTTTCCTCTCTCAACTCTAAAACAATTGTCCAGGATATCTCTACTGAGAAATAGCCTCTGTCCTGGTCTCTATCCCCATTTTCGAACCTTCATTTCCATGTGCCATGCCCAGTCTCTTAGAACTTGCCCTTCCAATTGTAAATGAAATCAATAGGATATATCTGTCTAGGGCAATTATTTGGAACAATAATTAATCAGATTTGTGGCACAATCCACTATCAAAACTCCAAACATAGACTATAAAGCAAAACTGGATTTGGGATCTGGACTAGTTTGAGCAGCCAAGACCAGAGTCTGGAGTAAAGCAGTGTCAGAGGAAAGGAAATGAAATCAGGGTCACTGAGGATCAGTGTTGCGTGTTCTAAGCAAGTTCAATGATGCAGGAAATCGTAGTGAGCAGTAAGAAAAGTAATAATAAAATACGTCAGTCTCAAGCTCCTGAAACACATAAATGCCTGGGAATATTAGTTAAATTTCTGTTCCTAAGATTTTCTCCTCATACGATTAACTCATTGTCTGTATCTCAAACTCTATAAATTAATTACAGAATGATTATATAATTTATATTCCTTTGTACAGATGAGGAAAATGAGACACAAAGAAGCTATGTAACTTATTCTAAACTAATGTCTACCTAATGTTTAAGTTCTGATTTAAACACAGTAAGAAGTTCCCAGAACCTGAGCAATTTGTCATTATGCCTGTTATAACTGGTCTAAATAGTACAAATCTATTCTCATGTATTCCTCCTGTAATTGATATGTAAGTTTGGCAACAGGTCCCTGGAGAAATACGAATATTGCCTTATGGCAAAAAGAGGGGAAGAGAGTTTGGAGGTGGGGAGAGAATTAGATGTAATTAAAAGGACTTTCAAAACCTACCTACTTGGTGGAATCAGTCCGAAGGCATAACTGATTCTGTTTCTTAATGGAGAAGCGGTATGACTGTGCCAACTTTGCCACCAACAGACCTGGGTTCAAAATAAGGATATTTCAGTTCCTTGAGATCCAAGGAAAACAATAACTTTTAAAATTCACTTTCCTGAATTGCAAGAAGTTAATATATCAGCTACCTTTTAGAATGGGAAAGGTAGATTGAAAATTTATGTCAAATATTTTGTGAATTCAATTCTTTCAAAAAATAATTATGTTTCTTCCTTCGAAGTTGTTCTCTTCATAATAGTTCCATGAAGAGAAGTGATAAATTGTCTTAACACGAACTCAAATTTTCTTTAACATTCAAAGATGGTAACATAGGTGAAAGAGGGCAATGCAAAAAAGTGGTCACAATTTTCTTAAATTCCACTGCTTTAATGTTCAAGAACCAATAAGGAATAGCATTTTACCTGAGTGCCAATTTATTCTCAACAGAAAACGGATGTAATTATCACTTACATTTAGGCAGCTATGGAATAGAACTCAGACCTTAAACAAACCTTAGAGTCACTGCCCTACTTGCACAGCTGAGGATGTTGAAGCCAGAGAGGTTAAGAGACTTTCTCAGTCTTACAGCTGATTAGTGATAGAGCCAGGATTTGACATTTTTGTGTGTCAAGAATATACACCAAGAATAACATATTTGGTACAACAATAACCGGAACAGAAGAGGAGGGATGACAATATGTGAAGAAGAACACAAAGCAAGTACAAATTTAAAAAGCAATTTCCTTTTCAATATGGAAACTTTTAGAGTGGAGTAAGAATGCTCATGTTTTCCAAGAAGCAAAGTCTTAGTAAACGTTATTTTATTCGTAAACGTTCTGTAGTTCTGCTTCAATCAATTTACATATAGAAATAATACAGTAATATGTACGTTAATTTGAAAGAAATGAATCAAAGTAGTAGCTAAACAAAGTGGAAGAGTGTTAATCTGACAGATCTATTTATAATACATTTAAACATGAAGAAAGAAGGGCGGGAGAGAGAGAGAGAAAGGGAAAGAATATTGCCATGGGTGTGGATAAGTTATTTCTCTGAACTACTAACACTTCCAAAAATACAGTACAAAGAGAAGTGATAAATTGTCTTAACACGAACTCCATGAGTGCCATGGTTCAGAGAGCTCCATAGTCAGGAGGTCAAACCCTTTCAGAGACAGTTGTCCCTAGTTGTCCTTTACATCCAGCTTAAAATCAACACCCCTACGTGATATTTACTTTCCCCTAACACGTGAACACTCCAAGGCTTTAAGCCTTTTACAATTAACCTTAAAATTCCCTACAGAGACATGATGGTCTGGTTTGTCTAAATACAGGAGACACCAAAACCTTTCTATTCAATATGCAATCAGCAATATATTTTATTTTTAGGGTGAAACTGAATATAGTAAACATGTACATCACTGATAACTTCTTTGGTTATGTTTAAAGAACAGGATAAACACATAGATTCTGTATACTGAGCAGCTGCAGAACACAAAAAAGAAGCTCTGTGTGGAAGATAGATAGAAGGTTAACATGAGCATCCTTCTGAATATGCTTGTTCATATGACACATTCAGTCCATGGAAACGTGAAGTCCTGAGTTTCTGTTTTACATTCCTTTCTAAGCTGACTTCTAAGAAACACATTCATGCACTGTTCTCTGTAAACACTTTGTATTCCATTCCTAGAAGGAAGATAATATTTCACTTGCCTCAATCTCTGCAAATGCCTCCCCTAAAGAACCAGAGAATTTGCTTATATTTAACATGTACTTTCCCATTAAAAGGGGAATTATACCTTTAAAACTGAAAAACATACAGGGATTCAGGAAGAAAGCATGTAGGTTACCTTAAAAAGCTATAAATACTTTACAATTACACATTTTTATCACTTGTAAATGAGTTGTTACATTAAGTCAGTAAAATTTATGAACATAGAAGAATAGGAACAACCACTGGGAGTCTACAGTTTAAATAAAAAATACATAGTTTGCTTGTTGGAATAGCAGTGATCATGAATGTATTTATCAGATATGTAAATGTTATTACTGAAAATGATAGATGCCATTCCACAGCAGTTTGGTGGGGAATTATGCAAGAAGGATATTGGTAATAGTCTCTAGTGAATGTCAGAATTGCCCTTCACCAAAGTTTTTCTCAACACTATTTAACTAGTATTGGTTTATGATATTTGAGCCACTGGGCAGGAGACTTTTAGAAGATCTAACATCTTGTTGAAGAATAAGCTGATGTAACTATTATTTAAAATGGACTACTTGACCTTTATAGGGGTCTTCTAAAGAGTAATAAAAGTAAAAAAAAAAAACATAAAGCATGCAATTAGATTATTTTTTCTGTTTTAAAGGAGGCTTGAATATTCTCTTTATGAGGAAAATTATTTAAGCCAAAGAGAAGTATAATGTTATCATCTTTATTTTAATAACCAATAAGGATTTAGCTAGAGAGAAAGCTACTTGTCCCTAAAAATAAATTTGGTTGTCAAAATAGTAACAATTTCTCAGGGCTAAAATGTATCTTATAGTCATTTAATATAACAGATTAGTTTTACAGACAAACTGAGAATGGGAGAGTTAAGATTTGCTGACTTAGGCTGTAGCTACATGAATATATCATGTCACAAAGAATAAAATGTACTTCTAATTCTGATCATGCTTTTCTACCATTTTCAGAGTGTGCTGTCATATTTCTGAAGCCAGCTGTATATTTAATCTGCAGAGTTTGGACCAGAAGTTATTTTTCTCCATTTTTTAATTTCTAGAAATAAAAATGTGATTTGAAATTAGATGGACAAAATTTTACCTATACTTTTCTTGATTTATGCAAATAGGTAACCCTTCAAATACCTATCAAAATGAAGACTGAGTTATTTTAAAGAGTTCTTTCTTAATGTCTTTTTCTTCCAAATAGCATTCATTTTTATAATTGCCAGTTAAAAATGGATGTAAAAAAGTCACACATACACCACTTTCTTGGCTGCAATTTTCAAATGAATTGGTTCCATAAAAATCACTCCAAAAATGACTATATTCTTACAAATCAGCCTACATATAGTTTTAGAACTTTTTGAATCATTATCTGTCTCTTCACTGGCTCACATCTGGAAAGACATTTAGAGCATCTTCCTCTTATTAAACCTTTACTCTTTAGGAATTTCAGTCTCCTCTGTGTGGAATTACAGTGATTAATGGCTTCATTCTGACAGGACCCTCAATCACAATGAAACTAAGTTCATTACCTGTAAGACTGTGCTCTAAATTTTCAAATCAGTCAGAAATAGAATTAAATAATCTTTCAAACAAACTTTACTCAAATAAATAAAGCTTTACTTGCAAAATTATCTTTTATATAAAAATAACATTATATGATATCCAAAATCTAGTGGGACATCAGCCAATACTACGGTAGCTAAGCTACTTTGTGTTCTACTAAAAGAATGGCACTTAGAATAATAAATTCTGGTTCCAAATAAAAATTTTGCACTTGCAATGTTTTGACCACTACAATTCCTTTGCTGTCTATAAATTTCAAGTTCCTTTATAAAAAGTTATAATCAGGTTTCTTTATAAAATTGTAACATAAGATTTGCAATTAAATGATGTAATTAATACAATATAAAAGTCTCCAAACTATATAAAAACTGTCTCATAAATAGCAGTTACACTAAATAAAACCACATTAACCAGTAAAGATCACATAATGTATATGAAATTATTCATTCATAAATGTCTAAAATGCTGTCTTCATGGGGTTAACCTATAGAAAAATTCTCAATAAATAATAATAGTTACAAACTAATGAGATAATAACTCACATCTATGGTATAAAAATTTGTACAAGATACGAGGTGTGGGTAAAATTGAAGTATTTCCAGAATCTCTCGCCCAGCTTTAGTGCATCTCCAGACAATAGGTGTTTCCAGGGGGTGGAGAGGAATAGTCTATCTCCATGTGAATATGTAATTATAAAGACAAGCGAGGGCTTATCTGGACCAGAGAGGTTGTGTGGGGCCCTCTTCTTCTGCAGCCTGGTTGCAAGAGACACAGGGGAGCAGAAGTGAATGACTGCTTGTAAGAAATAAACTTTATTTCTCCCTTTGATTTCAGTTTCAAAGGTATTTGCCTGGGATTTTAGCCCATGAGTTACACAAGGTTAGGAATAATTATGAGAAGACCTATATGTAGATGAGAAAAAAAGTTAAAACAAAGAAAAGAAAAGGCACAGATGAAGAGTAGATATGTTCACTGTAGTAAAAGAGAGCAAAAGGAAGTAGAGGCAAAATCCCATAACCCTTTGAAATGAATAGGGGACTATCAGGCACTGAGAGTTGGCACTTACATGCCAAAAAGCTATTGTCAGGTTGGAGCAATGTGATAGATACTGATTAGCTCTGTCATGATAGGACCACAAAGAGAGAGATGGCCAAATATACACCTGTATGATGTGGAAGGGGGTGAGGAAATCAGTGTCTTAATGTATTTGTGTGGCTGGACATTCAGTGTGGCTCCCTGGACATGATGAACAGCTTCCCCTGGGATCTGCTGAACAACCTGCAAACCAGTAAGAGAGTCCTTCTGAAACTGAATCTACCAGAACCTTGATCTTGGACTTCTAAACTTCCAAACTGTGAGAAAATTAATTTCTGTTATTTAAACCATCTAGTCTATAGCATTTTACATGACAACTTCAGGAAACTAACACATATGGAAATAGAGTCATCTAAGGATATGCATCCAATGAAGATTTTGGTTGCTTAGCAGGAAAAATAAGCAAACAAATAAACAAAAATATTCTCAGCTGTTGGGAGAGGGTAAGCGAATATGAATGTGTGTAGAAGAAAGCAGCTTTCATTAATTCTGCCTCCTTGTAACTATATGAAGCAGCTATGCTTATGTTAATTTTTAGCTTCTTTTTACCTGATATCCTCCATGAAGATTACTGTTGGTTGATACCTCACTTTCAAATTTAAATTCAGCTAGCAATGTAAATGAATAGATATCATCTTGCCAATATTCTCCCTGTTACCAAAGGGAAACTGAAGGAAAGAGAAGGAAAGAGCATAATTCTAATCTTTTAAAAGTATCAGAGTATTAAAAATATTTTAAAAGTATTACTTTTAAAAGTAACCTTCTGTTGAATAGTAATTTTTTTTTAGGAAGAGAGTTCGTATCTATGGAATTATTCTAGCAAGATGTCCCTATTCACAATTGCTTATGGAAAATAAACGTGGGATAGAGGGATTTTGGGGTATGACTTCCTTGAAAATTTCATATAAAATGTGACTATATGAGGTATATAATGGAGATGCTTCATAAATTAAAACTGTCCATGTATTTCATAAATAAAGAAGGACCTGTAGAATGTCTCTGAATGTCCTGAACTTTTCCTCTTTAGCCTATGTCTCTTGATTGTTTGTGTCTTTGAAATCATCAGGGAAATCTAATAGTAGATAAAATCTTTTTGTGTGAATCTGATTTGACAAACTGATCTTGTGTAATTCCTCACCCCATATTCTTTCACCATCTTCTTTTCCCACTGTATGATCCATGAGACAGAACTCTATAGCCTTGCATATACACCTTTTGGTTGGCCAAGGGATGCTACTGACAAGATTTTGGAGCACAGGGCTAGGGAAAGATTGGGTAGTGGTACCCACACCTGCCAATGCCATTGTCTCCTGGCCTTGCTGTGGGTCTGACAGTGGCTGCGTTCTAAGGTACCAGCTCTGTGCATGGCGACCTCTAACATGGTTAATTTCCAGGCCTCATTATCTTTTCCCTCCTCTTGTTCAGAAGGGCTGGGTGAGGTAACAGTTTCCTGATGCAGTTAATCTGTGGCTGCCTCACATTTCGACTGGACACTTTATCCTGCTTAAACCTACGTAAATTGCTCTACATCAAATATTTGAATGTGAACTCTGTTTCTTGTCAGAACCCCAACTCCATCAATGAAGTTTTCTACCAATTCAAGACTTCTTCCAAATAATATTATTTTCTTTAGTCTGTCTAAATTCCATCTAGACTAAAATTTCCTTTAGAGGGAAGAATTTTAGTTTATGCTTTAGCAAAGATTTCAACCTTTTTATTTTCAAATAATTACATCCAGCTATGAGAAAACTCACTTAAACTAAGTTCTTGGAAAATAAGAGTAAACCTAGGATACATGGAACTATAGATAATGAAGCTAGTTAAGCCTGGGGTGGGGGGCTCTGGTTTCCTCAGAGGAATTTTTCTTCCCATTCTTTTTATAATTTTATACTTTTGTAAAAAAACAACCCTAAACTACTTCAATTTTCTGGACTCACAGAGTCATATATTATTAGAACTGCATGGGTTCTTAGAGACAATCCTGTTAACTCCTTGGCATCCAAGGAAACTGACCAGGATTGAGAAGTGATTTGCTAACTTCTGTAGCCCATGATCAGCAAAGCCAGGTCTAGTTCCCTTTTATCCAACATACCATTTACATCAATGGGAGAAAAATCATGCAAATTCCTAGCTATAAGTTACACTATACATAAAATTGTTATACCCTATCTTACAGGGTATTGACCTGATTATATGGAATAGTAAATATAAAGGATGGAGACTATACCTGGTATTTAGGAAGTCATCAAAAATTGTTGTTGCCATAATAACACAGTGAAACCTCTGCAAGTATAGGGCATTGTACTGGCTCAATTTATTAGTTATTTGACATTAAAGTATGATCATTAAAACATGAGGTTCTTAGAATATGTGAAATAAATCAAAGAGACACTTTTTGCCCCCCCACAAAGCTTGCAAGGTTTTCATAGTATTTGCATGTTTTAAATATATGGCAGAATCCTAAAATTCTGGTATAGGCTATAGAAACAACTAGGCTCTCAGCAAGGAAGAACAGTAAATTGTGTGAAGAAACTATGAGGATGCCTAATATAAGCTGAATGTTGCATCATGTGAAGAAACTATGAGGATGCCTAATATAAGCTGAATGTTGCATCATGATTAGGAATTGGGAAGACATAAAGGAGAAAAATAGACATTTAAGGTAAGAGGATATAGAAAAAGACTGAATTTTGTTCATCCACCTGTCCAAACATTTATTCATGCCACAGACATTATGTACCTATGACATGATACTGACAGTTCTAAGTAGGAAAACTTATCAGTGAACAAGACAAAATCCTTCCATTATAGAACCATATTTTATGGAGGAATCTGCCAATAAATAAACAAATATATACAAGATAAGAATCACTATAGAGAAAATAACAGTGTAAGAGCATATGAAATATGTCGGGTGGCTTGTCATACTACACTGGGTGATCAGAGGTTGCCTCATTGATTCAGCTCCATTTGAGTAGAGCTGGAAGAAGTGAGAGAGGGATCCACAGATTTTCTGCAAGAAGACTGTGACAGTAGCAAAAGGCTCCAGCCCTGGGGATCAATTCTGTGTTGTCCTGAGCACTGTTCCAAGGAGCTTAGGATAGAACTAATTATTTCTAATCTCTCAGTGGGTTTCATAGGGCATAATTCTCTTTATTTTAATTCCCTGACTGCTTTTGTTCATTTTTTAAACGCTTTGAGTAGTTTCTATTTTATTCCTTCAATCTTGGCTGATAACAATATTTGGAGGCAGAACTGCAGACCCACAAAGATGAAAATATAAGATCAGATATCTGACCAGTTATACATATTAGATTACTGAGAAGACATTGGCATTGGTACAATATGGCATACAGTAGGTCATTTTTAGGAAATGACAAAAGAAAGGCAAATGGTTATTTAACCAATTAGCTTGTGATCATGTGGAATAAAGTACATAATGAAGGCAATGCTTTGGAGACTCAATTCCACCTATGAGAATCTATAATGAAGCCAAAATGAATATAAGGGTTAGGGTGGTGGGTAAATGACTAATTCTGACATCACTGGGATCTTGTAGAAAATAAACAAAAAGCTCAGATTTAGTTCTCTGTTCAAAAGGCATGATTAGAAGGTAAGAAATTTTTTATTATCATGCTAAACAGAATATTACTGAACTTTTGAGGGATCACATATTTGAAAATCAGCTGAAAATTATAGCTGGATTCTATATGTTGTTGTATTACAATTTAAGTTAAAATAATAACATCACCAAATGTTCTATTTGAAATTCAGAGACATATAAGGAAAGAGTAAGATCTTGAAAATAGAAATGGAAAGAAAATAAGTAAATCTGAATATCGTGAGTGAAAATTTCTGAGTCCTCTGTCAGCAGGAGCAATCATTCTCTTCTATGTGATGACTTGAAGTTGGTACCCAGCTTAAGGACAATTCTCTTCATTTCCCAAGATCATCACCCCCACTGCCTCCATGTTATAAGTAAACTCTGATTCTAACCTTCCTTCAGCTAAGGGAATAAATCAAAAATCTTCACCCAGCAGTAAACCGTTTGCATATGAAAAATCAACTACAAGAATGTACAAATTTCTGTCAGCATTATTTTGGGAATATACATTGGGATATATTCTCTCTGTTAGAATTGGAAGAAGAGAACATAATATCAGCTTGGGACACATTTACAAAACTGAGTGAACTTACTAAGCTCCTGGTTCCACAGTGTTAGTTCAACTTAGGATGTTCCTCAATAGTTTTCTAGGAGTTGGCTGAAACCTATACTAAGCAGTAGCCTAATATAAATTGACTGTAACTCCAGGAGGAAAAATCTGTCTCCCAGCCTGGAGCAGGAAGCTAAAATCAGTCAAACAGAGAAATAAAGTGGGAGAAACATGTTTACTGCCTACAAGCAGTTGCTCACTTCTGCTCACCTGTGTCTCTCCTGACCTAGATGCAAAAAGGGACCCCACCCAACCTCTCCAGTCCAGATATGCCCTCACTCTCCCTTGTAACCATGTATTGATATGGAGATGGCTACTTCCCTCCACCCCTTGGAAACATCTATTGATATGGAAATGGTAAGGTGAGAGATTGAAATTTTACCCATAACCTACCTCTCCATAAATCTAACCTCACAATCTACTGACTCCCCACCTCCTGCAATGACCCCTGTGTGAGAAAAATGGAGCACTGTAAGCAGACTAATAACATACAATAACAACAGCAGTAAAATCATGATAATCCTCAAGCTGGAGGATTCAGCTAGGTACAAAATCCTATGCAGATTAAGTCTATAGCTTGCCCATTCCACAGGCTGTCAGTAGCTGAATGACTAGGGAGTTCAGAGCAATCATCACATGGTAGCTATAGCCAGAGGGCAGATCCAAGCCACAGAGACTGTAGAAGAAAATAACCTTCAGAGCAATAAGAAACATGTTTTAATGACACAAGGATTGGCAAATCTTGTCCATCAGGTAGGATGCATGCAAGAGAGAGGTCCTGTGATAGGACAGTGGCAGGAATGGGATCTCATCTTGGCCTAGTATACCTTCATCCCCTCCCTGTGACAGTTACAGATGGGTCAATACATAGGGTTACAAGAGGTACATGCACTGGCCATAAAGATAAAAAAACTTCCCCATAAGATGCTCTTACTTTCTGGATGTTTTGTGTAAACTACTATGATCTTTGGGGGACACTCTGCTATTACTCTAGGAATACACATGAGACCAGCTTCAAGGCCTTTTCCCCAAGGTGGCAGAGGGCCAGCCATCGCTGATCCATGTGTCTAAATGTCCATTCACTCAACAGAGTCTCCAGGGTTTAATGCAGTTGGGGCTGGCAGCAAGATGTTGCTTTGCTGGCCATATCCTGGCTTTAGTAACTCCTCTTTGGTTTGCACATACAAACTCTTTGATTTGGATAGGAGAGGCAGCGATGTGTTAGCATATCCACAGGGTTCAAGGCCCCTTTTCATAGTTTCTCATTCAAATGATGTAATACTGCCCATAAATGAACTGACCAGCCCCATAGATTATTGGTGTCTCTCTTTAGGCCAGATTTCAGCAAACCATTGTACCTCTCTATCATGCCTGTCCTGGTGAGGTTATATGGTGTATGAAGCTTCCACTTTATTCCTAATTGCTGCACCCATTCTTATAATGCATGTCTAGTAAAATGGATGCCTTGATCACTCTCAATCACCTGTGGCTAGCCATAGGCTACAAAGAGATGCTCTAGGCCCCTCTTGGTTGTTTACTGATGTGCATGACATGCAGGAAAAACAACCAACAGGCCAGTAGCTGTGTCCCCACAAGTCATGGCATACTGATATCCTTCTCATATGGGCAGAGGCCCAATATAGTCTATCTACCACCTGACAAGGGGTATCATTCCCTTTGCTATTGTCCCATGTTGCTGTGGGACTTGGTGCAAGTCTCTCTTAGATCACACAAAGCAATCCTTCTGGGCTCTGCTGACTTCTCCAAAGGTCAATGGTAAGCCCCACTGATGGCTTACAGCACACATTGTGCTTTGCCCTGCATGCAACAAATGCTGATGTAACCATTAGGCTACATCAGAGTCAGGCTTCCCTTCTAGCCAATGCACCTAGGACAATGTGTTTGCTTCATCATTCCCTGGGGATGCCAAAGGCAAATGGGCAGTCACATGATATACGGTAAGTCTCTTAGTCTGACCAGAGGCCCATAGGTCTTGCCACAACTCTTGCCCCCAATGGGCTGGTGACCAACCATCCAGTTGGCATAGTACAATGTCAGCAGCCACAGGGTCAAGCCCCGATAGATGGCCCAGCTGTCAATACAGACAACTATGGGGGAAGGCTCCTGAGTGATCACGAGCCATACTGCCTACAACTCAGCCCACTGGATGCTCTTCCCCTCTCCACCCTCCATCCATATTGTATCAATCTTAGGAGGGAAAGTCACAGCTGTCCACTTCGGGGGCTGCCTGGTATACTACTTTGGGGGGTAAGCCCTCTATCCCCATTGGGATTTTGACTCTCTTCACTCTAGTTGCCTTACCCCGATAGTTATCTATCACAGCAGGGGCCTTAGGAAAAAGCTCAGTGTATCCATAAATCAGAGAACATTCAGCTCCTGTGTCCACCAGCATCAGGACACATTGTATATTTATGGGGGAACCAATGAATTGCTAATTCTACATTTGGCCTCCAATCCCCACCATGTCCCCCAAGATGGGGGCCTTGAGCCCCCACCTCAGTCAAATTGAAATGCCCAGTCTTCCTCCTATTGGGGTGAGGGCCCAGGCAGAGCCTGAGTACTGTCCCCCAGGAAGTCTTGCAGGGACACAGGCCAGACCTGGGGCTTTTCCTCTGGCTTCTGTGTCCTGGACCTCAGCAGCTGTAACTGTTGCTCTTGCTTTAATTGGTGCCACAGTTCTAACAAGATCCTATTGGGTTTCTCATTAAGTTTTTCTCTCACTACCCTGACCTTTATCAAATCAACCCACATCTGGGTCCTTGAGACCCTCATGGGGCCCTTTGCACCTCTCCTTTCAGTCATAGCCCATACTTCCTTTTGTGCTCTTATTGTTTCAACCTCCCCCAGATCTGCTAAAGTATTAGTAGCCTCACTTATGGGTTGCCCTATGTGGGGGCAAGAATAGTCACTAGGGACCCAAAGGGAGATGGGGGAGCTCTGTGGAGCATCAGATTCTCATTCCTATGGTGAACAACTCCTCATCAGGGCCCAGGGGGTCCATATTATAGATGATATTTTTCATTCCCAGCTCCTGCAACACCTGCTGGAGGTCTGCATACATTTTCCAGCTAATGGGTAAGTATCATAAATCACCCTGATTAGGCCAAACTGCCCTGATAGCTGCTGTCAGCCAATCCAGAAGCACCTGATTCCCTGAGGTGTGACAGGCACTTTGCAACCACTCCCAGAGAGAAGGGTAAGTCATCAGGGAAGCCAGTCTACTCATTTCAGAACTCGACATAACAATGCTTTCCACCTCCATATCCCAGAGATGCAAAAGCCATATAGGCAGAGGTTCCACTGGCTTCTGCCGATACCACACGCTCATGTCCACCAGCTCATCCTGGTAATACAGGCAGAGCACAGAGTTCTCCATAAGCTGGGGAGGGGGTGGCTTCTCCCTCTCAGGAGCCCACGGTTGTTGTGTTTTCACTTTCTTAATTACAACCGGTAGACCTTTAATATAGGAGAGGCTGATGCCTCAAGCAGTGACCACAGTAACAGTACTGCCCTTGGCTCCACCCCCTCATCCTCCCTTGACATCTCCTCTACCATTTCCAGGTTGAAGACACTGCTCTTTCCTTCCCCTCCCCAATAGCCTCCTACAAAGCAGATCCTCCTGCTGCCTCCTCCCTCACTGCTAATGTCCAGGAGCACAACATGTCTTCTCAATAACTGTCTCTCTTTCTTAAGGGCATCCCACAGGTCATCGCCCAGCTTCTCCAAGTGATGCCAAAATGTATCTTCTCTCCTCAATAACCATTCTACTATCTCGAGAAACAACCATTCCACAATCCCAGATGCTACATGGCCACTCAGGACCTCTAGCAGTCTTCCAACTCATGGAGGGCTAATTCCACAGCCTCCAGTGTTTCCACACTTCCCCAATTCTGGGGAAGGCCAGAGCCCTCTAGAAGGTGCTTTACCCTAGACTAATTTTCCACTAAGGGCTCCCCAAGAGGAAGCCCCACAGATAAGGTGTTCCTGGGTGAAACCACACCCTCCACCTCTGCCAGAGGTAAGGGTGAGTCATCAGCCCCCACCACAACAGCCCCTGGGGTTTCCCCACCATCCACAGAGGCAGCCCTCCTAAGTATTGCACCCATGAAGACAGGTTTTGGGTTCAGAGATCCTGCCAGTCTGGAGCAAATTGCCCTGAAACCAAAATCAGTCAAACAGAGAAATAAAGTGGGAGAACCTGTTTTTTGCTTACAAGCAATCATTCACTTCTGCTGCCTGTGTCTCTTGCTACCCCCGTGCATAAAGGGACCACACCCAACCTCTCTGGTCCAGATATGCCCTCACTCCCCCTCGTAATCACTATTGATATGGAGATTGACTACTTTTCTCCACCCCTTGGAAACACCTATTGATATGGAGATGAACTAAGACCAGGCAAGAGATTCTGGAAATAGTGCAATTTTACCCACACTGAGCATCAGAAATCTTAAAAGAAATACTTCAAAGACTCAAGTAGATATAAGGGATTTTAGTTCATAATAAGAAGCTCCAACTATACATTATCTAGAAGAAGTCAATGTTTAAAAAAAGACACCTAAAATAAATGTATGGAAAATTATACCACACTTACAAGTACTCAAAAGAACACTAGATTTGCCATACTAATATCAGACATGTCAATGTTAGACAAAGTACTACCAAAAATACAACCAAAAATAAAGAATTTCAGTTCACAGTGATAAAATTCATCCAGAGAATATAAGAATTAGGGTGGTAGGTGAGTTATTAATTCTTACATCACTGGGATCATATAGAAAATACGTAAAAAGCAGAGCTTAGAATATTCCACCCAACAGCAGAATGTGTTTCTTTTCAAGTGCACATAAAACATTTACCAAGATAAACCACATCCTATTCTGTTCCATAAAATAGTTATGATAAATTTTAAATAATTGAAACATACAAATATATTCCTTAACAACAATGGAATTAATATGGTAATTAAAAATGGAAAAATATCTGGAAAAATGTCACATATTTGAAAACTAAATAATATCCCTTCAAATAAATTACAGATGAAATAAAATCATTAGGGGGCTTAGAGAATTATTTTGAAATAAATAAAGATAAAAAAATATGGCATATCAAAATTTGCAGGATGCACCTAAGGCAGTGCTCCAAGGGTAATGTACAGCATTAATTAGTAATCAGGAAAAGACAGACACTAGAAAACAAGCACTATTTAAAAAAACAAAACAAAAAAATGTGTAATTAATAACCATTTACTTGGAAAGGCAAATATCATAAGCCCATGTTCTTGAAATGACACCATATGTACCAAATGGATGTATCATTTATTAAGAAGTGTGGATTTAGCACTGTTTTTGATAGTTTTAAAACTTAGAAATTCAATGATAATAGAAGAGATAAAGTTCTAAAGTGGAACATAGGATACCTACTCAAGGCAATGCCTTTTATTCCAGTTGATGTAGCTGATGGTCAGTGTAGACTGAGAGTCACTCCTTCCAAAATTGATGCTCCCTAACTGACCATAACTCTGGGCAAGTCACACTCCCTCTCTGAAGCTTAGTTTCTTTCCCTATAGCAGGAATAAGTTACATTTATTGAAATATATAATCCCATCTATCTTGAAAATTGTGTATTTTTATTTGACAAATATAATTAAGTTCCTAATAACATGTATTTGTTAGGTGCTGAAGGAAATACAAAGATTTTTTGTCTCTTTTCTCAAACTGCTTACAATCTATTGCATAAAATGAACCTTACCCTAGTAACAGAAATGTAGATTAGTCTGATACAGGTTAACATATAAATATAAACCAAATCCTATGAGGATCACAGAGGAAAAAGCTAACATTTTCCTTAGGGTAGTTCATTGAATTGTGGGTATCTATATTTGCATATCATTAATTTGGTGACCTCCTTACCAAGCATAGCTTCTCCTCATAATCTCCACATTAACAAATTGACCCCGATCTTTAGATATCCACAATATTTATAGTAAGAGAATAAAATCAGTGTCACATGTCACAAAATCACATGCTCTAAAGTCAGGTATTATACAGAATAGCTATCTAACAGGCAAAGCAGCCACCTGGTCTAAAAAATTATTAAAACTGTACACTAGGTCTGTAATATCTAGAGGAAAAACTGCTTCTTTTTTTAAAACAAACTTTACAGTAATGAGATTTTGTTTGAAGCAACTCCTTTAGATTGTTTCATGTAGTGTGCCAAAATGATATTTCTAGCCATACGGCTCTTCGGGTCATATTACAGCAGAACACAATTGACCTCAAAAAAAATTAATCAAGCTTATGTCAAAAACTCATCAAAGTCTGCAACCATGACACACACAGTAACTATTGGGAATAAGGGCAAGACAGTTTCACAAATCTCTGAAAAAAAAAGAAAAAAAGAAAAAATGCTTTGAACTTGTAAAGCATGGCATAATTTTCTCATTTTTGCTCCAGGCCTTACATTTTACACATTTTTCTTTTTTTCACTGTCCCTAGGCAATGACTTGCTGTGGAATAAGTCCCCCCTGGAAGGTATGTACATGTGAATGTAACAGCAGGAAATCGAACAAAGCTTCACAGAATCTGCCATTTTTTTTCCTTCTTTTCCCTCAGCTCATTAAGAAAAAAATTAATGTTTGCTACATTTTAGTTGAAAACATTGGAGAACACATTTGCATTGAGCATTAAGTCTTAACACCTAGAGGAATATTTAAATAAAGTGCACAATTTCTTTACCTCATGTTCTACTATTAAACAATATGAAACACAATTTCAAGCTGCAGGAAAATGGGACAGAACAGGTATTTCCTTTATTTGTTCCATGTGACCCCAATATTATCCCAATATTAAAGAAAAGCTGCTGAAAATAACCAGTTATTTTAAAGTAATTTAAACATTTCCCAAAATGAAAACTCAGTTTTCCCCTGAGCTATCCATGATCCATTTCAAGTTTTCTAAAAACTACCAAATGATCCAAAGGCCATTTATAAATATCCCCACCAGACATACAGAGGATGCATCCATCATGCGCGATGAACCCAAGAAGATACCTCAGCGTAAGCATGGCCTCTGAGGCAAACCTTGACTATTGAAGGTTCAGAAATCTAGAATATTGAAATTGTAGAGCAGCTTCTTGAGAAGTTATTGATAGGGTGAGTGATTATTTTAATATTTATTAAAACACTGCGCTATTGAGAAGTACCATCTCTACCATCTCACTAAATCTACAAGGTATAAACGTTTCCCAAAGTGTGAAACAAAGAACACTGACAACAGACACATAAGTGCCATTGTTCCAAGTTCAACTTTTATTTATAATTCACCCCAAAATTTCAGAACATTAATTTACATTACATGTTTAAGGAAGCCAACAGCCACATGTCCAAAAGACAACGAACTCCAGATTCCAAGACTATTTACTTTCAAGGCTTTCTCTCCTATGTGCCTCAGTCTCATGAGTGACCAAAATAAATTGATATGCTGCCTCTTTACTAGTTATTCACTAAAATATCAAGTGTGCTCACATCTGCTTCCCCTGAAGTCTCTCATGGCCACCGAATGCTGAAATTGAAAGGAATCCTAACATTACCTCATCCCTATGCTAGCTCCTCCTCATGGTCCCAGTGATTTGAAATGAGTGAATATCTTTCATTATTCAATAGTACAATTTACTACCTCTGCATGTGCTTCCTACTATTTCTAGATATTGCACTTCTGAAAAAGAAATAATTTTATATTTAATTGAAATGCTCCCCCCAGTTGCTATTTCCACTGGCTAAATTTGGTTCTGCTGTTTAGGTATGCCATACACAGTTCGTCAATACCACCTGTATCACTTATTCCATCTAAAGTGACATTAATCATCTAACTTCCCCACCAGGGTATTGAACCTCTAGCACCCAGCATTGTAACTGGCACATGACACTTAATCATACTGAATTAATGCATGAATGTCCACAGCTAAATAGTGATTCATACAATGCTTCAATTCACAAAACAGTGAGGAATTTGAAAGGTTTAAACATTCTGCAGTCTTGGGAAATTGTGGAGGTGTTTTATTTTAAGGATCAACTCCAACCATTCCAAACAGGTCTGAGTTACATTAGCTCTTTCACGGATCATTTCATCTTTGACATGCATTGTCAAAAACGCTCAGGTTGGGTACTACCTACTACAGAGACCCTTTAGAGTATCAGTGGTAAGTGTATCAGGAAGAGCTCAAAGATTCAATTTGACTCATCTGAGATTTCATGTTAGATCCAAATGTATACTAACAGCTACAGCTGTGATTCTTGTAATCTTTCCAGATGAAAACACCTCTGGGACATAGAAAATTTTTATGACTTCTTTTTAGGTATTTTCTAAGAACTCAGAGCATTCAGTCAATATTTATGACAATGTTTGATATTTTAATACATACTCACATGTGCGATCATGCTCTATAAGAGGGGAATACATTTACCTAGGAATTAATAAACAAATTCTAGTTCTGGAAGGCAACTTCCATGAAGGATTTTTTTTACTTAGATTCTTATTACTGTCCCTCCCTGCATTATATTCCCACTCACAAAAGAATAATAAGAAGAATTAGAAAAAAAAGTAGAAATATTACCAAGTAATCTAAAATGCTGTCATAAAATAATAGCCATAAAAATTAACTATAACAGATTAAAGATGGAAGTGTGATAGGTGAGACAGAGGACTCCTCCCAAAACCACATATAATACAGAAATATAATACAACTAATCATGAAAGAGCAACAGGAAAGAAGGCTGCACCAGACTGCATAGACCTGGAGAAGAGAACAGACCATACAGAACAGGGTAACGTACCAAAGCCATGATCCGGCAGGACCCAAAACCCTACCCCACCCAGCTTACTGGCAGGAGGAAGAGAAACGGAGCGGGGAAGGAGTGGAGGCCTAGGACTGCTGAACACCCAACCCTGGAGATCTGCTCTGGGAACAAGAACCTACATTGCATGGTGCTATGGAGATTAGTGGAGTTGGAAAGCTAAGACAGGCATAATACCTGGAGAGACAGATTCCAGCCACTTGTGGAAAACAGAGATCCACCTCCAGTTGCTCTGGGATAAAAGAAAGCCAGGCAGTCTGCGGGACTTCCTTACAGGGAGAGGGCTGCTAAACTGGCAAGGATTGCACAGAGCTTACTGTTCACTGCTCAGGACAAAGGACAGGTAGACAAAATTGTCTGGGGGCACTCTGCCCAGCAGGTTGGGAACTTTCAGGAGCTTCAGGTGCTCCATATGCCTGGCTGGCTACGCAGCTCTGAAGCCCCCACCATGATATGCACCTGCCGCAACTTCCTCCCAAACAGTCTGCACCAGCTCGCAACCAGCAGTCCCTGCCCTGGTATAAGGTCAGCCAGAGGGAAGCACTGCTCATGGCAGGAACAAACACAAAGCTTAGAGGCTATTTATTGTGTGCTCGGTGCACTGTTTCTGGCAGTGGAGACAGGCACAGCAGCCAGGAAGCAGGAAACAGCTCTTTCCTTGTGCAGGCACCAGTGTGGCCACCTGCAACCCCCTACATCACTCCAGGGCTGAGCAGCTAAAGACAGTATAGCTTCTGGGCATGAGAGGGCTCCACATACAAATATGAAAGGTCAATGAACCTGGTTCAAACCAAAATCCCACAAACACAAGAAAAAGGTCAAGTAAAACTAAATTCATCAATCTCTCTGAAGGAGATTTCAAAATAAAAATCATAAACATGCTCATGGATGTATAGAAATATTTAAGAACTCAGGGAAGAATTCCATACAGAGATTCAATCAATGGAGGGATTTAAAAGCAGATTATAGTGGAGGAAACAGTAAATGGAATAGAAATTAGAGAAGAGGAATACAAAGAAGCTGAGGCACAGAGAGAAAAAAGGATCTCTAAGAATAAAAGAATATTGAGAGAACTGTATGACCAATCTAAATGGAACAATATTTGCATTATAGCGGTACCAGAAGAAGAAGAGAGAGAAAAAGGGATAGAAAGTGACTTTGAGTAGGTAATTGCTGAAAATTTCCCCAATCTTGGGAAGGGGATAGTCTCTCAGGCCATGGAGGTACACAGATCTCCCAACAAAAAGGACCCATGGAAGACAACAACAAGACATACAATAATTAAATTGGCAAAGATCAAGGATAAGGATAGACTATTAAAAGTAGCAGGAGAGAGAAAAAATGATCACATACAAAGGAAAACCCATCAGCCTATCATCAGACTTTACAACAGAAACCTTACAGACCAGAAGGGTGTGGCAAGATATATTTAATGTGATGAAAGAGAAGGACCTCTAAGCAAGAATACTCTACCTGGCAAGGTTATCATTTAAATTTGAAGGAGGGATTAAACAATTTCCAGAGAAACAAAAGCTGAGATAATTTATATCCCACAAACCATCTATACAGTGTATTTTGGGGGAACTGCTATAGATGAAAGTGATCCTAAGGCTAAATAGCTGTCACCAGCGGAAATAAATCCACAGTAAAGAAAGGAGAAAAATTAATTACTAAGCTGATGCAAAATTAAATCAATGACCCGTAAAGTCAGTAAAGGGACAGACAGAGTACAGAACATGATACCTAATATATAATGAATGGAGGAGGGAAAAAAAGAAAATTTAGGTAGTGTTTGTAATAGCATCCTAAGTGAGTTAAGTTAGACTCTTAGATAATAAGGAAATGACACTTGAACCTTTGGTAACCAAGAATCTAAAGACTACAATGGCAATAACCATGCACCTATCAATAATAACCCTAAATGTAAATGGTCTAAATACACCAATCAAAAGACAGAGTCACTGAATGGATAAAAAAACAAGACCCATCTATATGCTGCCTAAAAGAGACTCACTTCAAACCCAAGGACATATACAGAATGAAAGTGAAGGGATGTAAAAAGATATTTCACACAACTGAAATGGAGGAAAAAGCAGGAGTTGGCAGTACTTCTATCAGACAAAATGAATGTCAAAACAAAGAAACTCCCAAGAGACAAAGAAGGACAGTACATAATGATAATGGGGTCAGTCCAACAAGAAGATATAACTATTATAGATATTGATGCACCCAACAACAAGCACCTACATGTGTGAAAAAATACTAACATAATTAAAGGGGGAAATAGAATATAATGCATTCATTTTAGGAGACTTCAAAACTCCAGTCACTCCAAAGGATGGATCAATGAGACAGAAAATAAATAAGGAGACAAAGGCACTGAACAACACATTAGAACAGATGGACCTAATGGACATCTACAGAACACTCCACTCAAAAGCAGCATGAAACACATTCTTCTCTAGTGCACATGGAACATTTTCAAGAATAAACGATATACTAGGTCACAAAAAGAGTGGCAGTAAATTCAAACAGACTGAAATTGTACCAACCAGCTTCTCAGATCACAAAGGCATGAAACTAGAAATAAAATACACAAAGCCCACAAACACATGGAAGCTTAACAACATAGTCCTAAATAACCAGTGTGTCATTGACCAAATAAAAAATGGGATCAGACAATATATGGAGACAAATGAAAACAATAATTCAATTGTTTTCACACCTCAAAATCTGTGTGATGCAGCAAAAGCCATGCTAACAGGAAAGTATATTGCAATACAGGTCTACATCAGGAAAGAAGAACAATCACAAATGAACAGTCTAAACTCATAATTAATGAAACAAGAAAAAGAAGAACAAATGAGGCCAAAAGTCAGTAGAAGGAGGGACATAATAAAGATTAGAGCAAAAATAAATAAAACTAGAAGAATAAAACAATGGAAAGAAACAATGAAAGCAGGAGCTGGTTCTTTGAGAAAATAAACAAAATAGATAAACCATTAGTCAGACTTATCAAGAAATAAAGAGTCTACACACATAAATAGAATCAGAAATGACAAAGGAAAAATCACTATGGACACCATAAAAATACAAAGAATTATTAGAGAATACTATGAAAAATTATATGCTCACAAACTGGATAACCTAGAAGAAATGGACAACTTTCTAAAAAAATACAACCTTCCAAGGCTGACCCAGGAAGGAACAGAAAATCTGAGAAGACCAATTACCAGTAACCAAATTGAATTGGTAATAAAAAACTACCTAAGAACAAAACCCCTAGAGCTGAATTTTATCAAACATTTAATGAAGACCTAATACCATACTCCCTAAAGTTTTCTAAAAAGTAGAAGAGGAGAGAATGCTTCCAAACTCATTCATTGAGGCCAGTATCACTCTAATGCCAAAAACAGGCAAAGACACCACAAAAAAAGAAAACCACAGAGCAATATTGCTGATGAACACAGATGCAAAATTCCTCAACAGAATATTAGCAAACTGAATTGAAACACACGTCAAAAACATCATCCATCATGATCAAGTAGGATTTATTCCAGGGATGCAAGGATGGTACAATATTCAAAAATCCATCACTCTCATACACCACATCAACAAAAAGATGGACCAAATCAACATGATCATCTTCATAGATGCTGAAGAATCATTGGACAAAATTCAACGTCCATTCATGATAAAAACTCTCAACAAAATGGGTATAGAGAACAAGTACCTCAACATAATAAAGGCCATATATGACAAACCCACAGCAACATCATACTTAACAGTGAGAAGCTGAAAGCTTGTCCTGTAATATCGGAACAAGACAAGGATGCCCACTCTCCCCATGTTTATTCAACACAGTACTGCATGTCTAACCATAGCAATCAGACAACATATAGAAATAAATGCATGCAGATTGGTAAAGAAGAAGTTAAAACTGTCACTGTTTACAGATGACATGATATTGTACATTAAAACCCTAAAGAATCCACTCCAAAACTACTAGACCTAATATCTGAATTCAGCAAAGTTGAGGGATACAAAATTAATACACAGAAATCTGTGGCATTCCCATACAATAATGATGAACTAGCAGAAAGAGAAATCAGGAAAACAATTCCATTCACAATTGCATCAAAAAGAATAAAATACCTAGGAGTAAATATAACCAAGGAAGGGAAAGACCTATACCCTGAAAACTACAAGACATCCCATAAGAGAAATTAAAGAAGATACCAATAAATGGAAACACATCCCATGCTCATGGATAGGAAGAATGAATATTGTCAAAATGGCCTTTCTGCCTAAAGCAATCCACAGATTCAATGCAATCTCTATCAAAATACCAACAGCATTCTTCAATGAACTAGAGTAAATAGTTCTAAAATTCATATAGAACCACAGAGGACCCTGAGTAGCCAAAGCAATCTTGATAAGGAAGAATAAAGCATGGGGGATTATGCCCCCCAACTTCAAGCTCTACTACAAAGCCACAGTAATCAAGTCAATTTGGTACTGGCACAAGAACAGACCCATAGACCAATGGAACAGAATAGAAAGTCCAGATATTAATCCAAGCACATATGGTCAATTAATATATGATAAAGTAGTTCTGGACACACAACGGGGAAATGATAGCCTCTTCAACAACTGGTGTTGGCAAAACTGGACAGCTACATGGAAAAGAATGAAACTGGATTATTGTCTAACCCCATACACAAAAGTAAACTCGAAATGGATCAAAGACCTGAATGTAAGTTATGAATTCATAAAACTCTTAGAAGACAACATTGTTAAAAATCTCCTTAATATAAACATGATCAATATTTTCCTGAATTCATCTCCTCAGGCAAGGGAAACCAAAGCAAAAATGAACAAATGAACTACACCAAGCTAAATAGCTTCTGTACAGCAAAGGACACCATCAACAGAAAAGGCATCCTACAGTATGGAAGAATGTATTTGTGAATGACATATCTGACAAGGGGTTAACATCCAAAATATATAAAGAACTCAGATGCCTCAACAACCAAAAAGCAAATAACCCAATTAAAAAATGGGTGGAGGATATGAACAGACAATTCCCCAAAGAAGAAATTCAGACAGCCAACAGACACATGAAAAGATGCTCCACATCACTAATTATCAGGGAAATGCAAATTAAAACCACAATGAGATCTCACCTCACACCATTTAGGATGGCCAGCATCGAAAAGACTAAGAGCAACAAATGCTGGTGAGGATGCGGAGAAAGGGGAACCCTCCTAACACTGCTGGTGGGAATGTAAAGTAGTTTAACTATTGTGAAAAGCAGTATGGAGTTTCCTCAAAAAACTAAAAATATAAATACCATTTGACTTGGGAATTCTACTCCTAGGAATTTAGCAAAAGAATATAAGTTCTCAGATTCAAAAAGACATAGCACCCCTATGTTTATTGCAGCACTATTGCCAAGATATGGAAGCAACCTAAGTGTCCATCAGTAGATGAGTGGATAAAGAAGACGTGATACATGTACACAATGGAATACTATTCAGCCATAAGAAAGAAACAAATTCTACAATTTGCAACAACATGGATGGAGCTGGAGGATATTATGCTCAGTGAAATAAGCCAGGCAGAGAAAGACAAGTACCAAATGATTTCCCTCATTTGTGGAGGATAACAATGAAGCAAAACTGTAGGAACAATAAAGCAACAGACTCACAAAATCCAAGAAGGGACTAGTGGTTACCAAAAGGGATGGGTTGTGGTGGGCATGTGGGGAGAGTGGAAGAAAGGCACTGAGGGGGTTTATGATTAGTACACATGGTGTGGGGGGGATCATGGGGAAGACAGTGTAGCACAGAGAGACAAGTGGTGACTCGGTAGCATCTTACTAAACTGATGGACAGTGACTGCAATGGGGTATGGGAGGGACTTGATAATATGGGTGATTGTATTAACAATATTGTTTTTCACGTGAAACCTTCGTAAGAGTGTATATCAATAATACCTTAATAAAAAAGTTATATTAAAAAAATTACCACAACTGTCTTAAAACTAAAAAGATAAACTTCATTTTGAGTAAGTCCTATATTTTATCAAGAAGTTGAATTTATAACTTAGTAATTTCTTACAAAAAAAATGTCAGGCCTAAATATCTTCACTGACCAATGGTATCAAATACTTGAAAAAAATTATGTGTGTGTGTGTGTGTGTATATACATATATATATATGTGTGTGTATCTTTTATGCTTTATTTTATGTAATATATATGTATTTTATTTTAACATTATTGCGTATACACACAAACTAGTACTGTATATACAAGAGTAGGAAACACTTTACCATTGTTTTTATGAAACTTGCATTACCCTGTTTACCAAAACCAAAGATATTACAGCAAAATATAATTTATAGACTATTGGGGAGAAAGAAATTTCCTTCAAGGCTCTTCTAGCTGGTCTAGGCTAGGAATCAGCTTAACAGGACAAAACAAAACAGTTTAGTTATGTACAGAGGCCCAATAATGAAACTGGGACCCACAGAAATGACCAAAGTAGGCAGCTTTTACGCATTTCAGAAGAAGAAACATAAATCTGTGAGGAATTGACAAGATAAAGAAAACTTATGTTTGGTAGTTTCTACTAATAAGGAATTCTAACAGCATTTGGGATTGGGTAATAAAATTAGTAAAAGGCAGCAAGGTTGTTAGTACAGGCTCCTTTGGCCTTGAATTCCCCATCTCTGATGACAGGGATGTCTTTATACCTCCTGCAGGGAGGGCACTTTCCCATGAGATTTACTTCCTAATTTGAAGGCAAGAGGGACAGAGGCGGGTTAGAGAATTCTTCTTGCTTCTGCTGTTTCTCCACTCCTTTTAATTCCAAGTAATCAGTATGCCAAAGTGGCACAACTGGAGCAGCTTGCCCTCGGTCCCTACAAGACCAATAGTGTTAAGAAACACAGATAAAAAAAAGTTCATGAAGTAGTAAGTCTTGATCAAGTAGAGTTTAAGGTCAGACATTAAGGTCAGTTAAACGTTCATGTATCAAGCAATCAAATTCATGTGAATAGAATAAGGGCGAGGTATGCAGTTACTTTATTAGATACAAAAAATGAATTAGGCAAAAATAACACCTGTCATAATAAAATCTCCAATAAACCAGGAATAGAAGACTCTTTCAGCCTTAAAAAAACTTTCATCTTACAACACATTGAATGGTATAAGATAGAATTCATTTTCCTTAAGACTGGAAACAGTTGGACGATGCCCAGTGTCAACATTTCTATCTAAATTAAACTGGGGATCAGTAAGATAAAGCCAGAAAAAGGAATCAAAAATACAGACTGAAAAATAAGAAAGAAAATTGTTTTTGTTCACCTATCTCATAATTTCCTATTTAGATAATGTTAAGGAATCTAGAAAAGCTAATGGAAATGACACATGAGATTAGCAAAGATGCAGGATTTATCAATATAAATGTTCATTGTATTTCTATACACTATCAATGAACTTTGGAAATCAAAACTAAGAAACTATCATTTATAATTTGTCAAAAGATCATCTTTTAAGATAACATCATAATAAAAAGCTGAAACAATGCAAATGCCCATCAGTAAGTGAATGGACAAAGTATGGTATGTTAAATAATTATGGCATATTCTTGCAGTGGAATGTTACTCAGAGATAAAAAATAATGAACTACTGATACATACAATTACATGATGAATCTCAAAAATATTTTACTGAGAAAAAGAAGGTATTTTATAAGATGTCATTTATATAATATTCTAGAGAATCATGACTATTGTATAGTGACAGAAAGCAGAAAAAGTTGTTGCCCAGGAGTAAGAATATGAGGCTGACTGTAGCAGAGGATTAGGGAGACTTGCTTGAAGGAAAAATTTTTTTTCTTGCTTGTAGTGGTTACATGCATGAATTCATTTGTCACAACTCACTGTTCTCTAAAGATCTATGCATTTTATTCTATATAAATTAAATCTCAATAAAGTTGAGTTTTTTTTAGAAATAGTTATCTTCTTAGCATGTTTTGATTTTGTAGGAAATGATCTGGTTGAAATGGAAAAATCTAAGGAAGACATGAGTGGCAGGAGGGCTGCCCTTGAGTAAGGAGTAGGGTGGGTCCAGAGTTCAGTGAAAAAATTGGCCTTTAATAAAAGCAGGTGAAGCTTAGCTGTTTTAACAGAAGTGTTGCCAGAAACTGACACAGCTTTTGGTAATGGAAAAAAGGCGCATTCTCATCTGATGGTTCTATTTTCTCATTTAAATATGAGGAACACTAGCAACTGAGAGTATGTAAATGTGGAGGCAGTTGGAAGTTTAAATGGCGATTTTTTTTTTAAAAGTGTACCACAGTGAAGTCAGACAGTGGGAGAACAGACTGACCTTAGCTGCGTTGCTCGTGCGCTGCCTCTGCTCTTCGCTTTGAGCTTCCTCTTCCTGTGATTCTTTTCCACATAATCAGGTTGGCTTGTTCGAGCAGCTGTGATTGCAGAGGGGGCAGTGCTAGTGCCCCAATCTTAGTTTATTGGTTTAGCATCTCCAAGGAAACTCAAAGAGGGTCTTTTAGGGACAGGAGGTGTCTTGCCCGTGGGTGTCTGTACCGGGCAAGTTCACTCTTGTTTCAGTGAGACCGAAAAATGACAATTGAACATTCTTGGGGTGAAAGGGTTTATACCCAGACTTATTTTCACAGAGGCAGTTCAAGCGCTAGAATCCCGTCTGCCTCACACCAAGTCTGCATGCAGCAAGCACGTCTCTGCCTCCGGGCTTCTCCACCCCCACAGTCTCAGTCTCTGTCTTCCGTGCTGCCACCATCCCACCCTCTGCTCCCCTGCAGCTGTGCAGCCCAGAGCACCGGGCGGAGTTCTTTATATAGTCATTAATAACATATTGCCCACACATGTGCAGTGAGCCAGCCGACACCAGGGTCAAGTGAGAATCCTGGCCATAGGAACTTTCATTTTCTCTATCGGAGGGAATCTACAGGATGGAGCAGGAGTGTGTCCTCCATATTACATGCTGTGTTTGGTGAAGTGTCCTGAAAGTAAGTCCTGCTGTTTCTTACATTCCTTGCAGATCCCAGGGTGGCTGGGAATTTCAGAAAGTAGCATCCTTCCGGCAGGCTCCCAGCAGGCCATGTGACAGAGATGTTGGGATTGGGGTGGGAGTGCAGGGACAGGTCTTGAGAAGGGCTTCCAGGGACGGAGTAACTAGATGGGGCTAAGCAGCTATTAAGCATCCCTCTTGGAAGAAACTAAAGGGAGGAGATTGGCCTGGCTGACTCAGTTAAATTACAAATATCCATGTTTTGAGGCCCTAAAACCACAGATTGGTCTAGATGCTGAGAGATAGCTCACAGGTCCTGTTCCTAGACCAGGCATCATCCTCTCAGCATCCCTCAACATCAGCTCTGTAGACAGGTCAGTTGTGGCCCGGGCATCATTTCCAAGCTCTCACAAACTCAGCACTTAGTCTTCCATTCTGTCCATGTCCTAGACAAACAGCTCTCTTACTAGAATTTCCTTGGTTAACACACCTGTTGCTCAGTGCCTTTGAATCTGATTTTTCCTAGGGCAACTGTAGGAGCTGGGTCAAACGGGAGGGAGCCAGGACTCCCAACTCCAGGGAGAGCTCTTGCTCTGCTTCACTTAGACTCAGTGAAAAAGAAGGGAGCTTAGAAGGTGTTAAACTCCATGAACCAAGAAGATAAGCCCAGAATAAATGAAATTATGATAAACCAAAGACAATGATAAACAATTTCTAAGCTTTGGAAAAATCAGATCCCTATGGTTGACTTTCAAACTCTGGAGTTGCCCAGGTAAAATCTGAAGCTTATCACTCCCCTGGACACCCCCCCCCCCACCGCCCCCCTACACTCACACACACACCCAAAAGAGAGACTGGAGAGGCAGACCACTTGGTAGGTGGCAGGCTTACTAACCAAGGGAACTTTCATACCAGGTGTCTTAGTTGGCTGCAAGCAGGGTAGATTTCCACACCCACCTGCCTGAATCTTAAAAGTTTATGTAGAGGCCTTAATAGGGTTCAGTCGCATATCCTTTCCAGATGGTTTCAACAAGGCTGCATCCTTGTAAAGGGCTCTCACTGTGGGAAAGACGGCCAGAACATACATTCCGAGGACAAAGGAATGGGTGAGGGGCCTCCCATTGTGCAGGTCCAGCCCTCCCTGGATGACCGCTTCCAACACCTGTGATTTGCTTGAGATCATTTTTCTCACTCATTGTACAGTGCCTTACTGATTTCTACTAGGTTGATCTTCATTTCTGGGAGCTTTTAATAGAGCTAGAGGGTAATATATATATCATCTATATTATTTTAAATATATGCATATTTTATACATATAATGTGTATATATAGAAATGTGTTTACATATATATATATATATATTCAAATACACATGCATAAACACAAATTAGAATTTCTAGATACCTGAACAAGTAAATGTTTAATGTTGAACCCCAGTCCTAATTTTGATGTTTCTTGTCATTTTGGCTATCTGAAGATTTTTTCCCTTAGTAAATTTGTCAGGTAAGGCTCATGGTTTCAATATTCTCTGAATGTTTGCTTATTGATAACTGTGTATGTCTTCATATTTCACAGGCAAGTATATTTTAGCCATCCTCTCTTAATAAAATTTTTGGAATGATTTTTCATAAAGAATTGTAAAAATAGTACAAAGTTCTAAATATTCTTTAACTTTCTAATAAAAATCAACAAATGCTGTAATGTCCTGCATCATCAAGTTATATTTGTCAAAACTAGGAAAACAATATTGGTATATTACTATGATCTAAACTCCTGACTTCATTTACATTTTACTAGTTTTACCAGGATGTCCAAGCCAAGATGCCACATGACATTTAACTCTCATTTTCCTTAGTGTCCTTGTTTTTTGATGACTTATGCAGACTGTCTTTGTTTTTGATGCCTTGACAATATGGAGGAGAACTGGCCAGGTGTTTTGTGTAATGCCCCTCAGTTGGGATTTGTATCATCTATTTTTTTTAGGATTAGATGGAGGATATGTGGTTTTTCAAGGAAGACCACAGCGGTCCCATGTCATTCTCATCACATCATGTCAAGGATAGATAGGTGCTATCAACATGGTTTATCACTGAGGATGTTAATCTTGGTCACCAAGCTGAGACAGTGCTTGTCCGGTTTCTCCTCTCTCATGTTACAGCTTTTCCTCCTACCATACTGTGCTGTTTGGAAGAAGTCATCAGGTTCAGTCCCTTTCACAACATGCCTCCGTAAAGTGTGTGTTTTGAACATTTCCTTATTTTCTAACATTGCATCATCTTTTTTCTTAGGTTAAAATTAAATTTTTATTAAAACATTTTATTAAATGTGAGAAGAGATTTATACACATTTCACAAATTCTTAACAATTGCCAATCCTTGTCCAACTGTAATTTAAATACTGACATGGAAATTTTATTTTACAAATACATCTTTTTTTTACAAATATGTATCTTTTAGCAAATATCACAAATGCAAATTTTAGGCAAAATAATGTTCAAAACTGAAACCCTGCATGCAAGTGAGCTCTTGAACACCTGTATTCTTTGTCTCGGTAACAAAGTAATGAGAAAATAACACTAAACTGACTTAAGAAAATAATGAGTAAATATTCCATAAACTTATCAAATTCACTGGAAATTTTAAATTACTTTCAGAATCAGTGTTATTATAAAGTAACCATTACACTATGCACTCACATAGAAGAAATTTTAAATAAATTAACAAAGAATGAAAATATTGCTGCAAAGAGGTACCCCTTGTAAGATATGCTAAAGAAATCTTTATTACACTGAAGGCTTATGGTGTAAGCCATAATCCCTGTAGGAGACAGTCTCCTCATACAGAATAATGATAATTCATTCTTTTTAGAAGTGAATAACATCTTAGTAATGTTGCCGATATGAAAAAAGATGCAAGCTCAAGACAGATGGCAACATAAAAAAGTGGCTGAAAAATAGCTTTTATTTTTCCTTCCCCAGCCCTAGATTCAGTCATTTTTCCAAAGAACAGTGACTATTTTTACTGAAAAATAATAATTAGCAACCAAACTTTGGGTACCAGGTATGCTTGTTGCTACTGTGTTGTCACTTTTAAGGGATTTTGAATATATTAATCCTTATTTTACATGTAATTAAGTAAATATATTCAAATATTTCAAACTGCATTTAAAATATAATACATTCAATTTTATATTCAATTCTAAGTTATATGACTGAAAATAAATCCCAAAGGATGTGATTTTTTTTCTCCCAGAAAACAAAGGGAATCTGTAAACCACAGAAATTTATTCTTAATAATAAATCCACAGGCCCTCTGCATCTAATCATGATACAAAAAAAAGCCCTGATGGGATATTTATTATGAACTACAAGTCTCTGATGGGTACAAAGACAGGACAAACAGAAATCTGTAATGCTTCAGAAATTACTGTTTTTCCAACTAACTCCAGGAAGATAGACTCACTGAGATCTTCCAGAGGTAGCCCTTGAAGACACCAGTGGCCTTTGGCTCTATCCCTGAAATAAGCCAAGTCTTCTATATCCCTTAATGGATGTATCTAACCTGGGTATCTTTCATTTCTGATAAATGGAAGTGGCCCTTACATTGATCCTGTATATTTTTATGGTCCCCACCTAGCCGGGCATCATGTGATGAGACCACTATAAAACATACTTTAATATGTTGCTGAGACAGTCACAACAAATGAAAGCATCTCATCTGTTATGTGTGATGAATATCATGGCTATTCATTATGCCAAAGACAACAGACTTCCACACAAATATTCAGCCTGTTACCCTACTAAGAATGCCAAGCCAAAGTGATACATTTGGATCAATTCCTCTACTGAGGATATTTTGTGGACATCTGTCATTTCAGCTTTGATCCTTTCTTGTATTTTATTCTTAAGAAACTTCACTTAAATTTTACCTGGAATATGAAGCATGCCATCACTGAGGTAATGCTTAGACATGTTTACTTTCCCACCTCAGCTTTAAGATTTTTGTATCTAGATATAATATTTATTATAAGTGAAGTTCACCTCAAAATGTAACCTGTCAAGGAATAGCTTCTTTGTTTTTTTATTATCTATAGTAGCTAAAAAGACAGTTAGGTAATTTGAGTACTATGATAAATGTAATTCTTTTCAATAATGCTTTTCTTTTTGGATATTTTTTAAAACTCCCTAAAACATTATAATGAACTATTAAGGTTATGAACTAACCAGGAGAATATGACATCTCTTTAAACTTCTCAGGTTCTTAACACAGGAAAAATAAAGGCCCAGAAAAGTAGCTTGCTCAAAATAACAGGAGCAAGTACACAGCAGAAGTTAAAGCTAAGTTTGGTTTGTTCCTTACCATGCACTGTTCTGAGCACTTTGCATGAATTATCTCATTAAATCCACTCAATAACCATATGAGATGCATATTATTACAAACTCTATAAGGATGGGGAAAACCAAAGCCTACCCAAGGTTACAGAGCCTACACGTTGACAAACCAGCACTAGAAATCAGGTCTCTAATTCCAAATTCCACCCATTAATCAGACAAATCAAACGTAACACAGGCCCTACTTTCTTCACTAAGGAGCTCACTCCCAGCTCTGCCTCTATTCCACTTCCTCACCTGGAACAATGGGAAGACAAGTAGAATATTCATGTAGAATATGGCTGCTGAACTCAGTACTTATCTTTGATGCCCAGTGTTTTACATAGTATTGGATGAAACCAGGGTAGAATAGAAAGTAGCCTGAAGGTGTGGAGAATGTCCCTGAAAGTCACAGAGGTCCCCTCAGCCTCACTGAACGAAGCAGTTGTATGGAGTATGTATGTCCTTATATAGCCATTTTTCCTTGACAGGAGGAGGCAGATGACCATGAGCAGCAGCATCACTGGTTTATTCATGATGGGGGCATGTCAGCAGCCTGGGTGCTTCATAGTTTCTATAAATCTGTATATTCAGAGACAGTTTCTATTCTTATTACTAAAGTTATTAATTTATTGTAATTATTTATGACTATTATTAATAAAGACTCTATTCGAAACATCTCAGAATCCAAGTAGCACATTCCTGTCTTTCAATTTCAGTAACATAGCTGTTATTGTAGTTTTGGGAGATGCTATAATTTTTTGTTCCGTATTAACTGACCAGGGGAGCAGGTAGTGCAGGAATTAGCACCACCCTGGAATATGCTTCTGGCCAATGTCAGCAGCATAGGCTTTGGGAACAGTGCCCTGAGATCTAGCCCTCAGTCACCCTCTAATGATTAGAGGTTCCTCTGATCACTAGATATCCAAGCATAAACCACACAGCACACCTTCATCCCAGTGGGGTCTTGCAATGATTTCTAAAGTAAATTTATGCTAAGCAAATTCTGAGTTGTATGTGGAATCTCTTTTACTTCACTATAATTTTCACCATTTCCTGTAAGTCAATGAAATATTTCACAGAATTATGGAAAACAATGTTGCAATTAAACAGATTTAACCCATGTTAATATTTTCAATTATTTGTCTCAGAGTATACTACTTTATAAAAAACAGATTATGAATAGTTTCATTCCTTTAAATCCTCTGTGCTTTCTTCATACATGTTACCAAAGATACTGGAGTCAGTATAAACATCCCTATGCTCTTTATTTGGAAGAGTGAATGACAAACACTGTATGATTTTGTATATTTCCAAGGATGTCTATATGTTTATAATATCTTTATATTGTAAATATCTCTTCTAGCTTTTCTCTTAATGGGAAACCAGGTGCTTTGACTGGGTAACACCATATCAGAATTGTACATATAATGGAAGAATATGTGATGTGTGGAGAATTACTATAAAACTTAGTGACATAAAATGACACACTTGTATTAGCTTACAATGTCCGTGCATCACAAATCGAGGCGTGCCTCACCTGGAACCTTTGTAACCATCTACCCAGGCTTTAATCAAGGTGTTAGTCAGGCTTCCTAACAAGACCTGATAAAGGAAAAATCTGCTTCCAGTTTTATTCAGGTCGTTTGCAAAATTCATTTCCTTGTGGTTGTATGACTGAAACCTTAAGTTCATCAGTCCCCAGCTGCCCAGTTTCTTCTCATATGGCCCTGTCCATAGCACTTTATATCATGATTGTCTCTTCAAGGCCATGTTTAACCTAGGAAAGCTCAGGAATGATAGCATATTTGAACAGTAACTAGTCAATGATGTCCAGAAATTTATTTCATGCAATTAATGTTTTCCTCATAACATCTGAATAAGAAATATCACAATTTATTTTTATTTATTTATTTTTTGTTATCATTAATCTACAATTACATGAAGAACATTAGGTTTACTAGGGTCCCTCCCCCTTCACCAAGTCCCCCCTACAAACCCCATTACAGTCACTGTCCATCAGGTTAGTAAGATGCTGTAGAATCACTACTTGTCTTCTCTGTGTTGCACAGCCCCTCCCCATGCCCCCCCACACACACTATACATGCTAATCATAATGCTCCCTTTCTTTTTACCGCCCTTATCCCTCCCCTCCCTCCCATTCTCCCCAGTCCCTTTCCCTTTGGTAACTGGTAACTGTTAGTCCATTCTTGGGTTCTGTGATTCGGCTGCTGTTTTGTTTCTTCAGTTTTTCTTTGTTCTTATACTCCACATATGAGTGAAATCACTGCTGGTGGGAATGTAAATTAGTTCAACCACTATGGAAAGCAGTATAGAGGTTCCTCAAAAAGCTCAAAATAGAAATACCACTTGACCAAGGAATTCCACTTTTAGGAATTTACCCTAAGAATGCAGCAGCCCAGTTTGAAAAAGACATAAGCACCCCTATGTTTATCGCAGCACTATTTACAATAGCCAAGAAATGGAAGCAACCTAAGTGTCCATCAGTAGATGAATGGATAAAGAAGAGGTGGTACATATACACAATGAAATATTACTTCATAAGAAGAAAACAAATCCTACCATTTGCAACAACATGGATGGAACTAGAGGGTATTATGCTCAGTGAAATAAGCCAGGCGGAGAAATACAAGTTTTTTTTAAATTCAAGTTAGACTGAACTTGTTTCAAAGACTCATGATGAGAGTGAAAATAGTTGAAAATACTTGCAGTTGAAGTAAGAAACAATATGAATTGAGAAGTGCTGGCCTGTAAGAGTTGGTTTCCTCTCTGTGAACATAAAACAGGCATTTTATTTTAATGAAATCAAGTATTTTATATGTGGAAAGTCTACTAGAAGGGTAATATACTTTGTTAATCAAGAGAGTCTCAAATTTTCTCAAAATCAAATAAAAGAGAAAAGTTTTTTTTTTCAGAATCATGTATGTTATTTCCAGTCTCTTAGAAAATACAGATATCTTAATCCTTCTGCATACGTATTTTAAAAGAAATACAATCCCATAAAATTTAATTAATACTTTCTATGCTTTAGTGAAGCCCAAGGGCAAAAGCTGCTGTTAATTACAAAGTACTATCATAATTATCCTGAAAAATGCAGATTTTAATTTTCTTCACAATAGTTGGGTGTTCCACATTAAAGGTATGAGACCACATAGAATACGAGATGCTAGTTTATTAGACACATAGAGACAACTCACAGATAATGGATCACCTAACTCAGAACTCAATTGCTAGTAATATATATGGGAAATCTCAAAAATCACCAATTTTTCTTTTATCCTGACTATCAATAAGATGGCATTTAATTCATCTATAACATGGCTACTTTGGTTCTTAATTGGTTATATGAATAGATGGATGAAGAACTGCAATTCTGGTCATTTAGAATGGCAATACCTCTATCCCTCAAAAAAAACACAAATAGATCTTAGAATTGTACACATCTTTGAAAACTGAAATTTGCCTCCATCATTCTAAATATTTACATAAGGACAAAGTTTTATACCTTCATGCACTTTAGTTTATTCATCTTTATATTTCAATAAATATTGATTAAATGGCTATTAGGTACAAGGCCAGAAGTTAGATAATAAAAGGCACTGAATGTTTGATAGAGGCTGTTCCTGTTTATAGATGAGCAAGGAGAGGCAATTAATTACACAATGAAATAGTAATGCCTAACCAATGATACTTAAACCAATTTGTGGCACATTTTTATTTGTATGTCATTATAACATTGACAAGGCTTTATATGTAAAAGATGTAGCAGAACAACTCAAGTCATTGCCCCCCACTCCTAATTTAGACAACATGAGCATGTTAGCTTGTCACAGTGGCATCACATAGTGTGGGTTCTAACTCTGGTTTTACCACATCCCAGTGTTGCTGAGTGAGACCAGGGTTCTCTATGCTTTGGTTTTCTGATTTATAAAATAAAATAGGAAAAAATAACAGAATGTATCACTTAATGTCATTGTACTGAGTTTCCACAAAAAGTACTTAGAACAGTATCTAGCACTTTGCAACTGTATGAGGAATGTTAGTCATAATTATTATTCTTAGTAGTAACACCAGAGATTTCACTGGGTTTCTCTTTTTCAGGATATGTTGCTTGTAAAGCAGTTAATTACACAGCATTTATAAGGCACTTGTAAAAAAAACACAAGTAAATAAACAAATAAATAAATAAGGAAAGCCAGGCAAAACTCATTGCATTTTAAATTCACAAGTGGTGTTTCATAAATACTAAAAGTAACAAATCCATACTGTACACCTAAACCTTGCAAATAATCTGCCTCAGTCAAGATGTCACAATAATATGTCCTAGAAAATTATAGTTGGTGATTGAGAAGGAACATTCTTTATGGAGGGAAGAACATTTTAACTGATTTGTTTGCAAGTGGATGTCTTCTAGAAATTTAATACACTGTTTTGGATATCCAAGCTGAGTATTCAAAATGAATTAAGGGCTGAGACATGAAAATTATGGTCCTTCACTAACAGTTAGGTGTTAACAGAGAATGGGATATGTGGGACTGAATGCTAAAAGGGAAGGCTGGGGCCAGACAGCAAGAGCCATATTTTGTTTTAATTCTGTCGTTGCTGGGTATTTAACCATCTTCTCAATTTTAAATTACAGGATTTAGATCAGTGATTATGGTGTTCAAGAAAGGAGGCAGCTGGCAATGTGTAGGGAGAGTCTGGGTTGAGGCAAGAGATCAGAAACAGTGACTGGGGGCCTATGGCAAGAGACAAAATAACTGATGAGTAGGGCTGATCAGTGCTGGGCAATCGGAATGCAAAGGCCAGGATAAATACAAAAGAAGCCTATTGTAATCATAAATTATCAAAACAACTTTGCTCTGAGATGAGAAGAAAATCCTTTGAATTTCGATTTAAAAGATAAAAAAATAACAAATATGCATTGCTAAATTAAGATCACTTTCTTTCTCCTTAAATTCACTTGGGTTTCAATTCTTTCAGGAACTTCTGAATTCATTTGAGAAAAACACTTTATCAATTCCAGAGCTATAAAGAAAAAATATTGAACAGTGGTTTTTCATCCAAGCTGAAAGACACCTTTTGAAGTAGAGATGAAGTGAACACTGTTATTTTAGATTTACTGGGTTCATTATTTATTCATTCAAATGTCATCTCCCTGCTTCATGGTTCTTAAAGGCTGTCCTGGTAGTCTGGAATCAAGAGAAAGATTGCCTCCCAAGTTGTTACTTCAGTATCAGAAGCCACCCTTTGTAAAGGAAACCCTACCTGACATTTTTGGAGTTTTATTGCCCAACAAAGCACACGATGGTGCTTAGAGACACTAAACCGTTAGTGCTGAGCATTATTTTTTATTATGTGTGGTGAACGATAAATACAAGTAGCATGCAGTGATTTTCCATCACAATTCTGCACATACGTGAAGCCCAGTGTGAAATCTAGCCTGTGCTTCTGAAAGATTTACATGATTGAATTCTGTATTTTGGAATAAGAAAATGTTGAGCTTGAGGGGCAGGGGGAATATAATTATCCTTTTTTTTTTCCCAATGTCTACTTCTTTGCTCTTGGTTTACTATGAAGCTAAGGTAAAAAGAAAATCTACATTCTCAAAAGTCTAATTGAAGACCACAGATAATTGGGGGAGGACCATATATGGACATCACCAGATAGAAAACATTCAAAATTTTTACCACAGTCATATTTGAAAGTGTTAGGGGACTAAAGGCTGCATGCCATTAATTGCAATTACTACCAAACAAATTAAGCTAATAATATTACATACATTCTCTATATGGAATGACTTATCTCTTCAGTAAAGTCTTCATTGAGTCTTTTCCATAAAAGAAAAAGAATGAGCCCCAAAGTGATAAGACTTATTTTTAAAAGATTCAATCTCAAGACAAACACATCTTCTTTAAAACAGTATAGCAAATTCCAGACATTACAAGATGAATCATCCAGTGCTCCATAATGAAGTGCATTATTGCATAATTAGGCAATATTATACATATTAAATAACTTGAAATTACCCATCTGTGTCAAAAAAAGGTCACAAAAATACATTCACCATAGTCTTAAAAGAAAAATGTTAAGCCAACCAATGAAGCTATCCAATCATTGCAGTAGGGAATACCAAGGTTTAAGGTGGCACTGAACCCCTAGGCTCTCCATTCAACACATGGCACACCATCCTAAAGACAGTGGAAAATAACTCAGAGAAAGAAGCATTTTCCTTGTTCTCTTCTAAAATTAATTTTCCAACTGTCTCCTGATCCTGTTCAAACCCAGTATATAAAATCCTTCACACTTTCACTATAGAGTCCCCTGTCTTTGAAAAACACACAAAGAAATTTTTTAAAAATCCCTTTCTATCTTTGAAAAACACACAAATAAAATTTTCAAAAAATCGTCTGTTTTAAAATTTCTTATTTCTGATGTCTGCTTGTGAACCAGAAAGCCTAGAATCGGGACAAAGGAAGAAAAGGCAGGGGAGAGAATTCATATTAGGCCCACAAAGTATTAATCAGTAGCTTATTAAAATGATGCAGTAAAAATTGATGTTAAACTAGCCTATTTTATTATATACACATTGTTTTCAATTCTGGCCAAAGAATTTGTCCTTAGGTTTGTTTGTCTTATTCTATTTATTGGCCATTTGTGGTCTTTTGGACTTAGCCTATGATCTGCATCCTTATTCTATGTCTTCATTACACAGAATTACATGTACATTTGAAAGCTTGTAAAAGCCCTTTACCTCTTCAAGTTATTTACTTTACAAATGAGGAAAATGAGCTTCAGAAAGAGCAAATAATATTTCTGTAGTACAAGAAATATTAAATAATAGACTTGGGGCAGATATCCGTGTTTTGTGAATTATCCCAGATTCATTCAACCACAATACAGTCCTTGGGTAGGTGTACAACTAACTTTATAAGAAAATGCCAAGCAGTTCTCCAATTTGGTTTTATCATTTCACCTAACAGTTTACTATCAAACCTCCAGTTTTGTTCTAATAATTTTTTGTTCTATTTGTTCTACTAATATCTGACATTCATTTTTTTAGATATTCTGTTAGTTGTAAAATGTTATACAGTTGTCATTGTAATTGGCATCTCCCTGATGACCGTTTATGTTAAGTAACTTTTCTTATGTCCTTATGTGCTATTGGCATATCTTCATGCGTGAAATATTATTCAAGTTTTTCCCCTGTATTTCTTTTTTTTTTTCCTTGGTGAATTACCTTTCCATTACTGATTTGTAAGAATTCTTTCAGATTTTTACTATAAGTCCATTGACAGAAATATGTTGTGCAAATAATTTTTGCCTTTTGGGTGCTTATGTATTCATTTTCTTAACTGTATTTCTGGCTAGAAGAGAATGATTAGGGAGATTTCTCTAAACTTTCTGATAGCTGACATCTCAAAGGGCCTCTGATGGAATTCTCAGAGTGCCTCTGCTCTCATCCCTGCCTTTGGAGGGTGGCTACATTTACATTTGTGGGAGGCCCTGACCACTTCAGCGTTCTGATTTTTTAAAATTATGCCTCTTTTTTTTTTCTAAGATTTTCTGCCTTGTTTTGATTACAAGGGTAAGAATGGAAATCCCTAGTGAGTTTCTGTATCCTAACCAGAAGGGAAAATCTATTTCATCCAATTTTAAAGTATCTCTGACAACGTTAGAAAATACAAACAATCATTCTTTTCTGTCAGCAACACAACTGAGCAGGCAAGAGAGCTCAGCTGTTAGATGTTGTAAAAGATAAAAAAACAAGGAGCGAAAATGAAAGTAACAGTGAAGTCTTTCATCACGTACTGTGAGAGTATAAGCAAAAATCTAACCCAGAGAAAGTGACGACTTCCCCTGTCACTTTCCCCCATGGAAAATTGCATCAGTCAAGGCTCAGTGGATCAGCACAAATGGGAGGCTCATCCCTCTGCCAAGAGAGCCCGAATAAGGGGCTCAGGAATTTCATGGGCTTCAGGGGCCAAAGGAGAAGGCAAAGGGAGTGGCTAGGAGTGGAGGACTACTGGGTGCTACATCAGAGGGAGAAAGGTGTCTCCAAAGTTTTCTTCTTCTCACTTCACCCCCATGACTCAACAAGGAGGCCTAGGCAGAGATGTCTGCAGAGGACCTCATCAGCTGGTCCCGGAATGAAGGTGCCTGGGCTAGAAATACAAATATGCAAAAGAGCTTGACCAGTCAGAAGACCCTGAGTCTTTGACACAGCTCCCCTTCGAAGACTGTCGTGCACTAGCTATGCACCAAGACTGGTGTGGGAGGGCAGCTTCCACCTATGATGCCCCCCAGGTAAAGCTTTTGTAATTTGCCTATATTCGGCTTGAAAAGTCACTCATAGGTTTTTGGCCAGAAGCCGTACTCCTCATTGCCTGTCTTTTCAAATAGGGACACCAAATTTGAAATATGGTATTCAAGGACGTAATTAGTGTACAGGCCATTTTATATATAATACTTTATTGTGGTATCATTTAAACATTCATGATCTGGAATAACCTGTGTTTGAATCATAGCTTTGGCAGGTGATGTTGGAAAATCCAGTTTCCTCATCTATAATATTCAGCTAAGGACAGAACCCAATTCATACAGTTATTGTGACAATGCTTGTAAAGTTCTAGGACCAGTGCCTGCCCTTTTGTAAGAGCTTAATTAATGTTAGCTTTTCTTGTTTTGCTTTCTTCTAACCTGCTTTTATCCCATTAATGCCTAAGGCATTTGTAACATTCTGATAGGAATCAATCATCAACTACAATTTGCAAGCTTTTTTGAAAGTGACTGCTATGTAAGATGAGGAACCTTTGATCCAAATAGTCTGCAAAAAATTATGAAGGTGTGAGACATCTGCATTCTCTCTATTCTCTGTGCTCCAATCCAGCTCTCTTCTCAAAGCTGGCAGACCCCATAGAGTTTTTGTAACTAACACGGCTTTCTTTGTCTTTATCTTGAAGGAAAAAAGGCAGGCACCAAGAATACTGAAGTCAAGGCATGGGTGCTAGATACAGTCTTGGTTACCAAGTCTAATTTATTTGCTATATTACTGTCGGCAAATTACCTAAACTATTGAATTCCTCACCTCTGTATAGCAGGGAAAATACAACTTATTTCGGGCATAGGGACATATATATTCAAAATGTAGTGTGATTCTTAGTACTTACATAAGTTATTCAGCAAGTAGTAGCTGTTCATTTACTGTAACACTAACATATTATAGTCCCATATATTAATGCTTACTGCTTTTATCTGAATGTTGACTCTGAATATTTGGTTATCAATATCTTATCATCTGCTGCAATGAGACAAAGTTCCAATTCTATAATAAAATTTTCTAATGTGTATTTTTTTCTGAATGTAAATTTATATAATAATCATACTACTCTTGTGAGGCATATTAGACCTACTCATAGGCTCTCTGAAACCAAAGAAATTAATATGTAAAATTTTTGACACAAGGAAACCTGACTTAATTTATTATCAATCTCTCCACAAAGTCTTAAGTGTTTTAGTCTTCTTTTGATGGCAAATAAATAACCAAATGGTTTCTCTTAAGAGCTGGGGGAGTCTTGGGTAACTTAAAACTGAACCTTTACTTGTTAAAACCATATTTTCTAGGTACTGTTGTTAATCTGAGGGGTCTATTCTGGGCTCCTGACACTTTATTTTAGTGATCAGGTTGTGGACATCAAATGCAAATAATTATGTACAATGGAATATAAATTTTTTTCAGTGAATTTCAGTATCAGTCTTAGATTTTTCCTACTTCAGAAAAGCCAATGACCCTGAGCCTGGATACTTGAGGATAGTTGTGATCCAGATTGAGTCTTCTTGTATATGGCCAATGTTGTTTTCTGCTTTTGTGCTGAAAATTTTTGTCTTGTTTAGGTCTCTTATAACTAAGTACTGTGCAGTGCTTCTGCTGAGTTATTATTCTTAGCTTGTTTTGAAAACCTATTCTCTTAGAAATGCTGTGCACCATCTTTGCACAGGGTCAGCAGTCTGTTTGTTTTTGTGTTCTCTTTGCCAGCTGTTATCTAAAATACTAGACTTCCCTCAGCAAAAGTAATGGAAACAAGGCTTTTAAAACCCTTTTTGGGGGAATGAGTAATGTCTGAAGTGCAATTTAAAAGGAAACCATTATTGAGAAGAAAATATGAACTACATGGCAAATATTTAACAATATATGAAAAAGCACACCTCACAGAAGCTATTGCTAAGAAGTAACTCAGGCATAAGTTGCTGATCATACCTATAGTTATGAGTTACCTTTTTTTTTTTGGGCAACCCATAAGCCATTCCCTTTTGTCAAGCAGTAGTAAACCAATTGTCCTATGTGGTGCAACCCTTCCTTTAGGTGTCCCTGCTTCAGTGGGACTCCACCCACACGTGGGGGTGAGCACGGCAAAGGGGAAATGATTTGACCCAGTCCTGGATTACTATCACAGTCCCAGACCTCCAGTCACAGAAGTTGTTCTACATACGGCCCCTGACTCAGTAAGTTGGGCCAAAGAGAACTGCTAGATGTGGCAGAGGTCATCATGAAGAGAGGTTTTATTTTCCTGTCAATCTGTTGGCAGTAAGGAGGAAATGAGCTGAAGATGTCGGGGTCACTTTTATGAGGCCTGAAAGTAAAGACAACATAGTGCCAAGATGGAGGAATGCCATTGTTTTGTCCCCTGGATCACGCTGTAATGGTACTCTTCACATGTATTTAAAAATATTTACTTTTTAATACAATCAACTTTCAATTGGGTCTTCTGCTACCATCAGACCAATTACTTCTAAATAATAGCTGGTTAATTAATCCATTCTCATTTTATGTACATTGTTCTTGTTTATATTTAGTTGACACTTTCTACTTTTACTGTGTCTCCCATATCCGAATATCACTCTTTAATGTATTAGGAGGAAGAGGAAATCTTTTTGGTAATTCCAAGAATATCATTCTCTACAGTATAGAGTAATGATGTATTGTATTTTACTTGCATGAAGTTATGAAAGTATCATTCCAATCTACTAAAAAGTAGACTTAACATCTCACAATTGCTACTCATCCAATAGGTTATTAATAATATCACATTTGTACCTAGTAAATTAGGTGCCATGCTCCAAAAGAAACTGATTTTTCCCTAATTGTTCCACTGTACGCATCCTATTATAATCCTCATTATCCCTTGTAAGCAGCTTTTTCTAAGATAATATTTTCTAAATTTTATTCACTCACAGAGAACAGTCATAATGCTATCTGCATTACTATCTGTGCTGCTATTTTTAAAAGTATTTTTTTCTGTCAATAGGCTCAAAATTTTAATTTATCTGATTATATTTCCTTAATATATATTGAGGTATATAACTTAAACATTTAAATTTCTCTATGTATCAAGAAAAACCAATTTTTATTATACAGAGTCATAGGTGTGGACCTTTGACACAATTTCAAATTAGAAATGACAGAGTTTTTATTAAAAAAATCAAGGTTCAATTTTTATGTCCAGTGTCCCACATCAGCAGTATAAGTTGCTGTATCTATATCCTACATAAAGGTCAGCTAATTAATTTTCAAAAGGAAGTATGTAATAGTTTTCCAGTTTTATAAGACAGCCTTCAACAGTACTAGACATACAATAGATATTGAATAAATGATGATGGATTGTTTTTATCACCTTGCTAAATTATAGACACTTTCTTCAGAATGCCTTTTGAGAAACATACTTAATTTTCCAGCAGGTGATAATGATCCATAATAGATAAAAACATATTTTCTAAAGTGAATTATCCCCAAACCTGTTCCTTTTATCTTCATTCTATTGTATTACAGATAGCATGAAAAGAGATTGGCATAGTAAGGGATTCTCTGGAGCATTGTCTCTGACAGTTAATTTCAAATTGCAGCCTCTATAGGAGTTACCAAAGCCACAGCAATTTCAGTAAATTGATGTGATTTTAGTGTCCATCTTGTCTGATTGTTTTTAAGAAATAAAACAAAATATTATCCCTGAGAAATGACTCTAAAGCTTACTTATGCTGCAGCAGTTCTCACAGGATGCATGGGAACCTGTGGCTCAGCTATGTAGTTCCTAGACTGAGACACCTGAAGTTCCAAAATTTGAGAATAAATGAGAATTATATAGCTTGATTCTCAGTAGCTGAAGCCCCACACTCAAGAGCAATTAATTCTTTTTGTGGATGTTGCCAGATATTATGCACCAAAGGGAAAGATCACTGTGCTATGTGTATTTTGTTAGTTCTAGATACATTGTCCATACTCTCCATCTTCCTCTGCATCCCAAGAGTGTCCTAGAAGTGTTATTTTTATGGCTTCTCTGTTCTCTGGTTTCTATTTGATTTGTATTGATAATAAGTGCTGGCAAGAGACTGGAAAATGGGAAAGAAAAGAGAATTTCTTTCCTTCCTGGGATCTAGACTGGCAACAAATGATTTCCCCTACTAAATGCCCTATCTCTTGACAGGTGATTCCTATGTACAGTTAGGTTGCCCCTAGCTTCTGCTAACAACTCTCACCTCTTGCCCCATTAAACTGAAGGTAGTAGTTCTTGGCTATGGTGCTAATCTCAGAGGGCTTCGAACCTTGTTGGTTTGCTTTAGCTCTGTCCATTTTCATAGTAGTTTTTTTTTATTAGACTCTATTTGATAACCCCATTTGAGCCTGCACTTATTTTCATGCCTGCACCCTGATACACTGATATCAGGAGTGGACAAAAGAAACAATGGGGTCCCAGTATTACAGTGCTTGCAATGGCATCATGGTTATTTACAGTGATAGTTGTATGGAAAATAGTACACATGGAGGGCAAAATGTGGAATTAGAGTATCTTTGACAACTTAGTATGTCAATGAAGAATAAAGAAGAATTGTGGCTTAGGGCTTTTGACAAAACCAGAGGCTACACAGAGACATGGACAAAGTGATTGTTTTAATGTCCAAGTCAGCATGGAAGAGCAAAGACTATTTACCAGTTTTAATGATTGTGAACCAATTTCTGGGTCTGAGTAAAGGGTTGCAAACTTGCCAAATCAAGTGTTTATAATCTGTCCAAGTTGCTTATAGTGTAGAGGAATGACTGGGATTCTGAGATATAGGATGGCAACATTTGATCTGACACAGTCAAGGGAAAAGGCTTTGCACATCTGAACCCCACTTAACTTCCTTGCTGAAGAGAACATACTCCTACCTCTCCTCATTACTTCTAAGCCCATACTGAGCGCTAGTTGCCAAGAGAGCTGGCACAGAAAAACAAGGCCTGGCGCAAGTAGAGTTAGTTTTTAAAACAAGAATTTCAAGATCTTGCCAATTTAAATCAGAAAGATCATGAGCACATGCATGTTTCTTATTTTTTTCATTGGTTCACATGGATACGTGTGAGATTTATAATATTGGCTTGAGCATTATGGGTTGCACTAGCTTTCTGATCTCAATTCCATCACCAGGACAAAGTTTTGATAGAACCATGGAATGGCCTTTTGAAAACAGAGTAACAGCTAGGAGAAAACACCCTGCAAACATGTGGTTCTGATTTAAAGGATGTAGTACATGCTCTGGACAATTGGAGATGAAATCTCCCTTGTAGCTACATTTTATATATCCAGTAATTAAAATGTAGAAATGAAAAGTGGCTCTTAGTATTATTTCACTTAATAATTCCATTGAGAAATTTTTGCTTCCTGACCCTTTACCCTTTGGCTCTGTAAGTTTAGAAGTCTTGCACCCAAACACAAGAATGCTTCAATATGGGACAGCCATAGAACATTGTTACCTTCATGTGAGGCAGAGAAGGGGCAGAGAGGGGCAAAGGAGAGTCACTGTATTGGCCCTGGTGCTTGATACTGATTATGCAAAAGAAAATGGTTTATAGGAGCAAAGGCTTTATCTGAAACCCACTGAATACATTTGAGGAACTGCTTCAAACTTTCAAGCCAATAGTATTAGTTAATGGAAATCCGTGTTACACAAATAAACATGGCCACCAAGGACTCTTATTAAGAACAAATAAAGGTTTACTGTGTCTTTTTTTTTTTTTCCTCTCTCTAAACCCTGTTCAAACTTCTGTAAACCTTCCATTCATTGCATTCCTGTTTGGGGCATGCCATCTCTTTCTCTTAAAAACCAGGAATTACATAATGATCAAGGTAAGAATTACTGAAAACTAAGAGACATCAAAGAATTGTGATATCCAATAATTCTTTCACCCTTTTAAACAAAAATAAGATTATTTCCTCTCCTGACTCAAACTATTCAAAAGTCCCTACAAGGCCAAGTATGATTCGGCTTCTGTCTCTTTCTCTGACCTTAATTCCTGTCATTCCTTCCCTTCTTCACTCTGGTCCCACTATTGTGGTCTTGAAGTTCTTCGAACATGCCAAGATCATGTCTACCAAGGGCCTCGACCTGGAACACCTGCACTTTGGGCTTCTCATAATTTCCTACACTGCAGCTCTTAGATGATGCTCCAACTTCACATATCAGAAAAGCTTTTCATAGCTAACCTATCCAACTGTGAGTGCCTCCCTCATCATGATCTACCTCCTCTTCAAGTTTGACTTACGCCAAAGCAATTCATCATTCTGAAAGTTATGCTAGTCATTTGTTGGCTTTATTGGTGCACCCTCCTCAGAAAAAAATTAAACTTTGAGAAATCAAGACCTTTGTTTGCCCTACTAACGTGTATATCCTGAACCTCTAGGACCGTTCCGGGCAATTCATAGACACTAGGTATTTTCACTAAGAATACTTCACGGTCTCTAAAGTTTCATAAGACTTTCCTTATCTCTGTGTAGCTTGGCCCAGGGCATTAATTCTATGAACTTACTCCTTCATCTATAAAAATGTAAAAAATTAATATGTACCCTGGCTATCTGTGATGACGCATGTGAAAGTGAATGGATATTATAAATTCTGATTTATAATTCTCAACTCCTCTCTCTCCATTCCTAGTCCCTGAGCCTTGATTAAATCATAATATGCATCACTTCAGGCATGTTTTCTAATCCACACTTTTTTGATGAGTACTTGGACTGTGTTCAATATGATTGCTGAATTATGTCTAATATTTATGCTATATAGAAATGCAAATATTTTATTTAAATTGAAGTTGAAAGTTGCTGTAAAATAATCTCTGCTTTCTTCAGGTTGTTTTATTTCTTTACTACTATTTTTTATCTGATGTGTAGTTGCAGAATTTTTTAGGTATCAGTATTCTATAGCTAACAGTGAATGGTTAAGCTCTATTGTTCTTAGACAGTGTTATAGTCACTGATTACTGAGGAATACGAGTTAAAACACTATATAGATATTACATACCTACTGAGAGGAATTACAACTGTAACTTAGGTACCTGTCACAATTGATGGCATTTAGTATATATCTGCATAAATAGAATTAATTAAGAAGAGTGTTAAAGGAAACACTAAACTAAGCTTATATTTGTAATCATTTAAAACCAATATATTAAAGTTATATTATACTCTGGCCTACTAATCCACGTAGACCACTACATAAATGAGGAAAACAGGGGACTGTGGGTTAGACAAAATTAAAATTTATCAAATGCCTATTACATATGTGCTGATGTGCAACATAACATATATAATCACCTTTGAATCTCCATAAATGTCCAATGAATTACATATTACTTTCCACATTGGAAGACTAAAAACTGTACTAAATCTCAAGGGGCAAATCTGTAGTAAGAAGAGGGTCTCTCTGCATTCAGAAACCAAATATAACATCTTCTCCTCTGCTGACTTTCAGCGTACACATTTGTTTTCACTTTAAACAAAGATGCTAGTGATTAGTCCACTTGTCCTTGGAAGTAGAGCCTTATGAATCCTTTCTGGCATCTCTGCCTTAATTCTCACTGTGAAATCCCCCAGGAATACAGAGATGGCTACCTTTGCTGCATCTATTAAGGTACCAATGTGCCCTTCCTTTACTCACCTTCTTCTTCAGCTACTCAACAAAGTATATAATCGATTTGGGCTGCACTGTCACTCTTCTATGAAATCAGCAATGTGTATCACATCACAACACTGGCTAACAGAAAAGTTCTTCATTTAATGTCTATTATTCAGCAGTTAATGCTTTCTATTTTATGAGCATAAACTGGCGGTGCTTGCATTGTTATACTACTTTTACAGTTTTCCTCTTTTCAATGTAAAGAACAATTTTATGAGTACCTTATTAGTAAATAATCATTTTATGTAATATTTGCATGGTCCTTTATGATTCATAAAGCAGTCTTACCAAATTTTCTCATGTTATTTCTGCACATTACTGTTTACATGTAGAAAATACATATTGAGAAATTACAGTGGCTCTACCCTTAAGGTTCTCAGACTAGTTAAGGCAAATAGAAAAGTAAGAAAAAGACATTGAATTATTTTGTAATTTGAGCTGTTAACAATGATTCCCACAGCAGCCCAGAGGAGCCTGAAGTGGGAGAATTCAGTGACATATTTCTGAAGGATAGTTTACCTGTAGAGAACCTTGAAATGTGACCAGGAATTACATTAGGAAGGGATGCAAAATAAAACACTTCTGGCGGACTTACATCCACACAGAAAGTTTTAGAAATTTGAATCAGGATACTGTGAGATGTTAGAGCACAGATCTGGAACCAGATGTTCTGGATTATGGAACAGCTTTTGCTCCTTACTAGTTAGATAAATAGGTTTGGGCAAGTTATCTGCTTCTCTGTGTCTTCATTTTCTAATCTGTAAAGTGTGGATTAACATGGTATGAACCTCATAAGATTGTTATAAGGTTTAAAAGAACTAACAATGTAAAACACATGGAAGACTTCTTGGCACAAAGTCAGCACTAAATAAAGATCAGCTGTTAGTTATGATGACTGGATTATGGACAGTGTTAAGGTATTAAGTAGAGAGAGAGGTGAGATTCTCAGCAAGGTAGACATTGTCTCCATTTTAAAAATGCAGAAACTAAAGCTCACAGTCTTAAGTAGATGTATGCAATTCATTTTCTTTTTGGTACACCTTACTGCTATACACATTATTTCAAGTTACTACTTTTTCTGAAACATAAGTACAAAAAGGCATCCTTTTAACATGATTTCCTAAGTAGAAACTTCCTGCTAAACAGCACTTAGCTGCACAAAGTCCTTTGTGGTAAATGCAGTATTTGTAGTCTCCCTGAAATCTGCATGGCAGTGAATACAAATGCACTTCAGCCTCAAGCCTGGTAACTTCCTTTAGCAAACATAGGCCTCTGCAGTCAGGATATAAACATCATTAAGATGATGCAAACATCCCAGAATTTGGCTCCCTCATAACGGGAACCAAAATGGATCTCTCCAATGGCAAGTCTCAGCTTCCAGAGTGTCTTGCCAATGGGTTTCATCCCCAAGCAAGTTCGCTATGGATTCAGTGTGGCCAAAGAAATGACAGTAGAACATTCTTGGGGTAAAAGGGTTTATTACTAGCTTGTTCTCCTGGTGGTAGGTAGAGCACTAGCATCTCTGCCTCTGCCGAGAGCACTGAGTCAAGCTCTCTATAAAGCACAATATTAGCTTATTGCCTAAAGGTGTGGAAGTGGTAGCTGGGCAACAGGCCAGTTACATCATCAAGTGGTTTAAGTTCAGTGAGGATCTTGGTCACAGGAACCCCAATTTCCCCACACTCCACCCCTCCAGGATTCTCCCCTTACAATCAACACAGTCTCAATCTTTCACAATGGTCCCTGTGCAAGAAATCTGGAACACTCTAGCTAGATTCCACAACAGTAACAGAGGAGAGATAACAAAAATTAAGATACAACAAGATTTTGATACAGGTAACAAAAATTATGATATTCAAGCCAGAGGAGGTTCCCAATCCGCAAAGACCTCAAGGTGATAAGACACATGATTTAAAGACACCAACATAGGCAAATCTTGTCCACCAGGTAGGATGCATGCAAGAGAACAGTACTATGATAGGACTGTAGCAGGAAGGGGGTCCCTTCCAGGTCTAGTATACCATACTTTTACTCCTTTCCCTATTGGGATTACTGAAGGGCTACTGGAGGTACATGCAGTGGCCATAGTGATGAAACAAAACTCCCTGGTCAGATGCTCCTACCTTCTAGTGATCTTTGGGGGCCACTCTGCTGTTATTCCAGGAATATACAGGAGGCCAGCTTCCAGGACTTGTCCCCAAGGTGCCAGGAATGCGAGCTGTCATTGGTCCATATGTCAAAAGGTCCAACTCAATGGAGTCCCTGGGGTTCAGTGCAGTTGGTGCTGGCAGCAATATATTATTCTAGTGACTGAACCTCAGCTTCAATTCTTCCTTGGTTTGTATTTGCAGTTGTATAGGGGAGGCAGCAATAACATGTCTAGGGGCTTAGGTCTCCCTTTCGGGGTTTCTCATTCAAATGCCATAGTATGGTCCACAAGTGAACTGACCATCCCCGCAGACTATTATTATCTGACTTTAGTCCATATGTTAACAAGCCATTGTTCCTCTCTATCATGCCTGCTGCTGTAGGAGTATGTGGCACATGAAACTTCCATTTGATTCCCAGTTGTCACACCCATTCTTGCAGTGCATGTCCAGTAAAATGGGTGCCCTGAACACTCTCAATTACCTGTGGTTGGCCATAGGTGGCAAAGAGATTTCCAGGCCTCTTTTAGTCATCTGCAGGTGTGCACAACATGTAGAAAAGCAACCAGAAGTCCAGTAGCTGTGTCTAAACAAGCAATGGCATACTGATATCTTTCTGACACAGACAGAGGCCCAATACATTCTGACACCTGAGGAGGGGTACTGGCCCCTTAGCTATTGTCACATGTTGCTGTGTAACTCAGTGTAAGTCTCTTTTAGAGCAAACGACACTCTCCTGCCAGGCTCTACTAACTTCTTCAAAGGTCACTCCCACCAACGGGCTACAGCCCATGTTGCCTTTTGCCCCACATGCAACAAACGCTGATGTAGCCATTGGGTACATCAGAGGCAGGCTTTCCTTCTAACCAACATATCTGGGCCAATTTATCTGCTTCATCATTTCCTGGGGATGCCAGTGGCAAATGACCTGTAACATGGCATGCTGTAATTATTTTAGTCTGACCACATGCCCATAAGTCTTGTCACAATTCTTGCCCCCAAAGGGATGGGTGACCAACCAGCCAGTTGGCATGGTACTAGGTTGGTAGCCACAGGGTCAAGAGCTGGTAGACAGCCCAGCTGTCAGTGCAGAAAACTACAGGGTAGGGCTCCTGGCTGATCACAAGCCACACAGCCCGCAACTCTGCCCACTGGCTGCTCTTTCCCTCACCATCTTCCATATTGTCTCAGTCTTAGGATGGAAGGCAGGGCCCTCCATTTTCAGGGCTGCCTCAGCTGGAGCCATCTGTATACCATGAATCTTTGGATATAGGGGCTCTTCCCTCCCGATAGGGACTTTCTGCTACTAATGGTTCAAAAGCAAGTTCTTTCTGCTCTTCACTAGTATATGTTACCGGCACCAATAAGCATTGGAGTTCTTCACTCAAGGGGCTACTAGAGAGGGCACTATGCTGCTGTAGGTAAGCACCCCATTTGGCCACTGTGGGCATTTGTGCCACACCACTCCTTAGCTTTTGGATCCAGTCTCATACCCACTCCAAGATGGGATAGGTGGTTATTACCTTTATCAGGGCCATTCCAGTGATGGGTTCTGTAGGCAGCAAGGCGTGATACACTGCAGCCAGTTATTTTTCTATCAAAGTTTATTGACCCTCTGCCCCTTTCCAGAGCTGTGACCAGAATCCAATAGGTTGGCGAGCTTGTTCAAGCCACTGCCAGAGATCCCAGCCATAACTGTCTTCAGTCACATAAACATCCAGCTCACAGGGCCTTGATGGGTCTATCACACTCAAGTACTGCACAGCCTTGACTGCCCATTTTGCTGTAGTAAAGGCAGATGCACATGTTTCATTCCAGTCCCACCTGATGCCCTTTTGTACCAACCAGTATAAGGGCTTCAGAATTTGTACCAAGTGCAGGAAAAATAGTCTCTAGTAGCCTAGAAGACCAAAAAACTCCTGTAGCAATGCTACAGTTGCAGGGGTAGGAAAGGACTGGACTTTATCTATACTGTTTCTGGTATAACTTTGGCCTTACCTGACCAAATAACCCCCCAAAATTGACAGAAAAACCAGGTCCCTGAACCTTGGTGCTGTTCACAGCCCATCCTTTCTCCTATAAATGTTGCAGCAGTCTAGATGCTGCACCTCAGATCTGAAAGAGAATCAGACATGCCTATGGCATCATCAGTATAATGGTACCACTGCACTATTGGCAGTTTCTCCCATGTAGCGAAGTCCTGGGCTACAAGTCCATGACAGATGGTGGGGTTGTGGAGGTATCTCTATGGAAGGACAGTGAAAGTCCATTCTAGTCCTACCCACATGAAGGCAAACTGTTCCAAACTTTCCTGCTCAATGTCAGTGGAAAAGAAAGCATTAGCAAGATCTACCACATAATGGTATGTTCCTAGTTCATGGCTGAAGGTATCCATCAAATCTGCGATAGACGGGACAGCAGCAAGCATAGGGGGTATGACTTTATTCATTTCTCTGTAATCCACAGTCATACACCAGGAACCATATTGCTTTTTTACTGGCCACACTGGGAAATTGAAAGGACTATGGGTGGGCTTTATAATACCCACCTTTACCAGTTCCTGGAGGGTTTCTCCAATCTCTTTATGTCCTCCAGGCAGTTTGTATTGTTCGGTATTGGTCACCTGACAAGGCACAGGCAAAGCTACGGATGGTGCCTAGCATGTCCCCTCAGAACTGCCTTCACCACACGTATTCTCAGTTTGAACTCACCTGCAGTGGTCTGCAACCATAGATCCTACAGGATATCAATCCCCAAAATATACTCAGGGATAGGAGATATATACATGGTATACTCTTTTGGGGGTAGACACGATATTCCCTAAGGGATCTGGGCTTGTTTTACTCTGAAAGCCTTACCCCTGTACCCATGCATGATAATGGGGGCCCCGGGGAACCACTCAGGGTTACCATGAATCAGTGACCATACATCCCCAGTGTCCACCAGAGCCAGGACACACTGTATGTTCACCAGGGACCAATGGATAGCTATTTCAACCTGTGGCCTCCGGTGCCCGCCTGGTCCCTCAGGGCAGATACCTCAACCCTCCCTCAGTTGAACCATGTTCCTCAGCCATCTTCCTATGTGGGCTTGAGTGAGGTTGGCTCACTGTCCAGCAGGAAATCTTACAAAAACACAGGCCAGACTTGTGGCTCTGTCTCTGACCTCTGCCTCTTTGGTCTTAAGTGCTGGAACTGTTGCTCTGCTTTCAGTTGTTGCCATAGCTCCAGTAAGATCCTATTTGACTTCCCATCTAATTTCTGTACATCTGCTCCTGCCCATATTAAATCAACCCACATCTGAGTCCTCGTAACCTTCATGGGGTCCTTTAAATTCTTCTTGTAAGTAGCAGACCTTATTTCTTTCCATATTCTCATTGCTTTAGCCTCTCCTAAGTCTGCCTCTGTACTTGTAACATTGCTTATGGGCTTCCCTAAGTGAGGGGTAAGAATGGCCACAAGAGACCCACAGAAGGATGTGGGAGCCATTTGAAGCACAATATTTCTCATCCCTGAAGTGACAGGTTCCTCATCTGGGCCATGATTCTCTGGAAAATAGATGGCACTTCTTATGCCTAGCTCCCATAACACCTGTTGGAGCCATCTAGCAGAGGAGGATGGTAGATGACCCTGATTGGGCCACACAGCACCGAAGTGAAGCCATAAGCCAATCAAGGAGGAAGTGATTCATTGGCGTCTGATGTGTACTTTGTAATCGTTTGCTCAGGGCAGGCTGAACCATCAGAGAAGCCAGCTTCCCCATCTCTGATCCAGACAGAACAATTCTATCCATCCCTAAATCCCACAGACACAGGAGCCAAGCTAATATTGGCTCTGAGGGTTACTGCCTAAACTGGGAGCCCAAATCCTGTGTTGGGTACATAGATATTTATAATAGTTATATCCTCTTGTTGGACTGACCCCTTTATCATTATGTAATGTCCTTCTTTGTCTCTTCTTACTTTATTTGTTTTGAAGTCTATTTTGTCTGATACAAGTACTGCAACTCCTGCTTTTTTTCTTCCTGTTAGTTGCATGAAATATATTTTTCCATCCCTTTACTTTCAGTCTGTGTAGTCTTTGGGTTTGAAGTGAGTCTCTTGTCGGCAGCATATAGACGGGTCTTGTTTTTTTAATCCATTCAGTGACTCTATATCTTTTGATTGATGCATTCAGACCATTTCCATTTACGGTGATTATCGACAGGGATGTACTTATTGCCATTGCAGGCTTTAGATTCGTGGTTACCAAAGGCTCAAGGGTAATTCCCTTACTATCTAACAGTCTAATTTAACTTACTTCATGTGCTATTACAAACACAACCTAAAGGTTCTTTTTTTTTTTCCTCCTTTTTCTTCCTCCTCCATTCTTTGTATGTTATGAATCATATTCTGTACTCTTTGTCTATCCCTTGGGTGACATCTGTTATCCTTAGAAATACTTCCACTTACAGAAATACTTCCCTCCAAAATGCACTGTAGAGGTGGTTAGTGGGAGGTAAATTCTCTCAACTTTTTCTTATCTGAAAATTGTTTAATCCCTCCTTCAAATTTAAATGGCAAGCTTGCCAGATAGAGTATTTTTGGTTCAAGGCCCTTTTGCTTCATTGCATTAAATACATCTTGCCACTCCCTTCTGGCCTGTAAGGTTTCTGTTGAGAAGTCTGATGATAGCCTGATGGGTTTTCCTTTGTATATGATCTTTCTTCTATCTCTAGCTGCTTTTAAAAACCTGTCTTTATCCTTGAACTTTGCCATTTTAATTATTATGTCTTGATGTTGTCTTCCTTGGGTCCCTTGTGTTTGGAGATCTGTGCATCTCCATGTCCTGAGAGACTATCTCCTTCCCCAGATGGGGAAGGTTTTCAGCAATTACCTCCTCAAAGATACTTTCTATCCCTTTTTCTCTCTCTTCTTTTTCTGGTACTCCTATAATGCAAATATTGTTCCATTTGGATTGGTCACACAGTTCTCTCAATGTTCTTTCATTCTTAGAGATTCTTTAATCTCTCTGTGCCTCAGCTTCTGTGTATTTCTCCTCTCTAATTTCTATTCCAGTTTCCATTTGTTCTACTACATCTAATCTGCTTTTAAATCCCTCAATTGTATTTTCATTTCAGATATGGAATTTCTTTATGATTGAATCTCCAACTTAAATTTGTTCCTGGGTCCTTGAATATTTTTCTGTACCTCCATAAGCATGTTTATGATTTTTATATTGAACTCTCTTTCAGGAAGATTGGTGAGTTCAGTTTTATTTGCCCCTTTTTCTGGGGTTTGTGACATTTTGTTCTGAACCATGTTCTTTTGATGTTTCATATTTCTGTGTGGTGTCCACTAGTGCCCTGAAGCTCCAGTCTCTGGAGCTGCTCAGCCCCTAGAGTGAGGTTGGTGGTCATAGGGGATTGTAGGTGGTGCCTGGTGGGAAGAAAGATCTGTTTCCTGATTCTCGTCTGTGTTGCCTGTCCGCAGTGGCAAAGCCAGTGGGCCAAGCAGACAGGAGTAAGCCTCTGTGCTTTGCATCTCTAGCTGTTGTAGGGGGGCCTCCCTCTGTCTGGCCTGATGCCAGCGCAGTGATTGCCAATTTGCAAAACGGTGCCCGCACGATAGGAGGCACAGCAGGCTGCATATCACAGAAGGGGGCCTCAGAGCTGAGTAGGCAGCCAGGGCGATGGGGCACCTGAAGTTCCTCGAAGTTCCCAACCAGCTGGGCAGAGCGCCCCAGACTACTTTGTCCAGCTTTCCCCTCCCCCACACAGCAAGCTCCATGCAATCCCTGCCCCTTCAGCAGCCCTCTTGCTGCTAGGAAGCCTCACAGATCGCCTGCCTTTCCCTTGTCAGAAAGCGGCTGGGTGTGGATCCCCTCCTCCACAAACGGCCAGAATCTCTGTCTCTCAAGCATTCCACCTGTCCGAGCTCCCCAATGTCCAGAGCACCACATAGTGTAGGTTTCTGCTTGCAAAGCAGATCTCCAGGGCTGGGTGTTCAGTGGTCCCAGGCTTCCACCCCCTCCCCCACTCCATTTCTCTTCCTCCAGCCGGTGAGCTGGGGTGGGGGAAGGGCTTGGTTCCCACCAGATTAAGGCTGGCATTTATTAATGGTGTTCATATGTTACCCTGTTTCGTGAGGTCTGCTCTGTTCGTGAGCTCTGTATGCAGTGTGGTTCAGCCTTCTTTCTTGTTTCTCTTTTAGGGTAATTTGTATCAATTAACAACATTTTCATACTATTTGTGGTTTTGGGAGGAGTTCTCTGTCTCACCTCTCACACCGTCATCTTAAATCCACCTGGTGGTTGGAAATTTTTTAATTATATCTGAGGGCAACAAGTAATTGTATGGATTTCATAGACTAGTTTCTCATATCTATCTCTTAACAGATTCTTGAACTAAGGTCAGAGTTACCCAGAGCTTCAGTAAAAGCATTACATCCCCCAATATGAATAGAAAATCAGATAAGCTGCATGGCATTATGATGAAACAAGTAAATTCCTTATAACTTACTGAAAGCAAAAATGCAGCTGTTAAAAGAATACAGACAAAATGAGATTGTGCAGCATAAAGGTAAGGAGACTGTGTTACCTTCAAAAATCACTAATCACTAAAATCTCATTGTAAAGCATCAGTAGCAGTGTGGCTGGACTGGATGGTGAGTGTTGCTTTTGCCCCACATTTTCTCTTTTGAGGGAGAATTGGAGAAAATCCAGACCTGTCAGGATCACCACCCATCCTCTGTGGGGTTATTTAGTTTTCAACAGGAAAATAATTTGAACCATTTCACAGTGAGTACTTTTTTTAGTGAGTACTTAGAGCATATGTACCATTGTAGAGGACTGCTATACTGCAAAGATTTCTATGAGAGTTACCTACCGATAGGAACTCACAGTGTGACGGTATGTGTGCATAGATGCAGAATGCATGTTATGACTTATTTTGAAGAGTAGTTTCTCTTTTTCTTTACAACAAACAAACAAACAAATGACAGAACAAAACAGAGCAACACGATATTTGTTTTAGCCAAATTTTCTTGTCTTTTTTTTTCCTTTTTTCTTCTTTTTTTTAAAAGTAGGATTTCCATCTTTGCTAATGTCAGTAAACCACTTGGGAAATAGTCTTATTTTCTGGGATAGAAGAAGTTATATATCCCCTGCTACTAAACCGACCTGAGGCATCTGTTGATTGTTGCTGGATTTCTTCCTGAGAGATCTATCGAGGTGACTTTCTCCATTTTATCACTAATGGAAACAAATCACTGACATATTGAATGTCAGGGCTTGGATTCCAAAACTTTATCACTTCTAATCTTTCACAAGCTGTTTTATTACCCATGTCTTGACACTTAACTGCAATAGTATTTTCTGAACAAGTCACAATATTGTTCAGTAATCTTTTTCCAGTGTTTACCACAAATACTTGCCAGAAAGCATTGGGAGGGATTATACACAAGGTGTGAAAATGTAGCTGTACTGACAGATGATGAATCTTTCAGTATTAGACATCAGCCTCCATTTCAGTGGACTGGAAACATTTATCTTTTTGCTTTTATTCAGTAAGTGATGGAGAAGGGAATGTTTCCAGATACTTTCAGTTCTCCTGAGACTTTTCTCGATGGTATGCTCAAGATCAACCTAAAGAGCCTACTATTTCAAATCCATTTTGTCCTCATACCAAATCATGATTAACAACAGTGAATATTAAAACAAAATTTATAGTCAAATCCTCATCTCATATGCTTCACCAATCTGAAAATATTGGCCAAGGGAAGACTGATCACTGCTAAGCTACAGAAGTCACAGCTTTACTTCCCTAATGCTGCACAAGATTTATTTCTTCTTTCTTTGCCTCTTCCTCTCTATCAGTCTAAAATTTAAATGGCTTTCAGATTCTACCTCCTCCAGGGCAGCTCCCAGCAGAAACGATATGATTTAAAAACTGGTTTTGAGTTTTCTCTTTTTTAACCCATCCAGTCACTCTCAGGAGTCAGATAGACCTGGACTGAAATCTTGACTTCATTTATCACTAGGTGTGACTTGAGAAAGTTGATTAACTTCTCTCATCTCACCTGAAATATTGACCATGAGAGGATTTCTGGCAAGGCTCTTAAAGAGATATTTATGTAAAGCATATAGGTTAGTGTGTATTCTGTTTATTAAATGCTCAGTAAGTCTTATTGTTATCATCATCATCATCATCATCATTCTTAAATTCTATCTCCATCTCATTATTTCTACCACTCTTTGTTTTTTTTCTTGCTTATTTAATTCTCTGTACATGCCCATCTTTTCTCTTCATTTAATTTATAATATCTTCAATATCAGGACCTGGATTTTTACACTGTTACAGGTTATGAATATAGAAAGGACAATAGAGACTAGTAAAAGTCTGAAAGATCACTAGAAGGAGAGACTTCAAATGAATAAAGAAGTTGCTCTTTGTTTAAAAAGAAATTTGCCAAATGCATGTATACATATGTACATGCAAAAGAGAGGGAGAGTAGGCAGTGGGATACAGAGACTACTGAATTGTCTTCCCTTGCAAAACAGATTTTATGAAAGAGAAAGCAAGTAGGACTGTAAAACATAGTTTAAGGAAAGAGGAATAAATCTAGTCTTGATAAAGTTAAAGGTGAGCATTGATGATATTGATAGACTGAGACCATATTGTGGTTGTGGTGGAGTGCATTATGATGGGGTGAGGTGGGATTGTCCTTGAATGGTTCAAAGATCACTCACAATTTATTCATTTTGGAAATAGATGCACATTGCTGAGTGGATATTCAATCTGAACATTTTAATTGTGGGTATTATCAATTAATTTGACTATCATAGATATGAATCTGAAACCCAGAGTCATCACTTATTAGTTGTGGTATCATTATTTACTTTAATTATTAAATCTTATTTTTCTTAACTCTGTATTAAGGAAGAGATTATATTTACCTGCAGTGATTCTGTAAAGGATAAAATAAAATTCAGCATGTGAAAACATTTTAAAAAGTTATGTATAGGTCATACATGTTTAAAGCATTATCATTATCTTTTAGTACTGTTAATGTTACCAGTATAAAACCATTATAATTAATCTGAGAATGAGTTAAAGATTAAATTGGCAAGGATAGTAAGTGGAGACAGAAAATCTTTGGGCACACGCCTGGAGTTTGGTAAATGTGAAAAAGCAAAAGGTTTGATTGAGTTATTGAGCCTTGAAGTAGCTAGCTTGCAATTATCATGTACTCCAATTGTACTGCTCCAAGACTGCAAGGCTTAGAAAGATGCTAGCCTCATATTATTATTATTAACATATCTAGAGCACATTTTTGCTTGCAAGAAAGCAGTTAATATATCGGGGGTGTGTGGCTTAGTATTATCTGGAAACATTGCAAATATTTTTTTAATGCAAATTACACAGAGGTATTAATTTAATTCTCTCTGTATTCAACAAATATCTACTGAGCACTTGATTTAGCTATTCTATGCAAGCACTGATTGGTTCTGCAATAAAATACACAACTCTTGTCACTGTCCTTGACCCCATAAATCTGGAGTGTTTTTGAAGATCCACATATTTTAATTAAATAGCTACATAAATACACAATTTAAAACTATGATTAGTTGTATAAGGAAAAAATACAGTGTGACAAGGGAGTAGTTAATGGAAGGCCCATTGAGATATGAAGGATAAACAGGAGATGAGTAGAAGGCAGAGGGAACACTGTTAAATCACAGGCAGAGAGAGGATGTGTTTAATGTTAGAAACTGTGACAGAAATTATAGAGTAAGGGAAGAGGGTGCTTCTGGGGAATACTGAACAGAATCTTTCTCCTAACTTCATGTTTTTTCTGCAAGGGGGCATCAATTAGAGTATCATAGAATTATGCTCTTGCAGAAGGACCAAGGAACAGACATAACCTGGTATCTTCTCTGAAGGGGTGTTCTAAGGAAGTGTCCAGGTTCTTATGCTTCTCCATGACAAAAGTTTTACAAGCAGGCCTTCCAAGGGTCAGACCTAACATTGTATTTCTGAGCATATTACCAAGCAGTTAAATATAATTTTGGAATAAAATATTTGTAAGTTTATTTGGTTAACAGATCCAGACCATATACAGCCATCTAGGGATGATCAATAGTAAAGATCATATTTTAATTTACTTTGTATTTACTTTGTACCTCTCATAATTGTTTTGAACCTCAGCTGAGGATAGAAGATAGAGAGGGTCATGTATTGAACACTCAGATATATATATATATATTTATTTATTTATTTAAACCAGATCTGGTACATGTTCAGGCCTTTCAAGCCATGACAGAGATTTTGGTTTTAATTATAATTGCAATGAAAAATGAAGAATTTCATGAAATGAAATGATGTATGTTCTAAAATTATTAATGTTTACTCTGGCCAATCTGTGAATAGTTTCAGAACAAATTAAATTCAGTAACAGTAGGGAGTTATTAAAATAATTTTGGCAAGATATATTTGTTGTGTACATATGTAAAAAGAGCAATATTCTAGGATTTAAAATCATATGAATATATGTATATAAAGGCTGTCCATAATTATCATTGTTACACATTGGGCATTTAAAATCTACTGTCTGATCAGTGTGTGGCACACAGAAAGTTCAGAGTAGATTTTGGTGAATACAAAAATCACAGCTGATTATATTCTACAAAATCAGCATATACATGTCATTAATGATCAATTGAAAAAAAATGCTTCTGAAAATATATCTTTTTCATTTTTCATTCCTCACTCTTTGACATCATTTCTCCCTCAGCCAAAACAATCTATAGCCTTTTGTTTCAAATGATTAATGCAATGCTGTATGGATAAATGAGCAAGAATTAACATCCAAAATGGAAAAAAAAAACCTTAAATATATATAATAGTTCTAAAATTATAGTTTGATTGAATAAGTCAATTATTTCCTAAATTTAAAAAACTCTATCAAGAGCTATTTAAACAATAGAATTTTAGTATAAAAAAATAGTGTAGAGGAGATGGGATTGGTATAAGTGAAGTTCCCATCCGATTAAGGAAAGGAATCACAGAAAGTAGAAAGCTACCATGGGAAAGCAGAGAGAAATTTGAGAATGCTGACAACTTGGGAATGGATCTAATTCTTTGTTACTTTAACCTCTGTTAAAAGAAGGTTGAGACTCTGGAGATCCCAATAAAATTGACAGATACATTAAAAGAATCAGAGAACATCCAGATACTGCATTTTCCCACTATGTTCAACATTCACAGAGCTGCAAATTTAAAAACTGTGTCCTGAAAGATGAACATATGATCTGTTCATGTCATGCAGAAGAACCCTCTTCTGATGACTTTAATAAAAGATGGAGAGATACAAAAGGGCTGAAAAGACTTGGCTTGATACAGCTGTCGGGTGTGAAGGAGCCACACAATTCAAGCATCTCAGGACCACAGGTTACTAACAAAAAACCTAATCTCCATCCTATTGGCACCAGCATGATGATCTAAATGAGAGGTGGGATAAAACATAACTTGACAAGATCTAGCACAGAGCCACTGAATCAAACCACAGCAATCTCTTTTCCTTAAAATGTCAAAGTCCAGAGGACAGCAGCCAGAGTAAAGGTCCACACCTCTGTCTCTTGAAGAATCATAGCCTACTGCACTCATAGGAACATTTGGGCAAGAGAGAAGAGAAAGAGAAGTCTTGGGAGAACAGAAAGAGGAGCCCTGATAAGGAGTTTCTTTGAAATTTGAATTTACTGAGTATTTACTCCAAAGTAAGTGAACTGGACAAAAGTTGTTCCTTTTACACTTAAAGAATGTGAGTTTACATTTCACTTGTGAGAACATTTATTTTGTCCTATTTAACTGAAAAACAATGAGGCCTCCAAAACAAACTTATTTAGTTCAGTTTTTTCCATCTGACATTTAGTCAGTTATTAAACATTCAAATATAACTGTAAAACATAAAACATGACAGTCAGAATATGCAGACAATAAGAAAGTTCTGTACAAGATTTCACCTTGAAGGTGAATTTTGGAGACAGAAATGAATATGCATATGCTAAATACAGTGAGTTTATTAACCCAGGACAAAGCTGATGGTTTGTGCAAAGTGAAGAGATACGATATTGGGTATTCAGTAGGCCAAATAGTAGATCTTTGAATGCCAGCTTATAATTTTAAAGTTCATGTAATTATGAAGTGAGACTGTTCATGCAAGGTTGTAGGTAAGGAGTGGTATTTTAAGTCTTTCTAACGGTACAGTACTTGAAACACCTCCATTATTTTTCCATGCCAAATTTTATACCCAAAAAGCAATTTAAATACTCCAGGAAAACTCATCTCTTATGAATAAAGGTGAGTATATTTCTCATTTTACCATTTTCATAAAATATTCATTTTATTTTAAAGATATCAAAACTCTTTTTTATCATACCTTAAGGAGATTTCATAAGACTTGAGATCTAGAAGTTCAGAGGCTGTAATTTCTTAAATTGATTTCTTAAAATAGATGAGATAAACATATATACTGAGATCAGTCTTTCACATTATATATATAATTATATAATATAGAGAGAACATCATATACGAGAGAGGAACCAGACATTTGTGGTGAGGTTGCCCCTTCCCCTAGGGATGTTGTCAGTCTCAGGTGTCAGTGAAGGACAGGGCAATAGAAGGGCTTACAAATCAACATATGAAAGTTCTGACAGCCAAAGTCATTTGAAGAGAAAGGATGTCTCACAGAGCATCAGGACCCTGCTGCCAGCTATGTGAATATAAAGATATGATTAACAAATGTTATGCAATCATGAAGGAGTGTGGAAACCCATGGAAGAATAGAAAATATGAATTATTAAAGAAAACATAATCAGTTTTCACTCCAGCACCACAAAATATTTGTCTTATAGAACTTAAGAGTTATTTTATGTCTAGTGAAATATCTACTCTAAAATGAAAAAAAAAATTATAGCTACTTGACTTTGAGTACTTCTGACCCCATTGGTAAGGATAATTTATACAGTATAGCCTAGTAATAGCTCTTTATTCAGATAAATCTAGGTATTATCTCTGACATTCTTGCTATCTACACTTCAAATTGCTTTCCTAGGCCCTCTGTTTGATTCATCTGTGGAGTGGTAATATTAATAATAATACATCTCCTAAACTTATATTAGCTTATGTAGACTGGTTACCATAATACAGTAGTTTAAAGTTTAAAAACATCCAAAAGAGATAGCTATTAATATTATTATTATTGACCAACTTTTTAAAAATTTGTGCTACTCAGTCTAACACAAGTAATTCTGACACGCAATACAATTATTTATCCTTTATAAAAAATAATCTGGTATTCAGATTTCTTATCTCTTACTCTTGAGTGCAACTATATCATATAGCACTGTGAGTTCTGCCTACTATGTTCACAAAGTAATCAAGTATTTTAGAAAATAATGTATTAAACTGCAGTTCATGCAGAATCTGGAAAACTGGAATTAAAGATCCACTGGTACAGAAAAGTAAGAATTTTATAATATTAAGTAATGTACCACAGTCAAAGACTTTACCAGTAAAACAAAAATATTCACCTAAAAGGAATTCACTAGTTGACTTTAAGGAGATAACTGTGAATTTTTAGAGAATCATCACTTTTGAATGAGAACCAGTTAGTTCTGTGTGAAATCACAAATAGACTTTTATTCTGACCTTTGTGTTTCACACTGAGAAAATACTGTGGCATTTCTTCCGGGTGGGCATGAAGTAATTCATTGTGGAAATGCTGATAGGCACAGAAGCTGTTTTTGTTGAGAATTTTGTCAATTTCATTTTTTCCTGACATAATTATTATTTAATTTTGCTGAAAGAACATTATATTCTCATTTTGAAGCTGGTGGGGAAAAAAAAATCCAAAAATGTGAGGATGATTTGAGAAATCATTTTCTACGATGAACTTAATCCCAACTATGGCCTCATTAACACTGTAATTTGTCATGTCCAAAAATTCTGAAGCAGTTGTCCGTGTAAACCCAGCAAGAATAATCACAATTTAAATATGGCAATGGTTACTGGGAAGTTATATATAAATGTTAGTAGGAGTGACAGATTATTAAAATCCTTACCACAACAGTGACAGACTTTGCAAAAAAAAAGAAAGAAAAATCAGCTATAAAACAACTCTGTGATAATGGTGAAACAAATATCCTGTAAAACAGCATCATAATTGTGCAAGTCCTCCAGTATAGTTCACATCATCCCAGACCTCAAGGGATTTTATGTTTATTTCTAAATTTAACAGCATAAAATGTCTTTGGCCATACCATTCCATGTCCCTGAGGCCAATATTTTAAAAATTTAACTCTGTAATTATCTTTGCCAACATAAATAGTTCTGAATTAGAAAATTAGACATGTATTATTAAAATAGAAAACTTTTTATTTGAATGTACATTTTATAGTTTCAAACAGAAAATACATTTCCACCTTCTGACAGGTGTTTTGAATTGCTTGCTGACAAGTTAATACAGGCCAGGCCTTTTCAATTATGTCTATGATTTCTATATGAACTACTTAAGTTTCTGAAGTAGACTTTGAACGCAGTACAGGCAAATGGAGGTACATCAGCTAGAGGACACTTAGACCTGCTGAGGGTGGAATGCCTGGCCACCAATTGTTGTGTCACTCTTGCTTTCAATAAGATACAGTATTCAAAGGATGATTTAAACATGGACAGCAGGTAAAAGTTTTTTCCTTTTTTAATCCATCTACAGTAGTTATTTAGTATTCAACTTTTTTTCTTTATCCTTTTTCCCCCACAAGCATTTGCTGCCATTTTTCTTTGGAGAAATTACTGCCTCCACCTGAAATCCCTTAGAGGGAGGGATGAAAGAAGGGGGAGGAGGGGTATGGAGACTGAATGTGCTACTCATTGCAGAAGTCTATGATCTGATTTCTTCATCTCACTGCCTTGACAGAGAGAGGGAACAAGTTCCTGATCTAAGCCTGCTTAATCATATATTCCCTTCCTGGAATCTGAATTTTGAAACAGAAGCATGCAAAAATAGAAGAAATACTTGGAATCCATTATATTTAGCTATACCACCATTACCAGACAATTTCTTTATGAAACTATTTCTATAATTTCTGCTTCCTAGGTTTTTGGAGATGATTTTGCTTCTGATCATTTTTCCAGTCTTTATGGTCATACTGAAGTCCTGATATCATTCTACTAATGTCATTTTTGCACAAGTTTTTTTTTTCTCCAAAACTTGCTTCTGTAGCTAGTATATTAAGATGATGAAGGAGATTTTTGTTATCCCAGAATTGGCAACCAGTAAAAAAATTTGAAAGTAAAGAATCCATAAGAATCCCACATTATAAAGAGACCTGTCAACATTTGGCATTACATTTCCCTCTGGGTTTACTTTAAAAAATATCACTTTATGATCAACTAAATCGCAGTGCTTATGCTTTATAGGTGTTTTGAAGAGCTGGAGAGGAAAAAACAATGAAAGGTAAGTGTCTTTGGTCTTTGCAGAGACTGGGATTCCTGGTAAAGAGATTATTTCCTCTTTACCCATTGCCCCCTCAACTATACAAATTTACAGTCACATATTATCATTCACAGAGGTTAGAGATCTACTTTATGTGTTCGTCTTACCACCCAAAATTCAAACACTGAAGTCTAACTCCTAGTATCTCAGAATGTGTCTGTGTTAGGAAACAGAGTCTTTAAAGGGGTAATTAAGTTAAAATGATGCTTTCGGGTGGGCACTGACCAATATGACTGGTGTGTCTTTATGAAGAGGACATTTGAACACAGACACACCCAGAAGGAAGATGATGTGAAGGCACAAGAAGAGAGCCATCTAGGAGGCAAGGAAAGAGGCCTCAAAAAAATCTAACCCTGCCAACACTTTGACCTCAGACTTCTAGACTCTAAAACTGAGAAAATAAAGTTCTGCTTTTTAAGCCATGCAGTTTATGGCACTTTGTTATGGCAGCCTTAGCAAACAAACACAGTTTACAAGAAGGGGAAAATGTCAGCTTGTGTGGCAATATTTAGGCAGAAAAAGGATTAATGGGGAATTTATAGTGAAAATTAACATTCTCTGCTCAGTTGTTTTGCAGAACAAGATGTCATGGGAAGAGCAGGCCTCAAAAGGACATAACAACTACTATTTGCAACTGTTCTCTTCAAGAGCTCCCCTTACTGTTGTCTGGAGGCTCCCTCCCTGTGGCCAAGGTTGGATAGTTCTGGCCAACCACTACTCCTCTTCAGTACACCAATCAGAATTGCAAAGGGTTTTCACCTTATTTGCATGGGGGACCAAAGTGAGAAGTGGTATGTGCCTATATAAATGCAACCCTGTGGTTTGTCTCGGAAGACACTCCTTTGGAAGTTATTACCAGTGTTTTTCTCACTTGCTGGAACTAATAAACCTTCCTTTTTACAGTCTGGCTTGGTTGAGTATCATAAGCTGACACTCACTAAAAGGCAAACCTCTTAGGAGCTGACACTCCCTAAGAAACAAGCTCTTTCATTTGGTTATAAGCTCTCTCTCCAGTTTATTACTTGGTGAACTAATAACCTGTAGAATCACACTTGTCATGTTATTAAGCATAGTGGAAATTAGTGACAGAGCTCTCAGGAGAATTTGATGTATGTTCAAGTTATTTTATCATCACACATAAACACTGGGTCCTGATCTTGATTTGAAGTACCTAGTAGGTGGGAGAGTAATAATAATAAACTATGGCAGAGGAATGATAGGAAATGCCTATCTGAGAGAAGGATGCTGATCTACGCCTTAACCATACTATGACTGGACCTGAAGGGCTTGAAAGCTGGGTTTAAAGCTCCTTGCTGACAACCAGTGGATAGGGTAACATTGTCTGTTCTTGGAACACAGAGACAGAAATAGTCCAAAGACAAACCAAGAAGTGAAACTGAAAGTTACCACAAGGCCTTTAATCAAGACTTTTAGATTTACAAAATTAACTGCAGCTCTGCATGTAGGCTTGTCAATGATTTTGCTTACAGATTGAGATAAGACAATAGTTTTCCTATCAAGAGTTTACAGGGTTGTCCTGATTGGACTTGTGCTGATAGGAGTCAACTGACCAAGGACAGGGAGTTTCCTGACTGTCCTCAGACCCTCACTGATATCCACATGTCCATAGTTATCTGTCACCACCTGCTTCCTCTTCCCCTAGCACAAAGGATCTTGAAATCAAACCTGAGTTAAGACAGGCCTTTAGAACAACAACAGTCCTCCCATCTTCCAACCTGCCAGCTTACTGAATAAAGCTCTTACTCTACCCAACATTCTGTCTCTCAGGAATTCTGGCTGAATCTTGGCTGAATCAGGAAGCAGCAAAACTGAATGTTCGTGGTGGCAATACTACGCAATCCTCAGAGATTTTTCATGGTTCCACATGAGAAAGCACAAAAGGTAAGAGGAGAGAGTCAGACTGTCACATCATTTCCCTTAGAACTCGGATGGAGTAGGTAGTTCTGGTCAGACTAGTGGTAGACACACTATCATTCTTGGCATGTCTCATAAATGGTCAGGAATTAGGGCAGGTGCAAATACTAACCCCCAAAGGAAAAGTAAACCCACCATCTATGCAGAGATCATCCTGACAGAGCAGATCCAAGAAAGACCAGAGTAGCTTTTCTGTAGCCCCATCACCAGCAGGTGATAAGATGGATAAAACATCATCTGTTTTCTCTATTTATTCTTTCTTCCCCAAATAAGTAAAATCTTGTCCAAAGAGAAGGAGGAGAGACATTATCCCAGATCCAGATTCTACACACCCCTACAATTCAAGATGGTAGGAATAAGATGAAGAATAAAAAAGGATATACCCTTTAAAATCCCCAAGTCCTGACAGCAATAGAGTTAGAAAGAAAATATCAAAATTTGCTATGAGATTGGAATTTTGGATTTTTAATACAATAAAATAAACATAAACCTATATTGGCATATTTTTAATGAACAGAATAAAAGATTCAACTAAACATAGCTGAGCAATAACAATAGGTTAGAAAGTTATACTCCACATTAATAAAATCCCAAGTGTTATACATTTGGACACAGTCTACAAGAATGATCCTTCTTTTAAAAAAAATAATTCGTTACCTACAGAATAGAGCACAATGTTCTTTAAAATTTTAACTTGACTTTTCTACACTTAAAATACATCACCTAAAATCCATTGTACAACTTTTTATTACCATATAGAATGACTTTAGTGATGTTTTGCCTTATACATACCTTTCTCTGGTCATAATAGATAAAAATTATAAATCTGAAAAAAAAAAAAAGAAATGACTTTGTTTAAAATTGAAATATTCTGTAGGTCATATTGGTATTTGAAGTCTTAAAAAGAGAATCTTGCTGATAAAAGTTCTTTGAATCCTAATATACTGAGTTATTAAGATAAAAAAAGATGCTATTAAAAGATATGACAAGTAAAGGAAAGAGCATATTTAATTCACATCTACAAAGGCTTGATCTTTTTCATAATTTACCAAGAAGGATATGGAATCTTCATATTTGAAATACTTCCCTGGAATATAATTCCTAACATCTATTCATACGGTAACTACGTAACTTTACTGAAGATAATTTCTAGAATATAGACTTCTAGCTACCTACAATACTGTATTTTTCAAAGCACTTGTAGCACTTCCACATTCATAATCCTTTTTTGGAAAAAATAAATAAAACAAAAAAATAAAATACATATAGGATCATGCCATTTAGATAGGCAAGGTTTAAATTGGTGACTTGCCAGACTCAGTTAATTATTACTTCTAACATAACAAGTTTTGTGAAATGCTGAAGGTATATAAAAATTGAAATAACGGATTATCCAGAGTTAATGACGAACACTAATTTCTAGGTTAAAGATGCACACTAATGTTCAGGTGGCAGAGAGTTAAAATGTGTTTGAGCAAAAACAGGAAAAAAATGACCAAAACAATATTCACTGAGATATAATAGTTAAGGAAGCTTGGGCTGATTAATTACCTGGGGTTAGAACCCAGAAAAAATGGAAGCAGGGAAGAAGTAACAGAGAAGCAAGACACAGTACATGGAGAGGAATATGACTGCACTTCGATAGAGATGCCAAAGAAGCCTGTAACTGGGGAAGCAGAAGATTGTTTAACCTCTTCTTTGTGTAGCTTCACCAAAGGGGCATTTTTATGCTTACAAATTTTATTGTGAAACATGATTATGCAGAAAAAAATCATAAAACATGTTTGGTTTTAAATAGTTACAAAGTAAATACATGTATAATTACCACCCAGTTTAAAAAGTAAAAATAAATGCCAGCACAACAAAAGACCCCCTCCATGTGCCCCTCTCTAGTTACAACCCCAATTTCCCCTGTGGTAATGACTAAATTAAAACAAAGAGATTTTAATTTTTTTAAGTGAATTTTAATCAAACCAGTGCAGACATATTAAAATAATCATAGATTGTCATTCTAAGTATCAGTGCTCTTCCATGCCATGTGCAGAGGCATTAAATTCACTTTGTTCCCATCAGTAATTCAAACTAAAATCTTCTGACATAACTTAAATTTTTCACAATGCAACTTTGTCAGATAATGTTAGTTTCTTCATTATTATTATTATTTTCCCATAAAGAAACCCATCTCAGAATTTTTTACCGATATTATTGGTTGCTCTCTAGAACTGCTGTCTAGCTGAATTGGAAACAATTCTGTCACTCTTACTTCGGTTGGTTCCTCATTTTTAGCACATTTTCAAGAAAATTTCTGAGAAAGTGAATATTAAACGTTGCATGGCTAAAAATACTTCTTTATTCTACATGTAGCCTTCATAATTAGGTCTGAATAAGTTTCTAGATTCAAAATATTTTCCGTAAAATTTTCAACGTACTTCTTTATTGTATTCTACACTTTAATACTGATGTTGAAAAACTCAATATTGTAATTCCCATTCTTTGTGAACCAATTTCTTCACCTGGAAACTTTTAAGGACTTCCTTTATCCCTAGTTTCCTGCAAGGGTATAATTATGTGACTTGGGTGCCTTTTTGCAATTCATTGAGATGGGTACTTTCACTTTGAAATGCATCCCTTTGGTCCTAAATTGTATTCATTCATTCATCCATACTCTTTGCCATTTATTCATTCATACAGTGTACATTTTTGTGTCATATATGGCATGCCCTGTCTTAGATATCAGGAATGCAATGGCAAGCGAGGCAGAAGTAACATCTAGAAATTAAGCATAGTGTCTCTTATTTTTCTGATAACTTAGCCCCTGACATTTACTGGCTTTTGTTTGTTTTTCCTTTAAGGTCTCTTACAGAGAGAAAGTTTAAGGTTCTGATTTATTCTTCTTTACACAAACTCAATCTTTACAACCTGAGTTTCTGAGGAGGCATAAACTGCTTTAGTAATACTACAGTATAACAAAATAGTGCCCCACTCTGGGCACATGTATTGTAGGTACTTAGTAAATGTGAAATTAATTAAATTATTTTCTCTATGAAAAATGAAAATCAATACATAGAAGGATTGGTGGTAATTTTCATAGGCCTACATATCTCAAACTGTATTGTAAAACAGAAAACATGGTTAAATGCAATGATATAAAAACAACATTTCAAATTGCAAGAAGAAAACATAACTAAGTAGAAGCAAAGGAAGTACGCTGTGTTAGCCAATACACACAAAAAAAGATGCTTAAGTTCAATAACAGTAAGTATAAATTTAAAAAACAATGAAACTCATTTTACATTTATCATATTGAAAATTGAAAAATTAATATCTAATCATTGTCCTAGGAAGTAGGGCTAAAACAGTGTCCTATTTTCATTGCATATATACAGAAAGTGTAACATAAATTGGTCAAAAAAATTGAAAATAGAATAGATTTAATAGATTTTTAATTACTTAAATACTTTAAAATTAGAAAGAAGAAAATTGAAATAATTTAAAGGCACTTTTTGATATGTGGGATAAATGGCCTGTGATGTAATTTGTCTCTTTAAAATTTAAATAAAAATATGTGATGGAAAATTTAATTCTGACTATTGTGATGCATTTTCAACCAAGATAATATAATTTATTAATTGGTTACGGATAAACAATGTTGAGACAAAAATGCAATGAAATTTTACATACGAATATCAACACAGCTGTGATTAATGTTTATGTTAGTGTTTCTTCTCTATTTTATATATTTAATTAAAACACAGGGATTTAATTAAAACACGAACACATAAAATAATATTTAACCAACTTATAAATGAATGAAATATCCCAGACTGCCCAGTTATGTTCTATTTATGTGCTTTTCAGTGTTGAAAGGTGAAACAGGTAAATACCAAAATAATCTATTGATAAAATATAGTGGATTTTCAGAATGCAGATGTTGGACATAAAAGATATGAAGAGAGGGAAATTTTCTTACAAAATATGTGTGAATATAATATTGAGATCTGAAAATTTTGTATTTGTTTTTCAATTATTCTTATAACTTGGCTCATAAACTGAACCACGAGTAGGGCATCTTAATATAAATTAGTAATCAAATTGGTGACTTTTGAGCAAGTGAATGGGAAAGTTTGTCTCTCTTTCTCTCTATATATACATATATATAGAGAGAGATATGTATACAGGTATATTACACAAAACGTATATATGTTTAAGTGTGTACATAGTATATTTATGTATCTGTCCCACCATCTACATGCCAATGAATACATACCTCTATGTGTGTATAACACATACAAGCATATACTTTAACCCAATTTTCTGTTTTGTGAAAAATCAAAACCTACTATTTGAATGTGACAAAATATATTTAATTTGAGTCTTTAATATAATTGCTTATAATTTTTTAGATGTTTATTCATATTCTTTAGTAAGCATAGGTCATTTTATAAAAAGAAGCAAAAATAAAATCCAAAACACTAAATTTATTCACAAGAGTCTCAACATCTTAGCCTTATGTATCTTCCACTGTTTTTCAGATATTGATTGTGAACTATTATCTGATTAAACTAAAAAAAAGTGTTTACTTCAGAATGTATCAAGTACTGCTTTCTGGTTTCAAATTGTTTCCTACTAAAGTGAACTACCTGGATCTTCAAAATATATGTTTTATATATTCAACACAGTGTTAACCAAAGAGACTGTGTTCTGTAGGTTTCTGCTGCAAAACTTTTAAACCTTGCAGCGTCATTCAAAACTAGAGATTTGATAAATACTAGACAGACATTCGTAACGGTTTTGGTTCTGCTAATGAATTATAAGCAGTTTATAGCCTTTGTAGATTGGCAAACATTGAATAGGGATATGTTCTAACTTTTTAAAACATGGAAATGGAGAGTAAAAGCATCAATGTAAAATGAAGATTTTTATTAAATTTAACAGGGGAAAAGGAAGAACTGATTTTTATTTAATGCTACCTAATAAGGAATAACCTCTTGAGTTTGAACTTTGTTTCTAGAGTATGATTAGCTATAGTCAAATTTGAGCTGAAGAGCATATCATTGGAGTTAATTGTCTATACCATTATTTAAGAGGATTAGTCAGCTGGCCAAATATAAATGTATTTCCATAATCAAGGTGAATTAAAGGTAAGTTGGGAAGGCAAATGAAATATTTAGGAAACTAACACATGAATCAGGAATAATAGGAATATTAGCAACTGTATAGACACATAAAAGAAAATTCTCAAGACAGCACTGATAACCTGTGACATCAGAATTGGAACTCAGGCTTTGCTTTCAACATACTCCTTCCCTTCTCTGGACAAGTTCTTCATCTGTACAGAAAGAAGGCAGATCTGAATGTTCCCTTTCTGTCCTAACATTCTATGTGTAGTATCATAGAAAGATATTTGGTCTTTGTCCCTGGTTCTGGCACAGCACTCCAAAAACCCTTGGAATTTCCTGAGTGATAAGGGTGACAAGTACCTTTGGTTCTAAAGAGGCTGCACTTAGTGGGGACCTTAGCTTCAGGATAGGGCCTGGTCTTGAGGAAGAAGAAGGTATGATTAAAGGGTGGGATATCTTCAAAGATGGGCAATGGTGAGTATGATTCCTGAGAAAACAATCTATGTGTGACTTTTCAAGCCTGAACATAGGCCATTATGAAGGCTTTACCTGGCTGGCATTTGGAAGAGAGCTGTGCTCCCCACAACAGACTTGATGCATAACCAATGCATAACAATCTTCAAGGGGAGCTGTGGTCAAGGACTCAGACTTTTCTGGCTGGTTATGGGCTCTTGCACATTTGCATTCCTACTCCATGGGCCTTCTAAAATATCGTAATCTGTCCTAATTGCTCTTTTTCTTGTTCTTACCCCTCCACCATAATACAAAGTCTTCTTTTCCTATAACATTTATTATACTCTGATTTTATCCTGGCTTGTACTACTTCATAAACAATAGTGTAAAACAGATTATGTCATCATCTAGAAGCACACACACACACAGTATATGGAGCACAGTTTAGGTGTGTGAAACTGACAGATGAGACAACATTTTTTCTCCTGGTTGAGTGCTTTGGGTTCCCCAGTCCTTGTCTTCTCGAAGGAAATAATTCACTGGAGATACCAGGCAGTGAGTGGAAACAGCAAGGAGTTTATTAGGTTGAAGCGAAAGTACACTTAGAGGCGTCCAAGCAGGCAGCTCAAGAAAATTCAAGTGCCCCATTGAGTTAAAAGCTCTGGGCTTTTATGCCATTGTAGCTTTCTGGTTCTTAGTTTGTCCCACCCCTAGTCTCACCTAGGATATGCCCCTGGGCCAGTCGATGAGCTAATTGTGCAGAATATGCCAACCATAGTATCAAAATGTTATTGACCAAAGCATGGATGTTTGCTGAGGGGGGTCCTAGCTAGAGGCCCTTATGTGCTTTTTCCCAATAGTCTTCCCCTGACTACTCTGGCTCATGTCTAACTCTCTGCCTATTCTAACAATTTTGTTAGATCTTGTATGTCATAAATATCATGTCATAAATATCATGACATTCCATTTGTTCTGTGAAAACATAAACCCAAATTATTCTTCAAGATGGAGAATCTATAACCATGTAAGGAGTAGATAGCAATACTAATACCAGTAAGTTCTCTATAGAGCTTTAAACCTCTGAATATGTTACCTATGCTGGGTTAATACACTACTGGGGAGGAAAGAATTTTCTTCTACACTTCAAGGTTCTCCTAGGCAGTCTAAGAATCTAATGGACAAAAGACTGGCAGGAGACAATCAATTATATATAAGGAATCCACACAGACTTGACAGGCAAAATGAGATACATATGTCATTCTTAACTACAGAGAAGGGGTAGGGGCCTGGGACTTCACAGAGGACAGTGATTCACAGGAATATGGAAAAGAGTAAATATTTGGTATACAATTGTTTGCTGGGTCTTTCAGAAACAATGGGACATAGGTAAAATTTAGAACAGATAGGCCTTTCTAGGTTCCTCCCTACTACCATACCTAGTTCATACTATAGTGGCATTACCTGGTGATAGCTCTCTTTCTGGAGCAGGTGGCCTATCTAAATTCTCTCCAGGCAGTCAAAGAGAAAGTCAATGTTTCTTCCTGAGCCTTTTGGGCCTTGATTGTTTTCAGCTGGAAATAATCTGCATGCCAAAGAACATTTTTGGGGCCACCTGTCCTTGGCCCCTACACTGTCATTCTATTGAAGTATTGAAGGAAAGAACCAGTACTCAGTGATAGTGTAATTGATAAGACTAAATCAGAGCATTGAACCATGATTCCTAGAAGATCTATTATTTAGTAGGACAACCTAGCAATCCACTGGGCCATTTCTACTAGCAACATAGATGGTATTGCAACTGAGACCCATTCTTCTTTATTGGTGCAGGGACAAGGGCAGGCCACTCCAAGATGTGCCACTTTAGCATGGAGTTTATATCAAAACTGAAAACAATCAAGGCCTAAAAAACTCAAAAAAACTTTGACTTCCTCCATTTACCCACCCCCAAAATTGCATAAAAAGAAGGAAGAGAGCCATCACCACACATAACTACATTATAATATGAACTAGGTGGGGTAGACAGGGAAGAATGTGGCAAAGTCTGTTAAAATTCTTCTGTGTGTTTTGTTGTTTCTGGGGTGACACATAAAGCATTTCCTTATTGAATATTTACTCTTTTATATTCCCATGAATTGCTTCCGTTTCCCTTTGAAGTTCCAGGTCCCAGCCTTTTCTCCTTAGTTCAGAATAACATATATAAATCCATGTCCCTGACTGTCGGTAATCTAATGTCTATGGATTTCATTACATACATAATTAAATTTTTTTTCCTGTTAATCTGTCTTATGTCAACTTAATTCTTAGACTATCCAGAAGAAGGGTAAAGGAAATTCTTCCTCCCCAACACTGGTAATAAAATAGAAGCTAGAGTTGGATGAATGATCTCTTCTGTCTTGCTTACAGCTGTTTATGCTCTGCTTTCTTGCTCATTAAAAGCCAGAAGCATCTTTGAGAACAATCAGACATTCACTTCTTCTACAAGAAACCCAATGACCACCTTATCAGTCTGTTCAGATTTTCCCTGCTTAACATACTGATAATTGAGTCTGAAAGACTTAACATAGAAATACATACTTTATACCAAATAGAAACAGAATTTTTTTTAAAAAAAAGCTCTGTGCTGAAGGCAGATTAAACAACATGAGCATTCTTTTGAATGTAGATATTTTGCCTGACAAGTTCAGCCCATTTAAAATCTAAAGTCTAGAATGTCTGTCCTACATTTATTTCCAAGCTTGTAACTTATCTTTTATCTCTATGGAAGTTATTCACCCACTATTCTCTATAATAAACACTTGGTATTTCTTTTATTGATAGAATATATTTTATTTGCTTTATTCTCAAGAAACACTTTCACTAAACACTAAATCCTTCAATGACTTGTCTGTATTTGGAGCGATATGTTAATCTTGATAGATCACCTGACTTAATCCTTCATAATAACTGTTTCATAGAGCTGTTTCTATAGAATATTTAGCAAAGCAGGGATTAGAGAAGAAATAACCAGGTTCTACCTTAAACATGTAGTAACACACAGCACCTAATCATTGTGCTTCCATCCCCTGTGAATGACTTGCTGCTAATTTAGTTATTTTTTTTGGAGCACTTTCTACTTGTTGGATACTGTCTTCTCACTGGGATGCATCAGTAAACAAAGGAGACATAATTTCGGTCTTTATGAAGTTTGAGCTGCAGATGGGTCCTGTGGGGAAAATGAAAGTTCTATGGCCAGGATCCTTACCTGGCCCTAAACAACTTGATGATGTAATTGGCCTACTGCTAAGCCAATGCTTTCATATCATAGGTAATGAGCTATTATTGACTGAGTCACTATATAAAGAGCTCTGCCCAGTGTTCTGGGTGAAGGCAGAGATGGAGATGGATTAGGGACCTGCAGACTTCTGGATGCAGACCTGATTCTAGGACTCTACCTACCACCGTGAATATAAACCGGGTATAAACCCTTTCACTCAAAGAATGTTCTGTGTCATTTCTCATTCTCACTGAATCCATATTGAACTTTCCATGGGCTGAAACCCTCAGGCAAGACAAACCAGAGAAATTAGACACATAGTTTTAAAAGTAACAAATTAGTTAATTACAATTTGAGTAAATTATCTGAAGAATTAAAGAGGCATCAAGTTTATATATAAATTTCCATTTCTAGCACCTGGGGTCAAGAGCTGTTCAGGGAGGAAGTGAAATTTAACATATGAAATGTACATTACGCTGGGAAAGAATATGTGTTAAGATCTGTGGTGGGAGAAAACAACAGAATTGAGAAATGGAAACAATACCTTGAGCTCATGGAGAGTGAAGTCAGGGCAGGCAGGAGATTGTGAAGCAATGTCAAAGATTTTGACCTTTAGAAGAAAAGCAATGGGGAACAGTAGAAAACCTCTAAATAATCTAAGTTGTGGAAAGTGGGTTGAATAAAGATGATAATGGGGGTGGAGAGGCAGGGTAGGCAGTTGCTACGGAAAACAGAAGAGATGATGATTAGCCTGAAGTGGCAGCAGTGGGAATGGGGAGAAACAAACACATTCAAGGCATATTTAGAACAAAGTTTATAGGATATGATAATTGATTAGATAAGCAGATGAGAGAGAAGATATCAAAGGAAACTTCAAGTTTCTTAGCCTGTTAAAAGCAACTTACTTTTGACGCAGCGCGCCCAAGATGGCGGCACGGTCGTCGTCGGGGGTGGCAGCGACAGAGGGGGCGGCGGCCGTGGCGGTAGCGGCGACGGCAGCCGTGATGGCGGCGGCAGTGCGGAGCCTGGGCGGCGGGAAATGAGGCGGTCATGGCGGGCCTGTGGCGGAGCCGTGTAGAGGAGAGGCGGCTCCTCCTCCCTGCTTCCCTTTGCCGAGTCGGGGGCGCGCGCACGCACGCGGCCGCCAGAGCGGGCTCCCCACCCTCGACTCCCGCGACCCGCACCGTACCCCCACCGCGCCTGGAGGATGATGAAGCTCAAGTCGAACCAGACCCGCACCTACGACGGCGACGGCTACAAGAAATGGGCCGCATGCCTGTGTTTCCGCAGCGAGAGTGAGGAGGAGGTGCTACTTGTGAGCAGTAGTCGCCATCCAGACCGACGGATTGTCTCTGGAGGAGGCATGGAGCCGGAGGAGGAACCAAGTGTGGCAGCAGTCCATGAAGTCTGTGAGGAGGCTGGAGTAAAAGGGACATTGGGAAGATTAGTTGGAATTTTCGAGAACCAGGAGAGGAAGCATAGAATGTATGTCTATGTGCTCATTGTCACAGAAGTGCTGGAGGACTGGGAAGACTCAGTTAACATTGGAGATGGGGACGCCGGCTGGGCTTCAGGCTCTTACATGGAAGCTGAGGAAGGCTCAGTGCAAGAGGAAACCACTAAAGTGGTTCTCTCTGGAGGGAAGGAAGAGGGAATGGTTTAAAATAGAAGATGCCATAAAAGTGCTACAGTACCACAAACCCGTGCAGATGTCATATTTTGAAACGTTGAGGCAAGGCTACTCAGCCAACAATGGCACCCCGGTCGCCGCTACCACATACTCAGTTTCGGCTCAGAGCTCGATGCCAGGCATCAGATGACGGAAGATTTGCTGTAAAAGAAATGGAAATGGGAAACTAGACTGAAGTGCAGATCCTCCCTCTCACCCTTGCTCTTTTCACCTCCTCACAGGCCGCCTCTTTGAAATAAGGCATGATGGGCAGCAGAGAAAGGGTTTGTTGATAATGTTGCTGTTTGGTGTTAAGTGATGGGGCTTTTTCTTCTCTTTTTATTGAGGGGGTGGGGGTTGGGTATGTAATTTGTAAGTACTTTTGTGCATGATCTGTCCCTCTCTTTTCACACCCTTACAATTCTCTAAAAAGAGGCTGCCTTTCCTCTTAAGTGTTCGTGATTATCTCATCCCAGCCCTGGCCAGACACTTTTTTCTTCTTTGATTTTTAATTTTTTTTATTAAAAGATACCAATACAAAAAAAAAAACAAAAACTTACTTTTACCTATGTGGGAAAAAAATATACTGTGAAGTAAGATTCAGAAGAATGAAAGACTTTATTCAGTATCCAGCTTTACTGTAATTAAAGGATAAAAGCCACAAACAGAGAGAAGTCAGGTTTCCTATAGCCATCTAACTCCTTCCTTTTCATTAGGATATCCGCACAACACACACATTGAATATAAGCAGTCTCCAATAAATATATATTTTCTATAGAAGTAAGAAATGCTTCACAGATTCATAGATTCCAGATTTATTTACTGTGAACATTCCTCAACAAATCTGGTAAATCATGCTAGAAGCTTTCTATGATGGTCTTGCATGGTAATAAATACCATTAATGCTTTGCCAGATCTATTATTAGTGTGTTTACAGACATGTAGGAGAAGAGGGATTGCAGTCCTTTTGTTATCTCTTTCCTTCCCATTGGGCACAGAAATTTATACAACATACCTAACTTACTTCATAAAGAATATGTACCGGAAAAAATGAACATTTTATTTAAAACTTTTTCAGTATTTTATACTTTAAAAAATATTAGAAATATTATTACTAATTCTTGCAAGAACCCTATACAGTAGGCAGCCAATCATTTTAAAGACAAAAACATGGATACCTAGAGAAGTTAGGTAATTTACCAAGCACAGTTCTGACTCCAATTTCCATGTTCTTTTCTCTTTACCACACTGCTTTATCAATACTGTTTAAATGGTAACCTTAAACAAGAGCTAAATGCAAATGTAAAACTGTACTTTCCTCAAGTTTGAGATGAATATATATGAAAGAAGGACTAATGCTTGAATGTATGATTTAATATTATTTTAATGGTCATTTCATAGATCAAGAATTTGCCATTTACTTGTACAATGAAAGAAGTAATTTTCAGGTGTGATGCCACCAAAAAAATAAAATAATCTATACTTATTAAACCAAGCATGATTTTCCAATTAGGCAAGAAATCAAAATATTAATATGATTACACTTGGCTAGAACATCATAAAAAAAATCCCTCTCTCCCTCTCTATCTTTCTTTCTTCCAATGTAGTTATGAAAATAAATTCACATGTAACTTTGGAAACTTGTTTTAAAAACAGATAAATGTTCATAGATATGTTTATGATCTAGTAAATTCACTTTGAGCTATTTTCTCTTTGAAGTAAATAATCTTCAATTAAAACTTGCACTCAGAGGTGTTAATTGCAATGATTTGCTTAATAAGAAAAAAATTAGAAACTAAATCAATGATGGAACAAAATAAATCAGTTAATGATATAATAGTTTGATAATATACTTGTAATCATGTCTATTAATACTATTTAGTAATGTGAAAGTGTTTATTCTAGGAGCATATAATACAAAAATATGTAGCAATATTGTCATACCTATGGAAAACAGGTAGTACTCATAAAAGTGGAAATAAATAGACCAAGCTGTTAATATAGCCGTTTTTATGCACTAGTATATAGATGGCATTTATTTGATAGGAAGCCACGCTGCTTTCTATTTTTTGTGTTGATGCTTGGGATTATAAGTTAACAGTTCTGATAATTATGCTTATCAGCTCATAATTATGGGTTCTTCAAGTCCTGGACATCAGATCACCAAACTCCTGGAGACGATGAATAGGAATGTGGGCACTCCAGGAAGTGGGCTGTGCTCAGCAGGCACTCATCAAAGGACACAGGAATTACCCTTTCAGACAATGTCTTCTTAATTTTTGCTTTTTTATCCCTCATTATAGTCCAAAAAACGCAGAAAAGAAAGTTCATTAATGCATATCACCAGCATATTTGAGAAATAGACAGAGCCTAGGAGAAAATGTATCAATTTGTTAATGATGTAATGATGGTTATTTCTGGTAGTAGAATTAGGTAGTAGGTGATATTTTTACTTATTTTATAAAACTTTGAGTGTTTTCAAAACTTACAATAATCAATATGGACTTTTATTATAATCATAAATTTAATAGAGAGTTTAATAACATTAAACCATTTGTTTTAGTTTGTTAGGGCTATTATAACAAAGAACTTCAGACTGGGTGGGTTAACAACAGAATGTATTTTCTCACAATTCTGGATTCTGGATGTCCAACATCAAGGCAGGTTTGCTTCTGACGTTTCTCTCCTTGGCTCTGTTTTCACATGGTCTTTCTTCTTTCTCTGTATAATAATCTCCTCTTCTTATAACGACACCAGTCACATTGGACTAGGTACCACCTTAACAGTCTAATTTAACCTTTATTACATCTTTAAAGACCCTATCTTGAAATAGTCACATTCTGAACTATTGGAAGTTAGGACTTTAACATTTGTATTTGAGAGTGGCTCACCACTCTCAGCCCATAATACCATTATAGCTATTTGGTCTCAAGTTAGCAGACCTCTGACTCATTTTGTCCTGCTCGCTTTTCTATCCCTTTTCCCCAGTGGGCAGAGAAGGAAACCAAAATGCTTAACTGGATTAAACTGTTTAAGAATGCTTCCACTGGTTGTACCATGTCAATATCAAACAATAATCTGAATGATTTATCTAACTCCAAAGACTGCTATTCCCATCCTGAAAAGGGACTACTTTTGCAGCACCCACATTCCTTGGAAAAAGCCAGCACAAAGTGGGCTAGAATATGGGCTTTGACATCAGAAAACACCTGGGTTTAAATCTCAGGCCTTCCGCTTACTTGCTGTGTGACCTTGGACAAATTACTTAACTGCTTTAGATTTCAGTTTTATCATCAGTAAAAATCAGAATAATGATATGTAATATTATCTTTGTTTTAAGTGGTATAAGCAGAGATAAAGTATTAGACATTTGATACCACTGTAGTTCATTTCTCTTCCTCTCTATCTCTCTGTGTCTCTGTGTCTCTTTTCGTCCTTTCTTCCCTTTGTGTTTTGACATTTCGATTAGACTTGAAATAATACCAACCCATACCTTCATATTTCTCCATCTATTTCTTCCCCTTTTTAATGGAAGCACAGTTGCCCTATGGCTTTCCCCAAAGATACAGCCAGGTGTGAAGCAATTGCTTATCTTTATAGAGGTGGCCTATAAGACAGTACACAAGTTCTCATATTTTCCTAATTATGGCACAATGCCTGGAAACAGGATCTTCTTACATTTTGTCAGATTCAACCCTAAGTTAATTTTCTTAAAAAAGGGGAATTTTCAGATCTCACTTATTCATATAAGTGAATTATTATTCTTACTCTCTTTATTCATGTAAGATGAGCAGTATAATTTGATAGAGATGTAATGAGGTATATAGGTGATTGTTATACAAAGGAACTACTTTCTGCATTAAAAAAACCAAAATATCCTTAAACTTGAGAACAGAGTACAATCAAAGACCACTTCTATCATCTCAATTATTTAAAAACTCAAGTTCCTTAGCAAACTACCTGAATCTGAAAATTCAAGTCATGAAATGTGCAGTTAGATTAGGAAATCATGCACAAATTCAACTGCTTCAATATGCAGTTCATCCATTCAATTACACAGGAAACCTAGGGAGGGGCACTGCTGGGTCTGTAAATTATGAAATGAGATGAGCCATAAATACATCTTATTAAAATGATTGCACTTCTCTCTCTTTTGAAATATCTTCACCAACAATACTAGAATAATTATTTATTTCTGTTCTTTTTGACAATGAAGTCCTCCCATCTACCAAATGTGATAATATGCCACAATGCAAAAAAACAAAACTACAGACTACAAATCCTGTTGGTAACTTACCTCTTTACATGAAAACAACACACAATAACATGCAGTAGGGAAGCAGAGGTGTCATATTTCCTTGTCCCAGTAATCAGCAGGACTCCTTTGTGGTGGGAGCAACATGTAAATGCATTTGAATCACAATGTCACACATACTTGTTATGATAATGTGGTAAGTTACTGCACATAGAAATTCCTGAACTGTGACCCTTTACAGAACAGTAAAATTAGGCAGTAATAAAAATATCTGAATTTTCAACCTAAAATGTTGACATTAAAACAAGCCAACCAACAGAGCAAAGAATATTTCACCACTATTTCATTAAAAAAAAGGATATTTTAGAATCCAAAATATCCAAAGGGTCCAATTTAAAAATAAGTGATCATTTTTTAAATTGAAGTGATGGGTGGGTGAGCTCAATTAGTGGAAATGTGACCAATTATTCATTTCATTTTTCCATGTCATTTTTAAACATTTCTGAACTATTGAGATCTTCATTACATTTTTCTGTGGATCAGTACTTGGGAAGCACAGTCAAAATTGATTTGCCTTTTATTCCTCATTTGTAAAATAGGAATACTTCCCATTATTCTCTAAATATTAACACAAAAGTAAGATGAGATATGGATGTAATAAACCACTGGAAAATATATAGTAAGTGTTTTTAAAAAATTGAGTTAATCTCTTGTCCCCTTTTTTCATTTAACACAGTGAAGGAAAAGAGCAAAGTGCTCATTACAGGTTAGAATTCATTTACCATTTATTAGCTATATGAAGTTGGGAAAATAAATAAAATAACAGGCTAAATGATGGCCCCCAAATATATCAGGCCCTAACCCTTGGAACCTATAAATGTTATCTTTTATGGTAACATGGTCTTTGAAGATGTTATTAAGGATCTTGAGATGCAGAGATTAATCTCAATTATCTAAGTGGGTGATAAACACAATCACAAGTGTTCTTACAGAACTGAGACTAAAGAAGACTGGATACACATAGACAGAAGGACGTTGGAAGGTGAAGCAAAGAGATTTAAAGATGCGGACTTTGAAGACTGGAAGGAAGAAGAGACAAACCTAGAAATGGCAAAAACCACTGAAAGCTGAAAAAGTCAAGGAATAGACCCTCTAAAGCCTCCAGAATGGGGGTAGGCTTGCCAACACCTTGATTTTGGTCTGGTGATAGTAATTTCAGACTCTGGTCCCCAGAAATGTGAGAAGATTAAGTTTTCTTGTTTTAAGCCACCAAGTTTGTAGTAATCTGTTATTAAGAAACGAATACAGGCTTCTTAAAATGACTGGATGAGCTGATCTGATATTTGAGTCCTCAGTAGAGTGTGTAGGGAGAAGTGGGAGAATAATAAATTCTCCTCAAGGTGAACTTTATCCAAGAATGCTGGAAGATGTTTCATTATGATTCATGTACATCTTTGTCTTCATACAAATGTCTCATTAAGAAACAAAAGGCTAAACACAGAGCTTTCCCCTTTTGCCTGAACCTGTTGACAAGGCCAGACACAGACCTTCCCCCTTTCACCCCAAGCTAATTTCCCATTCTTTGTCTCATGAGCAATTAACTAAAATGAGAACTGTCCCCCTGAAATTAGTCAACACAGAGATAAACATTTTCTGTTTAGTTAACTGAATAAGGTATCCTCTGATTGTAAAACAATCACATTAACCATTGTACGTAGCTTGTTTACTTGTCCCCATAAAAATTAAGGCAAGTCATCCTGCTGAGACACTCCCATCTTCGGTTGGCTTGCTCTCCCTGTTGGAATAGACTGAATAAAATCAACTCTCTTGCCTGTTGCATTCTGGCTTCAATACAAATAATTTATGAAAATAAAATTTATTTTGGGCCTGTGTCAAAAGGCCATATGACTAAAAGGACATCTTGAAGAAATAAAGTACATGGAGTAGTTTAATAGTTATTCTTGGCACCTCTTGGAGTTTGATTCTGTGCACTCTGTTGCCTTAACACCATTACTGGTATTAATCACCTTGATTTACATTGCAAGAAGGACCAGTTTGAACCACTATAACCTTTTCTTAGTATACTTTAAAAAGCCAGCGTATTTAAGTCAAATGTATAATTGGGCAACCAGAAATTCTAGTATCAATAATTATCTGTGGCACATTAAAAAATAAACAAAACTCTTCAGTTTCAGTTTTCTCTGCTTATTTGAGAGACAAAAGGCATCAGCTTTTAAAAAGAAGCAGTGTATTTCACAGGGAAAATTGGGAATAAATATCATACTGCTTAGAGTACTTTTGTGTACTGAATCAGTATTTTAATACCACTACATTTTATGCAGGTAATAATACACATATTAATTTTTATTACCTTTAAACTGCTTTAATACTGTGTAACTATTAATAAAATATCAGAAACAGAAAGATAAAAATAAGGAAGAAAGAAGTTACAAATGGAAATAAGATGCTAAATCATAACAGTGTCTTTGAAGCTAGTTGTGAGCCAGTAGTGTGAATGTTAGATAGGGGTGACAGTTCCCATGGGTTCTAACAAAGACTGACTGTCCAGGTGATTTCAAGAAGGTCACATTCTTCTGAACTTTAATTTCCTTATTTGCAAAGTGAAAGAGCTCAATTTGTTTAAATCTCTTATCTCTCTAGTTTGAAAATGATGTAATTTTATTCAACAAATTTTGAGTGTCTGTTAGGGTAAAGACATTTATTAGTAGTTGTTGAAGTGTATACACAGATCTTATAGCCAATGTCCTCAAAATTCTTTAACCTACTGAAGTAGAGAAGACTTACACAGGTAGTTGAGTAAATAAAGCCTCATACAAGTAAATATTTAATAAGCCAAGTATGATGGAGGTAGACAGAAACAAGCCAATATATATCTTGGTTGAGTCAAAGAAAAATGGATCAGATTAATCTATGTGTTGTACCTTTGCACCTTTCACAATTATTTTAAACATTGCACTACTTTGTGCTTTGCTTTTATTCCCCCAAATGAATGTGACTACTATTTTTAATACATCCATAATGTATCTAGATCATAAAAATGCAATCATATAACTAAATGCTCTAAATCCACATGTTACAGGAAGGTAATGTGAGGACTGATACTTGATGGAAAAATCAGCTGCTTGGTCTAGAGACATCAGAAACTATTCATCATGTCTGCAATATCTATCTGGGAGCAAGACTGCCTTCTTGAAAAATACCACAGAAGTGAGAATAGTGTGTATGAATCCAGTCTTTCCAGATGGCTTGATGCATTTTAGCCAGATTGACAATAGTAGATGGTCTCTGCAACCAATACAACAGGAAATGAATGGCTTAAGGATTTTTTTTTAAATCTAGTATCCGCCAACAATTCATCTGAGCTTACAAATGCCACACAATGACAGGGAGTAAGAACAATTGAGGGTTTCACAAATTATTGTCAAATTCAGTTTTAATTTGAAAAAGCTAGCAAAAGTTTCTCTCCTCTGCTCTCAGACTTATTTTCTACTCATTATCTCCTCTTGTTATCCCTAGACAATGCCATGCTGTTGAATAAACTCCCTCTGGTCAGAAATGCATAAGCAGGTATAATATAGAAAACAGCATGAAGTCCAAGTGCCAATTACAAGTCATTTTGCTTTTCATTTCTTTGGTATGGTACATTAAAAAAGAAAGCAAGAATGAGAGAAGAAAGAAAGAAAGAAAATACTACATATTCTCCCCTTTCCCAAATATCTTGTGCCTTCTTCTTCCAAATATGACTATTATTGAATATGACCAATACGAACATAGTGCTGCTCTGGGCATTATACAAAACGAGGAAGACAACTGTGACTACTGTATTGAAAGTGCCATCTGCACTGCAAGCTGAATTTTGTTTCTCAATAACTCTTATGATAAAGAGAAGAAAGAAAGAAAGAAAGAAAGAAAAAGAAAAGGAAGAGGGAAAGAAAGAAGTATTTTACTTCTAAAAATGGAAAACTTTGCAAACCCTACTTAAATAAACATTAAAGCTCAATCTCTAAGCTAAAAAGGACTGCATCATTTTTTTACTTCTCACCTCACTGTTAAGCAATCTGAGGCAACTTCACGAGCTGGAGGAAAACGGGTTGGAGCAGGTACATCCTGTTTTTTCTCTATGTCAATTAAATGTTATCATTTAAGAAGTATTGCTGAAACCATCCATTTTAGAGTAATTTCAACATTTTCCAAACTGAAAGTTTTATATTCTTTTAAGAACTTATTGATCCATTGCAAATTGTCTCCAACTCGGAAAGAGAAACTACAGATAAGATCATTTTCTAAATGACCCTGTCAGGCTCCCAGAACTAACATGCAGAATGTGGAAACTCAGCTAGGAACCTTCACCATGGCTCAAGTATCTTAAATATTAAGATTGCTAAGCAAGGTTTTTTTTTAGATGAATCTAATAACTAAAAACAACTAATGTTTTGAAAGCAGGCAACACACTTACCAGGATTTATCATTAATCAGAGTCTTCTGGATAAATTTAGACAAACTAAGAAGCACCAGTGTCCAAAACTCCGAACAGTTTTACCACTTTCTTCCCTATGGGTTAGAGGAAGACAGCGGAATTCGTTTTTCTATTGGAAATTCATGGATGCCAACAGTAGGGTTGCCTTGGCTCAATGTTACTCATACTCTTGTGCTGCTTAGCTTGGGCCTCTGATGATCCTTATGCAGCAGGCAGAGATTGTGGACTCTGCCTTGAGAAAAAAAAATCTAGTCATGGACCAGCACAGTTCAAGTCACATGCAAGTGAGAAGTTATACCTTGTGTGTAACCTTCCTATTCAGCCTGCATACACAGCCCTCATGGTGATTTCTGTGAAACATATCTTATCATACCACTCATCTGCTCAAAACCCTTCAATGCCCCTTCTCCATCCTATTCAATTGTCAATAAAAGTGTACATTTAATGTGTATTTGAGAAATAGATAAAATTTGCATATCCAGCTCAAGATGTTTCATTTTAAGATAAATATGTTCAGGTAAAAAATGAGACTATAGTTTAAAACATTGCATAAATAATAGCACAGATGGTACAAAGACTTGGCAAAAATTATAATGGTGAGACATACCTTACTATAATTGAAAAACAATGGTCTACAACAAAATTCAAACTCAGTGAATCTGAATTTTCCTACCATTTTGGCCTTATTTTTAGGACCCTCTTACCCCTGCAATCAGCAATCTTAACACACCTCTAGGAGTTCCCTGGACCTAGCAGACCATTTAAAAAATTTTTGACTTCTCTAGGTGTGGGGAGCGGGCTGATGCCCCTTCCCCCACTTGCTGATGTGGCAGGAATGGAGAACAAAGAACATCCTGTTTATGCATTCCATGAGCAACTGAAGGAGCCCTGCTGTGCCTACCTTTTCCTGCTACCGCTAACATCAATACTGTGCTTGATTGTCTATTGGATAATGCTATTTCCTGGAATAATGTGCCTTCTTTGCTGTATAAATACTATGGACTCTAATAAAGCTTTGCTGGCGACGTGCAGGAGAGTCAGTCCTCCCAGTTCTTTCTGTCTGTCTTTGTTTTCTTCACCCCCCTTCCACACTTCAGGACCTGCTCCACTCGGTGCAGCTGGACCGCATTATCTGGGTTTTTTGAGTGTAACTCCAGGGAAAAATGTTCCCAGCCCAGGGCAAATTACGTTTGAAGCTGAACTCGGTCAAAGGGAGAAATAAAGTGGGAGAAACTCATTTGCTGCTTACAGTCACCCACTTCTGCTCTCCCATGTTTCTTATGACCCTGCTGCAAAAAAGGAATCCCACCTAACCTCCCTGGTCCAGATATGTCCTCACTTCCCCTTGTAATCACCTATTAATATGGAGATGAACTACCTCTCTCCACCCCTAGGAAACACCTATTGATAGGGAGATTCACAAAGGCCAGGCAAGAGATTCTGGAAATATTGCAATTTTACCCACACTGATCAAGCTGTATCCTTCTCTGGAATGTTGTGTCTTACTTGGAAGCTTCTCCTTCTCTCTTGAGAGTGCACTTGCACTGAAGTACATTCTGCATATAATTTTTCACAATGTAATGCTTGGTTTAAGTATTATTTTCACTAAGATTGTAAGAATAGAAATAGGTTAGCATAAGCATAGCCATCTTAAAGGCCTAGAAGCCATTTTCTGAGTATGTGACTTAGAAAGAAAAACTGGAACTGGGTAAGGCCTTGAAAAACAAGTTAATCATGAACACCAGGTGGTGGGCAGCTGTGGCCTTTAGTCAGCTAACCTTGGTCAGCTAATCTTACATACCAAGCTTATCGTGCAGAACCTCCCTAACCATTGAGGAGTGGTCTTATCTTGCTCCTGCCTAACCCCAGGATGTATGTCTTGCAAGAATAATGTGCAGCTGTGGAAAATTACTGCGAGTTAAGTGTTTTGAAAATGCTATATAAACCCTTGGCTTTGAGTGCTTGGGGTCCTTGTTGAGACCTGTCCTGGCCCGCGGGAGGAACGTGGAGTGTGCCGGAGACGCCTGCAGAAATGAGACAAGCAAGAGACACAACGCCTGCAGAAATGAGACAAGCAAGAGACACAAAGAATGACCAGCAAGACAAGATGTCTGATCAAGCTGGCGAAGTTTATTGTTTACAGGCTCAATTTATACAAGTAGCAAGTAAGGAGTGGGTCAGGAGATAATTAAACCTTAAGTGGCGCTGGCGGGGAGGTGTTTTCACACATCCTCAAGGTCTCCCTATTTTCAGAGTGAGGAGTTTTAGCCCATCTTCAAGGACAAGATATGTTTTTGTGAGCAGATAACTTCCAAAGACTGCACCGGTTGCTCTCAAGCTTGTGCTTTCCCATGCTGCGTTCAGACGTGGAAGAAGAGACATAGCCCCGGCTCCCAACAAAGACCCGCTGCGTCGGGCTGATGCTTGGACCCCAGCTAGCTGGCTGAATAAAGACTTTGCTTGAATTTACATCTCTATGCCTGTGTAGTTTGTTCTCTGGAGAAGCCTCGGAAGCCCGGACCCTAACAAATATGACTTATCTAGTCCCTGTTCCACTTTTCTCCATCCTATGAAATTGGCCAATTCTCCTGTGTTCCGGCATGTGCTTTGGGCATTCCTGTCATAACACTGCTGTTACCCACTTCCCTTAACTCTTCCTGCAATCGCCTCTTCTATTACACCGTGTAACTCAGCACTATGAATGGGACATAGTCTAACCAATTATGTTGAACAAATGAATTATGCCCCCATCCTAATTAGTAGCAATGAAAAGCTTCTATTCACAAAATAGTAAGAACACTGTTAGATTTTTATCATTCTGATATTCTCTTGAAAGGAACAGTGGGTTTTTTTTTTTTGACAATCCATTTCCAATGCATAAAATGATACTGTTTTGTTAGCACTTTCTGCTAATAATTTAACATTTTTGACATATGTCCACACATTTTTTGATTTCCCTTTCTTTCAAAGGTGGATCTTTAAGTCACCTCCTCTTGAATGTGGATTGGAGTCTCTTCCAATGAATAGAATATGACAAAAAGAAGATATGTTCCTCCTGAGATAACGTTATACAAATTGTAAATTCTATCTTGGTGTGTTTTTCTTCCTTGGATCTCACACCTCACGAAAAGCCATGCCACCAGAACCACATGCCAAGGAAATTAACTCTCCTGCCAAGAGCTGTGATGTGAGCCTGTAAGTGGAGTCTCCAAACACAGTCACACTTAAAATGACTGCACATTGGTTGACACCTTGATTGCAGCTTTGGGAAAAACTCAGAGCTAGAGCCATGCAAATGAGCTGCAGCTGTTCCAAGATTCCTACTCACCCCCATCCCCCAACAGAAGCTTAGAAATAATGTTTTGTTTTAAGCTTCTATTTTTGAAGATAAGTGTTATGTGTAAATAGATAACTAACACCAAGCAGATGACCTTGGGCAAATTGCTCAATCTCTTTGAGCGTTAAGTGTCCTTGCATCTGTTGGGGAGGGAAAATTTTCTTCTACTTTACAAAGTTAAAATTAAAATAATAATTTTAAAGGTTCTCATGACAGAAAGGGACTTACGTGACTTGAGCAGCACTGCCCAGTATTTGCAACTGTAATAAATACTACATATTCTCCCCTTTCCCAAATATCTTGTGCCTTCTTCTTCCAAATATGACTTTTATTGAATATGACCAATACGAACATAGTGCTGCTCTGGGCATTATACAAAATGAGGAAGACAACTGTGACTACTGTATTGAAAGTGCCATCTGCACTGCAAGCTGAATTTTGTTTCTCAAGTCACTAGTCTATTGGTAAATAATAACTCTTACGATAAAGGTATAAATGAATGGTATCTCACCTCAGCTTTTTGATGAATTTCACAACCTCATTACATAACTTGTCATATATATAATAGTTACATAAATGGATAAAGGTTTGAGGAATGACTCCCATCCACACATAATCAAAACCTTTAATCAAGTCTAAAGTCTTCACCAGAAAGCCCACAGTTAAGAAGCCTATTTAAGATTTTGCCCTTTTTAAAATGTAAAATATCTTGGTAGAATAAGCAGAACACTTACTGATGATTGTTATATCATCTTTACTTTCCAATTGTGATCCACAAACCACTTGCCTCTTAATCATCAGATATGTGTGTTGGGGATATTCTTTGTTAAAAATTAAGTTCCTGGGATCCACACAGAGCATTTATTTTAATTTATAATTTCTTGTCAGTGATTGAGATTAATCATTAAAGAAAAATACCAAAAATAACTAAAGGTAACTGAAATATTTAGACAGTTAACAAATAGATTCATGTTAATGTAAAAATGTTATTGTAAAATGATAAAATGATTTAAATGTAAATGTAAAAATGATATTATAACACTGCAAAATTGAAACTAAAGTATAAACATGTATATATCAGTGACTTTGATTTATGTGCTTATAAAAACCATACTTTAAAAATAAGTCTTCCATAAAGTACACCTTAATATATTTAAAAGATAGAAATCAAGTCTTCTCTCAGACTACAATGGAATTCAACTAGAAATCAGTAACAGAAAGACAATTGGGCAGTGCCAAAATACATGGAGATTATTGTCCCAAATAACACACAGTCAAAAAAGAAACATCAAGATAAATTTTTTAAAAATTCTGAACTAAATTAAAATGAAAGCACATTAAAATTTGTGGGATGTAGTGAAAACAGTGCTTAAGAGAAAGTTTTTATCATTGAACACATATATTAGAAATGAAGAGAGATATAAAATCAATAACCTCAGGAAACTAGGAAAATAAGCAAAAATTAAATCCAAAGTAAGGAGAAGAAAGGAAATAATTAGAAGAGAAAACAATGAAATTGAAAATAAAAAATCCATAGAGAGGATCAGTAAAACCAAAAACTAGCTCTTTGAAAAGATTAATAAAATCTGTAAGTCTGTAAACAGGCTAACTAGGAAAAAATAACAGAGGGCATAACTTTCAAATATCAGAAATGAAAAAGGAGACAACACTGAAGATACTATAGAAATTAAAAGGATAAAATACTATAAACTCAGTGTCTACAAATCTGATAACTTAGATGAACTACACCAATTCCTTAGAAGACATAATTTGCCAAAACTCACAAAAGAAGAAATAGATGATTTGAATAGGCCTACATTAATTAAGTAAACTAAATCAATCATTAATGACTTTCCAAAACAAAAGCTCTAGGCCCAAAGAGGTTTGTTTATGAATTATGCCAAACATTTAAGGAAGGAGTTATATCAGTTCTCTATAATCTCTTTCACAGGATAGAAGTAGAAATAATACTTCCTAATTCATTTTATGAGGCAGGCATTATTTATCCTAATATCAAAACCAGACAAAGAGATTACAAGAAAACTATAGACCAATATCTATCATGAACATAGATGCAAAAAATTCTCAACAACATATAAGCAAATTCGAACCTAATAATGTATAAAAATAATTTCACACCACAACAAAGTAGGATTTATCCCAGTTATGCAAGGCTGGTTTGACATTCAAAAATCAATTAAGGTGATTTACTACACTAACAGACCAAAAAGGAATAACCATGTGATCATTTCAACAGATACATAAAAAGCATCTCACAAATCCAAACTTATTCATGATAAAATGGAGTAAACTAGAAAGAGAGGACAATTCCTTAACTTGATAAAGAATACCTACAAAAACCCTACCGCTAACATCTGTAGATGAAACTTTACACATTCCCTCAAAGATTAGGATCAAGACAAGGGTGCTCCCTATCACTATGCATTTTCAACACAATGAGACAGGAAAAAGAAACAAAAGGTATGCAAACTAGGATGAAAGAAATAAAACTGTTTGCAGATGGCAGGATCATCTATGTAGAAATTTGGAAACAACAAAAACATTATAGAAACTAGAAAAGCAATTATTGCAAGCTTGTAAGATAAAACATTAATAAACATAAGTCAAAGCTTTCCTATGCACTAGCAATGAGAAAGTTTAATTTGAAATAAAAAACATAACATTTAAATAAGCAACCCCTAAAAATGAAATGCTTAGCTTTATATTTTAAAAAATATGTAAAAGATCTCATAGTAAAACTAGAAAACTATGATGAATAAAATGAAGAAAGAACTAAATGAATGAAGAGATTTCATGTTCATGAACAGGAATACTCAATATTGTCAGATGTCAGTTCTTCCAACTTGATCTATAGACTCAATGTAATTCTAACAAAAATCTCAGCAGTTACTTTGTGGATATTAACAGTTTCTAAAAGTTATATAAAACAGCAAAAGACCTAGAACAGCCAACACAATGTTGAAGAACAAAGTTGGAGGATGGACACTACTTGATTCAAGACTTACCATAAATTGCAGTAATCAAGACAGCATGGTATTAGTAAAAAAAACAGACAAATAGATCAATGGAGTAGAACAAAGAGCACATAAACAGACCCACATAAATATAGTCAATTAATCCCTGACAAAGGAGAAAAGGTTATACAGTGGACCTAAGATGGTCTTTCCAAAAAATGGTCCTGGAACAACTGTATATTCACATGCAAAAAAAAAAAATGATTTAGACATGGACCTTACACATTTCACAAAAAGAACTCAAATGGATCACAGACCTAAATGTAAGAAGCAAAACTCTAAAACTACTGGAATTGGTAATAAGGACATTGTTTTTCTTGTGAAGCCTTCATAAGTGTATATCAATGATAGCTCAACTAAAAAAAATAAAAAATAAAAATAAAACTCCTAGAAGATACCATAAAAGAAACCTAGAGGACCTAAAGTAGAGTAATGGCTTTGTTTTTTAACTAAAATATCATTGATACACAATCTTATGTTGGTTTCAATAGACAACGCAATGTTTCAAGAATTGCCCACATTACCAAACCCTCAGCTCCACTAGTGTAGTTACTATCTATCAAGGTAGAAAGATGTTACAAAATCATTAGCTGAATTCTCCATGCTGTATTAACATTGCTGTGACCAATTTATATTGTGATTGTGAATTACTGTTCCCCTTTATCCCACTCACCCTCCCTCCACACCTGCCCCAATCACTCCCACTTGGTAAGTATTAGTTTCTTCTCAGTGTCAATGAGTCTACTGCTGTTTTGTTCCCTCTGTTTTGCTTTGGTTTTACATTCTACAAATAAGAGAAATCACATGGTATTATTTGTCTTTCTCCACCTGACTTACTTCACTGAGTATAATACCATCTAGGTCCATCTATGTTGTTACAATTGGCAGGATTTCTTTTCTTTATATAGTTGAAAAATATTCCATGGTGTATATGGATCACTTCTTTACCATTCATCTAGTGATGTACACTTAGGTTGCTTCCATATCTTAGCTATTGCAAATAGTGTGGCTATAAAATAAGGGCGCATATGTCTTTTTGAATAAGGGATTTTGTTTTCCTTGAGTAAATTCCTAAAAGTGGGATTACTGGATCAAATGTTATTTTTGGTTTTAGTTTTTCAAGTGACCTCCATAGTGCTTTATACTGGCTGCACCAATTGACATTCCCACCAACAGTGTAGGAGGGTTCCCATTTCTCCACATCCTTGCCAGCATTTGTTATTTCTTGTCTATTGGTTAGTGGCCATTCTAACACGTGTGAGGTGATATCGCATTGTGATTTTGATTTGCATTTCCCTGATGGTTACTGATATTGAGCACCTTTCCATGTGCACATTGGACATCTGTATTTCTTCTTTGGAGAAATGTCTGTTCAGGTCCTCTGCCCATTTTTTAATCAGGCTATTTGTTTTTTGGGTGTGGAGGTGAATGAGTTATTTATATACTTTGGATGTTAACCCCTTATTAGATGAGCCATTTTTGTATATATTCTCCCATACTGTAGAATGCCTTTTTGTTCTGCTGATGGTGTCCTTGGTCCTACAGACACTTTTTAATTTGATACAGTACCACTTCCACAATTTTGATTTTGTTCCCTTGCCTGAGGAGATGCATCCAGGAAAAAAATGTTCATGCTTATATTCAAGAGATTTTTGCTTATGTTTTCTCCAGGAGTTTTATGGCTTTAAGACTTACATTCAGGTCTTTGATCCATTTTGGGTTTACTTTTGCATATGGAGTTAGACAATAATCCAGTCTTATTCTCTTACATTTAACTGTCCAGTATTGCTAACACCAGTTGTTGAAGAGGCTGTCTTTTCCCCATTGTATATTCATGGTTTCTTTATTGTATATTAATTGACCACATGTGTGTGGTTTTTTTATCTGGACTCCCTATCCTGTTCCATTATTTTATGGGCCTGTTCTTGTGCCAGTACCAAATTGTTTTGATTACTGTAGCTTTGAAGTAGAGCTTGAAGTCAGGGAGCATAATTCCCCCCAGCTTTGTTCTTCTTTCTCAGGATTGTTTTGGCTATTCAGGGTCTTTTGTGGTTCCATATGAATTTTAGAACTATTTGTTCTACATCACTGAAAAATGCTGTTAGTGTTTGGATAGGGATTGCATTGAATCTGTAAATTGCTTTGGGCAGGATGGCCATTTTGACAATATTAATTCTTCATATCCGTGAGCATGGGAGAGATTTCCATTTATTTGTCTTTAATTTCTCTCATGGGTCTTATAGTTTTCAGAGGAAAGGTATTTTACCTTCTTGGTCAGGTTTATTCCTAGGTATGTTTTTCTTTTTAAAGGAATTGTAAATAGCCTTGTTTTCCTGATTTCTCTTTTTTGCTTGTTCATATATAGGAATACAACAGATTTCTGTTCATTAATTTTGTATCTTGTAACTTTGCTGAATTAAGTTTTCATTTATAATAGTTTTTTGGTGGATTCTTTAGGGTTTTTTATGTATAATATCATGTCATCTGCAAATAGTGACAATTTAACTTCTTTCTTACCAAATTGTATGCCTTTTATGTCTTTGCGTTGTCTGAGTGCTGTGACTAGGACCCTCAGTGCTATTCTGAATAAGAATGGTGAGAGTGGGCATCCTTGTCTTGTTCCTGATCTTAGAGGAAAAGCTTTCGGCATTTTGCTATTAAGTATGATGTGAGCTGTGGGTTTGTCACATAGATATTATGTTGAGGTACCCTCTATACCCATTTTGTTGAGTTTTTATCAAGAATGGATATTGAATTTTGTCAGATGCTTTTTCTGCATCTATTAGATGATCATGTTGTTTTCATCCTTCTTTTTATTAATGTGGTGTATGATGCTGCTTTATGAATATTGTGCCACTGGAATAAATCTCACTTGGTCATAGTGGATAATTGTTTTCATGTATTTTTTAATTTGGCTTGCGAATATTTTGTTGAGGATTTTTGCATCTATGTTCATCAGGGATATTGTTCTGTAATTTTCTTTTTTAGTAGTATCTTTCTCTGATTTTAGAATTGGAGTGATGCTGGCCTGATAAAATGAGTTTGGAAGTATTGTCTCTTACTTTTTAGAATACTTTAAGAAGGATGGGTATTAGCTCTTCTTTAAATGTTTCATGGAATTCAGCTGTGAAGCCATGAGTTTTGTTTTGGGGGAGTATTTTGACTATCAATTTGATTTTATTGCTCTAATTGGTCAGTTCAGATTTTCTGTTTCTTCCTGGGTCAATCTTGGTAGGTTGTATTTTGTCCATTTCTGCTAGATTGTTCGATTTATTGGCATACGATTTTTCATAGTGTTCTCTAATAATATCCATTTCTGTGGTATCCATTATGATTATTTCCTCTTTGGTTCTGAGTCTATGTATGTGTGTACATTTTCTTTTTTTCTTAATAAGTCTGGCTAGATTTATTTATTTTGTTTTTTATCAAAGTACCTGCTCCTAGTTTCACTGATTTTTTTCTATTGTTTTATTCTTCTCTATTTTATTTATTTCTACTCTGATCTTTATTATGTCTCTCCACCTAGTAACTTTGGGCTTCATTTGTTCTTCTTCTCTAGTTTCTTTAATTAGGGGTTTAGACAGTTTATTTGGGATTTTTCTTGTTTCTTGAGATAAGCCTGTACTGCTATGTACTTTCCTTTTAGAACTGCCTTTGCCATGTCCAACAGATTTTGGGCTGTTGTGTTTTTTTTTCATTTGTTATCATGTATTGTTTGATTTCTGTTTTAATTTTTTCAATGATCCATTGATTATTTAGGAACATGTTCTTTAGCTTCTATGTGTTTGTAGGCTTTTTTGTTTTCTTTCTGTAATTTATTTTAGTTTCATTCTATTGTGGTCTGAGAAACTGCTTGATACAATTTTAATCTTTTTGAATTTATTGAGGCTCTTTTTGTGGCCTAGTATGTGATCTCTTTTAGAATGTCCCATGTACACTTGAGAAGAATTGTATCCTGCTGGATAGAATATTCTATAGATATATGTTAAGTCCATCTTATCTAATGTATTGTTCAGTGTGTCTGTTTCCTTATTTACTTCTATCTGGTTGATCTGTTCTTTGCAGTGAATGGTGTGTTGAAGTCTCCTAAAATGAATGCATTGCATTCTATTCCCCCCTTTTATTCTGTTAGTATTTGTTTCACATATTTAGGTGCTCCTATGTTTGATGCATAGATATTTATAATGGTTATATTGTCTTGCTGGACTGATGCCCTGGACTGACACCTTTATCGTTATGTAATGTCCTTCTTTGTCTCTTGTTCCTGCCTGCATTTTGAAGTCTATTTTGTCTGATACAAGTACTGCAACTCCTGCTTTTTTCTCCCTATTATTTACATGGAATATCTTTTTCTATCTCTTCACTTTTTTCTGTGTTTGTCTTTGGGTCTGAAATGAGTCTCCTATAGGTAGCATATAGAGAGTCTTCTTTCTTTATCCAGTCTGTAACTCTACATCTTCTGATTGGTGCATTCAGTCCATTTACGGTTAGGGTAATTATTAATAGATATGTGCTTATTGCATTTTATCATTTTCTGGCTGTTTTTTTATATCTCCTCTCTTTCTTTCTACTCTTATACTTTTCTCTTGTTATTGATGGTTTTCTTTACTGTTGTGATTCGATTTGTCTTTTTATTTATTTATTTATTTATTTAGTGTGTACGTATCTATCATAGGCTTTAGTTTTGTGGTTTCAAAGGTTCAAGGACAGTTTCACTACTATGTAACAGTCTATCTTTATTTGCTGATAGCCTGATGGGATCTCCCTGACAAGTAATCTTTTTTCTCCCTCTGTCTGCTTTCACTGCTCTCTCCTTATCCCTGATCTTTGCCATTTCAAGTATTATATGTCTTGGTGTTATCATCATGGGGTTCCTTTTGTTAGGGGCTCTCTGGACTTCCATGACCAAAGTATCTATTTCCTTCCCCAGACTGGGGAAGTTTTCAACAATTATCTCCTCAAAGAGACTTTCTATTCCTTTGTCTCTCTCCTTCTTCTGGTTCCCCGATTATGTGAATATTGTTTCATTTGGATTGGTCACATAACTCTCATCATTCTTTCATTCCTAGAGATTGTCTTTTCTCTTTGTCCTCAGCTTCATTGTATTCCTGTTCTCTAATTTCCATCTCATTAAGTTTCCTCTACCTACAATAATCTATTCTAAAATCCTTCCATTGTATGTTTCATTTCATATACTGTATTCTTCACCTCTGGTGGCTCTTTTCCAGGTCTTCTATTTCTTTGTTGAAGTCTTTCCTGAGGTTTTGAATATTTTTCTGTAAATCTGTGAGCATGTTTATGAATTTTATTTTGAAATATTCATCTAAATTTGTGATCACCATTTCACTTAGCCCTCTTTCTACTGTCCTGCCCTACAGTTTTGTTTGGAACATATTCCTCTGCCTCCTCATTTTGTCAGGATTTCTGTGTTTCTCCTTTTGTATTAGATGGCTCTGCTATACTTCCTGGCCTATAATGTAATAGCTTTATGAAGAAGGTGTCCTATGGTACCCAGAAGCTTTATTCTTTATTTCCTATTGCTTGGTTCTGCTTTGCAGAAGCCCCAGCTGTTGGTGTGTAGTGTGCAGGGCCACCTTTCTGTCTGTGCTGGCCATTTGTTTTATCTGCCTCCTTTGTGATCAGAACAGGAGTCTCTGCTGAGCTTGCTGTGGGTGTGGCTGTCCTCTGCCTGATCTGCAGCAATGTTTGGGCTGCAGGGTTAATGTGGTAGGTGGGCTGATGTATGGCCCTGCCTGGACCAGATGCACAGCACCAGGTTTGAACACTCATGCAGATTGAGGAACTCTTGTGACTGGCTCCTGCATGTACATCCTCAGTTGCCTGAAAGCACACCAAGAAAGCTGGGAGAGTCTACCTCTGCCTGCCACACAGCAATGTCTGATGCTGATGCTGGGCCAGGTGTGTTGGCTGCCACTCAAGTGCATGCAGGGAGGCCTCTCAGGGCTGCATTGCCAGTGAGGGAGTAGAGCATCTGGGCTCCTGAGAGTTCCTGACCTCTTAGGTCAAGGAAAGCCTGGGAAGGTATCATCCAGTTTCCCTTTCTCCTGAGGAGAGAGCTCTGTCCATCTAATGTCCCTGTGGCACCCCTCCCACTGTAGGCAAGTCTTTCAAACTCTTGCCTCTGCTTTGTGTCTCAGGACTGGCAGTGTGTCTGTCTTCCACAAGTGGCTGGAGTCTCAGACTCCCAATGTTTTCCACTTCTCCCTGGTGTCCAGCCCTGCTAATCACCAGAACTCAATGTAATGTGGGCTCATGCTATGCAATTAGATCTCCAGGACTGGGTTTGTAGCTCTCCTGGACTCCTATCCCTTCTTGGCTCCATTCTTCTTTACCCTACATGTAGGCTGGGGTGGGGGGAGGGTTTGGGTTCCACTCAATCATGGCTCTGACACTTTACCCTTTTCTGTGAGGTATTCTCTTCTTTTCCAGGTGGAGGTGGTCTGTTGTGCAGTCTTCAGGTAATTTTCAGGTTTAGTTGTATTTGCTGTATTTTATTCTTTTATTTGTTTTTGGGAGAAGTATTCTACCTTGCCTTCCTAAACCACCACCTTTTTTTTTCTCCCTTCTTTTGGCTTTGATTAAATTTTTTATTTTAAAATTTTATATTTCACAAATATAAAACATATATATGTATGAATGTATACATAAGTATAAAAATAAAATGGGCTCTTATGTGTCCAACTTCCAGTTTAGGATATAGAATCCTCTACAGTAATGGCTTTTCAGATAAAACACCAAAAACACAATCCATGAAAGAAATGATTGCTAACCCAGACTTCACTAAAATTTTAAAACTTCTGGCTCTGTGAAAGACAATGCAAAGAGAATGAGAAAACAAGCAACAAACTGGAAGAAATATTGATAGAAGACACATCTGATAAAGGACTGTTATAAAAAATTTACAATGAACACTCAGAACTCACCTGTAAGAAAACAAACAAGCCAGTTAAAAGATGGGCCAAAGACCTTAATAGATACTTCATCAAAGGAGAGATATACAGATGGCAGTAAGCATATAAGAAGATGCTCCACATCATATATAATCAATGAAATGCAAATTAAAACCACAAATGAGGTAGTACTACATGCCTATTAGAATTGCCCAAATTTTTAAGTGACAACACCAAATGCTAATAAGGATATGGAGCAATGGTAACTCTTATTTACTGCTGGTGGGAATACAAAATTGTATAGCCATTCTGGAACACAATTTAGAAATTTATTACAAAACTAAACATACTTTTACTATATAATCTAGCAACCACATTCCTTGGTATTTACCCAGAGGAGTTAAAAATTTATATCATATCCACATTAAAACCTACACACATGGGTGTTTATGTTCCATTTATTAATAACTGCCAAAACTTGAAAACAACCAAGATGTTCTTTAGTATGCAAATAGATAAACTATGTTACATTGGGACAACAGAATATTATTCAGTGCTAAAAAGAAATGAGCTATCAAGTCATGAAAAGAGATGGAAGAATTTTAAATGCATATTAGTATGTAGAAGAAATCAAGTTGAAATGGTTGTGTATGGTATGATTCCAACTAAATGACATTCTGGAAAAATCAAAGCTATAAAACAATACAAAGATCAGTGGTTTCCAGGGATTTGGGTTGAAAGGGGAGGGATGAATAGAAAGAACACAGGGGGGTTATATGGCAATTAAAATACTCTGAATGTACTACAAACATTGAAACATTTAGTTATACATTTGTTCAAATCCATGTAATATACAACACCAAGAATGAACTATACCATAAACTATGGACTTTAGTTGACTATGATTATATCACTTGTAGGTAAATCAATTGTAACAAATGTACCACTCTGGTATGGAATATTGACAATGGAGGAGATAATGCAAGTTTGTGGGCAAGGAGTATATGGGAAATCTGTGCCCTTTCTCTCAATTTTTCTGTGAACCTAAAGCTGCCTTATAACACAGTCTAAAAGTATCAATCAATCAAATAATCCTTTTCAATTTTTACTGGGAATACACAGTGGGGACATATTTCAAAATATATTACTATTATCCTTGGAGAGTAAGATTTTACAAAAATTTCTCTGTTAATGAAAAAGTAGAATTATTTCTTTTTTTATTGTTGCAGTCCCAGAATAAAACATAGTAAGTGCTCACTTAAATTCTTCAGAGAGAATACTTTTTTCCTTATCATTGAATACACATTGAAGTTCACACTCATCCTGATACTGCACTAACTTCCGAAGCTGTGATTTACCACCAATTACGATATTCTCTGAAAAACAAAAGTTATTTCAAAATGCAATCTTTAGAAATTCTTTGTTATCATTTTCATCATCATCAAGAATCAATTCCCAGCCTTGTCTGAGTGAAATAGGCTGAGTGAAATAATAAGGCACTGTCAAAAGCCTGAAGTAGTATGTCTACAGTGGTGACACCAAAATCTGCAGTAAGACTGTTTTCACTATTAGATGAATGCATCCCTAGCTATATTTTCATGTGTTGCTTAATGGTATAATATTCTCCTTCAATTACTGTTGATATTTTTATTTTTTATTTTTTACTTTAGAAGGTCATGGGACACTCTGCAAATTGCATGCAAGTAGCAGTGGACCACATGATTAGCAAATGCACACACAAACAAATGCATAAATAATTAGAAAAAACTCATGCTATCCCAGAAACCTATCCAAGAATACTACTTTAAAATACAAAACACTGGGTATATTGCAAAAGAAAATCTCATAGGTGTGTCTCTGTGGTAAATATTTTTCTCTTTTTAATTTATTGAAAAAAGCATTGCAGATTTCCTGATATTTATCCAAGATTAATCACAAAATTTAAGACTTAAAAAGTGGGAGGATAGAATACAGGTCTCAGGAAAGGTACTATTTCATGAGCTTCTGATTCTAAGGGTTCCTTTTCTCTACAGAGGCAGAAGAGTAAACTATTGATCTAATCATTGACTAGTTTTTCTTTCAGGCTCTGGCTGAGCAGTGAGCAGTTTAGAAAGTCTAGCTGAGTTACTGATGTAGTACTGTTAGATTTTCTCCAATGGATTCATTTTTTCGTAGTGTCTCAGAATGGCTAGGCTTGGAGAAATCAGGGCAGAGTGTCATGAAGGCCAGGGGTGAAAGAGTCAATTTTTAACCTTTTCACCTATGAAGAGGTCCATGAAGCATTTTTCTTCATGAGAAGAAAAAGGAGAATATAGTTGGACGCCAACATTTCTTTAATGATAAGTAAAGATATGAATGATTAGGAATGATTAGGACCAGAGTAAGGGAGGATATTCCAAGTAGAGAAAAACAAACACACACAGACACACACAAAAAAACATGCACAAAGATATGGAGATTACAGTAGAGTCCACCATGGGAACCAATAACAGGAAGTCAGCCAATCTGGTTAATTTACAGGGCTGAAGTAAGATGGTTGTGGACGATAATGCTACAAAAAAGGGCGAACAAGTTCAGCTATAGAACTTGTACTTTAGTTAAATAAGGCACGGGGATCCTTTTACAAGTTTAAAAATAGAGACATGATGTTATTTGGTTCCTGTCAGAGGATGTCACAGCAATGTGTAGGCAGAAGTAGGACAAAAAAAATAGGCTGAGTGAAATAGTAAGGCACTGTTAATTGACAAGGTATGTAACAACAAAAACCTGAACTAGTATGTCTACAGTGGTGACACCAAAATCTACAGAAATTGGTTACTGATTTTATACTTGAAGAAAAATGTTAGAACCTGCACATTTTGGAGAATTCCACAGAAATAGAGTGGCTAGGAAAAAGAGAAGACTTAGAATGAGAATACGGTTTTCAGTTTGTGTAAGAGCTTAAAGCACTTGGGACTCTTAAATAGAGATGTGGTATTGAAGAAAAAAATAATAATAAAACACACATTAGCAAGATTATAAAGCAGCCATTTATTCTAACTAGAATCTTTTGAACAACTAACACACTCCTTTCAATAGCCCACAAGGCACAGGTGCTCCCAGGGAGCAAAGCCAACAAGAATTAGTGAAGAATAAATAAAGACTAATACAGAATGACAGTCTCCCCAGGCATTTAGAACAGAACCAGAGCTGTAAGTTAAAGAATATAATTAAATCCCATTAAGAGGTAAGGGGGAAATTTTATTTTGTTGTTGAATAATGAGAAAACTGAATAAACAGTTCTAAATTTCCCCCAGAAGTTTAATTTATTGCATAGCATATATAACAGCCTGAAGAAAATTTAAAAAATAAAGCTAATGCAGTTTTCTAGCAATAACTGTTATCATTTCTCTGTGTTGTCTACAAGCATTTTTATAGTCATATAAATTCATATTTTCACAAAATTATACATAACCCATACCACTCTGTATTTTGTTTATAATGTTTCCAGGTTGCCTTATAGGCCTTATATTTACATGTATACCTAAAAAAACTTAACATTGAGCTCAGTTGAGAAAATTTATAAAATTATTCTCCTTTGAAGGGAGGTTTGGGCTCTTTTCAGTTTGGGTTTATTTTATCTAATGTAATGAGCATCAGTCTTCTTGGAACCAGCATCTACAATAGCTAGTATCACAACTGGTGACCACTCATTGGTCTCCATGTCTCACTGCCCCCGTATGTGGGGAGCCCCTACAGGGAAGACATTTTCCCTTTTTCACCATCATATCTGCTGAATCTAATGAATATTTCTAGCTCAATTTTCTGATAAATTTTATTTTCTTCTTCTGAGCACTTTTTAGGATACATTTCTTAAGTTAAAGAAGAGAATGGAAAGTAATCACTCAGGAAAATGCATGATTGTATTATTAAAATGTGTCAGTTTTATTTACTATAGCACTATGACTCAATAAACATTTATCAAGCTTCCATTCTGTGACCGCACTATGCTAAGAACCTAGAATCAAAGACAAGAACAAACAACCATTATTCCTGAGCTCAAGGAGCTCACAAAAACAGTAAATGGACTTCTCTTCTCTTCATTACTTTTCCCTTCCTACAACTACAGAATTCTTTCTGGAACATAGCCTTTTCCCACAGGATACACAATGGAGCATCCCACATCCATTTTGGTGTATCCTGTGCCCAGGCCCTACTGCGAGTGAGTGGACTCAGGGTATGGGTGTCTCCCTCCCTAGAATATGAATCTTGAACTGAGTATAGAATAATTACAAATGGCTGGTTATATTAAGTAGAGTTTTCTGCAACAAAACCACTCTTACATGCTCCCTGGCCTTGTGAGGTTGTTCTTTTCTAGTCCATTCCCAGACTTTTTTTTACTCACTGTCTCTTTGACACTGTGAACTCATAATGTTCTGTCAATAAACCATCTGTGTTTAAATTGGCCAAAGTCAGTGCTTGTTGTTTGTAGCCAGTGAAGCATAGATGAAACTAGTAATTAAAAACTGAGAAATGAGCACAAGTGGTGGGATGAAGATTTATAATGGGAACCAACAGGAAGGCTAGCTGTCCCAGCTGGGAAGCCCAGAGTGTAACAGAAGCCTCACCAAGAGAGATGTGGGGTTGAACCCATTAAAAAAATTTTTGCTAATGGTATATATTCCATATATAAACACACACACACACAAACATATACACACACTTAAAAACTGTGTATACTTTATGCAATGTGTATATGTATATGCATACACACATATATATTAAGTACTTTATAGTTTTCATTAGTATGTCTCTAATTACTAGGCATTTCTCCACTTAAATATTCTATTTTCTCATAAAAAATGTGCATTTTGGAAATGGTCCACATTTTTAATGGAAAGTCAGAGGCAAGGAATACAGCCAGAATATAAGGAGCTTTCTTTAAGAAGTTTGTGTGTGGGATGCTGAAACGAGCTCTTGATACTTAGAAGTGAGGATAATAAGAGGGTCTGATTAATTATTTAGGTGTAAAAGAGCAAGAGAAGAGAAATGATATTTTTTTTCCTCTTCGTACAGTTCATTGAAAATATTTCTAGTGCTTATCTATTGAACAGTGGGGGTCCTTAACTTGCCAGTTTCTATATTAAATGTGAAGTTATCTTATCCCATTTCATGTTAGGAGAAAATCGCATGCATGAATTAATTCTAATAAGGGAAAATATACATCACTATACTAGTGTGAGAAAAAATGCATGAAAAATTATACTTTCAACTTTAAAATTTATCTTTTGATTGAAGAGCTGGTTACATTTAAACATTATAAAAGCAACCCCCAAATAGAACTTTTCTAAAAGTAGTTTGGCAATATCTGAAAAGAAGCCTTATTGAATCTCATGAATTAATTCCAGAATGAGACCTAACCCAGAAGCGGACTTGGCTATGGAGTCAGAGAAACCTGACTGATCACAGCTTAACATTCTTCCTTGGGGAACAATCAGCGACATCTGTCTTTTACCAAGTGTTCTGCACCTTTGGGCAAACTGATAGAGGGAGAGCCATGTAAGCCTAGAAGGTTTTGTCATTTAAGACATTTTGCTATCTAGGCAGTGGTGTCCCCGACCCGATCCCCGAAAAAAAAAAGGACAATCAGAATTCCTTTTCCCAATGTATTTTGACTTATTCTCTCATAATCTCCCTGGCTATGGTTGACAATTTTGTCTGTAAAAATCTTGAGTCCTAATCAGCACAATGGAATCACATAACAAATGTTTCCATTTAAATGATTTTAGTTTGGAGAACATTGCCTCAGTTATCCATGTGCAGCAAAATGTTGATCGAATTTTAGTTCTTCTTTACACACAAAAACTTTTGTGTATGGAACAACAGATACTCTTTAAGAACATTTTCCTCATCTTATTTATAAGCACAACATGAAGTAGAATTAGAATAAATTTTTTCTGTTATTTTAAGAAAAAAATGGAAATTATTGTTTCAGTAGTATTCTATGATCCCTAATGGCTTATTAACTTTATTTTCATCTTTTAAATGATTAACTTCAAGCCTAAATTAACTGAACTCTTACCATGCAACAGACATACATAATGTGTTATGAAGTGTTTGGATTAGATAAAACTCAGGCCTTTTCAAATTATTCAAAAACTAGTGGAAGGAATGAAATACAGAAAAACAATCAGCACAAAGTAAGTGCTGTGTCAGAGGTATAAAGATACTACTTCTTACAAATTTAAATATGCATGGTGAACTTCCAAATTCCCCTACTAAAGAGGTAGAAGTGCAAAATACACAGAAGGAAATGTAATGAGAAACATACAAAAGCAAAAGCAAAAACAAGTCAACTAATTAACAAAAGGGGAAAAAAAGGCAGCAATGCTAATAGTACAAATAGGTGGCAGAACATATGCCGGTAGATAGAAGTCCAAATACATCAGTGTCCACAATAAATATAAATGGATTAAATATGTTAGTTCTAAGTCAATGTTTATCTGATTGGATAGACAAATTTCAGCAATATATTTTTGAGATATATTATGGAAAGATCGGAAGTAAGTGGGAAAATATAGGAAAAATATTAACCAAAGAATATTGAAGTAGCTATGTCAAAATCAGATAAAATATATGTTGGGACGATATAAAAACCTATTTGAGGAGAGTCACAACACAGGGATAAAAGGTTGATTACCAGGAAGATATACAAGTTCTAAGCTTGGGTGTCTTTAAAATAATGGTTTAAAAATACATCAAGCAAAATTTGTCAAAAAGCAGGAAAAAAATTTTAAATATGGCATGATATGGAATGATTTCAGTGCATAGCTCTCCAATGTTAATAGGGAAAAACATAAATATTTTGAATATTTGACAAGAACAATTTACTATTAAAAAGCTAAAGTTATTTGGCATATATCAATTTTTTACTCAAATTAGATAATATAACTCCTCCTCTAGTACTCATGGAAGAATACCATATATTAGACCATAAAAGTATACAAAACTAAACTAACTTATATACTATGTATACATTAAAGGAAGCTATCACTCGGTATCCATAGTATAATTCTTTCTGAAAAAATATTTAAATATGTTTATGTACATATATGAGGATATATATGGTAGAAATTACTTCTAGATAGGTAGGATTAGGTAGTTTTTGTGGTCTTTCCAAGCATATTTTTGCTGCTCCCAAGTTTGATGGGAGTGAAAAGCAGTATACAAATTGTTCTAGGGAGAAAGTTTCAGTAGTGGAAGGCTATGTTATTTCAAGTTGTTGATGAGTTTGGTCTACCAGCAAAGGGATTAGTGTTTTAGGCAATGGAGAATAAAAAGTGGTATCTAAATAATACTATTTAGGTTAACACCATAGTCTCAGATATAATTATTCATAAAGTTGCTATTTGAAATCCAGTCTCTTAAAATTTAATTTTTATTAAATTAAATTACATTAAAATTTACACAGCAGCTGAAAAAATACAGAAAATATCCTTGTAGATGTTTCTAAATTCCATTTCTAAAGTACCTAGAAGTGGTAACAAATTGTGAGGTAAAGTAAATAATATATTATGTATTCAAAAAGAGAATGACCCTGTATTATTCACAATAGAATATTAAAGCTTCCAAAGAGTTTTGAAGATGAATATTGCTACAGTAAACTAAATACCTAATTCCTACATAATTAATAAACATTTGTTAATATCTCAATGTGAAATAAACCTTTACATGGGAATGAGTCTGAATAATTATTATTAAATATACAGACTATAACTAAATTGTTTTTGTAATCTTAAGATTCTTTAAAAAATTTGTAGACTTTTTTTCATACAAATGAACATGTGTGTTGCCAATATGCAGAAGAGGCTCAACTGCAACAGTCAGCATTGAGAGAGGGAGTAAATAAGCATGTTTCAAATATTGGAAAATAAAAAAATAATGATTTACTTGGGGTAGGACTTTACCAGTTTAGGTGTGGACTAATACAAACTGAATATTCTTTTGTGGGGGATGGATCAAGTAATGTTAATTACTGCTTACGAGCTCTTAACATATGCCAGAAAAATCTAGCTGCCTTGTATATATCACTACACATTGCATTACAACTCCTAACATCGCAAATTTAAAATAAGGAAACTAGATCAGAGAAGTTAAGTACCTTGCAGCATTTCCCAGTGACTTTCAGCTTCCCATTCTACATGCAATTATGAGACTGTTTTCCTATATATATGAAGTTTTATAAATGAGATTTATAACAGTTGTTTTCATAAATACATTGTTTTGATACATACACATACATACATATATAAAAGAAAGTATTGTGTAGCTTTGAGAGAATATAGTAAGTTGGACTCGATGTGCCTAGAAGTTAGTTCGAGAGGCTTTCCTATGTAAATGACATTTAAACTGAGACCTAAAGAATGAGTGGTGATTCTAAGGTGAATGGGGCCAGAGGGAGACCTTTAGGAAGAGAAACTAGAATCTCCAGTACTGAAGAAAGAGGAATTTTGAATCCTTTAAAAAATTTAAAGAAGGCCAATATGTCTGTAGAAAGAGGAGTAGTACAGGATCTAGTTGGAGAGGAATGCATGTATCTCTCATCATTGTCTGCCTTTCTGTCTATCCCCATTTTAACACTAGCTTCTGCCTCTACAGTTCCCAATTACACTGAAAATTGGTCTCAGCTACTAGCTCCACCAGTTTTTCTGTTACTTGCTCCACTCTTGATAACAAAAGAAACAATAGTTGTAGATTCTTTCTGCCAAAGTGGAATTTAACAGTTTTCTGAGTAACTTCAAATTGCAACTTGTTATGAATTAGGTGATTATAGCAAGTATTTATTAGAAGCATATATTCCACTCACCAGGCATGGTTCTTGCTTTCAAAATGACCTGTGTAGGACATTTTTCAAAATGTTTTTACTATTGAAAGACATTATTATTATAAAACTTTTACAAATGATAATAAAGTCTCAGAAATATGACGTGAGTTGCTAAAGGTTATCCAGCTAGGAAGAATTGGAATTAAGATGCAGGAATTCTGATTTTCAAGCTAATGTGTCTTTTTTTTTTCACTAAAATATTTTGTTGCTTATTTGCAAAATTTCATAAATATATCATCAAACCCAACAAACAATATTTCAGAACAGAATAGTTTAAAAGTCTTTATAGGGATAGTATTAAAATTTTTGAAAGTACTTAGAAGGATCATATATTCAGAGTAAAATTTTTATTTCAGAAATACTAAGCTAGGCCAGACATTTGTTATTTCAGGAATAATAAATCTGTTTCATAGTTTATATAATATAGACAGTAAAACATAGGGCAAAATAACTGAGAAGGTATTAAAACATTTTTAAGAAAAATGATTTAATTGAAGTACCCTAATATATCATGATGATGTGCAAGACTTCAAAATAAATTCACACATTCACATTTTTCTTAAAAGTTAAAATACATAGGAGAAAAACTAGGAAGTTTAAACAATGTTTTGGTGTTTAAACACCAAACTAGGAAGTTAAACAATGTTTATTAAGTCTTGAATAAAAGCTGAGATGTTTGAGAACAGAATCCATATGTTGCCATGTACACAACTTTTGAACATAACTTGAGAGATGGTAAGCTATAGATTTTGCTAAGGATAAAAAAACAAAGATGTGTAGTTCTTCAATAAAATTGATAATTTCAGTGAAGAAAAATATAGCTTTGTTTTAAAAATCTTATATTTAGCTTCAACAAATGTGGTGTCTGAAATTAGGTGTAGCTGGAAATTCTCATAGAAAATTTTGTTAATTAAAAATGGAGACATAAGTAATCACACTTTATTACAAGTGGCAAATGGAAGGATGGACTCTTCTAAAACTTTTTTTACTTTTAAAAAAAGCTCAGAAAATTGCTTAGGTAGTATTAGATAAAGTAGAAGGGCTGAGCAGTTAATTTCCTTCCAAAATACCATTCTTTATAGCACTCTTTTTAGCCATCATATTAAGGCTAATGTGAAACCTTTGCCACTTTTAGATTATTCATTTGTTCATAAAAATGCACAGGTAATCAGAAAATGAATTGGATTCTCTAAAGGGTCTGGAACCTTGCGCACACCATTGCCACAGTAAACAGATGTGGTTAGCACTGCTGGACTCTTTAGATACCAAAATACAATGAAGCTCTAAGTAATTCTGCAGAAAACAAATCTCAGGATGAAAAACTCTGAAGACTTCTTAAGCATAAACATGTTAACATGTAAAATGTATCAAACTGGGTTAATTCAAGGTGCCATGCTGCTCCTATTTCTGTATCTGTGGTGGTCACAGAAAACCTCAGAACTTTGCTTAGCAAACCCCTCAATGCCAGCTTCAGATGTGTGCCTGGAAAAATCCTAAGCTCAATAATGGAGTGGTTAAACAATCATTCTGCACAAAATGATCTATTACCCACTATGTGTGTTTAAGCCACTATATTAAATGCTGTTGATTAAGGGGGATAAATTAGAAATAATTTTACAAACAAACCAAACAGGGATTTTTCCTTCAAAAAAATGCATTCAGTAGGTGTAGATGTCAGACTTGTATCTCTAATGATATATGAATTTTTATAAAAGCAGAAAAGAATGGAAAACTTTCAGTAATAGGGACATTCTTTAATTATAATGTAGCTATGTGAATGCAAGATATGGGATTTCTAAAAGTTCTAAAATAATATTATTTCCTGTAAAATGCAAACCAGTTGTATGATTCTGCAAATTACTTTATTTCTCTGTCTCAGTTTACATATGCGAAAAATAAAGATAACAATAGTTTATATTCTACATGAATTTTGAGAGGATTAGATAAGTTCATGTGGGTACCATTTTGCATAGCATATACTAAGGAATCAGTAAATATCATCTATTTGTACATTGCTCTTATAATCTTATAAAAATTTCCTTTACAAACAAGTATTCATTACTTAATATAAAGGAAAATATTCAAATCTGGAGTTTTTGAGTGGTTTTATATCTAATGAGCAGGAACATAATTATTGTTGCTGTAAAATAATAGTTAAAAATATTAAATTCATTTTAAAGAAATTGGAAAAAAACTAGAAGTTTAAGGCATAGTAACAGTGTCTTTATTTTCACCCATTTTAAGGTTGGAAATTTTAAATGTATTCTATTTTTGAATCAACAAAATATTAAAAGTGTGAAGAAGCTGGGAAGGTGTCTTTTTTTTTACTAAAGTGTCATTGATATGGAATCTTATGTTGGTTTCCAATACACAACACAGTGGCTCAACATTTACCCATAGTATCAAGTCCTTATCCACTCCACCACAGTCACTGTGCATCAACATAGTAAGATGTTACAGCGTTATTATCTGTATTCTCCATGCTGTACTACTGTCCCTGTGACCAACTTGTATTGTTGCGAATAATTGTGCCCTTTAATCACCTTCCTCTGCCCAAACTTCTTCCTTTTGGTAACCACTAGTCCCTTCTTGGTGTCTATGAATCTACTGCTATTTTGTTCGGAAGGTCTGATTTTTACATCGTACCAATAATGAAAAAGAAAGTCATCTGTATGACTTTCTCAGTACCGTTGTAATAAGATAGGGGGTTTGAATGGATTATCCTGGCAACTTGGCCTGGAGGGCTAAGGAGGAAGTAAGAACTGATGCAGTGGTGGCTAAGAATTTTTTCCCAGTTGTGATGAATGGCGGTGGTCCAATGTTTACAGTGCATAATGGGTATGGCAAATTTAGGAACACTTGTGTGGGCAATTGTGTGAGGACTTTGGGAGGAAGGAGATTTGAGGAGACATATGGGACACAGCATTACTAACAGTAGGAAATAGTATTAGTACAAATCATAATAAAAATGTTAAATAATAAGCTACACAAAAGGGGAAACATTTATAAACAGTCAAAATTGTGGGAAGAAAGCAGATTAGGGAATCCTGCCCTCTGGCTGAAATACACACCCAGGGAAACTTCCAATCACACAGGTCTTTTGGTTGCAAAGATCCATAGCTGGAGGGAGGATGATCATGATATGCATTCTGAATTTATCAGGCTTGAATCAGGAGGAGAATAGGGTATTATCTTAAAGAGATATACAATGGTAAATTTAGCCATGGGAAGCTGGAGGAGGTAAAGTGAGAGAAAGATAGATTTTTAATGACTTCATTGACTCCATTCTGTATTTTGGTCAAGGTCAGGATGACAAGTATAAGATCAAAATTTGGTTGAGCAGTTATAGGTAACTTGAATATGGTAGTGTATTCCAGTCCATGAAATGACACTTTGTTTATACATTTTGTTTCTGTTTTTTTTTTAGTTTTTGTCTTAAATTAAAAAATAGATTATTTACATATGCCAATGAAGAACATATGGCAGGTACTCCAAGTGCACATTTCTGGTGTATTACTCAAGTCTAGTCTTAAAGGGGATATCTAAACTCTTACCATGATGGGAGCTGAAACTGACAGCATACACATGGGTAATGACACAGTGTGAGAGCACATGCTTCATTTGAAAAGTCATGGCTATCTTTAGTGAACATGATTCTTTGATAGAATGACGTTATGGATGGGGTAAACTCAGAGAAAGAAGCAGCCATATGCACATGGGAAGTTGACCACTGCAGAAACATTTCTTCTTTCATTCATTCAACTTTTCATCACCTTTTAAAAAAATTAATTATTCATTAATCTTCACTTTATACTATGTCTTCTGATAAACATTAAAAGTACTAAAATAACTGAGACAGTTTAGTCTCAGAGTTGGCTGCTCTGAATGAATCCACCACTGTGACATATTTATCTATTTTAACATCATTGTTAAATCTGAGATATGTCCATCACTCTAACATTAGTGTGAAAAAGGAGGATAACTTCAATGGATATACTATCACTACCAACAAGTGAGCAGGTAATAATAATGTTTAGTGTTGCAGGCATGCTCTTAACGCAGTTTCATTCAATCCTCCCTGTATAAGGGAGGTTCTATTATTTCACCCACTCAGGAATTGAGAAAGTGAGACTTAATGATATCATGGAATCATCACAAAGGCTACACCACTAGTAAACCACAGTGAAGATATTTAAATTAAATAATCCCAAAATTCATATAGTCTCATCTACCTCTGTGTCTGGAATTTTAAGAAAATAGTTCATATTAGTAAAGTTTAGGAAAGGTAGTATATAGTCATTTCCACAGCTGAATATTACTAAATAATGGAGTCGGAAAATTTTTCTCATGCACTTAATACACCTCCAGTAATATCTGAATGAGAAACAGTAACAAAACATTGTAACCTTAGATAAACTGAAATACTTTAAAAATGTTTATAATGAGAGTGACTACAGAGAAGAGAAGGATACTGTGCCTGGGAGTTGGAGCTTACTAGGGATACTTTCACTCTAGGAAGTATAGTGAGCATTTTCTTTAGATGCATTTGTAAGTATCTGAATTTGTTAGAAAGGTAAAATAGTTGGCTAGCAATGAATCTCTCAATTGTTTTCTAAACTAAGTAAAATAGCAAATAGCACTTTTTAAAGAATAATTTGGGCATATATAGTATCCAGTGAGATACAGTGATTTTATGAATTCCTCTGCACATCTTTAAAAGGAAATTAAGCCCCAAATAGGTTTAATTATTACCTCTTAGTTTTATTAAAATTCTTGTATGAAGGGCTTTATCAAATTATGAAGTACCACTATTAATATTCTGAAAAATGCATACTTTAGATTTACTACCCAACAGTTAGTGGTCTTAGACTTAAGGCTGTTTGATACCTCACAACATGTGGGCTGCTGATTAAGTAGGCAAAAAAGGTAACTCATGGCAAGTGGGTGACATTTATGCTAAATTTAGTTGCCGTTGGCACTTATGAAAGATTTTTTTAAAAACTCATAGTATGATTTTCTGCTGAGGGTCAAAGAAGATCATTTAACTCCTGTGTCTCTCACATCTTTTTGATTTAAATCTTAGCATGAACAAGTGAATGAGTTAACAGGTCATTTAGAATCACAGCACTCTTTCAGCCCCACTCCAACCTCTGCCCAAAGAAATTTGAGCCAAAATTCCTGATGATTACATTAAAGACAAAGCTGCTTTGCCTTTATATAGTCATATACACATGTATTACTCATACTAAATTTTCAAAGAAGTTTCTTAAAGCCTATAAGGGTGTTCCATGGCATGTGTTAGATGCTGAAAAGCATATGCATATGAATTTGAAAGAAAATGCCTTTGTTCACAGCTGAAAGGGGAGGGACAATTAGCTACATAATAAACCATACTAGTTCTTAGCCAATAGTTCTCAGCTCTCTATAAAGTGGATGGTCTCATCCAATAGGTTACAGGCCTAAATAGAAAAAAAGGCTAACCCTCTCCCAAATAAAGGAGAGTTTTTCTTCTTGATGGCCTTAAAATTAGGACATCAATTCTACCTGGTACTACAGACTGAGATGTCAGCTCTGCAGATTTTGCACTTGCCAGCCTCCATAAACATAGGAGTCAGTTCCTTACACAAAGAGATTCAATTTATATAAATAACTATATATACATAATATATATATATATTATATGTTATATGTGTATGCATAAAATATCGGTTCTGTTTCTCTGGAGAACCCCAACTAACACACAAGGTTAATTTCAAAAGGAGACAAACAGTAGTATGGAGGGGGAGATGGGCGTATGATAAGCAATCAGAAGCTAAGGGAGCAGATGGAGAAAGGGGCACCTAGACCATATGACTGAAGATCTGACCATGAACTAGATCACTAGAGGTGACAGCAATGGAAAGAAAGAATAAATACAAGAGACTTGCATTGTGGCCATGGATTATCAAAGCATTTTTACTTTAATATAAAAAGAAAGCCCCTTAAACACATTCATGGCAATAAGAAAAAGACAATGCTCTCATTCCCAGATTAAAGGTACTTGTTATTTTTAATCTCAGTGGAGTTTTACTCTTTCAGGAAGTTCTGAATTCAGTAGATAAAGAATGAAGTTCCTGGGATCCTGGATTATGAGTTTTACAGCTTCAAAGTGAGAGTATTTAAGAAGCTGCTTTTAATCAAAGCTGGGCAGGCATCTTTCTAAAGTATGGCTGGATGCACACTGTTAGATATAAAGATGTCTACCATTTATTTCTCTCACTCTCATTGTTCTGGTAGCCTTGAGCTGATGGAAAAAGTCCCATCCTAGGGTGTAACTACAGTAGAAGAGGCTTCATTTTGGAGTGGAAGATTCAGCTAACTCACTAGGGACTTTAGGTTTGAGCATCACTTTCCCAAGGGGAGAAATATTTATATATATATTTGAACATATTAGCTTTTCAACTGAGGGCTTCATTCTTTATTAGGTGAGTAATAATGATGAATAAGCCTTGTGGTCTGGGTTCTCATCACGCTTCATACATATTGTTATGTAGGATGAATTTAACATTGTATTTCTGAAAGTTCACAAGGATGTCATTTTTATTTTATTTCACCTGTTCTCATTGCAGCACCTATACCTCCTCCTGTGGGCTACTGTGGAGCTAGTGGACAGCACACTCCTGCTTCTCAAAAACCTTATTGAAGGTCTATAGATAAGTGAGGGAAAGGCAAGAAGAGGTGGTAAATGGAATTGTAAGGAAAGAGGCATCTTCTAGTTTTCCAGTGACCTAGACTATTATCAATTGTACCATATAATATACCTCTAAATTTTAAAAAAATATTTTGGGGGATAAATGGTATTTTCAAAATCAGACTAGTAATGGGAAAAATCTTCTTGGCCTAGAAATAACCTGGGGAAAATCATAGCAATAAATATAAATATAATGCCATTTCCTTTTCCTTAGAAGAAGAATGATTATTAGAAATGTTATGGCTGGCTCTTTTTATGTCGAATCTTTTCCAGAACAGTGGATATAAAGAAATGAAAGCTACAAAAGAGACATTTCATTCACATCTCTCTGTTTCTAGTGAGAACCTGCATTGTGATCATTTAAGCCAAATGCTGATACACACACATAAAACTGGGAGGCGGAGAAGGGATAAATGAAGGATAAAAATTATATGCTGTTTGACTAACTGATACCTTATAACGAGTTTTGCCTCGCTGAGAAGATTCGATTTGTGACAAATCCAAGCCAGTTCGGTTATAACAACCCTGGAGGACACAGGATTATGGGCAATGAAGAAGAGAATCCTAAAAGGATTTAAACAGAAATATCTCTCTAGTCAGACTTTTTCTCAGCCCAAACTTCTAAAGAGTTACCTCTCCTTCGTAAGAATACAAATACTCTATCTTTAATCATTTCTTCCCCCCACTCCGTCCCCCAGCAAAACACAGTATAACAAAGCACTTTATGCTTTTTCTGCTGGATTCGACAGTGAGCCTTTCAAAGGCAGAGAATTACACCTTTCTTCAATATTTCACAGGAACTGACACCTAACAAGTGTGAAATAAAGTGTAACATTAATGTTATAATGTAAAAAAGAAACCCTCACTTTCTCAGTGCACAGTACCAAAAGCCAAGTAGCCTGTTTATGTTTTCATCTTCACGTGAATGTGCAAGGGGATAAGGATGTGCCTACGATTTTAGAATGTGTAATTTGGAAATTTTCAATCCTGGAAGAGTTCTTATTCCTCCTCTGATGGAGAGATAAACCAATCCTCTAAATGAAAACGTGGAGCAGATCTCCCTGTCTCAGATATTAACACAACTGCTCACTAACCTAGAGAAGATATAGACTAAAAGCGAATAAATTTATTCTCAGCCTCAGCAACAAAGTGGCAGTGTTGTCATGGGCAATTTCATTGATTCACAGATACCATTTAGGTCAAGTGAAGGTTTTGGACTGGATAATCCTTAAACTGTTTTATTTCCATTATGGTTTTGGAAGGACTGTTGCTGAGTTTCATATAATCTATTAAATATGTGAAGGAAGAAAAAAAAGGGGAGAGAGGGAAGGAGGAAGGAAGGAAGCAAGGGAGGGAGGGAGGGAAGAAGGAAAGGAGCGAAGGAGGAAGGAAATAAAGAAGGAAGAAAGGAAGGAAGAAAAGAGGGAAGGAGGGAGGGGAAGAAGGAAGGATTTAACCTGGAAACTTTCAGCTCCATTTCAACCATTTAGAAATTAGGCACTGAAATGTTATCTACAGAATTTGGATATCATCATCTCTGTCAAGCAAAAACATGTCTTTTCTAACCTGGACCACCAACTGCAAGAAAAGATAGTTGGCTGCAGTGGAGGAATAACACAGTCCCTGCTTAACAGCATAGATTTTCCAGTTAATCTTGTGATGGGGTTTGGTTCCGTAAGACTACACCTGTTCCACTCCTGCTGTACTTTAATATCATTTTTCATTTAATGTTCCTAACACCATGAGAATGCTACTAAGAAAACCAACAGAGAAAAAGATCAAGGATGTGATTTTGTCACAGTCCTCAATTAAACACATCACATTATTGATGTTATAATCACCCAACTCCGAAGTCTCACCAGCTAAGAGTTCTTATTTAAAGCAGCTACATTTTGTACATATAGAAACATTATTCTGCTTGTTCATCCTACACTCATCACTTTATACTATTCAGGTTATTTTTAATACTGTGTGTGAAACACTTTTATAGAAATTAAGACCACAGTTTATAAATATTTTGTTGGCACTGACAGGATAAAAATATGCACACACCGCAAATCCAAGCAAGCTTTTAATGCAAATAAGACGATGTTCTAGAGAATATTAACTGACATTGATTAGAATTTTATCTGTAACAATTGGACTTTTCTGATTTTGTGTTTGAGAAATGAGAAATCTCAGAAACAAGCCAATCTGAATATTTCCTACATTTTTCTGTGATGTGTCAAGAGAAATAATAAATATCAAATTTAATTTCAACAAGTGGTATACTTACAGTAAATCACTCAAGCATTGAAATCAGAAATTTTCCACACATCCAGTTCAATTAAAAATAAAGAGTTAACATAATAATGGACTTAATCAAATAAACTTTGAGTTTGAGACCAATGTAATACATCCATAGATATAAATCTGCTAGACTCAGAATTATTAGACCAAATTAAACTAAAATATTGTTTCTCCTTGGAGTCAACTACTTGCATTCAGGAAGCACCTCCCCTGTACCTACATGAGATTGGGTGGGGGCTTTGCATTTCACCAATGACGGACCCTGTAGCACTAACTCCTTATTTTTCATGAACTGAAAATGAGATTATGCCACACATCTGTTTGAGTTTCATTAAGTTAAAACAGTACATATTTAGTGTTTTCAGAGAAGAGGCAGATTCAAAAAAATATATATGGAGAAATACTAAAAGTAGAGATACTTTCTCCTCTTCCATCTTTCTTCCATTTCCCGTGGTAGAACAAGGACAATACTCAAAGCTTGGGGTATGCTTTTAACATTATAAAGTCTTTCTGTAGTTAGTATATGCTGTTGTTTTTATGATAACCTCTGTGATAAAAGTACAGCAGATTTTGTCTCCACAAGAAAAAATATTCTGAAAACCCTGACTTATTTAGCAATTTGGAAGTGTTCCTTAACTATATTAGTGCTTCAGAAACAAATCAACACTAGGTCTTGGACATGTACAAAAATTCCACTCAGACCTGTCCTTTCATATATACTCATACACATGGGATTTGCAACTGAATTAAGTCTTCCAAGCCTTTTGGCCTGGTTCAGCATGATTAGGGAATCTCAGGATTTAAACTGGATTGAAGGACACAAAATTAAAAAAAAAAATGCTAAGCATAAATATCAAACCTAGGTTTCTTTAAGAAACTTTTCAATTTATTTCATTCTGTTGTCATTTATGCATTTATTAAGCACTGAATTTTTAATGAATACATCTGTGGTAGGCACTTTTCTAAGCACCATGAATATGAATAAACTTAAGATTTGGTCTCAGAACTGAGGGACTCAAAGTTTATTTGAAGAACCAGGTAAATAAATGTGAGGAGGGTCATATTACACACATTACACACAGGCCAAGAGATGGGAGAACACAGAAGTGATCAACTCTGCCCCAGAATTCTCATGAGTGGTATAATTTGAGCCGAGTATTCAAAGTTAACGATATTTTCATAGACAGAAGGACATTAAAAGGAGTATAAATAAAATGTTAAAGGACAGAAGTTTGTCAGATGACGGCATATTCTGAAATTCTGAAAATGGCATATAGTGGGACTCTATGAGTTCATCAAAGTGGAAGAAGAGAGGACACAGAAAAGTTAAGTTGAAAAAGGCCATTTTAAAATAGAGCTGCTGTATGAAGGTTCCTGAGATTTTTTTCCAATGGTAGGAGGAAATCCCTTAAAATTAAGAATGTGATTATAAGTTTTGAATTTTGAAAAATCACTCTGGCAAGACATCTAAGATGTATTTTCCAAAGCCTCTGATGCTGTAAGATTCTTTCTCTGCAAGATTCAAGTTTAAAAATATATTAGAAATCACTTTTAACAAATCATTTTACTCTGTTATTTTCAAGACAAATTTAACATTATTAGTTACCCTGTACTAGTGATTCTATAGCATTGATGAAATGCACATTAAAAACAGGTCCATGAAGTTCTTTATTTTTTTTGTTTTTGTCTTATTTTTTGTCCTTTTGCTTTCTAAATTCATTTTGCTTGTTTTGTATTGTTAATTCCTTCACAATCAATAGCTCTATTTAATGAGCAGAATTTACATTTAATTGTTCTTGTTTAAAGAGACATGTAACTATAGGTGCCCAATGTGTCACATCCACTTAATCTGTTCTTTTTCTCTAATAAGTGGCCCTCTGGAAACCAGAAAAGATCAGTAAAAAAGGAAGTTATTCAGCAAAAACCATTTCATCATTTTCCACCTAAAATTCGAGTCTCAAAGGTGATTTACTGAAAACCAACTCTTTGTTATGTGCCTAGTTCCTTAACTGCTTGTGAACTCAACATTCTGCAAATGAGAGATGATCCTACCCTTTTCCAAGTTCAGCTTATAGCTGACTTTATTTCTTCTCTTTTCCAGCAACTGGAAAAGCAGTATTGCCACAAGTCATTTGGGTGGCTGATATGAATACTTCAGAAATGCTAAAATTCACACTCTGATAAAGTTTGGGTAACCAAGACTACAGCCTACAGATATGTGTCATGTTACAATGGAGAGTTATTTTCTCCTATAGATGTCATATACTAGGTACAAAATGGCCATTAAGACAGTGATAGAGTGAGATGTGCTTGGTTGAGTCAAAAAAAAAAAAATGGCTTAGCAACTCGGATCAAACTTTTGACAAAATTATACACCACTTTTTTATAAAAGAACTTTGGTTAAAAATATTAGATTATAACTTTATATTTCAGCATACTAGAAAGAGAAAAGTGTACCATATAGTCTGGAGGAAATGAGAAAGGTGAATTCCATATCTTAGCTATAATTATTGAGCCACATGGTACTTAATCTTCAGGGTATTAAAAATAATCTGGTTTAGTAATCAAAACTGGAGGTTCCTGGTCCATACCTTAATAGATTCTGATTCAGTAGATATTGTTATGGACCAGGAATCTGTGTTTTTAATAAAAAGCTAGGTTTTTTTTCATACCATACTCCAAGAAACCCTGTCAGACTATATGGTAAGAGGTAGATGAAAAGACCCAGTCTTTTGGCTATAGATCAAGGCTTCAGTTTGAATTGGCTGAGGCTAGGAAAACAGATTCAGGAGACTGTCTTCAGAATTCTCTCAGTTTAAGGTTAGTCTAATTATTTCTATAATCAACCTTTTTAGTTTGTCTATCAGTTATTCACAATCATCGGCCAACTCTTGACTAGTCATAATCAATTTTAAAAAATTAAGTGCTGACAGTCTCTTGTACAAAGTCTAAATGGAACTGAACTGCATTTTATATAGATTCTAAGAGAACAAGGAGTTACTCAACTCCATTCTGTGGCATACAAAGGCAACGGAGCTTCAGAAAATGTATAGGGCAAGAGTTATCTGGATTAAGGTAGCTGTACTAAGATTTGGAAAAAGTGACTTTATAAGTGTTAGAAGCTTTCTTCAATTCTATTCCATTTCCCAGTGCTAATCAAAGCCCATTTTATGGCATCTTTCTATGTATTAACAAACTTAAACTCTTGTTTAGAAGCTTGAAATCAGACAAAGGCATTGTATCAACATGATGTTTCACATACTTTAATTGCTTTTCATAAGCAATTTCATTCATTGAACTTGAATAGTTACTGACTGCTTACTATGTGTTATACATTGTAAGCATTAAAGCTAAATACTCAAAACTTCTTGCTCCAATGGAGATTACATTCTAAAGAAGAGCAGAAAGCTGAAAGAAAATATATATATATATGTATATATATAAAGAGGGCAATCTAATCTAATTCCAGTGTGTTAACTCATTGTTCAGGTTGAAGTTTTTTAACTGAGATGGGAAGACTGTTGGAGAAGCAGTTTGGGGGAAGATTAAGAGCTTGATTCAGTAGGCAACATGTACTTGCCTTGATTCAGAGTTGAATATTTTCAAAGATTTTTAAATATATATTCTCTTCAAAAATTTTTAAACACCAAACATCACAATGCACTGGAATATCTTCAGTTTGTAGAACTGGTAAACAAATACAATGATTAGGTGTTACTGATTAGCCAGGGGAGATGTTGCTTTTCAAAAATGTAAGCTGAAATTACTCATTTCACTCAAAGAGTTCTCCCCTAGGTCACCAATGACCTTATTTTAACACTGATGAGAGTATATCACATATAAACTCTCAGAAGCAATATACCATTGTTGGCCATTCTCTGTGAACTATTCATTTTTCAGGTTCTTTAGATCCTGGGGTCTTCTGATCTCCCTACTCTATCTTTCTTCCTTCTGCTAACCTTTAAACACAGCAGGTCCTGAAAGCTCTGTTCTATCTTTTTCCTTATCTATATTCTCACTCACAAAGTTGTCTTGTCCACACTTCCAGTCTCAACTTCCCCATCCCCCCATATACAAATTTCTTACACATTTATAACTCCAGCACCGACCCCTCTCTATGCTTATATCCAATTGCCTATTGACTTCTACTCTTGCCCAGCTCCTTGTTATGCTTCAGGTCTCAGGGTAAGTGTCATCTCCTTAGAGCTGCCTACCCTACCTGACCGCCGTATCTAAAGTGGGTTTTTGCTGATAATCTCTATCCTAATACGTTGTTTCTTTTCTTTTGATGACACACACCGTCACTTTCTGTTTAACCTTTTAAAAAATACTTTTTAAAGATACTAGTGACCTTGTCTGTTTTATTTTCCGTGACAGTCTCAGCACTGATCACAATATATGTGATATATTGTTTACAGACTGTGTATAGAGTGTCCAGACTATGGCAAGCATCAAGCAAACACATGTATGAAAGGTCAATGAATACATTTCAGAGATAGTCACTAAGCATTCTATAGTAGAAGCTTAGTATTTGGATGAGTTACATACTTTTAAAGACAATTTTGCAAAATCTAATAGATTTCAGATAAGAAAAAGAGTCTGAGGTCCAAACACGAATTTAGTTAGTATATGTCTTTCAAAAGACAGCAAAGTCTAATAGAGTAATAAGATAAAATGGCAACATGTTTTTGAAAAGTTTACTCAATGAGCAAGATTTTTTTGAGATTTCATGGTGAAATCACACATATTACCATTAATTACACATACTATTAATTTTGTATAGTTCACACTAATTGACTATTAATAGATCAAAAGTATGATAACTGAATTTTTATTTTGCCCAACTTATCTTTGACATTTTAGTGGCATTATTATGCTCTAATATTAATCCTCCCCATTTCTAATTTTCCCAGCACAGAAGAAATGGAAATAAGGTATGAACACGTTAATGGACAGTTGCACCAATGGAATTCAGTTAGTCCTAGCCCTTACTCTGATGTGTTTTTAAGTTAGAAATTGAAATGGTGTGTGTAAATCTTCATTTAAACCCCATATACCAATGATTCTGTCAATAGATTGGAAGATGAGTCTTTAAGAAGTACTCTAAAAAGGTGAGTCTTTAAGAAATACTCTAGGAAACCAAAAGCATTTCTCTTGTAAATGTTTTTATATTATCATTATTCCAAAGCCTTTTCAAATTTGGCCTTTAGAAATTGAAGTTTCTGGTAGTTCAAAGAACAGCAATACTGAAATTCCTCTATGCTCTACTGTAAGTAGTAGAATGATGGGAGTTAGGAGGAAGTTTTGCATACCTCAGTTGCTCTTAAATTTAACATATGTGAAAGCATCCTGGAAGCTCTTTTAAAATATTGATGTCTGGAACACTACCCCCAGGGATTCTGATTTAGCAGCTCTCGTGTGGGGGAATGCTATCACATCTCTAATTACAGCTGATTCTATGTTCAGGAGGGTTGAGAATCACTGGCATAACTAAACAAATAAAGGAAATACATTTGTAATGAAACTGCTTAATCATCTAAGGACAACTATTTTCCCATCTCCAGTATACAAGTTGTGTTTGAAAGTAACAAGATATATTTTCTTTAATCTATTCTGTAATTCTTTTTTTAACACTCAGATGGCACTGCCTCAGTGATTCTGCAGATTCACTACAGAAGGCAAGTTGCCTTCCAGCATTCTCCTAGTAACTCTAGAGTCTTTGCAAACATGTTGCTATAATCTCCCATAGTCTTCCTAATCTTTCAATGAATACAAAATTCTTGCTTGTCCCACTTTGAGAAATATATAGAATAAACTGTCAAAGCAATGCATTACTTGATTTTACTTTTCTGAGCAAGAGTAAAATGTACCTTTTGGTTTGCCACTTTATCTGAAACACTAGAGTGACTTTTACTGGGTTTAAGTAACATCTGAGAAAGATTAATGTGATAGACATATAGGGAAAGGTTGATAGTGAAAAATTATGTCAAGTAGAGTTGTGTAGTCTCCTTCAGAGCTTTCAATCTAAAAAAAAAAAAAAAAAGACAAACCAAAGAGGCATCAAGTTCTACACAAATGGATTTGGCTATTATTTATCTATTTCCACACTCTCTGTCCTCAGTTCTCCCTTGAGGTATTATGTACTGGAGTTCAATAGTAACTAATTTATATATCCATGTAAACAATATTTTATTTCTTATGTGGCCTGTTTCCAGGAGTGTGATTATTTTCCTGGGATATTTAGAATGCCCAGTTGTCAGAGAAATACTTCACTTGTTTCTCATACATTGACATAACAATTTCAACTGCAAAGTTTACACTCAAAGGAACATAATTTAGTCTCACCCTGAAGTGGAAAAAATCCACGTTAGAAACCTGTCTGTCATCTTTCTGTGAGCTTCAGCTTCTCTTATTGATAAACTTTCCTCCACAAAGTACTCAAATCAATCTCAATCAATAATCAATCAGTAACAAACTCAACTAGTAATCAATCAATCAATCAAATCATTTGAGTAGATCCACTAAATTTTTCTTTACTGTATTTTTTGGCTCTGATCAAATACTTTTCTTTCTTGTCTCATATTACCTGTGATTCTTAAGAGATTAGGTAATCTTAACATGATAGTGAATAATATTGATAACACTTCAAATCTGCACAAATATCCCCATATCCGGTGCCTTTGAATACCCAACAATTAAGTTCAAATTTTCAAATGTTGTGAAACTAGCATTATTATATTTGAAGCATTTAAGATTCAGATTCATATGGTGGATTTCTGGTTTAAGCAACAAGGCAGCCTGAACTAATGTAGACATCCTTGTCTACTAATGTAGAAAACCTTGATATCCCATACAAAGCTAAAAATTTAGAAATTATTATGAAATGGAACAAACACCTTAGAGGAAAAATCACAGTCTGATGTTTTGATAGAATGAGGTCAATTTGAGGTATGGATACAGACCCTAATACAAAGATGACAGTACTTCACATATATTCTGAGATGTTATATCCATTTGGAGACCAAGAGACATAAGAGAAGGCCTTGGTCCTTCTCAGACCTGTGGACAAGTCTGGGAACACAACAGATGTTAATGCTTCAAGTCATCCATTGGATCAGGGAAGAACAATTCAGGCTGTTTATATCTGAAGAACTACAGCACATCCCAAAAAAACCTCTCTGCCCTTTATTGACTGCACCAGAAATATACCTCTTTTTAAGACATTTTTTGAGCATTTTTTGCTTTTAGGTTCACAGCAAAATGAAGGTACAGAGCTATCTCATATACCTCAGTTCCAACATATGTGTAGTCTACCTCATTATCAACAATCCCCACCAGCGTGGTACATTTTTTACTGTGAGTAAAATTGCAATATTTCCAGAATCTCTTGCCTGGCCTTAGTGCATCTCCATATCAATAGGTGTTTCCAAGAATTGGAGAGAAGTAGTCCATCTCCATATCAGTAGGTTATTCAAGGGCAAGCAAGGGAATATCTGGACTGGAGAGGTTGGGTGGGGCCCCTTCTTCTGCAGCCAGGTGGCAAGACTCGGGTGAGCAGAAGTGGATGACTGCTTGTATGCAATGAACAGGTTTCTCCCACTTTATTTCTCCCTTTGACTGATTTCAGTTTCAAAGGTATTTTGCCCCAGAATTTTCCCCCAACAGTTACAATGGGTGAACCTACACTCATATGTCATAATTACCCAAACTCTATAGTTTGCATTATAGTTCACTCTTGGTGTTGTAGATTCTATGGATTTGGACAAATGTATAATGACATATACCTATCATTACAGTTTCACACAGAAGTGCCTTAAAAATCCTTTGTGCTGCTCCACACCCCTCCCCAACCCCTGCAAAATCTGGTATTTCTACTGTCTCTATGGTTTTGCCTTTTTCAGAATGTCATATAGTTTGTCTTATATAGTATGTGGCCTTTCAGGTTGGCTTCTTTAACTTAGTAATAAACATTAGGCTTCTCCATGTCTTTTCGTGGCTTGAAAGCTTGTTTCTTTTTAATACTGAGTAAGATTCCAGTGTCTGAATATACCAAAATTTATTTATCCATTCATCTACTGAAGGACATCTTGGTTGCTTCCAAGTTTTGGTAATCATGAATACAGCTGCCATAAACATGCACGTGCAGGTTTTTGTGTGTACCTATATTTTCAAATCCTTTGGATAGATACCAGAAGCAAAACTGCTGGGTAGCATAGTAAAGAGTATATTTAGTTATGTAAAAGAACTGCCAAAGTATCTTCAAAAGTGGCTGTACCATTCTGCATTCCCACCAGCAGCTCATGAGAGTGCCCATTGCTCCACAAACTCACCAACATTCTAACAGGTATGAAGTGGTTTTAACTTGCATTTCCTGATACCAGATGAGGCACATTTTTTCATATGTTTATTTACCATCTGTACACCTTCGTTGGTCAGGTGTCCATTAAAATATTTGTCTCATTTTTAAAATTGCTTTTTTTGTTTCCTTATTGGTGAGTTTTAAGACTTCTTTGTAATTTTCTTTTGTCCCAATGTCTTTATCTGGATTTGGTGTTAGGTGATGCTGGCCTTATAGACTATATTAGTAAGCATTCCCTTTCCTCTCCCTTCTGAGAAAGAGTACAGGGAAATATAATTTTCTCCTTAAATGTTTGGTAGAATTTACCAATGAACCCATCTGGGAATGGTGGGTTTTCTATTTTGGAAGGTTATTCGTTTCTGATTCAATTTCTTTAATAGATAAAGGCCTAGTCAGATTGTCTATTCCTGTACAATTTTTGAAAGATTGTGCCTTTCAAGGATTTGGTCCATTTCATGTAGGTTATTAAATTTGTAGGCATGGAATTCATAGTATTTGTTATCTTTTCTGTGTCCATGGGATCTGTAGTGAGGTCCTCTCTTTTATATTTGATACTAGTAACCCGTGTTGTCTTCTTTTATTAGTCTGGTTACAGGCTTATCAATTTTATTGATCTTTTTCAAGAACCAGCTTTTGATTTCATTCATTTTCTCTTTAATGTCCTGTTTTATACTCCACTGATTTTTTGCTCTAATTCTTATTTCTTTTCTTCTGCTTACTTTGGACTTAATTTGTTCTTCTAATTTTCTAATAGGGAAACTTAGATGATTGGTTTTAGATCATTCTTCTTTTCTAATATATACATTCAATGTTATACATTTACTTTAAGCACTGTTTTTGCTGTATTTGCTGTATCCCACATATTTTTATAAGTTGCTATTTCATTTTCATTTAGTCCAAAATATTTTAAAATTTCTCTTTGAGGTTTGTTATTTGACCCATATGTTATTTAGAATTGTATTAGTTAATCTCCACTTAGTTTTGGATTTTCCAATTATTGTTCTCTTTTTAATTTCTAGTTAATTCTGTTCTCTGAGAACAGCCATTGTTGGATTCCTATTCTTTTGAGTTTGTTCAGATATGTTTTTGGTCAGAATGTAGTTTATTTTGGTGAATATTCCATGTACACTTGAGAAGAATGTATATTCTGCTGTTGTTCAATGAAGTAGTGTATAGATGTCAATCATATCCAGTTGTTTGATAGTGTTGTTGAGTTCACCTATGTTCTTACTGATTTTAAGCCCAATAGATTTGTCCATTTATGACAAAAGGGTGTAAAATTATTCAACCATGCTAGTGGATTCATCTATTTCTCCTTGCATTTCTATCAAATTTTACCTATTTTTTTAATGTTCTTTTGTTAAGCACTTACATGATAAGAATTGTTATGCTCTCTTGGAAAATTAACTCCTTTATCATTATATAATATAATTTTTTATTTCTAATTACTTTCCTTGCTTTGAAGTCCACTCTGTCTGAAATGGAGCTATTCCTCATTAGTGTTAGCACAGGATAGTTTTTCCATCCATTTATTTTTAATCTATATGTATCTTTATATTTAAAGTGTAGAAAACAAATAGCTGGGTCTTGTTTTTCAATCAGCTTGGGCATTCTCTCTTTAAATTGGCACATTTAGATTACTGATATTCAAAGTGGTTATTAACATAGTTAGATTAATATGTACCATATTTATTACTGTTTTCAACTTTTTGCCCTGTTCTTGATCCTATTTTTGGCTTCTACATTTTTATTCTTTTTGTGGCTTTAAGTGAGAATTTTGATTTCATTTTCTATCTTGTCTTTTCATATCAGTTACGCTTTTGCTTTCTTCACTTTAGTGATTGCCTTACAGTTTGAAATATACATTTACAAATAACCCAACTGTGCTTTCAAATAATACTATACTGCTTCACGGGTAATGTGAGTACCTTATAATAACAAAATAATCCTCTCATTCCTTATATCATTGTTATCATTTATTTCATTTACATATAAGCATACATAAACATACACATACATACATACTTGGATGATATTATTATATTGGACAAAGTTATCTGTTAGATAAATTACAGATAATAGAAGTTTTTCTTTTACCTTCACTTATTCCTTCTTTAACTCTTTGTTACATAGATCTGTGTTTCTGATCTATATTATTTTCCTTCTCTCTAACTTCTTTTAACACTTTTTGTAAGGCAGCTCTACTGACCACAAAAATCTCTCAAATTTTGTTTTTCTGAGAATGATTTTATTTCTCATTCACTTTTGATTTCAGATTGGCAGGTTTTTTTTTTTTCTCAACTCTTTAAATATTTCACTCCTCTTTCTTCTTTCAGGCATAGCTTCTGAGAACTTGGATATAATTCTTATCTCTGTTCCTCTATAAGTAAAGTAGTTTTTTCCTCTGGCTTCTCTTGGGAATTTTCTTGATCTTTGTTTCCCTATAGTTTGAAAAGGAAATGTGTTTTGGGCTGTATCATGCTTGGTGTTCTCTGAGCTTCCTGGATCTGTGCTTTGGTGTCTGACATTAATTTGGGAAAACTCTCATTTTTGTTTCAAATATTAATTCTGTTAACTTTCTCTCTCTTTTTCTAGTATTCGCATTATGCATTACACCTTTTGTAGTTGTCCCACAGTCCTTTAAAGTTCTGGTTTTTTTCTTCACACTTTGTTCTGTTTGCTTTTCAGTTTTCCAGTATCCTATTAGTATATCCTCTAATTCAGAGATTCTTCTCTCAGCCATATCCAGTCTATTAATAAGTCCAGCAAAGGTATTCTTCATTTCTGACTCAGTATTTTTCATGTTCAACTTTTGATTCTTTATTAGGACTTCCATCCCTCTTTATATTGACCATTTCCCCATGTATACTTTAGTTTATCAATTACAGCCTTTGGCATATTAACCACAGCTGTTTTAAATCCTCAGTTTGATAACTCCAATATCCCTGCCTATCTGGTTCTGATACTTGTTCTGTTTCTTCAAATTATGTTTTTTGCTTTTTAGCATGATTAGTTTTTCTAAATAGCTGGTCAGGAGTTACCACATAAAAATAACTGCTATAAATAGGCCTTTAGTAATGTAGTGGAAAGGTATGGGGCATGGGGAAGTTTCTTTTGCCTGTGATTATGTAGCAGTCTTCTAGTGAGGCTATGCCTCTGGACCTTGAACTTCATAAGCATTTCTCAGAGGTATCCTCTTCCCATTCCTCTCAGATGCAACAGGAGCTAAGAAAGAGCTGCAGTTGACCTTCTCTCCAGTCAGCAAGGCTCTGATAACACCCCAGAAGCTTAGGCTCTGGTCAAACAGTTTGTCCTGAATACAGGCTATGTTAAGAAAAAGAAAGTGCTCTGGCATATTTCAGAACAGTTCCATTCTCTGTGTTACTTATTGTGAGAATCTGGTCAAGCTCTTGGAGGTAATCTTAAAAGCATGTTATACATCTGTCTCGCCAATGGGTTTCAGCCCCAGACAAATTTACTGTGGATTCAGTGAGACTGAGGAATGACAATGGAAAGTTCTTGGAGTAAAAGGGTTTATTACCCAGCTTTGTTCTCCCAGTGATAGGTCAGGCAGTAGAATTACATCTGCAACCAACATTATGCCAGTTTGCAATCCTCCTTCATCTCTGCTTTCACACAGAGCACTGGGTGGAGTTCTTTATTATATAGTGACTCAATCAATAATAGCTTATTGCCTAGGGTGTGGGAGCATTAGCCTAGCATTAGCAGTAAGTCAATTACCTCACCAAGTAGTTTTGGTTCAGGCAGGGATCCTGGCCACAGGAACCTCAATTTTCCCCACAACATCTATGATTAAGCCCCCTGGAATTTTAGTTTTTAACCCTCAGACTTGTCCACAGTGAGCCTAGAGCAGTTTGTCAATTACATTTCAGGTTTTCCACCTTGGCATTGGTTCCCACAGTTGTTTCCACTTGTGACTCTTTGTGCTAGTGTGTTGTGATTCCTTGTATTCACCTGCCTTGTCTCTCCAACCAGGGGGGCAATGGTTTGCCCTGTGTTTTCCCCTCTTATTGATCCAAGGAGAGTTTTTGATTTGGCAATCTGTACAGCTTTTTACTTGTTGTTCAGAGAGAGTGCCAATTTTCTAAGCTCCTCACATCAGAACCAGAAACCTGAAGTCGGAAAAACACTTTCAAATTATCCTTTTTTTTTCTGTTCATAAATATTTCCAGTAAATGATCAGAATTTTGAGAATAAGAACCATAACTAGAGCCTTCCGAATACTTAATATAATAGTATGCTTTCCAATCATGTGTGACAAGTACTAATACTTATCCTCAAAAACAAAATCGTCTTTTGTTAGAATAGCTGTTTAGGAAACCTCACATTTTACAATCTTTATAAGAAATAAAAGCACCTATAATAGAATTAGATACTGTCTCACCTGAGGGGGACTGCCCCCAGGCAAGTTCACTCTGGACTCAGTGAGACTGAATAACAATGGAACGCTAAGGATAAAAGGGCTTATACCATGTTTTATTCTCACAGTAGCAGGTTGAGTGCTGGAATCATGTCTGCTTCTAGGGGCAGTCCACATGCAGCAAGCCTGTCTGACTGACTCTGGGCCTCTCTAACTCTACAGTCCCAGAGCACTGGGCAGAGCTGTTTATATTTAGTTAATAATGACTCACTGCCAACATGTGCCAGTGAGCACTGCAAGTGTGTAGTGGGAAAGTGTATGAGGGTCAGTTGAGGATCTTGGCCATAGGAACTTCCATTTTCACTAAAGCTACTGCAGTCACTAGAGATGTGTTAAAATTAAGACAGACATGCTATTTATTCTCATTGACCTTGCCTTGTCAATTTGCCTAACACAGGATCAAAATATAAAATAATTTGGGCAAAGCATGGTAGAATGTGGGGAGGAGGGTGCTAAATATATAAACATGGGCAATATGTATATATATACACATCCACACATTTTTTCAGATTTTCTTGCCAAGATCCTTGGTTTTCTCACTTTCATAAGCCCATTAGCTATCACTTCATTCGGATAGTTTCCTTCATATAATCCATTATTGATTTTAAATTTAGTCTAGTCATATATCAATGCACACTTTATGCATAGTAGTTAGCATAGTTCCCAACACAGAGAAGGCATTCAAGAGGTCATGTTTAATACATGAAATTAGCTAATACAATAGGAAAACTTTCCTAGGAGAGCAGGGAAAGAAAAAGAATAAGCAATTAAATTAAAAATAAAGGAACACTGATAAAATGGATCTTTCTATGAGTAATTTGCAATGATCTCTGGTGATTCTTCACTTCCCTATCACCTATGAAATAAGTGATGGTACTGAATGTTGTGTCAGGAGTGAAACCAGCCAGTTGGCCTTGAAAAATTTAACCACGATCCTTCTTTTGCATATTATAGTGTAGCATTAGGAAGACAGCCAATGAGACAGGGTTTAGAGTGTCTTGGTCTGGACCCAAAGCCTATTTGGCTTTGAAATATAGACTTTAAATGTTCAGATCGGGGAGGAAACAATGATGGGTATTATCTGTTGGCCCAAGGACCACAACTTCTCTATAGTCATATACTGTCTCCACTTAGGACAATGTATATGAAAACATTGGGTCTATAGAGGTTAAAGATGCAGGGTGACTTAACTATCTTATCTTAATAAAGTATATTTCTTAAAAATAGAACTCCTATGCTAAAACAAATGGATCTTGCACTTACATTAATGTTTTGAGCTATTCTTTTCAGCAGATGCCCATAGGTTAGACAAAATTTCTAATTTTGAATAGTGTGAACATTGATGTAATTGTCTGATCACACAGGGCTGCTGATATCGCCAAGATCACCGCAAGGCCATAGAACCAGCATGACACATGTCCTCTCACCTCTGACTTTGGCTCCACTCCCGGACTACACTATAGATCTCAAAACTCCTCATTCACACAGACTCCCCACCAGTCCTCCACTCTCATCTCACTCTCCTCCCCAAACAACCTCATAATATCTTTTTATTATACCCTACCCTGTCCTGGCCAAGTCAACTCTCTTCCCTGCCCAACACACATCATGCCCCAGTAATTAAATGGAACCAGTTATGGACACTATACAGGCTTGGCTTTGACTCAGTACCATGAGCAGGCCAAGACAATCTTAACACAATTCAATGTATTGTTTCCATTTTTACAACTTAACCCATTATGTTTTAAGCAAATTAACCACTATTTCCTTGAAGTTCACTGGACCAGATTTCAGCTAAAAATTTTATGTAAATACTATAGGCATTTATTTTCCCTGTATCTAACAGTAGGTTCTAGATATGGACAGATTTTCATTCATTCACTCATCCACATGTTTCTACTCACCAATCTATTCAATAATTATTTATGATGTCCCATGGTGGGTTAGTCACAGGGCTAAAAAAACTTTGCTGCGGCAGAAATAGATTCAATTATTTAACTATATACTCCATTGAGTCTGTGTATTTCACCTGACTTATGTCTTTAATTCTGTGTTTTCAAATGGATGTAATAATGCACATCTATTCTGATGAATGGTGAGGTTGCCATATGATACAATTTTTAAAAGGAGAAAGTCTCAGACAAATATAATTGGTAATTTTTCCTTTGGTGATCTCTGGGCTAATCTGAGTTCTATGGCATAAAGTAGATTTTATTGTCACAGTAGTGAAGATCAACTACAGTTAATAAGATGTTGACTACTTAATATGTGCTGTATTTATTACAACTGTTAACTGCAATTTTCTGCATTATGTACATGACAAGAAGGAAGTTGGTAAATGAGTGTGTGTCTTTTTTGTGGTAAAATACCATTCATATTCATTTTTATTTATTTTATGTGGTAAATGAATGTGTGGTATTACTTATGAGGTATTTAAGAGTATTTGAGCCTGGATATATCACTCTTAGGTGACAAGTAACTAAACAGAGTAAAAACATCATATAAGGAAGCTGGAGAAAGTTAAGTAGTTATTGTATTAAACTACAGTTTCCATCCATTTTTTAACAGAGCTGAGCATTTCAACCTTAACCTAACACTGACATTTATAGGTATCATATTTATCATACTGAGCTTTGTTGGAATTAGCCAGCAGTTAAGTGAAATGCTTTTACATTTCACTGTACCAAACAGAGTACTAACAAGTTCCAGATGTAAAGGAGGGAATTAATATTAGACAGGCAGTCTCTTAATCTTGCTCTCTAATGCTGAGTACTTCCCATGTGTCAGCTATTACTCGGTATGTTTTTTTTTTCCATGAGGTACATTTTTTTTTACTTTGCTGTCATTAACGTACAATTATAGGACCAACATTATGGTTACTAGACTCCCCGTATTATCAAGTCCCCATCACATGCACCATTACAGTCACTGTTCATCAGCGTAGTAAGATGATATAGAATCACTACTTGTCTTCTCTGTGTTACACTGCTGTCCTCGTGTCCCCCGCCAATACATTATACGTGCTAATCGTGATGTCCCTTTGTCCCCCTTATCTATCCCCGCCCACTCATCCTCCCCAATCCCTTTCCCTTTGGCAACTGTTAGTCCATTCTTGGGTTCTGTAAGTCTGCTGCTGTTTTGTTCTTCAGTTTTTGCTTTGTTCTTATACTCCACAGATGAGTGAAATCATTTGATACTTGTCTTTCTCCGCCTGGCTTATTTCACTGAGCATAATACCCTCCAGCTCCACCCATGTTGTTGCAAATGGTAGGATTCGTTTTCTTCTTATGGCTAAATAGTATTCCATTGTGTATATGTACCACATCTTCTTTATCCATTCATCTACTGAAGGACACTTAGGTTGTTTCCATTTCTTGGCTATTGTAAATAGTGCTGCAATAAACATAGAGGTGCATATGTCTTTCTGAAACTGGGCTGCTGCATTCTTAGTGTAATTTCCTAGGAGTGGAATTCCTGGGTCAAATGGTATTTCTATTTTTGAGCTTTTTGAGGAACCTCCATACTGCTTTCCACAATGGCTGAATTAGTTTACATTCCATCAGCAGTGTAGGAGGGCTCCCCATTCTCCACATCCTCGCCAACATTTGTTGTTGTTGTCTTTTGGATGTTGGCAGTCCTAACTGCTGCAAACTGATATATCATTGTGGTTTTAATAGGCATTTCTCTGATGATTAGGGATGTGGAGCATCTTTTCGTGTGCCTGTTGGCCATCCGAAATTCTTCTTTGGAGAAGCATCTGTTCAGATCCTCTGCCAATTTTTAATTGGCTTATTTGGTTTTTGTTTGTTGAGGTCTGTGAGCTTTTAGTATAATTTGGATGTCAACCCCATATTGGATATGTCATTTACGAATATATTCTCCCATACTGTAGGATGTCTTTTTGTTCTACTGATGGTGTCCTTCGCTGTACAGAAGCTCTTTAGTTTGATATTGTCCCACTTGTTCATTTTTGCTTTTGTTTCCCTTGCCCAGGGAGATATGTTCATGAATAAGTTGCTCATGTTAATGTCTAAGAGATTTTTACCTATGTTTTTTTCTAAGAGTTTTATGGTTTCATGACTTACATTCAAGTCTTTAATCCATTTTGAGTTTACATTTGTCTTTGGAGTTAGACGATAATCCAGTTTCATTCTCTTACATGTAGCTGTCCAGTTTTGCCAACATCAGTTGTTGAAGAGGCTGTCATTTCCCCATTGTATATCCATGGCTCCTTTATTGTATATCAACTGACCATACATGCTTGGGTTTATATCAGTGCTCTCTAGTCTGTTCCATTGGTCTATGGGTCTGTTCTTGCACTAGTACCAAATTGTCTTGATTACTGTGGCTTTGTAGTAGAGCTAGAAGTCAGAGAGCGTAATTCCCCCTGCTTTATTCTTCTTTTTCAGGATTACTTTGGCTATTCGGGATTTTTTGTGATTCTGTATGAATTTTAGAATTATTTGCTCTAGTTCATTGAAGAATGCTGATGGTATTCTGATAGGGATTGCACTGAATCTCTAGACTGCTTTAGGCAGATGGCCATTTTGACAATATTAATTCTTCCTATCCATGAGCATGGGATGTGTTTCCATTTATTGGTTTCTTCTTTAATTTCTCTCATGAGTGTCTTGTAGTTATCAGAGTATAGGTCATTCACTTCCTCAGTTAGTTTTATTCCTAGATATTTTATTCTTTTTGAAGCAATTGTGAATGGAATTGTTTTCCTGATTTCTCTTTCTGCTAGTTCGTCATTAGTGCATAGGAATGCAACAGATTTCTGTATATAAATTTTGCATCCTGCAGCTTTGCTGAATTCAGATATTAAATCTAGTAGTTTTGGAATGGATTCTTGAGGGGTTTTTTTATGTACAATATCATGTCATCTGTAAGCAAGGACAGTTTGACTTCTTTCTTACCGATCTGGATGCCTTTTATTTCTTTGTGTTATATGATTGCCATGGCTAGAATATCCAGAACTATATTAAATAAAATTGGGGAGCGTGGGCATCCTTGTCTTATTCCCAATCTTAAAGGAAAATCTTTCAGCTTCTCACTGTTAAGTATAATGTTGACTGTGGGTTTTTCATTTATGGCCTTTATTATGGTGAGGTACTTGCCCTCTATACCCACTTTGTGGAGAGTTTTTATCATGAATGGATGTTGAATTTTTTAGAATGCTTTTTCAGCATCTTTGGAGATAATTATGTGGTTTTTGTCCTTCTTTTTGTTGATGTGGTGGATGATGATTGATTTTCAAATGTTGTGCCATTCTTGCATCCCTGGCATAAATCTTACTTGATCATGATGGATGATCTTTTTGATGTATTTTTGAATTTGGTTTGCTAATATTTTGTTGAGTATTTTTGCATCTATGTTCATCAGGGATATTGGTTTGTAATTTTCTTTTTTTGTGGTGTCTTTGCCTGGTTTTGGTATTACAGTGATGTTCACGTTGTAGAATAAGTTTGGGATTATTCCCTCCTCTTCTGCTTTTTGGAAAATTTTAAGGAGGACGGGTATTAGGTCTTCACTAAATGTTTGACAAAATTCAGCAGTGAGACCATCTGGTCCATGAATTTTGTTCTGAGGTAGATTTTTGATTACCAATTCAATTTCCTTGATTGTAATTGGTCTATTCAGATTTTCTGTCTCTTCCTGGGTCAGCCTTGGAAGGCTGTATTTTTCTAGAAAGTTATACATTTCTTCTAGGTTATCCAGTTTGTTAGCATATAATTTTTCATAGTATTCTCTCATAATTCTTTGTATTTCTGTGGTGTCCGTAGTGGCTTTTCCTTTCTCATTTATAATTCTATTTATGTGAGTAGACTGTCATTTTCTTGGGTTTATCTTTTTTGTTTATTTTCTCAAAGGACCAGCTCTTGCTTTCATTGATTCTTTCTATTGTGTTATTCTTCTCGATTTTATTTATTTCTGCTCTAATCATTATTATGTCCCTCCTTCTACTGACTTTGGGCCTCCTTAGTTATTCCTTTTCTAGTTTCATTAATTGTGAGTTTAGACTGTTCATTTAGGATTGTTCTCCTTTCCTGAGGTAGGTCTGTATTGCAATGTACTTCCCTCTTAGCCCGGCCTTCACTGCGTCCCACAGACTTTATGGTGTTGAATTGTTGTCATTTGTCTCCATATATTGCTTGATCTCTGTTTTTATTTGGTCTTTGATTCATTGATTATTTAGGAGCATGTTATTAAACCTTCATGTGTTTGTGGCCTTTTTCATTTTCTTTGTATAATTTGTTTCTAGTTTCATACCTTTGTGATCTTAGAAGCAGGTTGGTACAAGTTCAGTCTTTTTGAATTTTTTGAGGATCTTTTTGTGGCCTAGTATATGATCTATTCTTGAAAATGTTCCATGTGCACTTGAGAAGAACGTGTATTCTGTTGCTTTTGGATGAAGTGTTCTGTACATGTCTGTTAGGTCCATCTGTTCTAATATGTTGTTCAGTGTGTCTGTCTCTTTAGTTATTTTCTGTCTAAATTGATCTGTCCTTTGGTGTGAGTGGTGTGTTGAAGTCTCCTAAAATGAATGCATTGCATTTCTATTTCCTCCTTTAATTCTGTTAGTATTTGTTTCACATATGTAGGTGATCATGTGTTGGGTGCATAGATATTTATAATAATAATATTCTCTTGTTGGACTGACCCCTTTATCATTATGTAATGTCCTTCTTTGTCTCTTGTTACTTTCTTTGTTTTCAAGTCTATTTTGTCTCAAGTACTGCAACTCCTGATTTTTTCTCCCTGTTACTTGCATGAAATATCTTTTCCCATCCCTTCACTTTCAGTCTGAGTATGTCTTTGGGTTTCAAGTGTGTCTCTTGTAGGCAGCATATAGATGGTCGGTCTTGATTTTTTATACATTCAGTGACTCTATGTTTTTTGATTGGTGCATTCAGACTGTTTACATTTAGGGTGATTATTGATATATAAGTACTTATTACCATTGCAGGTTTTAGATTCATGGTTACCAAATGATCAAGGGTAATTCCCTTACTATCTAAAGTGTAATTTAACTCAATTTTAATGCTATTACAAACACCACCTAAAGATTCATTTTTCTCCTCCTTTTTCTTCCTCCTCCATTCTTTATATGTTAGACATCATATTCTGTACTCTTTGTCTATTCCTTGATTACTTTAGGGGTAGTTGATTTGATTTTGCATCTGCTTAGTAATTATAATTGTTCTACTTTGCTGTGGTTTTATTTCCCATGGTGACAGCTATTTAGCCTTAGGAATTCTTCCATCTACAGCAGTCCCTCCAAAATGCATTGTAGAGATGGTTTGTAGGAGGTAAATTCTCTCAGCTTTTGCTTATCTGAAAATTGTTTAATCCCTCCTTCAAATTTAAATGATGACCTTGCTGGGTAGAGTATTCTCAGTTTGAGGCCCTTCTGCTTCATTGCATTAAATATGTCATTCCACTCCCTTCTGGCATGTAAGGTTCTATTGAGAAGTCTGATGATAGCCTGATGGGTTTTCCTTTGTATGTGAACCTTTTTCTCTCTCCAGCTGCTTTTAAAAGTCTGTCTTTATCCTTATCTTTGCCATTTTAATTATTATATGTCTTCATGTTGTCTTCCTTGGGTCCCTTATGTTGGGAGATCTGTGCACTTCCATGGCTTGAGGGACTGTCTCCTTCCCCAGATTGGGAAAGTTTTTAGCAATTATGTCCTCATATAATACTTTCTGTCCCTTTCTCTCTCTTCTTCTTCTTGTTGTACCCCTATAATGCAGATATTGTTACATTTGGATTGGTCACAGTTCTCTCAATATTCTTTCATTCTTAGAGATCCTTTTTTCTCTCAGTACCTCAGCTTCTTTGTATTTCTCTTCTCTAATTTCTATCCCATTTACCATGTCTTCTACTACATCTAATCTGCCTTTAAATCCCTCCATTGTATGTCTCATTTCATATATGGAATTTCTAAATGAGTGCATCTCCATCTTTAATTCTTCCTTGTGTTCTTGAAAAATTTTCTGTGCCTCCATGAGCATGTTTATAATTTTTATTTTAAACTCCCTTCAGGAATATTGGTTAGTTCAGTTTCATTTGCCCCTTTTTTTGGGGTTTGTGAGATTTTGTTCAGAAGCAGGTTTCTTTGACATTTCATAATTCTGTGGTACCCTATAGTGCCCAGATTCTCCAGTCTCTGGAGCTGCTCAGCCCCTAGAGTAAGGTTGGGGGTCATATAGGAACAGCACTGGTGCCTGGTGGGAGGAAAAAGCTGTTTCCTGATTCCCGTCTGCGGTGCCTGTCTCCAGTATCAGAGCCAGTGGGCCAAGCACACAGGTGTGAGCCTCTGTGTTTGGCATCTACAGTTGTTGTAAGTGGGGCCTCCCTCCGGCTGGCCTGTCACCAGCACAGTGACTGCAGGTTTCCAAGCAGATGGCAGTAGGCCAGGAGGAAGGTGCAGCAGGCTGTGTGTCACACTGGGGGGCCTTGGAGATGAGTAGGCAGCCAGCGGGAAGGGGCTCCTGAAGTTCCTCAATGTTCCCAACCCACTGGGCAGAGTGTGCCCAAACAACTTTGTCTACCTAACCCTTCTGCCCCATAGCAAGCTCTGTGCAAACCTCACTCATTTAGCAGCCCTCTCGCTGCTAGGAAGCCTTTCAGACCACCCGCCTTTCCTTTGTTCCAGAGCGGCCTCATGTGGATCCCTGTTCTCCACAAATGGCTGAAATCTTAGTCTCTCAAGCACTCTGCCTGTCCTAGCTCCCCAACCCCACCAACCTCCACAGCACCACACAATGTAGGTCTGTGGTCCAAAGCAGATCTCCAGGGCTGGGTTTTCAGCAGTTCTAGGCTTCCACCCCCTCCCTACTCCATTTCTCTTCCTCCCACTGGTGAGCTGGGGTCAGGGAGGGGCTTGGGTCCTGCTGGATCAAGGTTTTTGTATGTTACTCTGTTTCGTGAGGTCTGCTCTGTTCATGAGGTCTGAATGCAGTCTGGTGCATTCTTCTTTTCTGTTGCTGTTTTTTGGCTAATTGTATTAATTATATTTTCACACTATATGTGGTTTTCAGAGGAACTTTCTGTCTCACTTCTCATGCCACCATCTTGAATATTCCATGTGTGCTTTTCATTTATTAATTCATATAGCTCTTCAGTAAAATCTATAAAGTAAGTATTATTATTATCTCTAGGTACAGTGAATCATAAAGAGGTGGTGGGATTTACCTATGGCATTCATGAGAGAGCTGTGATTTCAAAACTGGTACTGTGGCTCTGGGCCTTTTATATTAACCACTCTTTTAAATGGCCTCTTATTTTGACATCTAAAACACAGGAGAAACAGAAATTTGGGAGAAGGAAGGAACATATATGACAAGGGAAAAGCGGAACAACTCTGAATTAGCCAGGCATTCTGTGACTTAGATTTTTCTTTTTCCTTCATGAAATGGTCATTCCCTTGCAAGACAAAATATAAATAATTCTTTAAGTACCATATCAGGTTCTACTTCTTTGATGAAGTCTTTTGTGACTTTGCTATTGCACTTTTCCTCTCAATTTTGCTGTAAACCTAAGTCTGCTCTAAAAAAAATAGTCTTAAAAAAATCAGTGATTTGATTTATAATTATAACTTTTATTCATAGAATGATTCATTTGTTTATTTATTCCCTAAATATTGACTATTTTTGTGAACCATATATTAAGAATATAAAGAAAAGTTGGAATATTAAACCATGAACATCTCACTTCAAATATGAAAAAGAGAGTACTGACTTTACATATAAAATTCACATGTAATCTTGTGGCTACATAAAAAATTAAAAAGTCAGAATTATAATTATAATGAAACCACTTCATTTGCATGGTTTCTTAAACAGCTAGGGGTAGGCCTTTGAAAATTCTTAGGGAAGTGGATTAATAGTTAAGAAAATCACAGTGGCACTCTCTCTTTCTAATTATGCAGAGCATTTCTCAAGCCTTGTGATCACACTGATGACACGGAAATCTTACAATAACTTCTAAACCCTGCTTAAATGACAATGCTATCTTGAAAGGGTCCATGATTTCCAGGTGCATATTAGTGATTTTCATCTTCCAAGATTGGAAATAAATTTGTCAGTTTTTTCATGACACTTATTATGTCTACAGACACACCTTCTTTCTCCAATGCACTGCTGTGTATTTTTATGCAGGATAGTATCTTCCTTTTTCTCTTTCCTCTTGAGTACTAGCACAGGTCTTTGCATACTCTTCTACTGAATAAACATTTTCTACCAGAAAAGTATGTTTTTATTTTACTAACTGTCATTCAATGTGGAAGATGATGTTTCTGAAAATTGCATCCTAAGATGATTTTTATGTCCCGTGCAAGGTCATATAATAATAGTTACTGTGGGACACTATAAGAAGTATATCTAATTTTACTCTTGATTGGGTGGTAAGAGAATTGTCTCCATTATGTTATTCAGTTTTTCCCATGAGTCAGTAACTCCACTGGGCCCTTTACAGTTCTATGAGGACAGAGAGGTGAGGAACAGGACTGAGAAATGTTCATGATAATTTGTGAAGAAGAGTTTAAAGGCCAAATAAAAGGAGTCTACATAGTACATCCTTCTATGGGACCAAGGGTATAATAAGGAAAAATAATATAAAAATTTGAGGTAAACATAAAGTCATAAGAGTCCACTAAATTGGAAACAAAGTGCCTGCAGGAGATGACCCTGGGGAATTCTTGAAAAAGAGTACCAAAGCTAAACCTGCTATGCCTCTATCACCTGTTTTTTTATAGGTGAATCAGTTATATTTAAAAGAATAAGGATTGGAAAAGCAAAAATCTTGAAATAACCAAACTTTAACATGAAATAGCCATTATTATTTGCCATATCTAAACATCAGATACAATCTAGTTAAATATTTAAATCTAGTTACAAATATTGGAGATAGATAAAATTATCTTTATTTTAGAGATAAATAAACTGAAGCAATGACAGTAACAATAAAAATGTGAATACATATTAGTAAACATTTATCATGCACTTAACCTCATTTTATATGCAAGGTTTCTTTAAAGTGATTAAACCACAACATCTGAGGTTGTAGAACTAGTATGTGGCATACTGGCATTCACACACTGGTTGATCCAACTCAAAAACCCTTGCTTTAACCACTGTGCCATAATCCACACACTCTAAACACAATCTAAAGTTTTCCTGTATATTCCCTAATATTACATGCAATGGATTGGAAAGATGGTTTCCTTTTAAATATTAGAGAATAAGAGTTTAGGGACATAATCCATTGTTCTAGGCTGGAGAGGATAAGCCAATTCCCGTTATGGGAGCCTAAGTTCTACCATACAACACTCTTCCCTCCTGGCAATCCTGGTCAGCATGGGGCAAAAGCACCTGACCTGGAAAGAATGGAGTCTACTACTCACATCCCCCAAGCAATGGGGTTATGGTAAGGAAATACAGTTATTGAATCACTGTTTCTAACAAGTGACCTGCGAGAGAAATAACAGAAGACAATTCAGTCTACTGTCCAGCTGAGAGAAATTGGACAGTGCATTGCAGCATAAGCTGAATGTCAACTCTGAATTTAAATAATAATGATGAGGCATTACAAGTCAGAAGGTGGGCTTCCCACAAGCCTGCTCTGAGAAGGCCCCTAAGTATCATGAACTCTTCTTCTACAGGTGCGACTTAAAAACTGCCTCATTGTCAGTAGAGGAAACTAAGGACATGGGAAGTTCTTACAGGTTTCTGGAATTGAAATTGTACACAATCTTCAATTAAAAAAGGAAAATGTGTTTGATCACCTACTCTGTGCCAAGCATCCAGACAGATGAATGAAAATACAAAACAAAAAAGAAACAGAACTTGACTTCCAAAATACTCATCTCTCTATTCTGGGTATTCTGACAGCAGAGAAGAGGATACAAGTAGCACAAAAAAAAAAAAAAGCAAAAATATGTGATGAAATATAGTTCTGTAATGAATAAGTATATAAATCATTTATATATATAATACATATATATATTCTATCTTAAAGTTCTCCCTCTGCCATGAAAAATTCTAATACCTAGATTTTAGTAAACTTGGTTTCCTTTGACATCATGTTTTACTATTGCTGAATAAACATACGGTATCAAAATGGCTCAAAGTGGTAAAAAATGAATGGGGGAGGTGAGAAGGGTAATGGAGATCAGAAACAGTGACTGCCTAGAGCAGAACAGCAGTGCCTTGGGCCCCTTTGGATTGACTGCATTCCCACAGCTGGATGGGCAAAAGAGGGTCAGCTTCATTTAAAGGCAGTGTGGAGTTACATACTGAATATTAAAGTGCTCAGAAGTCCATAACAAACTAAATAAAAGTGATTGAGTGTTGTTGCTATGATGAATACTTGTTAAATGTGTTATATCTCTTAATAACATTTGCATTTCAAAATTAGAGTGGTACAAGTCAAGGAAGAAAGCCCAAAGGTTGGATTGCAGACATTGGTCTGTGCTACCTTGGAAGCAATTTTGTTCATTCTTTTTAGTCTGTATTCTTTATTTCCCACCCCTACAACTCCTTGTTTTCCTTCCCCCTCTCCCCTTTCCATCAAACCAGCTGCTCACCAAGCAAACCAGACCTTATCCTGCTTTGCAAGGGGCCATCCTTTCATGTGAAGTTCTCAGACTTAATTGCAATTTAGAAAGGGTGTAGTAGTCTTTTCTAATACAATATGGGTCTTGGAAGTAGTACCTTTCATTTGGCAACAGCCCTTTTAATTTTTTAAAGTTGTCTTGTTGAGATAGTGAACAGAGGTAGCTCTAAGGAGCAATGTGGCATTATTTTACATCCTATTTACCTTGGGTATGATGATACACGAAGAAACTTCCACCCCCAGTGAGAAACAAGGAGAGAGAGCAACTTTGTCCCTGCCAAGCTACTCAAGTTGCCTTGGAAATGATTCTGCCTGTCAGGAAGAGTTTTATCTTTAAAGAGTGAGAGTATCCTTTCAATCTGGGGGCTATAAGTTATAAGAGGAAGAAGTAAGGTAGAAGAATGAGTTCTGTTTTACACAGGGAAATGAATCAGGTTTGGATGGTAAGATTCAGTTTCCAAAGAAAGGAAAAGTATAATTCTCTAAGGATGGGCTCTTTAAAATGTGCTCAGCAGATATCCCAGGAGAATGGGCCCTCAGAGTATTGATTGATGAAAAACTGGACTCTTCACTGGGTACAGAGTATATGGAACGTTTTGCTCCATTATGGATACTATATTAATAATGGCAACAATTCTAGTTTTTGTGACTCCTTGATGAATATGATAAACTGTGAGTCTTCTCCCCAAGAAAAATTTTTAAACTATGTGTATTCACTTATAAGACTATTATACAACTCTAACAACCAATACAGACATCTCAGCATTGATTAAACATTTACCAGAATCCTAAGATGTAGGTCAATGAGCCTCAGAGAGGTAAAGTAACTTATTCAAGGATACACAGCTGGAGCAGAGCAGCACCAGGATTCCAACTAAGTCAGTTTAACTACAGAAAGAGATAATCTATAGTCTTGTTGATAAAATATGCAAAGGATGATTCTCTGTCAATATAAGGAAAATGTTTATTACAACTCAGCAGTCGTATCATAGAAGGGATACCTCACTCATAAATGAACTTACCATACTGGAAACAATTCAACAGGGGTCTGATGCTCTACCTTAGGAGTTGCAAGCTTTTTCTGTAATGAGCTTGACAGGAAATATTTTTGACTTTGCAATCATATAATTTGTGTCACACCTTTTAATTATAGTTATCATGTAAAAGCAGTTGTAGATAATATATAAATGAATGAATGTGACTTTGTTCCAGTGAAACTTTATTTATGGACACTGAAGTTAGGATTTCATATAATTTTCAAGTGTCAAATAATATCATTCTTCTTTTGATTTCTTTCAACCATTTTTTAGCTAGATGGACATACAAAAGCAGGCTGTGGGATCGCAAGTTATATGACATGCCCAAGTGGGTGAGTTTTGATGGGAAAACACTGAGAAGACTAAAGGAAAGACCCAGAGAGGCCATATGAAGCGCGAGGCTTTATTGAGACTTATGTACAGGTAGTTCAGGAGAGACTGGCTGGACAAGGTTGAACACTGCTGTCATGGACAGGGCGCTAACTGCTTATATGGGGTGAGGAGACAAAGACTACCAGCTATGCTAGAAGAGATCACTCTTGTGTGACCAGCAACCCAATGAACAAAACTTGGTCATAGAGTTCTGCCTCTTAATAAGATGTTTCCATAGATAAGATGGGCCTAGATTTGGCCAGCCCCAGGCCATCAACACACCATATACTTAGTGTAATGGTTGAAGGAGGGGGCTTTGTGGACACATGGTTATTCTGGGACAAAAGGTTACAAATGGGCAGTGCTTGTTCCCACACAGGCAGAGAGTAAGCTTTCTGGAATTCAAGAGTTAATGTTTTTATGTTCTAACAGAACTGCTGTTAGAAGTCGTGTTCTCACTTTTCTTGAATAAGAGTTAAACAAGAAAATTATAGTATGAAGCCTGTAAGTAAGAGCTTTTAAAATTATAGCATTGTAAATACATAATTATATGACAGTTAAATATGTTATGTATTCTTTTAAAATGCATTTATTGAATGGCTTCTATAAGTCAGGCACCACAATAGGTACTTAACATCTGTAACTGAATTAAGTATGACTCCAAACATTTTGGATTTTACAGTCCAGTGAGGAATGGATGTAGGTGGGTACATAGATATTAAACAACACATACATGAATACACAATCTCATATCTCACTCCAATAAAAATACTGCACTGCACACGAAATAAAATATTCTCTCTGTCCTTTGTTAGTTTAGGTTGCCTTTCTCAAATTGATGTCAGTGGTGTGCTGGTAAGCCAGCTCTGGAAAAGGAAGAAGATTTCATTTGTAATTTTTGCCAATTTACTTGCTGTAAATATTCCCACCCTGCCTGGTTTCAAGCTTCCAACATGATGTCACTGAATGCAGAGTTGATAAAAGCAGCAATATGAAACCAGCTCCAGCTAATACAGACTGTGTTAAAGCTAATCAGTGATCAGGGCTCCACTTACCTGAGTCATAATTTCCTTATCTGTTAAAAATAAAAAGTTACAGTGATCTGAGTCATATAATGACATAATCCACATTCCCCTCAGAAAACTGTTAAGGAATGTAAGAATAGAAATAGGTTAGCATAAGCATAGCCATCTTAAAGGCCTAGAAGCCATTTTCTGAGTATGTGACTTAGAAAGAAAAACTGGAACTGGGTAAGGCCTTGAAAAACAAGTTAATCATGAGCACCGGGTGGTGGGCAGCTGTGACCCTTGGTCAGCTAACCTTGGTCAGTAAATCTTACATACCAAGCTTATCGTGCAGAACCTCCCTAACCATTGAGGAGTAGTCTTACCCTGCCCTTGCTTAACCCCAGGATATATGTCTTGCAAGAATAATGTATAGTTATAGAAAATTGCTATGAGTTAAGTGCTTTGAAATTGCTATATAAACCCTTGGCTCTGAGTGCTCGGGGTCCTTGTTGAGACCCACTGCATCGGGCTGACTTGGACCCCAACTAGTTGGCTGAATAAAGACTTTGCTTGAATTTACATCTCTATGCCTGTGTATTTTGTTCTCTGGGGAAGCCTCGGAAGCCTGCACCCTAACATTTGGGGGCTCGTCCGGGATACGAGCAGCTTCCCTGAGAACAAAGGACAGCTGGAGGCAAGGTCTAATTGTCCGGACGGGGCAGTGTAATTCGAGGGTCGCCCCCTCGTGTCTGCATAAATCCATTATAAAGCGGGAGTCGCCATCCCGTGTATGGTCTCGGGTTAGTGGTCCCGAGTGAGGAAGTCCGGGCTGGTAGTCCCGGCCCCCAGGTTAGCGACCCTGGGTGAAGCCCAGGTAACCAATCCTGGCCCTAGGGTCCGAGTGACTCGGCCTTAGGAAGGCAAATCCGATCGGCAGAAAACTGGCGCCCGAGGAGGAAAAGATCGAGCTCGTCACCCTGCGGCAGTCCGAGTGGACGCCCTTCAGGAGAATTACGAGAGTTTTTGAAGACCCTGAAAGTGGTGAGTGTGGTGCGCACCAGAGTGAGAGAAGGACCGGTCCGAACGAGTGCGATCAGATGTGGTGTGTGTGTGCTTGGTGTTATCATTGACTGTTTTACTGTGTTTTGGTTTCAGTTTATATTTTTTTGCGCTTCTCATTTTAAGTTTCCTTGTTCTAAGGTTCTCCTGCTCTCTCCGTTCCTCCTTTCTGCCACTACATCATTCCCTGCGGGCACGGGTCGGGCAATTAAGAGCCATTAGGGCGCCCGCCGCTAGAAGACTCCCGTGACAGGATAAGGGGGTCACAGCCGTGAATCCCAGATAAATTCGCGTCCCCCGTGGAAGAAAAACTGTGCAACGACAGGCACTCGTTCACAAGCACATACAACAGTCATTTTGTTTGAAGTGGCATCTTCATCCTTCGCCTTTGTCTCCCTCATATTCTTTTTCCTTCTTTCTCACCATGAGACAGACTCAGACGACCCCCTAAGTGTGTAAATGAATATATCTTTCTACCTCCAGATGGTATTAATGAAATTGATTTAAAGACAAGCGCTTGTGAAAATTGGGTATTCTAAAACTTCCAGAAAACCTGATAAAAAGTGTTAAGCATTAATGCTAATTTGAGTTTGCCTGAGGCGGGCATGTCCTTGTAGTTATCAGCTGCCTAAATTTACCTGAGGTCATTTAAGTCATGTTATCTGCTAAATCTTTTAAAAATAAAATGCTTAAAGGCTTGGCTTTGTCTAATATTCAGTAAAGGTCTTGTAAGTAATCTAGAATAGTTGTTACGAATGAGTGAACTAAATGACTGAAGCAAGTGAACCTCTTTTTAATTGTGTGTTACAGTGTGTATACCTACCTACTGCCTGAGAATCTTTGTAGAAACCTAAAACCTTAAAGTTTTGCTAAGTTAAGAAGATATACTCTATGAGAGATTGTGCTGTAAAGCTCATGGTTACAGAAATTATAAAATGTGTTCATAAATTTGTCAATCTAAAGAATGTTAGTTTAACAGTTTACAATGGCCTGCTTCTCGGTGTTCACTGGAAATTAAAGTTTCTAATGGTTTTAAGTTTTAATTAAAACTATTTAAAGTAATAAAACATTTCTCTATGCTAAAAAATGTATGTTTTAATAAGAAAAAGTATAAAGAATGAAAAGTCTTCTGCATGCTAAAGAATGTGTTTTGTGATAAAGAAAGTAACTTTGTTCTAAAGTACAGCTATTTGTTTAAAGAGAGAAAACAGCGTGGTGCCTTTTGTTGTAGAAGACCCGCTCAGCCTGTTGCTTTGGGGGGGAGGGTCAGGATGTTTAGAGATTAAGTGAGATAAACCCAGTCAAGCCGCAGGCAAGCCCAGGCTAATTCTCACCGGTTTATGTGCTTGGGACCATAGGGCAAATGAAGAATAAATTACTATATTCTTACAGATATAGTCGTGCCTAGTGAAATTAAAGCAAGTGAGTCTTGATATCAAGTGCACAGCAAAATTAGAATCTTGTTTCTAGTTAAACAGTTTTCTTTAACTGTTAGTCTGCTCTTAATGTTGAAAGATCAAAGCAGTTTCTCATGCTTAAAGTCTCAGTGAGTTGCCAGAATATTAAAAAAAAAAAAAAATGAAATCGTAATATTAAAAAGACGAAAAGCTAAAGTTTGTTAACAACTGTATAAGCTTTATTTGCCTTTGAAATATTTTGTTATTGAAAACGATTGCATGGCCTGAGAAATTGAATTATTTATTCCATATATTTTTATAAGTGGAAAAATCTCTAACCAACAAATGATTAAAGTTGTTACTGATTATTTGTTTTCTTAATTTATCCACCTAAGCAGAATGGTAACAAAGCTTTTTTCAGCTGATTAAATGCACTTAGTTAACAAACCAAAATTTATTCTTAAAAATTAAACTAGAATCTAGACAAGATTATGTTTCTCCCAGAAAAACAAGTTTCACTGTAAAAGTTTAAATGGACAAACGTGTGACCACTTTTGAGAAAGGTTGTAATAGATTTTTTTGACAACCACCAGGTCTTCTTGTTTAATTTATATGCTGTATGTTTTAAAAAAAAAAAAAACATGGGGGATGAAAGGAAAGGAGCGACACATAGCAGCAATTAACCGGAGAGTTCCGCTTTATTAGGGAAAAGTGCTAGGTTATATAGGAAGGGGCATGAATTGATTGAGGTGTCACTTCTACGGAGCTGGTGGCTGTTGGCTAGGTGCTGGGATTGGGAGGGGAGCGAGAGGTGATTGGGCTTCAGGTGGCGCCGGTGGAAACCAAGGACCCCCCCCCCCCCCCCCCCCCCGAAGAGAAGCCGGAAGTTTGCCATCTTACTAGTAGTAGTCCTTCAGAGGACTCTTCATATTTTTTTAATGCAAATGATCTTAGAGCTTTTAATAGAATTTGCATAGCAGCTTATATCTACTATTAAAGAGTAAAACATTCTTGAAGCTTTCAGAGAAGACCTGTAGACTTAAGCACTTTCTCTGCTTTTTTTGTATCTGGTCTTGGACACTTATGCTAAGTTCAAAAAAAAAAGTGCTTTTACCTCTAGTTAACTCTGATATTTTCCAGAGGGCCCCTGGAACATGTCAGAAGAATTTTTTTCTCATTAGAGAAAGTATTTGACTAATTTGGCTTATTTATCTGATATATATTTATTTATTTACCAGGAAAGCACTGTCAAAGAGAATGATGCTAAACTTTGTTACTAAATGTTTTGTATTACAGAAATAACAGAATTTCCTTATGTCAACTGTCTTACAGTAAGCTCTCATCAGATCTTTAACCATTGTCATTTGTAAGTCTTTTGTCATTTATAGTATTATCCCTAAACTGGTAAAGAACTAGATTTCAGCAGAACAGGTATTAGTTACATAAGATTACATAAACTAAAGAAAATGATTTTGTGTCTTTTTGTTTCAAATGTTGCTGATAAAGTGTTTTAACCTTGTTCTCTTAAACTGACAACAGTTTAGTAAATGACTATCTTTATGAGCAGAATTGAAACTTCCTTCTCTCTACCTGATCCCTCCAGAGTTTAAAAACTTTCAGTGACTGTTTTTGTATTCCATGGCAGTATGTTTATTTGCATGAGTTCAATAAGAATCTGCTTTCCTTGTGAGAAGACTACTTAAGAACACTGGTTATACTGCCAGGGCTTTGACTGGAATGTCATACCTGAGAGACATGTGCATGGACTCAGATGTGAACAACTTTAAGGAACTAAGATTGACTTTATAAAGCCAACAAAGCCCCTTGGAAGAACTGGCCTGGTACCTTGCTTACAGAGTTCCCAGCAGCCTTACCAGGTGAGTAAAGAAGGTCACTTCCTGGCAGGTTCAGAGACCTCGAGAAGAGAAGAATTCATCCAAATCTACAGGTACTGCAGGCAAAGCCTGATGGCGAGTCTAGCTTGGCTGTCTGGCCTCAAGAGGCCTTTAAAAGTTCAATCTGAAATTCCTTATAAAAAGTTCCAGCAAAGCATATTTAAAAGAGCCTGTGTAATCAATTGCTCTTCTTGCTGCACTTGTGCAAATGATCAAGCCAGCTGTTAATTATTTTCTTAACCTGGTTACTTCTAATAAAAATGAGGGTGATTTTAGAGAAAAGTATTGTTTCAATAACTGCAGCCTCCAGAATAGAAAATCCAACTCCAGATGTTGCTACATAACCTAATAACACAATTTGTTTTATCTTGCCTAGAAGCCACAAAACTGCAAATAGTAATAGAAGTGCCAGCCTTCTGAAGCCCTCTCAACTGACCAGTAATAGAGACCTAGCTGCACCCTTTACTGCACCCCCTTCTCAGCACGAAGCAGCCAGAGCGGTCATCGCCCCTTTTCCCTAGCAGCAGCTAGAGTCCCTATCTGTAGAAGACAAAGACCGAGACTCACTTTATCCTCTGCAAGTAGGCAAAGAACCTGCATTGAGAGAGTTCCTAAAACTTACACCTCCCTCTACAACAAGACAGAAGTAATCAGCACCACCCCAGCTTATTCTAACAAGTAGTAGGCCCGCCAAACCGGAGTCACTCCATGTGTTACCTTTATCAAAGAATGCATTAGCACCGTGCAAATCATAGTGTTGAGACAGAACTATCAGAGTGTTAACCAAACAGATGACCCCTAATTTCATGATTGAAATAGATACAAGAAGAAGAGGGGAATGTAAGAATAGAAATAGGTTAGCATAAGCATAGCCATCTTAAAGGCCTAGAAGCCATTTTCTGAGTATGTGACTTAGAAAGAAAAACTGGAACTGGGTAAGGCCTTGAAAAACAAGTTAATCATGAGCACCGGGTGGTGGGCAGCTGTGACCCTTGGTCAGCTAACCTTGGTCAGTAAATCTTACATACCAAGCTTATCGTGCAGAACCTCCCTAACCATTGAGGAGTAGTCTTACCCTGCCCTTGCTTAACCCCAGGATATATGTCTTGCAAGAATAATGTATAGTTATAGAAAATTGCTATGAGTTAAGTGCTTTGAAATTGCTATATAAACCCTTGGCTCTGAGTGCTCGGGGTCCTTGTTGAGACCCACTGCATCGGGCTGACTTGGACCCCAACTAGTTGGCTGAATAAAGACTTTGCTTGAATTTACATCTCTATGCCTGTGTATTTTGTTCTCTGGGGAAGCCTCGGAAGCCTGCACCCTAACAGGAACACTTGTAAAAGATCTATACAGTAAAGAAATTACTGTTGTCATCAATAATAATAGCAAAAACGCCTTTAGTTAGGGAGATAAAATAGTCCTGCATGTGTCTTTACTATACATTGATGATATAACCTTGGGAAAATACATACAGTTTCTCCTAAGTCTCAAATTGGTTACATGTTAAATAAGGAATATAAGAGCATGAAAACTATAAGATTATAGTACAGAAAGGGCTTCCTGTAGTACCTGACATATATATGCTTAACATAATTAGCTATTATTTTTTATTTCCCTCATACAAAATCATGAAACTGTATCTTGAGTTTATTTTCATCAGATGAAATTAGGTAACTACTCACAAAGGTATCAAACACAAACACTCTGATAACTGGAAAGCATAATTAAAAGATGGGGAAAAATGGATAGAATACATTAAGCACATGTTACCACAAATTCTAAGTAAATCATTATAAACTTACTAAGATCCATTATACCCACAGAATATTTCTGACACCAAATCCGTGGGGTTCTTCCTCACACAAATAATTCATCAACTCTCCAGACACCAGGTGGGTGTCCTACAACTTAATTCATGCAAATTTAGCATCAGATTCCCATAGGTTAAGGGCTCAGTCCCACCAGACTGCCTCCATTTCAAATGATAGTCTCAAGTCCTGCTCCTCCCATACTTCTGACTGATGGGCTTTAAGTTGGGGGTTGCGACTACCTGATCTTTGGGTTGAATAATTTGCTAGAATAGGTCACAGAACTCTGGAGAATTTTATTATTACTGCTTTATTATAGAAATACTATTCAGGAATAGTCAAATGGAAAAGATGCATAAGGCAAGGGAAATAGAACTCCCATGCCCTCTCTAGATGTGTTAGCCTTCAGTACCTTCATGTGTTCCACAACACTGAAGCTCCCTAACCCAACCATTTAGGTTTTTATTTTATTACTTTGTAATGGGGGTTTCACTACATAAGCATGATCAATTAAGTCACTGGCCACTGATTAACTCAGTCTCCAGCCTCCCCTCTCAGAGGCTGGTTGGTGGGGTGGAGCTGAAGGTTCCAACTCTTCCATTATGCTTTGGTCTTCTTGGGCTCCAGCCCCTATCCTGAAGCTATCTGGGGGTCCCAAGCCACCAGTCATATAAAAGGTATTCTTATCACTCCATAGATTCTAAGGGCCTTAGAAGTTATGTGTCAGAAACTAGAGGTCACCACCAAATATTATAACAAAAGATACTTCCGGTATCCCTATCACTCAGGAAGTTATAAAGCTTTTAGGAACTCTGTGCCAGGAACAAGAGACCAAGATAAAATGTGTTTCTTACTATATCAGATCACATAAAGCAATATAGTCTCATGGCAACTCACTATACATACCTATTTTACAGATGAGAACATCGAGAGGATGGGAGTCAGAACAACTGCCAGAAGTCTCCAGGATTTGTAAGAGGCAAATCTGGGGTTCCAATTTTGATCTCTCTCTCTCTCTCTCCAAGGCTTGGATCACCTTGCTGTGGAATAAGCTGCTTTATGTTTTCACATGGATAGATTTCTATGTGTCATTTCTTCACAAGGCATCTAGAGAATGTAGAGCAGTTATCACTGATACTTTTTATTCACAGGCCTGATGATGATCTCTTTTCTCCTCATTCCTGATGCCCTTTCTTATTGATGGCCTTCTTTCAACAGCTGTCTCAGGGGTGCGGACAATCATGAATACAGATTTAAAGGTGTATGCTGACCTATTTGTTCAAAGGCTTTAAACAAGATCTCCCTTCACCTTGAATAACATTGCTTGTCCAAAGCCTTAAGTCATCCTAGATGTTTGTGTGATCAAACATGAATCCATATTTTAAAATATTAATACATAATCATCTGGCAAATTGTATATTCCATGCTTACTTATAGAATGTGCACACACACACACACACACACACACAAACACACACAAACACAAAGAAAAAATATAAAAATAATGTACATAACTACATAACTACCAGAAGTCTCTCTATCAGAAAAGGTAGGGGCTGGAGGTGGAGAAGGATAGGAAACACATGACAGATAGAAGGTAGGGCAACACTGAGGACTTTAAATTCTGTCCACCATTCTTGAAAATATCAAGTGCTTTTAAAGCCATTCTCCTCTTCTTCCTCCTCCCACTACTCCTCCTTCTCTTCTTTCTTTTTCCTCTCTCAAGCATACAGAAGTAGCTAGAAAGTGCTTTGTTTTTCCTGGACCACTTGAGAGTAAGGTGCTCTGTCTTATCACCCCAAAGTAATAAGACTTCAGTGCAGATTTCCTATTATCTGATTCCACAGATGGATTTAATTTCTTTTCACTTTGAATATTTATAGGTATTGAAGTTGGAGCTCCTCTAAGAAAAAGATGTCATTTTACTTATCAACTTAATTATTGTTAAATACATATTTATTTAGCATATATGTGTGTATGGGAACATCTGGAAAGGTGGTAATGTATTATTACTTGACGTAGATCCTGGTTGCATGGCTGTATTCAGTTGGGGAACAATATTCCAGCCATTTACTTCTATATGCACTTTTTTGTATGTATTTAAATGTCCTTATAGAAGGTCTGAATATGTAAAACCTAAATCTGTCATGTGATTGTTGCACAACAGTGTGAATGTCTTTAATGCCACTGAGCTCTGCACTTAAAAATGACTGCATTGGGGAATTTTAAGTTAAATTTTACCACCACTAAAAATAAATAAATCTCATGAGTGTTGTAGAAGAAAGAAAATGATTTCCAGTTTTTATCTGCAGAGCTTTTGAAAGGATGTGTAATAAAGGGCAAACTAAGAAATTCAGTTTCTCTTTTAATTTTGTAAAACTAAATGAGCTCTTTATTTACAGGTTTACCTGCTTTTCCCAAGTTCTGCTTTATTTTAAGAGAAGAAGTCATTTGGTTACTTGGAAAACATCTGGAATAATTAAGATCTTATGCAATATATATAAGTAATATTTCTTTGGTAAAGATATGTGCTATTCCTCTCATACCTTGTTCTTGTTTTCATCTTGTTTAGTGATTCTTTTTTTCGAGCAGGTATCTGAGGATATTCCAAAGTTTCTTCTGCAGTTAAGAGCTCAATCATTCTTATGAATGATGCCCACATGAAATTCCTGCCTTTTTAGGTCCAAACTCTCTGGACATTTAAAGATGAATCTCTCTCTTATTGAAGCTCAAACTTTGTTCCAGATGTTTTGCTAGACTGGGACAGCAGAGATGAGTAAGACACTGTAGTGTTCTTAAGGAGTTTCTATTTGAGATGATAGATAATAAATAACTGTAAGACAGCATGGCTGTTGTAAGTTGTCAGTCTTTAGTGTCTTCATTCATTCATTTGAGAGGCAGTATGCATAATGGTTAGTCATGAAACATATCTCTTGGTTTTGGCTTCCAGTTCTGCCTCTGCAATTGCTGTGGGATTCCAGGCATTATTACTAAACCTAACAGAGGGGTAGAAAATACCTAACTCATAGGATTATTGTGAGGACTATATCATGTGATATAGCACAGAATATATCTTGTACATGGCATATGTTATATACTCCAGAAATGTTAATTAGCATTCAGTAAATATTTTCTGTGTATTTTCCATGTCAGACACCGTACCAAATCTTAAGGATACAGTTGCAAAATAATTGCGGTTGCAGTCCTCAGTCAATCAGGAATTAGCAGCAGCTTTGTTTTTAATTAATTTCTAAGAGAAACAGAGAAAAATGAAAAGGCATAAAAAGGAAATTTCACTCAGAAGTAGGTGATGGATGCTATTAGTGAAACTGGAGAGGAGAAAGTGATACCAGAGTTAACTTAAGAATGGATAGCAGGTAACTGAGAAATGCATTGTTTTTACAACATAAACTCTTTATCGCATATATAAGTATGTTGGTAGTTAGGGAATTAAAGAGTTTCAGCCTCTGGTTTTTGAAGTGATTTTTGCCTTAGAGAATGTATGTATTTGATTTATTTACCATGTATCTTGCAGGAAGGTAGTGCCAGCATATAACCCAACGTTGCTTAAACAGGAGCAACTTAGTTCATCAGGTAAATTATCTTTCCAAAGTCAGCCATAAGGTTCAACTCAACTCAAATCAAATTACACAATGTTATCTAAAAATCCATAACACAAGTCTTTATGAAAATTTTAACAACTCAGTTTCAACATCCAGCATTCTTTGGCCAAAAGTTTGCATATTGCTTGCTTGCTTGCTTGTTTATTTATTTATTTATTCATCTGTAAACATACATCTTTGCAAAGATTCATCTCAATTCTATTGCAGTGTCCAGTTGTCCTGGGGGTAAGCTTGTTACAGCAACCGTCTCAAGGTACGAATGCTTTCTTCCCAGGCCTGTTCCTCTGGGAGGAGGAAGACATTAAAAAACGTGTTTCCTATTGTTTGTGAATACTTAAATATTCTTAGAAATCAAGCATTTTGACTTGTTGACATATAATTTAAACAAAGTTTCTTGTGCTATTTCTGTGATTTATTTTACCAATCTGGAGTTTTTTATTCACTTCTGGAGGATTAAATGTTTCCTCCATCCTGCAAGCTTTTTACCTGGGGACTGAATTAAACTGACAAAAGGCAGCTTTGCAAGACAAAAGACAAACTTAATATTTACATATGAGAATTCACAGAAAAATGTGGTTTAAAGATGTGGTTAGATTTTGAGGTTTACATATCATCTAAATAAGGGAAGGGGAGCTCAAGAAAGGCACTTAGGAGAAAACAAATGACTTTTTGGAAAGATAACAGTCTCTTAGAAGAATAGATAGGTGATATAATGAATTTTTTATTATGGCTATTTAGGCAGTGTGTGGAGACTTCTCAGATCTCCAGTGATAAAAATCAACCTTCCTGGTTGCTCCCTGGGAGGACATTTATGACAGTTTAGTCCTTTTGAGGCAGATCAGAGATCTCAGGAATACTAATGCCTTCTGCTCAAAATACTTATATGCCACACTATTCTAGACCCCTTCACTTCTCTGGATTGCTTGACATATCATCACCTTTCATTTTCTGGTGAATCAACCTCTCCACTACTCTACTTATGCTGAAGCCTTGTTAAGTGAGGGGCCAAGGGCAGGCTACCCCAAAATGTACCATTTGGGCATATTGATGATTTTGAATTTAAGTGACTGGAGAAACAGCCGATGAAACAGCCATATTCTGACCCTCTTTTATTCCCCCAAGAAACCAGGAAATAAATCTCTCTACCAGAAGATAGAGAGGCTTTTTTATCACCTGAGATAGGGAATTTAGAACCAAGAAGGCTGCATAAACAAATCTTGTTACTTTTTTACTATTCTACTATCCCAACGCAAATGCTGTTTAGAATTCTTTACTAATTGAAGCTCCCAAACAGAATTTTTATTTATCCTTTCAATTTCTCACCAATTTATTACTGTTTCTTTGTCTAAAATTGTTAGGGTGCAGGCTTCCGAGGCTTCCCCAGAGAACAAACTACACAGGCATAGAGATGTAAATTCAAGCAAAGTCTTTATTCAGCCAACTAGTTGGGGTCCAAGTCAGCCCGATGCAGTGGGTCTCAACAAGGACCCCGAGCACTCAGAGCCAAGGGTTTATATAGCAATTTCAAAGCACTTAACTCATAGCAATTTTCTATAACTATACATTATTCTTGCAAGACATATATCCTGGGGTTAAGCAAGGGCAGGGTAAGACTACTCCTCAATGGTTAGGGAGGTTCTGCACGATAAGCTTGGTATGTAAGATTTACTGACCAAGGTTAGCTGACCAAGGGTCACAGCTGCCCACCACCCGGTGCTCATGATTAACTTGTTTTTCAAGGCCTTACCCAGTTCCAGTTTTTCTTTCTAAGTCACATACTCAGAAAATGGCTTCTAGGCCTTTAAGATGGCTATGCTTATGCTAACCTATTTCTATTCTTACAAAATGTGTCTAAAACACCTACCTTTTTATTTTTTGGGGTTTCAATTATTGGGCCTCTGTGCACAGTAATTGAGCTCTGTTTTTTTTTTTCCCTTTAATCTGTCTCATGTCAATTTGACTCTTAGACCAGCTAGAAGAACCTTGAGGGATAGTGGAAAATTCTTCCTCCTCAACACTAGCATCTCTATCATTTTAAACCTCCTCTTGTGGTTACCATTCCCTTCACTACTTGTTGGCCCTCCATAGCAGACCTCTAAGGGATATCTGCCTCCCTTTGCTCTTCTTTTCACAGGAAATACAAGACTTAGTAATGGAGCTTTTCTTTCTCAGCAGTCAGTCACTTTTTCTGAAGGAAATTAATTGGGCTCTTTTTAAAACAGGCATGGGAGGGCACATCAATTTTCTTGCTCTTCCTCTTAGACTGGAAGTTGAAAGCCAGGACCATTCACTGTCTATTCTCCTACCTACAGAGACCTTAGAGTTTTATTTCCCTCTTCCATGCTGACTTTTTATTAATCTGAACATTTTTTTTTAAATGAACACAGTAAACTAAAAATAAAGAATGGACAAATTGACTTTTCTCTCTGGCTCTCTTGATCCTCATGCCTTCCCACAGCTTTTCTAGCCCAACTTGAAGGTCACTGGGCAGCTGCCTCTCCACCCCTGGTCTATGGAAAATAAATGCTGGGCTGACACTGAGGCATCACAGTTTTGAATTCTGCTCTGTTGTTCACCCAGATTATGGCACATCACTCAGAAGCTCATAAAGTTCACCATCTACAAAGCCAAGCAGGTAATATTAAGAGACACATTTTTCTGCTACAGGGATGATAACTGTGAAAAGGGCCTGCTGAGCAGGGGACCAAAAGTTGGGATGTTAATAATTATTTTTGTCCAGACATTAACTAGGTGTTCTATTATGAGTCTTTTTTATACTCTGAAAGCTTGCACATGAGAATATTTATAACTTCAAAAAAGCAATAAAAAGAGTGGATTTATGTAAAAGCAACTAAAAACTAATCTTAAGGTACCTACAACAGAATCTAAGTGCATGGAGGCATTCACAATAAAAAGCACATCAATAATTCCACAAATCTATAGTCACTATGACCCAAATGCTGCTATCATTCTAGGAGAGAGGAGGCAAAAATCACCTCCAGCAAGAACAGAAAAGGAAAGAGCATTGCTGTGGACTCAGTCCTTGGGATTCAGCTATACTCTGAGAGATAAATCATACTAGAAAGTTTCTTATATTCTGGGAAATGGTCATCATCACCTACAGCATCCCTTCACAGTTGCCCCTAATATTAATGGGTTAGCCACTAAGCCTGAGTTTCCAATGATAGTCACCATGAATTTTCACAGGCCAGAACTATCAAGTTTTAATTAATATAGATAAGAACTATTGGAATATTTGTTATAAAGGCAAAGTCACAGACACCATTATCAAAAATTGCTGACTCAGAGAGAGACTTCATGCCCTGACCCATAAGGTCTTGCACAACTGAGGTACCTGACCATTGCTTTCGATGCAACTTGCACTAGGCTCCCCTTTCCTCTTTCTCTCCAGCCCTTTATTTTTGCCTGCAACTCCTGCCAGAATTTTTTGGGATATGCTATTCTTTGCACCTGAAACATCTTTTGCTTCTTGCTTCACCTAGTAAATTCCTAGTTGTGTTTCAGTTATTAGTTAAAACTTTCATTTCTACAGAGAAGTAGTTCTCTGACATTCTAGGCTCAATGAAAAATCTACTATAATTTTTCAGGAAATAATTATAGGCCTAATGAAAATCCCTTCTCACACCACAAAACCTCCTCCCAGCAGTAATTTAATGTGTTTATATAATTACTTAATGGATGTTGGACTCCTCCAGATTGTAAGCTCGATGCAAGCAAGTTTACCTTCTCCATGGTATCACCAGTGTCTATCACTGAGCTTAGTACAAGCAGCTGTTCAATATGCATGTGTACTAAATTCACTTTTTTTTCATATATATATATATATATATATATATATATATATATATATACATAACTACAACAGTTTACTGGTATTGACATTTTACAAGTTGAAGTGAAGTATAGAAACAGTATTTTCCTTTCAGCCTCTTTACCTTCTACCTTTTTTTTTGGTATCATTAATATACAATCACATGAGAAACATTGTGGTTACTAGGTTCCCCCCATTATCAAGTACCCACTACATACCCCATTACAGTCACTGTCCATAAGCATAGTAAGTTGCTATAGAGTCTTCTCTGTGTTCTACTGCCTTCCCAGTACTGTCCCCCACCCCACATATTATGTGTGCTAATCATAATACCCCTTATTCCCCTTCTCCCCCACTTCCCACCCACGCTTCCCAGTCCCTTTCCCTTTGGTAACTGTGAGTCCATTCTTGGGTTCTGTGAGTCTGCTGCTATTTTGTTCTATCAGTTTCTGCTTTGTTCTTATGCTCCACAGATGAGTGAAATCATTTGGTACTTCTCTTTCTCAGCCTGGCTTATGTCACTGAGCATAATACTCTCTAGATCCATCCATGTTATTGCAAATGGTAGGATTTGTTTTCTTCTTATTGCTGAATAATATTCCATTGTGTATATCTACTATGTCTTCTTTATCCATTCATCTACTGATGGACACTTAGGTTGCTTCCATGCCTTGGCTGTTGTAAATAGTGCTGCGATAAACATAGGTGTTCATATGTCTTTTTGAAACTGGGCTGCTGCATTCTTATGGTAAATTCCTAAGAGAGGAATTTCTGGGTCAAATGGTATTTCTATTTTGAGCTTTTTGAGGAACCTCCATACTGTTTTCCACAATGGCTGAACTAATTTACATTCCCACCAGCAGTGTAGGAGGGTTCCCCTTTCTCCTCATCCTTGCCAGCATTTATTGTTCCTAGTCTCTTCTTTGTTGGCCATCCTAACTGGTGTGAGGTGACATGAGTTCACTTTTATCAAGTTTTTTAATGATTCTAAATGGTCTATAAATAAAACTTTGGGAAAAAATGACTTAATAAAGTTACTACCTACCTTGCTCCTGTAAGAACAACCTATAAGGAAAAATCTACTATAATTTTTCAGGAAATAATTCTATCTCCTGAACAAATCCAGACTCACAGACAATTAAAACTACAAGTCCAAAGTTCCTAACCTGAATATGCTACACCACCTAAATTTGGAAATTAATCAGCCATCATTCTGTATCATTTAAGTGCTCTTGTTTACAAGTTAATCAAGATTATATACTTTTTTTGTGCAGATTTTTCATATTGGATATTTTTCTCTCTTTTTTTTTAAGTGAAAACCACAGCTATTGTCATTTTTAATAAGAGAACCCCATGTGCTTTAACATCCCCATTAATGATATAATGGGGCATCTTCTGGGCTCCTCATGTGAGCATCAAAGCTGTCCCAGAATGTGACAGTATGTCAGTTTCCTTAAGAAATATTTTATTCTGCCAGAAGCAATACTTACTCTGTTTAAACTAACCATTAAACAGGGTTACTTGCTTAGAAAATATATTCCTTAACCATCTTAGAATACCACTTAGAATTCAGTAGTTTCATAGGTAAGGCATTTTTATTAGGATATGGAGAATGGGCAATATGTACAGTAAAAGCCCAGACTCCTCCAGGACTGGCTACATAAACTGCAGGACTTGGTGAAAAATGAAAATATAGGACTCCTTGTTTAAAAAAGTAGGGAAAATGCCATTAGTGGAGCATTTTCCTTCACAGTCTATCTCTCAATGTGTCATGGTGTTTTTATTGGCTATTTCATGTTCCAAGTAAAGAAAACTAAAATTTTAACTATATACACACATACATATAGGTTACCATTCATCTAAACTGTACAAGGCCAGTTTTGAACACAAATGTTCTCAACACTTAAACTGGATGTGGTATCACTGAAATTAACAGAATTCTGATTTTGTGCTTGACCAGAGATGGTGCCTGTATCTGGCCAACACAGCAAACACAAATCACACTGATGAAGACTGAGAAGAGGAAGAAAGCAACCCTCCACTCACAGAGCTGGTCAAGAGAGTTATCCTAGGCAAGTACAGACCCTCACAGAAACCAGGGAGCCCACTCTACCACAAGCTTGAGGGTTCCAGATCAACCCTTACACCAGCTGTCAGACTGATGTCACGTCCTCAAGCAGGGAGCCACGTGCTCCTCCTTTTAATAAGCTAACACTACATTCATGGTAGATGGGTGATCCATAATGTTTTTTTTAACCTCTGTGCAAAGACTTACTCAATATCTAGATCAAGAATGAGGTAGAAGCTCATCACTGCTGAGAGACAGCCTCTGGCTGACCACTCACCCTCTAAGTCTTGATGCTGTCAGCATGGGGCAGATGCTGTCCATCCCTGAGATGTTGTGGGGCACAAGGACCAAGTCTGACACTCCTCACACCCATGTCCAGGCCTACAAGAAGCAGAGGTTGGCAGAAGTCATGGGGTGGAGTCAAGATGTGCACAGGGCACTAAAAAATAGGGAAATGGGTGGCCTAGACTGTAAAAGGATAATAAAATCTTCAGAATTGCTCACATTCAATTTTGTCTGTCTTCTTTAAGCCATCCCTGGATACAATTACTATCACACAATCAAGATCTGTAAGACTATGATTCTATAGTATAAGACTTTAAAGTTCAGTTACACAAGCCTAAGGGGAAATAAGGCAGATCATAGATTCCTTAAATTATTCCCTACAACCTACAGTTCAAATACTATTTAAAAATAGCCTTGATTTGTATTAAATATCTAGATAGATTATCTAGTTAATAATGCAACTGACACAGACTTCAATAATTATTCCATATAGGAAGGAAGCATTTGGGATAAGCCTGTGGGTCCTTATATGACATAAGTAGATGAGGAAGCATTAAAAGAAAAAAAAGACTGATTCATGAGCACTGGAAATAATCATCATCCAAAGAAAATCATTAATGTTACTTAAAAACACTTTTCTATTCACTCTATGGAAAAATAAAAGACACCAGCCTGTTAGGAATCTTATTTTATCTTCAGAAGATATGGTTTTGCTGTCTATCCTTTTTTTCTTTCTTTTTTTAAATTTTGTTATCATTAATCTAAAATTACATGAAGAAAATTATGTTTACTAGGCTTTCCCCTACCCAAGTCCCCCCCCACAAACCCCAATACAGTCACTGTCCATCAGCATAGTAAGATGTTGTAGAATCACTACTTGTCTTCTGGTTACACAGCCCTCCCCTTTCCCCATCCCCCCACATTATACATGCTAATCATAATACCCCCTTTCTTCTTCCCTGCCCTTATCCCTCCCTACCCTCCCATTCTTCCCCAGTCTCTTTCCCTTTGGTAACTGTTAGTCCATTCTTGGGTTCTGTGATTCTGCTGTTTTATTCCTTCAGTTTTTCCTTTGTTCTTATACTCCACAGGTGAGTGAAATCATTTGGTATTTGTCTTTCTCGGCTTGGTTTATTTCACTGAACATAATACCCTCTAGCTCCACCCATGTCTTTGCAAACTGAAGGATTTCTTTTCTTCTTATGGCTGAATAATATTCCATTGTGTATATGTACCACATCTTCTTTATCCATTCACCTACTGATGGACACTTAGGATGCTTACATTTCTTGGCTATTGTAAATAGTGCTGTGATAAACATAGGGGTGCATGTCTTTTTAAAACTGGAGTGCTGCATTCTTAGGGTAAATTCCTAGAAGTGGAATTCGTGGATCAAATGGTAAGTCTATTTTGAGCATTTTGAGGAAACTCCATATTGCTTTCCACAATGGTTGAACAAATTTACATTCCCATCAGCAAGGTAGGAGGGTTTCCCTTTCTACACAACCTTGCCAACATTTGTTGTTGTTTGTCTTTTGGATGGTAGCCATCGTTACTGGTGTGAGATGATACCTCATTGTGGTTTTAATTTGCATTTCTCTGATAACTAGCAATGTGGAGCATCTTTTCATGTGTCTGTTTGCCATCTGAAATTCTTCTTTGGAGAACTATCTGTTCAGCTCCTCTACCCATTTTTTAATTGGATTATTTGCTTGTTGTTCATTGAGGAGCATGAGCTCTTTATATATTTTGGATGTCAAGCCTTTATCGGATCTGTCATTTTCAAATATATTCTCCCATACTGTAGGGTACCTTTTTCTTCTATTGATGGTGTCCTTTGCTGTACAGAAACTTTTCAGCTTGATACGGTCCCACTGTTCATTTTTGCTATTGTTTTCCTTGCCCAGGGAGATATGTTCATGAAGAAGTTGCTAACGTTTATGTCCATGAGATTTTTGCCTATGTTTTTCTCTAAGAGTTTTATGGTTTCATGACTTACATTCAGGTCTTTGATCCATTTTGAATTTACTTTTGTGTATGGGGTTAGACAGTGATTCAGTTTCATTCTCTTACATGTAGCTGTCCAGTTTTGCCAGCAAGCACCATCTGTTGAAGAGACTGTCATTTTCCCATTGTATATCCATGGCTACTTTATTGTATTTTAATTGACCACATATGTTTGGATTAATGTCTGGAGTCTCTAGTCTGTTCCACTGGTCTGTGGCTCTGTTCTTGTGCCAGTACCAAATTGTCTTGATAACTATGGCTTTGTAGTAGAGCTTGAAGTTGGGCAGTGAGATCCCCCCCACTTTATTCTTCTTTCTCAGGATTGCTTTGGCTATTCGGGGACTTTGGTGTTTCCATATGAATTTTTGAACTGTTCCAGTTTGTTGAAGAATGTTGTTGGTAATTTGATAGGGATTGCATCAAATCTGTGTATGGATTTGGGCAGGATGGCCATTTTGACTATATTAATTCTTCCTAGCCAAGAGGATGGGATGAGTTTCCATTTGTTAGTGTCCTCTTTAATTTCTCTTAAGAGTGTCTTATAGTTTTCAGGGTATAGGTTTTTCACTTCTTTGGTTAGGTGTATTCCTAGGTATTTTATTCTTTTTGAGGCAATTGTGAATGGAATTGTTTTCCTGATTTCTCTTTCTACTAGTTCATTGTTAGTGTACAGGAAAGCTACAGATTTCTGTGTGTTAATTTTGTATCCTGCAACTTTGCTGTATTCCGATATCAGTTCCAGTAGTTTTGGAGTGGAGTCTTTAGGGTTTTTTATGTACAATATCATGTCATCTGCAAATAGTGACAGTTTAACTTCTTCTTTATCAATCTGGATTCCTTGTATTTCAATGTTTTGTCTAATTGCAGTGGCTAGGACCTCCAGTACTATGTTAAATAACAGTGGGGAGAGTGGGCATCCCCGTCTAGTTCCCGATCTCAGAGGAAAAGCTTTCAGCTTCTCGCTGTTCAATATAATGTTGGCTGTGGGTTTATCATAGATGGCCTTTATTATGTTGACGTACTTGCCCTCTATACCCATTTTGCTGAGAGTTTTTATGATGAATGGATTTTGAACTTTGTCAAATGCTTTTTCAGCATCTATAGAGATGATCATGTGATTTTTGTCTTTCTTTTTGTTGATGTGGTGGATAATGTTGATGGACTTTCGAATGTTGTACCATCCTTGCATCCCTGGGATGAACCCCACTTGGTCATGGTGTATGATCCTTTTGATATATTTTTTAGTTCGGTTTGCTAATATTTTATTGAGTATTTTTGCATCTACATTCATCAGGGATATTGGGCTATAATTTTCATTTTTGGTGGGTCTTTGCCTGGTTTTGGTATTAGGTATGTTGGCTTCATAGAATTAGTTTGGGAATATTCCCTCTTCTATTTATTGGAAAACTTTAAGGAGAATGGGTATTATATCTTCTCTGTATGTCTGATAAAATTCTGAGGTAAATCCATCTGGCTCAGGGTATTTTTTCTTGGGTAGGTTTTTGATTAACGCTTCAATTTCTTTGCTGGTAATTGGTTTGTTTAGATTTTGTTTCTTCCTTGGTCAGTCTTGGAAAATTGTATTTTTCTAGGAAGTTGTCCATTTCTTCTATGTTTTCCAGCTTCTTAGCACATAGGTTTTCATAGTACTCTCTAATAATTCTTTGTATTTCTGTTGGGTCTGTCATGATGTTTCCTTTCTCGTTTCTGATTCTATTGATGTGTGTTGATTCTCTTTTTCTGTTAATAAGTCTGGCTAGAGGCCCATCTATTTTGTTTATTTTCTCAAAAAATCAGCTCTTGGTTGGTTTCATTGATTTTTTCAATTGTATTATTCTTCTCAATTTTGTTTATTTCTTCTCTGATCTTTATTATGTCCCTCCTGCTGACTTTAGGCCTCATTTGTTTTTCTTTTTCCAATTTTGATAATTGTGATGTTAGACTATTCATTTGGGTTTGTTCTTCCTTCTTTAAATATGTTTGGATTGCTATATACTTTCCTCTTAACACTGCTTTTGCTGCATCCCACAGAAGTTGGGGCTTTCTGTTGTTGTCGTCATTTATTTCCATATATTGCTGGATCTCAATTTTAATTTGGTTGTTGATCTATTCACTATTTAGAAGCATGTTGTTAAGCCTCCATGTGTTTGTGAGCCTTTTTGCTTTATTTGCACAATTTATTTCTAGTTTTATACCTCTGTGGTCTGAAAAGTTGGTTGGTAGAATTTCTATCTTTTTGAATTTACTGAGGCTCTTTTTGTGACCTAGTATGTGGTCTATTCTGGAGAATGTTCCATGTGCACTTGAGAAGAACATGTATCCTGTTGCTTTTGGGTGTAGAGTTCTATAGATGTCTATTAGATGTCTATAGATCTATGTCTATAGATGTCTATAGATGTCTATTAGGTCCATCTGTTCTAGTGTATTGTTCAGTACCTCTGTGTCCTTATTTATTTTCTGTCTGGTAGATCTGTCCTTTGGAGTGAATTGTGTGTTGCAGTCTCCTAAAATGAATGCATTCAATTCTATTTCCTCCTTTAGTTCTGTTAGTATTTGTTTGACATATGCTGGTGCTCCTGTTGGGTGCATATACATTTATAATGGTTATATCCTCTTGTTGGACAGAGCCCTTTATCATTAGGTAATGTCCTTCTTTATCTCTTGTTACTTTCTTTGTTTTGAAGTCTATTTTGTCTGATACTAGTACTGCCACACCAGCTTTTTCCTCCCTATTCTTTACATGAAATATCTTTTTCCATCCCTTGACATTTAGTCTGCGCATGTCTTTGGGCTTGAGGTGAGTCTGTTGTAAGCAGCATATAGATGGGTTTTTATTTTTTGATCCATTTAGTGACTCTATGTCTTTTGATTGGTGCATTCAGTCCATTTACATTTAGGGTGATTATCGATAGGTTTGTACTTATTGCCATTTCAGGCTTTAGATTCGAGGTTACCAAAGGTTCTAGGTTACTTTCCTTACTATCTAAGAGTCTAACTTAACTCACTTAGTATGCTGTTACAAACACAATCTAAAGGTTCTTTTCTATTTCTCCTCCTTTTTCTTCCTTCTTCATTCTTCATATTAGGTATCAAATTCTGTACTTTTTGTCTATCCCTTGATTGACTTTGAGGATAGTGAATTTAATTTTGCATTTGCTTCATAATTAGCTCTTCTACTTTCTTTACTGTGGTTTTATTACCCTGGTGACAGCTATTCAACCTTAGGAACACTTCCATCTATAGCAGTACCTCCAAAATAGACTGTAGAGATGGTTTGTGGGAGGTGAATTCTCTCAGCTTCTGCTTATCTGGAAATTGTTTAATCCCTCATTCAAAATTAAATGATAATCTTGTCAGATAAAGTAATCTCAGTTCCAGGCCCTTCTGCTTCATGGCGTTATATATATCATGCCACTCCCTTCTGGCCTGTAAGGTTTCTGCTGAGAAGTCGATGTTAGCCTCATGGGCTTTCCATTGTATGTGATCTTATTTCTCTCTCTGGCTGCTTTTAGCAGCCTGTCCTTATCCTTGATGTTTCCCAGTTTAATTACTATGTGTCTTGGTGCTGTCTTCCTGTGGTCCCTTGTGTTGGGAGATCTGTGTACCTCCATGGCCTGAGAGACTATGTCCTTCCCCAGATTGGGGAGGTTTTCAGCAACTAACTCCTCAAAGACACTTTCCATCCCTTTCTCTCTTCTTCTGGTATCCCTATAATGCAAATATTGTTCCTCTTGGATTGGTCACACAGTTCTCAATATCCTTTCATTCTTAGAGATACTTTTTTCTCTCTGTGCCTCAGCTTCTTTGTATTCCTCTTCTCTGGTTTCTATTTCATTTATTGCCTCCTCCACCATCTCCAACCTGCTTTTAATACCCTCCATCATGTTCTTCAATGATTGGATCTCTAACCTGAATTCATTCCTGAGTTCTTGGATGTCTTTCCGTACCTCCATTAGAATGTTGATTATTTTTATTTTGAACTCCCTTTCAGGAAGAGTCACGAGGTCTATATCATTTAAATCTTTCTCGGGAGTTGTATTAATAATTTTACTCTGGACAAGTTTCCTTTGGTGTTTCATGTTTGTATATGGCACCCCCTAGTGTCCAGAAGCTCTATTTTGGAGCTTCTCAGCCCCTGAAGCAATGTCAGGGGTCGCAGGGGAGCAGTACTGGTACCTGGGGGGAGGACAAAGCTGTTCCCCACATCCTGGCTGCTCTGCCTATCTACACTGCCTGAGCCAGTGGACCGGTCACACAGGTATGTTTTTGTCCCAGACCAGCCGGATATGGATCCCTGCTTTCCACAAGCAGCCAGAATCCCAGTCTCCCCAGGAACTATGTCTGTATTAACTTTCCAACCCAGTAGTCATGCGAGTCTCATGAAAGCACCATAAAATGTAGGTTTGTGCTCCCAGTGCAGCTCTCCAGAGCTAGGTGTTCAGCAGTCCCAAGCCTTCCAGTCCCTCCCTGCTCCATTTCTCTTCCTCCTGCCAGTGAGCTGGGGTGGGGGAAGGGCTCAGGTTCCACAGAGCCACAGCTCTGGTACGTTACCACGTTCGGTGAGGTCTGCTCTTTTCTCTAGGTGTGTGCAGTCGGACGCCGTCCTCTTTCCTATTGCTCTCTCAGAATTAGTTGCGCCAATTTAATTTTCTAATTGTATCCAGTTTTAGGAGGAAGCCTCTGTCTCTCATGCCACCATCTTTAATCCTCTCCCTGTCTATCCTTTTAAGGACAGTTTTAAGTATAGTGGCTCCATAGGGGACAGGTCTATTTTAAGTTTCTGAAAGATGTAAACTGTTTGGGATTAAAGGGAGGGAGAAAGGATATAGAATACTTGAGTTTCCATTTTTCTGGAAGCTTATGTATTTATAAAAAGGTTCTTGAGGAAAATTTAGCTGTAGAAAGTTACAAAGATGGTCCTAGTGAGAATAAAGAATTCCCATGTATCTTTTTTCTCTACTTAATAAATCTTCATAGAAATTTTTATTGTGTTGAATATATAAATTTCATATAAATCTTTTGAAAAATTAGAATATGTATTTAGAATTTTTTAACTTAAAAAACCCAAAAAAACTAGAGTTATAACTTAAATGTTCTGAATAAAATGGGTAAATGAAAAAATATCCTGCCTGTGTGTGTCCATGTAGGCTTGTATACTCATTTGCACTTATGTACACAATCTTTATAGGTGTCAAATTAGCTTTATTTTTCACTGCACATAACTTACATGAAAGATTGTGCTCGTATTTTTTGTGAACAAATGGAGAATGTAATAAACACATAATTTTGTTTTGACATTAAAATAATAATGTGTAATTGTAATTTATTTGTTAATAATTCATAACTATTAATTCTTCAATATCATTTTATGGTATATGAAAACAAATAGATTTTATGAAAGCACATAACTCACAGATTGAAATACAAGAGTATGTAAATTATCTTAAACTCAGAAATAGATACTTGTGGGAAATAAATACATTGATAGCTTTTGAAGAACATCTACCAGAATTTGTTCAATTATCATATATCATCAGCTGAAACAAACCTGAAGATCATAAAAACAAATTCACTCATATTTCACATGAGGGAAGACAAATCCAGTGAGTTAAATGACTCATTCCTTGAATCACCGTTCTTCAGAGACAAAGCAACACCTGGTTTTCTAAATTCCACCCCAGGAAGTTTCTCAAACATAATGTTTTTCCAAATAATAGTATCCACAATTTTATCCATTACTGTAAATGGAAACATCCCATTTTTCCATCAAAAGTTTCTTTTAGAAGAAAGGAAACTGAGCTTTACCAGGTATGTATGAAATATTGTTTTTGTTAAATTAAGCCTTTTGAAATAATTATAAGTTCACATACAGTTATAAATATAATACAGAGGAATCTCATGTACTATTAAATGCAATGGTAACATATTTCAGGACCACAGTGCAATATTATAGCCAGGATGTTAGCATTGACATCAGAAAAGACTGAGAATCTTTCCATTACCCCATGATCCTTATATTGTTTTTGTAGAGCTACATCCACTGCTCTCCCCTACACCATTTCTGAACACTGGAAATCAATGAGATGCTCTCAATTTTTATAAATTTGTCATTTCAAAATATTATATAAATAAGGGATTAAAGATGGCAGCGTGAGAGGTGAGGCACATGCTTCCTCCTAAAACTGCATATAAAATGAAAATATAATTAATACAACTAACCCTGAGAGAGCAACAGGAAAGAGGACTGTGCCAGACAGCATACACCTTGAAAAAAGAGCAGACCTCATGGAAGAGGGTAATGTATCAAAGCTGTGGCCCGGTGGTACCTAAGCCCTTCCCACACCACAGCTCACCAGTAAGAGGAAGAGAAATTGAGCAGGGAGGGAGTGGAACTTGGGACTGCTGAATAACAAGCTCTGGAGATCTGCTTTGGGAACACAAACCTACATTTCATGGTGCTTTCATGATACATGATTACGGGGTTGGAAAGCTAATACAGGCAGAATTCCTGGAGAGACTGAGACTCTAGCTGCAGGTGGAAGGAATAGATCTCCATCCAGCTTCTCTGGGAAAAAATTTTATACCTCTGTGCTCAGCCCATTGGTTCAGGCAGTGGAGACAGGCATAGCAGCTGGGAAACAGGAAACAGCTCTTTCCTCACCCTAGGCACAAATACCACTCCCCTGTGACCCCAGACATTGCTTCAGGGGCTGAGAAGCTCCAGAGAGTAGAGCCTCTGGACACTAGAGAGTGCCATATACAAATATGAAATGCCAAAGGAACCTGGTACAGAGTAAAATTATTAATACAAATCCAAAGAAAGATTTAAATGACATGGACTTCATGACTCTTCCTGAAAGGGAGTTCAAAAAAAATCATTAACATGCTAATAGAGGTATGGAAAAATATTCAAGAACTCAGGAATGAATTCTGGTTGGAGATTCAATTGTTGAAAAGCACAATAGAGGGTATTACAAGCAGATTGTATATGGTGGAGAAGACAGTAAATGAAATAGAAACCAGAGAAGAGGAATACAAAGAAGCTGAGGCAAAGAGAGAAAAAAGAATCTCTAAGAATGAAAGAAGATTGAGAGAACTGTGTGACCAATCCAAATGGAACAACATTCACATTATAGGTATTCCAGAAGAAGAAGAGAGAGAGAAAGGGATAGAAAGTGTCCTTGAAGAGGTAATTGCTGAAAACTTCCCCAATCTGGGGAAGGAGATAATCTCTCAGACAATGGAGATTCACAGATCTCCCAACACAAGGGACCCAAGGAGGACAACACCAAGACATATAGTAATTAAAATGGCAAAGATCAAGGATAAGGACAGACTACTAAAAGCAGCCAGAAAGAGAAATAAGATCATATACAAAGGAAACCCCATCAGGCTAACATCAGACTTCTCAGCAGAAACCTTACAGGCCAGAAGGGAGTGGCATGATATATTTAATGCTATGAAGCAGAAGGGCCTGGAACCAAGATTACTTAATTTGGCAAAATTACCATTTAATTTTGAATGAGGGATTAAACAATTTCCAGATAAGCAAAAAATGAGAGAATTTACCTCCCACAAACCATCTATACAGTCTATTTTGGAGGCACTGCTATAGATGGAAGTGTTCCTAAGGTTTAATAGCTGTCACCAGAGGAAATAAAACCACAGTAAAGAAAGTAGAACAGCTAATTACTAAGCAAATGCAAAATTAACTTAACTATTCCCAAAGTGAATCAAGGGATAGGCAAACAGTACAGAATATGATACCTAATATATAAAGAATGGAGGAGGAATAAAAAGCAGGAGAAAAAAAAGAACCTTTAGATTGTGTTTATAATAGCATATTAAGAGAGTTAAGTTAGACTCTTAGATAGTAAGGAAGTTAACCTTGAACCTTTGGTAACCATGAACCTAAAGTCTGAAATGGGAATAAGTACATACCTATCGATAATCACCCTAAATGTAAATGGACTGAATGCACCAATCAAAAGACATAGAGTCACTGAATGGATTAAAAACAAGACCCATCCATAGGCTGCCTACAAGAGATTCACTTTAAACCCAAAGACATACACAGACTAAAAGTGAAGGGATGGAAAAGATATTTCATGCAACTAACAGAGATAAAGAAGCAGGAGTTGCAGTACTTGTACCAGACAAAATAGGCTTCAAAACACAGAAAGTAACATGAGACAAAGAAGGACATTACATAATGATAAAGGGGTCAATCCAACAAAAAGATATAACCATTATAAATATCTATGCTTCCAACACAGGAGCACCTAAGTATGTGAAACAAATAGTAACTGAATTAAAAGGGGAAATAAAATGCAATACATTCATTCTAGGGGACTTCAACACTCCACTCAATTGGAAGGACAGATCAACAAGACAGAAAATAAGTAAGGACACAGAGTCACTGAACAACACATTAGAAACAGATGAACCTAACAGACATCTACAGAACTCTACACCTGAATGTAGCAGAATGCACATTCTTCTCAAGTGTACATGGAACATTTTCAAGAATAGATCATATATTAGGCCACAAAAAGAGCCTCAGGAAATTCAAAAAGATTTAAATTGTACCAACGAATTTCTCAGACCACAAAGGTATAAAACTAGAAATAAATTACACAAAGAAAATGAAAAATCCCACAAACACATGGAGGCTTCACAACATGCTCCTAAATAACCAATGGATCAATGACCAAATAAAAACAGAGATCAAGCAATATATGGAGACAAATGACAACAATAATTCAACACCACAAAATCTGTGGGACACAGCCAAGGTCGAGCTAAGAGGGAAGTATATTGCAATACAGGCATACCTCAGGAAAGAAGAACAATCCCATATAAGCAGTTTAAACTCACAACTAATGAAACCAGAAGAAGAAGAACAAATGAGGCCCAAAGTCAGTAGAAGGAGGGACATAAAAGATTAGAGCATAAATAAATAAAATCGAGAAGAATAAAACAATAGAAAGAATCAATGAAAGCAAGAGCTAGTTCTTTGAGAAAATAAACAAAATAGATAAAGCCCTAGCCAGACTTATCAAGAAAAAAAGAGAGTCTACACACATAAACAGAATCAGAAATGAGAAAGGAAAAATCATTACAGACACCACAGAACTACAAAGAATTATTAGAGAATACTATGAAAAATTATATGTTAACAAACTGGATAACCTAGAAGAAATGGACAACTTTCTAGAAAAATACAACCTTCCAAGCCTGACCAAGGAAGAAACAGAAAATCTGAATAGACCAATTACCAGCAAAAAACTGAACTGGTAATCAAAAAACTACCTAAGAACAAAACCCCTTGACCAGATGGCTTCACCACTGAATTTTAACAAACATTTAGTGAAGACCTAATACCCATCCTCCTTAAAGTTTTCCAAAGAGTAGAAGAAGAGGGAATACTTCCAAACTCATTCTATGAGGCGAACAAAACTCTAATACCAAAACAGGCATAGATACGACAAAAAAAGAAAATTACAGACCAATATCCATGAGGGACATAGATGCAAAAATACTGAACAAAATATTAGCAAACTGAATTCAAAAATACACCAAAAAGATCATCCATCATGATCAAGTGGGATTTATCCCAGGGATGTAAGGATGGTACAACATTCGAAAATCCATCAATATTATGCACCACATCAACAAGAAGGAGGACAGAAACTACATCATCATCCCCATAGTTGCTGAAAAAGCATTTGACAAAATTCAACATCCATTCATGATAAAAACTGTCAACAAAATGGGTATAGGGGGCAAGAACTCAACATAATAAAGGCCATATATGACACACCCACAGTTAACATCACACTGAACAGCAAGAAGCTGAAAGCTTTTCCTTTAAGATCTGGAAAAAGACAAGGATGCCACTTTCCCCACTTCTTTTCAACATAATACTGGAGGTCCTAGCCACGGCAATTAGACAACACAAAGAAATAAAAGCCATTCAGATTGGTAAGGAAGAAGTTAAACTGTCCCTGTTTGCAGATGACACGATATTTTACATAAAAGACCCTAAAGAATCCACTCCAAAACTAGTAGATCTAATACCTGAAGAATTCAGCAATGTTGCAGGATACAAAATTAATACACAGAAATCTGTGACATTCCTATACACTAACGATGAACTAACAGAGAGAGAAATCAGGAAAACAATTCCATTCAAAATTGCATCAAAAAGAAAAAAATACCTAGGAAGAAACCTAACCAAGGAAGTGAAAGACCTATACCCTGAAAACTACAAGATACTCTTAAGAGAAATTAAAGAAGGTACTAATAAATAGAAACACATCTGTGCTCATGGATAGGAAGAATTAATATTGTCAAAATGGCCATTCTGCCTAAAGCAATCTATAGATTCAATGAAATTCCTATCAAAATACCAACATCATTCTTCGATGAACTAGAGGAAAACATTCTAAAATTCACATGCAATGACAAAAGACCCCGAATAGCCAAAGCAATCCTGAGAAAGAAGAATAAAACTGGTTGGATTATGTTCCCCAACTTCAAGTTCTACTATAAAGCCACAGTAATCAAGACAATTTGGTACTGGCACAAGAACAGACCCATATACCAGTGGAATAGACTAGAGAGCCTTGATATAAACCTAACCATATATGGTCAATTAATATATGATGAAGGAGCCATGGACATACAATGGGGAAATGACAGCCTCTTCAACACCTTGTGTTGGTAAAACTGGACAGCTACATGCAGGAGAATGAAACTGGATCATTGTTTGACCCCATACACAAAAGTAAACTCAAAATGGATGAAAGACTTGAATGTAAGTCATGAAACCATAAAACTCTTAAAAGACAACATAGACAAACATCTCCTGAATATAAGCATGAGCAACTTCTTGAACACATGTCCTTGAGCAAGGGAAATAAAAGCAAAAATGAACTCATGGGACTACATCAAACTAAAAAGTCTGTACAGCAAAGGACACCATCAACAGAACAAGAAGGCATCCTACAGTATGGGAGAATATATTTGTAAATGACATATCCAACAAGTGATTAACATCCAAAATATATAAAGAATTTATATGCCTCAACACCCAAAAAGCAAATAACCTGATTAAAAAATGGGCAGAGGATATGAAGAGACAGTTCTCCAAAGAAGAAACCCAGATGGCCAAGAGACACATGAAAAGATGGTCCACACCACTAATCATCAGGGAAATGCAAATTAAAACCACAATGAGATATCACCTCACACTAGTAAGGATGGCCAGCATCAAAAAGACTAAGAACAACAAATGTTGGCAAGGATGAGGAGAAAGGGGAACCTCCTACACTGCTGGTAGGAATGTAAGCTAGTTCAACTATGGTGGCAAGCAATATGGAGGTTCCTCAAAAAACTAAAAATAGAAATACCATTTGACCCGGGAATCCCACTCCTTGGAATTTACCCAAAGAAAAGAACTTCTCAGATTCAAAAAGACATATGCACCCCTATGTTTATTGCAGCACTTTTTACAATAGCCAAGATATGGAAGCAACCTAAGTGCCCATCAGTAGATGAATGGATAAAGAAGATGTGGTACATATACACAATGGAATACTATTCAGCCATAAGAAAGAAACAAATTCTACCATTTGCAACAACATGGATGGATCTGGAGGACATTATGCTCAGTGAAATAAGCCAGGCAGATAAAGACAAATGCCAAATGCCAAATGATTTCCTTCATTTGTGGAGTATAACAATGAAGAAAAACTGAAGGAACAAAATAGCAGCAGACTCAGAGACTCCAATAAGTAACTAGTGGTTACCACAGGGGAGGGGTGTGGGAGGGCAGGTAGGGAGGGAGGGAGAAGGGGATTGAGGGGTACTATGTTTAGTATACATGGTGTCAGGTATCACAGGGAGAACAGTGTAGCACAGAGAAGGCACATAGTGGATCTGTGGCATCTTGCTGCTCTGATGGACAATGACTGTATTGGGGTATGGGTGGGGACTTGATAGTATGGGTAAATGTAGTAACCACATTGTTTTTTCATGTGAAACCTTTATAAGAGTGTATAGCAATCATACCTTAATAAAAAGAAAGGGGACTGACAATATTCTTTCTAGAGAACTGAGAACAGAATTACCTAATGTACATAGGAAGGCTTTCATGGCTTTTAATGTTTTCCAATTTTTTGATTCTATATTTGACCCTTGAGCAATATGGATTGGAACTGTGTGGGTCCATTTATATGTGGATTTTTTCCAATAAATATTGGAAGTTTAAAAAAAATGTTATATTTATCATGAACATTTGTGCATATGTTTTGTGTAAACAGACATTTTAATTGTTCATGTGTATTATATAAAGTATATAGTGTAGATAACAGTATATAGTATGTATGTGAATATTGCTGTGCATATACTAATATACATATGTATAATACATATTGTAGAACATGGTACATACATGTAATGCATATTTTATACTACATTAGTTTTTTATTGCTGCTATAAAAAGTTACCATAATCTTAGTGACTTAAAATAACACAAATTTACTATCTCATACTTCTAGAGATCAGAAGTCCTAAAATCAAGGTGTCAGCAGGACTGGTTCCTTCTGGAAGCCTTAGGGAGAATCTGTGTCCTTCCCTATCCATTTCTAAAGTTGCCCTCACTTTTCACCATTCCCCTTTCTCCCATCATCACTTCACTTTCTCTTCTACATTGACTATTTTGCTTCCCTTTTATAAGGATACCTGGGATTACACTGGGTCCATCTATATAACCCAGGACAATTCTGCCACCTCAATATCCTTTACTAAATCACATCTGCAAAGTTCTTTTGCCATGGAAGGTAACATATACATAGACTTTGGGGATTAGGGTATGTCTATCTTTGTGGAGACATTATTCTATATACCATATGTAACATAATATGACATATTTTACATGAAATATATTTATATCAATCGATGATACATTATAAATATATGTTACATACATATTCATGCACATACTTACAGGAATTTGCCTGTGTTTGTCACTGTTGTACTGCCAGCTCCAAAATAGTCCCTCACTTAGAGTGAGCCTAGCTCAATAAAATACTTGATGGCTAAATAAAGAAGTTCCTGTCTCTTCTGCAACTAATAGGTAATGTTTACTAACATGCTTCCTCAACTTAAGGAAAAAGAGAACAAGGATAAAAGAGAACAAGGATTTTGTAGTATTCACATTAAAGCTTGTTTATAGGCAAACAATAATTATGATTACTGGAACATTGAACACTGAATCTACTGCGGACATCTATCAGTTAAATGCAGTTCTTGATTGTGCTTAAAGCTTTGTTTTTCTAAAAGAAAAGGAAGTAACGGAGAGTAATACTGCACACATAGATTTAATTGCAATCATCAAGAAATATGGTTGAGAAGGTAGAAAGACTGAGACCCCTGAGAGTTGTCTTTGATACACTGAGTGAAGGTCATTTGAAGACAAGACAGCATAGCTGGATCAGACATATCTCTTTGGTCCTCAGTTCCTAAAAGATAATATAAATAACCAAGAATGGGAAAGGATGAAAGGGATGTCCTGATATTACTATTAAGAAATAACACTCTTGTGAAAGGATGGATGTGTTTAAGTCAATGGTGGAAAAGTTTTCACAATGTACATGCATATCAAATCACTACATCATACATTATAAATATGTTAAATTTTATTTGTGTATTATAATTCGAAGAAGCTAAAAAATAGATAACTACTGAGTCAACTGTAGATTTCATTTTCCAAACTTAATGTTTGATATGAACAATAAAGGGGAGAAAGTTTAGGTAAATTAGATTTTTTTTTTATTTTTAAGAAAGCAGTTACCTGTGAATGGGAACAAATAGCGAGAGTGCAACTAAATAAGGGTAATTCTACAACACAAATCCTGTTTAATAGAACTAGCAAGATCTAGTGTCATGCCAGGTATGAGAACAGCTTCACTGTGAAACTAATGATTGTTTATATTTACAGAGTAGCAGAGTGATCTCAAGAAAATAGGGTCACAATTCCCAATAAGCTACTGTTCTTTGTTTGCTTGCTTACAAATACATTATTATTCACTTCACCTATGCAAGCTTTAAAAAATTTTTTGGAAAAATTTTATGAAGTAGATAAAGTAGATATCATAGTTCCAACTTTCCAAAGGGAGAAACAGAAACTGAGAGTTTGACTGGATTCTCATGTGGGTTTTTAGCTCAGAAAGCATCTGCCTAAAAATGTCTTTTCCCTCATTGCCTTATCCATCACTGTCAACACTTGCTTTAATCACCATCACATAATCCTGTTTTATTTTTCTTGGTTACAATTTCTATTTTATATTTAATTTGAATTTTTAATTTACCTTTTTGGTCTGTCTCTACCATAAGAATGTCAATTCTTTGAGGGTACAGAATGTTTTTCTTATTTCCTTCTGTACTCTCAGAGCAAGCAGTGATAATTGGCACTTACTTAGCCCTCAGTATTTATTTTGGGAGGATCAAAGAAACACAGGCCCTTTGGACTGATGAGGTGTGATATATACATAGTAGAAAAATTCAGAAACACAGAAATTTAATATCAGGCATTTATTTTTTGCCTGATATTTTTTTTAGGGAAAATATGTTTCATTTGGGGACATAATATGTAAAAAACTTTTTAAAAAATTGACTGAACTTAAGGAATGAGAAGTTCAGTAATTATAATTCATTCTGTGCTTATATTCACCTTAGTCTGAATGAATTAGACCTAACTGAAGAAAACTGGGATGTGAGAGATTGGTAATTTTTCAAGTCTATGGCACATGAAAAGTCTTTGTCACAAAGATTAGATGTGGCCATTTTGTCTAAAAATTGCAGAGTGAAATGCAGCAAAAATCATTCTTTGGGAAATGAAATTAGCAAGCACATAACAGTTCCTTGATCTGGTTATTTATTACATTCTAAAACTACCACTCAATACACACTGCAAAATATCTTAATGCAACATGAACATATTTTCCAGGTCGTTTTGCAAATGTGGATAATAAAATTCATTATTTTCCTTTTCTCCTAGTATATTATATACTCTCATGGAGTTGGTTCTTTAAAAAAAGGCAGGCATGGGCAATCACTGGTGCAATCAAATAAAAATATTTAGACACGAGGCAAGATAACTCCCCAAGCACTTTTAGTGGCTATGACTTTGTTCTCTTAAACAGCATTGGCTCAATTTGCCTCAACAGGTAATCATAATAGAGATATCTGTCAGTGGGAAAATTCTCAAAAAATCCTTCCAGATGATGATCTGCCTTACAGGTGGGTAATATTTAGGGTCTTTGTGTCTAGTAAGCAGACACTGTTCCTGTCAGGCCAATGGAAGAATTTCTTTTGTCTTTATGAGAATAGGTAATTCAAGTTATTTGCTAAGGAGGAATATATCAAGCCCATTTTGTTTCTACACCATTGCTAATAAGTGGGTTTTTAGTAATGGGCATAGTCCTAGGGTTCTGGCATATCATATATACCTGTAGGTTTAATAATCAGTGTCCTACGGGCAAGAAAGTTGCACACAACATCTGTCACAGGACTTGAAAATATTTGTTTTAGAGAGAAATTTTGAACACTTTTAGGAGGTAACACACAAGCCTTAAAAAATAAATTTCTTCCAAAAAATGTCAAGAATTAGAAGTGAGTATATTAAAATTTGTGAGAAAATGAATTTTTATTCACTTGCTTAATTCTTCAGATACTTAGTAAGTGCTGACAAGATGCCATGCTCAGTGTTAGACAATGTCTATCAAATCTTTCTGTGGGTTACTTCTACTTTCCCTTCAGGCCTCAACTGAAGCATGTTTTCCATAGAGAAGCCTTCCAATGATAGACCTTGGATTGTTTGATCCCCTTGTTGTATACTTCCATATGGGCCTTTATGAATCAATCATATATTATCATTGTTTATTTATGACATTTGTCTTTTCCAATCCTCTGTTAATTTCCAGAGATCTGGAACTGTGTCTTTACTGATTATCAACCCATCTCCAATATCTGTTACTGATAGGCATATGACAGTTGCTCAATAGTTGGAAATATTCACCTTGCACAAATGCAAATAGTGAAAAATAAAATAACACGTAAGAAGGAAACTTGTTAAAAGATACAATAGGAACCCATGACTTGGGTAAGCCCTATACAAGTCAGGAATATTTTCACAGGGAAGAGACAATAAAATACAACTTATTCTGCAAAGAAGAAAACCAGGACCAAGTAGGTATAAGATATTCACTATGCAGCAGGCAGTGCAAGCTTCACAACCTTTGAACCCAGGTTCCATAGAGAAGATATGTGACCCAAGTGAATAACGCACACACACTGGATCTATGATACAGCGAAGGAACTAAACTTTACAAAGAGAAACCTTTATAAAAGCTTCATAGAATTTTACAAAGATCAACATTTGCTGGGCAGGGACATTATCTTTATTATCCTTGTAAAGAAACATGTCTGCCTTCTGACTGAGTAGGAGAAACTATCTCTGTAGTTTCCAAGGCTGTTTGCTATGCAAACCTTGTGAACAAACCCTGTCACAAGCATGTAGAAATATCTTGGAGAATTGCCTCCCAACAGTGGTGGAAATTCATTCTAGGAAAGGCTTCTTTAATAATGAAGGTACTTCTATTGGGATTTTTCTGATGATGGGGAGATAATGAGGAATGTATGCAAATATAATAGGATCATGTTTCTACATGAGAAAGTAAAAAAAAGAAAAAAGGTCCTGGCTAGGATGGTGGGTAGGCAGTTGTTTCATGTCTCAAATATCCAAACACTATGTGCTTGGATATCCAAGCAACTTAGTCACTATCCGTATCTTTTGAGATACATGCACAGAAACTCTCAGTGGATGTAATATTATAGCTATGAATAGAGTTCAAAAATGTCTCTGGGCTTCTTTAGGATTTTGTCTGTGTCAGTTCACAACTTTGAATTACTCTTCACATCGTATAGCACATAAAACCTTTATAGCAGGCATATAAGGGATTCTTTTGTTAATCTGATTTGTATCACCTTCCCAAAATCTCCCTTTTTTCCCCTTTTCCAACCTTCAACACAAAGTTTTATTTTTTATTTTTTCTCATTTAGTGACTTATTTCAAAATGCTGTTTTTATGAAACAGCTAAGTCTATTACAAGGTTAACTTTAGAGCTGTTTTACACTTAAATCATTCTGTAGTGAAAATGCTCCCACAATGAAGATAATCCCTTTGAAACATTAATAAAGCTGAAGAGACAATATTAGGTGAAGATATTAAAAAATGAGAGCCATATTCTTTACTTTCTGGAAAGGTATTAAATTAATCATAAATTTAATTTACTAGAGATGGTGGATATATTTGAAGGGGAGAGAATGAGAAGGATCTAATTCACTCATTTGCCATTTATTGGGTATTTTATATAGACTAGGCCTTGTCTTGAGTTTTTGGGGAATCACAAAAAAAGAAAAGTTCTTAGTGTATACCCTCAAGGAACTTTTGGCCTAAGGAGAGAAACAAAGGGAAGAGAGCCTTACAATAAAGCACAAACACTGTTATAACAGGTTAATGGGTACAGGGACGTAAGAGGTCTCTCCCAGTGTTGTTTATAAAAAGTTATATGAGGGAAGCAGAATGATAATTTAATCCTGAGGCATTAGTAGAGATTAATAAAATAGAGTCTGAAAGGAATGACAGAAAGAATGGTTTGTTACATTAAAGGAAACACAAGAAAATATGTTAAGGAAAACCTAGAATGTGTGTAAGGGGCTGGGCTGAGATTACAAACTGAGGAAGGAATAGGAAAAGGACAGTATTTGAGACTACAAAGTTAGGTTGGAGCAGGTCACAAAGGACCTTGGCTGCCTTGCTGCAAAAAAACCTTAGATTTTATTTTTTATAGATGATATAAATCAGTAAGAAACTTTGAACCCCGTTCTAAAAAAGGGTAATTCAATCTTCATGTGAGAGTGTATTGGGAGGAGACAAAACTAGATGCAAAGTATGACTGTAGTTGAAACTAGGGCATTAGAAGTGAGAACAATGAAAAAAATAAGGGATTGAGATGTGTTTCCAAAACTGATATTTGACTACTGGTTGGGCAGGATATGGGTTGGAAAAATGGAAGTAAAAGATTTGGAGCTCAAACTAGAAATATATTAGTCTTTTTAGAACATGAATTCTCAAGATAAGAAAGCATTTCTAATAGCATCGTGAGGCTAATTATCAGGAAGATCAGTGTATCATATACCAGAGATATCCTATCTTAAAACTGCAAAATCAAAACAACAAATAAACCACGTGTTGTCTTCTTCTATGTGGAGCAGGGAATGATTGTTTGGTCAATGTAGCTGATATACCGAATTAACAATTAACATTCTTTTTGAAATATAGTACTAACACCTTTTTATTTTTTCCAGTGCTAAAGAACTGCCTAGAAAATAGTGTGGCCTTAATAAAAATTTGCATGCCTGCGTGTATGTAAAACAGCTCAGTTCTCCAGATGTTATCTGCAGACTACAGTACGTCAATAGAATTTTAAATTCTACACATTAGTTTTTCACAATTGAAGCTATCTTTGTCTTAACTATTTTAAGATCATCATGAACTTTAAGCTGATATTAAATTCATTATCAAAGTACTCAAAAGTGCTTAATTACTTTCTGTTTGAGGTTTCCCAATAGCTGAACTCAGTCCCAACCCAGGAGAATTCAAGGATCCCAGCAGTTTAGTGTTGCCGGTGGAGATGGGTGCCATCTCTGAGTCTGTACTGTCTGATCTGGGTTATAAACTGGTAACATTCAAAGAGACCATGCCTTTCCTGTTGCGACTCAAATCTATGCAGTGGTTGTGACTCTACCTTAAACCTGAAAACTGGTAGTTCCTCACTGCTAGAGGGCTGGCTGTGTTTTAAACTGACAATTTAGTATGTGGAGAATGTAAATTAGGATGAAGGGAAATCAATAACCTTGAGTTAAGAGGTCATAATATATAGAATATTGATAATGGGCCTTGGTTTCAGAAGAACTGGATCTATTTGAACCTCTGTTCTGCCATTTGCTTATGGTGAAACATTCAGCAATTGATTATTCAAGATACTTGTTTTATCATCTGCAAATCAATACTTTGTGCTAATTACTTGTCAGTTATCATCCTTGGTTCCAGGAATACAGGGGAAAATAAGACAAATTTATTCTGTACTCTCAGTTTACACTGTTATAGTAGAAACAGACCAAACAAAAAAAAAATTAAAGTCAAGGGAAATGTAAAATGAGAACTGTGACAAAGAAAGTAAAACAGGATTAATGATGTGGCAATACAGAAAAGGGCATATATTGCAAGAAAGGCCCATTCAAGTTTCTATAGCAAACATCTGTTGGGTGTACTAGGAGCAGACCATTCAGGGGATATACCAGGTATTGTACATCATAGGTAATCAGAGTGGGAAGGCATCTGCTATTCCAGGGTTGCTCCAATAATCCCTCAATGGAGACCAAAGGTAAAATAATATGAATGGAATAAAAATTGATGAGAGTACAAGCTCAATTTTGCATGCCTTTTTCTTCAGTTGTACACACATTTGTATGACATTCCTGCCTTGCTCAGAGAACACAACCCTGGTTTTGAACAGGACCTGATGTTTTATACTAAAAAGATATGTATTTTTTCATCCAACAAGATAAAGCAGATATACCAGTACAAATTCAACAACATTCAGGATTACAGAACTCAACATGCCGACCATCTTGTTTGTAGGAAGCAAATATCCTTTCCTAAGTAGCATGTATTTACTACATTTGGCAATTAAACATTTACATTCAACTGGTCTATTTCCTGTGGTTCTGTTTGATACTCTATCTGGGACAGAAACTAAAGTATTACTTAACCCTCTTTATAGTTGCCCAATAAATTTAGGGTTGTGGAGGATAACTTACTAAGCTGGGTAGAGGTTAAACTTCCTGGAGACAGAAAAAAAGCTGTATGTAAGTTTTGTTTTAAGAGAGCTTTTGAAAGCTTCTCAAAGTTGATGAGAAAAAAGCAAATATCTTAAAGCCATCAGAGAAAGAGTTTCTTTATCCACATCACTTGGGCATGGGGTACCTTTGTACTAGGTGGTGTACAATGTTGAAGCAAAGAATAATAAAATGATTTGTTAAACTTGTGCACTAGGGATAAATATCAAAATACTAGCAAATTCAATTCAATTGTCTCACAAATGCCTAAAGCTAAAGTCCTGATTAAACTGTTTGCATCTGTGATGATTGTTTTAAATTTCTTTCAACATGCACAAAAGACAGTAGAGAAGATGCTTTCAGAAAATAAAGAGCAACACAGACTATGAGAACTAACATTTGATGTCATTACACAATTTATTTACCTAAAATCATGGAATCTATTTATTGATAAAATTCTAAAAATAATAACAGAGATCCACTGATGCTATTATTTTAATAAGGACATTTATGTACTGTGACCCAATTATGGATATTTGAACACACTTCCCACATAAATTAAGCAAGTAGTTTTTAAAAAAAATGAAAGCCAAACTTTACTCTCCCAGTCTCAACTCATAAAATTAATATGGCAGAAAATATTGCTGAATAGTAATTGTCACTTCTAAAATTGTAGCTGTAAGAACAGTGCAAAAAATATTAAATATTTCAATATAAATCTCTCCCATCATGCCCTCTTAGTATGCTGAGCTGTAACTTGCCAAAAGCCAACTGGGACTTTTTGCTGAACAAAATCATTTTGGTTTTCTGAGTCAATGAAAAAGTCATTTAGAAGCATGAGAAAAATTTCTCCAAAGGTAAAATTAAAAGGAAATTGCTCTTTTTAGTAAGTATTCATTTCATAACAGTAGGAAAGAAAGCACTCATGTGTTTGAGGAAAATGATTCTTCTATTATAAGCCCTATGAGTTACACATTCCCTAGATTTAGAGAGCAGTTAACTCCTACTGGAACTCCCAGAATATTTTCTAACAAATCCCTCTTGCTTCTACTTTTCATTCATATATTTAATATATTTTTAAACACCTAGGTTATGGGAGGTTCTGTAACAGAAAGTGGGAATAGAAATATAACCTAGGCCCTAACTTCAAGAAAGACTCATAGTCCAATGGACAAGATAGATAAAATACCAGTCACCTGTGTGATAAGAAAGAAGCAAATTGGAACTTAAACAGGGAATAAGTTTTGGAAGTGGTCAAAATAATAATAGGTAACAGTATTAGTCTTTGGCTATATTTGTGGCAGGGTAAGTACTAGGTGCTTTCCATTCATTAATTACTTCATTTGCACCTCACAGAGACCCTTAAGGTAAATGATATGATGATATCAATGTCTCCATTTTCAAGGGGTTAAACTGAGGACAAATAGCTTAAAAACATTGCCCAACATCACATAGGTAGGAAAGGAGGACTTGAACACAAGTATCCAATTTCCAAAATCCTTAAAGCCAACTACATTATACCGGGGCTCCCATAAAAAGGGCATTTTAGACAAAAGTCACATATGCAAAGGCTAGAGTGTGAAACATCATATGTTTGGAAAGCTGTATGTTTTTCAGCATGACTAGAGAAAAAACTCTATTTGAGGAAGTGTCAGAGTATAGGTTCGATAGGATGAATAGAGACAGATCAGATCAAAGATGATCATATAAGCCATGAATATGGAGAATGCAAGGGGAAATACAGTAATGAAAGCAAGAAGAGCAGAAAGTAGATCATCACAATATTCAAGGTGAGAGGATAATGGCTGTTTGAAATAAAGCAGATTAATGATGAGAAAGCAACAAGATGTGATTAGTAAAATGTGGAGGAAAACTGGGCAGGATTATTGAGATTTGGGTTTTACGTGGTAAATAAAGTAGAATGAACTGCCTCCCATTTTATACTCTGAGTTTATAATCTGAGAAAGTTGGTAAATAGTAACACCACAAAACATTTCACAAGGAAGAGAACTTCTTTTCCAGGAATTAGAATCCTCAGGCTTCTGTCTTTGAGGGCTACATTTACATCTTTCAGAGACGCATATGCCTAGTGTACATACTGTGGCCATCAAAGGTTTCTCTGAGACAACCATACATCATTTGGTCCCCTTTTGTAGGAAATAATCTTCCTTCATTCTGAATCCATGTAAAGCTGCAAGAGTAACTAATCTTACAGGTTTGTTCTTCAGACAGGACAAATCCAGTATGTGGTTTTGAAATCATATTCAAATTGTTTCACAAACACTATCTCATCAATAGTCACAGAACGTCACTGAAGTAAATCAAAAACAATTTATCCCTATTTTTAAAGGTAAAGAGAGGCTAAATGACTCAACTGGAGAGCTGGAAATAGACACTCAGTTTGTACATTGGTCAGTTTAAGAGCAACTGCCAAATGATTACCTGACAGGGTATAGGTTGAAGATTCTTTTTTGTTTATATATTTACATAACATATTGGAACCTTCATTTACTAGTATAAAATGGGCTCAAAATGATATCAGAATTAAAGTTTTATTTTCAAGATAAGTATTTTATTCTTACTTCTGTGTAATCTTTCTCTCTCATCTGGAGTTCAGTAAACAAGAATATCAAAGTAATATTCAGTATCTGTGAAATAAACACAACATACAGAGTGAAGTGTTCACAGTGTATTTTTATTTTAAACTTTATCTTGCAGTACACTAAAACATATTAAAATGTATCTCAGTGAATAAAGTCAACATGTTGTACACTATAATTTACACAATGTTATATGTTAATTATGTCTCAATAAAGCTGGGAAAAAAGTGTTTCTCATTAAAGAAAGCATTTCAGAAGGCGATGGCAGCACTTTGCAAGGTCTTGGCTGCTCTTTGGGGGACTGAGTAGTTGAGGTTGTAGAGTCATCATGGACAAGAGGCTTCAGAGTCTGTTCATGTTTGCTTATTAATAAATGTGACAATCACAAGAACTGAAATTCATAAAACCTTGGTACTACTATGTATTAACACATTTACAATTATTGATGGAAATCAGATAAGCAGAAAAGATATTGAAAAAAATTTTTTTCTTACACCGAAGCAGTATCAACAAGCACCAAGCTCTTGTTGTCATGGAATTTTTATAAGAATTAAATAACAATGTGTCTGGAAGTTTGTGGAAGAGAATTCAGAAAACCTTCTCAGCAAGGACCTCTCTTTTTCCTGCAGTTTTACCACTGTGGTTGTAACTAAGCTCCTGAAAGAACATCACTACATTTAGCTGATATTCCTCTGGAATCCCCAGATCTCTCTTCTGATCTGTAGGATATTTATGACTAATTGGATATAGGAGGATCATTATAAAAAATGCTCAGTAATAGAATTTTAGCCAGATAAAGTATTAGAGAAGTATTAGATCTAGAATTGGATCAACCATTTCCTGAGCTGAAAGAATTTGCAGTCTTATGATTTGGATCATATGGGGATAAAAAAGACCATAGCCATATTTCATAGATTGAGATCACAGCTAAGTATTTAGCACAGTGGATTACTGAAACAACTGAATGAATACCTAAAATACATAAAGAAAAGAGGACTTCCAGGATATGGTTAGACAAGGGATTCCAGAGAATGAAGTTGGGGCTCCAAAAGATGAAGAGAACTTTAAAGAGGCTACTGAAAACATAAACAGCAGTAAATATACTCATATCCAAACCAATACTGAAGATACATGTAGTGATGATATATTTACTGAAAAAATATCAGCAAATGGACTTCATCCTTTGGGTTTTAGTTTATACCTGAAGGGGCTCTGTGATCAGGAAGGGCCAGGGATATTTACCTGCTTGGCATAGTACAATTTCCTATATGATTGTGTATTTGGGTGCATATATAAAACTGCAAAATGTTTACCATGTTAAAGCAAAGAAAGATGTTTCAGCAGTGAATAATCCCATTGACAAAATCATGTAGTCCATAGGTCATTTCAGAGAAAGAATGAAAATTACTCTGCAGCAATTCTTCATTTCTTTAAGTTATAAGATATTAATTCTTAACTAATGAATATTGTTTGCACACAAAAATCAAAATTACTTTCTCTATGAACATTCCAGATTAATAGGATAGTATAGTATCTAATGTTATGGGTCACTGATAGATTTCATAAACAACATGGTAAGTAGACATCAAGGAGTATCCGAATATCAGGCTAAAGAAAATATTGTAATGTCTCGTTTCACTGGCTTCCTTTAGGACTAGAGGTTATCTGTATTGGTGAAAGATGATTATGCCCACAAATTTTGTATGGAGTGGTTGTGCCAAACACAATTGCTGCATTCTTTGGAGGAGCTTCTGCTGAAGAGGTCATCACAATGACCACCAATCACTGTCATTTCTAATAGTGCATTTATATCAGCATGTCACAAACTTCAACAACTTCCTGGTTACCAAATAAGCGCACTCTGTAGTGTTCAAATGATTGAAAATGTAATCATTTTCAGACTGTGCTCCAGTCCATAGAAATCTTCTAAGGGAGAGCTGTTAAATTGTTGTTTCTTAAATAAACATTGTTCTCATTTGTAAAAAGAAAAAAATGTATTTCAAATGATATTGTCATCTAATGACACAGAAACGACTGGGACTGTCCCATATTCTTTATTGCAAATGGGTAAGTAATGTGAATGAAAACCTTTCTCAAAAAAGTAATTCAATAATGGTGGGGGGTTGGGGAGGAAAAATAATCACTTTCCTTTCTTGACTCAGTCCGTCTTCACTTGACTCTTTGGATTCCATCACTAGATTTTCATCCTATACTCTGTTCCTTGTCTTGAATATAGTTTCAGTATTCCACTGTGTTAAATACTTACCTGTAATCTCAATCTATGAAATATGGCTATGGCCCTTTTTATCCCCACATGATCCAAATCATAAGACTGCAAATTCTTTCAGCTCAGGAAATGGCTGATCAGTTCTAGATCTAATACTTTTATCTGGGTAGAATTCCATTGCTGTTCTTTTATAATGACCCTTCTATATCCAACTAGTCATATATGTCGTACAGATCAGAAGAGAGATTTGGGGATTCCAGAAGAACATAAGCTAAATGTAGTGATGGTTTTTCAGGAGCTTAGATGCAACCACAGTGGTAGAACTACAGGAAAAAGAGAGGTCCTTGTTGAGAAGGTTTTCTGAATTCTCTTCCACAAACTTCCAGACACATTGTTATTTAATTCTTGTAAAAATTCCATGACAACTCGAGGTTGGTGCTTGTTGACACTGCCTCTTTGTAAGAAAAAATTTTTCAGTATCTTCTCTGCTTATCTGATTTCCATCAATAATTGTAAATGTGTCAATACCTTGTAGAACCAAGTTTTTTTTGATTTTCAGTTCTTGTTGCTGTTAATTTATTAAGCAAATGTGAACAGACTCTGAAGCCTCTTGCCCATGATTATTCCAACACCTTGGCAAGTATCTCCTCACATCCTTAACATCAAAACAATGGATTGTCCTAAGGCTTTGTGTTGGACAGTTCTCTCTCTTCCACCTACATGCATTCTTTAGGTGATGCAACCCAACTGCTTTGCTTTGAGTACTACTTCTGAAGGAATAAATCTAGCTGTATAGTTGAAGCCCAGTAACTCCTCTCTGCATTCTAGGCACATTATGCAACCAACTACATATGGTGGTTTTGTACTGTGTCAACCTGGATTATCTGGGATAGTATTTCCCACCATTTTCTCCCCTGCATAGGGCTGAGCACAGATAAAAAAGGAGATTTAGAAGCAAAGCCATCACCAATAAGAACTGAATGATGATGCAGACTGGCTGGTTTGGCTGCAGCTCACAGACATTTTCACCAATCTGGCTCACCTTGTTATTAGGTCATAACATCAAATCCTTTCTGGCTGCCATTGCATTTTTTTCTTTCAGCTTCTCTGGTAGCAAAGTGATCCAACTTCTTCTGTAAACCAATTCTCATCACTGAGGTTAGACGGAGTTAAGAGAAAGACACATGTTCCACTTTGTTCTCCAGGTTCCATTTTGTCATTGTAGGTGGTTCCATGTTGTTTTAGGGTGGGTTTTTGTATTGTTTCATTGTCTGTTTTCTCCCCAGGTGCCAACAGTGCTGCTGAATAGTGATTCCAGGATCACCACCAGGTGTAAAGAATACAGCTTTCCAAAAAATATTTGATCTGTTCCAACAATTTCTTAAGTCTACAATAAACCCTTTCTTCCATATCATTCTTACTGCTTACTGCTTCTGATTCCCTAATTAAATCCTAATTGATGTACTACCCAACACTCAATACCTACTTGGCCTCTCAAATTCAGTAAATCTACAACTGAAATCTGGATACTCCTTCTACCACATACTTGTTCTTCCCACAGTCTTCTCCAACATATTTATAGCAACTTTATCCTTCTTCCTATTAAAAACAAAAATCTTGGAGTCACTCCTGATACCTCTTTCACTCACACTCATAATCTGTATTTCAGGAAATACTCTCCATTTTGCCTTCAAAATATATCAAGAATCCAACCTCTTTATATCTCCTGTTGGTACCCTGTTCTATTCCAAATAAATCACGTGTCATTGGAACAAGTATATCAGCCTCCTAATTTGTCTTCCAGCATCTGTTCCTGCTCCTATTCCCAACCCACTATTCAGTGTGAGTTAGAAAATCAGTAAGATGATGTCACTTCTGTGTTTGGAACTTCCTAAGGCTTCCTATCTCTCTCAGAGTAAAAGCTAAAGTCCTTACTCTCATTCAAAAGGCTACACCACAGCTGGTGCCACCATTACTTGTCTGATCTTATTTTTCCCTCTGGAGCACTTCTTCTATCCATACTGACCTCCTCTTCATACCAGGCATTCCCCTGCTTCTGGATGTTCATACTTGCTTTTCCCTCTGCCAGAGATGACTTTTTAACATCACATGATTTATCCTTACCTTTCTTCTAAACTTTTTCTTGAAACTTTCCAGAAAAACTACTTTAAAATTCTAACCACTACTGCCTTACAAAATATTTTCCTTCCCTGCTATGTATTTTCATTCTTGGCACTTAATACTGATTATAATACTATACATATATTTGACTTGTTTTATTTAGATATTTTTTTCTGATTATCTTCTTTCATTGAAGTATATTAGCATACAATATTTTATTAGCTTAGGTGTACACCATAGTGATTTGACAATTGCCTATGCTGTGAAATGCTCACCACAGTAAGTGCTTCACCATACAAAGTTAATACAGTATTATGTGTTATCTACTACATTGTAAATTTGATGAGGATAAATATATTGGTTGTTCTGCCCAATCAGGTCACTTAAATTCACAGTAATGTCTGTGACAGTGGACCCTCAAAAAATATTGTTGGATGAATGAAGAATATTAATGTTAGCATTAATAAACTGGCCCAAGTCCATTTGGTCCTGAAAAAAATTAACTGATATCATGGCATACTTCATGAAAAAAAACAATGCCATTTGTCTGTCATATTGAACCATGTGAAATTTCTAAGATGTTACACTTTTTGATTAATGTAAATAGAATTTTATGTGGTTCACCCTACATGTAAAATGAAATCCTAAAAAATGCACAGCAATATGCGTAAATCTATGAATAATATTATTGGTCAGTTGTTTTGTTTTTCTCAAAGCTGATTTTCACTTTTGATGGTTTACAAATATAATTTACAAGTTCTAAAATTTACATACTGTAAGAATAGAAATAGGTTAGCATAAGCATAGCCATCTTAAAGGCCTAGAAGCCATTTTCTGAGTATGTGACTTAGAAAGAAAAACTGGAACTGGGTAAGGCCTTGAAAAACAAGCTAATCATGAACACCAGATGGTGGGCAGCTGTGGCCTTTAGTCAGCTAACCTTGGTCAGCTAATCCTACATACCAAGCTTATCGTGCAGAACCTCCCTGACAATTGAAGAGTGGTCTTATCTTGCTCCTGCCTAACCCCAAGATGTATGTCTTGCAAGAATAATGTGCAGCTGTGGAAAATTACTATGAGTTAAGTGTTTTGAAAATGCTATATAAACCCTTGGCTTTGAGTGCTCGGGGTCCTTGTTGAGACCCGCTGCGTCGGGCTGACATTGGACCCCAGCTAGCTGGCTGAATAAAGACTTTGCTTGAATTTACATCTCTATGCCTGTGTAGTTTGTTCTCTGGAGAAGCCTCGGAAGCCCGGACCCTAACATTTGGGGGCTCGTCCGGGATACGAGCGGCTTCCCTGAGAACAAAGGACAGCTGGAGGCAAAGTCTAATTGTCCGGATGGGGCAGTGTAATTCGAGGGTCGCCCCCTCATGTCTGCATAAATCCATTATAAAGCGGGAGTCGCCATCCTGTGTATGGTCTCGGGTTAGTGGTCCCGAGTGAAGAAGTCCGGGCTGGTAGTCCCGGCCCCCAGGTTAGCGACCCTGGGTAAAAGCCCAGGTAACCAATCCTGGCCCTAGGGTCCGAGTGACTCGGCCTTAGGAAGGCAAATCCGATCGGCAGAAAACTGGCGCCTGAGGAGGAAAAGATCGAGCTCGTCACCCTGCGGCAGTCCGAGTGGACGCCCTTCAGGAGAATTACAAGAGTTTTTGAGGACCCTGAAAGTGGTGAGTGTGGTGCGCACCAGAGTGAGAGAAGGACCGGTCCGAACGAGTGCGATCAGATGTGGTGTGTGTGCTTAGTGTTATCATTGACTGTTTTACTGTGTTTTGGTTTCGGTTTATATTTTTTTGCGCTTCTCATTTTAAGTTTCCTTGTTCTAAAGTTCTCCTGCTCTCTCCGTTCCTCCTTTCTGCCACTACATCATTCCCCGCAGGCACTGGTTGGGCAATTAAGAGCCATTAGGGCGCCCACCGCTAGAAGACTCCCGTGACAGGATAAGGGGGTCACAGCCGCGAATCCCAGATAAATTCGCGTCCCCCGTAGAAGGAAAACTGTGCAACGACAGGCACTCATTCACAAGCACATACAACAGTCATTTTGTTTGAAGTAGCATCTTCATCCTTCGCCTTTGTCTCCCTCATATTCTTTTTCCTTCTTCTTTCTCACCGTGGGACAGACTCAGACAACCCCCTAAGTGTGTAAATGAATATATCTTTCTACCTCCAGATGGTATTAATGAAATTGATTTAAACACAAGCGCTTGTGAAAATTGAGTATTCTAAAACTTCCAGAAAACCTGATAAGAAAGTGTTAAGCATTAATGCTAATTTGAGTTTGCCTAAGGCGGCTATGTCTTGGTAGTTGTCGGCTGCCTGAGTTTACCTCAAGTCATTTGAGTCATATTATCTGCTAAGTCTTTTAAGAATAGAATGCTTAGAAGCTTGGCTTTGTCTAGTGTTCAGTGAGGGTCTTGTGAGTAAGCTAGCGTAGTTATTGCAGGTAGGTGAGCTGGATAAGTGTGGCAAGTGAACACATTTTTAATTGTGTGTTGCAGTGTGTATGCCTACCTGCAGCCTGAGAATCTTTGTAGTAACTTAAAGCCTTAGAGTTTTGTTAAGTTGAGAAGATGTGCTCTGTCTTTGCTGGGAGATTGTACTGTGAAGCTCATGGTTGCAGAAATTGTAGAATGTGTTCATAAGTTTGTCGGTCTAGAGAATGTTAGTTTGACAGTTTGCAGTGTCCTGCTTCTCAGTGTTCACTAGAAATTAAAGTTTCTAATAGTTTTAAGTTTTAATTAAAACTACTTAAAGTAATAAAGAAAACATTTCTCTATACTAAAAGATGTATGTTTTAATAAGAAAAAGTATAAAGAATGAAAACTCTTCTGCATGCTAAAGAATGTGTTTTGTGATAAAAGAAAGTAACTTTGTTCTAAACTACAGCTATTTATTTAAAGAGAGAAAACAGCGTGGTGCCTTTTGTTGTGGAAGATCCGCTCAGCCTGTTGCTTTGGGGGGAGGGTCAAGATGTTTAGAGATAAGGTGAGATAAACCCAGTCAAGGCGCAGGCAAGCCCAGGCATAATTCTCACCGGGGTTTATGTGCTTGGGACCATGGGGCAAATGAAGAATAAATTACTATATTCTTACAGATATAGTCGTGCCTAGTGAAATTAAAGCAAGTGAGTCTTGATATCAAGTATACAGCAAAATTAGAATCTCGTTTTCAGTTAAACAGTTTTCTATAACTGTTAGTCTGCTCTTAATGTTGAAAGATCAAAGCAGTTTCTCATGCTTAAAGTCTCAGTGAGTTGCCATGAAATCGTAATATTAAAAAGACTAAAAGCTAAAGTTTGTTAACAACTGTATAACCTTTATTTGCCTTTGAAATATTTTGTTATTGAAAATGATTGCATGGCCTGAGAAATTGAATTATTTATTCCATATATTTTTATAAGTAGAAAAATCTCTAACCAACAAATGATTAAAGTTGTTACTTGAAGGGTCCCCACCAGTAAGATGGCAAACTTCCGGCTTCTCTTCGGGGTCCTCAGTTCCCGCCGGCGCCACCTGAAGCCCAATCACCTCTCGCCCCCCTCCCAATCCCAGCACCTAGCCAACAGCCACCAGCCCCGTAGAAGTGACACCTCAATCAATTCATGCCCCTTCCTATATAACCCAGCACCTTTCCCTAATAAAGCAGAACTCTCTGGTGAATTGCTGCTATGTGTCACTCCTTTCCTTTCATTGGTGCCGAAACCCGGGAGACGGGACACCCCAACTGGGCCCCGTCTTCCCCCCAACACCAGCAGCAGCTTGCCCTCGTCCTCTTTTTCTGGCGCTGGTTCATCACACTCACCACTCCTCTCTGGCCTTTAGGTAAGTTTTCCCCCGGAGTGGGCCACTCTTCCCCGAGCTATCGCAGTGCCATTGACTGTGATCGTCCGGCAAGGCCCTGACACTCGGGGATGAGGAGGGAACTCTCCCCGCCTCAGGCCTTCACAGCTGCGGCGGACGCTCAGGCCCCTCCTCCGACAGTCATAAATCCCCGCCTCAGGCCTTCACGGCTGCGGCCGACTCTCAGGCAACCCCCTCCAACAGCCATAAACGAGGTGACTCCTTTGTGGATGAGAACACTCCCTCTCCCTGCCCCCTCCTCCTTCTGTTCCATCCTCCGAAATCTGTTCTGTCTGCCAAAAACGCCTAGTGCTAGGTACCTCGTGACTCCGGCACTCTGCCTTCTTAGGGAAGTCTGGGTGACGACCCACACTTCCCAAGAAATTCCGACTCGTATACGAGTTTCCGCAGACCACCAAGGATCATCGGGGACGCCCTTTGTCTCCTTGCCGTCTGCCTCCGGTCCGAGGATCTCCGTTTGTCTTCCCCTGTTTGTCTCCTTCTCTGTCCTTTAGCCATGGGAGCCTCCTCATCCCTCCCTGAAAGTTCACCTCTTGAATGCCTGCTTAAGCATCTGGCTACCCCCTCCCTGACGCCTGATATAAAACCAAAACTTCTCCATAAATATTGCTCCCAAGATTGGCCGACATACTCCCTAGACAATAAGAACCAATGGCCCGCAGGGGGAACTCTTGATCCTAACATCACTCGCGATCTTTTTAATTACAGCCAGCGTCCGAAAAAATGGAAGGAGATTCCCTATATCAAAGCTTTCCGCCTCCTCCTCTCCCCGACCCCTCCCAAGTTCTCCTAGCCTGCAAGCCGCTGCCCCCGCAGAAGCCTCCTGTTCACTCCCTTCCCCTTCTTCTCCTACAACAGCCCTTCTCCTTTCCTCCCCAATCATCTCCTCCCCCATCTCACCTCCTCCACCTTCATTCCCTGCAGATTAAGCCTGAGTCTTTCAGCCCCCCTTTAACTAGGTCCCAGGGGCCTCCTCCGTCTTTGCCCTCATCACCTGTTTCTCCCCTGTTAGAGACTGCCTTTATCTTCTCACATGTTTGTAGGGAGAATGGGAAAGCACCTTCCCACATGTCTGAACGCAGCATGGGAAAGCACAAGCTAGAGAACAAACGGTGCAGTCCTTGGAAGTTATCTGTCCACAAAAACATATCTTGTCCTCGAAGATGAGCCAAGACTCTTCACTCTGAAAATAGAGAGACCTTGAAGATGTGTAGAAACACCGCCCCTGCTTCTAAATATGCCCTTCCCCCACTTGCGGATGTGGCAGGAATGGGAAACAAAAAACATTCTGTTTACGCATTTCATAAGCAATTAACTAGAGCCCTGCTGTAGCTCAGTTAGTAGAGCATGGGACTCTTAACCTCAGTCATGAGTTCAAGCCTAACTAAAGCAGCAGAGGCAAGCAGCTGGGCTGCAGGCTGGCAACACGTGGGTCTGATTCTATCTTTCTTTATTTTCTCTGCCCCCCTTCCGCACTTCAGGACCTGCTTGAATAAGCGCAGCTAGACCACGTCACTCCCCCACAGACTGAGCCAGAACCCTTCAGTCCCCCTCAGACTTGGTCCTGAGAGCCTGCCAAAATTATCACCCCCCTCCTGGAGGTAGCAAGATCCAAAGGCATTTAGGAGATTTAGCCCAACTAGAGAAATGCCTAAGTTCCTTTTCCACTGATCCCACGACATACATCAGGGAGTTTCAATGGACCCTCCAGTCTTACAGCCTCACGCATCATGACATTTTCATGCTCCTGGCCAATACTCTCCTCCCTGAAGAGCGTAGACGAGCTTGGGACTTCACCCAAACGCACGCTACCAAAACCCACAGGACTGACCCCACCTGTCCCCCTGTCCCCACCGCTGTCCCCGAACAAGACCCACAATGGGATTATAACACTGCCGTGGGTCTCCACTCTCGAGATATTTTTGCCTCCTGCTTAATAGCAGGTCTAAAAAAGGCAGCTCGTAAAGTAGTCAATTTTCAAAAACTCCAAGACATAATTCAAAAGGCAGATGAAACCCCCTCCGAGTTCTTAGACAGACTCACTCAAGCCCTATTACAGTATACCAGCCTGGACCCAGAAACACCTGAAGGAAGACATGTCCTTACGACATACTTCCTAGCTCAAGGCTACCCCGACATTAAAGCTAAACTCAAAAAGTTAGAACAGGGCCCCGCTACCCCACAGACTGAGATCCTAACAGTGGCCTTTAAAGTCTTCCATAAGCGGGAGGAGGAGAAAGAACGCCGTAAACAAAAGGCTGATCAGGCCAATTTCCAAATGTTGGCCCAGCTGATAAAACCACAACCTGGGCGCCCCTCTACAAACAAGCCCCCCCCAGGAGCTTGTTTCAAGTGTGGAAAAGAGGGACATTGGTCAAGGGCGTGCCCCTCCCCCAGATCTCCTACCACCCCATGCCCCAGATGCCACAAAAAGGGCCACTGGGGGTCTGATTGCCCAACCACCCGAAGGAGAGGCTGGACGAACAACCCCCATCCTAAGCCTGCTGTAGTGGGGCTGGCAGAAGAAGATTGATGGGACCCGGGAGCTTCTCGCCCGACCATTTCCATCACTAAAACAGGAGCCCAGGGTTACTTTAACAGTAGACGGTCGCCCCATCTCCTTCCTCCTAGACACAGGAGCCACCTTCTCAGTCTTGCAAGAATACCGGGGCTTTACCATGCCTGCCATTACTCCTATAGTCAGGGTAAGAGGTAATCAGAATTTCCCATTAAACACCCCCGCCTTTATGCACAATCCAAGACAATCCCATACCTTTCTCCCACTCCTTCCTAGTTATGCCCCAGTGTCCCATCCCTTTACTAAGATGAGACATCCTTTCCCTCCTCCACGTTTCCATAACTATATCCACTCCCACAGCCCCCAGTACTCCCTTTCTGATGGCCCTCATAGCCAACAACCCCCCTCTACCAAATGAAAGCTCCGGTTCTGCCCTCATTCACCCTGTAAATCCCCAAGTTTAGGACATTACAAGCCCCTCCGTGGCCCTATGTCCCCCTGCCTCTATCAAATTATGTGACCCCTCTCAGTATATCTGTCAGGCCCAATACCCCCTAACCACTTCAGCCCTCATAGGCCTCCAACCCATCATTCAAGATCTCTTAAACAAAAATTACCTCAGACCCATTCACTCCCCATTTAATACCCCCATATTAGCTGTTAAAAAAACCAACGGATCTTTCCGTCTTGTCCAAGACCTTCGCCTCATCAACATAGCCGTTGACCCTATCCATCCCTTAGTTCCAAATCCATACAGCCTTTTATCACAGATCCCTGCCTCGGCATCCCACTTCTCAGTCCCAGATCTCAAGGACCCATTTTTCTATCCCTCTAGACCCCTGCTCCCAAGATTTTTTCATCTTCACCTGGATGGACCCATACACAAGACATTCTGAACAACTCACTTGGACAGTTTTGCCGCAAACCTTCCAAGATAGTCCCCATATTTTTAGACAGGTCCTAGCTCAGGACCTCAAACAGTTTCAGCATGATCACTCCAAGTCCACCTTATTATAATACATGAACAATCTTCTACTCTGCAGTCTCTCGTGGGAACAGTCTCAACTTGACACTGCCTCCCTACTTAACCGTCTAGCGTCCAGAAGTTACCGGGTATCCCCCATCAAAGCTCAAATCTCTTCCCCTCCTGTCACTTACCTCAGATTCCTTCTATCTCAACAAAGAAAGTCCATTACCTTAGACAGAAAATGGCTCCTCTCTGACCTGCCCATTCCCAAAACCAAGACAGAAATCCTTTCCTTTCTAAGCCTGGCTAGATATTTTAGAGCGTAGATCCCTAACTTCTCCCTGCTCCCTGTTGGCAAGACCCCTATACGACCTCAGCAAGAGCCCCCCCTAAAAAACCATTATCCTCCTCACCCCGACACTCCTTCATTAAGCTCTGTCAAGCCCTTGTAGAAGCCCCAGCTCTCCATCTTCCTGATTTGTCGAAGCCCTTCTCATTATACATTCATGAGAGGTCCAGTCAAGCTCTAAGAGTCCTAGGCCAATATTATGGCCCATCCTTTGCCCCAGTAGCTTATCTCTCCAAGCAATTAGACCCCACAGTTCAGGGATGAGCCCCCTGCCTATGAGCATTAGCCGCTAGACAGCTCTTGCAGAAAGAAGCTCATAAACTGACATTCAGGGCACCCCTTACCATTCTGTCCCCACATCACCTAAAAGATCTCTTAACCTACAAAAGTTTACAGACTCTCCCTCCCTCCAGACTCCTGACCTTACTGTCCTCTTTCCTCCAAAATCCCATTCACCCCCTTTGCCATCCATACCCGAATCATGACTTTTTCCTCCTTTACTGCTCTCTCGCTTTTTTTCCTCATTCCTATTGTCTTCCCCACCACCCCAGCCTCCTTTGTATGGCAATTCAAACTCAGAAAGACTTACATACAGCATCAAACAAAAGTTACTGCCCTCATTGCCACACCAGACTGCCCTCTGAAAAGCTGCTCTGAGCCTTTATACCTCCACTTTCCTCCCTCCACCGAAGTGTTCACTAGCAGCTACCCTTATTCTCCCTACCTCTGCTTCCTCTATGACCAAAAACAAGCCTATTGCAGGCGATAGCCAGACACCCACAGGAGATGTCCCTACTTACTAGTCTTGTGCCACTCACTACATGAGTAACTCCCGGTACCCACAGTATTACTCCTCCACCCGTTTCATGAAATATCCCAACGGCTCATTCTCCTTATCAATCCCAGATCCCTGGGACTCTCGATGAGCTGCCAGAGTCACAGCCTCAGTTTACTATGGGGGGGTCCTCGACCCCCCACGGTACCCTTCATATCTCTTGAAAGTATGTTCCCTCTCATTCCCAGATCTCTCAAGTTGCATCAGATAGCAGACATTCCGAAAAAGTCATTATCCAAACTCTTGACGGCGCCTCTTCATCTTCTTATCCCCGCCCCTCTTCCCATTTCTCCTACTCTTCATTACAGCTCATTCAGGACACCACCATCTTTCTCAACCACACCCTTAACACAGCCAATTGTTTCTTGTGCGCATCACTACAGCGCCCACTGCTGGCCGCCGTGCCCCTTAATATTTCTAACTACTCCTTCCAAGCAGAAAGACAACCCCTCTGCCCCCTGGCAGACATACCCCTATAGGAACCAGAATACGCATCCACCATTGTGTAGGCCCAACTCCACCCCCCTCCAGCGTACTTCACTGCCTCTCTATCTACACCCCTACCTCCAGCTCTAAGACTTTTACACAACCGGGATACTTCTTTTAGTGTAATGGCAGTCTTTTCAACTCACTGCCTCTCAGCATTCTCATCACCCTAATCCCACCGTTTACACTTTACAGCATGGCAGAATTCCTTGAGCTCCAACCTCCATTGCCCTCGTGCACAAAAAGAGCTGCTTTCCTTCCCATCATAGTCAGTATCTCTTAGATCACCTCAGCCATTGGAGCAGGGTTTTTGGGAGAAGCCTTGAGTCACTCTCTATGGGCAGTTACAGATCTCAATGCCAAACTTGAGGGATCCCTGACATCCACTGCCGATTCCCTAGCCTCTCTCCAAAGACAGGTCACTTCGCTAGCTAAAATCACCCTTCAAAACCGGCGGGCCCTAGATCTGCTTACAGCCGAAAAGGGCAGCACCTGCGTCTTCCTCCGGGAAGAGTGCTGCTATTACATCAACGAATCCGGTATTGTAGAAACTGACATTACCAAACTCACTGACCTTGCCTCCAGTCTCCACTCTGCTTGTAGAAACTGACATTACCAAACTCACTGACCTTGCCTCTAGTCTCCACTCTGCTTCCAATTCCAACCCCTTCTCGTCAATACTAACAAACCCCCTTCTCACCTGGCTCTGGCCCATCGCAGGCCCCATAATAATCATTCTTCTCACCTGTCTCTTCTTACCCTGTATAATAAAGTTCATCAAATCCCAAGTCGGAAAAATCTCTAATCAAGCTTTCAACCAGTTTTTATTCAGGAACTACCAGCTTCTGGCCACAGAAGATCCCTCACCCTCACGTGACCTCCTCACCACATGCTGAGATAGACCTCTCTCTCCACTGGAAACTGTTCCTGGAAACAATGGCCGCAGACACCTGGCTCCTGACACCCATATCCTCTTAGCACCATTAGAATCAACAGGTCCTCAACCTATAGTTACAAAGAACCTTCATTGATTTCCAACCTGAAGAAGTCCACATCTACTCATCCATACTGTGGAGAATCCTATCAACCCTTTCCTCCCAATCCTCAAACCCTCACTCACTTCTACGCCCCTGTTCAGCAAGAAGCAGTCAGAGAGAAAGCAACGTCCACAAACCCATAGAGGAGAAAGGGGAGAATGAAGGGTCCCCACCAGTAAGATGGCAAATTTCCGGCTTCTCTTCGGGGTCCTCAGTTCCTGCTGGCGCCACCTGAAGCCCAATCACCTCTCGCCCCCCTCCCAATCCCAGCACCTAGCCAACAGCCACCAGCCCCGTAGAAGTGACACCTCAATCAATTCATGCCCCTTCCTATATAACCCAGCACCTTTCCCTAATAAAGCAGAACTCTCCGGTGAATTGCTGCTATGTGTCGCTCCTTTCCTTTCATTACTGATTATTTGTTTTCTTAATTTATCCTAAGCAGAATGGTAACAAAGCTTTTTTCAGCTGATTAAATGCACTTAGTTAACAAACCAAAATTTATTCTTAAAAATTAAACTGTAGAATCTGGACAAGATTATGTTTCTCCCAAAAACAAGTTTCACTGTAAAAGTTTAGATGGACAAACGTGTGACCACTTTTGAGAAAAGTTGTAATAGATTTTTTTTGACAACCACCAGGTCTTGTTTAATTTATATGCTGTATGTTTTAAAAAAAACATGGGGGACTCTCCATATTTTTTAATGCAAATGATCTTAGAGCTTTTAATAGAATTTGCATAGCAGCTTATATCTACTATTAAAGAGTAAAACATTCTTGAAACTTTCGGAGAAGACCTGTAGACTTAAGCACTTTCTCTGCTTTTTTTTGTATCTGGTCTTGGACACTTATGCTAAGTTCAAAAAAGTGCTTTTACCTCTAGTTAACTCTGATATTTTCCAGGGGGCCCCTGGAACATGTCAGAAGAATTTTTTCTCATTAGAGAAAGTATTTGACTAATTTGGCTTATTTATCTGATATATATATATATTTACCAGGAAAGCACTGTCAAAGAGAATGATGCTAAACTTTGTTACTGAATGTTTTGTATTACAGAAATATCAGAATTTCCTTATGTCAACTGTCTTACAGTAAGCTCTCATCAGATCTTTAACCATTGTCATTTGTAAATCTTTTGTCATTTATAGTATTATCCCTAAACTGGTAAAGAACTAGATTTCAGCAGAACAGGTATTAGTTATATAAGATTACATGAACTAAAGAAAATGATTTTGTGTCTTTTTGTTTCAAATGTTGCTGATAAAGTGTTTTAACCTTGTTCTCTTAAACTGACAACAGTTTAGTAAATGACTATCTTTATGAGCAGAATTAAAACATCCTTCTTTCTACCTGATCCCTCCAGAGTTTAAAAACTTTCAGTGACTGTTTTTATATTCCATGGCAGTATGTTTATTTGCACGAATTCAATAAGAATCTGCTTTCCTTGTGAGAAGACTACTTAAGAACACTGGTTATACTGCCAGGGCTTTGACTGGAATGTCATACCTGAGAGACATGTGCATGGACTCAGATGTGAACAACTTTAAGGAACTAAGATTGACTTTATAAAGACAACAAAGCCCCTTGGAAGAACTGGCCTGGTACCTTGCTTACAGAGTTCCCAGCAGCCTTACCAGGTGAGTAAAGAAGGTCACTTCCTGGCAGGTGCAGAGACCTCGAGAAGAGAAGAATTCATCCAAATCTACAGGTACTGCAGGCAAAGCCTGATGGCAAGTCTAGCTTGGCTGTCTAGTCTCAAGAGGCCTTTAAAAGTTCAATCTGAAATTCCTTACAGAAAGTTCCAGCAAAGCATATTTAAAAGAGCCTGTGTAATCAATTGCTCTTCTTGCTGCACTTGTGCAAATGATCAAGCCAGCTGTTAATTATTTTCTTAACCTAGTTACTTCTAATAAAAATGAGAGTGATTTTAGAGAAAAGTATTGTTTCAATAACAGCAGCCTCCTTCCAGAATAGAAAATCCAACTCCAGATGTTGCTACATAACCTAATAACACAATTTGTTTTATCTTGCCTAGAAGCCACTGTAGGACCCCAACCTCCCTGAGAAATAAGTTAGCCTAAGAGTGGCCATCTTGAAGCCCAAAAAGCCATTCTGATATATGACTCAGAGGGAACAACTGAAACCAGGTAACTCCTCTGGAAAAACAAGTTAATCAATCATGACTGCTGGCAGTGCTAACCTTTCGGTTAGTTAAGCATAAAAGCTGACCCTACCTTGCTACACCCCCAGGACGTGGCACTAACCCAGAAATCGTAGGTTTGAAAAATTACTGCCTTTGTAGTATTGTTATCTTGCTATGTAGTATTGTTATCTTGTTACTACAACATAATCTGTAACCATGGTAATTCTCTAGGGCTGAATGCCTCAGAAAATCCTATATAACCACTTAGTTGTAAGTACTCAGGGTCCTCGTTGAGACCCGCTGCGACGGGCAGACTTGGACCCCAACTAGTTGGCTTCTGAATAAATTCCTCTTGCTTGTTGCATCAAGAAACGTCTTTGGTGAGTGATTTGGGGCGGCGCCTTCCTCAGGGGAATCCAACATTTGGGGGCTCGTCCGGGATCGGGCGTCCACCCCGCTTCACTCCCGAAGTCGCTCTTGGAGGAAGAGGTAAGATTAGTGGCGCCTTGAGTTGTATGTGTTCTGTTTTCTGTTTCAGTGAGACCGGTCGGAGTTCTGAAGGGTACCCGCTGTCTGGCAGCCGTCTCAATCCCGTAAAGGGGCTGTGACTGCGGTCGGTAGACGTACTAGAGCACTGCAGGCTGCAACCCTGGGGGACGCCCCAGGGAGGTTGGGAGGCCAGGGACGCCTGGTAGCCTCCCGTCTGTTTTTCCGGCAAACTGAACCTGATGAGATAGGGTTGATTTTTGGGCGCCGAGAATATCAACCCTCTGATTCCTTTCGGTTTCTGTTCGAGGCTCTGAAAAGAACCAAAAGCGGCCGCTGTGTGTCTAATCTGTGTGTGTCTTTGTTTTTTGTGTCCTTTACGTGTCTAATTATTGTTATACTGACAATGGGACAGACAGTGACCACTCCCCTTAGCCTGACGCTAGATCATTGGACGGAAGTTAGAGCGAGGGCACATAACTTGTCAGTAGAAGTGAAAAAGGGACCATGGCAGACTTTCTGTACCTCCGAATGGCCCACCTACAATGTTGGGTGGCCCTCGGAGGGGACTTTTGATCTCCCCACCTTATTAGCAGTAAAAGCTGTTGTCTTTCAGGATTCGTCTCAAGGACACCCGGATCAGCAACCCTACATTGTAGTCTGGCAAGAGTTGGTGGAGAACCCACTACCCTGGGTAAAGCCCTGGGTGCAAAAGAAAATGGGCCCTCGAGTTTTAGCTGCCCAGACTCAACCTCAGAAAAAGGAAAAGGAAACTACCAAAGTTTACCCTGATACACAGGATTCGCTTATAATTGATGATCCCCCTCCCCCTCCTTACCCTCCTGCCCCCATGGCACCCCCGGTGCCCCCACCCTCAGCACCCTCAGCACCCTCAGCACCCCCAGCACCCCCAGCTCCGGCACCCTCAGTCCCTGATGCTGAGGCAGTAGGGCAGGCTCTGGGACCTGCCCAGGGCACCCGGCGCCGCCGAGGGGTCATCTTGGACCCACCGGGTATCTTTCCTCTCCGGTCTTATGGAGTTCCCATTCTTGGAGAAGAAGGGGAACCACCTTTCCAACCCCTGCAATATTGGCCCTTCTCCTCTGCTGATTGGTATAATTGGAAAGCTAACCACCCGCCCTTTTCAGAGGAGCCACAGAAACTAACTGGTTTAGTAGAGTCTCTGATGTTTTCCCACCAGCCCACCTGGGATGACTGTCAGCAGCTTTTGCAGGTGCTCTTTACCACGGAAGAGAGAGAGAGGATTCTCCTGGAGGCACGGAGGAATGTGCCTGGAACCGACGGACGGCCTTCGCAACTCCCTCATGACATAGAGAGGGGGTTCCCGTTGACTAGACCCAACTGGGACTTTAATTCTCCAGAAGGTAGGGAGCGACTAACCATCTATCGTCAGGCTCTGGTGGCAGGTCTCCGTGGGGCCGCAAGACGCCCCACCAATTTGGCCAAGGTAAGAGAGGTCAGCCAGGGAGCCACTGAAGCACCTGCAGTATTCTTAGAGCGCCTGATAGAAGCCTTCAGGCGGTATACCCCCTTTGATCCCACTTCTGAGGGGCATAGTGCTTCAGTGGCCCTTGCCTTTATCGGGCAATCGGCACCCGACATTAAGAAAAAGCTTCAGAGATTGGAGGGCTTACAGGATTTGTCGCTGAGAGATTTAGTGAAAGAAGCAGAGAAAGTTTATCATAAGAGAGAGACTGAAGAAGAGAATGAGTTAAGGAAAGAGAAGGAGAGGGAAAGTAAAGAAGAAAAGAGAGATAGGAAGCATGAGAGAAATTTAACAAAAATCTTGGCCGCAGTAGTAGAAAGTAAGGGACGGCCGCCCTCTAGTGGTAGAACTAGTAAGGCAGGGTCCCTGGGCAACCGACCTCCTTTGGATAAAGATCAGTGTGAGTACTGCAAGGAAAAGGGGCATTGGGTGAAAGATTGTCCTAAGAAACCACCACGGGGACCTCCGAAGAAAGTGTTGTCCCTGCTAGAAGATGAGGACTAGGAAAGATGGGGCTCGGAGCCCCTCCCCGAGCCTAGGGTAACTCTGAAGGTGGAGGGGCAACCCGTTGAGTTTCTGGTAGATACCGGTGCTCAACATTCAGTACTGACCCAAGCTAGAGGCCCCCTTTCTAGTAAAAAGTCTTGGGTGTTTGGGGCCACGGGTCAGAAACAATATGCATGGACTACCCAAAGAACAGTAGACTTAGGAGTGGGACAAGTAAACCACTCATTCCTTGTTATACCGGAATGCCCTACACCCTTGTTGGGAAGAGACATCTTGACCAAAGTCGGGGCCCGAATATCCTTTCAGACTGAAGATACCCAAGTGACTGATAGAAAAAAGAGACCCTTGGGCCTAAGCATTCTGTCCATAAAGTTAGAAGATGAGTACCGCCTTTTTAAGGAACCAGAACCCTCCCGAGTTAATCAGAGGTGGCTCAACCAGTTTCCAGGGGCCTGGGCAGAGACAGCAGGTATGGGACTCGCTGTAAACCAACCCCCGGTGGTCATAGAATTAAAAGCCTCAGCCTCACCAGTAACTGTGAGACAATATCCAATGAGTAAAGAAGCCAGAGATGGGATTAGGCCCCATATCCAGAGGCTCATAGAACAGGGGATATTAGTAAAATGTAAATCCCCATGGAACACTCCCTTGCTGCCTGTAAAGAAAGCGGGAACAGGAGATTATCGACCAGTGCAAGATTTAAGAGAAGTTAATAAGAGAACACAGGACATTCATCCCACTGTGCCGAATCCTTACAACCTGCTAAGCTCTCTGGCCCCAGAAAATACTTGGTATACAGTCTTAGATTTAAAAGATGCCTTCTTTTGTTTGCGCCTGCACCAGAGTAGCCAACCGCTGTTTGCTTTTGAGTGGAAAGACCCCTCCACAGGAACTACTGGACAATTGACCTGGACTCGCTTGCCACAAGGATTCAAGAACTCACCTACCCTCTTCGACGAGGCTTTACACCAGGACTTGGCCTTTTACCGAGCCTCCAACCCGCAGGTAACCTTGTTACAATATGTTGATGACTTACTGATAGCCGCTCCTACACAGGAAGTCTGCCAAGCGGCTACTGAAGCCCTTTTGACTGAACTTACTAGGCTGGGGTATAGAGCATCTGCCAAAAAGGCACAGATCTGCCAACCACAAGTGACTTATTTAGGGTATTCCCTGAGAGAAGGGAAGAGGTGGCTTACTGAAGCCCGGAAGCAGACTGTGACGCAGATCCCGGTCCCTACTACTCCGCGCCAAGTCCGCGAATTTCTGGGAACAGCAGGGTTCTGCAGATTGTGGATACCCGGATATGCCACCTTAGCCGCCCCCCTGTACCCCCTAACCAAAGGGGCGGACCCGTTTGTTTGGGGACCTGAACAGCAACAGGCCTTTGATGAAATCAAGAAAGCCCTCCTGTCGGCACCCGCTCTGGCCCTGCCAGACGTAACTAAGCCATTCGTCCTTTTTGTGGATGAGCGGAGTGGAGTGGCTCGGGGAGTGTTGACCCAGCAATGGGGACCTTGGAAGAGACCTGTCGCCTATTTGTCAAAAAAATTAGACCCAGTAAGTAGTGGATGGCCTGCCTGTTTGAGAGTAGTGGCGGCTGTGGCCCTCCTAGTTAAAGATTCTGACAAACTGACACTGGGACAGAAACTTACTGTAGTTGCTCCACATGCGTTGGAGAGTGTAATTCGGCAACCACCCGAGAGATGGATGTCGAATGCCAGAATGACTCACTATCAAACCTTACTCCTGAATCGTGATCGAGTAGAGTTTGCCCCCCCTGCCATCCTAAACCCGGCCACTCTGCTCCCTGATTTGGAGAAAGAAGTGCTTCACACCTGCCAGGAAATCCTGGCTGAAGAGACAGGAACCCGCCAGGACTTGCAAGATCAGCCCTTAGGGGGAACGAGACTCCTGACTTGGTATACAGACGGGAGCAGTTACATCATGGATGGTAAGAGAATGGCCGGAGCTGCAGTAGTAGATGATGACCGAGTTGTATGGGCCAGTGGACTCCCAACGGGCACCTCTGCACAGCGAGCAGAACTCATCGCCCTGACTCAGGCCCTAAAGATGGCAGAAGGTAAGAGACTTAACGTCTACACTGACAGCAGATACGCCTTTGCCACTGCTCATATACACGGGGCTATTTATAGACAGAGAGGGCTGTTAACTTCTGCCGGGAAAGATGTTAAAAACAAACAAGAAATTTTAGATTTGCTGGAAGCCATCCATAGGCCTAAAGAAGTAGCAATAATGCATTGCCCTGGACACCAGAAAGATGACTCTCCAATAGCTCGAGGAAATCGGAGAGCAGACCAAGCCGCAAAGCAAGCGGCTCAGGGAATGAACATTTTGCCCCTTCAAGTGTGTCCGGAAGCCACTCACATCGAGAGCTTCCAGTACACACCTGAAGATCTCGTTTGTATAAACAAATTAGGGTTCAAAAATTCCTCACCCCAAGAGATATACAAGTCTGAAAAAGGGAAAGTTGTCCTGCCCCGGAAAGAGGCATAAGAATACTTAAGGCAATTACATCAACTGACACATTTGGGAGCAAAAAACCTAAAGACTTTAGTTCGAGACTCCCCTTATCATGTTATTAGATTAGGAAAATTAGCTGACGAGATTGTAAAAAATTGTGTTCCCTGTCAATTAGTAAACGTGAGCAAAAATCAAGCAATATCCGGGAAAAGACTTCGAGGAGATCGCCCAGGAACTTATTGGGAAGTTGACTTCACTGAAATTAAGCCTGCTAAGTATAGATATAAGTACCTTCTAGATTTTCTAGACACATTTTCAGGATGGACAGAGGCATTCCCCACCAAAACTGAAACAGCTCAGACGGTGTCTAAAAAAATCCTTGAAGAAATATTTCCCAGGTTTGGGATTCCAAAGGTAATCGGCTCCGACAACGGCCCTGCTTTTGTTGCCCAGGTAAGTCAGGGATTGGCCAAGATCCTGGGGACGGATTGGAAATTGCATTGTGCATACAGGCCCCAGAGCTCAGGACAGGTAGAAAGGATGAACAGAACTCTAAAAGAGACCTTGACTAAATTGTCCATAGAGACTGGCTTATGTGATTGGTTAGTCCTCCTTCCCTTTGCCCTGTTTAGAGTTAGGAACACTCCCAGCCGCTTTGGACTAACGCCTTTTGAAATAATGTTTGGGGCCCCGGCCCCGCTTCAGTCAGCACATCTTCATACATTCCCTGAGTGTGCAACTACTAAGTTTTTGCTTGAAAGGTTACGAGCCTTGGAGGCTGTGCAGAAAGAGGTGTGGGCCTCCATCAAGGAAGCCTATCAGCCAGAAGACCTCTCGGTGCCTCACCAGTTCCAGGTGGGAGACCCAGTCTACGTGAGAAGGCACCGGACAGGAAACCTCAAGCCACGGTGGAAGGGACCTTTCATCGTCCTCCTGACTACTCCCACAGCTGTAAAAGTGGACGGCGTCTCTTCCTGGATACACGCTTCACATCTAAAGAAGGCACCCCCGGACCCGGACTGGCGAGTAACTCGGACTGATAACCCCCTTAAGCTTCGCTTGTGTAAAAAGAATTATGCTGTTAGTAATTCTGATGCTCCTGCTACTTCCAACCCACCAGAACCCTAACCCCCATGAACCCAGGTTACTGACATGGGAAATCATTACCCCAGCTTCCCACCAAGTAGTAGTCCAGTTAACAGAACAGCATCCTAGGGGGACTTGGTGGCCTACCCTCACTGTAGACATATGTACTCTCTTCAAACAAGACCCTCGGCACGGAGGTAGAATAGGAAGGCCAGGATGTGGATCTCGGGCTTCTATGAAAAAACTCCAAGATACCTGCTTCTATGTGTGCCCAGCTCCCTCAACCGATCGTGCTAAGGCCTCACAGTGTGGTGGGCAGACAGACTTTTTCTGCAAAAATTGGGGCTGTGAACAAACAGGGACATGTCATTGGATAGGCAGAAATGCCGGGAGCTCCCCTCCAAGTCTTATAAGAGTTAAAAGAAACAGTACTCAGGCCCAATGTATGACCAGCTCTACCTGTAATCTTATTGATATTTCCTTTACTGAGGCCAGAAAGGGGGCAAATTGGGAAAGAGGGCTCATGTGGGGATTAAGACTCTATCAGGAAGGATATGATAATGGAGTTGTATTCACTCTTAGACTCAAAGTAGAAACCCTCCCAGCTATTCCAGTAGGACCAAACGCTGTCTTACCAGATCAGCCTCGCCTCCCAACCCCAGCCCCGAAAAGAACCCTAACTATTTCAGCTGTCCCCGTCTTTGCTCCTAGCCCACTGACCTCCTTTTCTAGCAATGGACAGCGCCTCCTCAACCTTGTTGAGGGAGCTTTCAGAGTCCTAAATGCCACCGACCCTAAAACTACAGAGTCCTGTTGGTTATGTTTTTCTTCTAGACCACCTTATTATGAAGGGCTGGGATTGTCAGCTGATTTTAAGAATACAACCAGCCACGAAATTTGTAGTTGGGGCAGTCATAAAAAGCTAACACTAACCGAAGTGTCTGGAATAGGAAAGTGTCTAGGTACGGTTCCCGCCACGCATAAAAATTTATGTAATGAGACCATCCCCATGATCCCCACAAGAGAAAACAGGTATTTAGTCCCACCACCTGAAGGATGGTGGGCCTGTAATACTGGACTAACTCCATGTGTTTCCACCTCTGTCTTCAATTTCTCCTACGAATTCTGTATAATGGTCCAGTTAGTACCCAGACTAATGTATCATGATGACTTCTCATTCATGGCAGAATTAGAACCTAGACTAAGGTATAAGAGAGAGCCAGTCTCACTCACTCTAGCTGTATTACTAGGAGTAGGAGTCGCAGCCGGAGTAGGAACAGGGGCGGCTGCAATTATACAAGAAAACCAACATTATGAAGGACTAAGAATAGCTATCGATGAAGATTTGAGAACTATAGAACAGTCTATTTCTAAACTTGAAGAGTCCCTAACCTCCCTCTCTGAAGTTGTGCTGCAAAATAGACGAGGGTTAGATTTACTATTTCTAAAAGAAGGTGGATTATGTGCAGCTCTAAAAGAAGAATGTTGCTTCTATGCAGACCATACTGGAGTAGTAAGAGACTCAATGTCTAAACTGAGAGAAAAATTAGATCAGCGAAAGTGAGAACGAGAAGCTAACCAGAGCCTGTTTGAATCCTGGTTCTCTAGATCCCCATGGCTTACAACTCTAATATCCACCTTGGCAGGACCCCTGCTTATTTTTATATTGCTCCTCACCTTAGGTCCCTGCATTTTAAATCGAGTAATAACCTTTATTAGAGAAAGAGTAAGTGCTGTGCAGGTGCTAATGCTGAGACAACAGTATCATACCCTCACACATCAAGAAGACACCAACATTCCATGATTAGAATGTTCAGAAAAAGAAGTGGGGAATGTAGGACCCCAACCTCCCTGAGAAATAAGTTAGCCTAAGAGTGGCCATCTTGAAGCCCAAAAAGCCATTCTGATATATGACTCAGAGGGAACAACTGAAACCAGGTAACTCCTCTGGAAAAACAAGTTAATCAATCATGACTGCTGGCAGCGCTAACCTTTCGGTTAGTTAAGCATAAAAGCTGACCCTACCTTGCTACACCCCCAGGACGTGGCACTAACCCAGAAATCGTAGGTTTGAAAAATTACTGCCTTTGTAGTATTGTTATCTTGCTATGTAGTATTGTTATCTTGTTACTACAACATAATCTGTAACCATGGTAATTCTCTAGGGCTGAATGCCTCAGAAAATCCTATATAACCACTTAGTTGTAAGTACTCAGGGTCCTCGTTGAGACCCGCTGCGACGGGCAGACTTGGACCCCAACTAGTTGGCTTCTGAATAAATTCCTCTTGCTTGTTGCATCAAGAAACGTCTTTGGTGAGTGATTTGGGGCGGTGCCTTCCTCAGGGGAATCCAACAGCACAAAACTGCAAATAGTAATAAAAATGAAACTCAGAATAGAAGCGCCAGCCTTCTGAGGCCCTCTCAACTGACCAGTGATAGAGACCGAGCTGCACCCTTTACTGCGCCCCCTTCTCAGCACGAAGCAGCCAGAGCGGTCATCGCCCCTTTTCCCTAGCAGCAGCTAGAGTCCCTATCTGTAGAAGAGAGAATGAGACAAAGACCGAGACTCACTTTATCCTCTGTAAGTAGGCAAAGAACCTGCATTGAAAGAGTTCCTAAAACTTACACCTCCCTCTGCAACAAGACAGAAGTAATCAGCACCACCCCAGCTTATTCTAACAAGTAGTAGGCCCGCCAAACCGGAGTCACTCCATGTGTTACCTTTATCAAAGAACGCATTAGCACCATGCAAATCATAGTGTTGAGACAGAACTATCAGAGTGTTAACCAAACAGATGACCCCTAATTTCATGATTGAAATAGATACAAGAAGAAGAGGGGAATGTAAGAATAGAAATAGGTTAGCATAAGCATAGCCATCTTAAAGGCCTAGAAGCCATTTTCTGAGTATATGACTTAGAAAGAAAAACTGGAACTGGGTAAGGCCTTGAAAAACAAGCTAATCATGAACACCAGATGGTGGGCAGCTGTGGCCTTTAGTCAGCTAACCTTGGTCAGCTAATCCTACATACCAAGCTTATCATGCAGAACCTCCCTAACAATTGAAGAGTGGTCTTATCTTGCTCCTGCCTAACCCCAGGATGTATGTCTTGCAAGAATAATGTGCAGCTGTGGAAAATTACTATGAGTTAAGTGTTTTGAAAATGCTATATAAACCCTTGGCTTTGAGTGCTCGGGGTCCTTGTTGAGACCCGCTGCGTCGGGCTGACATTGGACCCCAGCTAGCTGGCTGAATAAAGACTTTGCTTGAATTTACATCTCTATGCCTGTGTAGTTTGTTCTCAGGAGAAGCCTCGGAAGCCCAGACCCTAACAATACTAAGTGGATATCAGTAACTTTAATGATGAATGGACTGCCAAATACACAGACTCTAACCATTTGTGATTTAGCCACACCTCGGCAATTGTATATAGGTTACTGGTTGGTATTATTAGCAGTATGAAGCTTAACTCTGGCATCCATGTGCTTTTTCAGCATTGTGAAAAATCACTAAATATCTATTTTTCTTCTATTGTAGAAATATAAAAAGAAAAAATTAATCATCTACTGAAGATTTTGAAATATTGAAACCAGTTCTCATTGTCTTTATAATTCACTTTTAAGTGCTTTTCCACTGACAAGATCAGATTATTTATTATTGAATAAAACTCTACAGTTCATCTTTTTCATAGCTGTAAAAATGAAAATAAGGAGGAGTTAAAGGACGATTATTACCAGGAGGTTTGATAATAATTAAAAACGTCTTTAAAATAAGAGAGTACTAGTTACATTTACATCTTCTCCATTATTTATTTTCAGCTACCTTAACAATAAGATGTGACAATTATACCCATTATATTTCTACAGAGGCAGAATAAAACACCTTTAGGTAAGATAAAAATAAGAAAAATATGGAATATTTACTCATAGGAGTCAATGAGGTATGAGAAAGGAGGAAAAACATCCTTGTAATCTGGGGAAGCAGTTCTAGATGGCATTTTGAAGTGGTAATGGAAAAGATGATAAATGAGTGAGTAGCTAATAAAAAAGAGATAACATGCTGATCTCCTGTGATGTGGTCAGCCAACTGTTGGTTTGTTTTGTTGTGTTTTGTTTTTCCCATAGCAAAATTATTAAGTTTTTCTATCCTCATTTTTTACCTGAATAAACTAAAGACAATAAATTTATTACATATATAATATACATATGTATTACATATATAATATATTACATATATAATATACATGTGTATTACATATATAATATACATATTTCATACATTTATGTCTTGTCACAAAATGATTTGAGATAATTTTAAGATATTGCAGCAATGAAAATTTGGAACATATCTGTCTGATATCAAATATTTTGCTTTGTTAAGTAAATCAAGTTATAATTCTTTAGACAGATGAATATTTATATTTATTTGGATTCTTATTTTCTCTCTTTAAAAGAGTTTAAATTTACTAGCTTGAAAACTTAAAAGGGACTAAGGAACTAAGTTCAAGGTCAGGGTCAAGGAACTAAGGCTAATATTATCTATCTCCCAACATTAAATGAAATTCATGTTAGTCATTAAAAAGCTCTTTGTATCTCTTAAGTGAAGTCATCACAATTCTAGGATGATACCAGTAAAGAAAGTCTTGACTTCATAGAGAAACATATCACCTCAGCATTACAGTTTCTTCAATGGTAATGTTTGTAATTCACAAACATCAGAACTCTTTGTTTCATTAGTTTTTCATAGGAATTCCCAGGCTGATCTATTTCAGGTACTCTAAAGAATACTGTAAAGTCAAATCTGAAAGTAAAATCACCTTCTCTCAGGTTTAGCTACTACGGTCTGTGAGTATCCGGAATTTCATAAAAATGTGTTCCTTTTATATAATAAAATTGTTTCCTATATCTATTCAAAAATAAACCCAAGCCTCATATTCCTTCAGTTTTAGAGGAGAGAGACTTTCAGGTTAAACTATGCCTATTAATGAAGGTCTTTCTGAGAATATTTATCAAGTAGAAAGTTATCTGTATAATTATAGGGAATCATTACATGTAAAATATGACTTTGAACATTAATACAGTAAGCACATGATTTTAGTGTTAAATTTGTGTTTTTTATTGATTTTATCATAGCTTAAAAATAAAGTGCAGCACTCTTAACACATGTCTATTTCCTGAGATAAAAATCTTTTTCTTACATTTAACATTCATACTGATTTTTTTTACATGGTGTAGGTATTTGACAAAGTAGCATTTTGGAATGTAGATTTTCAAACTCCTGTTGCATGGGAGTGAAAATCAACCTACAAGGTAAATTCAGGCAAATCTCAAGTTAATGCATGGGCCATGTAAATTATTTCCTGAAATGGTTACTTTACAATGATTCTAAATAAAATAAACCAAAAACTTCATGATTTGAAATGTGTATTTTAAAACCTATCATCTGCCAGGTGAATGTGATGTTGTAATTTAGATTTTGCACTTAGGTTATTGTCCTGGTTCTGATAACTTACAGACTGGCTATTCCTACAGCATAACTTAAATTGTCTTAGCCTCATTGCATTAGATAAGGTGTAATGGATATGCCAGTAATGGTAATTGCTGGTACTGGAACTTACCAACCTTGAGAGTAAATGAGATTGCATGTATAGTAAAAAGCATTTTGATAATACATAGTGGGCATGGTCATGACCTTTTCAGGGATATAAATTACACTTTTCCTCTCTATACTCAAATGTAATCTAAAGTTGCTGGGCTCAAGGATATATCAAAAGTACCCACATGAACCTCCTTTTTCTTCAAGGAAAACTTCAATTATTTGAAAGTGAATAATATACATCTGAATGTACTTTGCACATGGCAGAAGGCTAAAAATATATTACATAGTTTTACTATTACTCTCATGATAACCTCAGTTTTAGAGCTTTGTCAGCAATTTGATAATACAACATCTCAGAATCCAGCAAAACCATTCATTCCTCAAAAGTATTGCTGGTGTGACGTCAGTTCCATTCCATGTCTGTACTTTTATTTCTCTTCTGACTTCAGCTCCTTCTTGAAGGGTTACCACTGTGACCACTGGACCCTACAGTCTCTGGCCAGTGTCAAATATGAAAGGGGCCATAACTAGAATGTGCCCTGGCATAAGTGTCCTTAGAAGAAAAAGTCTCCAGCCATTATCTAAGAGAAGCTGACATATAAATAGTCCAGGTTCCTCATTTCTTGGTGGCTTTGTTTCCTAGTAGTATTAAGCTTTATTTGCTTTCATTGCTTGCTTGAAAACATACCCTTTATTTTCTGCTATCCTTTCCTTTTCTCACTTCACTCTTTTATTAGCATTTCCTCTACTCTTAAATATACTACTTGCACTCAAAACTTATTTAGGATATATTTCTGGGGGACGCCAAACTAAGGCACCTACTTGGTGAGATGGTATCAACAGCCACATCTATTGGCCATATCCTACTTTTAAATGGCCTAAATACTTCAAGGCAATATGTCTGATGATTTGACTTACACAAATCATCTAGTATATTTTCTGAATAAATTAACTTCCTTTGGGAGCTAGACCAATAGATGTTATAAAAAGAAAAAAATTATAATGAAACTGGTTGATACCTTTTACAATTTTCCTGTTTTGAGGGAGACATAATAGAAATGTAGACTTTAGCTGAGTGTCCTGATTGTTTCTCTCACTGCCTCCTCAGCTGACCAATATTTGTACAGCCTCTTTGTCTCTTCCATTGCACGTGCCTCTAGTAATCCAATCTCTCAATAGTATTGCCTATTATTGCGCTTATTTTAGTTTGAGCAATACTTCAAAGTATTCATTTTACATTAAGTCCTTGAAATTCACCTTAAACACTGGGAATAAAAGGCTATCTTTAAATTTAATAACTACCAGTTTTGAGAGCCTGCTGGTGGATATTTTAGATATTTTTTTCATTTCATATTAATAAAAAATAATTTGAGGTAGTACTATATTCATTCTAATGAAACATAACAGGTTCAGACAATTTAATATTTTACCCCCAAATCACCAAGTATTAAGTGACAGAGTCAAGTTTCAAACTTAAGCATGCATTATCCAGAGTTTATACTTATACCGCTTTTCCTTAAAATAAATAAATAAATAAATAAATAAATAAATAAATGCACTTATGCATATATACACAAAGCTAAGCACAATTTGTTAATACTTCATACTTGATATTCTGTATTGGTGTCCTTGTAAATTCTGATGAATAAGTCTCCAGTGAATCAATCTCTCATTTTTCCCAATCACAGATCTATTTTTCATTAGCTATGTTACATTGGCACACTTACTTAATTTCTATAGATCTCACAAAACAAAAATAGAACAGTGGAGGGTAAAAATAGTGCCCACTTTAGGGTATTGTTCTAAGAAGCCAATTTAAGAGCAAATCTAAAGTGCCTGAGATAATTCTTGGAGCATAATATATCACCCAAAACTAGAAATCTTTACTATTAGTGATCTGAATAAAAGACGATTTAATTGTCTTAAACCATAAGAAGGCTTTGAAAAGACAGAGGTTATAAGTTAGGAAGTTAGGTAGTTCTATTTCTAGAACAGGGAAAAACTATTTCCCTATTAGCTTTCTTCAAGAAAGTTAAACTCTGTTGAAGATATTTCTATAAATTCTTCCATCAATACTTTTGATGTGATGGGTAGTATGCTGATTCAGCAGAAGCAATATTCCCTTGGTATACATGAACTCTTAGAGAATATTGTGTTATAAATAAAACTCTTTTTCACAAATTTAAATGTTGGAGCCAAGCAAATGAAAAATAGGAACAGAAGCAGATTTCATGATGTAGCATGAAACAGGGAAGTATTATTAAGGTCCAATCTATTCTGCACTTTTGATTCAAATCATTTTCACTCTGGTGGCAAACACAGATATACTTTACAGTAGTCTTCTGCTGATACATTTGACACTAACACTGTAACCACAAAACAAGTGCAAATAAAGCAGAAAATCCATTTACAGAACTGTCTTTCCAAGGGAGAGTTTGGGGAGGCATTTTAAGAAATGCAAAGTTGACTTAAAATAGAAAATGGTTTTGAGAAGACATTGCATTTTTATTTCTCTTATGCTTTGGAAACATACCAACTGGGTCCTTAGTAAAATTTACATGCATTGCATATCTGTTTAAAATCACAGAGGATAGTCCTGTCAGATGCTACCCTTTCTCCCAGTATGAGCACTGAATTAGAGATGACTGAGAATGTGATGTGGAAAATAAAGGGCTCATTAGTTTTCCTAAAGTCATTGTTGGTTTAACTGTGAATATACATGGGTAGGCTGAACATGCATGCACTTAACCTCTGACTGTTCAGTATCCCCTGCCAGAATTGTCCTGTATTTCATTCATTTAACAGATATTAATGGTAACATAATGTCACAGACTTTGTTAACTCAACTGAACTTACAGTGTGAGGAAAGCATCACGCTATAATAAAGTGTGACACAAGGCCAAGAATGCTAGCTCTTTTTGCTGTGTAAAACAGGAGGTGCCTCAAAGCTTCTTCTATGGGATTTCCAAACACTCTCTGGGAAGTCTGCAGTACCGGGCAAGTTTTCAGGCTTATTTATACCTTAGGACTTCAGGTGTGTGTGTGGAGAGGGTTGGGGGAGGAGTTGAACTGGTATCATTCTCAAATTATGACAAATTATCTTCTTTATTCTAATAAAAAAGAAAAAAAAAGAGGACAGGGTAGGATGTGGAAGAAAAAGTATGAAAGGTATAATGAAAGAAGAAAATGCGGGGTGCTCTAAAGTAGAATCAAAGACAAAAAATTTGCACATCTCCCCTAACACTTTAGCGTTATTGTTTATTAGCTAAATAAATTAGACACTGAGAGACTGATAATGAAAATGAACAATGGCCAGACCATCTATAAATACATAACTCTAACCTATAACCTGCAGCAACCAGCCCAGGAAGCCAAACTGCAACCTTTGCGACAGTCCACAAAAAATGGACAAAACTTGGTCAATAACCACCAACTTCCCTAATTTTTGCTCCTGCTTCAAATTAGGACTACGCCAAATAGACTTCCATAAACAAGCACATAAGATGTCCTGTAACCAGTTTTGCCATACTCACACCCCACCATCAGTAAATTCCTGAAGCCTTCTCTTCTTTTTTCCCCAATATAAAGCTTCCCAATCCCGTGCCCGCCTTTGAGTCTCTGCCAAGTGATGGTGACTGACTCCATTGTTCTGCAAACTCTGAATTAGTCTTTACTTTTTCTCATTTCGATGCTATCCATTTATCTCCACAATTCTATTAAAAAATCATCTTGATTATATCAGCCAATCAGCAAGATTTTACCAGTGCCTAAGCTAGATTATAAGAAAATATTACATTTCATTAATTGTTTTTGAAACAAACGAAAGCAGTTTTAAGAAAGTTTTACCTTGGGATAGTAAGTCCCACTGCCAGGCTTAATGCTACCATTTTATTTATTTATATCTCTAGAAGATAAATATTGCTTCATTTCATGGATGAGGAAACAGGATTACAATGCTAAGTAACTTCCCTAAAATTGGTTTAAAAAAAACCAAAAAATAAAACTGGGATTTGGTAGAGCTTTACTTCGAATGTAGCCTGAAGGTAGAAAGCACTCAATTTGTGTTAGTCATGAGGAAGGAGCTTAATGTGAAAGGGAGGAAGGAGTTGGAGGAAAGAAAGAAGAAATAATGTTCTGCTTTCATTCTCTTCTTATGGGTAAAACTTGTACTCCTTGGTACTAGTTGTATCCCAGGTAAAGAATGAATTTCCTTATATTGTCAACTAATACACGATAATGGAACTATGAATATATAATGGGGAAAAGACATGCTCTTCCATAACTCATGTTATGAAAACTGGACACCTACAGGCACGAGAATGAAAACGGATTACTGTCTGACTCCACACACAAAACTAAACTTGAAATGGTTCAAAGACCTGAATATAAGACATGGAACCATAAAATTCTTATAAGAAAATAGACAAAAAACTAGTGAACATAAGCATAAGCAATTTTTTCCTAGACATACCTCCTTATGCAAAGGAAACAAAATAAAAAATGAACAAGTGGGACTACATCAAACTAAAAAGCTTCTGTACCATCAGTAAAACAAAAAGGCATCCTATAATATGGTAGGATACATTCTTAAATTATTTATTTCATAAGGGGTCAACATCCAAAATATATTAAAACCCATATAACTCAACACCAAAAAACAAAGAACCTGTTTAAAAAATAGGCAGAAGACCTGAACTGGCATTTTTCCAGGGAAAAAAGACAGATGGCCAACAGATATATGAAAAGGTGCAGCACATCACTAATCATCAGGGAAAAGCAAGTAAAAACCGTAATGAGATATCGTCTCACACCAGTTAGAATCACCACTGTCCAAAAGACAAGAAATGACAAGTGTTGGCAAGGGTGTGGAAAACGGGAACCCTCGTACGCTGCTCGTGGGAAAGTAAATTGGTGGAGCTGCTGTGGAAAGCAGTATGGAGGTTTCTTAACAAAATAAAAACAGAAATACCACTCAACACAGTAATTCCACTCCTAGGAATTTACCTGCAAAAGAACCCCTGATTTGAAAAGATATATGCACCCTTATATTTACTGATGCTTTATTTACAAAAGGCAAAATAAGGAAGCAACCTAAGTGTCCATCAATACATGAATGAATAAAGAATATACAGTGCATATACACAATGGAATATTATTCAGCCATAAAGAAGAAATCCTGCCATTTGTAACAACATGGATGGACCTTGAGGGTATTATGCTCGGTGAAATAAGCCAGGTGGAGAATGACAAATAGAAAATGATTTCACTTTTTTGTGGAATAGAAATGCAAAGCAATACAGAATGAACAAAAGAACAGTAGACTCAGAGACACTGAGAAGTGGTTGGTGGTTACCATAGGGGAAGAGTGAGGGGGATAAAAAGGCATGAACAGAAAAAGGATTTGAGAGGGCGGAGCCAGGATGGCGGTGTGAGTAGAGCAGTGGAAATCTCCTCCCAAAAACACATAGAGCTATGAAAATATAACAAAGAAAAATCTTCCTAAAGTAGAGACCACAGGACACAGGACAACATCCAGACCACATCCACACCTGCAAGGAACCAGCGCCTTGCGAAGGGGGTAACATACAAGCCCCGGCCCGGCGGGACCCGAGCGCCCCTCCCCCCGGCTCCCGGCGGGTGGAGAGAAACCAGAGCGGTTTTTTTTTTTTTTTTTTTGGCATGCACTTTTTGGAAGTCTTAGAGGGACGGCCCCCGTTGCTGGGGAGGTAGGGTGGCGGGACCGGTGAGCAGGTGCCTGGGAACAGTGCTGGAGGACAAAGAACACCCCGCGTTTCTCCCTGCGGGACCAGCGGGCGGGTGCCTGAGACCGGTGCCTGAGGACGGAGGAGGTCGCGCGTTTTTCCCCTTTTTTTTTTTTTTTTTGTCTTTTTGGCGAGCGCTTTTTGGAAGCCTTGAAGGGACGGGGACCCCAGTGCTAGGGAGGCAGGGTGGCGGGACAGGTGAGCGGGTGCCTGGGACCGGCGCCTGAGGACAAAGAATATCCCACGTTTTTCCCTGCGGGACCGGTGGGCGGGTGCCTGAGACCGGCACTTGAGGACAGAGGAAATCGCGCGTTTTTCCCCTTTTTTTTTTCTGTTTTCTGTGAGTGCTTTTTGGAAGCCTAAAAGGGACAGGAACCCCGGTGCTAGGGAGGCAGGGCGGCGGGACTGGTGAGCGGGTGCCTGGGACCGGCACCTAAGGACAAAGAATATCCCGCGTTTTTCCCTGTGGGACCGGTGGGTGGGTGCCTGAGACCGGCACCTGAGGACGGAAGAAATCGCGCGTTTTCCCCCTTTTTTTTTCTCTCTTTTTGGCGAGTGCTTTTTGGAAGCCTTGAAGGGACAGGGACCCCGGTGCTAGGGAGGCAGGGCGGCGGGACTGGTGAGCGGGTGCCTGGGACCAGTGCCTGAGGACAAAGAATATCGAGCGTTCCTTCCCTGCAGGACCGGTGGGTGGGTGCTTTTTGGAAGCCTTGAAAGGACAGGGACCCTGGTGCTAGGGAGACAGGGCAGCAGGACCAGTGAGCGGGTGCCTGGGACCGGCACCTGAGGACAAAAAAAAAAAAAAAAAAAAAAAAAATCGCTTGTTTTTTCCTTTTTGTTGCTGTTGTTGTTTTGGTTTGGAGAGTGCTTTTTGGAAGTCTTAAAGGGGCAGGACAGGCCACTTAGACCAGAGGCAGGGAATCTGGGGATCTCTGGGCACTCTAACCCCCTGGGCAGCAGGGAGCACAGAGGCCCCTTACGGAGATAAATAGCCTCCTGGCCGCTCCCCCTCCAACGGGGCTCCACCATTTTGGAGGAACAGCCCCAGCCAGGCCAAGCCCACAGCAACAGCGGAGATAAACCCCAAAGCAACTGGGCAGGAAGCAGAAGCCCTGTCTGCGCACAGCTGCACAGCACAAGCCACTAGAGGTCGCTATTCTCCCAGGAAAAGGCTACAAACCAACAAGAAGGGAAGCTCTTCCAGTGGTCACTTGTACCAGCTCTGCAAACTATCTCTATCACCATGAAAAGGCAAAACTACAGGCAGACAAAGATCACAGAGACAACACCTGAGAAGGAGACAGACCTAACTAGTCCTCCTGAAAAAGAATTCAAAATAAAAATCATGAACATGCTGACAGAGATGCAGAAAAAAATGCAAGAGCAATGGGATGAGATGCAGAGAAAAATGCAAGAGCAGTGGGATGAAGTCCGGAAGGAGATCACAGATGTCAGGAAAGAGATCACAGAAGTGAAACAATCCCTGGAAGGATTTATAAGCAGAATGGATAAGATGCAAGAGGCCATTGAAGGAATAGAAGCCAGAGAACAGGAACGTATAGAAGCTGACATAGAGAGAGATAAAAGGATCTCCAGGAATGAAACAACACTAAGAGAAATATGTGACCAATACAAAAGGAAAAACATTCGTATTATAGGGATACCAGAAGAGGAAGAAAGAGGAAAAGGGATAGAAAGTGTCTTTGAAGAAATAATTGCTAAAACTTCCCCAAACTGGGGGAGGAAATAATCGAACAGACCATGGAATTATACAGAACCCCCAACAGAAAGGATCCAAGGAGGACAACACCAAGACACATAATAATTAAAATGGCAAGGATCAAGGACAAGGAAAGAGTTTTAAAGGCAGCTAGAGAGAAAAAGGTCACCTATAAAGGAAAACCAATCAGGCTAACATCAGACTTCTCAACAGAAACCCTACAGGCCAGAAGAGAATGGCATGATATACTTAATGCAATGAAACAGAAGGGCCTTGAACCAAGGATACTGTATCCAGCACGACTATCATTTAAATATGATGGTGGGATCAAACAATTCCCAGACAAGCAAAAGCTGAGGGAATTTGCTTCCCACAAACCACCTCTACAGGGCATCCTACAGGGACTGCTCTAGATGGGAGCACCCCTAAAAAGAGCACAGAACAAAACACACAACATATGAAGAATGGAGGAGGAGGAATAAGAAGGGAGATAAGAAAAGACTCTCCAGACAGTGTATATAACAGCTCAATAAGCGAGCTAAGTTAGGCAGTAAGATACTAAAGAAGCTAACCTTGAACCTTTGGTAACCACGAATCTAAAGCCTGCAATGGCAGTAAGTACATATCTTTCAATAGTCACCCTAAATGTAAATGGACTTAATGCACCAATCAAAAGACATAGAGTAATAGAATGGATAAAAAAGCAAGACCCATCTATATGCTGCTTACAAGAAACTCACCTTAAACCCAAAGATAAGCATAGACTAAAAGTCAAGGGATGGAAAAACATATTTCAGGCAAACAACAGTGAGAAGAAAGCAGGGGTTGCAGTACTAATATCAGACAAAATAGACTTCAAAACAAAGAAAGTAACAAGAGATAAAGAAGGCCACTACATAATGATAAAGGGCTCAGTCCAACAAGAGGATATAACCATTCTAAATATATATGCACCCAATACAGGAGCACCAGCATATGTGAAGCAAATACTAACAGAACTAAAGAGGGAAATAGACTGCAATGCATTCATTGTAGGAGACTTCAACACACCACTCACCCCAAAGGATAGATCCACCGGGCAGAAAATAAGTAAAGACACACAGGCACTGAACAACACACTAGAACAGATGGACCTAATAGACAACTATAGAACTTTACATCCAAATGCAACAGGATATACATTCTTCTCAAGTGCACATGGAACATTCTCCAGAATAGACCACATACTAGCTCACAAAAAGAGCCTCAGTAAATTCCACAATATTGAAATCCAACCAACCAATTTTTCAGACCACAAAGGTATGAAAGTAGAAATAAATTCTACAAAGAAAACAAAAAGGCTCACAAACACATGGAGGCTTAACAACATGCTACTAAATAATCAATGGATCAATGAACAAATCAAAATAGAGATCAAGGAATATATAGAAACAAATGACAACAACAACACTAAGCCCCAACTTCTGTGGGATGCAGCGAAAGCAGTCTTAAGAGGAAAGTATATAGCAATCCAGGCACACTTGAAGAAGGAAGAACAATCCCAAATGAATAGTCTAACATCACAATTATTAAAACTGGAAAAAGAAGAACAAATGAGGCCTAAAGTCAGCAGAAGGAGGGACATAATAAAGATCAGAGAAGAAATAAACAAAATTGAGAAGAATAAAACAATAGCAAAAATCAACGAAACCAAGAGCTGGTTCTTTGAGAAAATAAACAAAATAGATAAGCCTCTAGCCCAACTTATTAAGAGAAAAAGAGAGTCAACACAAATCAACATAATCAGAAATGAGAATGGAAAAATCACGACAGACTCCACAGAAATACAAAGAATTATTAAAGACTACTATGAAAACCTATATGCCAACAAGCTGGAAAACCTAGAAGAAATGGACAACTTCCTAGAAAAATACAACCTTCCAAGACTGACCAAGGAAGAAACACAAAAGTTAAACAAACCAATTACAAACAAAGAAATTGAAACAGTAATCAAAAAACTACCCAAGAACAAAACCCCGGGGCCGGACGGATTTACCTCGGAATTTTATCAGACACACAGAGAAGACATAATACCCATTCTCCTTAAAGTGTTCCACAAAATAGAAGAAGAGGGAATACTCCCAAACTCATTCTATGAAGCCAACATCACCCTAATACCAAAACCAGGAAAAGACCCCACCAAAAAAGAAAATTACAGACCAATATCCCTGATGAATGTAGATGCAAAAATACTCAATAAAATATTAGCAAACAGAATTCAACAGTATATCAAAAGGATCATACACTATGACCAAGTGGGGTTCATCCCAGGGATGCAAGGATGGTACAACATTCGAAAATCCATCAACATCATCCACCACATCAACAAAAAGAAAGACAAAAACCACATGATCATCTCCATAGATGCTGAAAAAGCATTTGACAAAATTCAACATCCATTCATGATAAAAACTCTCAGCAAAATGGGAATAGAGGGAAAGTACCTCAACATAATAAAGGCCATATATGATAAACCCACAGCCAGCATTATACTGAACAGCGAGAAGCTGAAAGCATTTCCACTGAGATCGGGAACCAGACAGGGATGCCCACTCTCCCCACTGTTATTTAACATAGTACTGGAGGTCCTAGCCACGGCAATCAGACAAAACAAAGAAATACAAGGAATCCAGATTGGTAAAGAAGAAGTTAAACTGTCACTATTTGCAGATGATATGATACTGTACATAAAAAACCCTAAAGACTCCACTCCAAAACTACTAGAACTGATATCGGAATACAGCAAAGTTGCAGGATACAAAATCAACACACAGAAATCTGTAGCTTTCCTATACACTAACAACGAATCAATAGAAAGAGAAATCAGGAAAACAATTCCATTCACCATTGCATCAAAAAGAATAAAATACCTAGGAATAAACCTAACCAAGGAAGTGAAAGACTTATACTCTGAAAACTACAAGTCACTCTTAAGAGAAATTAAAGGGGACACTAATAAATGGAAACTCATCCCATGCTCATGGCTAGGAAGAATTAATATTGTCAAAATGGCCATCCTGCCCAAAGCAATATACAGATTTGATGCAATCCCTCTCAAATTACCAGCAACATTCTTCAATGAATTGGAAAAAATAATTCAAAAATTCATATGGAAACACCAAAGACCCCGAATAGCCAAAGCAATCCTGAAAAAGAAGAATAAAGTAGGGGGGATCTCACTCCCCAACTTCAAGCTCTACTACAAAGCCATAGTAATCAAGACAATTTGGTACTGGCACAAGAACAGAGCCACAGACCAGTGGAACAGATTAGAGACCCCAGAAATTAACCCAAATATATATGGTCAATTACTATTTGATAAAGGAGCCATGGACATACAATGGCAAAATGACAGTATCTTCAACAGATGGTGCTGGCAAAACTGGACAGCTACATGTAGGAGAATGAAACTGGACCATTGTCTAACCCCATATACAAAGGTAAACTCAAAATGGATCAAAGACCTGAATGTAAGGCATGAAACCATTAAACTCTTGGAAAAAAACATAGGCAAAAACCTCTTAGACATAAACATGAGTGATCTCTTCTTGAACATATCTCCCCGGGCAAGGAAAACAACAGCAAAAATGAGCAAGTGGGACTACATTAAGCTGAAAAGCTTCTGTACAGCAAAAGACACCATCAATAGAACAAAAAGGAACCCTACAGTATGGGAGAATATATTTGAAAATGACAGATCCGATAAAGGCTTGACGTCCAGAATATATAAAGAGCTCACATGCCTCAACAAACAAAAAACAAATAACCCAATTAAAAAATGGGCAGAGGAACTGAACAGACAGTTCTCCAAAAAAGAAATACAGATGGCCAAGAGACACATGAAAAGATGCTCCACATCACTAATTATCAGAGAAATGCAAATTAAAACTACAATGAGGTATCACCTCACACCAGTAAGGATAGCTGCCATCCAAAAGACAAACAACAACAAATGTTGGCGAGGCTGTGGAGAAAGGGGAACCCTCCTACACTGCTGGTGGGAATGTAAATTAGTTCAACCATTGTGGAAAGCAGTTTGGAGGTTGATCAAAATGCTCAAAACAGACCTACCTTTTGACCCAGGAATCCCACTCCTAGGAATTTACCCTAAGAATGCAGCAATCAAGTTTGAGAAAGACAGATGCACCCCTATGTTTATCGCAGCACTATTTACAATAGCCAAGAATTGGAAGCAACCTAAATGTCCATCGGTAGATGAATGGATAAAGAAGATGTGGTACATATACACAATGGAATACTACTCAGCCATAAGAAGTGGAAAAATCCAACCATTTGCAGCAACATGGATGGAGCTGGAGAGTATTATGCTCAGTGAAATAAGCCAAGCGGAGAAAGAGAAATACCAAATGATGTCACTCATCTGAGGAGTATAGGAACAAAGGAAAAACTGAAGGAACAAAACAGCAGTGAAGTTACAGAATCCAAAAATGGACTAACAGGTACCAAAGGGAAAGGAACTGGGGAGGATGGGTGGGCAGGGAGGGATAAGGGGGGGGAAGAAAAAGGGGGTTATTAAGATTAGCATGCATCGGGGGGAGGGAGCAAGTGGAGGGTGGGCTGCACAACACAGAGAGGACAAGTAGTGACTCTACAACATTTTGCTAAGCTGATGGACAGTAACCGTAATGTGGTTGTTAGCGGGGACCTGATATAGGGGAGAGCATAGTAAACATAGTATTCTTCATGTAAGTGTAGATTAAAAATTTAAAAAAAAAAAAAAAAAAAAGAAAGAAAGAAAGAAAGAAGGAAAAGGGGGATTACTCCTTAACAGGATAAAACTATTGGTAAATCAAAGATCAACGCATGCTTTAAATATCCTTAATGTTGATCACTTAAAGGGTGTCAGATGATCAGCTATGGAGGTACTCTTTTCTGATAATATTCCTTTCTCTTAATTTAAAAAAAAAAAAAAAAAAGCAGTTACTGTGTGCTGACCTCCAATGAGTTCTGCACAGTGGTATAGAGGGCATGTCAAAGTGTGGGCAAAGGGTCTGTTTGTTTCTATGCAGGAGATCAAGGCCTAGCTTGGATACCCAGAAAATGAACTAAGATACGATATGAGGAGGAGCTTCCGGCATCAGCACTCTCTGGAGGACTTGTGCCGGGGGATGATCATCAAAAAGCCTCCACAGGGATTCGGACGATGCTGCGGTTGTGGCTGCATCCAGCCCACCATCTCCTGGACTTGCCATAAGAATGAGGAGGGAGATGTCTAGGCTGGCATGTGCATACAGTGAGACAACGAATTTGACCGGATCTGTACTGTTGGAACTCAACCAGGAGTTGGGAGGGGTGCAAGTTGTAGCACTCCAAAATCTCATGACTATAGACTATCTATGGTTAAAAGAACATATGGGATGTGAACAGATCCCAGAAATGGGCTGCTTTAATTTGTCTGATGGTTCAAGTACAGTTGGACAATATCCATCATATCATAGATAAATTTTCACAAATGCCTAGGGTGCCTAAATGGTTTTCTTGGCTTCACTGGAGATGGATGGTAATTATAGATTTGCTTTGTTTATGTCACCGTATTCCTATTATGTTAATATATGTGTGCAAATTAGTAGTTTAAAACCTATACATACTTAAGGTACTATACAAGAAGATATGTCAAAGAAATAATCAATCCTCCCAAGTTTCCTTCGTATGCTACATCTATAGCTTTTCTTCTTCCTTCCTAATTACAACCCTTAAATGGAATTCGTGCCTCATATCGAATTTACCGAGTATCATAATTCCTCCAGGTGGTAAAGATACCTTGAGACAAGTGCTGGGCATAGAAGCCACAGGGCATAAATCTGCAAAGAAGTAAAAAGCTAACCTTTGCAAACAATATGGCTTCTCTCTCACTTACCAACTTTACATTTCCCTGTATGGCCCCGGAAGATGACTGGTTAGCCAGAGATGGGTAAGATTCCTCAAGGGAGGAACAACCTAAGACAGGCACAGTCGCAGGGGGGCCATCACGTGAGAATTTGGGGATCAACAGAGGTGAGGCTCAGAACCTAACCCCCCCCTGCTTTGAGAGAAATCTTCTGCATCCGTGGATGTCTTGCTGCCCTTGTCTAGCCTGGATTAATACTTAGTCCATAGGCACACACCTGATCATCTGATCATCTACATTTGCCTTCTTACAGCACTAAACTATGTTTTCTACCTTTATCTTGCATCTACCTACCACTTCAGCATTTTATTAAAAATAAAAATAATAATAATAGTAGGAGAAATGGGGGATCAACATATAGATCAAGTACAAAAATCAAACGAATATTCATATTTGACCTGATTGTTTATAGGTCATATTGCATGATCAAAACCGAAAGTTTCTGTGATGACTGCCCTTGTACTGTTCACCATGTAAGAATTTATTCACTATGTAAGAATTCGTTCACCATGTAAGAACTTGTTCGTTATGCTTCAGAAGATTGGAGACTGACGAGAATTAGGCTTGAGATGGATTAATGATTGTACATTGAGCGTTGACCCCCCTATACTGAATTTTACTGTTGTTAACAACCATTTGATCAATAAATATGAGAGATGCCCTCTCAAAAAAAAAAAAAAAAAAAAGGCATGAACATTCTCAGTTATAATATAGGTTGGTCATGGGGGATGGAAGTGCAGAATGGAGCATACAGCCAATGATTCTGTAACATCTTCCTGTGTCGACAGATAGTAACTGCACTAGTTGGGGTGAGGATTTAATAATGTGGGTAACTGTTCAACCTCTGTGTTGTACATCTGAAACCAATATAAGATTGCATATCAACAATACTTCAATAAAAAAAAGAATGAATTGCATAAAAAACAAACACGCAAAAACTTAAAAAGTGTTACATTCATGATGAAAAGGCTAGTGTCAGCCAAAATAAGCCTAACTTGATTTGTTTCATACACTGGTCAGGGCTTCCGCCACTCCTGATCCCTAACTTCAGTGCTGTTCCCATGGGAAATATATCCTAAGATCTACTACAAAAGCTGAAAATGCAGCTGCTTCTCCACGTCACTCACAATATCCACAGCTCGAGGGAATCTATACACTCTTCTCAGGGGAATGGACATGGGGTTCAGAGGATTGTCCAGCATAGAAACAACAGTTCATATACTTGAATAACATGTTAAAAAGGTAGAGGAAAAGATGTACTTTTAAGCATAATTTTATAAACTGATTCTCTCTTCTGCTTGGTTGCCACAGAAAATGAAAATCTAGAGGTATCTACTCAAGCATAGTTGTTCCAAAACTTTGCAAGTCTCTCAAAATAAGAAGCTTTGAGTTTCAAAGTAAGTATTAGCAAAATACTTCAATTTTTCAAAATGTGTTTTTTGAAACCCCTCTGTTTCAGAGACCATCAACATTAAGAAAAAAATGACCTAAAAACACTCTGTATTGTTATGGCTTATCATATTTAGAAAATTTGTCCTTTTTACTACCTCCCTTATTTCCTATCAGTCTTAATACAATTTCAGGGACCACCCTTGGGATTTCCCTTCACAAATAATGAAGTCTTTAACATATCTTTACAGAAACAAAGGGAAAATTTTAATCCTTTAAGAAGGATGTTCTAAATTTTAATCCAAAACCCTCTTAATGTCTTGCCAGCAAATGTTTAAGAGGATGTGGTCAATGAATAGAGCTCATGATTTATACTGGTTGCTTTGCAGATTTTCTGTGATAAATCCCGAGGATGACTGTAGCTTGGGAAATTTGAAATTAAAGCACTAGTGAACAACGATTTTTCTTCTTGGGTGGTGACCACATCAATGTGTAAGGAGGGTGACACAAAATGACATGGGAGCTCAGCTAGAATCCTCTCCTTGCCCTATGTGTGTCTTCCATTTGGCTGTTCCTGAGTTGTATCTTTCATAAAACTGGAATTATAAGTACAATTATTGAAAGTGATGGGATCAGGGGAACCACTAAATTTGTACCTGATTGGTCAGAGGTGCAGATGACCCTACGACTTATGGCTGGCATCTGAAGTGAGGGCAGTCACATGGACTTGACCTTATAAACTTGTGGAGTCTGACACCAACTACAGGTAGTTAGTGTCAGAACTGAACAGTAAGACACCAGTTGGTGTCAGAGAATTGTTGCCAGAAAAGTGGTTAATGATAAAATAATGTGATACTTTATGATCTATCCACTGAATAAAAAGTTTGAGTGTCAGAGAACATAACTAAAAGGGAACATGTGAATTAGGCTACTGAAAAAGATGAATCAGTATGATTTTGGAAGAATGGAATTTGCATCACATATATCATTCGTCTGACACTAAAACTTTCAACCCCAAGAAATGACTCTACTTACTCATTATCCTCATGTGCCAGAGTTGACTCCAAATGAATTGTGATTGTTGCCAAAAACAAACTTGTAATTTAAATACAAAACTGTGCCATATTTGAAAAAAAAATTCAGAATGATTTCTTTAAGGAAAAACTGGAATTTATGGAGATAAATGAAACTCCAAAGTCTTTCAAAAGGAGCAGAAAATGGAGCACGGATCCTTAACCACTCACAGATGATGAGAATGAGGCCGGAGTCACTTGCATGCCAGTGTTCACTGGAGCTTCCATGGTTGTGCTGGCATGTATACAACATGCAGAGACTGTATCACTTGGTGTTGATGGTGGGGGCAAAGGGGTTGACAACTGAGTTCATTTAAACTCAGTATAGTTAGTTTACTGTCTTTTCTCATGTCTCTCTAATCCCTAAATCCTAAATCTAAATTATACAAGCCACTGTACAAGCAGAGGAGGGAATTGTCAGCCCACTCAGATACTGTAGGGGTAGCACCCTGTAATCCTAGAAAGGACTCAGGCTTCAGAATTAGAAGTTAAATTAGTAGTGAGATTTATGTTAAGCCACTTAAATTCTCTAAGCCTCAATTTCTGACTAATAAATGGAGATAATCACTTATACTTCACATGACTTCAGGACATTTAAATATAGGAAGCTCATGATAGAGATCTGCGAGATATGCAAAGCACTGTACACAATTTTGACAGTTGTTATTTTTATTTTCCTCTTATTCACATAACTTATATGCTTTCTTATGCTGTACTAATCCAATACATAGAATAATTAATGACTTCTTCAGGTATAAAAATAAATATTATATTACTGAACTGTATCAACTTTCAGGGAAAGAAAATCAGAATACTTTTCTTTAAAAAGTACAAAGACAAGAAAATATTCCTACCATACCTGAAGATCTGAGGGCATCTTTATGTAACAAATGATAATATTAATAGTAAAAAAGTTAATAAAAATATGAAAAAATATTAGTAGTAAAAAAGTAAAAAAAAGTCACTCTACTAATATTTGTATATTTCTTATCATTAAAGTATGCATACTGTGTCTGTGTCACCATATTTGTTCCATATTTGTAGTCTAGAATCAAAATTTATAAGCATTCATTTATAAAGAAAGAACAATGTGGAAAGTAAATCAGGAATTCAAATAAAAATTTTAGTACTACTTTGGGGTTAGCACTGAAAACATTTAATTTTCTTCTGCCAGTTACATGATATGATGATCCATGGACAAATGATCCTACATGAACTAAACCTTTATTTGGAATTTTCTTCTAGAATCTAGAAAATCACAAGAATATTATACCTGCCATATTTATTCTCCCATTCTATCAACAATATAATGTATTACATTAATTTAATCAACATGTGATTTCTCATTCATATTTTATTTGATCCTTGAAATAAAGCTGGTAAGAAACTGAAACAGAATATTCTCATGTTATAAATGAGAAAGTTAAGCAAAAACCAACACACAGATTAAATACTGAATTCATGGAAATCACAGCATTCCAAATTGTTTTGACTTCATACCAGTTTATTGGGCTATGTGTCCTTCTTCTTTCTAAACTGATGCTTAACAAAATGTATGTGAATATTTAGTCCAAGTGTATAGAACAAAATTTCTAGGAGTCCAAGGACGGAATTTTGATTTTCATAAGTCTGGTAATTTCTTTTGATTGCTCTGTTGTGGACTCCAATCCCAACTATTCTGAATAAACAAACTATTGGGTCCCATCAGGATCATGTGAACTTCTGAAGATGAGTAAATTTCTTGAAAACTAATTTCAAAAAGCACACCATGGCCAATTAGAAGATTACTCAGTGCACATATGGAATGCAAGTGTCTAGTCCTGTCATTTTGACTATTGCTGAGTCTAAGCTTAACATATTTTTTTCTCAAGCTCTTAGTATGACAATTAAGGGGAATCCTACAAGAATAACAGGGCCACACTCCTAGGTTAGACTCTTAACCTTCTGCCTAGAAACTGTTGGATAACTAGACATTTTAAAAGTGTTCTTTTCAGCTCAGGTTATTTGAAATGAAAAATACAAGGCCAGGGTTAACAAAAATAAATTCTAGTTTCCTCCTAAACTCAGTTTTAAAATAACTGTGTATTTCTCTCCTTTCTAAGAATAAATGATTAATGATAATCTGAGCAGAAAAGAGCATGGAGAAATGTTAGTAAATGTAAACTCACTATGACAATATTTGAAACAGCTACAGCAACTTAAAGGCAGCTAGTAAAAGCATGCTGGAAAAGCTGCTGCTTTTGTTCTGGTTTTTTTTTTTTTGGTTAAGTTTGAGTAAAGACAATATGTAATACTCTTCTTGCCACAGCCAATCCTTGCAATGAGCAGATATTCACAGGCATTCTCTGTGGAGTTTGACATCAGTAGCTTCTGTTTCCATGTGAGGTCAGGACCCAAACACACACATTTAGCCCTACAAGGTTACCCAATATTGTTTAACAAAAAATTATTAAGAAAATCAAAATAAAATAAAGCAAGGTGCTATAAAGCAGAAAAGCTCTATAATTTAAAGGCAAAACTATGAACACAGAACGAAATCTCAAGAGTTAATACATTAACAATGACATGAACAAAACAAGACAAAAATGAAACAATCTGACCCAGTCCACTGGGCTATCACGGGACTCACATCAACATAATAAGGCAGGTGTTAGTGAGATGAAGGCAGACTGAACTCAAGGCCCTGAACACAGGCAGATAGAACTCAGAGTCCCGGTAAGACGCAGGCAGAAGGGAACTAAGGTCGGGGCTTCACAGTGAACAACAAGCCTCATCCTGGATATTGGGGAAAATCAGCCTGAGAAAAAAGGCAGTTCTTCTTTCCTTTGATCCTAGCTCGGCCATAGCAACAGGCCACAGTAACAACTCCAGCCACTTATGTGGTTCACTTCATTTTTGTGCTTATAAACCCTCGGCAAGGCAACTCTAATGGCCTCCTCCCTTGGAGCTCCTCCTCACTAGAGGGAGTCTTCCCTTTTCACTTCCCATTAATAACTTTGTTGGTTGCTCCACACTCATGTCTGCTGGCTTCATTCTTTATTGCTTCCAAGATACGATCCTGGGAAAAGCAGCATTTCAGCCAGTAACAATAAGAAACAAATTTTCTGCAGAATAAATTAAAATGAAATGAGTTGTCCACAACTGGTTTGTTACACAGTAAATATCAAACAGGTTCTTTCGACTGCAAAGTCAAAACTGTTACTGCCACAGCAGTTTGCTTTTCGCTGAAGAATACTGACCAGGGAACAGGAAGATCAGATTCAAAGCACTGGAATTAGTCAAAAGGGCAGCAGAGAAAGGAAGTCTCAGGAATTCAAAGGATTCAAATCAAAACATGATTATCAACTAAATACAACCTATAAAATCATCTATAGATAACCTATGCAATGTATACATTCATATTTACATAATGTATACATACAAAATATGTATTGTGTACATATATGTGTGTACATGTATCTATCTATATATAATGTAAATATAAAAAACACTGTAAGAAAAATATAACTCAAATCAAAGGAAGTTTGATTCTTACAAGAGCAAAGTCAGTTTCCAGACTAGAGTAGACTGAAATAAGCACAGAGCTCTAATGTAAGAGTAAAACAGATCAGCTTACCAGACTTTGTAAGCATTATGAACTTTACTCTTAATGATATGGGAAGCCACTGTGGCATTTTGAGGTGATGAGTGGCGTTTTGGGGTGGGGAGTGACATACGCCACTTACTTTTCAATAGAATTTCTCTTATTCCTATGTTGAGGAGGGAAAAGGTAGACTCAAGAGACCAATTAGGACGTTCCTATAGTAATTCAGAGAAAAGAGAATGGTGGCTGGTCCAGCATGGTAGTATTGAAAATAATACAGACATAATCGGCTGATGGACCCTAATGCAGGGTGTGAGAGAAATGGAAACATCAGGGATGATTCCCAGTTGTGGTTTGTTGTTTGGTTTGGTTTTGTCTGAGGAATTTCCACAGATAAGAATTCCTGTAATCCACAATTACACATGAGACTCCAAAATCAGTGACACCCCTCCAACCTATTGTGGGAGAAATAGCTTGGAGGGGTGTCGCTGATTTTGGAGGCTCATGTGTAATTGCGGAAAGTGGCCTTGAGCAAGGAAGATGAATAAGTAAATGTAGGGGATTGTTCCACATCCTGTGAACAGGGCTTGGTACACACATGCATAGGCAGTGGTAAAAGATATCACGCTGATGCCCCAGTGTACCACAATCAAGTGTGTTGTGCTAAGGAAATAATTTTATGAGCAGTAAAGGTCAATTATCATATACAAAGTCTTACTTTCTCTTTCTCATGCTAACATTAAAAAATTTAATATCCTGAAAAATGGTGAAAAAGAAAAAAGGTAGCTAGATAGAGGGTCAGAAAAACCTGGATACACTAGGGACAAGTAAATTAGACCCATTAACTAAGAACCCTACCTTAGCAATATCAATATGTAATTTTTTTCCAATCTCACATTAGGTAAAAACAAGAAAATTAATAATGATTGTGAAGATAACTAACATGAATGGATGCTGTCCTGAGTCTTTTCTAAGTACTTTGCACACATATGTTCTGTCTGTCCTTACAATATACCCATGGAGTAAAGAGTATAGTTGCATCTGTTTTACAGATGAAGGAGCTGATGCAAATAATTTCTCATAAACTGAAGTACTGAATTTACTAGAATCAATAGACATTCAGCTCCATCTCCTTGAACTGTAGCAGCTGAATCTATCATAAGGAGAACTGATCCTCAAAATGATGCGCTTGAGACTCTGAAACATTTCTAAATATTCAAGAAGTTTACTGTTAAGGAAATTAATCATTTGGAGCTTAGAGAATAAAGATATTTTATTTGTATGGGGACTGGGAGGAAAGAAAGTGGGCTGAACTTGTGTTAGTTGTGGTAACAAGAACACCTGATTGACCTAAATATTCATTTAAAAAATTCTGACTAACTGGGGTTCAATTGAGTAACCCATCCTGTCAGTTCAGTCATAGTTTAATGACAGATGGGGTTTCTTGACAATTTACTTCAAGGAATATAAAAGACTTGCATTCTCTTTACCAATAATGTGTTTAGTTTTTGAAATTCAGATTATCACAACAAATAACTATAAGAAAATGTATGTAAATATTTAAGTGATTAACTAGATAAAGATGCTTTTTTCTAATTAGTAAACATAGGAAGAAAATATAAACAATTGGTTTTAACACTTTTCTGGTAATAAAAATCTTCCCATGATGCCCACCTCCTCAAAGAAAATGCATATAGAAAAAAATTAGCAAACTTCAGAGAATGGTCAGATGATACAAATAAACAGCCATTTATAGGATATTTACCAAGAATATTTAATTAGATAAAATTTTTATGATACATTGAGTGGAATAAACCGATACAAATCTATGTATGATAGGATTTCAATCATATTTAAAATATATATCACATAAGATATGCCAATATATTTTAAGCACTTATTTGTGTGGTGAGAAAAGGGAATATACTTTTTGTAATTTTCTTTCCATGTTTTACCATTGTTATTGGGAAAGAAGTTATTTCCTAAAGTTTCTTAATAAGCATTTAAAAACATATAATAATGAACAACATAATATGCCTTTCTTTAGGTTTCCACAAGTAAGCCATATATTACAATTTGTTGACAACCTTGGGAAATTTGTGGGAGTTTAGATTGAAAATGGAATTATACCCCATTGTCAGTGGGTTACAAATGCTTCCACCAGTTGAATATAAATGTAAAGGTATGTCTTGTGCCACAATTCACAACTTTACCTTAAGAATAAAAAATTCAAGTGTAAACTTCAGTAATTACATTTGGAAAGCATAGTGTAGTTTCTGTGAGTTATAGGCTATTGTCAATTTGAAATAAAATGTTTATAGCAAGAAGTCGAGCTCTCATGAAGAGATCTCAACATTTGTAAGCCTTGAGCTTGCCATCTATAAAAGAACTAACGTAGACTAGATGTTGTCTCAAGTCTCTTCTAGGCACAACCTTTTAGATACTCACTTAATTAAAATTCCAGCCACAATTTAATGGACAAACATAATGATTTACTGCTATAATGAGTTACTTGCCTCCATTACAGTCATATTATAAAAACATTATGAGTGCAAAAGGACACGGAAGTCTTATTGTCAAGCTCACTAAAATTTCTAATGACGTGTCAGACTCTTCTGCGGATCTACCATTAACACTCTTAAGTAAATAACAGTCTTGCAGACTCACAGGCTCTTTCAATTACTTGACTATATGTTTCCAAGCAAGGTCCACATTTAATTAATAGTTCACATATTGATAATTAACTTAATTGATCACTCATTATAATAAACCTTTATCCACCAACCTATTTACATATTAAATCTAAATTCCTTCCTCCCTCTCTTCTTTCCTCTCCTTCCTTCTATCCTTGCTTTCTTCATTCCTTCTTAAAACATTTATATTATATGTACAGATATGTGCATATTATATATTTCATATATATTTTACATATAAATACATATACACATATATGAGAGCTTTCAGTGTAGTGAACAAATAACATTTACAGAAAGTAGAAAGCAGTTTTATGAGATTTTCTAGGGATCCAATTTTTCCTCTCTTGTAATATCACCTAGAGTATTTCTATTGGTTGCACAGTTTAAGATGGTCCAGTATCATAAGGTTACATGCCATCCATTGGCTAAGGGGAAACAGGAACTGAAAGACTAGCAACATTCCATTAAGGGCATTACTCCTAATTTGAACCAGTCACATCTGCTCAATTCCAGCTGCCAAAACTTAACAAATGGTAATGCCCAACTGCAAGGATGATAAGAGGCTAATGTTTGTCATCTCTAGCTAAGTTATGTGTAAATTTTAGATATTCTACTATCGAATGGAAGATGAGGAGAATGGACACTGGTATATATTTAGCTGTCTGTGCCATATTACCTTATTTTAAAATCAAGTATCTGTGATTTAGGGGAAGGAAGGGATGGAAGGAAACATGGAAGCACTACTTACAGAATTTGAAATAGCACTGCTTTTGGAATTCTGCCTTTAATCACTTATTTCTTTGGAACAATACAATATATAACATCTGTCTTTTTTTTTTAACCTTAACCCTCAACCCTTATAACTATAAAAAATTGTATCTGTAGTCCATAATTTGAGAAAAATAATTTTTAAGCAAACATTATTTTAAGAAAATATATTTCATTTTCCAATTATCAATGCACATTTTAAAAATCTAGTAGAATGCTATCATGCATACCAGAGCAGTGTGATTATTTTAACAAGAACCAATTTCTTGGTCTTGAGAATTAACACACTCCTATTTGGAAGCAGAGCATTAGGTGACATCTCTGGTTAAAACATCTTTGACTTCCATAAAAATCATACTTATACATCAACATTCCCGAGACAGAATAGAAGTTACAAAAAAGTTATAAAATTAATCTGGTCTTATTTGAAGCAAACAGGTGAGTGCAATTGAGTGGAAACCCAGCAGCTCTTCGTCCTGAAACAGAAATGTGTTCTTATCTAGCAAAGAATTCATGGGAGCATGTGAAGAGTACATTCAATATGTCAGATGCTGCATAGAACACAATGAGCAGTTTCTTTCTCAGCTGTGGCAAGCGAGCTCAAACAGTGCAGATACATGGCAGAAAGACCAAGTTACACATATGCTTCCAGGCAGAGATTCCCAAAGCTGAATTTTGCTTATTAAAATACAGATGTCCTATTTATCATAACTACAAATTACATCCTAGTTGTAGTATATGAACAATTGTCCATTGTTGTTGGGCATTACCATTCACTCGTAACAGTCCAATTAGTACTACAAAATTTATATTTCTCAATGGATACAGTGTGGTTGGAACCAATTAATCAGAAGTACTTATTCATCTAGATTTAAAAATATATGATATACACACCAAGGTGAAGGGTGTCCTCTCACTGTAATTAAAAATTAAGATGATTGGAGGCATTGTAGTTGTATTCACACTAAATCATTTACGTTACTAAACCACTTTCAGAACCTTCTTCCCAACCCTTCAGTTTAATAGTTTGCCAGCCTTCTGTTAATCTTAGGAAGTCCTTCTAGATACAATGAAATTTCTCCTACCTCAATTTAAAAAGTACACATTCTTAAGTCTCAAGATAAGCTTACTGACACAGGGTCACTAAAGAGATTCTAATACTCTCTGTATGAATGTATATGATCAATGGTCCCCAGTCAGCACCTGTCCACTGAACAGCATTTGGTGTTCTGTCCACAAGAGCCTTGTGCCCACGTCAACACCTCCTGGCAGTTTTTAGAAACAGGATCTCAGTCCTCACCCTGAAGCTACTGAATTACACTTATATTTTCCTAAGATTCCCCAAGTTTAAGAAGCACTGTTGGGGACAACAGTTTCAGAAAGAAAAAAAGAATTTGGAGTTGGAGTAGCTAAAATTGAATAGCACATCCTACATCCAGTTGGAATATATGGATTCAGATGTTCAATTATGTTACCTTCTTTAACATTCAGACATAGGTCAGAACGGTCTTGATATGGTTTTGAAGGACCAAGAATGACAGTTAAATCTATTGCAATGATGGCAAGAATTTTATTTTTGTGCAGAGTTCAAATATCACTAGGTTCCTTCAAAGCTGAAATAAATCTGTCTTAACCCAAGAAAGCACAGGATTTTATACACAGGAGAGATAAAGAGGAAATTGAAAAAATAGGCAGAAAAAGGGCCAATTGCTGGCTAAAGATTGAAACTACATTTGTTGGAGAAGGGGGTAAAATGTGTTAAATCCTCAATCAGGCTTAATGTTAAAGAATCAGGAAGAAGAAATACAATGACTTAAATTCACAGCAAGGATTTCTACTTAACAGAACATTAGTTCTGTAGATAGGCAGCCTGGGTTCAAATCCCAGCTCCGATACTTACAAGCTGTTTTGACATTGGACAGTAACTTAACCTCTATAACCTTCAATTCCCTTATCCATAAATTGTGAATTACAATACTAAGAGGGAATTTTAGATGGCCTAAGTTAAACTGGGGCTTATTACATTAAAAAAAGCAAATGAAAGACAACAATGCAAAATAGATATTGACAATGTGCCATAAACCAAGGATTATGATTAACCAATGAAATTATGTATCTGTCCTTGCAAAGCAGATATTTTTATATTATTAAGGTATCATTGATATGCAATCTTATAAAGGTTTCACATGAGTAACATTGTGTTTATTACATTCATCTGTATTATCCCCCCACACCGCATTGCAGTCACTGTCCATCAGCAGAAAGATGCTATAGAGTCACTACTTGTCTTCTCTGTGTTATACTGCCTTCCCCGTGAACCCCCCTACATTATGTGTGCTAATCATATGCTCCTTAATCCCCTTCTCCCTCCCTCCCACTCACTTCCCTTTGGTAACTGCTAGTCCCTTCTTGGAGTCTGTGAGTCTGCTGCTATTTGATTCCTTCAGTTTTGCTTTGTTGTTATACTCCACAAATGAGTGAAATCATTAGGTACTTGTCTTTTTCTGCATGGCTTATTTCACGGAGTATAATACCCTCTAGCTCCATCCATGTTGTTGCAAAAGGTAGGATTTGTTTTCTTTTTATGGCTGAATAATATTCCAGTGTGTATATGGATTACATCTTCTTTATTCATTCATCTACTGATGGACACTCATATCTTGGCTATTGTAAATAGTGCTGAGATAAACATAGGTGATATGTCTTTTTGAATCAGGGATCTTGCTTTCATTGGGTAAATTCCTAGGAGTGGAAATACTGGGTCAAATGGTAATTCTACTCAGTTTCTTGAGGAACCTCCATGTTGCTTTCCACAATGGTTGAACTAATTTACATTTCCACCAACAGTGTAGAAGGATTCCCCTTTCACCACATCCTCTCCAGCATTTATCATTCCTTATCTTTCAAAGTTGGCCATCCTAACTAGTGTGAAGTGATATCTCATTGTGGTTTTAATTTGTATTAGCCTGATAATTAGTGATGTGGAACATCTTTTCACATGCCTGTTGGCCGTCTGAAGTTCTTCTTTGGAGAAGTGTCTGTTGAGATCCCCTGCCCATTTTTTAATGGGGTTATTTGTTGGGGGTTTAGGCATGTGCGTTCTTTATATATTTTTTGTTAACCCCTTCTGAGATGTGTCATTTATGAATATATTCTCCCATACCATAGGATGCCTTTGTATTCTACTGATGGTGTCCTTTGCTGTACAGAAGCTTTTTAATTTAATGTAGTGCCATTTGTTCAATTTTATTTTTGTTTAACTGTCCAAGATGTATTCAGGAAAAAGCTGCTCCTGTCTTTATTCAAGAGATTTTTGCCAATGTTTTCTTCAAATAGTTTTATGGTTTCATAACTTACATTCAGGTCTTTGATCCATTTCGAGTTTACTTTTGTGTATGGAGTTAGTCAATAAACCAATATTATTCTCTTACATGTAGCTATCCAGTTTTGCCAACACCAGTTGTTCAGGAGACTGTCAGTTCCCCATTGTTTACCCATGCTTCCTTTATTGTATATTAATTGGCCATATATGCTTGGATTAATATTAGGGCTCTCTATTCTCTTCCATTTATCTATGGGTCTGTTCTTGTGCCAGTACTAAATAGTCTTGATTACTGTGGCTTTGTAGTAGAGATTCAAGTCAGGGAGCATAACCCCCGACCCCCCACTTTATTCTCCCTTCTCAGGATTCTTTGGCTCTTCAGGATCTTTTGTAGTTCCATATAATTTTAGAACCATTTGTTCTAGTTAGATGAAGAATGCTGTAGGAATTTTGATAGGAAGTGCACTGAATCTGTAGATTGCTTTAGGAAGGATGGTCATTTTGACAATACTAATTCTTCCTCTCCACGAACACAGGATTTATTTCCATTTATTTGTTTCTTCTTTAATTTCTCTCATGAGTGACTTGTAGATTTCAGGGTACAGGTATTTCACCTCCTTGGTTAGGTTTATTCCTAGGTATTTTATTCTTTTTGATGCAATTGTAAATGGAATTGTTTTCCTGATTTCTCTTTCTGCTAGTTCATCATTAATATACTGGAATGCAACAGATTTCTGTGTATTAATTTTGTATCCTGCGACTTTGCTGAAGCCAGTTATTAGTTCAAGTAGTTTTGGAGTGGATTCTTTAGGGTTTCTTATGTACAACATCATGTCATCTGCAAAGAGTGACTGTTTAACTTCTTCCTTACCAATCTAGATGCCTTTTATTTCTTTGTATTGTCTGTTTGCTGTGGCTAGGACCTCCAGTAATATGTTGAATAAAGGCAGTGAGAATGGGCATCTGTGTCTCATTCCTGAACTTTGAGGATAAGTTTTCAGTTTTTCGCTGTTAAGCATGATGTTGGCTGTAGGTTTGCCATATATGGCCTTTATTGTGTTGAGGTACTTGCCCTGTATATCCATTTTATTGAGAGTTTTTATCATGAATGGATATTGAATTTTGTAGAATGTTTTATCAGCATCTATTGAAATGATCATGTGGCTTTTTGTCCTTTTTGCTCATGTGTATGATGTTGATTTTTGAATATTGTACTATCCTTCCATCCCTGCAATAAATCCTACTTGATCATGATGGATGATCTTTTTGATGTATTTTTGGTTTCAATTTGTTAATGTTTCATTGAGTATTTTTGCATCTATGTTCATCAGGGATATTGGTTTGTAGTTTGCTTTTTGTGTGGTGTGTTTGTCTGGTTTTGGTATTAGAGTGATGCTGACCTCATAGAATGAGTTTGGAATTATTCCCTCCTCTTCTACTTTTTGGAACCCTTTAAGGAGGATGGATAGTAGATCTTCTCTTAATGTTTGATAAAATTCAGCAGTGAAGCCATCTGCTCTAGGGGTTTTGTTCTTAGGTAGTTTTTTGTTTACCAATTCAATTTCATGGCTGGTAATTGTTCTGTTCAGATTATCTGTTTCTTCACGGTCAGTCTAGGAAGGTTGTATTTTTCTAGAAAACTGTCCATTTCTCCTAGGTTACCCAATTTGTTAGTATATTATTTGTCACAGTACTCTCTAATAATTCTTGTAGTTCCATGGTGTACATAGTCATTTTTCATTTCTCATTTCTGATTCTGTTTATGTGTGTAGATTCTCTTTTTTCCTTGATAAGTTTGGCTAGGGGTTTATCTATTTTATTTTCTTGAAGACCCAGCTCCTCTTTTCATTGGTAATTTCTATTATTTTATTCTTAAACTTATTTTTTTCTGCTCTGATCTGTATTATGTCCCTCCTTCTACTGACTTTGGGCCTCATTTGTCCTTTTTTCCCCTAGTTTCATTAATTGTGACTTTGGTCATTTGGGATTGTTTCTCTTTCTTGAGATAAGAGAGTATTGCTATATACTTTCCTCTTAGAACTGCCTTCACTGCATCCCATGGATTTTTGGGGCATTGAGTTGTTGTCTTCATTTGTCTCCATATATTGCTTGATCTCTGTATTTATTTGTCATTGACCCATTATTTATAATCATGTTGTTAAGCCTCCATGCATTTGTGGACTTTTGTTTGTTTAATTTATTTCTAGTTTCATACCTTTGTGGTCTGAGAGGCTGGTTGGTGCAATTTCAATCCTTCTGAATTTACTGAGGCTCTTTTTCTCTCCTAATATGTGATCTATTCTGGAAAATGTTCCAAGTGCACTTGAGAAGTATGTGTATCCTGCTGCTATTGGGTGGAGTGTTCTGTAGATGTCTGTTAGGTTGATCTGTTCTAATGTGTTGTTCAGTGCCTCTGTCTCCTTACTTGTTTTCTACTAGGTTGATCTGTCTTTTGGAGAGTGGTGTGTTAAAGTCTCCTAAAATAAAGGTATTGCATTCTATCTGCCCTTTAATTCTGTTAGTATTTGTTTCACATATGTATGTGTACCTATGTTGGGTTCATTGATATTTATAATGGTTATATCCTCTTGTTGGTCTGACCCCTTTATCATTACATAATGTCCTTGTTCATCTGTTTTTTTTTTTGAAGTCTATTTTGTCTGATACTAGTACTGCAACTCCTGTGCCCTTTTCTCCCTTTTATTTACATTAAATATCATCTACATACATTCACTTTTAGTCTGTGTATGTCTTTGGGTTTGAAGTGAATCTCTTGTAGACAGCATATAGGTGGGTCTTGTTTTTTTTATTCACTCTGTAATTCTATGTCTTTTGAATGGTGGATTCAATCCATTTACATTTAGGGTTTATTATCGATAGATATGTCCTCTTTGCCATCGAAGCTTTTAGATTTATAGTTACAAAAGCTTCAAGAGTAGCTTCTTTACTTTCTAACAGTCTAACTTAACTCCCTTATTATGCTGTTTCAAACACAATCTAAAGGAGTTCTTTTATCTCTCTTTTTCTTCTCTGTATATGTTAGGTGTGGTATTCTGTACTTTTTGTGTATCCCTTGTCTGATTTTGTGGTTAACTGACTTAATTTTGCATTTGCTTAGTAATTAATTGGCCAAAGTAATTCCTTTACTATGGTTTTATTTTCTATGGTGACAGCTATTTAGCCTTATGAGCACTTCCATCTACAGCATTCTCTCCATATACACAATAGAGATAGTTTGTGGGAAGTAAATTCCCTCAACTTTTGCTTATCTGGAAATTGTTTAATCCCTGCTTCAAATTAAAATGGTTAATTTGCTGAGTAGAGTAATTTTGGTTTAAGGTCCTTCTGTTTCATTGCATTAAATATATCATGCCATTCCCTTCTCTTCTGGCCTGTTTAGTTTTCTGCTTGGAAGTCTGATGATAGCCTGACAGCGTTTCCTTTGTATGTGATCTTTTTTCTCTCTCTGGCTATTTTTAATACTCTGTCCTTGCCCTTGATCATTGCTATTTTATATATTGTATGTCTTGGTGTTGTCTTCCAAGGGTCCCTTGTATTAGAGGATCTGTGTACTTTCGTAGCCTGTGTATTTCCTTCCCAGATTTGGGAAGTTTTCAGCATTTATTTCCTCAAAGACACTTTCTAGCCATTTTTCTTTCTTTTCTTCTTTTGGTACCCATATAATGCAAATATTGTTCAGCTTGGGTTGGTCACACAGTTCTCTCAGTATTCTTTCATTCCTAGAGATCCTTTTTTCTCTCTGTGCCTCAGCTTCTTTGTATTCCTGTTCTCTAATTTCTATTTCATTTACTGTCTCCTCTACCTCATCTAATCTGCTTTTAAATCTCTCCATTGTATGTTGCATTTCAGATACTGTGTTTTTCAAAGTTTCTATCTTTCTTAACATCCTCCCTGAGGTCTTGAATATTTTTCTGTAGCTCCATGAGCATATTTATGATTTTTATTTTAAAATCTTTATCAGGAAGATTGGTGATTTCAGTTTCATCTAGCCCTTTTTCAGGTGTTTGAGAGATTTTTGGTTGTATCAGGTTCTTTTGATGTTTCACATTCCTAGTGATTACTTTGGAGTAATAATTTTGTGACATCAGCACCCTTGAGTGCCCAGAAGCTCTACTTTATGGAGCTGAACCGCCCCTGGAGTGATGGCAGGTGTTGCAAGCATGTGGTGCTAGCACCTGCTAGGAGGAAAGAGCTCTCTCTTGCTTCCCAGTCCTGGGCTTCTACTCCTTCCCATTATGTTTCTCTTCCTCCCACCTGTGAGCTGGGGTGGAAAGAAGGCTTAGGTCCAGCTGGATCGCAGCTTTGCTACTTTACACCTTTCAATGAGGTGTTCTCTTTTCCCCAGATGTAGGCCTTCTGTTGCAGTCTACTTTCCTGTTGCTCTTTCAGGATTAGTTATATTTGTTGTGTTTTCATGTAATATGTGGTTTTGGGAGAAGGTTTTTGCCTCACTTATGCTGCCATCTTGTTTAGCAGAGATTTTTTTACTGTAGTTGTATGTCATTAAGAAAATTCTCATGTTTATTTTCTGTGTATTACATTTTGACTATCAGTTAGGAGAGACTGCCCAAATGATTCCTTAAAGCAGATACTCATAGCATTTATTTGAAGACTGTAAGGACAGTCTTTGGAAACAAGTAGTCTGAAACTACTCAACTACAGTAAGCATCAAATATAATTGTATTCATATCATAAACAAATCATAATTTTTCAACATAAAGGGACTTTCTGAAGTATGAACCTTGTGTTATTTTGCCTGTTGGTTGTATGCAGATAGGCATATGTTCTTCTTCTGGTATTCTTCTTAAAGTCCATCTTCTTCATGAAGCCTTTAGTGGTCACCATGTCTGGATAAGATGCTGACCTCATTTAACCATGCACAGATTTTTATTACATTTTTATCTTATTGGAATATTTATCCTAATCTGTTTTGTACTTAAGTAATTTACATGCATTTTATACATACTATACCATGCTATATTATACATATGATAAAATATGACATGATATTGCATCTATTATGTACTATGTAAATACTGGCCATTACATTCATGAAGATTAGGGGTTATTTTATATGGTTTAAGTTTAATAATCTGTTTATTCTTTTGAACCTAGAATAATACTGGAAAGATGTTAGGAATTCAGTATATATATACATATACACTGTATATATATTCAGTACACACACACACACACACACACACACATATATATATATATAAAATTTGAATATGTGGATAAATGAACCTGACTATATGTGTATGCTAAATAAGAAGTTATAATATTCCATTGTCTTTCATCTAATAAAATGTACCCACTTTACCTATTTATTAAAATTGCTAAGTTATTTGCTAGAAATAAATACTAAGCAGAGATGCACTAAGGTAAACTTTATATGCATATATAATTAACTAAAACAATCAATTAACCAGAATTTCTCAAGACTCACCATTGAAGATAGACAAAAATTAAATAAAGTAAGTCACAGTGATAATTCAGAAACATCTTAGATATGCTGTGGACTAAATACCTATGTAACTCAAACTTCTGCCCCTATTTCATCTGCAGACAGCCAAGAGAATCCATTTTCAGAATGATAACCCTGAAGTACTCTTATCACATTATGAAATAACCCATCATTTGCACTTCCTTGTAGTTATATGAGGCAAGAAGATGGAATAATTTATTTTAGAGAGATTTACAGTCACAAGAGTTGAACCAAAATTGGTTTTCCTCTTAAAACTCTCTAGAGTTCTCACTAAATCAATGGTTAATAACCGTTTTATATTGGTCTCCTTTTGAGAATTTAATGAAAACTATGAGTTCTATCACCTGAAAAATATACATATACAATACAACTTTTCTTCACTATTCAAGCGGCCCAGGGCTCCTTTTCTGGCCATCCTCACATTAGTTAATTACTAAGAACTTCCATTCTCTACTATAGTAAAGCAGTCTGCTTCTCTAACTTTAGACATAGATTTTGTGTTTCCTTTATTTGTTCAAGCACTGGCAAAAAAGAATGTTTCTACTATTTGGTGTTAAAAGGGGGTCTGACTCCACTCACTCTGTGTACAGTGGTGAGGCCTTGTGCTATGTCAAGATTTAGAATGATAAGTCCTAGGGTAGCTGGGTCTTCAATACACACAGCTCTTGTTTAAGGAAGGTTTCTGCACTGTACACTACTTCCCAAACTTTCTAAATATTGCTTCCAAGATTTGATAGTTCTCACACTTTCAATGATAATTTCAAAAGAACAAAACCTGCCACCCAATTTTCAAAGGCCTCTTGTAAACCTAGGGCAGACATGCATTGGATTTGCTAGTCAGATGTAGACCTCTACAAGATGTACAAATAAAGAAAGGTTAACTACATGAAAAATATTCTAGCTGTGTATTATACATATAGCTGTAAATTTTCAAAGCTTTCTCAAATCTCCTGTCATAAGGCAAGTGATGGATAAATAAGCATACTCACGTAGATAAGTTTATTAACTTGAGTTTATTCATTGTACAACAGGAAAGGGAAAATCTCAGCTTGCAGGATTAGGACTTGCAGATCACATAAAAGATGATATAAAATAGTTTCATTTTTAAAGCTGCCTACCCATTTTAGCATTCCTATGCCATTTTATCATGTCCTTTGGATCTTCCTTCCCAGATTCCCAGGACACTTAAAATTCATTTTCCTTACCCCACTGAAATATTATGAAAATAAGTCTCATTTTTCCTTTGATTTATTATACTTAATCTTTCAAATTTCTTGTTATGTGGCACAAATAGGCTGGTATAAATATCTGGCACAGTCAAGAAAGGTAGGTAGGAAATGAAAAATAGAGGGCCATGTATTGTTTTGTTTTGTTTTGCACTGCGTCCCTGGTAGTACCGACCATGCAAGAACAAAGTAAAAATATAAGTCCCTTCTTTTTTTCATCTTATTTTCCTCTTTATTTCTGTGAAAGGAGACATGCTATATGATTTTGCTCAATGTGCAATTGTTGGATTTGTTCAGGTGAAAACTATGTAAAGAGGAATTATAATGATAGAAGGTAAAAAAATAAAAACCTAACTCAATATTTCAAAATCTTTAGTAGTTAGTATTGGTTTTATGACTGCAGAGGAACAGCTGATCTCTGAAGAGATGGATTCCAGGATACGTGATAGCCCATTTCTTCACTGAAGCACTGGGACTTATTTATTTTGTAGATTCAGAATATGGTAACTATACATCTGAATTGTTAGAAAGTCAATTGAGGAAACAATCAGCTTTATCTAGACTGCTGTTCATGTTTCCAGATCCCATTTTACATAATGTTTGAACCATATGAGAGGATCATTTTAATAGGTCAAAAAGTAGAATATTGGCAATTTCATGTGGTTCATCCTAATATTTGAAATAAACATATATGTTCATGGGTCTACACCACAATAGTATATTCATGGTAGAATGCCTTCAAATATTATCAATATATTTTGAAAATTATAGGCTGTTATATTAGTGGTAAAGTTATATAGAGCTGGCAAAACAGCTGTGACGTACTTGTACTGCAAGAGCTCTTGACATACCTGCTTTCTTTAAGCATAAGTCTTCCTTCTTTGATTCAAGAAATATTTGAATATTTGGCCTACTGTAAGCCAGACAGAGTAATGTGCACTTAGGATTGAAAAATTATCCAATATTCCAGCCCTCGTGAAGCTGAAACTCTGAGGACAAAAATTAATATAAATAAAGGAGAAATATAACCTAGGTGAGTAGAATATATATATACATAGTATATGGAATACTAATAAGAGCTAAGAACAAGTAAGAAAGCAGGGAATTACCATATGGTATGAGATGGATATTACAATTTTAAAATAAGGTATTATGGGAACGCCACAAGTAGTACCTAAAGGAAGCTTAAAGAAGCAAGCCACGTAAATGCTATAGGAAAGCATTCTTGGAAGAAAGTAAGTGAGCAAGAGGAAGAAGAGGAGGAGATAAGGTAAGAATGTAGCAGTGGGGGCGTATCAGGGAAAGCCTTATAAGTTAAAGATTTGGTTTTTATTATAAATGAATTAGTAAAGCTTTTGAGCAAAGAAATACCATTGCTTATTAATATCTTTAATAAATCAATTGTCCATTGTGGGAAAAGACTTTGGAAGCAGATAAAAAGAAGGAAGTTAGTATGATACTGCAGTTATCCAGGCAAGAGAGGATGGTGGCTTGTAGTGAAGTAGAAGTAGAGGTAGTAAAAAAAAAAAAAAGATTCTATTTGATATAAAGGATTGGAAGTGAGTAAATGGAAACATCAAGGATGATTCCCAGATTTTTGTTCTGAACTACAAAAAAGACAAAATTTCAATGAAATGAGTTAAAGAAGAATGTTGGAAGATAAAGAAGAATGTTTATGATAGAATGAATATTAAGGGTTGGTTTTGGAAATAATAAATTTGAGAAGACAAATGCCTATAATCTTGATGAGTGTGACCTAAAGAAGGAACTGGAAACTCTTGTGATGGGCTGCACATACTCCTATTTTAAAAATCAGAGAAGCTAAAACAAAAGGCCCAGTGGCACCTGGAGTATGGGGATCTCGACACCGCACAAGAGCAAGGTGAGCTGGCAAAACAGCTGTGACGTACTTGTACTGCAAGAGCTCTTGACATACCTGCTTTCTTTAAGCATAAGGACAGCTGTTTCACTCCACTTTCCAATTCTGACACAAACTTCTATTTTGCTAACTCTAACCTAGAAACTTTCTGGAAAAGGAATTTTGGTAAACATCATTCAGGCTTAGCCCAGGCAACACAACGTAAAATCACCAAGAGTAGGTAAATGCCTATGCATGTCTGGAATTTAGACAAGAGTACCGGGCTTTAAATGTATGATGGAGTTGATCATCCATAAATGTTACTCAAAGCCAAGAGCCTAGTAATATTACTTATTGGATGAGTGTTTATAGAAAGAGAAAATGCCCAAGGAGTAAGCCCTGGGACTCTCCAAATTCCAGAGGTCATAGACTTAAGAAGGAACCAGACAAGCATGCTAAGTGAGAACAGACATTAAAATAGAAGGGAAATCAAATGATTGTGGGATCTCAAAAGTCAAGTGGGGAAAAAACAATGTAGTCAGAGAAGAAAAGGTTATAATTTACCTTCTCTTGCCAAAACTAATAAATTTCCTCATGCAGATGTGCACTGTAGTTTTAACCCAAGTTCTTTACACAGACTACAGGATAGATTCAGTTCTAGAATAGTTTTTTAGATAGAAGAAATACCTGTAATGTGTATCTTACGTACTGCTGTATTCTATACAGTACTGCTGTATAGAATGATGTTTAATGTTAAAATCAATTTTTTTAATGATTTCTATCCACACGCTCTGTATATTTTATTGGTATTGAACATAATCTAAAGATTCTTATTTACTGAACCTCTGTGTCAGACAGGAAAGTTGCAAAGAAATAATAAATGAAATATGTTAAATAAAGTCACCCGCTAAATGAAATATGTTAAATAAAGTCACCCGCCTGAATTCCTTTCTCTTCTTCCCTCATTGTTCTCATTGTTTACTGAGGAAGACTGCAACAACTCAAGCTTTATATCAATTATTTTCAAACTACACCAGTTCATGAGGTCATTAGGCCATTGCTTCTGCACAGAGAAAAAACTGACTGAAGAGATGGAGCTATTTCCAACTCTTCAGAAAAATCACTTAATGTTCTTTCCCTTCTAAAAACAGGTAAATTGTCCTTCAGGCCTCTCTCTCAGATGTGTTGTGACTATCAATGACATGCGGTTTGATTGTTTCACACACACACACAAAGGTGGCATGTTTTCAAAGCACCTGAAGAGCAATCCAATGGAATTAGATTTTCCTTGTGATTTTTCACAGATTGGCAATAAGGAAAAATCCTTTTGCCTGTCACAGGGAGCCCAATTATCTGTGGTTGAAAAAAGGATTATGGAGGGTGGCTTGCATGTCTTGGAGAAACCTCCTCTGAGGACTAGATGAGATTTTTCTAACAGCTCACTGGTTATTTACATATCTTAAAGATGAATTAAAACCCTTAAAAGACACTATTTCTTGCATTGCAACTTCCTATATTATGCCCCGATAATGGCCATATGAAGTTTCTCAGGTTATACATCTAGGAGTGTATCTAGAATCTTTCTTCTCCACTCACCATATTTAGCCATGTATCTCCAAATATGGTTCATTTAAGTATACTGCTAAGTACCTTTTCACCCCCTTTCCTCACCATTACCACTTTAACTCAGACCACCATCATTCTCCCATCTTGCCTATTGTGATGGCCCTTCATCTGGTTTCCTTGCCTTCATTCTTATATTTCTCTATCCTGCAGATACATACCAAACATGGTTCTCTTTTATCTCTTTCCCATTCCTTCTAGTCTACCCTAACCTTCCAGTAACACTGCCATACTTCAGGTTCCCTGAAGGTACACTATTCATACGTATAGCTTTTGTATATGTGATTTCTGACAGAATTTCCTCCTTATCCTCACAAGGGAAACAGCAGAACTTAGAATTTTGTACTCAGAGGCAAAAGTTTTGGTCCTGAATACATGTGCTCAAATCTCAACTCCATCCCCTTCCTAAATACATTTTCCAAAACACTCTTCTTTATATTTTTAAATTGGAAATAAGAAGACCTACCTTGAAAGCTTTTGTATGAGTTAAATACAATTTAAAATATGTATTAGAATCACTTAGATTAATGTCCTAGTATGGAGTTTATACTGTTAGCTATTTTTATTTTTATGTTTTGGCTCATTTCATCCTATGTTTTTTATAAGCTCTAATTTTCTTTTTTCATTGCTGTCATGCTTTTCCTGTCACATTTCCACTCCTATCACAAGATCTAAGAACTCTCTATGTCATCCTCACTGTCTTGCTTGTGTCCTTAGCATTCTAGCATTGCCATATAATTAGTTTTATTTGTTTATATATCAATATTGTTTACTTGGGATAGAAGAGTATTGTGAAGGTAAAGCACAAAACTTATTTCATCTCATTTTGTGTCTAGACCCCAGATGTAGGCATACAGGGGTGTATAATAAATGTATTGAATGAATGAATTATAAGGTCCAATGTACTGTCAGGAAATAGCAAAGGGGATAAGAAAGTCAATTTACTGTTCAGAAATATGTGGCAAGTAAGAGCTTCATATGAGAAATGGGCTTCTTTTTTATGTGTGACTGCTCCATTCCCTTGTGTTTTGAAAAGAATTTTCTAAGACCATCCATCCCTTTTTCATTCAGTTCCAGCTTTGGAGAAATTCCTCTCCAACTTTCAGTTGACTATTTCATTAACACAGCAAAGTGAAAACTGTCCATTGAGTAGAAAGAACCAGATAGATTGTAGTAGTTATATCTTTGCAGGTTAGAGAGAGGGTATTCATATTGAAGTATATGACTGTTTTCTCACTATTTATGTAGGTATAATTGGTGTACCTTAATTACTACTGATGTCTCTTTCCCGAACCATATTGATTTTACAGCTAGAGATTTCACATTTCTGGTTAAAATTGTATAGGAGGGGGGTGGAGCCAACATGGTGGCATGAGTAGGACAGTGGGACTCTCCTCCCAAAAACATATATATTTTTGAAAATATAACAAATACAACTATCCCTAAAAGAGAGAACAGAAGACACAGAACAACAACAGCCAGACTACATCCACACCTGCGAGAAACCAGTGCCTGGTGAAAGGGGTAAGATACAAGCCACAGCTCGGCGGGACCTGAGGCCCCTCATCCCAGCTACCAGCGGGAGGAGAGGAGTCGGAGCGGGGAGGGAGAGGTAGCCCAGGACTGCTAAACACCCAGCCCCAGCCATCCGCACCAGAGCGCAGACACACAGTGCATGCATGGGGTGCTGGAAACTAGGGAAGCAGGACAGTAAGACCTGTGAGCAGGTCCCGAAGCCAGCACCCCTGGGACAAAGAAAAGCGAGTGCTTTTTGAAAGTCTTAAAGGGACAGGGACCCCACCGCTGGATGGAAGCATCCCAGGTCACAGTCCAGCAGCTGGAAATTCCAGGGAACTCCAGGAGCACTAATTCCTTGGGCAACAGCTCTGAGACCCCTCACAGAGGTAAACAGCCAAACAGCCCCCCATCCATTACCCCTTCAGGGCCCCGCCATAGCAGAGCAGCAGCCTGAGGATGGCCACGCTCACAGCAAGGGAGCTTCCTTCATACTGGCCAGGCAATATACAGAGACCCAATGTACATGCAATTGCCCAACACAAGCCACTAGGGGTCGCAGTTGTCCCGGTAAGGAAAGGCCAGGAGCAAGAGGAAAGTCTTGACTCTCCAGCTGACGGACGATTCAATAGCACACCACTGCACCTATCAACATGAAAAGGCAAAAAAATTTGATCCAGACAAGACTAATCCAGACAGCTTCGACATCTTCTACATCTTCCCCTGAGAAGGAACCTGGGGAGATAGATTTAACCAATCTTCCTAAAAAGGAATTCAAAACAAAAGTCATAACCATGCTGATGGACTTGCAGAGAAATATGCAAGAACTAAGGAGGGAGAATACAGAAATAAAACAATCTCTGGAAGGACTTCAAAAAAGAATGGACGAGATGCAAGAGACCATTAATGGACTAGAAAACAGAGAATAGGAACGCAAAGAAGCTGATGCAGAGAGAGATTAAAGGATCTCCAGAAATGAAAGAATTTTAAGAGAACTGTGTGACCAATTGAAATGGAACAATATCCGCATTATAGGGGTACCAGAAGAAGAAGAGAGAGAAAAAGGGATAGAAAGTGTCTTTGAAGAAATAATTGCTGAAAACTTCCCCAAACTAGGGAAGGAAATGGCCTCTCAGACCACAGAGGTACACAGAACACCCATGACAAGGGATTCCAAGAGGGCAACACCAAGACACATAATAAATAAAATGGCAAAGATCAAAGACAAGGACAAAGTATTAAAGGCAGCCAGAGAGAAAAAAAATGTCACCTAAAAAGGAAAACCCATCAGGCTATCATCAGACTTCTCAACAGAAACCCTACAGGCCAGAAGAGAATGGCATGATATACTTATTGCAATGAAACAGAAGGGCCTCGAACCAAGAATACTGTATCCAGCATGATTATCATTTAAATATGAAGGAGGGATTAAACAATTCCCACACAAGCAAAAGATGAGGGAATTTGCCTCCCACAAACCACCTCTACAGGGCATCTTACAGGGACTGCTCTAGATGGGAGCACTCCTAAAAAGAGCACAGAACAAAACACCCAACATATGAAGAAGGGAGAAGGAGGAATAAGAAGGGAGAGAAATAAAGAATCATCAGACCATGTTTATAATAGCTCAGTAAGGGAGTTAAGTTAGACAGTAAGATAGTAAAGAAGCTAACCTTGAACCTTTGATAACCACAAACTTAAAGCCTGCAATGGCAATAAGTATATATATTTCAATAATCGCCCTAAATGTAAATGGAGTGATTGCACCAATCAAAAGACATCGAGTCACTGAATGGATAAAAAAGCAAGAACCATCTATATGCTGCTTACAAGAGACTCACCTCAAATCCAAAGATATGCACAGACTAAAAGTCAAGGGATGGAAAAAGATACTTCATGCAAACAACAGGTAGAAAAAAGCAGGTGTTTCAGTACTAGTATCAGACAAAATAGACTTCGAAATGAAGAAAGTAACAAGAGAAAAACAAGGACATTACATAAAGTTAAAGGGCACAGTCCTACAAAAGTATATAACAATTATAAATATATATGCACCCAACACAGGAGCACCAGCATATGTGAAACAAATACTAACAGAACTAAAGGAGGAAATAGAATGCAATGCATTCATTTTAGGAGACTTCAACACATCATTCACTTCAAAGGACAGATCCATCAGACAGAAAATAAGTAAGGACACAGAGGCACTGAACAACACACTAGAACAGATGGACCTAATAGACATCTACAGACCTCTACATCCAAAAGCAACAGGATACACACTCTTCTCAAGTGCACATGGAATATTCTCCAGAATAGACCACATACTAGGCCACAAAAAGAGCCTCAGTAAATTCCAAAAGATTGAAATCCTACCAACTAACTTTTCAGACTACAAAGGCATAAAACTAGAAATAAATTGTGCAAAGAAAGCAAAAAGGCTCACAAACACAGGAGGCTTAACAACACGCTACTAAATAATCAATGGATCAATGACCAAATTAAAATGGAGATCCAGCAATATATGGAAAGAAATGACAACAACAACACAAACCCCCAACTACTGTGGGATACAGCAAAAGCAGCCTTAAGAGGAAAGTATATAGCAATCCAGGCATATTTAAAGAAGGAAGAACAATCCCAAATGAATGGTCTAATGGCACAGTTATCAAAGTTGGAAAAAGGAGAACAAATGAGGCCTAAGGTCAGCAGAAGGAGGGACATAATAAAGATCAGAGAAGAAATAAATAAAATTGAGAAGAATAAAACAATAGCCAAAATCAATGAAACCAAGAGATGGTTCTTTGAGAAAATAAACAAAATAGATAAGCCTCTAGTCAAACTTATTAAGAGGAAAAGAGAGTCAACACACATCAACAGAATCAGAAACGAGAAAGGAAAAAATCACGATGGACCCCACAGAAAAACAAAGAATTATTAGAGAGTACTATGAAAACCTATATGCTAACAAGCTGGAAAACCTCGGAGAAATGGACAACTTCCTAGAAAAATACACCCTTCCAAGACTGACCCAGACAGAAACAGAAAATCTAAACAGACCAATTACCAGCAACGAAATTGAAGCAGTAATCAAAAAACTACCAAAGAACAAAATTCCTGGGCCAGATGGATTTACCTCGGAATTTTATCAGACATACAGAGAAGACATAATATCCATTCTCCTTAAAGTTTTCCAAAAAAGAGCAGAGGAGGGAATACTCCCACACTCATTCTATGAAGCCTACATCACCCTAATACCAAAAACCAGGCAAAGACCCCACCAAGAAAGAAAACTACAGACCAATGATGAACGTAGATGCAAAAATACTCAACAAAATGTTAGCAAACCGAATTCAAAAATACATCAAAAGGATCATGTACCATGACCAAGTGGGATTCATCCCAGGGATGCAAGGATGGTACAACATTCGAGAATCCATCAACATCATCCACCACATCAACAAAAAGAAAGACAAAAACCACATGATCATTTCCATTGATTCTGAAAAATTATTTAACAAAATTCAACATACATTCATGATAAAAACTCTCAACAAAATGAGTATAGAGGGCAAGACCCTCAACATAATAAGGGCCATCTATGATAAACCCACAGCCAACATTCTATTGAACAGCGAGAAGCTGAAAGCTTTTCCTCTGAGATCGGGAACTAGACAGGGATGCCCACTCTCCCCACTGTTATTCCACATAGTACTGGAGGTCATAGCCATGGCAATCAGACAAAACAAAGAAATACAAGGAATCCAGATTGGTAAAGAAGAGGTTAAACTGTCACTATTTGCAGATGACTTGATATTGTACATAAAAAAACCCTAAAGACTCCACTTCGAAGCTACTAGAGCTAATATCGGAATGCAGCAAAGTTGCAGGATACAAAATTAACATACAGAAATCTGTGGCTTTCCTATACACTAACAATAAACTAATAGAAAGAGAAATCGGGAAGACAATTCCATTCACAATAGCATCAAAAAGAATAAAATAGCTAGGAATAAACCTAACCAAGGAAGTGAAAGACCTATAACCTTAAAACTATAAGACACTCTAAAGAGAAATTAAAGAGGTCACTAACAAATGGAAACTCATCCCATGCTCCTGGCTAGGAAGAATTAATATAGTCAAAATGGCCATCTGCCCAAAGCAATATACAGATTCGATGCAATCCCTATCAAATTACCAACAGCTTCTTCAATGAACTGGAACAAATAGTTCAAAGACTCATATGTAAACACCAAAGACCCCAAATAGCTAAAGCAATCTTGAGGAGGAAGAATAAAGTGGGTGGGATCTCACTCCCCAACTTCAAGCTCTACTACATAGCCACAGTAATCAAGACAATTTGGTACTGGCACAAGAACAGAGCCACAGACCAATGGAACAGAATAGAGACTCCAAACATTAAACCAAACATATATGGTCAACTAATATTCGATAAAGGGGCCATGGACATACAATGGGGAAATGACAGTCTCTTCAACAGTTGGTGCTGGCAAAACTGGACAGCTACATGTAAGAGAATGAAACTGGATCACTGTCTAACCCCATACACAAAAGTAAACTCGAAATGGATCAAAGACTTGAATGTAAGTCATGAAACCATAAAACTCTTAGAAAAAAACATAGGCAAAAATCTCTTAGACATAAACATGAGTGACCTCTTCTTGAACATATCTCCCCAGGCAAGGGAAACAAAAGCAAAAATGAACAAATGGGACAATATCAAGCTGAAAAGCTTCTGTACAGCAAAGGACACCATCAATAGAACAAAAAGGTATCCTACAGTATGGGAGAATATATTCATAAATGACAGACCCGACCGATAAAGGGTTGACATCCAAAATATATAAAGAGCTCACACACCTCAACAAACAAAACGCAAATAATCCAATTAAAAAATGGGTAGAGGAGCTGAACAGACAGTTCTCTAAAGAAGAAATTCAGATGGCCAAGAGACACATGAAAAGATGCTCCACATCACTTGTCATCAGAGAAATGCAAATTAAAACCACAATGAGATATCATCTCACACCAGTAAGTATGGCTACCATCAAAAAGACAAACAACAACAAATGTTGGCAAGGTTGTGGAGAAAGGGGAACCCTCCTACACTGCTGGTGGGAATGTAAATTAGTTCAACCATTGTGGAAAGCAGTATGGAGGTTCCTCAGAATGTTCAAAATAGAAATACCACTTGACCCAGGAATTCCACTTCTAGGAATTTACCCCAAGAATGTATCACTCCAGTTTGAAAAAGACAGATGCACCCCTATGTTTATCGCTGCACTATTTACAATAGCCAAGATAGGGAAGCAACCTAAATGTCCATCAGTAGATGAATGGATAAAGAAGACGTGGTACATATACACAATGGAATATTACTCAGCTATAAGAAAAAAACAGATCCTACCAATCGCAACAACATGGATGGAGCTAGAGGGTATTATGCTCAGTGAAATAAGCCAGGCGGAGAAAGACAAGTACCAAATGATTCCACTCATACGGGTAGTATAAGAACAAAAGAAAACTGAAGTAACAAAATAGCAGCAGAAGCACAGAACCCAAGAATGGACTAACAGTTACCAAACGGAAAGGGACTGGGAGGATGGGTGGGAAGGGAGGGATAAGGGTGGGGAAAAAGAAAGTGGGCATTACGATTAACATGTATAGTGTGGGGGGTGGCATGGGGAGGTTTGTGCAACACAGAGAAGACAAGTAGTGATTTTACAGCATCCTACTATGTTGATGGACAGTGACTGTGAAGGGGTATGTGGGGGGGACTTGGTGAAGGTGGCAGCCTAGTAAACATAATGTCCCTCATGTAATTGTAGATTAATGATACCAAAATAAAATAAAAAAATTGTACAGGAAAATTTAAATTGGACATTTATATAAATATTCATATTTAGATACCAGCACAAACTTCTCTAGACATGTCAATATTAATCAATCTACATCATTTAGTTCTAAAATTTCATTACAAAATATTAAAAAATTAAAGGAAGTAACTGAAAATTATATGAATACTTAGTTTAGAATTAATGAGTTGTTTGGTGTTTATATGTGCACATGTGTTTTCTGAAAGCATTTTCTCTATAGACTTTGGTGTATGAAGAAATATTTAAAAATGCATCTTCAGAGATAATCTGAGTTTAGCATTAGGCATTTTGGAAAATACTAATTTGGATTTCCTAGTACCTTAACTTTTACCCTGAGGGAGCTATTTTTAAAATCATCAGTAATAAATTGTGTTTACCTGAGTACTAAACACTGCCCAGCCAATTGGGGCCAAATAAACAAACACAGAGAGTGGAAAAAAGAAGTCTTTTGTAGTGGTTTATAGAGTACTCTTGCTTTCTGAATAGCCATAGGCAGCTTATCACATCTCACTTAAAGAAAGGAGAGATGGATTTGTTTTCAGCATCCAGACCTCTCATCCTCCACCTACCTCAGTGAATTGTCCTCCTAGAGAGCTGACATCTCTCTTATTTTAAGAGTTGACAGGTGCTTGATGCTGTGTGTATCAAAGTAGCTTGGTAAAATGTGTTTTATAATGATCTGGAATGATTACCTCAGTTTTCATTTCAGATTGAGTATCAAATAGACCCACAGGATATAAATCTACTAAATTAAAACTTTTTGATACAAAATTGCAGTGTTTTTTGTTAACTGTTAAGATAGGAAGAGGATATTTGTGGCCTGTAACCAGGAAGGTGGGGATGTTGAGATCTCTATTCAGAAGTGGAGTTGTATTTATACTGATATATCTGTTTCATATCCCTAGTTGTGTAAAATAGTAATGGAATATAATTATGCAGCTGATTCTTTTTATGAATGCAATAAGAACCAGTGATTTAAGCATACTGAGTTCTTTGTCCATTTGTGAAAGGAATAAAATCATCCTAAACTGATGAAAATCATCCTGCAGTTTTTCAGTCAGTTTTTGGAGACAATTTTGTGAAGTCCCCTGGCACCAGACAAAACTCATGATAAAGACACTTCACATGGTAGTTAAAATAATTGGGATTAGACACTTTTTCTCTGAGGTTTTCTTCCTATTAAGTTATGATGACTAGATTTTTATATTGCATTCTTTCTGTCAGATCTAGTATTGTATCATATGATATTTGGGAACAGATATATTCAAGATAAAAAGTTAAATTCCAACAAGAGATATTTGGATTAAATGGCAAAGGATACTTTTAACCTCTTAAATTATCCTTAAGAAGATGTGTAAAAATCTAGGCATGCTTACTGAGAGGAAAAATAAAAAAAAATTGTGGTTTTCACAGTCTTAACTTAAACATTGACCTTATTGAACACATGTATATATTTAAAAATTTTCTGCTTAAATATAGAAATATGGGAAAAGAAACTAGTTCCCACTAAATTTCACATTTTTATGTTTTAAAAGGATGCTGCATTTATCTATGGGAAGGTTGCAATTCCTCCACGGAGGTGTTTCAAATTTTCTTTGACATCAGATATCAAACGGTGTTCACATTTTAGCCAAGACTAAAACATAATTACAATTTAAGATTACATTAAATACATAGTCCTTTACTTCAGAGAACTAATGATTAAATTGGAACTGAAGACAAGCCTTCAAGTTGAGACAATGTGCTATGAAGACAGGCAGATCTGGAGCTAGTACTTGCTTCATTATTCCCTACCTTGATGCATAATATCACTCCTCTGATGACCAAGTCCATCAGTTGCAGAAGAGGGAAATATTAATAGTATCAATTTCATTTGTAACTATGTTATGTATTGTTATGTGATAAAACATTGAAAAAGTTAGTGGTGAAAAAATAACAGTGATATAATTGTGATTATGAAGCTCCAATTTGGGCATGGCTCAGTAAGAATAGCTTACTTTAAATATACTTAGCCAGAGCTGGAGGATCTCTGAGGCTGGTAAGCAGAAATATCTGAACATTACTTCACTGATACATCTGGTGGGCTGATTCTAAGCTGTTGGGTATGGCCTTACCTGGAACACAGACAGGTAACCTCTTAAGATGGTCTGAGATTTCTTAAAACATAGTAGCTGAGTTCCAAGGGTGAATGTGAGAAAGAAAGTGCCATGGAGAAGTACAATCCCCTTTTGTGACCTAGGTTTAGACATCATGCATCATGGATTCCACTACATTTTATATTCAACATAGTGTAAAAGGATAGGTGGAGCCATTTCTTTTCACATTTACATGTAAAAACTAATCCTTACATTACCTTAGAATGCAATTTATGTCCCCAGATTATGCGTGAAGAAACATTATACAGCTAATAAGTGGAATATTTAGAACTTAAAATCAGATCTCTTAGGCCACAAAAAACATATTTTCCTTTCAAAGAACATATTTCCCAAGTCAAATACTGAAGGTCTGCGCTTTGAAGAACAAATCACACCTCTCCAGACTCCCTCATGATAGTAGGAGTCATTAAGAAGGAATGAACTGGTCAGATTAAAGACAGTGTAATAGAAACGCAAGATGGAAACCTCCTACCAAAAACACATAAAAGAAGAAAATACACCAAATGCAACTAGACCTGAAAATGACCCAAGACTGCAGAACAGACCCCCTATACCTGATGAAGAAGAGAGGACGACCCAGAAAAGGGTGAGGCGGCAAAACTGAGATTGAGTGGGACCCAAGCCCTTCCCTGACAGCCTACAGGTGTGGAAAAGAGGAATGGAGTGGAGAGGGGGTAGGAGCCCCGGAGCGCTGCACACCTGGCCCTGGAGATCTGCTTTGGAGCATGAACCCACATTATGTTGGGTTTTGGTGACTATTGGGGCTGGACACTAGGGGCAGGAGGAACACTCTGGGAGCCAGTTGGGGGGGCAGGCAAGCTCCACCAGTCCTGAGACCCAAAGCAGAGGCGGCATTTTGAAAGATTTGTCAGGAGTGGGAGGGGTACCAGAGGTGAGGAGGGTTAGACTGAACTCTCCTCTCAGGAGAAAGAGAAGGTAGAGGGCACCTTCCCAGTCCTTCATCATCCCAACAGAGAGGGGACTCTTGGGCTCTCCAGGTGTTATACCCCACTTGCTGGCCCGAGATACCTACCTGCACACTGCAGGGAACCTAACCAATTGGCACAGCAGCATCAGAATTTGGTGCCTGGCAGGTAGAGGGAGAAACTTCCAGCTTGCATGGCTCCATTTCAGCTCAACCAGAGAGGTGCCTGGAATAGCCTGGAGATGGCTGGAGCTTCTTCCTTCCTGTTGGTGTCCAAATCCGGTGCTGGACATCCGGCTGAGGCACACTTGGTCCACCCACCCCATTAACCCTGCAGCCCTGCCATTCCTGCAGGCCAGGCAGAAGGCGGCCCTGCCCACAGCAAGCTCAACAGAGATTCCAGAGTTCATCAAAATGGCGGCAGCTCAAGCAAACTCCCCACCCACACTTAGACCTTTACAGAAGCCAGAAAGAAAGGAGCCCCATCCATTGCATGCAAACAACTGGAGCACCTGAAAAATAGAACCAGGCACTGAAGAGTCAAGAATCTTGAACTTCTGAGCACCTGTGGGTAAAATTTCAATTATTACCAGAATCTCTTGCCTGGCTTTAGTACATCTCCACATCAATACATTTTTCCAAGGGGTGGAGAGAAGTAGTCCATCTCCATATAATTAGGTGATTATAAGGGTGAGAGGAGCTGGGTATATCTGGACCAAAAAGGTCTGGTGGAGTCCCTTTTTACAGCCAGATCATGAGAGACATGGGTGACCAGAAGTGGGTGACTGTTTATAAGCAATAAATAGGTTTCTCCCACTTTATATCTCCCTTTGACTAGTTTCTGATTCAAAGGTAATTTGCCCTGGGCTGGGAACCTATTTTCCCCCTGGAGTTACACCTGGTGGTGGTCGGCAGGATCTTTGAACCTGACGTCTATCTTCATGGGTGCGATGCTTGGGCAGGCTGCCCGAAGGTATGGTGAGGAGATACCTGGAAACCCTCTGTGGATGGTGGGGAGGCCCCAGTTGCTGCAGTGGTGGCTGGTGCAGCATCACCCAGGAGCCCCCTATTCATTGGACTTCCAACTTGGGAGCTCCTCGTGGGGAACTGGTCTAGGGTAAGCATCTCCTAGATGGGTGGGTCCTTCCCCAGAATTGAGGGAAACACTGGAAGCTGTGGAAGTAGTCTGTGAAATAGAAGACTGCATAGAGGCCCTGAAAGGCTGTGTAGCAGCCAGGACTGTGGGATGTGTATTTCTCTATATAGTAGAAAGTGTTATCAAGAAGAGAGACACACTTTGGCAGGGAAGAAACACACTTCAGCATCACATGGAGGAGCTGGGTGATGACCTATAGGAGGCCTTTAAGAAAGAGACACAGTTATTGAGAAGATAGGTCATGCTTCTGGAAGATACCTTAGCAGAGAGGGAGAAGGCAGCAAGAGAATAGACTTTGCAGGAGGCTGTAGGGGAGGGGGAGAAAGAGCAATGCAGTCAGTCCCAGAGATGGTTGTGGGAGGAGATGTTGTGGAAGGATAAGGGGGTGGAGACAAGGGCATAATGTTGCTGAGGCCACTGCCAGAGGACAGGACCCTCCCATATTAAAGGCCCCCTGGTTGTAATTAAGAAAGTAAAAACACAACAGCGGGCCCCTCAGAGGAAGGACAGCCCCATCCTCAGGTTGTGGAGCACCCCATGCTCTGCTCCTATACTCAGGATGAGATGGTGGACATAAGCACCAGTTTTGGCAGTAGCCGTCCAAACCTCTGCTTTCATGGCTTTTGTGTCTTTGGCATATGAAGGTGGAAAATATTGTTATAGCAGGTTCTGAAATGGGTAGACTGGCTTCCCTAATGAGTTACCCATCCCTCCAGCAGCGGTAACAAAGTGCCCATCATACCACAAGGAAATTGGAGAAACTCTATAGGGTTGTAGAAGGTGGGCATCATAAAGCCCACTTATACTCCTTTTAAATCCCCAGTGTGGTCGGTGAAAAACCCAGATGGCTCCTTGCATATGACTGTGGATTACAGGGAATTGAATAAAGTCATACCCCACTTGCACATTGCTGCTCCTCCGTAGCAGTCCTGATGACAACCTCAGTCATGAACTAGGGATGTATCGTTATATTGTGGACCTTGTTAATGCTTTCTTCTCTATTGACATAGCACAGGAAAGTCAGGAGCAGTTTGCCTTCATATGGGAAGGCTGGCAGTGGACATTCACTGTCCTTCCACAAGGATACCTCCACAGTCCCACCATTTGTCATGGACTTATAGCCCAGGACTTGGCCACATGGAAGAAACCACAAACAATGCAGTTGTATCACTACATTGATGATACCATGTTCTCATCTGACTCTCTTGTAGACTTACAAGGGGCAGTTCTTAGACTGCTGCAACATCTACAGGAGAAAGGATGGGCTGTGAACAGCACCAAGGTTCAGGGAACTGGTTTGTTGTAAAGTTCTTGGGGGTTGTCTGGTTGGGTAAAACCAAAGTTATCCCAGAAGCAGTCATATACAAGGTCCAGGCTTTCTCTACTCCTACCACTGTGGGAATATTACAAGAGTTTTGGGGTCTTTCGGGATACTGGAGAATGTTATCCCTTACTTGGCACAAATTCTGAAACCCTTATACCTGTTCTAACAGAAGGGCATCAGGTGGAACTGGAATGAAACATTTACAGCTTCTTTTACTGCTGCTCAGCAAGCAATTAAGGCCATTTAGGCCTTGAGTGTAATAGATTCATTAAGGCCCTGTGAGCTAGATGTTCATGTAATTGATGATGGTTATGGATGGGGCCTTTGTCAGAAGTTTGATCAGACATCCCAATCTATTGGAAGCTATCTGGTCACAACTATGGAAGGGAGCAGAAGTCTGGTACACCCTGACAGAGAAGCCACTGGCCGCTGAGTACATTGCCTTGTGGCTATGGAGACCATCACCAGAACAGTTCAGACCAAGGTAATAACCACCTGTCCCATAGCGGGTGGGTACGAGACTGGACTCAAAGGACATGGAGTGGCGTGGCACAGACACCTACACTTGCCAAATGGGGTGCATATTTACAATAGTGTAGTACCCTCTCTAGTAGCCCTTTAAATGGAGAACTCCAATGCTTATTGGGGCAAGTAGTATAACCAGTAGAAAGCAGGAAAAACTTGTTTGAAGCATAGGTAAAAACAGAGTCCTTATCAGGAGGGAAAAGCTCCTTACCTGAAGATTCTTGGTACACAGATGGCTCCAGTCATTGGTAGCCCCCAAAGTGGAGGGCTGTGGATTTCAATCCTAAGACTGAGACAATATGGATAGAGGATGTAGAGGGGAAGAGCAGCCAATGGGCTGAGTTGCAGGCCGCATGGCTCATGATTCCCCACAAGACCTCCTCTATAGTTGCCTGTACTGCCAGCTGGGAAATCCCATCAGGCTATTAGCAGACTTCTCAGCAGAAACTTTATAGGCCAGAAGGTATTGACATAATATATTTAATGTACTGAAACAGAAGGATCTCCAAACAAAAAGTCCTCTATCTGGCAAGATTATCATTTAAATTTGAAGCAGGGATTAAACAATTTCCAGATAAACAAAGGTTGAAGGAATTCATCATCACTAATCCAATCTTACATGACACATTAAAGGGATTGTTGTATATAGAAATGACCCTAAGGCTAAATACTTTCACCAGTGAAAATAAATCCACTGTAAAGGTAGTAGACAAAATAATTATCAAGCAACTATGAAATAAAAACAAAACAAAACAAGCAAAATCAACTATAAAATAAATCAGTCAAGGGTTACACTAAATGTGAAGATTGACATCTAATAAGAAAAATGTGGAGGAAGATGAAGAAGAGAGAAAAAGTACCTTTAGATTTTGTTTGAAATAGAGTAATCAGCAATTTAAGATAGACTATTATATAGCAAAAGAAGCTAATCCTTGAACATTTGGCAATCACAAAACTGAAGCCTATAATAAATACAAACACACACAAAAATAAATCTTAAAAAGAGAAGAAATCCAATCAGAATACTAAAGAAAACCATCAATAACAAGAGAAGAATATAAGAAAGGAAGAGAGGAACAGAGAGGAGATAAAAAACAGCAGAAAGCAATTGATAAAATGGCAGTAAATACATATCTATCAATAATCACCTTAAATGTAAATGGACTGAATGCACCAACTAAAAGACAGAGAGTGGCAGAATGGACAAGGAAACAAGTTCCATCTATGTGCTGCCTAAAAGAGACTCTTTTCAGACCCAATGATATATACAGACTAAAAGTGAAGGGATGGGAAAAGATATTATATGCAAATAAAAGGGAGAAAAAAGAAGGACTGGCAGTAATTATATCAGACAAAACTGACTTCAAAACAAAGAAAGTAACAACAGACAAAGAAGGACACTACATAATGATAAAGGATCAGTCCAACAGTAGCATACAGCCATATTAAATAACTATGTTCCCAACATAGGAGCACCTAAATATATAAACAAATACAAACAGAATTAAGGGAGGAAATAGAAACACATTCATTTTATGAGGCATTAACACAACACTCATATCAATAGATCAACATCACAACAGATAAATAGACAGAAAATAAAGAAGGAACTGAGACACTGAGCAACACATTAGATTAAATGGACATAACAGATATCTACAGAACACTCCATCCAAAAGCTGCAAGATACACTTTTTCTCATTTTGTACATGGAGTATTCTCTAGAATAGAACACATACTAGGCCATAAAAAGAGCCTCAGTAAATTCAGAAAGATTGAAATTGTGCCAACCAACATCTCAGACCACAAAGGTATTGTTGGATTCTCCCAGAGGAGGACGCCGCCCCAAATCACTCACGAAAGGCATCTCTTGATGCAATAAGCAAGTGGAATTTATTCAGGAACCAGCTAGCGGGGGTCCAAGTTAGCCCGACGCAGCGGGTCTCAACAAGGACCCTGAGCACACAAAGCCAGAAGGTTTTATAGCATTTTCAAAGGGGGCAACATTTTCCACAATCACAATACAGTGTTTTTTTCATAGACACATAAATCTTTGCCTGGGGCCACACCCTGGGGTCTGGTTAGATAAGATTACCTTCGGAATGTTTAGGGTGGTTCTAGTAAGATAAGCTTGGTGTGTATGATTAACTGATTTGAGGTCAGCTAATTAAAGGTCACTACATTTAACACTGGCTGACTAACTTGTTTTTCAAGATTCTAATAATTTTCCTCCTTCTAGGTTAGGGGGTGGTATTTAAGCCTTTAAGATGGCTGTACTTATGCTAACTTTTGATTCTTCAGATCCTACATTTCCCCACTTCTCTTTAGGGACATTCCAATCATGGAATGTTTGTGTTTCCTTGTTGGGTGAGTGAATGATATTGTTGCTTCAACATCAGTACATGAACGGCACTCACTCATTCTCTAACAAAAGTTATCAGCCGATTTAGTATGCAGGGTCCTAAAGTGAGGAGCAACACAAGGATGAGTAAGGGCCCAGACAGAGTGGATATCAGGGTTGTAAACTACGGGGATCTAGTGAACCAAGATTCAAATAGCCCTTGGCCGGCTTCCCGTTCTTTCTTTCTCTGGTCTAGCCCTTCTCTAAGCTTTGACATTGAATCTCTTACTATTCCGGAATGGTCTGCATAAAAGCAGCATTCTTCTTTTAAAGCTGCACACCGTCCTCCTTCTTTTAGGAACAGCAGATCTAGCCCTCGTCTTGTAGGACCCCAACCTCCCTGAGAAATAAGTTAGCCTAAGAGTAGCCATCTTGAAGCCCAAAAAGCCATTCTGATATATGACTCAGAGGGAACAACTGAAACCAGGTAACTCCTCTGGAAAAACAAGTTAATCAATCATGACTGCTGGCAGCGCTAACCTTTCGGTTAGTTAAACATAAAAGCTGACCCTACCTTGCTACACCCCCAGGACGTGGCACCAACTCAGAAATCGTAGGTTTGAAAAATTACTGCCTTTGTAGTATTGTTATCTTGCTATGTAGTATTGTTATCTTGTTACTACAACATAATCTGTAACCATGGTAAATCTCTAGGGCTAAATGCCTCAGAAAATCCTATATAACCACTTAGTTGTAAGTACTCAGGGTCCTCGTTGAGACCCGCTGCGACGGGCAGACTTGGACCCCAACTAGTTGGCTTCTGAATAAATTCCTCTTGCTTGTTGCATCAAGAAACGTCTTTGGTGAGTGATTTGGGGGCGGCGCCTTCCTCAGGGGAATCCAACATTTGGGGGCTCGTCCGGGATCGGGCGTCCACCCCGCTTCACTCCCGAAGTCGCTCTTGGAGGAAGAGGTAAGATTAGTGGCGCCTTGAGTTGTATGTGTTCTGTTTTCTGTTTCAGTGAGACCGGTCGGAGTTCTGAAGGGTACCCGCTGTCTGGCAGCCGTCTCAATCCCGTAAAGGGGCTGTGACTGCGGTCGGTAGACGTACTAGAGCACCGCAGGCTGCAACCCTGGGGGACGCCCCAGGGAGGTTGGGAGGCCAGGGACGCCTGGTAGCCTCCCGTCTGTTTTTCCGGCAAACTGAACCTGATGAGATAGGGTTGATTTTTGGGCGCCGAGAATATCAACCCTCTGATTCCTTTCGGTTTCTGTTCGAGGCTCTGAAAAGAACCAAAAGCGGCCGCTGTGTGTCTAATCTGTGTGTGTCTTTGTTCTTTGTGTCCTTTACGTGTTTAATTATTGTTATACTGACAATGGGACAGACAGTGACGACTCCCCTTAGCCTGACGCTAGATCATTGGACGGAAGTTAGAGCGAGGGCACATAACTTGTCAGTAGAAGTGAAAAAGGGACCATGGCAGACTTTCTGTACCTCCGAATGGCCCACCTACAATGTTGGGTGGCCCTCGGAGGGGACTTTTGATCTCCCCACCTTATTAGCAGTAAAAGCTGTTGTCTTTCAGGATTCGTCTCAAGGACACCCGGATCAGCAACCCTACATTGTAGTCTGGCAAGAGTTGGTGGAGAACCCACCACCCTGGGTAAAGCCCTGGGTGCAAAAGAAAACGGGCCCTCGAGTTTTAGCTGCCCAGACTAAACCTCAGAAAAAGGAAAAGGAAACTACCAAAGTTTACCCTGATACTCAGGATTCGCTTATAATTGATGATCCCCCTCCCCCTCCTTACCCTCCTGCCCCTACGGCACCTCCGGTGCCCCCACCCCCAGCACCCTCAGCACCCCCAGCTCCGGCACCCTCAGTCCCTGATGCTGAGGCAGTAGGGCAGGCTCCGGGACCTGCCCAGGGCACCCGGCGCCGCCGAGGGGTCATCTTGGACCCACCAGGTATCTTTCCTCTCCGGTCTTATGGAGTTCCCATTCTTGGAGAAGAAGGGGAACCACCTTTCCAACCCCTGCAATATTGGCACTTCTCCTCTGCTGATTTATATAATTGGAAAGCTAACCACCCGCCCTTTTCAGAGGAGCCACAGAAACTAACTGGTTTAGTAGAGTCTCTGATGTTTTCCCACCAGCCCACCTGGGATGACTGTCAGCAGCTTTTGCAGGTGCTCTTTACCACGGAAGAGAGAGAGAGGATTCTCCTGGAGGCACGGAGGAATGTGCCTGGAACCGACGGACGGCCTTCGCAACTCCCTCATGACATAGAGAGGGGGTTCCCGTTGACTAGACTCAACTGGGACTTTAATTCTCCAGAAGGTAGGGAGCGACTAACCATCTATCGTCAGGCTCTGGTGGCAGGTCTCCGTGGGGCCGCAAGACGCCCCACCAATTTGGCCAAGGTAAGAGAGGTCAGCCAGGGAGCCACTGAAGCACCTGCAGTATTCTTAGAGCGCCTGATAGAAGCCTTCAGGCGGTATACCCCCTTTGATCCCACTTCTGAGGGGCATAGTGCTTCAGTGGCCCTTGCCTTTATCGGGCAATCGGCACCCGACATTAAGAAAAAGCTTCAGAGATTGGAGGGCTTACAGGATTTGTCGCTGAGAGATTTAGTGAAAGAGGCAGAGAAAGTTTATCATAAGAGAGAGACTGAAGAAGAGAAGGAGTTAAGGAAAGAGAAGGAGAGAGAAAGTAAAGAAGAAAAGAGAGATAGGAAGCATGAGAGAAATTAAACAAAAATCTTGGCCGCAGTAGTAGAAAGTAAGGGACGGCCGCCCTCTAGTGGTAGAACTAGTAAGGCAGGGCACCTGGGCAACCGACCTCCTTTGGATAAAGATCAGTGTGCGTACTGCAAGGAAAAGGGGCATTGGGTGAAAGATTGCCCTAAGAAACCACCACGGGGACCTCCGAAGAAAGCGTTGTCTCTGCTGGAGGATGAGGATTAGGGAAGACGGGGCTCGGAACCCCTCCCCGAGCCTAGGGTAACTCTGAAGGTGGAGGGGCAACCCGTTGAGTTTCTGGTAGATACCGGTGCTCAACATTCAGTACTGACCCAAGCTAGAGGCCCCCTTTCCAGTAAAAAGTCTTGGGTGTTTGGGGCCACGGGTCAGAAACAATATGCATGGACTACCCAAAGAACAGTAGACTTAGGAGTGGGACAAGTAAACCACTCATTCCTTGTTATACCGGAATGCCCTACACCCTTGCTGGGAAGAGACATCTTGACCAAAGTCGGGGCCCAAATATCCTTTCAGACTGAAGATACCCAAGTGACTGATAGCAAAAAGAGACCCTTGGGCCTAAGCATCCTGTCCATAAAGTTAGAAGACGAGTACCGCCTTTTTAAGGAACCAGAACCCTCCCGAGTAAATCAGAGGTGGCTCAACCAGTTTCCAGGGGCCTGGGCAGAGACGGCAGGTATGGGACTCGCTGTAAACCAACCCCCGGTGGTCATAGAATTAAAAGCCTCAGCCTCACCAGTAACTGTGAGACAATATCCAATGAGTAAAGAAGCCAGAGATGGGATTAGGCCCCATATCCAGAGGCTCATAGAGCAGGGAATATTAGTAAAATGTAAATCCCCATGGAACACTCCCTTGCTGCCTGTAAAGAAAGCGGGAACAGGAGATTATCGACCAGTGCAAGATTTAAGGGAAGTTAATAAGAGAACACAGGACATTCATCCCACTGTGCCGAATCCTTACAACCTGCTAAGCTCTCTGGCCCCAGAAAATACTTGGTATACAGTCTTAGATTTAAAAGATGCCTTCTTTTGTTTGCGCCTGCACCAGAGTAGCCAACCGCTGTTTGCTTTTGAGTGGAAAGACCCCTCCACAGGAACTACTGGACAATTGACCTGGACTCGCTTGCCACAAGGATTCAAGAACTCACCTACTCTCTTCGACGAGGCTTTACACCAGGACTTGGCCTTTTACCGAGCCTCCAACCTGCAGGTAACCTTGTTACAATATGTTGATGACTTACTGATAGCCGCTCCTACACAGGAAGTCTGCCAAGCGGCTACTGAAGCCCTTTTGACTGAACTTACTAGGCTGGGGTATAGAGCATCTGCCAAAAAGGCACAGATCTGCCAACCACAAGTGACTTATTTAGGGTATTCCCTGAGAGAAGGGAAGAGGTGGCTTACTGAAGCCCGGAAGCAGACTGTGACGCAGATCCCGGTCCCTACTACTCCGCGCCAAGTCCGCGAATTTCTGGGAACAGCAGGGTTCTGCAGATTGTGGATACCCGGATATGCCACCTTAGCCGCCCCCCTGTACCCCCTAACCAAAAAGGCAGCCCCGTTTGTTTGGGGACCTGAACAGCAACAGGCCTTTGATGAAATCAAGAAAGCCCTCCTGTCGGCACCCGCTCTGGCCCTGCCAGACGTAACTAAGCCATTCGTCCTTTTTGTGGATGAGCGGAGTGGAGTGGCTCGGGGAGTGTTGACCCAGCAATGGGGACCTTGGAAGAGACCTGTCGCCTATTTGTCAAAAAAATTAGACCCAGTAAGTAGTGGATGGCCTGCCTGTTTGAGAGTAGTAGCGGCTGTGGCCCTCCTAGTTAAAGATTCTGACAAACTGACACTGGGACAGAAACTTACTGTAGTTGCTCCACATGCGTTGGAGAGTGTAATTCGGCAACCACCCGAGAGATGGATGTCGAATGCCAGAATGACTCACTACCAAACCTTACTCCTGAATCGTGATCGAGTAGAGTTTGCCCCCCCTGCCATCCTAAACCCGGCCACTCTGCTCCCCGATTTGGAGAAAGAAGTGCTTCACACCTGCCAGGAAATTCTGGCTGAAGAGACAGGAACCCGCCAGGACTTGCAAGATCAGCCCTTAGGGGGAACGAGACTCCTGACTTGGTATACAGACGGGAGCAGTTACATCATGGATGGTAAGAGAATGGCCGGAGCTGCAGTAGTAGATGATGACCGAGTTGTATGGGCCAGTGGACTCCCAACGGGCACCTCTGCACAGCGAGCAGAACTCATCGCCCTGACTCAGGCCCTAAAGATGGCAGAAGGTAAGAGACTTAACGTCTACACTGACAGCAGATACGCCTTTGCCACTGCTCATATACATGGGGCTATTTATAGACAGAGAGGGCTGTTAACTTCTGCCGGGAAAGATGTTAAAAACAAACAAGAAATTTTAGATTTGCTGGAAGCCATCCATAGGCCTAAAGAAGTAGCAATAATGCATTGCCCTGGACACCAGAAAGATGACTCTCCAATAGCTCGAGGAAATCGGAGAGCAGACCAAGCCGCAAAGCAAGCGGCTCAGGGAATGAACATTTTGCCCCTTCAGGTGTGTCCGGAAGCCACTCACATCGAGAGCTTCCAGTACACACCTGAAGATCTCGTTTGTATAAACAAATTAGGGTTCAAAAATTCCTCACCCCAAGAGATATACAAGTCTGAAAAAGGGAAAGTTGTCCTGCCCCGGAAAGAGGCAGAAGAATACTTAAGGCAATTACATCAACTGACACATTTGGGAGCAAAAAACCTAAAGACTTTAGTTCGAGACTCCCCTTATCATATTATTGGATTAGGAAAATTAGCTGACGAGATTGTAAAAAATTGTGTTCCCTGTCAATTAGTAAACGTGAGCAAAAATCAAGCAATATCCGGGAAAAGACTTCGAGGAGATCGCCCAGGAACTTATTGGGACCTTCTAGTTTTTCTAGACACATTTTCAGGATGGACAGAGGCATTCCCCACCAAAACTGAAACAGCTCAGACGGTGTCTAAAAAAATCCTTGAAGAAATATTTCCCAGGTTTGGGATTCCAAAGGTAATCGGCTCCGACAACGGCCCTGCTTTTGTTGCCCAGGTAAGTCAGGGATTGGCCAAGATCCTGGGGACGGATTGGAAATTGCATTGTGCATACAGGCCCCAGAGCTCAGGACAGGTAGAAAGGATGAACAGAACTCTAAAAGAGACCTTGACTAAATTGTCCATAGAGACTGGCTTATGTGATTGGTTAGTCCTCCTTCCCTTTGCCCTGTTTAGAGTTAGGAACACTCCCAGCCGCTTTGGACTAACGCCTTTTGAAATAATGTTTGGGGCCCCGGCCCCGCTTCAGTCAGCACATCTTCATACATTCCCTGAGTGTGCAACTACTAAGTTTTTGCTTGAAAGGTTACGAGCCTTGGAGGCTGTGCAGAAAGAGGTGTGGGCCTCCATCAAGGAAGCCTATCAGCCAGAAGACCTCTCGGTGCCTCACCAGTTCCAGGTGGGAGACCCAGTCTACGTGAGAAGGCACCGGACAGGAAACCTCGAGCCACGGTGGAAGGGACCTTTCATCATCCTCCTGACTACTCCCACAGCTGTAAAAGTGGACGGCGTCTCTTCCTGGATACACGCTTCACATCTAAAGAAGGCACCCCCGGACCCGGACTGGCGAGTAACTCGGACTGATAACCCCCTTAAGCTTCGCTTGTGTAAAAAGAATTATGCTGTAATTCTGATGCTCCTGCTACTTCCAACCCACCAGAACCCTAACCCCCATGAACCCAGGTTACTGACATGGCAAATCATTACCCCAGCTTCCCACCAAGTAGTAGTCCAGTTAACAGAACAGCATCCTAGGGGGACTTGGTGGCCTACCCTCACTGTAGACATATGTACTCTCTTCAAACAAGACCCTCGGCACAGAGGTAGAATAGGAAGGCCAGGATGTGGATCTCGGGCTTCTATGAAAAAACTCCAAGATACCTGCTTCTATGTGTGCCCAGCCCCCTCAACCGATCGTGCTAAGGCCTCACAGTGTGGTGGGCAGACAGACTTTTTCTGCAAAAATTGGGGCTGTGAACAAACAGGGACATGTCATTGGATAGGCAGAAATGCCGGGAGCTCCCCTCCAAGTCTTATAAGAGTTAAAAGAAACAGTACTCAGGCCCAATGTATGACCAGCTCTACCTGTAATCTTATTGATATTTCCTTTACTGAAACCGGAAAGGAGGCAAATTGGGAAAAAGGGCTCATGTGGGGATTAAGACTCTATCAGGAAGGATATGATAATGGAGTTGTATTCACTCTTAGACTCAAAGTAGAAACCCTCCCAGCTATTCCAGTAGGACCAAACGCTGTCTTACCAGATCAGCCTCGCCTCCCAACCCCAGCCCCGAAAAGAACCCTAACTATTTCAGCTGTCCCCGTCTTTGCTCCTAGCCCACTGACCTCTTTTTCTAGCAATGGACAGCGCCTCCTCAACCTTGTTGAGGGAGCTTTCAGAGTCCTAAATGCCACCGACCCTAAAACTACAGAGTCCTGTTGGTTATGTTTTTCTTCTAGACCACCTTATTATGAAGGGCTGGGATTGTCAGCTGATTTTAAGAATACAACCAGCCACGAAATTTGTAGTTGGGGCAGTCATAAAAAGCTAACACTAACCGAAGTGTCTGGAATAGGAAAGTGTCTAGGTACGGTTCCCGCCACGCATAAAAATTTATGTAATGAGACCATCCCCATGATCCCCACAAGAGAAAACAGGTATTTAGTCCCACCACCTGAAGGATGGTGGGCCTGTAATACTGGACTAACTCCATGTGTTTCCACCTCTGTCTTCAATTTCTCCCACGAATTCTGTATAATGGTCCAGTTAGTACCCAGACTAATGTATCATGATGACTTCTCATTCGTAGCAGAATTGGAACCTAGACTAAGGTATAAGAGAGAGCCAGTCTCACTCACTCTAGCTGTATTACTAGGAGTAGGAGTCGCAGCCGGAGTAGGAACAGGGGCGGCTGCAATTATACAAGAGAACCAACATTATGAAGGACTAAGAATAGCTATCGATGAAGATTTGAGAACTATAGAACAGTCTATTTCTAAACTTGAAGAGTCCCTAACCTCTCTCTCTGAAGTAGTGCTGCAAAACAGACGAGGATTAGATTTACTATTTCTAAAAGAAGGTGGATTATGTGCAGCTCTAAAAGAAGAGTGCTGCTTCTATGCAGACCATACTGGAGTAGTAAGAGACTCAATGTCTAAATTAAGAGAAAGATTAGATCAGCGAAAGCGAGAACGAGAAGCTAACCAGAGCCTGTTTGAATCCTGGTTCTCTAGATCCCCATGGCTTACAACTCTAATATCCACCTTGACAGGACCCCTGCTTATTTTTATATTGCTCCTCACCTTAGGTCCCTGCATTTTAAATCGAGTAATAACCTTTATTAGAGAAAGAGTAAGTGCTGTGCAGGTGCTAATGCTGAGACAACAGTATCATACCCTCACACATCAAGAAGAAACCAACATTCCATGATTAGAATGTTCAGAAAAAGAAGTGGGGAATGTAGGACCCCAACCTCCCTGAGAAATAAGTTAGCCTAAGAGTAGCCATCTTGAAGCCCAAAAAGCCATTCTGATATATGACTCAGAGGGAACAACTGAAACCAGGTAACTCCTCTGGAAAAACAAGTTAATCAATCATGACTGCTGGCAGCGCTAACCTTTCGGTTAGTTAAACATAAAAGCTGACCCTACCTTGCTACACCCCCAGGACGTGGCACCAACTCAGAAATCGTAGGTTTGAAAAATTACTGCCTTTGTAGTATTGTTATCTTGCTATGTAGTACTGTTATCTTGTTACTACAACATAATCTGTAACCATGGTAAATCTCTAGGGCTAAATGCCTCAGAAAATCCTATATAACCACTTAGTTGTAAGTACTCAGGGTCCTCGTTGAGACCCGCTGCGACGGGCAGACTTGGACCCCAACTAGTTGGCTTCTGAATAAATTCCTCTTGCTTGTTGCATCAAGAAACGTCTTTGGTGAGTGATTTGGGGGCGGCGCCTTCCTCAGGGGAATCCAACAGTCTATTCTGCAAGACTACTTCAGAGAGGGAAGTCAGAGATTCTTCAAGTTTTGTAATGGATTGCTCTATGGTCTTTAAGTCTTCATCAATAGCTGTCCTTAGTCCTTCATAATCTTGGTTCCCTTGGACAATAGCGGCTATCCCCATTCCCACTCCGGCTGCGACTCCTATCCCTAACAACACAGCTAAGGTCAGCGAGACCGGCTCTCTCTTATATCTATGCCTAGGTTCAAATTCAGCTACGAATGAGAGATTATCATGATACATCAACCTGGGCACCAGCTGAACTATGATACAGAAATGACGGGAGGAGTTGAAGGCAGAAGTAGAGACACATGGGGTCACTCCAGTGTTACAAGCCCACTATCCCTCGGGAGGAGGGATTAAATACCTGTTTTTACCAGGGAAGGCTATAGGTATGGTCTCATTCTTTCTTCTACAGATAGAGACTCTAGCTGCTGCTAGGGAAAAGGGGCAATGACCGCTCTGGCTGCTTCGTGCTGAGAAGGGGGCGCAGTAAAGGGTGCAGCTAGGTCTCCATCACTGGTCAGTTGAGAGGGCCTCAGAAGGCTGGCGCTTCTATTCTGGGTTTCATTTCTATTACTATTTGCAGTTTTGTGGCTTCTAGGCAAGATAAAACAAATTGTGTTATTAGGTTATGTAGCAACATCTGGAGTTGGATTTTTTATTCTGGAAGGAGGCTGCATTATTGAAACAATACTTCTCTCTAAAATCACTCTCATTTTTACTAGAAGTAACTAGGTTAAGAAAATAATTAACAGCTGGCTTGATTATTTGCACCGGTGCAGCAAGAAGAGCAATTGATTACACAGGCTCTTTTAAATATGCTTTGCTGGAACTTTTTGTAAGGAATTTCAGATTGAACTTTTAAAGGCCTCTTGAGGCCAGACAGCCAAGCCAGACTTGCCATCAGTCCTTGCCTGCAGTACCTGTAGATTTGGATGAATTCTTCTCTTCTCGAGGTCTCTGCACCTGCCAGGAAGTGACTTTCTTTACTCACCTGGTAAGGCTGCTGGGAACTCTGTAAGCAAGGTACCAGGCCAGTTCTTCTAAGGGGCTTTGTTGGCTTTATAAAGTCAATCTTAGTTCCTTAAAGTTGTTCACATCTGAGTCCATACACATGTCTCTCAGGTATGACATTCCAAAGCCCTGGTAGTATAACCAGTGTTCTTAAGTAGTCTTCTCACAAGGAAAGCAGATTCTTATTGAACTCGTGCAAATAAACATACTGCCATGGAATACAAAAACAGTCACTGAAAATTTTTAAACTCTGGAGGGATCAAGTAGAGAGAAGGATGTTTCAATTCTGCTCATAAAGATAGTCATTTACTAAACTGTTGTCAGTTTAAGAGAACAAGGTTAAAACACTTTATCAGCAACATTTGAAACAAAAAGACACAAAATAATTTTCTTTAGTTTATGTAAACTTATGTAACTAATACCTGTTCTGCTCAAATCTAGTTCCTTACTAGTTTAGGAATAATAAAACTGACTATAAATGACAAAAGACTTACAAATGACAATGGTTAAAGATCTGATGAGAGCTTACTGTAAGACAGTTGACATAAGGAAATTCTGATATTTCTGTAATACAAAACATTCACTAACAAAATTTAGCATCATTCTCTTTGACAGTGCTTTTCTGGTAAATATATATATCAGATAAACAAGCCAAACCAGTCAAATACTTTCTCTAATGAGAAAAAAATCCTCTGACATGTTCCAGGGGCCCTCTGGAAAATATCAGAGTTAACTAGAGGTAAAAGCACCTTTTTGCATTTAATTTTTTTAGAACTATCATTACACATTTATTGTCTATATACTCAGCACAGTAAATGAGACATCTTAAAAAGGTGGGGCAGCAGGGGAGACTGCTGCTGTCAGTTTAAAAGACAATATATAGAAAGTCAAAATAATTCTAGGTTACTAAGCATTCTTGAGAGAATGGTAGCAGATGGTAGATTCCTCTGCTTTCATCTTCAGGAAGGGAAAAAAAGCTACAATAAGAATTCACATTTAGCTGAAAGAACTGTCTAAACTCAAGGCAGAGTATAATATCACCAGGCATACAAAAGACCTGTTAGAGATACATACAAAGAATGAATATGGCTATAGTCAAATTCAACTTAAAAGTTTAAGCAGAATCTCAAATTTAAATGTCTCTTTCTTTCACACAGATATTCAGATATGACCAGAAATATGCTTTGAGATGAAAGAGATCAGGCATTTTACTTCTTCATTTAGGGACTGAGAAATGATGACCTTTGGCTTACAATCAATAGCTTACAAACAGTGAAAATAATAAGAACATAACTCAGCATAAGTGTATAAGACCAGATACAAAAAAGCAGAGAAAGTGCTTAAGTCTACAGGTCTTCCCTGAAAGCTTCAAGAATGTTTTACTCTTTAATAGTAGATAGAGCTTTTTAACAGAATTTGCATAGCAGCTTATAAGATCATTTGCATTAAAAAAATATGGAGTCCTCCATGTTTTTTTAAAACACACAAACATATCCACAGCATATAAATTAAACAAGAAGACCTGGTGGTTCTCAAAAAAATCTATTACAACTTTTCTCAAAAGTAGTCACACGTTCGTCCATCTAAACCTTTACAGTGAAACCTGTTTTTCTGGGAGAAACATAATCTTGTCCAGATTCTACAGTTTAATTTTTAAGAATAAATTTTGGTTTGTTAACTAAGTGCATTTAATCAGGTGAAAAAAGCTTTGTTACCATTCTGCTTAGGATAAATTAAGAAAACAAATAATCACTAACAACTTTAATCATTTGTTGGTTAGAGATTTTTCCACTTATAAAAATATATGGAATAAATAATTCAATTTCTCAGGCCATGCAATCATTTTCAATAACAAAATATTTCAAAGGCAAATAAAGGTTATACAGTTAACAAACTTTAGCTTTTAGTCTTTTTAATATTACGATTTTATGGCAACTCACTGATACTTTAAGCATGAGAAACTGCTTTGATCTTTCAACATTAAGAGCAGACTAACAGTTAAAGAAAACTGTTTAACTGGAAACGAGATTCTAATTTTGCTGTGCACTCAATACCAAGACTTACTCGCTTCAATTTCACATAGCATGACTATACTAACTCTTCCACAAGCCTTCTACAACTTTCTTTTTACATTCAGTGTTCTCTCTCTTTAAACAAATAGCTGCACTTCAGAACAATCACTCTTTTTTACTTTCAACAAAACGAATTTCCGTTCTTTACACTTTCTCTCATCAAAACATACATCTTCCAGCATAGAGAAATGCCCTCTCTATCACCTTAAGCAGTTCTAACCAGAACTCAAAACTATTAGAAACTTCAACTTCCAGTGAACACTGAGAAGCAGGACACTGCAAACTGTCAAACCAACATTCCCTAGACTGACAAACTTATGAACACATTCTACAATTTCTGCAACCATGAGCTTCACAGCACAATCTCCCAGCAAACACAGAGCATATCTTCTCAACTTAACAAAACTCTAAAGCTTTAAGTTACTACAAAGATTCTCAGGCTGCAGGTAGGCATACACACTGCAACACACAATTAAAAAGGTGTTCACTTGCCACACTTATCCAGCTCACCTACCTGCAACAACTATGCTAGCCTACTCACAAGACCCCCACTGAACACTAGACAAAGCCAAGCTTCTAAGCATTCTATTCTTAAAAGATTTAGCAGATAACATGACTCATATGACTCTAGGTAAACTCAGGCAGCCGACAACTACCAAGACATGCCCGCCTTAGGCAAACTCAAATTAGCATTAATGCTTAACACTTTTTTATCAGGTTTTCTGGAAGTTTTAGAATACTCAATTTTCACAAGCGCTTGTCTTTAAATCAATTTCATTAATACCATCCGGAGGTAGAAAGATATATTCATTTACACACTTAGGGGGTTGTCTGAATCTGTCCCATTGTCAGTATAACAATTATTAGGCACGTGAAAGACACAAAAAACAGACACACACAGATTAGACACACAGCGGCCGCTTTTTGTTTTTTCTCAGATTTTCAAACAGAAACCGAAAGGAATCAGAGGGTTGATATTCCTGGCGCCTGAAAATCAACCCTATCTCATCAGATTCATCTTGCCGGAAAAACAGACGGGAGGCTACCAGGCGTCCCTGGCCTCCCAACCTCCCCGAGACGTCCCCCAGGGTTGCAGCCTGCGGTGCTCCTAGTACGTCTACTGACCGCAGTCTCGACCCCTTTACAGGATCAGGACAGCTGCCAGACAGTGGGTACCCCCTTTCAGAATTCTGACCGGTCTCACTGAAAAACAGAAAACAGAACACAGACAAACCAAGGCGCCACTAATCTTACCTCTTCCTCCAAGAGTGACTTCGGGAGTGAAGCGGGGTGAGCGCATGATCCCGGACAAGCCCCCAAATGTTGGATTCTCCCAGAGGAGGACGCCGCCCCAAATCACTCACGAAAGGCATCTCTTGATGCAATAAGCAAGAGGAATTTATTCAGGAACCAGCTAGCGGGGGTCCAAGTTAGCCCGACGCAGCGGGTCTCAACAAGGACCCTGAGCACACAAAGCCAGAAGGTTTTATAGCATTTTCAAAGGGGGCAACATTTTCCACAATCACAATACAGTGTTTTTTTCATAGACACATAAATCTTTGCCTGGGGCCACACCCTGGGGTCTGGTTAGATAAGATTACCTTCGGAATGTTTAGGGTGGTTCTAGTAAGATAAGCTTGGTGTGTATGATTAACTGATTTGAGGTCAGCTAATTAAAGGTCACTACATTTAACACTGGCTGACTAACTTGTTTTTCAAGATTCTAATAATTTTCCTCCTTCTAGGTTAGGGGGTGGTATTTAAGCCTTTAAGATGGCTGTACTTATGCTAACTTTTGATTCTTCAGATCCTACAGTATGAAACTAGAAATAAATTATGCAAGGAAAACAAAAATGTCCACAAACACATGGAGGCTTAACCAGCTCCTAAATAATCAATGACCAAATAAAAACAGAAATCAAGCAATATTTGTAGACAAATGAAAACAACAACTCAAAACCCCAAAACCTGTCGGGTGTTGATGCACTGAAGGCAGTTCTAAGAGGAAAGTATATAGCAATACAGGCTTACCTCAAGAAAGAACAACAATCCAAATGAACAGTCTAAACTCACAATTAATGAAACCAGAAAAAGAACAAATGATGCCCAAAGTCAGTAGAAGGAGGGACATAATAAAGATCATAGCAGACATAAAAAAAATTGATAATAATAAAACAATAGAATCAATGAAAACAGAGTGGGTTCTTCAAGAAAATAAACAAAATAGATAAACCTCTAGCCAGACTTATCAAGAAAAAAACGAGAGTACACACATAAACAGAATCAGGTATGAGAAAGGAAAAATCACTATGGACACCATGGAAAAACAAAGAATTATTAGAGAATACTATGAAAAATTACATGTTAACAAACTGGATAACCTAGAATAAATGGACAACTTCCTAGAAAAATACCACCTTCCAAGACTGACCCAGGAATAAACAGAAATCTGAATAGACCAATTACTATAGCAATAAAATTTAACTGGTTATCAAGAAAACTCCCATAAAACAAACTACAAGATGGCTACACTGCTAAATTTTATCAAACAGTTAGAGAAGACCTAACACCCATCCTCCTTAAAGTTTTCCAAAAAGTAGAAGAGGAGGAAATAATTCCAAACTCATTCTATGAGGCCAGCATCACTATAATACCAACACCAGACACAGACACAACAAAAAAAAGCAAATTACAGACCAATATCCCTGATGAACATAGATGCAAAAGTCCTCAACAAAACATTAACACACTGAAACCAAAAATACCTAAAAAAGATTACCCATCATGATCAAGTAGGATTTATTCCAGGGATGCAAGGATGGTACAATATTCATAAATTCATCAGTATCATACACCACATTCACAAAAGGAAGTAGAAAAAAACATAATCATTTCAATAGATGCTGAAAAAGCATTTGACAAAATTCAACATCCATTCATGATAAATACTCTCAACAAAATGGGTATGAGGGGTATGTACCTCAACATAATAAAGCCATGTAAGACAAACCCACAGCCAACATCATACTTAATAGTGAAAAGTTGAAAGCTTTTCCTCTAAGATCAAGAATGAGAAAGTATGCCAACTCTCACCACTTTTATTCAACATACTACTTGAAGTCCAAGCCACAGCAATCAGACAACACAAAGAGATAAGAGGCATCCAAATTAGTAAGGAAGAAGTTGAACTCTATTTGCAGATGATGATATTATACATAGAAAACACTAAAAAATCCACACAAAAAAACTACTAAAATAACTGAATTCAGCAAAGTTGCAGGATACAAAATTAATACACAGAAATTTACATTCTTATATACTAACAATGAGCTAGCAGAAATACAAATCAGGAAAACAACTCCATTTACAATTGCAGTGATAAGAATGAAATACCTAGGAATACACCTAACCAAAGAGGTGAAAGACCTGTACTCTGAAAACTACAAGACACTCATGAAAATGATTAAAGAAGATAATAAATGGAAATCTCTCCCATGATCATGGATAGGAATAATTAATATTCTCAAAATGGCCATCCTGCCCAAAACAATTTACAATTTAAAATATTCAGTGCAATTCCTATCAAAATACCAACAGCATTCTTCAATGAACTAGAGCAAATCATTCTAAATTCATATGGAACCACAAAAGACCCCAAATAGCTAAAGCAATCCTGAGAAAGAAGAACAAAGCTGGGAGAATTATGGTCCATGATGTTAAAATCTACTAGAAAGCCACAGTAATTAAAACAATTTGGTACTGGCATAAGTACAGACCCATAGATCAATGTAACAGAATAAAGAGCCCAGATATAAATCCATACATATATGGCCAATTAATATGTGATAAGGGAGCCACAGATATATAGAGAGGAAAAGACAGCTTCTTCAACAACTGGTGTTGGCAAAACTGGACAGCTACATGTAAAAGAATGAAACTGGATTATTGTTTAACCTCATACAAAAAAGTAAACTCAAAGTGGATCAAAGACCTGAAAGTAGGTCATAATACCATAAACCTTTTAGAAGAATATATAGGCAAAATCTCTTGAACGAACAACTTTTTCCTGAACACATCTACTTAAAAGAGGGAAACAAAATAAAAAATGAACAAATAGGACTACATGAAACTAAAAGGCTTCTGCTGAGGGTGAAAAGGACATAAGTAGGAAAAAAGGTATCCTCAGTATGGGAGAATGTATTTGTAAATGACTCATCTGATAAGGGGTTAACATCCAAGATACATAAAGAACTTGTATGTGCCTCAACACCGAGAAAACAAACAACCCAATCAAAAAGTGGGCAGAGGACTTGAACAGACACTTCTCCAATGAAGAAATATGGATGGCAAACAAGTACATGAAAAGATGCCTCACATTGCTAATAATCAGGGAAATGCCATTAAAAGCCACAATGAGATATCATCTCACATCAGTTAGAATGGACATTACCCAAAAGACAATAAATAACAACTGGCGAGGATGAGGAGAAACAGGAACCCTCCTACACTGTTGGTGGGACTGCAATTGGTTCTGTGGATAGCAGTATGGAGGTTCCTCAAAAAACTAAAAGTAGAAATACCATTTGACCCAGTAATTCCACTAACAGGAATTTACCAGAAGAAAACAAAATCCCTGATTCGAAAAGATATATGTATCTCTATGTTTATTGCCACAGTGTTTGCAATGTTTAAGATATGGAAGTAACCTAAGTGTCCATCAATGCATGAATAGATAAAGGTGTGGTACATATTCACAATGGAATATAATTCATCCATTAAAAAAAAAATAATGCCATTTGCAACAACATGAATGGATCTGGAGGGTATTATGTAGTTATTATGCTCAATGAAGTAAGCCAGGCGGAGAAAGACAAATAACATATGATTTCACTTATTGTGGAATATAAAAACAAAGCAAAACAGAAGGGACAAAACAGCATTAGATTCAGAGACACTGAGAAGTGACTACTCATTACCATGGGGGAGGGGAGTGAGTGGGAGCAAGGGGGAGGGAGATGGCGATTGTTGAACTACTGTGATGTACATTTGATAAAAAAAAAAGTCAGTATAATTTGTATGCCTTTTCTCCTGTTAAAAAGAACAAAGGAATGAAGTTTGTCTTGCAAACACTATTTTCTCATTATTTTTTACTTTATTTGCTCACATTTTATATTTTATGAAAAATGATTTATGATATTCTAAAACCTATTAACTAAGTAAATGACTCTCTTAGTACCTGAAGCAGAGAGCTAATGTAGTCTGAAGGTCACTGAATGTTGAATCAGAAGGCACAGAAGTTTATCCTGATTAAGAAACTGGCGATGAGAAGGAAGAACAGAGCCTGGGTGTTTATCATTATCACTGAGCAACTGAATGGATACTAACAAGTTCCATTCAGACTTCTTGTCATGTGAGAAAAAAAGTAATCCACTTTTGTTTAAGCTGCTGGAATGATCCTTTGATTTTCTGCAGCTTAATACAATTCCTAAGTGATTAGGCTCTATTTCTTAGTACTGAAAACAGACTCTTCCAGAAAATCTAATTTTTCTACCACAGTTCATGAAGATGTTCCTATTTTCTACTCCTGCAGTTAAAGAAAACACATTTCCGTATTTCACAGGAAAGAAAGCACCTAAACTGTTTCATTTTAATTTTAATAATAAAGGTGAATCATTTAATAATTAAAATGAACAGATTTTATGCCTTTATGACATTGTAAGACTTCTTAAATAATGCATCTATAAGTCAAAGGAAAGTCACAATAATAAGATTTTTTTTTGCTTTGTGCCATTTTTTCCCCCTAAGTATTTTATATGTTCTCTTTTGTTCCTATCAACTGGATCACTATTGACAGAGACTTTTCCCAGCATTCCTTTTAAATTCATTATTCTGTAAATAAACACATTTGGGAAATATCACATATAATGCCCCTCTTCTGCAGATTGACAAAGTATGCTAATGCATTCAGGTTTTGGGAATTCATGCAGTTTAATCATTAATCATATCCCTGTCCTACCGCTGCTCCTATGTATAACACTTATTAACACCCCTGAGAATCAACTTTCATAAATGCTGAAGTTAATTATGCCATTGTAAACAGGAAAGTGTACTAGATATATTGTCTAAATATCACACGTTTCAGCCACAGATTTAAAAAGAGGATAAAAATAAATAATATACCTGTTTAATGCACTAACAGACTTCACCTTCTTGTTCTCAAGTGTACATCAACCTACTGTTCATAAATTGTTACTTTCAAACTGAATTGTAAGTAGCAGTACAAAGTTGTAATAATTTTTCCAGAACTTATGCCTTAGAAGAGAATTTACAGATAGAGGCAAATTTATGATCATGGTATATGACGATTCCATTTCTCTTCTTGCTAAGGACAAAAACCCTGGAGTTTCTCTTGATGCCTCTCTTTTTCTTATACCTCATATCAAACCTGTTTTCAAATTCTGTTAACTCTAAATATTTAAATGCATTCCAAAACCAGATTCATCAAAATATATCAGGATTTCAACCATTTCTTGCCACCTACATTGCTACAGTCTACTCACAGCCATCATCATCTCTCACCTGGATGACTGGCACAGCATGCTGACTAAATTCACTGCTGGATGCCCATCTGATCCACGCTGGATTCTTGCAGAACATGTATAGTCATCATTTTAAATTAGAGCTCAGATTGCATCACCCTTCTATTCAGAACCCTTCACTGGTGTTTCAGCTAACTCAGAGAAAGAGACAAATTTCTTAGACAGAATTATAGGCTCTCAAGCTACCCCACGACTTCATCCCCTTTAACTCATCCTCTTTGAAGACTATTGCTGTCACACTGACCATCCATGGTCCTTTCCACATACCAGTTACACTTTCCTCAGAGCTTTGGCAGCTGCTCTTCCTTCTGTCTGGAGTGCATTTCACGCCACCATTCACAGGACTCACTGCCTCACTTTCTTTAAAAGGTCCTATTCAAAAGTCAGTGTTCAGTGAGGCCTTTCCTCACTGCTACATCTAAATATGTCTGCAGCCTCTGATACCCTCTGACTCCCTTACCCTTCTTTATTATTCTTGTTAGTATTTATTAATTAAGATGTATGTGAGAATAGCCTTTGAGTGAAATCTTGTTCTTTTACCTTTGTAACACCCTTTGGCACAATTTTTATGCAGATTACTTATATTTTTCATTCTTTATTCATGTTACATGTATCAAAGAACAAACCAAAGCAAATGACATCAAAGACACAAATAACAACTTTCTCCCTGGAGAAAAAAAGTAAGGTAACTCGCAAGAGACCAGTCTGGAAGATATTAAGCTTTCAATAAAAGAGTTAATAAATTCAACTACAGTTAAGTATTTATGAAAGCAAAAAAACACTGTAAATAAAGTCAAAAAATAAACAGGGAAATATTCCAAAAAGTATCAATGATAAAAGAATGAACTTCTTAATATAAAAGGATCTTATACCTCTTAAGGGAAAAAAAAATTTTGAACCACAATTTAAAAATGAGTAACATTATAACTGGTTGGTAGTGCACAAAACAGATATACAAATGACCTTAAATTTATTTATAAAAAGATACTCAAATTCTTCCATAATAATAGTAATGCAAATGAAAACTAAACTGAGATGTAATTTCTGACCAATTGGCAGAAATTTCAAAAGCTTGACAGACATACCCTATGGGTTAGGCTGTTACAAAACAGGCACTTTTTCTTGTGTTGCTGTTAGGATCACAACACTTCGGGAGAGGCATTTGTCAATATCTACACAAACTAAATATCAATTTATAATTTAATAATCCCATTTCTAGGAATCTACTTTGAAAGCTCCTCTTTAGGAATGCAGAAAAAATATGTATAGTTTTACTCACTGTGGCATTATTTTTAAAAGGATAATACTGGGAACATGATCAAGGCCAAAATGGGGAGTGAATAAATAAACTATTACATATCCATAAATCCATACAACAGAATATCATTACTATGCAGTTGCCAAAAAGAATGAAGACAGTCTCTGACTGATTTGGAGTGATTTCAAGATACATTACCAAATGGGAAAAGCAAACTGCAGAATAGTATCTATAATAAGCTAGTTTTTGTATTAGATAAAAGAAAAACAAAAATTAATGTTTGTGTTGTGTGTCCATATTCATGTATAAACTATATGTTAACATACATATATGAATATTTTCACATATGTATTCATACACACATATTAATTTATTTTGTTTTTCCTAAAAATGTTACTTGGCTGAGTTCATTCTCCTCAGTTCTTAGCTTCACCGTAACAAAGAACTGAAAGACAGAGACACAATAGCGAAGCAGAGTGAAAGCTTTACTTGAACACACTCCAAGGGAGGTTTGGGCCAGAGTCAAGGTAGACAAAGGCCTTGATCCAGTAGGCAGGAGGCCTATATATTACATTCTGGCTGGTAGGAGTCTGTTTGATTGACAAGGTGGGGTTATTTGATTGACAGGTCCATTTATATACCCTCCCTCTTAGTGCACATGTCCTTCCTCATGGTGAGGTGTCATTTGAGCAGTTCTCAGTTTTGTTTCATTGTGCCCACATTGGGACATGTTGGGACTGTTTTGGCCTAGTCCCAATAGGCAAGGAAGTTATCTCCCTACAAAGCCTTTGTTCTCCTCACATGGGACTCCCTACTTGGGAAGAGTTTAGGTGTTTTATCTTTGAACCTTATCTTCCCCTTCTCCCATTGCTCATGTCTATCTTCCTACCTAACATTGTTAACAAAAGGAACACAGGATGGGTGTTCTTACTAAAAATGAGTCAAATTGATCACCTACATGGGATCCTACTGGAAGAGAAAGGGAAGGAAATGTGGTTTTTCCTTTTTTTAATTTCTTATTAAGGTATTATTAATATACACTCTTATGAAGGTTTCACATGAAAAAACAATTTGGTTACTACATTTACCCATACTATCAAGTCCCCACCCATAGCCCAATGCAGTCACTGTCCGTCAGAGCAGCAAGATGCCACAGATCCACTATGTGCCTTCTCTGTGCTACACTGTTCTCCCTGTGATGCCCCACACCATGTGTACTAAACATAATACCCCTCAATCCCCTTCTTCCTCCCTCCCCACCCACCCTCCCACACTCCTCCTCTTCTGTAACCACTAGTTCATTCTTGGAGTCTCTGAGTCTGCTGTTACTTTGTTCCTTCAGTTTTGCTTCATTATTATACACACCACAAATGAGAGAAATCATTTGGCATTTGTCTTTCTCCACCTGGCTTATTTCACTGAGCATAATGTCCTCCAGCTCCATCCATGTTGCTGCAAATGGTAGGATTTGTTTCTTTCTTATGGCAGAATAGTATTCCATTGTGTATATATACCACATCTTCTTTATCTAATCATCTAATGATGGACACTTAGGTTGCTTCCATATCTTGGCTATTGTAAAAGTGCTGTGATAAACATAAGGGTGCATCTGTCTTTTTGAATCTGTGAGGTTTTATTCTTTGGGTAAATTCCAAGGAGTGGGATTCCGGGGTCAAATGGTATTTTATTTTTAGTTTTTTGAGGAACCTCCATATTGCTTTCCACCGTGGTTAAACTAGTTTACATTCCCACCAGCAGTGCAGGAGGGTTCCCCTTTCTCTGCATCCTTGCCTCCATTTGTTGTTCTTAGTCTTTTCGATGCTGGCCATCCTTACTGGTGTGAGGTGATATCTCATTGTGGTTTCAATTTACATTTCCCTGATGATTAGTGATGTGGAGCATCTTTTCCTGTGTCTGTTGGCCATCTGAATTTCTTCTTTGGAGAACTGTCTCTTCATATCCTCTGCCCATTTGTTAATCGGGTTATTTGCTTTTTGGGTGTTCAGGCATGTAAGTTATTTATACATTTTGGATGTTAACGCCCCGTCAGATATGTCATTTACAAATATGTGCTCCCATACTGTAGGATGCCTTTTTGTTCTGTTGATGGTGTCCTTTGGCATACAGGAACTTTTTAGTATTATGTAGTCCCATAAGTTAATTTTTGCTTGTGTTTCCCTTTCTCGAGGAGATGCGTTCAGGAAGAAGTTGCTCATGCTTATATTCAGGAGATGTTTACCTATGTTGTCTTCTAAGAGTTTTATGGTTTCATGACTTATATTCAACTCTTTAGTCCATTTTGAGTTTACTTTTGTGTATGGTGTTAAACAATAATCCAGTTTCATTCTCTTGCATGTAACTGTCCAGTTTTGCCAACACCAGCTGTTGAAGAGGCTGTCTTTTCCCCACTGTATTTCCATGGCTCCTTTATCATATACTAGTTGACCATATATGTTTGGGTTTATATCAAGGCTCTTTAGTCTGTTCCATTGGCCTATGACTCTGTTCTTGTGCCAGTACCAAACTGCGTTGATTACTGTGGCTTTGTAGTAGAGCTTGAAGTTGGGGAGAATAATCCCCCCAACTTTATTCTTCCTTCTCAGGATTGCTTTGGCTATTCAGGGTCTTTTGTCATTCCATATGAATTTTAGAACAATTTTCTCTAGTTTGTTGGAGAATCTGTTGGTATTTTGATAGGAATTGCATCGATTCTATAGATTGCTTTAGGAAGAATGGCCGTTTTGATAATATTAATTCTTCCTATCCACGAGCAAAGGATGTGTTTCAATTTATTGGTATATTCTTTTTCTCTTATGAGTGTCTTGTAGTTTTCAGAGTATAGGTCTTTCAAGTCCTTGGTATATGATCCTTTTGATGTATTTTTGAATTCGGTTTGCTAATATTTTCTTGAGAATTTTTGCATCTACATGCATCAGGGATATTGGTCTGTAATTTTCTTTTTTTGGTGGGGTCTTTGCCTGGTTTTGGTATTAGGGTGATATTGGCTTCATAGAATGAGTTTGGGAGTATTCCCTTCTCTTCTATTTTTTTGGAAAAATTTAAGGAGAATGGGTATTATATCTTCTCTGTATGTCTGATAAAATTCTGAGGTAAATCCATCCGGTCCTGGAGTTTTTTTCTTGGCCAGTTTTTTGATTACCGTTTCAATTTCTTTGCTCGTAATTGGTTTGTTTAACTTTTGTGTTTCTTCCTTGGTCAGTCTTGGAAGGTTGTATTTTTCTAGGAAGTTGTCCATTTCTTCTGGGTTTTCCAGCTTGTTGGCATATAGGTTTTCATAGTAGTCTTTAATAATTCTTTGTATTTCTGTGGAGTCAGTCGTGATTTTTCCATTCTCATTTCTGATTATGTTAATTTGTGTTGATTCTCTTTTTCTCTTAATAAGATTGGCTAGAGGCTTATCTATTTTGTTTACTTTCTCAAAGAACCAGCTCTTGGTTTCGTTGATTTTTGCTATTGTTTAGTTCTTCTCAATTTTGTTTATTTCTTCTCTGATCTTTATTATATCCCTCCTGCTGCTGACTTTAGGCCTCATTTGTTCTTCTTTTTCCAGTTTTAATAATTGTGATGTTAGATTATTCATTTGTGATTGTTCTTCCTTCTTCAAGTGTGCCTGGATTGCTATATACTTTCCTCTTAAGACTGCTTTCGCTGCGTCCCACAGAAGTTGGGGCTTAGTGTTGTTGTTGTCATTTGTTTCTATATATTCCTTGATCTCTACTTTGATTTGTTCATTGATCCATTGATTATTTAGTAGCATGTTGTTAAGCCTCCATGTGTTTGTAAGCCTTTTTGTTTTCATTGTAGAATTTATTTCTACTTTTATACCTTTGTGGTCTGAAAAATTGGTTGGTAGAATTTCAATATTTTGGAATTTACTGAGGCTGTTTTTGTGAGCTAGTATGTGGTCTATTCTGGAGAATGTTCCATGTGCACTTGAGAAGAATGTATATCCTGTTGCTTTTGGATGTAGAGTTCTATAGATGTCTATTAGGTCCATCTGTTCTAGTGTGTTGTTCAGTGCCTGTGTGTCCTTACTTATTTTCTGCCCGGTGGATCTATCCTTTGGGGTGAGTGGTGTGTTGAAGTCTCCTACAATGAATGCATTGCAGTCTATTTCCCTCTTTAGTTCTGTTAGTATTTGCTTCACATATGCTGGTGCTCCTGTATTGGGTGCATATATATTTAGAATGGTTATATCCTCTTGTTGGACTGAGCCCTTTATCATTATGTAGTATCCTTCTTTATCTCTTGTTACTTTCTTTGTTTTGAAGTCTATTTTGTCTGATATTAGTACTGCAACCCCTGCTTTCTTCTCACTGTTGTTTGCCTGAAATATGTTTTTCCATCCCTTGACTTTTAGTCTATGCTTATCTTTGGGTTTAAGGTGAGTTTCTTGTAAGCAGCATATAGATGGGTCTTGCTTTTGTATCCATTCTATTACTCTATGTCTTTTGATTGGTGCATTAAGTCCATTTACATTTAGGGTGACTATTGAGAGATATGTACTTATTGCCATTGCAGGCTTTAGATTCGTGGTTACCAAAGGTTCAAGGTTAGCTTCTTTAGTATCTTACTGCCTAACTTAGCTCGCTTATTGAGCTGTTATATACACTGTCTGGAGATTCTTTTCTTCTCTCCCTTCTTATTCCTCCTCCTCCATTCTTCATATGTTGGGTGTTTTGTTCTGTGCTCTTTTTAGGGGTGCTCCCATCTAGTGCAGTCCTGTAGGATGCCCTGTAGAGGTGGTTTGTGGGAAGCAAATTCCCTCAGCTTTTGCTTGTCTGGGAATTGTTTAATCCCGCCATCATATTTAAATGATAGTCGTGCTGGATACAGTATCCTTGGTTCAAGGCCCTTCTGTTTCATTGCATTAAGTATATCATGCCATTCTCTTCTGGCCTGCAGGGTTTCTGTCGAGAAGTCTGATGTTAGCCTGATGGGTTTTCCTTTACAGGTGACCTTTTTCTCTCTAGCTGCCTTTAAAACTCTTTCCTTGTCCTTGATCCTTGCCATTTTAATTACTATGTGTCTTGGTGTTGTCCTCCTTGGATCCTTTCTGTTGGGGGTTCTGTGTAATTGCATGGTCTGTTCGATTATTTCCTCCCCCAGTTTGGGGAAGTTTTCAGCAATTATTTCTTCAAATAGACTTTCTATCCCTTTTCCTCTTTCTTCTTCTTCTGGTACCCCTATAATACGAATGTTTTTCCTTTTGTATTGGTCACATAGTTCTCTTAGTGTTGTTTCATTCCTAGAGATCCTTTTATCTCTCTCTATGTTAGCTTCTATACGTTCCTGTTCTCTGGCTTCTATTCCTTCAATGGCCTCTTGCATCTTATCCATTCTGCTTATAAATCCTTCCAGGGATTGTTTCACTTCTGTGATCTCCTTCCTGACATCTGTGATCTCCTTCCGGACTTCATCCCACTGCTCTTGCATTTTTCTCTGCATCTCATCCCATTGCTCTTGCATTTTTCTCTGCATCTCTGTCAGCATGTTCATGATTTTTATTTCGAATTCTTTTTCAGGAGGACTGGTTAGGTCTGTCTCCTTCTCAGGTGTTGTCTCTGTGATCTTTGTCTGCCTGTAGTTTTGCCTCTTCATGGTGATAGAGATAGTTTGCAGAGCTGGTACAAGTGACAGCTGGGAGAGCTTTCCTTCTTGTTGGTTTGTGGCCTTCCTCTCCTGGGAGAATAGCAACCTCTAGTGGCTTGTGCTGAGCAGCTGTGTGCAGACAGGGCTTCTGCTTCCTTCCCAGTTGCTATGGAGTTTATCTCCGCTGTTGCTGTGGGCGTGGCCTGGCTGGGGCTGCTCCTCCAAAATGGTGGAGCCCCGTTGGAGGGGGAGCGGCCGGGAGGCTATTTATCTCCGTAAGGGGCCTCTATGGTTCCTGCTTCCCAGTGGGTTAGAGTGCCCAGAGATCCCTAGATTCCCTGCCTCTGGTCTAAGTGACCTGTCCTGCCCCTTTAAGACTTCCAAAAAGCACTCTCCAAACCAAAACAACAACAGCAACAATGAGAGCGGGAACAGAAAAAAAAAAAAAAAAAGGAAAAAACACACGATTTTTTTTTTTTTGTCCTCAGGCGCCAGTCCCAGGCACCCACTCACTGGTCCTGCTGCCCTGTCTCCCTAGCACCAGGGTCCCTGTCCCTTCAAGGCTTCCAAAAAGCACCCACCCACCGGTCCTGCAGGGAAAAACATGCGATATTCTTTGTCCTCAGGCGCCGGTCCCAGGCACCCACTCACCAGTCCTGCCGCCCTGCCTCCCTAGCACCGAGGTCCCTGTCCCTTTAAGGCTTCCAAAAAGCGCTCGCCATAAAGAGGAAAAAAAAGGGGAAAAATGCGCGATTTCCTCCGTCCTCAGGTGCCGGTCTCAGGCACCCGCCCACCAGTCCCACAGGGAAAGACGCAGGATATTCTTTGTCCTCGGGCGCCAGTCCTAGGCACCCGCTCAACAGTCCCGCCGCCCTGCCTCCCTAGCACTGGGATCCCTGTCCCTTTAAGGCTTCCAAAAAGCACTCACCAAAAAAAAAAACTGCTGCGGTTTCTTTCCACCCGCTGGGAGCCGGGGGGAGGGGCGCTCGGGTCCCGCCGGGCCGGGGCTTGTATCTTACCCCCTTCGCAAGGCGCTGGGTTCTTGCAGTTGTGGATGTGGTCTGGATGTTGCCCTGTGTCCTGTGGTCTCTATTTTAGGAAGATTTGTCTTTGTTATATTTTCATAGCTCTATGTGTTTTGGGGAGGAGATTTCCACTGCTCTACTCACGCCGCCATCCTGGCTCCACCGGCTAGGGTCTTGTTTTTTTATCCATTCAGTGACTCTTATATATTTTGATTGGTGCATTCAGTCCATTTACATTTAGGGTGATTATCGATATGTATGTACTTATTGCAATTTCAGGCTTTAGATTCGTGGTTACCAAGGGTTCCAGGTTACTTTCCTTACTATCTAAGAGTCTAACTTACTCACTTAGTATGCTGTAACAAACAAAATCTAAAGGTTCTTCTCTATTTCTCCTCCTTTTTCTTCTTCCTTCATTCTTTATATATTAGGTATCAAATTCTGCATTTTTTTCTATCCCTTGACTGACTTTGGGGATAGTTAATTTAATTTTGCATTTGCTTCATAATTAGCTCTTCTACTTTCTTTACTGTGGTTTTATTACCTTTGGTGACAGCTATTCAACCTTAGGAACACTTCCATCTACAGCAGTCCCTCCAAAATAGACTGTAGAGATGGTTTGTGGGCGGTAAATTCTCGCAGCTTTTGCTTATCTGGAAATTGTTTAATCCCTCCTTCAAATTTAAATGATAATCTTGCTGGATAATCTTGGTTCCAGGCCCTTCTGCTTCATGGCATTAAATACATCATGCCACTCCTTTCTGGCCTGTAAGATTTCTGCTGAGAAGTCTGATGTTAGCCTGATGGGCTTTCCTTTGTATGTGATCTTATTTCTGTCTCTGGCTGCTTTTAACAGTCTGTCCTTATCCTTGATCTTTCCCATTTTAATTACTATGTGTCTTGGTCTTGTCTTCCCTGGGTCCCTTGTTTTGGGAGATCTGTGCAATTCCATGACCGGAGAGACTTTCTCCTTCCCCAGAGTGTAGAAGCTTTTAGCAACTACCTCCTTAAAGACACTTTCTATCCCTTTCTCTCTCTCTTCTTCTTCTGGTATCCCTATAATGCGAATATTGTTCCAATTGGATTGGTCACACAGTTCTCTCAATATTCTTTCATTCTCAGAGATACTTTTTTCTCTCTGTGTCTCACTCAGCTTCTTTGTATTTCTCTTCTCTAGTTTCTGTTTCATTTATTGCCTTCTCCACCGTATCCAGCCTGCTTTTAATACCCTCCATCATGCTCTTCAATGATTGGATCTCTGACCCGAATTCATTCCTGGGTTCTTGGATGTTTTTCCGTACCTCCATTAGAATGTTGATGATTTTTATTTTGAACTCCCTTTCAGGAAGAGTCAAGAGGTCCATATCATTTAAATCTTTCTCTGGAGTTGTATTAATAATTTTACTCTGGACAAGGTTCCTTTGGCATTTCATGTTTTTATATGGCGCCCTCTAGTGTCCAGAAGTTCTATTCTGGAGCTGCTGAGCCCCTGAAGCAATGTCGGCGTTGCAGGGGAGTGGTACTGGTTCCTGGGGGGAGAAAGACCTGCTCCTTGCCTCCAGACTGCTCTGCCTGTCTCCACTGCCTGATCCAGTGGGCCAGTCACACAGGTATAAGTTTTTGTTCCAGAGCAGCCGGATATGGATCCCTGCTTTCCACAAGCAGCCAGAATCCCAGTCTCCCCAGGAACTCTGCCTGTATTATCTTTCCATCCCAGCGAGTCTCATGCAAGCACCATGAAATGTAGGTTTGTGCTCCCAGAGAAGATCTCCGGAGCTAGTTATTCAGCAGTCCCAAGCCTTCTACTCCCTCCCTGCTCCTTTTTTCTTCCTCCCACCAGTGAGCTGGGGTCAGGATAGGGCTCGGGTCCCACGGAGCCACAGCTCTGGCTCGTGTTACCCCGTTTGGTGAGGTCTGCTCTTTTCTCCAGGTGTATGCAGTCTGACGTCATCCTCTTTCCTGTTGCTCTCTCAGGATTAGTTGCGCCAATTATATTTTCTAATTTTATCCAGTTTTAGGAGGAAGACTCTGTCTCTCCTCTCACGCTGCCATCTTTAATCTGTCTGACAACAACCTATCTTAAGGCAGGGCATGCAGTCCTAACTGGTATTTTTCCACTGCTTGAGGAAAACAATTATCTTGGAGAAGAACAGGATCAATAAATTCCTCATGATAAGTTTATCTTCAACAATTATCTATAGGACTGATTGTGGAGAGTGGCATAATGTCTCTCACTGGAGACAGACATCATGAGACCACAAGTCAAGCCTACGTCCAACAACCTTCCAGTTCTGCTGCTCCGTCCTTTGCCCCATTCTTGAAAGCCTTCAAAGACAGAATCCTAAGCCCTAAATTTGCCTCCTCTCTGAGGTTACCTGCCCTCCTCTTTCTTTGTGCACATTTTGCCTTAAATAAAAAAATTTCTCACTGCTCAACTTAACTGCATTTTGTCTCTGTGCTCTTCCAGTGGTGTCTTTGTTACTCTGCTATTTCATTCTATTTTTTTTTTTTTTTTGAGGGGGCATCTCTCATATTTATTGATCAAATGGTTGTTAACAACAATAAAATTCAGTATAGGGGGGTCAATGCTCAATGTACAATCATTAATCCATCTCAAGCCTAATTCTCGTCAGTCTCCAATCTTCTGAAGCATAACGAACAAGTTCTTACATGGTGAACGAATTCTTACAGAGTGAATAAATTCTTACATGGTGAACAGTACAAGGGCATTCATCACAGAAACTTTCGGTTTTGATCATGCAATATGACCTATAAACCATCAGGTCAAATATGAATATTCATTTGATTTTTGTACTTGATTTATATGTTGATCCCACATTTCTCCTATTATTATTATTATTTTTATTTTTAATAAAATGCTGAAGTGGTAGGTAGATGCAAGATAAAGGTAGAAAACATAGTTTAGTGCTGTAAGAAGGCAAATGTAGATGATCAGATGATCAGGTGTGTGCCTATGGACTAAGTATTAATCCAGGCTAGACAAGGGCAGCAAGACATCCACGGATGCAGAAGATTTCTCTCAAAGCAGGGGGGGTGAGGTTCTGAGCCTCACCTCTGTTGATCCCCATATTCTCTCCTGATGGCCCCCCTGCAACTGTGCCTGTCTTAGGTTGTTCCTCCCTTGAGGAATCTTACCCGTCTCTGGCTAACCAGTCATCTTCCGGGGCCATACAGGGAAATGTAAAGTTGGTAAGTGAGAGAGAAGCCATATTGTTTGCAAAGGTTAGCTTTTTACTTCTTTGCAGATTTATGCCCTGTGGCTTCTATGCCCAGCACTTGTCTCGAGGTATCTTTACCACCTGGAGGAATTATGATACTCGGTAAATTCGATATGAGGCACGAATTCTATTTAAGGTTTGTAATTAGAAAGGAAGAAGAAAAGCTATAGATGTAGCATATGAAGGAAACTTGGGAGGATTGATTATTTCTTTGACATATCTTCTTGTATAGTACCTTAAGTATGTATAGGTTTTAAACTACTAACTAATTTGCACACACATATTAACATAATAGGAATACGGTGACATAAACAAAGCAAATCTATAATTACCAGCAATCTCCAGTGAAGCCAAGAAAACCATTTAGGCACCCTAGGCATTTGTGAAAATTTATCTATGATATGATGGATATTGTCCAACTGTACTTGAACCATCAGACAAATTAAAGCAGCCCATTTCTGGGATCTGTTCACATCCCATATGTTCTTTTAACCATAGATAGTCTATAGTCATGAGATTTTGGGGTGCTACAACTTGCACCCCTCCCAACTCCTGGTTGAGTTCCAACAGTACAGATCCAGTCAAATTCGTTGTCTCACTGTATGCACATGCCAGCCTAGACATCTCCCTCCTCCTTCTTATGGCAAGTCCAGGAGACGGTGGGCTGGATGCAGCCACAACCGCAGCATCGTCCGGATCCCTGTGGAGGCTTTTTGATGATCATCCTCCGGCACAAGTCCTCCAGAGAGTGCTGATGCCGGAAGCTCCTCCTCATATCGTATCTTAGTTCATTTTCTGGGTATCCAAGCTAGGCCTTAATCTTCTGCGTAGAAACAAACAGACCCTTTGCCCACACTTTGACATGCCCTCTATACCACTGTGCAGAACTCATTGGAGGTCAGCACACAGTAACTGCTTTTTTTTTTTTTTTTAATTAAGAGAAAGGAATATTATCAGAAAAGAGTACCTCCATAGCTGATCATCTGACACCCTTTAAGTGATCAACATTAAGGATATTTAAAGCATGCGTTGATCTTTGATTTACCAATAGTTTTATCCTGTTAAGGAGTAATCCCCCTTTTCTTTCTTTCTTTCTTTTTTTTTTAAAATTTTTAATCTACACTTACCTGAAGAATACTATGTTTACTATGCTCTCCCCTATATCAGGTCCCCCCTAACAACCACATTACGGTTACTGTCCATCAGCTTAGCAAAATGTGGTAGAGTCACTACTTGTCCTCTCTGTGTTGTGCAGCCCACCCTCCCCTTTCTCCCTCCCCCCCATGCATGCTAATCTTAATACCCCCCTTCTTCTTCCCCCCCCTTATCCCTCCCTGCCCACCCATCCTCCCCAGTTCCTTTCCCTTTGGTACCTGTTAGTCCATTTTTGGGTTCTGTAATTCTGCTGCTGTTTTGTTCCTTCAGTTTTTCCTTTGTTCCTATACTCCTCAGATGAGTGAAATCATTTGGTATTTCTCTTTCTCCGCTTGGCTTATTTCACTGAGCATAATACTCTCCAGCTCCATCCAAGTTGCTGCAAATGGTTGGATTTTTCCACTTCTTATGGCTGAGTAGTATTCCATTGTGTATATGTACCACATCTTCTTTATCCATTCATCTACAGATGGACATTTAAGTTGCTTCCAATTCTTGGCTATTGTAAATAGTGCTGCGATAAACATAGGAGTGCATCTGTCTTTCTCAAACTTGATTGCTGCGTTCTTAGGGTAAATTCCTAGGAGTGGAATTCCTGGGTCAAATGGTAGGTCTGTTTTGAGCATTTTGATGCACCTCCATACTGCTTTCCACAATGGTTGAACTAATTTACATTCCCACCAGCAGTGTAGGAGGGTTCCCCTTTCTCCACAGCCTCGCCAACATTTGTTGTTGTTTGTCTTTTGGATGGCAGCTATCCTTACTGGTGTGAGGTGATACCTCATTGTAGTTTTAATTTGCATTTCTCTGATAATTAGCGATGTGGAGCATCTTTTCATGTGTCTCTTGGCCATCTGTATTTCTTTTTTGGAGAACTGTCTGTTCAGTTCCTCTGCCCATTTTTTAATTGGGTTATTTGTTTTTTGTTTGTTGAGGCATGTGAGCTCTTTATATATTCTGGACGTCAAGCCTTTATCAGATCTGTCATTTTCAAATATATTCTCCCATACTGTAGGGTTCCTTTTTGTTCTATTGATGGTGTCTTTCGCTGTACAGAAGCTTTTCAGCTTAATGTAGTCCCACTTGCTCATTTTTGCTGTTGTTTTCCTTGCCCGGGGAGATATGTTCAAGAAGAGATCACTCATGTTTATATCTAAGAGGTTTTTGCCTATGTTTTTTTCCAAGAGTTTAATGGTTTCGTGACTTACATTCAGGTCTTTGATCCATTTTGAGTTTACCTTTGTATATGGGGTTAGACAATGGTCCAGTTTCATTCTCCTACATGTAGCTGTCCAGTTTTGCCAGCACCATCTGTTGAAGAGACTGTCATTTTGCCATTGTATGTCCATGGCTCCTTTATCAAATATTAATTGACCATATATGTTTGGGTTAATTTCTGGGGTCTCTAATCTGTTCCACTGGTCTGTGGCTCTGTTCTTGTGCCAGTACCAAATTGTCTTGATTACTATGGCTTTGTAGTAGAGCTTGAAGTTGGGGAGTGAGATCCCCCCTACTTTATTCTTCTTTTTCAGGATTGCTTTGGCTATTCGGGGTCTTTGGTGTTTCCATATGAATTTTTGAATTATTTGTTCCAATTCATTGAAGAATGTTGCTGGTAATTTGAGAGGGATTGCATCAAATTTGTATATTGCTTTCGGCAGGATGGCCATTTTGACGATATTAATTCTTCCTAGCCATGAGCATGGGATGAGTTTCCATTTATTAGTGTCCCCTTTAATTTCTCTTAAGAGTGACTTGTAGTTTTCAGAGTATAAGTCTTTCACTTCCTTGGTTAGGTTTATTCCTAGGTATTTTATTCTTTTTGATGCAATGGTGAATGGAATTGTTTTCCTGATTTCTCTTTCTATTGATTCGTTGTTAGTGTATAGGAAAGCTACAGATTTCTGTGTGTTGATTTTGTATCCTGCAACTTTGCTGTATTCCGATATCAGTTCTAGTAGTTTTGGAGTGGAGTCTTTAGGGTTTTTTATGTACAGTATCATATCATCTGCAAATAGTGACAGTTTAACTTCTTCTTTACCAATCTGGATTCCTTGTATTTCTTTGTTTTGTCTGATTGCCGTGGCTAGGACCTCCAGTACTATGTTAAATAACAGTGGGGAGAGTGGGCATCCCTGTCTGGTTCCCGATCTCAGTGGAAATGCTTTCAGCTTCTCGCTGTTCAGTATAATGCTGGCTGTGGGTTTATCATATATGGCCTTTATTATGTTGAGGTACTTGCCCTCTATTCCCATTTTGCTGAGAGTTTTTATCATGAATGGATGTTGAATTTTGTCAAATGCTTTTTCAGCATCTATGGAGATGATCATGTGGTTTTTGTCTTTCTTTTTGTTGATGTGGTGGATGATGTTGATGGATTTTCGAATGTTGTACCATCCTTGCATCCCTGGGATGAACCCCACTTGGTCATGGTGTATGATCCTTTTGATAAACTGTTGAATTCTGTTTGCTAATATTTTATTGAGTATTTTTGCATCTACATTCATCAGGGATATTGGTCTGTAATTTTCTTTTTTGGTGGGGTCTTTTCCTGGTTTTGGTATTAGGGTGATGTTGGCTTCATAGAATGAGTTTGGGAGTATTCCCTCTTCTTCTATTTTGTGGAACACTTTAAGGAGAATGGGTATTATGTCTTCTCTGTGTGTCTGATAAAATTCCGAGGTAAATCCGTCCGGCCCCGGGGTTTTGTTCTTGGGTAGTTTTTTGATTACTGTTTCAATTTCTTTGCTTGTAATTGGTTTGTTTAACTTTTGTGTTTCTTCCTTGGTCAGTCTTGGGAGGTTGTATTTTTCTAGGAAGTTGTCCATTTCTTCTAGGTTTTCCAGCTTGTTGGCATATAGGTTTTCATAGTAGTCTTTAATAATTCTTTGTATTTCTGTGGAGTCTGTTGTGATTTTTCCATTCTCATTTCTGATTATGTTGATTTGTGTTGACTCTCTTTTTCTCTTAATAAGTTGGGCTAGAGGCTTATCTATTTTGTTTATTTTCTCAAAGAACCAGCTCTTGGTTTCGTTGATTTTTGCTATTGTTTTATTCTTCTCAATTTTGTTTATTTCTTCTCTGATCTTTATTATGTCCCTCCTTCTGCTGACTTTAGGCCTCATTTGTTCTTCTTTTTCCAGTTTTAATAGTTGTGATGTTAGACTATTCATTTGGGATTGTTCTTCCTTCTTCAAGTGTGCCTGGATTGCTATATACTTTCCTCTTAAGACTGCTTTCGCTGCATCCCACAGAAGTTGGGGCTTAGTGTTGTTGTTGTCATTTGTTTCTATATATTCCTTGATCTCTATTTTGATTTGTTCATTGATCCATTGATTATTTAGTAGCATGTTGTTAAGCCTCCATGTGTTTGTGAGCCTTTTTGTTTTCTTTGTAGAATTTATTTCTACTTTCATACCTTTGTGGTCTGAAAAATTGGTTGGTAGAATTTCAATATTGTGGAATTTACTGAGGCTCTTTTTGTGAGCTAGTATGTGGTCTATTCTGGAGAATGTTCCATGTGCACTTGAGAAGAATGTATATCCTGTTGCTTTTGGATGTAAAGTTCTATAGATGTCTATTAGGTCCATCTGTTCTAGTGTGTTGTTCAGTGCCTGTGTGTCTTTACTTATTTTCTGCCCGGTGGATCTATCCTTTGGGGTGAGTGGTGTGTTGAAGTCTCCTACAATGAATGCATTGCAGTCTATTTCCCTCTTTAGTTCTGTTAGTATTTGCTTCACATATGCTGGTGCTCCTGTATTGGGTGCATATATATTTAGAATGGTTATATCCTCTTGTTGGACTGAGCCCTTTATCATTATGTAGTGGCCTTCTTTATCTCTTGTTACTTTCTTTGTTTTGAAGTCTATTTTGTCTGATATTAGTACTACAACCCCTGCTTTCTTCTCACTGTTGTTTGCCTGAAATATGTTTTTCCATCCCTTGACTTTTAGTCTATGCTTATCTTTGGGTTTAAGGTGAGTTTCTTGTAAGCAGCATATAGATGGGTCTTGCTTTTTTATCCATTCTATTACTCTATGTCTTTTGATTGGTGCATTAAGTCCATTTACATTTAGGGTGACTATTGAAAGATATGTACTTATTGCCATTGCAGGCTTTAGATTCGTGGTTACCAAAGGTTCAAGGTTAGCTTCTTTAGTATCTTACTGCCTAACTTAGCTCGCTTATTGAGCTGTTATATACACTGTCTGGAGAGTCTTTTCTTCTCTCCCTTCTTATTCCTCCTCCTCCATTCTTCATATGTTGTGTGTTTTGTTCTGTGCTCTTTTTAGGGGTGCTCCCATCTAGAGCAGTCCCTGTAGGATGCCCTGTAGAGGTGGTTTGTGGGAAGCAAATTCCCTCAGCTTTTGCTTGTCTGGGAATTGTTTGATCCCACCATCATATTTAAATGATAGTCGTGCTGGATACAGTATCCTTGGTTCAAGGCCCTTCTGTTTCATTGCATTAAGTATATCATGCCATTCTCTTCTGGCCTGTAGGGTTTCTGTTGAGAAGTCTGATGTTAGCCTGATTGATTTTCCTTTATAGGTGACCTTTTTCTCTCTAGCTGCCTTTAAAACTCTTTCCTTGTCCTTGATCCTTGCCATTTTAATTATTATGTGTCTTGGTGTTGTCCTCCTTGGATCCTTTCTGTTGGGGGTTCTGTATAATTCCATGGTCTGTTCGATTATTTCCTCCCCCAGTTTGGGGAAGTTTTCAGCAATTATTTCTTCAAAGACACTTTCTATCGCTTTTCCTCTTTCTTCCTCTTCTGGTATCCCTATAATACGAATGTTTTTCCTTTTGTATTGGTCACATATTTCTCTTAGTGTTGTTTCATTCCTGGAGATCCTTTTATCTCTCTCTATGTCAGCTTCTATACGTTCCTGTTCTCTGGCTTCTATTCCTTCAATGGCCTCTTGCATCTTATCCATTCTGCTTATAAATCCTTCCATGGATTGTTTCACTTCTGTGATCTCTTTCCTGACATCTGTGATCTCCTTCCAGACTTCATCCCACTGCTCTTGCATTTTTCTCTGCATCTCATCCCATTGCTCTTGCATTTTTTTCTGCATCTCTGTCAGCATGTTCATGATTTTTATTTTGAATTCTTTTTCAGGAAGACTGGTTAGGTCTGTCTCCTTCTCAGGTGTTGTCTCTGTGATCTTTGTCTGCCTGTAGTTTTGCCTTTTCATGGTGATAGAGATAGTTTGCAGAGCTGGTACAAGTGACCGCTGGAAGAGCTTCCCTTCTTGTTGGTTTGTAGCCTTTTCCTGGGAGAATAGCGACCTCTAGTGGCTTGTGCTGGGCAGCTGTGCGCAGACAGGACTTCTGCTTCCTGCCCAGTTGCTTTGGGGTTTATCTCCGCTGTTGCTGTGGGCTTGGCCTGGCTGGGGCTGTTCCTCCAAAATGGTGGAGCCCCGTTGGAGGGGGAGCAGCCAGGAGACTATTTATCTCCGTAAGGGGCCTCTGTGCTCCCTGCTGCCCAGGGAGTTAGAGTGCCCAGAGATCCCCAGATTCCCTGCTTCTGGTCTAAGTGACCTGTCCTACCCCTTTAAGATTTCCAAAAAGCACTCTCCAAACCAAAACAACAGCAGCAACAATGAGAGAGGGAACAGAAACAAAGAGAAAAAAAAAAGGAAAAAAAAGGAAAAAACAAGCGATTTTTTTTTTTTTTTTTTGTCCTCAGGTGCCGGTCCCAGGCACCCGCTCACTGGTCCTGCTGCCCTGTCTCCCTAGCACCAGGGTCCCTGTCCTTTCAAGGCTTCCAAAAAGCACACACCCACCGGTCCCGCAGGGAAGGAACGCTCAATATTCTTTGTCCTCAGGCACTGGTCCCACGCACCCGCTCACTAGTCCCGCCGCCCTGCCTCCCTAGCACCGGGGTCCCTGTCCCTTCAAGGCTTCCAAAAAGCACTCGGCAAAAAGAGAGAAAAAAAAGGGGAAAAACGCGCGATTTCTTCCGTCCTCAGGTGCTGGTCTCATGCACCCACCCACCGGTCCCACAGGGAAAAATGCGGGATATTCTTTGTCCTCAGGTGCCGGTCCCAGGCAACCGCTCACCAGTCCCGCCACCCTGCCTCCCTAGCACCGGGGTCCCTGTCCCTTTTAGGCTTCCAAAAAGCACTCGCAGAAAAGAGAAAAAAAAAAGGGGAAAACGCGCGATTTCCTCTGTCCTCAAGTGCCGGTCTCAGGCACCCGCCCACCGGTCCCGCAGGGAAAAACGGGGGATATTCTTTGTCCTCAGGCGCCGGTCCCAGCCACCCGCTCACCAGTCCCGCCACCGTGCCTCCCTAGCACTGGGGTCCCCGTCCCTTCAAGGCTTCCAAAAAGCGCTCACCAAAAAGAGAAAAAAAAAAAAAAAAAGGGGAAAAACGCGCGACCTCCTCCGTCCTCAGGCACCGGTCTCAGCACCCGCCCCCAGGTCTCGCAGGGAGAAACTCGGGATATTCTTTGTCCTCCGGCGCCGTTCCCAGGCACCTCCTCACCGGTCCCGCCACCCTACCTCCCCAGCAACGGGGGCCCGTCCCACTAAGGCTTCCAAAAAGCGCTCGCCAAAAAAAAAAAAAAAAACCGCTCCGGTTTCTCTCCACCCGCCGGGAGCCGGGGGGAGGGGCGCTCGGGTCCCGCCGGGCTGGGGCTTGTATCTTACCCCCTTCACAAGGCGCTGGGTTCTTGCAGGTGTGGATGTGGTCTGGATGTTGTCCTGTGTCCTGTGGTCTCTATTTTAGGAAGATTTTTCTTTGTTATATTTTCATAGCTCTATGTGTTTTTGGGAGGAGATTTCCACTGCTCTACTCACGCCGCCATCTTGGCTCCCTCTTTTTCTATTTCATTCTATTTTTTAGACTTAAGCACAAATTTCATTCTCTGTCTACTACAGATAAGTAGCTAAGGGCTACTGAGATGTCTGGTCTGGGCTTGCAAGTTCCTGTCACCTGGGTGACCTGGGCAGGTCTGTAGCTGCACTATTATGCTCTTTAGTCGCCTGCCTGAAACTCTCCTTTCTTTGCTTTTACAGAGTTCTCAGAACATAATCTCACTCCATCCAGTGCTCTGTGGCTCCCCTAAAATCTCAGGTGGTAGAGGCTTAGTTCCTACATTGTACAGATTCAAGTGGACACTGGATACCAGGTTGATCCTGGCTTTAGGAGTTGGCAAGGGATTTGTCCCTTGCCAAGCAGTTCAGTGAGCTTCCCTTTCCTCCCTCTGCTCTTTCTTGCTCTCTGCCAACTGCAAGGCAGCTGTGATTCCCTGCTACTCTGCTTCAATGAATTCCTTTCTTACCTACACTCATCAGAACTGCTTGAGAATTCTTTCCCATTCAGAGTCAAGAACCCTTTCCTGTCCTGGCTGAGGTTTCTTCCAGTGCTTCACCTACTGCACAGAAAGGGACCTCCCCAGATGTAGCTGCTTGGCAACAAGAGACAGTATAAAATGATAGACTTTGTTGGCCTGAAAGTATGGAAATGCTCAAAATATAACTTATCAGAGGACACAGAGGATTCAGGTTGAAAGTTCTGCCAATGGCCATATCTGAGACATTTTGAAAATCAAAGGAAATAATGACTAATGAATTAGAAAATATTCAATATAAAAAATTTAACTTATGAAGTAATCTATGAAGCCATGATGACACAAGCAAAGCAAACAGACCCAAAAGATGAGAATATTGAGAAGGGATACTTAGGCATTACAAAGAATGTCAACAATCAACTGTAGAAGTAATGACTGAATTAGCAAATCTCTGTTTTAAAACCTGTATTTCAAAATGGCTTCAAGCAAGTAATATCAATAAATACTAAAGTCATTGGGATCATTACTCATATTACTTAATGATAAGACAAAACGTACCTTCACAGTGGAGATATTTGGGAAGATACCATCGTAATCTAGAGATCAAAGATGGTATTATCAATAATGATACAAACTGATATCTCAATGTATCATTGCAGTACACTGAGAACAGTACAATATCACTTATAAAATTCTAATTAAAAATAATCTGAAACCATAAAGAAACAGTAAGATAAATATAAAAATATTAGAGACATTATGGATAACTTATCTGAAATATTAAACATTAAATTGCATTTTGGGGAACAAAGATAAATTCAGTCTACAAAATTCAAGTGAGCATTTGTTTTAGCTGACAACTTCAATTTCACCTTCACTGCTACCATTTAGATTTTTTATTGTACCAGTACTACAGCAATTCAATTGTTCTTTATAAATTAAACAAATAAACATGAACTTGTACTTGCAAGGTACACATAATCTGGGTTGATACCATGTGAAAGAAAAAAAGCTACCATTTTTTCTTTCAAAAAAATTGAGAGAGGAAAACAAACAAACAAAAAACTACAGGGTGGCGTCGTACTGGGAGTTAAGTGTGTTACTTTTCCAAAGGAGAGTTTTCATAGCTATGGTATGTAAGACAACAGTTACCTGACAGTTCTTGATAGACCATCAGTGATGCTATCACCGGGGGATTGTTAAAAATGGACCTGAGGTACCACACTCACAAGGGGCAGAGCTGGTGGAAGAAACAGCAAGTAATCCAGTGAGGAAAGGGTGATGATAGGAGAACTTAGGACTGGAAATTTAGATTGAGATCACATTATATAGGACATTAAATGCCAGCTGAATGATTTAAATGCTATTTAGGTGGCAATGCTGAGACTTGATAAGATTCACTTACATTCAGCCATCCTAGTGGTATGAATATTATTTCATGATTTTGATTTACATTTCTCTAATGAATAATGACATTAAGCATTTTTTTCATGTGCTTATTACCTATTTGTATATACTCTTGAAGAAAGGTCTATTCAGATGTTTTACCTGAAAGATAACTGGGCTAACTTTTTAGTATGAAGTTTTAAGAGTTCTTTATTATGTGGTTAATTGAAACTTGATTAAGATTGGTTAGGTTTCTGAGGAGATTTCAAGTACAAATTCTAGACCTATGCTTATGATTCAGAATAAAACAGCAGCAGCATGAGAATTTAGACATAACGCTTAGGTATTTTCTAAGTCTTACACCACATAAACTGTCTCATTGTTGAAGCCAGAGCTCTTGTCAACTTTTCTGTTTCAGAAATGTGCTTTATTAAAGAGACTACAAAATTTAACACAGGATATCAGACGTAAGCAATTCTACACATACTGTTGCATTTGAAATTCTTAAATATCAACTCCCAAGGCCACTTCCTCCCTCATGAAACATTTTGTTTTCTCAGTTCTGAAGAAATATATTGGTCTTTTGAGACATTTTTATTTCTGGCTTCTCTTTTTTGATGATGCCTTTGAATGTGACCTTTATTTTTATGAGAGGACTTCATGAACACCTCTGAAGTCACACAGACATTTAGAAGTAATGACAAATGTATCTTTAACAAGCAGAACTAGTTTATGTAAGTTTTGGATAAAGCCTGTGCTAAGAGAATTATTATGTTTCTATCAAACTTCAAGTATAGTTGAAACTTGACTCACATTATTTACTCAGACAGCCAAAACATTTTTGTTCAGAAATTTGGAACAAAAATTGTAATGTATACTTAATATATTTTAGCAAAGAATCATCCTGACATTTCATGTCTCTAAGGACCCATTTCAAAGAAAAAACACTTCCACAGAAGAAAGTGCACTGCAGAGGCTATAGACAATGTACAACAAGTAGAGATTTCAGCAGTCACATATTCAGCATCTTTGAGATGGCTCATCTCTGTTTTCTACAACTGATCAATCTAAATGGGTTTCTGAAAACAGCTATCCCATCAGGTGAAGCACTGGTTTCATTGAAAATGCTATCACCTACATCTTTAGCCATAGCTTTCCTATATATGCATACTCATTCCTGTGCTTTTTAATATGTGCAGGTACAACCACAATGTTGAGAATTATAGTCAATCAATAAAAATTTTTTAAAATATTGAGTGATTATTTTATATCAGGTATTTTTCTAAGAATTATGCTCTTGTAAAGTTACTCTGATGACTATTGTTATCCTCATTTTACAGATGAGAATAGAGACACTGAAAGGTTAATTTGATTGTCTAAAAATCACAGAAAGATTAAGTTTAAAAAGATCAGACTGGAATTTGACTCCAGAGCCTACCATTTTAAACACTACAATAAACTAGATTCTCTAAGAGGCACTGTTAGCTGAATCAATAATCAATTTATTTAACTGCATTTATTCTAGGACTAGTAATTCAGCTACAGTGAAAATATGAAACTAAATGAGAAACATAACCTGACTGAATAGTTTAACCATGGGCAAGCAGGAACACTCATTATTCATATTCAACAAATATTCATGTAGTATTTACTCTGTCCCTGTGCTGGGACTGCAGTGACAGCCCTGAATGAGAAAGACTACAGACTGGCTCCCTGAAAGCTCCAATTGTGGAATAGGAGGGTAATAAATAAGGAAACAAAAAGAAATTATTTAACTTAAGTGGCGAAAAGAAAATAAAATAGTTAATATGACAGAGAATTCCAGTGTGTAGCAGATGATTTAATGTGTTTTGGAAAGGTCCCTAAAAAGAGGCATTTGATTTGAGACCTTGTTTGTGAAATGGAGCCAGACTAGGGTTAACCTAGTGGAAGGGCACTCCAAGGAGCAAGAACTACAAGTACTGAGCAATGAAGATGACAACACAGGCATTGGAGAACTCACACTGAACCCAAGTCACAGAACCATTTTCAAGAGCTGTATATTCGTGATTACATAGGTTAGCCCTGCTTCTTGGGCAGAAACCCTGAAGCAGTAAAAATAGGAGGTCACCACCTTATGATTTCACATGAATTAGGATTTAGGATTGTAGGGGAATCTCAGATATTTGTCCAACCTCTTAGAAACCAGTTAAGAGTGACCTCTGAGTTAAAAATTATATTTTTTTCTGTGTATGAAAGTAACTAATTATCAAGTCAATAGTTAAATAATACCTCTATGCATTTCCGACTATAAAAAGAAGAAAAAAATTATCAGCACCCACTGTCATCCTTACTCTACTGTAATTTTTCTTTTTCCATCTATCACCTTGTAATATACTTTGTAATGTAAGTATTATATTGACTCTTAACCTAGAATATATGCTTCACAAGTACTGAGAGAGGGATCTGCTTTGTTCACTGATGTAGAACTTTGAATAATGTTTAGCCCATAATACATAGAAAGTAGTGAGTGAATAAATGAGTAAATGAATAAATATGGAATTATGTTCGGTTACTGAAAATTTGAAATAAAAAATGTCCTATGTGGTCATCAATGGTGTGAGATTTTTTTTCAGAGTGGCTGAGGTTGGACCAAGTCATCTCTTAAGTTATTTTTAGTTATACTCATCTATCATTTGAGTCAAGATCTAACTTTGAACACTGTAAAAATATCACACTAAGTAATTATTTTGTTAATTTTTAACATTTTATTAAAAGAGATACTTTGACTTTCCAAGAATTCATAAAAATTGTACAGCAGGATGGCTGAGTTTTACATTTTAAGGATGTTTTCTCTTTGGGACCAGATAATGCCTATTGTAATTCAGTCTTCAAAAGGCAAGTTTAATTGGTCTGTATGTAGGGTAAACTCTGAAAGTGTCTTTCCATTGTGCTTGTATTTACATCCACATGCACATAATTTATATACAATATAAATGGGGTACTTGTATGTGGGAGATAAACATTTTCTTAGAATCTCTAGACTGTTTAAATGTGGAAATCTTGGCTTATATTATTCATATATAGTTTAAGTAACTGTCTTTGTAAATTGTGCAGTATTTTTTCTTAAAAGCCAGTCACCAGAAAGGGAGTATTATTTTAGAATCACAGAAGTTTCTAAATGTGACATTCCAAATATACTCAATTAAAAATTACATTTCTAAGTGAAGAAAAAAGACTAAAGTAAAAGCTATGAACCCCGAAAATAAGAATAGAGAAGAAATAAAGAATCACATCTTAAATTCAGCTCATGCCCTTGGCATATGTATTTTTATTCCTTGTTTTATTTCTTTATATTGGTAAAAAAAATAATGATTTTTGTAGAGGATATAAATATATGAAGAAGAAAAGATATAAAGAAAACAATTTCTTCTCAAGATAACATCTAGATGTAAATTTCATCATCTTTATGGAAATCTTCAGTGACATATTGAATTTTAAACATGAAAGGATCTTCAAAATTAATAATCTTCCAAAATTAAAAAAAATAATTCCTTATGACCCATTTATTGTTATTGCTATCAGCCTTATTTTAAGTGCAGAGTATAGAAATAAAATAACATATAAATCTTGACTAATGAAAACTCAATTATCTTAGCAAGCAAAATTAATTTTTTAAATCAATAATTATTACTAATATCAACTAATTAACGAAAGTATATCTGAATCTCATTGAAAAAAATAGTAACACAAGGAAACTTTAATGTCAAATTGAGGCCAAACCTATATCTAAAACTTTTTTAAAAAGGGTAGAGATGTGATTAAGGCTTATTTTGGTCTAAAAGCTCCAAACAGAGATTTTACATTTGATTACAGTTTTACATAATTTTTCTTCAACCAATCCTTAAACAACACTACAAAGAAATTATTGTCTAGTTTCATTGAATAAGGCAGGACTCAGACATGATATGCAAATTCTCACAGCAAGAGAGTGACAACTACAGGATTTAAAATATTTGACTTACGAATTTTTAAGAGTACTGCCATTCTCCACTTGGAATTGTGAGTAGAAAGGAGATAAAAGAAGACAATGAAGTGACAGACTTGATAAATTTACATATTTGCATCACTGAATTACTGTCCAAACTGTTTTTGTGTCAATATGATAAAATTTAGGGAGTATATGAGTCCCTGTTTTATTCACTGATCTGTATTACTTGAAAATATTTTTAAGTGTTCTTACACTATGAGGACAGAGATGTTACCTGTTATTTACTATTTGCCTAGTACATAGTACTTTTCAATAAGCACTTTGACTAATTTGTGTAAAAATTTAAAGAATGAGTGGGAGTGACCTAGGCTGTGTGAAGCTTCTAAGTTAGAAGAAGACACCACCTCAATTCAAGGAACTAAAATGACTCATTAGGCTAGAGTGGGAAGGTACCTGGGTGGTGTAAGACAGGTGGGGGGATGCCAGGTACATATAGCTTTGCTGACTAGTGTCTAAGATTTGAGACTGTATCTTGAGAACAATATGGTTGGAAGAGTACAGGTTAGGAGGTATTATAGTCTAGGGAAAAGATGACACTGCTTTAAGGCCAGGGTGATATTTTATATATATCCATATTTTCCCACACTATGCATTCTATACAGAGAGGCATGGGTCATTAATGTTCAACTAATTTTATCAATAACATGAATCAGTGAATGAACTTGAATTTCATAATGCTGTTATGTTTTATTCCCAGACTCCAATCTTGTTTCCTTAGTTCTGTTCTTCCCTTATATGGTCTATTCTCCTTGGGGCATAATGAGTGTTCATTTTATAACATACATATTGTCATGGGACTACTTAGTACAAAATTTTCCAGTGTTCTCCCATGCTACTTAAAACATCAATTTACTATTGAATCTACACCCCCTAATGAGTACCTGGTTCAGAATAAGGGCTTCCTAAGTATTTAACAAAATAATTTTTTGAGACTGAATTATTGACTCCAGGTGATTATCACAGGTTTGGAAGTTATACACCATTCTACTTGGGGATTTTATTAATATTGTGGTAAAAAAAATATGTAACATAAAATTTATCATCTTACTGTTTTGTTTGTTTGTTTACATCTTACTGTTTTTAAGTATACAGTACAGTTGTGTTAGCTGGAAGGTCTTTAATTTTCCTTCAGTTCTGAAGTACTTTTTGCCTGATACAGTATTCTTAGGTGGCAATTTTTGTCTTTCACACTTTGAATATATCATCGCACTCCATTCTGGTTTATAATGTTTCCTTATCTGTAAAGGGGTTAATAATAATTCGTCACAGAGGTTACTGTATATATCAGATCTCACAATCAGTGGGGCCCTCAGTAAAGTGCCTGAGACATAGAAAGCATGCAGTAAATGTTAAATGATGATTATGATGATGATAATAAGAATAATAATGACTTACCTTCCTCATAGGTCCCTGTGGGAAGCTTTTATAAGCACTGAGTAAAAATTTCTATTTGTTAATTACAGAACACTATGAGTAAAGTTTAATAGGCATGCCAAAAGAAAAATTTCTTATCATGAAAAAATTCTTTCATTTAAGTGTAATATAAATCTTTGCTCACATTTAATTAACCCAATTAGGATGATAATGTTGAAAGGGCTAATTTAAATTAGAGATTTATACTTGTGAATATATTAAAGTTCTGTGAAATATACAGACTCCAAAAAAGTAAAGAAAAAGAAAGTTTGCAAACAACAAAGTCTCTGACTTACAGTGAGATCTAAATGCCTGTGGTGTCAAGAGGTTAGGATGCATTGTGCTTGACTTTCTGCAATGGCCATTCATGTATCCAACAACCAAGTCCTTACTGTATTAAATCTAGAAAGACAGATTTTACGAACTTGCACATTTTTAAATTCTTTTTACACTATTTCTAATTCCTAGTGCTGAATTTTCATCGGGTGTGACATAAACTCTACTAATAAACAGTAAGTTTAAGGAATTAAGTACATGTTAAAGGACACTGAGTATTTTATAGATAGATAGCAAAGAAGTTTCAGCTAACTGATCAAACACAATTGGTACTGGTGCTTGGACTGTTGCAAGGGAAAGAAGGCTGAGCCCTCACAGGAAGAGAATGCCATGGAGATGTCTGTTAGAAGGACATGGCATTCACAACTGGAACCATGCAAATCAATGACTTTTTATCACTGGTTGTCATTATATCCAGAATGGATACATGGGTAATAACAGCCCTGATAAATGTTAACTACTCACAAAAATTTGAATCTTTGTTTCCCCACTGCATGTCCTCACAGATTCTGTTAAGTTAACTTATCATAAGGTATATTTTCATATTTTTAATTTGACTGCAAAGTTTTTGAAACTCTCTCACACTGTATGTGTATGATAAATGCATGTATGTCTATGTGTGTGTGTGTGTGTGTGTGTGTGTGTGTGTGTGTGTGTGTTTTGAAAAGTCACATTAATTGATGATCTGCTGATTACCAGCCAGGTGCTAAGTACTTTTTATCACATATAACTCTCATAATAAGTCTGAGTTGAACACTTAGCTCAATACTGAGAATACAGTGATCAAGAGAGAAATAGTACCTAATCTTTGAGTTAAGTCCGGCAAAAGAAGACAGGTATTAAATAATTCATGAACGCTGATTAAATGTCATGGTGACTGAGTGACTGTGGGAAAGTTGGGGTTCCTATGGCCGGGATCCTCACTGAACTTAAACCACCTGATGATGTAACTGGCCTGTTGCGGGGCTGCCGCTTCTACACCTTTAGGCAATAAGTTATTATTGCGCTATATAGAGAGCTCGGCCCAGTGCTCTGGGTGGAGGTAGAGACACTAGTGCTCGACCAACCGCCAGAGAACAACCCGGGCAATAAACCCTTTCACCCCAAGAACGTTTTGCTGTCGATTCCTTTGGTCACACTGAATCCATAGCGAAATTGCCTGGGGCTGAAACCCATTGGCAAGAAACTGACTCAGGCCAAAATATCCCCAGCATGCTATTACATACAATCACACTTCGGCGATACTGTGGGTTCAGTTTCAGACCACGGAAATAAAGCCAGTATGGCAAGAAAGTGGGTCAAATAAATTGTTTGGTTTCCAGGTGCATATAAAAGTTATATTTATACTATACTGCTGTCTATTCAGTGTGCAATATAGCATAATGTCTAAAAACAATGTAGGTAACCTTAATTAAAAAATACTTATTGCTAAAAACTGTCATCTGAGATTTCAATGAGCCATAATCTTTTTGGGGGTAGAGGTCTTGTCTCAATATCGATGGCTATTGACTGATCAGGGTGGTGGCTGCTGAAGGTTGGGGTGACTTTGGCAATTTCTTAAAAGAAGAGAATAACAAAGTTTGCTGCACTGATTGACTCTTCCTTTCCCAAATGATTTATCTGTATCTTGAAATGTTTGATAGCATTTTACCCACTGCGGAACTTCTTTCAAAATTGGAATCAGTACTCTCACACTCTGATCCTGCTTTTATCAATTAAGTTTATGGAATATGCTAAATCCTTTTCTGTCATTTTAAGAATCTTCATGGCATCTACACCAGGAGTAGATTCCATCTCAAGAAATCGCTTTCTTTACTTATCCTTAACAAGGAACTCCTTACCTACTAAAGGCATGTCATGAGATTGCAGAAATTTGCTCATATCGTCAGGCTCCACTTCTAGTTCTCTGGCTGGTTCCACCACAGTTGCAGTTAAATCCTCTCAAAATCATCCATGAGGGTTGGAATCAACCTTTTCCAAATTTCTGTTAATGTTGATATTTTTACCTCTTCCTATAAATCACAAATGCTCTTAATGGCATCTAGAATGGTGAATTCTTTCCAGAAGGTTTTCAATTGACTTTGCCAAGATCCATCAGTAGGATCACTATCTATGGTAGCTATAGACTTACGAAATATGTTTCTTGAATAATGACTTGAAAGTTGAAATTATCCCTTGATCCATGGGCTGCAAAATGGAAGTTGTGATAGCAGGTATGACAACACTAATCTTTTTGTACATGTGAAAGCTCTTAAGTGACCGGGTGCATTGCTAATGAGCAGAAATATTCTGAAAGGCATCTTTTTTCTCTGAGTAGGAGTTCTTAACAAAGGGCTTAGTATATTCAGTAACCCATATTGCCAACAGATGTGCTATCACCCAGGCTTTGTTATTACATTTATAGAGCACAGGCAAAGCAGATTGAAGGGCCCTAATATTTTCAGAGTAGTAAATAAGCACTGACTTCACCTAAGTCACTAGTGCATTAGCCACTAACAAGTGAGTCAGCCTATCCTTTGAAGCTTTGAAACTACACAATGATTTCTCCTCTCTAGGTTATGAAAGTCCTGGATGGCATCTCCTCCCAACAGAAGGCTGTTCTATGTATACTGAAAATCTGCTGCTCAGGGTAGCCACCCTCACCAACATCTCAGCTGGAACTTTTGGATAACTTGCTGCAGCTTTTATGTCAGCACTTAATGCTTCACCTTGCATTTTACTGTTATGGAGATGGGTTCCTCTCTTGAACAAAACTCTGCTACCTTCAAACCTTCTGTAGTTTCCTCACCTCTCTCAGCCTTCACAGAATTGAAGAGAGTTAGGACCTTGCTCTGGATTAAGTTTTGGTTTAAGGGAATGTTGTGGGTTGTTTGATCTTCTATACAGACCCCTGAAACTCCCTTCATATCAGCAGGCAGGCTGTTTTTACTTCCTTCATTCCTTTGTTCACTGGATTAGCACCTTTAATTTCTAAAGTAGGACTTTTTCTCTGTATTCCCAACTTGGCTGTTTGGCACAAGAGACGTAGCTTCTGGCCTACCTCTATTGTCAACATGTCTTTCTCACTAAGTTTAATCATTTCTAACTTCTAACTTAAAGCCAGAGGTGTGTGAGTCTTCCTCTCACTGGAACACTTAGAAGACATTGTAGGATTATTAACTGGCCTAATTTCAATATTGTTGTTTGTCAGAAAATAGGAAGGCCTGAGAAGAGGGAGTGAGATGGGGGAATGGCCCGATGGTGGAGCAGCCAGAACACACAGTGTTCACACATTAGGTTTGCCCGTTTACGTGGGTGTGTTTCATGGCAGACCAAAACAATTACAACAGTGTCAGCAAAGATAAATGATCATGGATCACCACAGCAAACATAATAATAATGAATTTGAAATGTTGCAAGAATTACTAAGAAGTGACACAAAGACATGAAGTGCACAAATGCTGTTGGAAAAATGGTGCCGACAGACTAGTGAAGGTTGCCATAAATCTTCAATTTATAATAAACACATGATGAGAAGCATAATGAAGAAAGGCACAATAAAATAAGCTATGCCATTACTCTAAGAGAAAGTCACTGAAAATTAAGCTGATATTGAATCATATGTGTATGGGGAGGACAGATTAGGAACGCTGACTCTCTGGGCACATGTATTCCCCTTCTGAAGCTTCTCTAAATGTAAGGCATGACATTATCTGGCATTTCTTTGTGGAATGTCACATTGTTCTGCATTTCATCAACTACAGAATGGAAGAAATGAGAGTTATCTAGAAAAATTATAAAATATTTGAGAGCAAATGATGTATGGAACCTACTCTTATATCTCTCATTACACCAAAAAGAGTCCTGATAACTTTGTCGACACACTGGCAATTCTAGCAATGAGGAATTCTTCCTTAGTCTTATGTTGATTTAATAAATGTCACAATTAGTCTTCATTAATAACTTACTGAGTGACATTTGCATCATGGAATTCTAATGTAGTTTAATGAAATAATGGTTTTCTAGACCTCAGTGACATCTTCAGAACTGCTAGCCTAGGGAAGAGAAAACATTATCAACCCTGATTCTCTGATGGACCGTGCTGCTTGAAACACTGTGTTAAAAAGGATCCTGAAGCCATATTTACCCTTAGAAGCAGATAATTGGGAGAAGTTATGATATCTATGGACATAGTAGAGTTACCTATTTGTAACTTGCCTCCCTGTCATTTTACATAAAATCACATCAGTTAGTTTTCTGCCCATATTAGGCAAAGAATGTCTCTGAATAAAATGTGACCTAATTAAAAGTACATTGTTTTTATTTAAATATAAGTTTTCAAATGTACGGTTGGAGTCAATGTTCAGCCCTGATTTTTTTATGGTAATGAAAATTGATCTGAATTCATTGACCTGAATCATCTAAAATCAAAATAAATTGAATGAACATGCAAACTAGTTAGAAATTATGACCATTCTTTCTATGATCCATTCGACCTATGTTTACCAAATGTTATTTTCACATCTTAACAACATGGTAGAAAAAAATGAAAACTAAGCTAGCATCTCCCCATAGTGGGCACACATAGTGGCAACTGAAATACATGGTTCATATGAGAAAGAGCTTGACATTCAGAAGCTTCTTGAATACATGGATTGATCTTTTCAACAGCTATTCTGGCACCAAAGGTCAGTGGAAAGAGTGGGTTCAAAAAGAAAGTGTGAATGCTAGTTTCACAGTTTCTTAATAATATGACCTTTGATACCTTGATAGCTTATCTCAGCTTGAATTTCCTTATGTAAAGCATGATAAATGAGAATGTACCAAGCCAAGAGGACATTAAAATAATTAATGTATGTACAAATTTATTTCCTTTGTACATGAAAAATTTTTAATCCTCTGCTTATTGCATACATTTCTGCTTCATAATCAATAATCCCAGTATTACCTAAATGAGTAACCTTACTGCTCACTCCTAGTCTTTAAGGCAAGCTGCCATTTTTGCCAGGATGCCTGTTCAACCCTTTTTGTTTCTTACTCATTCCTTTTTGTCCCTTGGTGCTCAGTTCAAACAACTCCTCGTCCAGAAAAACTATTACCCCTGGGTTTACTCACATATTCTCTCTCTTCAATCCCATAGCATGCTGTGTGCCTACTTCTATTTACATGTTAATTGCTGACATAACTTCTGTCTCATCCAACACTATAAGCTCTTGAGGGCAGTTAACAACTTACCGTAATTTGCATTCCATGTTCTCCTTGTCAGCTGCAGGGAGAGCTTTTTTCATATATACAATATATAATTGTTCCAATATTATTTTCAATTCCACTTAATAATTGCATATGTTAAATTTTTAGAAACCAAAATGACCACACATTGAGTTCCAGTCCACTGAGAAACAGGAAGAACTGGACTACACGCAGCCTCGGAGCTAGGCTTCTGATGGCTTTGGTTGTACTCCTTTGTTATACTCTTTTACTGCCACCTTCTGACATGATCTATGTTTGCTGCTGGGGTCCTTTCTCAGTTTCTGAGCCTCTCCTCTTCATGGGCTAGTATGTAAGCAGCCCTGAAGAATGTGAGCTAACGCTAGTGAAATGTTGAAGATTATGTTAGATGATACTTCACCTGAAACTCAAGGCTCCCACTGATTTATTTCCCTGAAGGAAAGCCTAGGTGACTGTCAAAATCTCTACTAAAGTATTGCATTGGGATTAAACTATTAAAATGAAAATATATTACATTATTCAATGTAGCATTTCTTTCCTTGGTGATAATTTTGTATATCCTGTATCAGGGAGCAGAGATTCCAGTCCAGTTTGAACATGAAAAAGTCACAGGTCTCATGTCTATAAAATATGATTAGAAGTGACTGTCTTTAATGTTTTTTATAGGTATTAAATTTTATGAGTCTCTTTCATTTTATGGTATTTCATTCTAACTTATTAAGAATAATGGAAGACACAGACATGTTACTTTATGAATGCATATTAATTGCAAAGCATGCTCACAGGGTTAACTTCATACATACTTTAACAATCCTATTAAGAGGGCAGGGAACATCTGACTTTTCCATTTTACAGTTGAGAAAACTTACACATGGATTCAAAGCTAAAGCAAACTCTGGTTATAAGCCTTGTGTATTTCTTTCCTTAAAACAAATTACTTTGGTCCACTGAAGACTATTTTTAAAATATACAAAAATAAACATTTATATAAGATTGTAGAGCTTGGACACACATAAGAAAAGATATGGGATTTTGAGTCCACTCCAAAACAAAATCCTATTGAGATTTTTAAATAATAAAATGATTACTAGAAGAATATATGTATTAGTTTCTTCCAATTCGCTCTCACTACAGAGAAAAAAAATTGTAGTGATGTTTCTTAATGGAATAAGACCCAGAAATGTCTTCTTTAAAAATAAATAAGATAATTTCTTATTATCAGCCCTTATACAGAAATCAAGGGAAATTGATGAATGACAATTGTAACCAATTAAAACTGAGTTAATAAACAGACAATAGGATCTTGTAAACAAAACTAGTCATTATACTTTCCCATCCCAAATGTTTCATTCCCTGTTCCCATTTCAATCAAAAATATCTGAAAGATTTCTATCAGACTGCTTGATAAAAAGGGCACACACCCTCTGTATTTTCAAATTTGGTAAGGTTAAATTGGAATTCTCTTTTCTTGTTTTGTTTCAACCCTAGGGTTGCCCTAGTGTGTAAGGTCTAATGAACAAAATTTATTTCTGGGTGGCTAAGGATAATGAAGGGTCTTTGAATTACTAGTCGCTGTCTTAGATACAGCCCTTCCTGTCTAGTATATTGAGTCTTAATTATGGAAGATAGAGTGATGGCATATTTATCACAGAGCATGTATGTAAATTTTTATCAAAAATTAATTTTTGTTCTCATTATTGTTAATTGCATGTATGATAATTATAATAGAGATATTTTGAAAGACCATTTATTTTTTAGAGATAATTACCACTGCGATTTCCAACTGTTATATAACAAACCAGTATAAAAGTTAATGACCTACAATAAAGAACAATTTCATTATCTCTCATCATTCTTGGGGTTGACTCAGGTCAACTCAGGAATTTTTATTCAAGATTATCATGTGGTGGTCAGCCCAATGGGGGATATGTTTAGATTCAGCTTAAAGTCTTCTTCAGTTATATGTCTTGCAGGTGAGATCTAACATTGTGGCTGTCAGCCGTAATACCCGACATAGGACCACTACATACAGCCCTGGCTCCCATGCAGCATGGTGGCTGAGATAAAACAGCACAACTGGACAGACAGAAAATGCAAGCTGCCAGAATCCAAAACCATGGACCTCGACACTGTCCTATTGCCACATATCAATTCTAACATGTACTACTGTTCAAGCAATGTAACAATCTAAGCAAGAGGAGGATAGACGGAATCCACCTCCCAATGGAACAAAGCTGAATGAATTTAGTGGCCATATTTTAAACTGACAGACTTGGTTCTCTGGTTAAAAATTACATACATACCAACAACATGCCAAAGACTCTCACCCACTTTTAAAACTCCCCACTCCAAAGTAACATCTCTCTCTGGATCAGTCTTAGCTTGAGTCCTGAATACTGTTGTCTACATCAGGTCCAGATCCATATGCACTCCTTAAATGTGGTTCCTAGGCTATTCTGAGTACAGTTCCTCTAAACATAAAGAACTCCCAATTAGAGAGACCAGTTTTTGTCCCTCCACTGACACACAATGTCAGAAAAGTCTATCTTTCACTCAAAGGGTGGGAGATAAGATTCACACAGAAGTCACTGTCCCACAGATACCTGGAAATACATCTGGTACAAGTTGCCAATCCCTTGATTAGGGCTCAGACCTACTCCCTGAGAATGATTCTGTTTGGCCTTTGGCTCTGCCCTCTTGTCTATTATTATTAGCTCTGTCCTCTGATTCCACCTTTCTTTTTTCATTAGAAATTATCAGTGTTTGCTCCTACATAGTTTTCTCATCCAGCTTTCTAACATTAAATCAAGGGCCTAATGTCCTCTTTTCATTTCTTAAGGTCTCAGTACTTTTAGTACAAGCTAGTGGTACTTCTACCAGCATAACTTCTAAAATTTTGTAAAATTTCTGTGAATCAAATTTGGGTTTACTGGTTTAGATAAAAGCTACAACCACAGATCTTGCTAAGTCCTTCTCTACCTTGGCTCCCTGGGATGCTGCTGTGGGACACAATCTTTATGATTCTTTGAAGCCTTATTGTTTAACAGTGTGATACCATTTGACATATAAAATCCCTACAGGACCCTTATATGTCTAAATAGTTCTGTAAGATTGCCTAAGATCTTTCTGATATCTTAGAAAAGATTCAAAATAGTGTTCCCTTGAGTTTATTCTACAGGTGGAAGCCCCTCTGCTTTCAGGAGGTACTTGGGATGAGACACTTTTATTTTTGTACCCAGCACATCTTTGCTTCATTTTATTTAAGAGCTCATTCTTCACACATCTTTCCCTTATCATGTTCTATCATACAAAGCAGGAGAAAGCCAGATGGCACCCTCAATTATTCCACTTAGAAATCTCTTTAGCTAGATCACCAAGTCTATTAGGAACATTTCCTATTTTCCATGTTATTCCATACAACACTGTTACTAAATTTCTGCCGGTATTTAACAAGGATAGCATTTCCTCCAGCTTTAAAACATTTTCCTCTCTTTGAATGGGTTTTCAATATCAGTTTCTTTGCTGTCCTTTAAGCCTTCCCACTGTCCTTGAGGCTCTTCTGACTCCCATCTGCCATCTGGTCCCAAAGCTAATGCTGTATATTTTGGGTTGTGTCCTACCACACAATTCTAAGCACTGAAATAAACCTGTTTGAGTTAACATTTGCTGCATCACAATCAGCCCAAATATTGAATCTCCTAGGTTCTAGGCAGAGCCCTCCTTGGTCCCATTGTCTGGTAGAAACCCAATGTCTGCTCAGTAATCAGTGTATCAATAATTCTGGCCAGTGCAATTAGAATCATCTCTGCCTCTTGGTTTACAGACACGAGAAACCCATATAACTAGGAGTCTCTATATTCTCTGACTCAATAATTCTTTAAGCACTAAGACTTCAAACTCACCAAACTCACTAAGACTGTGGGTGACAGGAATCTCAAATTTCTGGCCCAAACGTTGTATTTCTAGTCTGAGTTATCCTAATACCTGTAAAGGACTGGCTAGTAAATATTTTAAGCTTTCCTGGCCTACATTCTCTATTGCAACTGTCCAACTGTGCCATTAGAAAACACCAATTGACAATGCACAGATGAATGGGAATGGCTGTGTTCCAATAAAACAAAACTTTTTCTTTTAAAGCTGGTAGTGGGCCAGGTTTGGGCAATAGTTTGCCTACTTCTGCTTCAGTGTAACAGATGTGTCAAGCTGAGCACGTTAATTGGTACTGAATCTAAAAACTCATATTCAGGCCTTGAGATTGATTTTCAGCCATATATACTATTGGAGATAGGGATTTTTGAAAATTGCTTTAGAGGCCTTCCAATTTTCCTCTTATGCTTTTATCTGAGCATTCAAAGCTTTTTTCATTGTTCTTTTCTTTGTGTACACACTCTAGTTTGGTTAGGAACTGCAGCACATAATTTAGCTGTTTTTAATCATTATTATTAACAATAGTAACTACATGTGTTCTAGAAACTTTGTTTTTAAAACCTTCCTCTCCACTTACAGCATGTTTGTGGCTGGCTGGCTATATAATTGGTGGGCTTCAGGGCAAAATAAAAATGCAGGCTTCTGTAGAAACCTGAAAAGAAGTTTTTCTTTATTTCTGGATAGAGAAACTATCACAGATGCTTTTATTTGTTACTACGTGTCACATTTGCTCAGACATGGAGGAAGTTGTGGCCAAGTCCGGACCTGCCCTGTGACAGTGATGCAGAGTGTGCACACCTGACCTCTATTCTCCTGTGCCAGCACCTAGGTTCCCACCTGGGTAGGGCAGGGCAGCAGTTACTCTGCAGTGGCAGGGGAACAGGTGGCCAAGAACCAGTCAGAGGGAGGTAGAGAGGCAGGGAAGGCAGAACTGCATGTGAACTGAAGCTCTAAGGCCCTGGCACATGCTCCATCATCATGGGACTTCACTCACATAACACAAATTCCAAGATAAAATTATTAGGAATTTCAAGAGGGTGAATAGAGAGCATTAAATTACAAGCAAAGGGCCTTTGTGACTGTAGTGTTTATACGTCCAGAGTTGGTACTGACTACATTCTATCTTTCCACATCACAAACAGTGAGAATTTGAGTAACTATGATGCCTCAATATATGTAACTGAAAGCCATGGATTAACATTTTTTCATGTTTTTCTCACAATAAAGATATCTATGTGCCTATCAAACATATGTGCAACTTGATCCATGTACTCATCAAATATATATGCAAGTGGGAGAGTAACTTATTAAAAGATTTCCATTTGGAAGAGTCATTTTCTGTGGCCATTGCTGGTCTAATCATTTTATCAGTGAAGGTCTCAGCAGGAAAACAGTCCATCCACTCAAAGGTGGTGATTAAATAATTCAGGGAAAACACTGTTTATGGAAAACCTTGCTGGGCAAGGTTAAGGAAGAATAACAAGGGTGGGTTCCACACACTGGAGCTAGCTGGAGGGAAAACAGTACCACTTTTAAGTCTGCATGGATAAAGGCAGGGAGCTGTTTTCAGAAAGAAAACTCTGGTTGCAGAACAAGCAACAGTAGAGGAACCTATCCACAACCAACCATACCAACCACATACAGGAAGCAGGAGTTGTTGGAAGAACCATTTCTCTCTCTTCCTCTACCCTCTGACGCCCCACTGGTGCTTCCCATTCTACAACAAAAGTGTTCCAAATGCTAGATTTCATGAGAATCACACTTCTGAGGCATAGAACAATACAGAGGGAGTTATAAAATGGAAAAATAAAGCAAATGGAAGATACAAGGCACTTCATTTTTCACTTGTGTGCCTACTACTGTATACCTAACAGTGTCCTACTAAACCACCACCAAAACGTTTTTTTAATTAAAAAACAATAAAAGTGCAATTCTGTGAAGTAAATGTGCTGAAGTTTCATATTTCTAGGACAAGCCAACTAGGCCTCAATAATTGTCACATTCTGAAAATTGAAGTTAAGAAATCTCTTAACTGGAAACTAACTATGCAGCTGACCCATAGCTTCACATGCATAATTATGGAGTTGAATTGAAGAGCAAACAAGCTTTAGAGTCATTTGTCAGGGATGTTTTTTTTTGTTCTTTCTTTCTAATAATAATAGTAATGATAATACACAAACAATAATAGACAAATTAGGTGCTAAGGTGGATTAATTCACATAAATTTTCACGGTGGCAATTTGAAATGTATTGTCAGAGACAATACTTCACATACTCTCATATTATGCCAGACTCTTTTCATAACTATTTGGTATACTTGGAATAAAGATAAAATATAGGAGATTTGGAGGCTAAAATACCTCAGCAAACAAAATTTATGTTTTACAGATTGTGATTACTTAATAGAACAAATTTTTATACTCAAAGTCAATCTTAAGAATGACTGTATATTCTAATAACATGTATGTGCATCAGTTCATTAGTATTTTCTCAGTACTCTTCAAGTGCCTACACTGTTCTCGTCTGTCTTGAAACAAAGAGAAATTGTTATGTATTTCTGCTTAAAAGATGATTAACTGACTTTCAAATTATTTAGAAAACACAATCACCCCTTAACCAGAGGTTTCTATTTGAAAACAACAGAAGCCACCCAAGTTAGTTCAGGTAGAAAAGCAATTAAAAAGTATCTGTGGGTGGTATTTGCTCCAGGCTGGGAACACACTTTCCCCCCAGAATTACAGTATCTAACAAAATCTCTGGGATCAGATATTAGGTTTAATGGCTATCCAACTAAAGAAAACAATAAAACTACATTGCTGAAACTGGGAAATGGGTATCAAAACCTCAGGCACTCAACCCCCAAAATTGTATGTTTTTGTAACTGACATCACCAGAAAAAATAGATTTTTTAATGTATTCACTTCACATTGCTTACCTCTGAATCAAGGTCACACACTGGTGACTCTGTTTGTTGGGTCTAGATTTTTTGTCTTTGTTGTGTTTTTTCTAACTGCAAGAAAACCTAAGAAACTGATGTTCTGGTTTCTTACTTAAAGTAAATAAATAAAATTTGGAAAACACTCCCAACATTATAAAGTCACAAAAAGGACTTCTCCATGATGAAATAACATGGGTTATATTTACTTTCCACTATAGAAAAACCAGAAAAGAGGACATTGTCATACATATAATTATCTTAAACATTAACTAAATACATTTTTAAATAACCCATAGGTCAGAGAGAATACCACAAGGAAACTGAAACATTATGATCTAAAAAATAACAAATCAAACTTTATGTTTACCTATTACACAGTACTTAAATACAGGGAAATTTACAGACTAAAAGTCTATATTAATTAAGAAGAAAAGTCCAAAATCAACAATCTAGGCTTCTACTTCTTAAAAAAGCTAGGAAATAAAAGCAAAGTAAGTTCAAAGTACATAGAAAAAAAGAAAGAAAAAAGAGAAAATTCAACCAAATAGGAAAAAGACAAAAAAAAGAGAAAAAATATTAAAACCCAAAGCATTTATTCTGAAAAGATCAACAAAACTTAAAAGTCTCTAGTTGGACTGGTCAAAAATAGAGAGACTATGGAGTTATCATAATGGGAATTAAAGAAGAACCATTACTACAAATGGCACATACATTGAAATCATTAAGTAAAAAAACATATTATGACAATTTCATGCAAATAAATTTCACAAATTACATGAGTTGGAAAAATTTCTTGAAAGATATAAAGTAAAAGGTTGATGCAAGAAGAACTAGCAAATCCTAGTAGTGCTACATTTGGTAAGAAACTTAAATTTTTAACTTAAAAGTTTTCCATAAAGAACACTCCAGGCCTAGAGGGCATCTTTGGTCCAATCCATCAGACATTGAAAGAAGACTTATCACTCTTTCACTAAATCTTTTGGAAAAAAATAAGAAAGAAGGTACCTAACCAAACTCACTTTTATGTGGCTAGCAAATTATACCAAAACCAGACCAAGATATGTGAAAAGAGAAAATTAAACACTGATATCCGTCACTGATAAAGAAAAAAACAGGCTTAACAGAATATTAGCATAAAAAGAAAATACATTAGGAACAAGTATATTTTACCAGAACCAATTAAAAATGAATAAGTGTAACTTGCCACATTAACAAAATAAGGGAGAAAAACCATATGATTTCAATAAATCACATGATTATTTTAATACATGCTGAAAACATTTAATAAAATCAATAACCATCCATATTAAAATTTCTCAAAAAATTAGAATTAGTGGGAAATTCTTCAAAATCACATATAACTTCATACATAATGGTGCATGATTTTCCCTTATCATCAGAAACAAAATAAGATGTCCACTCACCAATTCTATGAAACATTGTATGGTAAGTGATAGTTAAAGGGGTGTTGGTTTGTGGTGGTCAACTTTCCAAAATTATAAGCTGGGGGAAATACTTAGAGGAGTATATAAAGCAATCTATAAAATTACATTTAAAGATATAAAATATAATCTCAAAACATTAAAAAGTTGTGTATTGTCTTGGGAAAATGTAATCCTGTCACATCCTGACTTAAAATCACTAGTTTCCCACTGATCCTAGAATTCAAAAAAAACCACCGAAGTTGGATGAGGCCTAGCCTGGCCGTGGCCCTTGTGTCTTCCCTGCTGTCTGCTCTCTGGCGTCCCCGGCCATCGATGCTGCTCTCCGAGCTCCACTTACACTTAACTTCACCCTAACATGGAGGGAACGACTCCCCTAAGTTCTCTTTCCTCCTAGCCTTCGCAAGTGCTGCTGCCCCAGGGAGGATAAGAGGGGCCACAAAGTAATTTTCACGCTGTCTCTTCCAGACCCTCTATCTCCTCTTTTCAATTTTCTCCTCCCTCAAGTCCGGTGAGATTTTTCCTTAGCATCCCGTGCTTACTCGCATCATAGCATGTAGCACCACATGCTTACTTACCTGGAATCCTGAGGACAGGGCTTGTCTTTATTTCTCAGCCTCCAGCACTGGGTCTGGTGCACAATATATTTTTTTTCAACAAATGTACTAAACTACCAATTTCTTATATGTGAAATAAAGGGGTCGGACTAGACTATATCTAGGACTGTTGACAGTAACATCCACTGGATAACCAAACCCCAAGAACTACCTTAGTCTTTACATCCCTCTGGCTCTGAGTGTCTGACCCTCGTGGCTCCGGAGAATCCGCAACTAGAGTTCCCTTGAATCCTTTGGACATCACGTGGCCTGCTCCGGCCACCTCCAACCCATGAACTCCATTTCCCAGCATGCCTCAGCACGCGAGGGCCGTGCTTCCCCACCCGAGCGCGGCCCCAAGCCCGGTCTGAGGTAGGGGCCAAGGCTGAGCGGCCACGGCGGCTGTGAGGACCATGGAGCAGTCGCGCAGTCTCCAGTGCTGGCTACATCTGTGGTCTGTCCCTGCGCAGGGCGGATTCAGGCATCACTGATCTGGTGAGGCTGCCGTTGGTGGGAAGTTGGAAAAAGGACGTGAGCCCCGAGGTGCTGGAGCCTTTCAGGCCTTTCAGTGAAAGGAGAACCCGTCAAGGAATGAGATGCGTCTCTTCATGGCCGAGGTAAGTTCTAGCCGAGAGGCTGAGCTGGTCCACGCCGCACTGCCAGACAGCTGGCCAAGCTTGTCCTCATGCTGGCCATCCAGCTGCGGACCCCCACCTGCCTGGAGGATGGAGTACGCTTGTCTGGGCACGCGCCACCTCTGCCTGGGTGGGAGCAGAAATCTGGAGGAACTCCCTGAACCCCGGGAGAGGCGGAGGAGCAGGCTCTTGAACGGGCTGGGGGAGAATTGATCACCGGGGCCTTCTTCCCCTCCAAACTCTCTGGGGTCTGTTAAGTCTAAGGACCCCATACAGCCCCATTCTACTGGCACATATTAATCAGAAACACCAATTTATTCAGGCCAAAGCTAACCCAAGGAAAGGGCAGAATCGTTAACTAGTGCTGTTGTCCAGGACTACTCACACCAGACTTACCCAGTTATTATTCCATGTTTGATGGTGAAGGAACCACACCTAGCCTAATGAGTTGGACACAGTCTTGTGTGTTAGACTTATCACATGAGTGCAGATAACTAAACAAATAAGTAAAATAAATACAGATTAGAAATAAGATGACATTCCAGATGACAGTATTCTATATAGGAAATCTGTAAGTACATATAGAAACAACTAGATGCAATAAGATAATTTATCAATCTCAAAAGATTCAAGGCAATATGCATAATAACTTTATTGTATCCCTATATTTAAACAATGTATGGTTGTAAATTGAAACTAAATACCATCTAAGTATATTAAATAATTTTGGAAAAAATAATCTAGAAGAAATGAGCAGTATATGTACCCTGAAACATACAAACCATTGCCAAAAGAAATTAAATTTTCATTCTAAAATGCTCTGTATATTGAACTTAAGCTCAAAATCCCAGCAGTCTGTATTTTCTGCAATTGAAGAAGCTGAAATTTTAATATATGTGGAAATTCAAGGAACATAGTATGGTCAAAATATTTTTGAAAAAGAAAAAGACTTACACTACCTGATTTCAACATTTACTATAAAGATAGAGCAAAAAAAATTTGGCATTTGTGTAAGAGTATGTAACTATATAACTTGAACAGAATAGAGTCCAGAAATGAACCCACAGGTATGTGACCAGTTGTCTTCCAAGAGATGCAGAGTAATTCATGGGGAAAGGGTAATGTTTGCAACAAATGGAACAATTAATTATCTCTTATAAAAACATACTGTATATCACACTATCTAAAATTGAATTTGAAATGTATCATAGATCTAAAATTGCATTTTTTAAGGTGAAAATCTAGGAAAGACTTTAATAAACTTGGGCTACCCAAAGATTTCTTAGGAAACAAAACATATGAATTATAAAAATATTAAAATTAAATTTGGTCAAAATTTAAAACTTCTGTTTTCTGAAGACACTTAAGAAAATGAGAAGCCTACTCACAGTCTGGAAAAAAACAAAACTAAATACTCATGAAAGATTAATATCCAGCATATTATACACATATATATATATGCATGCATATATACATAAACATATATGTAAATATATATACATGTGTATGTGAGTACTGAGTTGTAAGGTTGTATATATGTATACAATTCAATAATATAAAATGAACCGGTACAATTTAATAAAATGGCAAACATTTTAAGCAGACACTTCAGCAAAGAAGGTCTACTTTTGGAAAATAAGTAAGTGAATGATCATCAACATCACGGTTCCTTAGGGAAATGAAACTAAAACCATAGTGATGTAGAAACACATCCACTAGAATGGCTGAATCTAGACATGCCAGCCAAGATGCAGAATAACTCAAATTTGTATACAGTCTTGGAGGGAATGAAAAATGCTATAGCTACTTTTGAAAACACTATGCTAGATTATAATGAATATAAACTATAGTGTATAAACATGATAGCTACTATATAGTAAGTTAAACATTCAATTAAACAAAATCCCACTCCTAGGTATTTACCTAGAGAAATGAAATTTGTCCACCTAAAGACTTGTACCTGAATATTCATGACAATTTTATTCAAAATACCTCAAAATTCCAAATGACCAAAATGTCTGATTAATGATTTGAAAAACAAACTGTGACAGATCATACAATGGAATTCTACATAGTGATAAGAAGGAACAAACTACTAATGCATAGGAAAAGGTAAATAAATCTCAAAGGCATTATATTTAGCAAAAGAAACCAGCTAAAAATTGTCACATAACTAAGCCATTTATATTACATTCTGGAACAGGAAAAACTGTAGGGACAGAAATCGGATCAGAGGTGTGCCAGGGTCTAGATGGGGTGAGAGGTGATTGATAGTAAAAGGACTTAGTGGGTGATGGAACTACCCTGTGTCTTGTTTGTGGTGTATATTTTAAGACTATTTACACTTGTTAAAACTCATTAACCTATGTGTTTGTGTGTGTGTGTGTGTGTGTATTATCTGTGTGTGTATTATATATATATACATATATATAATACACACACACATATTTTGACAGAAGTGTGGGAATACAGGAAGGCAGAAGAGGGAATAGGCAGTTAGGAAAGACTTCCCAGAAATGATGCTCGTGCTATATGTTAAAGAACAACTATGAGCTACCCAGACATGTGAAGAAGCAGGTGGGGAGAAAGGAGCGTGCATATGAAATTTAAAGAGAGTTTCAGCAGCTTCAACAATGTATGAAAAGCCACTGAGATACAGAAAAGAGAATTGAATATTGGCTCAATATAATAGGAGTTTAGGGTGTGAATGAGGATTTAACAGGAAATCATGCTGGGTGTATAGGCAGAAACTAATGGACAAGGACCCTGGAATCGAAAGCTGAGATTTTAAATTGTATCTTTTATGTGATGATATGTAACCAAGTGATTTTAAACAGGAGAGTGGCTTAATTAGATTTAGTTTTTGTAAACTCTGGTTGCAGTACAGATGTCAGACTGTTAGATGGAGAGACTAGGTGAGAAGGCTAGTCATAAAGGAAAGACGAGGGTCTTAAACATGACATGGGCAGTTACAGTCAGCCCAGACAGTTAGAAGGTGATATGATTCTGCACCGAGTAGACAGGGAGAGTCAGAAGGTGAGTGTGATTTGTGGGTTGGATGTGGTGGTGTTTCCTGGGTTGAGGACTATATAGCACAATGGTCAGATTGGCATTAGAAGGACAAATTTGATAATCAAAGGTATAGTCTTAACTATGCTGAATCTGAGGTTCCTGTGAAATAATTTAAGTGAACCCTCCTAACCCTCCTAAACACATGGCAATTTCTCTTCATTTAGAGCCATCACTAAGTTAATCACAATAATGAGTGTATCTTGTCAACTACACAGAATATCCAAATCATTGGCTGATACAGTTCCTTTATTCATTCCCCACAAAATTGCATTCATTTTATACTTTGTTTCTTTAAAACCTATTTTATCTTATAAGCTTCCTAAAATTGACTTAAATTTATTTTTCCCTATCTTCTTTCTTGATCCTCTTTCCTCCTTCTACTGTAAAATTGTTTACTGTAATATATATAGTGACTGTGTATGTAAATATACATACACATCAAATGTTTCCTAACAGGTGTAATTTTAAGTATCCTCTCTTCTTTTGATTAAGGTCAGAGCTTTAACTTTCTCCTTAAAATGGTAACTTGAAAATCTCTCTTATAAAACAGTTCTAATTCTAGTGAATTAGGAGTAATACCAATAAGTTTCTCAGTGTTTAGATTGGATAACCATGTTTTCTTGTGGCTGCTGCTGCTGTTTATCCAGGGGCAGGCTGCATTTATTCACTTACCGATTCATTTCAGAGCTAATTAAGCTTCTATCAGAAATCAAGCAAAGGAAGAGAGAAGAGATGCTACTTAACTTCATCTATTTTGAAATTGATTTTGAGCTATGAAGTACACATTGGATTGTTAGAACTCTTCTCTTAGGCATCCTTGTACTCCGTACTTCTCTTGAACCCGAAGGTGCCTGTTTCTTTTCCCATCCCACGCTGGGAGTCTCTGCTTCTACTGGAGCTCTCATCCCTGAGTGCTGCCTTTCACACTACATTGCCTTTCTCTGTTCAACCACTCATGGTTTGAATTCTTCCTCAGTAGTTCTTTTTCAACTCCTATTTGATAAAATATTTTAGTCCTACTTTTATTTCTCCTTGTATCCTCTGATTTGTTTGTACTTTTCATTGCAAATCAGTGATTTTTATTTTGTTTTAGTCCTTTTATTCCTTTTTCAGCTTATCCTATTGTTCTGGACATGAGCATAAAAAAGTACAATTAAAATGTTTCAAATAATAACACACTTTAAATTTTGATGTCACTGATGTCAATTTCCTCTCTTTCTCCCAATGGCAGGTTGTCCATCTAGAATCAACAAATCTTTCAAGTTAGAGTAAATTTTTTCTCATGCTTTAGGTTTCACGTGTATGAGTAAATCTATAGTTCTGAGAGACATTACTAATTAAGAGGAGAGAAGTAATCTCATGTAAATCTCATTTTAACAGTATAACAGTGGCTATTGAGGGAATATTTACTTTTTAGCCTATTGGTGAACCCTCCTAAACACATGGCAATTTCTCTTCATTTAGAGCCATCACTAAGTTAATCACAATAATTAGTGTATCTTGTCAACTACACAGAATATCCAAATCATTGGAAAATTATGTACAGCAGTCTTCTGGTTTAAACTGTCAGACCTGAAGCAGACAGGCATAGTGAAAACCCTGCTAAATAAAATTGAAGTGGAGAGATTGTGTTTCTGGAAAGAAAGCTCATATGAATATATGTTTATTTCAGCATTATCTGTTAAACAACTTTTTTTAGGCCTAAGATCACTGCTTCTGTTTTTTTGCATATTTTTGGCATAGCTAAATTTAGCTTTGAGTATGTAAAGCAATACATTTCTCCTAAAATTCACACTTTTTTTTTTTTTACCTTTCATTGATTTGTCAGGCTTAGAGGCTTCAATATGAAGTAATTTATGTCTCTTTTAATAATGTTTAATTATTTGGCTCTTATGGTCAAAGCATTTATATGTTTTGCAGTTTTAAATACTTCACAAGATAAAAAACATGGAGGTGGCTATAAAAGGATATAATGCTGATTTGAAAGCTTGGAATGGGGTCGATGGAAAAATTTGCTTTTAATCTACAAATGACAAACCCACTTATTACCTGATAATATGTCCACATCAAAATCAATAGAATGTAAGATCTGATAATTCTCTTTTTATCCTACTCATCCAATATCATTATTTGCCATTCTCATAATACATTTTCTCTACCAGTGGTGAATATCAGGTTTGATTGTAAGAAGACATTGTTAAATGCAGGGTAATCAGATACTCATTTATTAACTTAATGAATATATGTTGTATGCCTTCAATATTCCAGGCACAGAAATTATATAGTATAAAGTGTCCAATTTAGTTCTTTTTCAAAATCAATTAAAAGAACCTGTCAGGAGTTTGCTTGAAGTTTAGCTAAATCTAATTAATTTAGGGAAAGTTTATATCTTAACAATATTGAATCTTCAGATTATAGGCATGGTATGTCCAATTATTATTATTTTTTTGCCATTATATAAATATACTAAACATATGGGAAACTCACTTGTTAGTTCTAGAGACTTTATGCATTCATTTTTATTCCTCACGGTTTTCTACTTAAAATATCATACCATCTGCAAATAGAAACAGTATAATTCCTTCCTTTTCATTATGTGTAACTTTTATTTTTCTTGCTTTACTACATTGTCATCCGGTGCAATGTTGAATAGAATTGGTGAGATACTGTTGCCTTATTCTAGCTTTAGAAGAAAAATAATGGCTTTCATCATTAGGTGTAATGTTATCCATAATTTTTCTTTTGATGTATTTTTTCAGGTTAAAAAAGCTACCTTTTTCCCGATTTGCTGAAGATTTTTTTGCTATCCCTTGAAGTGGAGCCAAGAGATGAAAAACAGAGGAAAAAAAGTGATTTAGGGATTGTTGAACTGAAGCTGTTTCTTTGTGGTTGCAGTTACTATAGTTTCTAAACAATTATCTCAATCTGGCTGAACTATGCATTTTAAGCTCCTGTCCTCCTCTTTAAAATCCACTAATCTTGTCCCCATCACCTACAGGATAAAATTCAAATTCACTTAGCATGGTGGTCATGACCTCTGCCTTCAGCTTCATCTCCTTATTCTTCCTCAGTATCTTGCATGCTTTTCTATACTCTTGGTATTTGAACTATGTGCATTTCCTAAAACATACAATAACTGTCACAGTTGCTTTGTAACTGCTATTCCTTTAGTCAGGAATGTCTACTCAGTTTGTACTGTGGGAGAAAACTTAAACTCACTTAATTTAAACCACCTCTATAAACCAGTCTCAAATATTTCACACCTTATTATAAACAATTGTCTCAGAGCACAATGTACAGTTACTATTTTCTAGTCTTGCTTGATTCCTCCACTGGACTGTGAGCCTAGAGTGGATTCTACGTGCAGTGTTTATATCCTGAAGACCTAACTCACTGGTGTAATGGGTGGCATACGTTAACAGTTCAGAATGAATTCTTGAAGGAGGCAGTTAACCTGTATTGGTGAAGGCTGGGCACAGGCATTGTAGCAGAGACAGTTTGGGTTGGCTTTTCCTGGTATTTATATATAATGATATCTGAATGGAGTCTTAACTTTTAAATTTATAGATGTAAGAAACAGATTTATTATGAATGTCTGATTATTAATTTGGAGCAAGAATGGGTTTTTACATTACATTAGTAAATATAGAGTTAATTAATACAACTATTTATATAGGGAATCTGAAACAGTTTCCATCCCTTCCTCTCTAGTAATGATCTAACTAGGTAAAAGATATAATTTCTTAATAATAATAATAGGAGAAATGTGGGATCAACATATAAACCAAGTACAAAAATCAAACGAATATTCATATTTTACCTGATTGTTTATAGGTCATAATACATGATCAAAACCGAAAGTTTCTGTGATGAATGCCCTTGTACTGTTCACCATGTAAGAATTTATTCACTATGTAAGAATTCGTTCACCATGTAAGAACTTGTTCGTTATGCTTCAGAAGATTGGAGACTGACGAGAATTAGGCTTGAGATGGATTAATGATTGTACATTGAGCGTTAACCCCCCTATACTGAATTTTATTGTTGTTAACAACCATTTGATCAATAAATATGAGAGATGCCCTCTCAAAAAAAAAAAATAGTTAAACCTAAAAAAAAAAAATAGATTAATCTCAAAAGTTAAAAAAAAAAAAAAGATATAATTTCTAACAGATCTAGTTTTGAATATGTTTATAAAACTTTTCACTCCTTATTCACAGGTAGAGTATATATTCTCTATCTTCCTAAGCATCACCAGGTACTTGCCTTCATTCTACCCTACCCCTTATTTTCCCTGTCATTAGCACTCTGGAGGAAACACATTCGCTACTCTGTCTTAAATCAAGAATAGTGCAGGTGTTAATTTATACAGGATGATTTTCTAGGGACAGATCAATTTGTTGCTGTGTGTAAGGCTATGGAAACTGAGAGATTCCTGCTTTTGTTTCAGCGTGTCAAATAAAAGGTGAACTATAGTAACTGCCTAGCCAAAATTGACAAATAAAAGAGTGACAAGGGACTGAAATATGTCTTTGATAGATGTGTTGGGTTGGAAGAACAAATTTTCTGACATGCAAAAAATAAAGTCCTTTAGAGATGTGTTTCCTTTAGAGATGTGCTCCATATGAACCTGCTCAAATTGCAGCCATTAAGTCCTAACTGGGCTTGTAATTGTGTCCTATTTAGGGCCAGTTTCTTCCGCCAAGTGAGATAAGGATACATCTTTTTTTCTTGCCACCATCTGTGGCACATCTCTTGAAGCAATGATTTGTACAGTTTAGAGTTTCATGGAGTCCCTACCCTAATTATCCTGTAGCCAACAGGTTTTTGTCAAATATAATTTGACTTCTTTTCAGAAAGGACCACTTAAGAATGTGGCAGACTTCATCCTCAGTACCACCACTTTACTTTAATAAGAGGCAAAGGTTTGTTGTCTGGGAAGCTCATGACAGAACATTATAGCCATAAGATGTTCTGTTAATGTTATCAGATGTTTGTCTGACACTAAGTTTCCCATTAGCACTTGCAGAGAGTTCCAGTAAAATCTCAGTAAATATATTCAGACTGTTATGATGTATATCACACCTTTTACTCATTTTGTTCTCATATATTCAATTTTCCCATGAAATTAATGTTGAGATATGTTGGCACATCTGTAATAAAGTGAGGCTATGTGCAGAAATAGCTGAAAAAACTTCATTTTCCCTTTAGTGTCTTGCATTGTTTTATTTTTCTAAAGTACTAATTAGGATTAAAGACTAGATGATGAGTCATTAAGAAACATCAGATATTAGAAAATAGAAAACTCCATTTTAAGTTTGTGATATGTAATTACTAAATTCAAATACCTGAATAGTGGTACAGATTTAAATATAGTGATCTAAGATACATGTTAACAAAATTTTAGAAATAAAACAAAATAATATTAAAAAAACAGGAAGTAATGTTAATGTGTAGATGAACAAACCTAATAATTTTTTCTGGACAAATGAATAATCTATAGTGTTAAGAACACAGCTTCTTTTCTTTCTTTAACTGTAGGCCAGAGAAATACCTTTGTATAGAAGTATAGCCATTTTGTTAATACTGGCAATATAAGAGAGAGATAGTATTAGATTTCATTGTTTAGAATCACTGAGACAGTTTATCATTTGCTGTGTTTTTAATGATCTAGTTGCTTCCTGTTGTCAAGATTCTAAACTGTGAGTTAGAACTTCAGGTTTATGTCACTAATGAAATAGGGAAGATGCTACTGGCTTAGCCTTGTCTAATCAATTAAAAAATAATTAGCTTTCTGATGTGTGTTTTTAATACTGGATTGGAGACTGATTTTACTATAGTCCTAACTCTGGAGGGCAGTATTTCTCAGTTTTGTTTAACACCACCTGAAGCAGAATTAACTAAAATGCAGTATTCTAAACCCTACTGTAGAACTTCTAAACCAGAATTTCTGAGGGAACGGGATGAAGGAGAAGAAATATCTAATGTTAAGTAATTCCTCAAGAAAATTCCTCACATTTTTTTAAAAACATTGTTCAGAACTATATTATATTAGATGAGTAATGGAGTTTATTATGAAATTTCCTCTTAAACTTCATAACCCCAGATCTAATCTGTCTCTGAATCAGATCAGTTGCATCACCTTACAGTTACTGATACCGACTCTTACTGACACAAACAACATGCTGTAATTCAGACATGCCTTATTGCTGTGATTAGGTCTGCATTATTTAATACAGTAGCCACAAGCCCCATAAAGCTGATGAGCACTTGACTGAAAAAATGAAGCTTTGATTTTATTTACATTACATTATTACAGTTTATTTTATTTACATTAGCTTAATTATAATTTCTAATATATGAATACTTAATTCATATATTAGAAAACTTTTAAACTGTTTGAACCAACTTGGGAAATATGAATCTACTTTTTCAACAGACAATTTTATGAAATCTCAATGTTAAAGAAGCATTACTAATGGAAATTTAGCATGCGAATGATATATATGTTAAAAAAGTAGCAGATCTCAAAGATTTAGTACAATAAAAGGAAGACAAACTATGTCATTAATAATTTAATATTGGTTACATACTATAATAATAACTTGTTATATATTTATCTAAGTAAAATATATTTCTACTCAACTTTGTTTCTTTTAATTTTCAGTGGCTACTAGAAAATTAATAAATTGCACACATGACTCATATTTCTGTTGGAGAGCTCTGATTCTTCTAGAGTGAGGAAGCACATTATCATTAGTATGAGCAGGACCATTCCTAACCATTAGTGAAAGAAACATGCTTTCAGAAAAGCCTAGAAGATGAAGGGTAACGAAAAAGAAAAGTTGGAAGGCAACATGGGGATAGTCAGGATAGGTAAACTGTAGGAATGGGATGATTCACCTACTTAACATTTAACTTAATAATGAAGTAAACAGGAATACCAGTATGAGATTTGTTTTGCTAACTAGTACTATTCTCCACATGATTTAAAGAGTACTGCCAATAAATATTTCTGTCAGGGAGGATTCAACCTCAGTCTAAAAAATGAAACCAAATGTGAGACAAAGTGTATGTTTCATTGCCCTGAGTTGACAATCTTCAAAATCATATTACATATAATTTGTATACCCCATTTCTTCTTACCCCAAAATCTAAATAGAAAACAACCCCAAGGGAAGCTGGAAGTAAATTTGAAGACTAGGGTTTCTTACAGAAAATGGTTAAGTAACAAGAAATGAGTGAGTCAATGGAAAAAGAACCAATGAAAGTCATGCATTGAAGTAATTAGTGCATGAATGGACCCTCTGATCTTTGTTTTGCTCTTAGTTGGCAACTCTATGTTTGATTATAAGTAATGAACAGTTGATGCCTACATTGAGACTATTGATAAAGTATCAGTTTTGTGAAAAATGCCAACTTACCAAACTGTTGTGATATATTGGATTTAAAGCTTAAAAGCAAAGTAAAATTTAATCTGCTCATCATATTATTTCTGGATAGGAAATTTAGATAATTTAAGAGAACTATGTGTTTATTCAACCATTAAAAAATTTTTTGCTGTTTCTCTGTATATTAAAAAAATTGTTTCCATTTGCACATTTATGATATCATTTAAAACTAGCTCAATGTATTATCATCAGTCTAATATGACGGTATGGTCTAAGACATAGGCTGGTGAAGTACCAGGTAATTGCTTTGGAGATTTCCCAAAGTTGGGAGCTTTTTTGTAGCCACCAGAAGGTTTTGTGGCAGAGCTAATGAGTCGCTGCAAAAACCCAGGGCCTTAGAAACATCCCAAAGGGATAGATCAATGCCATTCTATGTGATCAAGAATCCAAAGAAAAAGTTCAGAGAAGAGGTTCAGAAGATTGCTGGTTAAAGATGTGTCATAGGGACTGACATGCCACGACTGGAGAAAACAGATCACAAATGCAGGAGGAACTGCCACAGTGTGGATGTCTAAAATGGCAAATACCCATTTGTAGTCAAACTGCTTTCCACTTTAGCAAAACTGTGTAGTGAGGGTCAAGGTAAAAGTGGTGTAAAGATGGCTAAAAAGCCTCACCAGTAATGCCACAGATGACCCCAGCCAGTCCCTAAAGTCTGTGGGAGGGCAGCGCTGCTCTCCACACAACATGAATACATAATGTCCTCTGGAGATCTTGGCAATAAAATATTTGGAATCCAGCAGATTTTATTTTATAGTTCATTGATTTAATTTTCAAAATGTATTCACTTTCTTAGAAAATGAAATGAACTATAACTTAGATTTATTTTCATTTTTCCATTCTATATTTTAATGTGACCATTAAAAAACTTAAAATTATATATATGGGTTATATTATCTTTTTATCAGATGGCATCACTCTTTAAACACAATGTAGCTTTATGTTTTTCTCTTTAGGAATTCCAAAATTTTATTCATATTTAAAGACCTGTAATTTACTATTCTATTAATGATTATTTGTTCATGTGTATATGTATGGTAGGTGTGTGCTTTTATAATATAATGTTTCCTGTTTTAACATTCTAAATGCAGCTAGAATCCATGGCAATCTCAGAATGTGCATTGGTAGGAATGTGCAAAGAAGGTTGGTAGGTAATATTGTCATACTCTTCCCATCTACCTTGGTTATCTGGTTAGGTTTCCGAAATAAATCCCTTCTGTCATAGGAAAAATATATTCATGCACATTCTGAGGTTCAAAACTGTCTTTTAACCTATCTGATTACTTAATTATATTTCTGTATAGAAATGAGTTCTTTTTCACAATTCAACTCTAAGCTACTTAGAAGGATATTGAACCTCATCCATAGAAAAATCAGGTATAACCAGGTAATTATTATGCATACTAAATTTTGAGGCCATCTAACTAATATATTACATTTAAAAGTGATCAGAAACCTTTGAAATTCTATTTAGAACAAATAATATAGAACTCAAATAATAATGCAATCCTCCTAAGAGAAATATGTGTCTCATATATGTGGTTTAACTGATAACAGGGGTCCTAATGGGACATAAAGTTGGAAAGAAGGTTGGTAGGTAATATTGTCATACTCTTCCCATCTACCTTGGTTATCTGGTTAGGTTTCCGAAATAAATCCCTTCTGTCATAGGAAAAATATATTCATGCACATTCTGAGGTGATTTAGAGGTGCCAGTTCTCTTCTGAAGTTCATATAGCATTCCTCTATAAGCAAAGGGTCTGGATTTTTGTGAGATTTATAAATAACCATACAACAAAATTAATTCAGATGTAAGTTTATCTGAGGATGAAAATGAATGAGAACCCAACACAGTATGTACTTAATATTTGCACAGTAGTATCTCAGAAGTCTCTGGGAAATCCCTGAAAGCTTAGTGTTTTGTATCATTTCTCTGTTTCTCTACTACTGCCATATTTGCGTATTCATCACCTCCTTAGGTTCCAGAAAATGGATTAATAAATAGAATTGCTCCAATAATATCCTTACCCTTGAATGCTGACTACTACGTATAATTGCTTCATATTTCTAAGCCAGCTTTCTGCTCATGTGGTGAGGTGGTATCAGAGGAGCAGTAAGTACACAATGGCAGAAAACTGCACTCTCCTGTCCCCCAGAGGAATATTAATCTGATATACAGGCTTGAGACAGATATTTGATATCTAATCAAGTAAAAAAATTTGCACCTTCCATCAACCAAATCTAATGGCAAATTTTCAGCCTTCATCTCTTTCCTATGCCTGCATCATAGTCAATACTGTTATGGTACACATAGTCATGAAATTGGATTATTTAATACTAAACCCTCCCCTTAATACTCCTCAGTAGTTTTGTGCGAACTTGTCTCCCAGAAATAAAGATCTAAGGAATGATTTATTTCCAAGAAAATAATTCTAACTACAGTATTATTTACATAGCTCACACTAATTACTAATTTATGACCATAAAATACTGAAAGATAAATCATAACTTAGAAATAAAAGAACTACATGTGTTAGTCTCATAGTCCAAATTTTAACATCTTAATAAAACATGATCTGATCATTAGAATATATCAGTGGTAGGCAGACTTTTAAGTTGATATCCAATGGCCCACACCTTTGTATAAATCCCTCTCCTTGAGTATGGGTGAGACTTGTGAATATAAAGAGATATCAGTTCTTTGATTATGTTTATGTGATTTATATATGTTTATATGATTATGGTTAATATATGGCACAAATGAAGGGATTTTTATATGTAATTTAGGTAAATTTAGTTTAACCAAAAGGGAGATTTTCCTGTGTGGGCCAGACCTAATCAGACCTTTCAAGGAGGGTTTAGGACTTCCCTGTAGTTCAGATTAGAAGCTACAGAGACCCTTTTTTTTCAGTTGCTGGCTTTGAAGAAGCAAATCACCATGAATTTAGTAGCTGCAAGAAATAAATTATGTCAACAGCCACAGGAGCTGGGCAGAGGATCCCACACCTTAACTGAGGCAACGTCAATTGCAGCTGTCACCTTGATGGCAGCCTGTGAGAGTATGAACAGAGACCAGGTGAGCCATGCCTGAAGTTCTAACTCATGGAAATTGTGAGGTAAAAATGTACTTTTCTTGAGATGCTGTTTTTGTGGTGATTTGTTATGCAGCAATAGAAAAGTAGAACAGTGTCAAAGTATTTTTTCTTAAAGAAATAACCTAAAACCTATAAATACAAGATACATATTCTATCCAGTTTTCTCCTTTTGATAATCCTTTTTAAGCACATTGTGTATTTGTTCCAAATCTCTGTTTTCTGTAGTCTTAAGATGGCAATAATTAGAAATAGGTTTTCCTCACATTCTCTACAAATAAGATTCTCAAAGGTAAGGCCCAATAATCCACTTGGAACAGGGGAGGTTGCCTAGCAACCACCTCCCTCCACCACCCTCGGAATGCTGAGTGCATCAGTTCCAAGAGCAACTCACAGATCAACAGTTAAGACAGAAAATGAAGACAAAAGGAGAAAATGTTAGTGCAGTACTCCATGAGGTGAAATAGAATCTGGATATTAAAAAGAAAATTAACACAAAGGGCCTCTTCCTTATTTCCTTGTCTTTACTGAAACACATGAATACAAAGACCTTCTGAGAAAAAAAACTTCATCATTACCAACCTCACAAACATCAGTGGGCAGAAAAGGAGGACCCAAAACCCAGGAGAAGCTCTGTGTCGGTCCAGGCCTGCAGAGGGCTTCAAAATCATCTGCCCCATTTTACAGGTGGGAAATGAAGAATTAAAAAGAAAGCAAAAGCAGGAAACAAGATATTTTAGAAAACAGAAAATCAGAGAGTGACTTACCCAGGATGTGATGGAGTCAGGAACATAGCTATTATCAGAGCTTTTGACTCCAGACAAGAGCCTGACACTCTAGGAGTCGTTACAGTGGGATTTGGAGGAAGATAAACTGAGTGGTTTGTCTGTCCTACCATTTCCTGACTAGGTGATCTGGGACAATTTGGTTATTTTAAGATTTAATTTACTCTTCAATAAAATGTTGCTAATTCTTTAAGCAGTTGTAGTTAAACATGAACTAATTTGTACAAGTAAAATTAACTCCTCCTGGCACATGCTGAATATGTATTATCATACCTGTTTTTCTTAACTTTAAGAATGGAAACCACTTTCAGGCAGTTGTTGCTTTTTTTCAGCTTTTTAAATCCCTTGAGAAGATTCTAGATAAGTAAGTACTCCCTAGGCAATATAGTCAATGAAACAGTGATCATGTATTGGGCACCAGTTACTATTTTGGGCATTCCACCTCAATCCATAAAATAATTTAAACATTATACAATATAATGTATAGTGAATGTCACTTTGAATGTGATTGAACACATGTCTCTTGGAAATTAAGTATCAGAAATATCTTATTAAAAATAATATTACAGCTTTCATTTACTAGTTGATTAAAATGCACAATTCAAAATATAATTAAAGATTATATTTTACCTGGTAATGGCATATTAGAAAAAAATCCTTAGGGCTATAATTAGCAATATGATTTTAATAAGAAAACTGCACATGACATCTTACAAATTTATATTATCAAGTAAACAAAAAATCTTCATATGCATATCTTATATAAACATACTTTAACTCAGCATATATTTGCATACAGTTTTTAAAAGAAATAATTTGAACAAACTAAAAACCAAAATTTATTTAAAATCCAACTATTTTGTTCTTCATGAGATGCAAACTCCTTCCAAAGTAACAAAGATAAGAGGCCTTAAGATTCTACACATTTGCAACATCAAAACATAAATTTGAGCAGGAAACTACTTAATGGCAAGGCAGAAGAAAACACATTAAAGAAACCACAGAGATTCTTCAGAGCAAGAAAACAAGGTTATTTTCTAGCATTTAGATATAAAAAGAAAGTTAAATCTTGAACTTCACCTGAAGTAATTATTTTCTAGAAATTTTCTTCCTGATAGGCACTTTTGGGATTAGTTTATCCCTTCAGAATAGTAATAATGATCATAATTGCAAACTTTAATAGGCCTTACTACAATCATGATAACAATGTTACTAACATTAACTTATTTAACCCTCATGATAGATCTATAAGGTAGACGTTTTTATTTTCATTTTAATGATAACTGAGCTGAGGCACCGAGGCCATTTAGCTTAATGATTAGAGTTGACAGAATTTTCAACCTATCTACTAGTGAACTGAAAAATGATCAGTAAGTAAAGGTAAAAAGTATTATTTTAAAAATATATCCCCAGGTAATCCCTAACTGGTGTGCTTGCTACTTCCAATCTTCTAGGTGCAAAGAAAATATTTACTGCTAAATCACATAATAAGCAATAAGAAACTGTTTCAGTGATCTAGTATTGAGTGATACGCCAGCTCCAGATGTATTGGTTTAAGATAATTAAAAGTCACTATTTGTCAGGATTCTATGGATTAATTGAGCTTCTGCTCCTCATGTCACTGGCTGGAGGCATTCACTCACCAGCAGGTAGCTGATGGTGGGGGATGGCCTGGAAATTCTAGGAAGTCTTTATGGGCAGTGCTCATTCATGTGATCTCCCTGCATTAGTACTTGGCTTCTTCACAGCATGGTGGCCCGGCAGTTCACTTTCTTACACAGTGACTGGCTTTAAGAGGAAGGAAGCCCAAAGTTCTCGTCATGCCTGGTCTCAGGAATCCGAGCTTGCCACTCCCACTATATTCTATTAGCCAAAGCAAGTTACAGAATGATGGGTTGGAGCAGCAAGTATATACAAGGAGGGAAAATTGTGGTAATCATTTCCTGAGACTCTGTACATAGACACTAGTCTATATTTTATTTTTTCCATCTCTCTTCATCTGAGTACTATCCTTAAAGTAATGTTTAAATCAATTCAATGTGAAAAGTAAATGTAAGAGAAAAAAATGAAGAAATAAAAGAGTAAGGGAGTTGAAATAACCCAGGCACTAATATTTTAGAAATGAATTTAAGAGGAATTATAAAACCCATTTTTTTTTTCTAGGTTTATGTCGCCCAAACCTGGGTAAAAGCTTGCAGGGAAGAAATAACAATGGAGTCTTGGAGGACTGCTTACAAGCCTGTAAGACCAAAAAAGCAGATGCAAGGGAGTCTTTTTAGAATAAGAATGGAAAGATATGGAAGGGACAAAATATGGAATACCATGAATGACAGGCTGAAGATATGGTATCACACTTACTCAACAAAAGCTGAGTTCTCACTTTGTGTAGGGAGTGTTCTGGTGGCAGAGGCAAAGCGGCCAACTGAAGACAGTCAAAACTCATTGCTCTTTTGGAATGCACATCCTGGTTGGATTCAACAAGGAATAAATAAGTGATCCCTCCATATGCAACAGAGATGAACCTTGAGGACATTTGCTAAGTGAAATTAGCCAGCCGCAGAAGGACAAACACTAGATGATACCATCCATAGGAAGTATATGAAATAATAAAATACCTAGAAACAGAGAGTAAAATGGTGGCTTCCAGAGCCTCAGGGAAGAAGAAAATAGGGGGTTGCTATTTAATAGGAATAAAGTTTCAGTATTGCGTGATGATTAAACTCTGTAGATCTGCTTTACAACATTGTGCCTATAGTTAATTGCATTGTATATATATTTAAAAATTTAAGAGGATAGGTCTCATGTTAAGTGTTCTTAACATACACATATGCACAAAGTCATGAAGACAAAGAAAAAGTAAGTAAACCAATAAATAAACCTTTTCATTTCATAGCAGCATGAGCTCCACGAAGGACATAAACAGGGTCATGTGTTATGGGGGTGATCACCTTCATATTAGTTGGTCAGGAAAAGTCTCTTGAGGATGTGACAATTTAGTTGAGATCTAAATAATGAGGAGAAGCCAACCAATTGAAGAGTTAAGGGAAGAAGGTTCCAAACAGAGGGAACAGCAGGTGCAAAGACACTTAGATGCAATAGACCGGTTTGTTCAAGGAACAAAAGGAAGGTAAGTGTACTTGGAATGTAGAGTGTGAGGGGGACTTTAATGAAAGAAGGTTGAAGACAGAAGTAGGCAGTAGACATGTTAAACCTGGTAAGCCACAGTAAAGGAGACTGGATCTTATTCTGAGGACATGGGCAAATCATGGGGAGGATTTTAAGTAGGGGAGAATCACTTGAAGAAATCGGTTGTTTTACCTGCTTAGTGATGAGTATTAAAAGTCAAGAAGTTATCAAAGTTAAGGGCATCACATTCAACTCTCTCCACTGTTAATTTTAAGATATTATTTAATGGATTTATTGAGTCATATCAATATCAGTATCCTGTGGTGCAGTGGAACTGTGTCTGACTACACTTCAGAGGAATGCGAGCTCAGCTTAATAGGTTCATGTCTCTCTCCTAGACAGGCCATTTGTGTGGTGGGCTGCATGCCCTTGCTCTGGGGAGAGAAAACCTGGGTTCATATTCCAGCTCCATCACTTAGTAGCCCCATTCCCTTGGGTAATTACATACCCTCTTTAAATCTTGATTCCCTAGTCATTAAAGTAAAATTATAATACCTTTCCAGGATATTCTTATGAAGATTTAAAAAAAAAAGAATGCTTGAAACAGTTCCTGACATGTAAAAGGTGTGAATTAAAAGATTATAATAAAAATAACCTGAAAACCTACCCAGTTGTCACAAGAAAGCCCTCATTTGAGGGATGAAGTGATTTATATTTCTCCTTGTCATCTCTAGGACCAAGATTTTATTCCACTGCATGAATTCCTTTTTGGACTGTCTTGCCTTTTTAGGGGTACTGTACTTCAACTGACATTTTTCACTAGACGTTCTCTTAACCCCTTCATTCCTAGAGCTATTGCTGTAACTATTAATCTGCAACAACAAATTAATCCTGAAAGCACAGTGGTTTAGCAGAGTAGAAGTTCTTCTATGGGTGGCCCTCTGCAGACTGTTAGCAATGCCATGTAGCTTCAAGATGGCCATGAGCAGAGGACTAAGAAAGAACCAGAGGTTTGTGTGGTCTGTGTGGAAGGGCCAGGCATGGAAACGGAAATGGCCTTCAGCGCTTTTGTCCACATTCTGTTTGCCAGGATCCCATCGCGTGGCCTAATGGCAGGGGATGTTGGAAATGTCGAGGAATATTAACCGTTTCTACCACAGAGAACTTTGAAATCACTAACAGAAAACTGTGATATACATATATTCACTGGCAATGCTCTGATGACTGTTTTTCCTTTTAAGAAATTGTGGCTTTTTACTATTCAAAGAATATAAGCCATTCTCTTCAGAGGTAGGATGAGAGGCTGTTCAATTGGATTTTACTTTTTCTCGGTTTTATAACTTCTTTATTTAATTGTTTTTGGAATATGACACTGAAATTCCAATATGTTGCTAAATAGATTTCATCTGTTTGCCACATTTTTCCAGAAAAATGGGTACCTCACAAGATATGCAAATTAAGGATTAAAAACAAAAGAAAACAGTGGGGGTTAACATTGGAGGTTAATTAGAAAAAGAAATACTCCAAAATTCACCAACTCTAAATATAAAATAACATAGCCATCAACTAATCTAATCAAGAATATGTGAAAGACAACATAATTCCACATGCATTGTAAATAAAATAATTAAAACAAAATATAAGTGAACTAGCAATTCTGAAATCTACATATATTATTGCTTCCTTTTCCCCTACCTCTGCCTTTTCTAATGAAGCTTAAGAAGCATTTTTTCAGCCACTTCCAAGATACGTGACCTAACCAGTGAGCATAAAATACATACTAGGAAAGAAACAGAGAGCATGACATGCTTTTTCAGTGAAGGCTTGGTTTCTGTGCACCTGAAAACTATCTGCAATATATCATTGCAACTTCAGAAAGATGTAGTGGAGATTGGACTGGTGACTGAAAGGCAAACAAATGATTAAGGGGAGGAATCTAGCTTATTGTGAAAACAGACAAAAGAGATGGACTAAATACCTGGGATTATTAGTAGGACCAGATAAATAGGGCTGACTGTGAAAAAAATGAATACAATTAACTAACATTTCCCTATTACTTTCAGATTTACAGAGCAGTTACATGACATTTTATCAGTCCATCCTCACAACAATTTAGTAAGTTGATATTCTGTCATTTTTATACCTGAAACAAGTAGAGCTCAAGAGAAGTGAGTTGAACTGGGAAAGACACCGGAGGTAGTGATGGGGAATGGGTTTGAATTAAATACTTGTCTTTTAAATCGAAAATTCCTTCAATCATATTCCTAGCAATTAAGTAAAAATGGATTCATCTCCTTAATCTGAGAACCAGTTTTCCATAATTTTTTTTGCACTATTAATTTTGAGTAGGAAAATAGGAAACTTTATGATTAATCTATGCTGAATGTATTTTAGTACACACCAAAAAATTCTTGCAACTTTACTAAATATCTAAATAAGTGGCAAGACTGACTTCTATCTTTTTCACACATTATTTTTATATTTATTGATTTCATACTTTATATCTCTCTGTAGGTTATTTTTACATCAAAATAGTGTCACTATTTTTTAAATTATAAATGACCTTATAAAAAATGTTGAAAAGGGAAAGTCAGGGAAAAAGAAGCAATTTCAGATAAATAGAGTACCAGTTTCAGACATACCGGGGAAGCTGAAGAAGGAACTCAAGAGACAACACAGGGCCTTACACTATACAGGGAGTCACTGGGGCCGGGGAGCGAAGGGAGAGGATTCTGTTACGCTGCTCTGGGAGATGAGGCTGACCTGGGAGCTGGGGTCATGGCCAGTCACCCATGAGTTACAACTGTAGTGAAGGGGCTCTCAGAGACCGAACCACCGGGGAGAAATAGCCATTACCGAAAACTGCCAAAAGTGAAGAGGAGAGGCCATAGCCTTTCCTTTCTGCTCATGCTCCGCTGTGTTCCCTACTTGGCCAACTCTTCCAGCCGGTAAGAGGAACTAAGAAATACAATGCGTAGGGTTGAGCTTTCTGCTTATTAACAGGGAAAGAAGAGGAGGACGGTTGAGGGGGAGGAGGAGGAGGGAGAGGGGAAGGGGGAGGTTGGAAGAAGGCGTGACGGGGGAGAAGAGAAGGGAGGGGTGAGGAACGGATGTGAGTAAACAACAGACAAACGGCATGGGTTATCAGGGGACCCAAAGACACGTATCTCTGAAGTAAAAATCCTTTAGCATTCCTCTGTAATTCTCATTCCTTCACTTTATGTTGCTCTGTTTTACGTTCATTTTTTCACTGTCTCACTCTTGCTCACACACACGTATGCTTGTGTAAAAGTTATTCATTGAGCAATCTGGATGTAGTAGACAATAAGGAGAAAACAACGGTGTCTTTTCTGCCTGCTGTGCTGAATGTTCCTTTCCACCGTTTCATGACTCCTTGGGAAAATCCCACCGACTTTCCATTCACTTTTAGGTGTTTAATAATATTATTTTGGGACAATAATATTGTTTTTAGGTAATAAAATATCTAGTACGATCTATCAGCAAAATTCAGGCTTATATAATGTAAATTTCCTCTTTCTTCTAATTTTAGCCTAATTTGGGAGTCTGGACAGAAATCAATAGAGATCGGCTTCTTCTCTGTACCTCGTCCTTGTCCTGCCTCTCTCCTACTCAGTCTACTGCTCTCTGGTCTCCAAGTTTGTCACAGAGCGTTGAGGGGGTTTGGGATTGGAGACAGAGGATAGGTGTCACTTACCTCATAGTTTGAAATTATACATAAGAACATGTATATTATAAGTTCATAGTTAAAAAATGTATTTCTTTCTGAAAGAAATCCAATAATTTTCCCTCACAGGAAGTGTTTTTAGGTTCTTCAAAAGCTCTCTTCTGTCGCTGGGGCTCTCCAAGTTCATATTCCTGACATTGCCCATGCCTCCCAACCCCACAGCTCCAGATTTCCGGCAGTTAGCCCCACACAGACGATCTCACTGCGGTCATCTCAGTTCTCCAGGCAGACCTGGATGTTGTCTGTTCCAAGTTGATACAAGTCCAGTTACTTTTCAAAGTCCACATCTGGCCCGCAGGAATGAGCCAGTGGTGATGCTTATTGCCTGATTAATCTAGAGAGGTCGGTAGAGGCCAAAGAAAGCCATGTTTAAGAATCCTGCCTATTTTTTATGGGTCTAGCTATTGGAGGTGAAGAGAAGTAGGTGGAGCTGAGAGATATTTAGAAGCCACAATTAACAGGAGTTGGTGATGCATTACATATGATGGTAATAAATAATCAAATGTCAGGGATGCTACCAATATGTATTATTATTTGGGGTAAATTCCGAGTTCCATCTTAATGCTATCAAACAGTTTAATTAACATAGAAAGTATATATCCCTTAAAAGAAAGACTTTACCTGTGAGATGTTAAGAAGGAGTTTTTGACAAATTTCTAAATTCTCCCATGATCTTGGCCTAATTTAATTTTGTAAACCTCACTGAGTAGATTTCTATTTCATAGAAATTTATAGATTTCATTCACATGTGAATTCAATAAATTTTATTTTTAATTTTTTAGGAAACAATAGTGCATAAGATCTATAACTTCATTAATGCAATCTTTTAAGTCATTGCTGTTCTTGAGAAGTTTAGAAATTTGGAATAGAAATATTATTCATATCCAGTAATTAAAGGATCTTAATTTTAATTTCTTCTTTGAACACAGACCCCTACCTAACATTAACAAACTACAATGGTCTTCCAATGAAGAAGCACATTTGCTGTTTTCTATGGTTAGTAGTTTAACATATAGCTAAGGCCTCCAAGGAATTATTCTTTTACTGAAGGCCCTGGGACATTTACTTTTCCTGAGGCCCAATATTTGCAGCCCTGCTTTCTATAGAAACAGCCACTGTATATTTCATCTTTTATAAAGTAAAATGTGTTTAACTGCAATCTCCTTTTAAAAAATACCATGAGAGTTGAGATTTAAAATCTTTCACCATGCTGTAAATATTTGAAGACAAAAAAGTACATGTAAATAAAAACAAAGTTACATTGGAAATATAGGCTGCACACTATCAAAGAGACAGTTTGTGCTAAGTAAAGCACCAACAAAGCTTAAATCTTTAATTAAGATTTATACATTTATTAGTCAACTTGTTCCTCAAACTTTCATTGTGTATTTCTTAAGTTATATGGCTAATGTCCTTGTTGTTGGTTACCTCGCTTCCCACCCCCAAAACTGCCAGCTCCTTTGCCACACCAGCATCCCATAGGAGGAGAACCCTTTAAAATGAATGGCGTACAGAAGAACCACCAAAGTCAACTATGCATTTCTGGAATCAGTTCAGAAGGAAAAACAGGAGAAAGCATGGCTCTATACATCCAGTTTCTCCTCCCAAATTTACAAATCTATTAAGCCTCATCTTTTGTAGATCAGAAGCCTGGCACAGCATGGCTGGGGTCTCTGATCACAGAATCCCAGGGTGGAAATCAAAGTGTCTGCCAGGCTGTCATCATCCAGAGGCTATGGATAAAAGCAACTTCTCATCTTTTTTCTGCTGTTTATAGAATTTATTTCTTGCAGTTGTAGGGTTGGGGTCCCTTTATCTTTGCTGCATCAGTTGAATTCCTCTTCCAACTCCTAGAAACCACTGGTATTCTTTGGCCCAAATACCCTTACATCTTCAAGCCATCTTGTTGAATCTGTCTCAAGCTTCAAATCTCCAACTCTCCTCTCCCGACTTTTGTACACAGATTTAAAGGATACATGTCATTAGTTCAGACTCTATGAATAAAGAGATATACTAAAGTCATATGATTCAGTATCTTAATTACATCTGCAAAAATCTCCTCAGAGAAATAGGTGGATTACTGTTTTGATTGAATAACTGACAGAAGGTGTACATAAACAGGGACTGGAAATCACTGGGGCCAATTTAGAATTCTGTTGACCACAAGGTTACCCACCTTTGCATTCTTAGCAGATTGTAACACATGCCTAATATTCTATGCACTCAAAACTTTGTATTAAACTAATGCTATGCTATGTGTGTATAGAATGACAATAACTATTATTATTCTGAAACCCCCTCCAATAATTTTCATGGGATAAACTAAAAACAAAAAAACAAAGCTGTTCTGAGCTTGTAGTACCATAGCAAGATTCTTCCTGAGGAAAAGCAAAGTTAGATCCTAACATCTTCTCACAAGGGTACTTTTTGCTCAAATTTACATAAATCATTAGAAATGTGTAAAATATAAAGTGGAAAAGAGTTTTAAGTATTATCTCAGAATTGTGGGAGCAATTTATTTTAGAAAATGCACAAATTTTCTAACTTTAACTTTGAACCTGTTTTCTCATTTATAAAATATAATGTAGGATGTGGGATACTGATGTTACTTCTCTCACAGGACTATTGAGAAGACTGCATTGATTTATACATGTTAGTCACTTAGAACAGGGCCTCTCACAAAGCATAAGTGCTGTGTGTTAACTAACATTATACACTTCATCAAGAGTTCTTCTTTTAGCTTTTGAATCATGACAACCTCTTAACTATTGTTTCTGGTAAGAAACCCAGAAGTACCAAGATCTAGAACTCAAAGTGTGCTGATTCAAAACATAACCCAAGACATTATTTTTGTTTTCTTCAGCTAAATTTTTAATTCATTTATTATCATGTAATTTCTTCCTTCTCCTACTTGTACAACATTGTCTTCTCCATCACCTTCATCCCATCAATACAAATAAATAAACAGTATCTTGTTAAGGGAGGGTTTGATTGAGAGTGTACATTTAAAAGCATTTTAAGAATATTTTATCTTTCTGGTTTTTTTCTTTCTTAATATAATTCTTTTAATTATAATGTCTAATATAAAGAATTTTGTGATTCTTTTTTCTTAAAATAATCAACCTAACAAATTTTGAGAGGGACAAAGAACCATCCTAATATAATATGACTTATAAAATATTTGATCTTGTGTCTTTCCAAAGACAGTGTGTGGTCAGCATAGATCAGTCAAGTTGCCTAATACATCGCATGGGATTTCTCCTGCTCTGAAGTCATTCCCCCAAATTGTTCCCATTGTCTATTCATTTTCCTAAGCAATTGAAGATGTCATTTCCTACATTGCTGCCTAGTTTCAAAACCTTACTGGTTTTGTAGTAAATTTACATCTTGGCTATTCTCAATTAGATAAATTCTGGATATATTCAGAGTCTCTTATGTTATCAAGAGTGCCCAGAACAGTACTTCAACTGAATTTTCACCAGGAGTTTTTCAACTGCAGTTTCTCCAATCTATTCTTACTTTATTCATTTTTTTAAAATGTAATCCAAGTAAAATCTGTATTTCTTAAGTGAAAATAACTAGGTTGTTTCAAAATAACTATGTGTTATTGACTTTTTGTCTGTGAGACAGAATGAATTTAAAATAGACTGTCAGAGATTTTCAACTCTTGCATAACACAGATACCTTCAGATTATCCCCAAAGTAGGAGTGCTGATAGAAAATTCAGTTGCTAATGAGGTTCAAAAGCCTTTTTTCTTTTGAGAGATATGATCCTTTATTTCATTACTTACTTTAAACTGCAAATAGTTTCTTTCTTCTTCAAAATATTTTAAATAATTTATTTCTACAGTGTAAACATAACCTCCTTTCCACCTGTATTTAAAGCAAACATTTTGTTTTTAGTTGTATACAGGGATTAATTCATTTACAAAGTTTGACTTACAGTAATTCCTAGTAGAGACAAGTCTCTCCTTCCATCAATGCCTGTATCTCTGCATAAGGACTTCAGTTTCACAAAAAAAATTTTGAAAATCTCTGAATATTTGATACAAAAATTATAATCATGAGAGATGAAAAAGAATGCACAGATACGTGATGATTAAGTGCTCATGCTTACAATATATGGTTTATCCTAAAAAGAAAACACGAATAGGAAAAGACTCATTAATTTATAGCTGCCACTCTTTTTGAACTAGAATCCTGTTAATATGTAGGTAAGCACAGTGAAGTAATCCATGGAGGAAAGGCAAACATTAAAACACATACTATACAATACTAACCATTAGAAAGGAAAAGAACATTAAAATACATATTTAAGTCCCTAATTGCTGGGGATAAAATGAAGATGGAGTTAGATGAGTGGAGGTAAGGTGACAGAAAGTGGGAGCAAGTTAGGCCAACTTACTCAAGTCACAAAATCTACCAAAGTACTCACAAAAGAAGACTCATATACAAAAGCCTATTGCCTCTTCATAAACATGTACGCAGCACTTCACCTGGACTCATGCACCCAGTGATTTGGGTATCTCAGAAAAGCCAGAACAACGCCAGATGAAATAATCAGGTAAAATGTGGCATACCCATTTCAGGATCCACAACGGTAATAATGGTGTATTTGCAGAGTACAGCTCGGCAAGAACTGAGAACCTGAGAGGGGTCGGGGGAGATTACAAAAACAGAGACAGATGCAAGAAAAACAGAGATCGAAGTTGGGACAACAGGAGGTGCGCTGACTGCTGATGGCAGACCAGTGCTGCAATTTCTATCCTAAACTCAGTTTATATACACAGGCTCACTTCCATGAGTGCCACCCACAATGTTTTCACTTCTGGGCTATTCAGGGGTGATGCTGGCAGGCTCTCACATCCAGCTCTCCACAGTTTACCGTGAATATGCATTTAATTCCAGCTCTACATTAAATAATAAGCATGTAGACCTATAGTTATTTGGTTAGAGGGGCTGCCAGGGATAAAGTCTTCCATATTAGAATTGTAGTATTTCCACTAACAGTTACTAAAGGGATGCTAGTATCTATAAACGGTCAGAGTCAAGAGATGTTTTTGTGATTCTCCAGGATAAACTGGCAATGGGGCCGACCAAAATATTCACAAGTTGAGAGGTTAGCGTTCAGATTTAGGATTAGCACTGGTGTGAGAAGGAAGCAAGGTTCAAGCCCCGTGGTTGACCAAGATTCATCATTTCAGATACCTGTAATCTGTTAACACACAGTATTGCAGAAGGTCAATTCTTTTCCTGGAAGGCCAGATTTCAAAGAAATTTAATCTTTTAAAAAATTCAACTCACCTCTCAACTTGTGAATATCTGTAGCAAAAGTCATCACAAAGTCCTGGCCTGTTCTTAATATTTTCAATACCTTTTTGATAGAGTTGAAATAAATTTCTGTTGGTTTAAAACAATATTTGGCAATTCAGTGAAGTGATACTAAATGAAAGTGCTAAGACCTATTCCTTCATGGTGCCAAATTACAGCCTGCATGCTGCAGGACAAGAAGAGTCTCCCCGTATTTGCTCCATTATCCTTGCAGCCATTCTTCCTTATTCCTAATTCTGCCATCACATTGGACCCACAGAAGATCTACCTCTTAGGTTTACTGTGAGGATTACATACGGTATGCAATGCCTGTGGACTTCCCAATCCAGTGCCTAACAGTGCATAAGTAGACATTGAAAAAGCATTAGTGATTTTTTTTAAGTGTTTTCTCCCTAAAGCATACAAGGTGAAGATAGAGAATCAGATGAACAAAAGAATACAGACCCTCACTCTGGGAACTCCATTAAACCACTGAGAATTTTCAGTTTGAACTTATCAAGAATGAATATTTCTAACTAGATTTCAATAAATATATGAATGTTGCATATATGTTTCCATAAAACAAGAGTACTGAGGGTATACATAAAGTACTTCATTTGAAACCAATTGTGAATGTGTCAAAATAAAAATATCCAAGACCAAAATTTTTATTTATTATATGTAAGTTTTCATATAAAATTTTCTAGATTTGAGTTTTTCAAGGGCAGAGTCTATGCTCTATCCATCTGTTCCCTGAGTACATCTTGTGGGGAAAGGAAAACAGCATATCTTTTATGGTCAGAAACAGTGTTAGAGATGAAAAGTTCATGATCCCTAGTCTCTGTTGTTGACAGGTTTGAGAACAGTTTTTTCTTTTTTCTTCTTCAGCATAAACAATACCAGGTCTCTTAAACCTTAGTTTTCTTAAATCTGATCTGTTTTGAACCTTTGGATTGTTTGTGACACTGATAAGTTCAAAAAGCATGTCATTGACTAAAATATTCAAGAAAAATATAATTTGGAATTAAATTATAAAAATACCTTTTAGATTATAAATCTCTTAAATATTAAAAATATCTTTAAAGATTAAAAATATCTTTTAAATTATAAAAAATATAAAGTAAAAAAATATCTTTTTCTTACTCATTCATGTTAACTATTCTCACACAAATAGGGATGTTGGGACTGATTTTTTTCAGTTCCCTCTGATCCCTAGATAATCTCTGAAAGAGTGGTGAAACCAGTATATCCAATAAATAGTTAGAAACTCGAAACATTGTTTTCTATCAGGCAATCTTTTAAAATTTTCTTCCACTGATAGTACTTAATTTAGAGAAACTGAACACATTAGAGAGAGTTTATGCATTTGTTCCCAGAGCACCAGTTGTCCTGATGTCATTCTTTCAGGAAGACACTCATTTTTCCTGTGAAAAAGGAAAGATTCCTTTGGGAAAAACAGCACTCCAGCTGTGATGAAACCAGTCACAAAAGCAACTACCGGAAGCCTTTAAGTGAATGACAAGAGTAAGGAAACTAACTCCAGCACAAGGGACCTAAATCAGTCACAGAACAAGAGTTGCCCAATAAGAGCAACACAAGCTTAAAACAGAAGCTTGAGGAAATGAGCATTTGGGAGGGAAATATTGCATCCAGGAGAGAGAAGTTACTCTTTCTCTGTGACTTATCATCTGATCATTTTACATGTCCTCACAATGTTTGCTTCAAACCTGAGACTTCCTAATGTTTCTACACAATTTGTGTGACTATAAGTGTAATTACTTAGCACAGCATTCTATGGTCTTGGTACTCCGGTCCCACTCTACCTTCCTGCCAAAATCCTGAGTACTCACCAATACTGCAAGTACTATTGCTACATCACATGAATTGTGTTTCCTGAACTGACTCATATCCATGCCTTTGAACACTCATGCGAACGTCGCTCCACATGGCAGAATCCTCCTGCTCTGATCTGTACCCATTCAAAGCCCTTCTGAAATAGTCCTAGTCATGAAGAGTTGCCTGGTTCAGAGAGCTAAAAGTTAATTTTAGCTTCAGTACAAAAGTGAAGATATATAAATATAACTTTTATTCTCTTATTACAAAAATAACATTAAATTTAGAAAACACAGAATCGTAAAAAGAAAAATATGTCTTTAGTACACCCATACAACAATCTAGGAAATATTTGTTCATTCATTCTACAAATACTTATTAAGCTTTTAATATTATCAAAGACTATACCAAGAGCTTTGTATGAATTATGTCATTTAATATTCATAGTGATTCTAGAAACTAGGTTCTGTTATTGTTCCCAGAGTGCCAAAGTCATGCAGTTATTCATGCAGTTATTAAGAGATGAAATCAGAGTTTAAATCTAGCTAAACCTGACTCCTGAAACTGTGCTTTTATCCACTATGTAAATATGCACATATTTACATAGTGGATGAAGATATATACACACACATATACATACACACATAATGACATAGAGTGAAAATATTCTTGTTTTAATTTGATTAATTGTTACTAATGCTAAAGACTGTTTTCCCTTATTTTTATCAACTACTTCTGTTCTTCCTCAGAACCATAGAATATACGTCAATTTTGGCATTTGATACATTCTTCCTTCTCTTTGGGAAAGCTGTGTCATGGGCAGATTGAGAGCACAGCTCTGGACTCACACAACGTGCCTCTAGTGCTCCCTAGCGCTGAGGTAACAGATTCGCTCTCTTAAACCTCCATTCCCTCATCTGTCTCCTTTGTCATGCTACGATCACTATATGGGTTCAAAGCACCGACCTGACACATGCGACATGCACAAGGATTAATTTTAATTATTATTTGGAAGACAAGATTCAAAGAAAAAGTAAAATGTGAAGGATATAACTCTACTCATTAAATTATCTGTCACTGACAACACTGAGGGCAGGGCTTTGTGCATGGCAGGCTCTTCAGAAATGGATATGGAATTGAACTTAATCGTTGATAGAAAAAATTAACTTCTGCTTTCATGGCCTGATTATTCTAGTATTTAAGGACTTGGGGGAAAATGCCCATCAGGATATGTGGAGAGGAAAGATCAGAGGATCATAGCTTGCCTGGAAAGCTGAGAAAAGCCCGAAGAACAGCCAAGTACAAGCACATGGGACTGTCGTGGAACGGACTTTGTGGTTTCAACCAGCAAAACATTTTTAAAAGAGATTCTAAGAACTCAATAAAACGAATGAAAGATTTACCTAGAGTCAGGAGAAAGGTGGAAGAGGGAATGTGAGCATGGGATACACTGGAGTCATCAAACCAATTTATCAGTGCCTCATGGTGCAGATGAGAAACTGGTTCAAAGAGTTCAAAGTTGTTAGAGATTACATGGCCAAAAATAGAACTTCACATTCTTTCATTGGAAGGAACATGTGTGAATACCTAAGGTAATACAGCTGATTGTAAGGAATCAATAAATATTATTTATTACTATTATCTTTGCCATTCTTTATGCTTATAGAGTTGATTTTTAAATCCTTGCATTGATTCTTAAGCCATTATTTGAACTATGTCTTGCTATTCTTAGATATCTTTGCTTATAAAAATTCATATTTTTAATATTTGATTTATGTAAGTGCCAGCATAATTAATCTTCATTATTAAAAATTAATTTCTTTTAAGGAACAATCCAGCAGATCCCTCTTCTCTTCCTGTAGCCAATGCTAATTTTATACTTTGGAAAACTGCAGTTATTTGCATTTCAATAAATTCAGTATTACTTAAGAACTCTCTGGGCTTTCAGAAGCAGTGTCTTAAAATCTATAGTTTTATTTCTCAATCTACATATATTATTTAAATTTAAGCAAAAGCTATTATTTTGGGGAAAATTAACATTTCCATTTTTTATCATGTTTTTTCTTTAACATGGAATGAAATTTTGAGGATATTAAATGAGGGTATTCTTGTATTTAAAATTATTAGTATTTTTCCATGTAATAAACAGCATGTATGCTGAATTTTTAGCATTACTTTTTTCTATTGCTCAGAAATAGTATTTCTGACAGTATTATACTTACTAAAATTTGCTTTTCATATTTAGGTTACCTGAAAAATTGGGGACTGGTCTAAGAAAAGGCAACACATCTAAAGAGAAGAGAACCTGCCAAACTTCCCAACAGCTGATTCTTTCTTAGGTCCCAACACCTCAGCTGAGAGAAAACTCAATTGTTGATTGACTTAAACTCGGACTGTAAGTTTTGAGTGGCTTAGTGAAGCCATACTTCTTCTTCCTCGATTTCTCTAATACGTAGATCAGAGCTACCTTTTATGGCCCAGTTCAACTGGTCCAACTGAATTACCACTTAAAAGAGGAGAAAAAATAAACTTCATATTTACTTGGTACTATGTCAAACAATGAAAAAAATGTTCTAATTTTAAAAAATGTATTCTCATGCAAATATTTGAAATGCTTATAATCACTGTTTTTACATGTAAGAAAAAAACCGAAGCTACAAAACGCTAAGTGTTTCTTTCATATTAGTAAGCAATGGAACTGAAATTCAAACCCAGTGTTTTCGGTTCAACTTTTTCCCCTCTAAAATTCATACACTGTAGTCTTAACCCCAAGCATCTCAGAATGTGACCTTATACAGAAATAGGGTCATTGTGGATGTGACAAGTTAAGATGATGTCATGATGCTGGAGCTGAGTGGGCTCCTAAACCAATATTAATGGTATTATACAAAGGGGCAATTGGACATGGAGCTAGAAGAAACATGTATGGAGAGAAGATGATGTGAAGAGTTATAGCAGATGTCATGTAAGCATAAAGGCAGACAGGGTGATAAGACTACATGCCAAGGGATGCCAAAGATTTCTAGTAAGCCACCAGAAGTCAGGAGAGACACATGGAACAGATTCTCCCTAAGGTCTTCAGAGGGCACTAATCTTGATGACACCTGCATCTCAGACTTCTAATCTCCAGAACTGTGAGAAAATAAACCTCTTGTTTAAGCCTCCCAGTCTGTGACACTTGGTTAATGCAGCCCTAGAAAACTATTATACCCAGGACTCTAAAGTTCATGGTTTCTGCATGTGTTATTATTTGCTCTCAATCACATCTCCATCTATGTTTGCTATGAACCATGGCTAAATATTTTCACAGAATAAAATTCAACAGATTGTGTCCTGAACATAGCTAGTTCCACAGACAGTGACTCAGTAAGTACTTATTATTGAAAGAATCCTAGAAGAGAAATCAATAGCAAAGTTACATTTAAAAAATCCTTGTCCTTAGTACCAAGGAAGAGAAGTATGTCAGATTTTCTGCACCCCCATATCATTTCTACCTCTTCATGGTTGTCCCTTGTATAACAGGGTCTGGAAGCCAAGGGGCTACATTTTCTGGAATTCCTTTATGCAGGACTCCAGTGTAGAATCCACCAATAACAGGTACTCACAAGATTTGGAAAGCAGTTTTCCTGCTGTGGCAATGGCAGAGAGCAGTAAATTTGATCAGACCTGGCATTTTGCATCAGCTTCTGAGTCTTCTGCGTGGATCTCACCTTTCTGCCTGCTGCAGGTCACTCTGAAACACACTTACAAGACCTGGCTAGCAGCAGCAGCATCTGAATCCTATTACAGAGACTTGAGTGCAGGTTGGGTTTGTTCTAATCACTGTATCAGCCCTTCCAGTGATATTCCTCTATTATAGCTCTTCTTAGTTGAACATTCTAGAGTGGTTTCTACTTTCTTGACTGAATTCTAAATGTTAAAGGAGATAAGAGAAGTGCAGAATAAAAGACTAGCTTTCCTGTTTAGCTCCCACTTAGAGAATCGTATCATTGTGCACCCAAAATAGGGAGCAATTTCAAGAGACAGAAATAACATATTTTTCTTACACTCAGTGGGCATTTTCAATGTGAAAGATCCCACTTCAGCATCCACAGGTGAGTTTCAACCTCACTTCCTACTTGACAAAATGAAAAAATTTAATTCCAACCACGATGACTTCTTGACAGAACACCAATCAAGACAATACATCCTAGTTTCCACACATACAATGCTTGGCTCTTTCTCCTAGCATGACAAATGTACTTTGCCTTCGCTCACATTACATCTCGACAGGCTGCCCTGCAAATATATGCACTCATGTATTTTATATTTTTATCCCTTTTCTCTTTCCAACCCCAAACTCCCCTTTGTCAATTCTATAGACACTGGCCCAGTCAATAGTATAAAACACGTGTTCAAAGGGGAAAAGAAAGATCCATTAAATACCCAGTTGTAAATCTCAATTTATTACTAAGTACTTAAATGATTTTTTAGCTCGTCTCTGAGACAGTCATTTATAGTAAAGCCACAAATGTAATGAATAAAATGAAATAGGGACTCATTTTTGTCCCCAGTAATGAAACAGGATGGTTTTGTTTGATATGGTGTGGGTTACACAGATCTGTGAAATAAATCATTTCTTTCTAGATACTCTAACATAAAAACAGAGCTTTCTTCTAACAGATAACAAATTTCAAGCATTATTTGAAAAGAACGGTGCTTATCACTATGATTTTTGTTGTGTGAGGGAGTGGTGTTACTAACCTGCAGTTACAAAGATTACAGTGTCATTTTTAATCTCCAAAAAACTTTTATAGTACAATATACTTTATTTAATTATTATGAAAATCAAATTCATTAGCTCATTTTCTCTCTAATAAGCAGTTCACTTAAATATTGATTTAGTAATGTGAAGCTGTTTTCTCCTTTTCTTTAATCTTCTTCTTCAAAAAAAAAGACAAATTTTTTTAATGAAATATAATCACCTCTGTAATCTCGGGGATAAAGTTACTTTTTTCCAAAGGATTTTTGATAAGTATTTCTCTAGATTCAAATAAGAAAGAACAGATAAGGGGAATGACATGAACTTTGAAACACTGGTGGCATGGCAGTGAACAATCTAAAATCTAACACTTAAGAAAAGGACGATCTTAAAAACATTTCCCGTAAGTCTTAAAAAGAAAGTGTTTTGCTCTAAGCAAAGAGTAAACTAAATACAAGCAAATGATCTACTTGAATTCTCTTTATGTATCACAATACCTAGATGACTACATCTTATTTATTTGTATAAGTCTAACATAAGAAATTCAATCTGAGGTGGAAGGCAATTATAAATTTGCTGGTTTAAAATACTATTTATTTACTAAATATATTTACTCCTTTAACTCTCTTTATTCATCAGGTTATAAACTTGAAAATCACAGAAAATATGGACTAAAGCTAGACACATATTTTTGAGTTGTCAAATTGAACAAGAAAGCATGAATTAACCCAAAATTTCTTCCTCTATTCTTTTTCCTATCTTATTAGAATGGCAATTTGTATTCATTCCAGGAAGTATATATTATAATTATTTCCAAGAAATACAAGTGAAATTATATGAGGAATTGAATTTTTGTTTAAAGTATAGAATTTTCATTTTTTATTCACAGAAATAAAAATTAAAATGATTTTTCTGATGTGAATCAAAAAGTATCAATTTAGGATATGCGGCCTTTTGCTTCTAGACTCCTTGGTGTTTTGCTACTGTTTTCTGGGGTACTCAATAGCTTTCCAAAAAGAAAATTGCCTGCCGAACCGGAACATCACAGATTAATAAGATTTGATTCATAATAAAAATAAGATTTAAAAAATTGATCTGTGAAAATTACTGATTTCTCAGAACCCTAAACTAATATCATTCCTTTTCAAATTAAAAACTCTAAAAATATTATTATATGAATTCTGAGTTAATATTTTTTACTTGAGTAGATACAGATTTGCTGATCATCTTATAGTTCTTATTTGATCCAAAATGCATTTTGTACTACTATGTACTGTTAGTTCTTGCATTTTTTTCTTATAACAAGAAAGGATAAAATAACTGTTAATCCCATAAACTATTTAGTCAGAGAAGCCTTGTTTCAAATACTATTTTTTCCATTGACTTAACTATATGGTGTTGGAAAAGTTATTTAATTAGTTTCTTTCACATATAACGTATCAGCCCCAGTCATGAGTGTTCAATAAAGGGAAGCATAAAATAAATTACAGGAACACCTGTTGAACAGTCAGATCTGTTATCCTTAATCTTACTGAAGGCAATGTTTCAAGTTTACTTTCCATAAGTAATTCTTTGGTGTTCTAGATTTAGCACCAAAGTTTTATTGTTTTTCTCTATAAGCTTTCTTGCAGTGACTCTCCAGAATTCCTAAACTCTGTCTGTTGCTCTCTTCTCTTTCTTCCTATTTTTGTCTTTCCTTCTTTCCTTCTTACTGTGTATATATTTTTTAAGTAGTGAGTCCCCTGTCACAAGAGACATCCCAGTCAGCAGTGGCAATTGGCCTTGCTGGGACACTATATTGGTGAATGGGTTGGCAGATTGAGTTAGAGCAATGATTCCCAGTCTTGCAACAAATTAGGATTACCTACTGAACTTTAAGAAATTCATATAACTTGACCCAATTTAGATCGAAGTCACTCAAATATGTAGGGATTGTGATCCAGGGATATGGATTGTTAAAAATTCTCCCTGGTGGTTCTAATCTATCTGATGTGTTAGTAACATTTAAGGACAACTGGTCTCATTAGGTTTCTCTTAGCTATGAAATGTTGTAATCCTACAATTCATATGGAAATCAGTTTTTTTATTCCTACCTGACTTCCACTGACAATGAAGCCATTTGGATTCCAGCCTTCAGGAAAAACAAACTCTTTGAGTTCACACTACAATTACATTTTTATTCATATAGTCAGTAAAAATATACTGAGTCTTTAATATGTCACAGGCAGTTTCCTTTTAACACCCTGACACCCATGAGTAATTGCTCTTCAAATTCTTTCTTATACACCTAGAATCTCTAAAGGTCTGTACAGTCAGCCCATTAAAAGTAGAATACTTCAAATGATCCTTTCAACTCAAAAATTCTATTCCCAGGGACAACAAATATAACCAAGGAGGACAGTCTGCTCAGAGGCTGGAGCCTTGTGTCTCTGGGAACACCACAAGATGTGTGCCCTGGGCCCTGGCTCCACCACCACACACCTTCTCTCCTCCTATACCACACAGCAGATGGGGAGCCAGAGACAGTAGCCACTCTCACCCCTGGCTCAGTACTGCGTTTATTCCACTCTAATGTACATGTGAAAACCCTTTCTGGATGCTTTACAGTTAAGGATGTTTATGAGGAAAATTCACAAGCATAACAAGCACTCAAAAATGCTCAGTGGAGTGGAGAACATTTGCGAAAACAGTGTAGCTTCTGAGAGAAAAATTTCAGCCTCAAGGATGAGGTTAAAGTAGCACAATAGATAAGTCAGTGAAAGAATAAGTATGCCTTATCATTTAATCACTGGTGTCTCAACTTGCGTAGCAGAAATCCTTCATTAGCAAATGAATTTGCTCTATTCACAAAGAACTAGTCTTGTGGGGTTGACATTTATGCTATTGTATTTGTCTAAGGATTCCATATATTATTCACTCAACTAACAAGTTTAAAAATAGGAGAATCGAGAATCGAGATACATTTTTGCAGAATAGCTAGCCTCAATCATTGTGGGAGTGCTTTGCTTCCCCAACACTTCAAAACACCTGCAATAAAAACCTGACATCAATGGCAAATAACTTCAACTCGCATGTCAACACCAAATACCTGGTAGCAGGTATGTGGAGCCCAGCGTTGTAAACACATGTCCAGACTTTTCAGGAATGAGTGCCCAGCAAGCATGGCGATGTCTGAGCTGCACCAGAGCCATGGCAGGATTTGTACCAATGCAACCAAGGAGTCAACATTATGACATCATAATGTAATTATCTCTTTATGTGCCAGTCACCCCCATGGATATATATTAGTTCAGGAGAAGGATTGTATTTTATGTATTTTTAAATAAATCACACAGAATAGTTACAGAGTTAACTTAATAGCCATCTGATACATGAGTGAAAGGCAAGAAATCAAGTGATAATGTGGGTTGGATTTCTATTCTTTCTGATGACAAGTTCAAGATATGTGATTCCTATACTACAATTCACTGTGACCTGCCCAGCCTCAAAGAAAAAGTCTGTATATATTACTCAAATATTCCATTAAAATTTTGCTTCTGAGTCCAAATGTACATATCAGTACATAACATTACATATTATATTTCCTGATGGTCACTGTCCCTTAAATATATATCTGTTAAAACAAAATGTCTTCTGCATATAAACGTTCTTCTTATGAAAATTATAGCTAACATGTACTGAGTGTTTGCTGTGTCAGATACTTTGCTGAATGTTTCACATGTGAATCATGTTTACTACTCATAACAGCCTGATGAACTAGGTACTAGTACTATCTGTACTTTATAGGTAAGCTGAGATGCAGAGAGGTTAAGAGAAACAAACCCAGTCAAACTGATTATAAAGGACTGTATGCTTAACCCTAAGTTACTGTTTCTCATAATAGTATATAAAGGAAGGGCACTTAATGGAAGTGCAGTAACTTGTAATTAAATTGGAATTCTAGGATGGCTAAGAACTCCTTTACTGAAGAGATTCACTTTTTAAAGGAAAATAAGAAAAGAATTATATTTTGTAATATTAACCATAACCTCCTCTCCCCAATTCACTCCTCTGAGGAAAATTAAGATTTGCCCTACCAATAGTTTTTAAATGTCTAATATGTATAGATTATCGAGTGTTAAAGGACTGTAGGTCCCATGGTTGAAGGAACAGAGTCCCAGGACATCTAAGTCACGTAGGTAAATTTTGAGCAGGAAATGTGAGTGTGTGTACCTACGTGTTCTCTGATTCAGGGGTCTATGGCTTTCATCACCCTTTCGAAGGCTCAGTAACAATGCAAAGTTAATCACCATTGTCCTAGAGGTTATGGACCAAGGAAGTCTCCTTTTCAACTAGGTCACTTAGGATTCCCAGCATAGGTCAGTCCTCTGTCTACATATATCCCAAAGAACTCATTAGAACCCAGTGTTCCAATGCAGGTGAGAGCTTCAAACACTATATTTTTGAAAAGTACAAGTTTTTCTATATTCCATGGTGTGTGAATGAGGATCCCAGCACTTGGGTTCAGCCATCTCTATAATTCTTTCCACTCTGCACCATGTACCCCCAAATGGCTCAACATCTACATTCCCAGGAATGATGGAATGACAGAAAAACCCCTGGAATCAGTGAAGATAACTTTTTTTAACCTTTATTTTAGAGATCAATTTGGGGTCAAATCATTCTTTACTGGAATATCAATTTAAAGAAAATTTGAAGGCATTAGCCTATAATGTGTGGTGTTTAAAATGATAATTTTTTTCCAATCCTTAGGGACAGAGATAACAAGCACACTATATTTAAAATTGTCTATATTAGATCAAAATTAACTTTCACTCACCATTATTCTTATATTTATTTGGTATTGGTCACCATATCCGTGAATCATTTTTCAGAGAAGAACTGCTTGGGGATTGGTATATGAACTTAAACTGCATCCTTAGGGGAAGGATAAGGAGCACTAAAGTCATTGTCTTTTAAACCAGGCTGCCTAGATTCCACTTCCAGATCTATGTCTATGAAGCTCTCCATGTCTCTCTTCCCTCCTGACTCTTTATATCAAAGCAAACAGATAATTTTAGGGGCTGACGTATGAGACTTAGCATAGAAACACACAAATCACTTTTGAAGTACCTCTGTTACTCTCACTGTTAGGGTGTCTCATTAGAAGGATTAAACCTGCAGTTCAGAGTAATTGTTTGGGGTACTTGAAATAAATTGAATATTACACATGAAAAATGGTCATGGACACATTTTTAGTAGCTTTCCAATTCCAATTATATCTATCATGAGGCACTTGAATGAACAAGGCCTTTTGAAAAGTTTTGAGAATAGACAATATTGCTTCTCCTTGAAAGGAAAGTATTCCTATTTATGTCTTCCCCTTGTGTATAGGTATGTAAAAAGAAAAACTGCATATAAAATATCCACTGTTTAAGTGTTCCATAGCTTTCTTTAGTTTTCAAGAAGGTATCCAAACTCCAAAACCAGCATGTAAGGCTCCGGCATATAAGGCTCCCATTTTAGAAGGTTCCATACTGGCTCTACTTTGGTCATACTCTTACCCAGGGAAGAGAGTACTGTGTGGTCAAGGGTAGAGCACAGTCTAGATCACTCTCAGGATCCTTGGCTTCATCTAATGTCCTGACCAAATGACCCTGAACTTTCTTCTGGGACCTGCAACAGCCTCTTCCAAGCTCCCTTCTCCCAAGAGTGAACTGTGTCACCAGTAAGTAAGTCTCCATTCCCAGTGAATTTCCACAAAGTCCCTGTTTAGGAGATGTGGCAGAGCCATGTACTAGAGTGTGCCCATGTTTGAGGAACAGGCCCCATCTGGTACAAGGTGGAATCAGGTGTGGAGAGAAAAGAAGGGAAAATTGTAGACCAGCTCTTGTCTTGTTGGGCCATTCTGTTGACACTCATTAAGTCCAACATTTCTAGATAATGTACTGATCTGCCAGGCCAGTATGAAGGTAAAGTGTCATGAAGGAAGGTGCATGTTTTATTTACCAACATTATGTAGAACTTCTGCAACCTTAGACACATGATAAAGGGCCTTCATGTGTATTCTTTCCCTGTGTCCCATTAAGGGCAGGTTACTTCCTAATGGAGCCTTGACTTTCTCCCCAGCACCATTTCTTTCAACATCATCATTTCTATTAGGATGTGAACTTGAAATGTACTTAACTAAACACAAGTACAAGGGAAATACTGAACCAATAGAAAATAATGTCTGTGCCAACTTACCAATATTGGTCACTATATTATTTGAATAATAAAAGAATTTTGGAAGGGGATATTTGAATAAAAATATTCTGGGAATTCAAAACTAATAAAAGTATTTTTCCAAATACCATGTCTATGTTTATAATCAGTTTCCATCTCCCCGTACTTGTATGACAACCTAAAATGGATTTAATGTTTTTTGCTTCTGTTGTCTATTTGTTTCCATGATCAGAGGTAACTATGGAATATCTGCTCTACTTTACTTCAAAAGGTCACCACATCTGAGAATACTAGGTATTATTTCAGAAACTAGAAACAACTTTTAAAATCCATTAGGGATTAAAGATGGTGACATGAGAGGTGAGACAGAGGCTTCCTCCTAAAAATGCATATAATACAAAAACATAATTAATACAACTAATCCTGAGCAACAGGAAAGAGGACTGCACCAGACTGCATACACCTGGAGAAAAGAGCAGACCTCACAGAACTAGGTAAGGTACCGAAGCAGTGGCCTGGCGGGACCCAAGGCCCGCCCCCACCCCAGCTAACCGGCCAGTGAGAGGAGGACAAATGAAGCGGGGAGGAAGTGGAGGCCTGGGGCTGCTGAATACCTTATTCCGGAGATCTGCTCTGGGAGCACAAACTCTACATTTCATGGTGCTTTCATGATACTCTCATGATTACAGGGTTGGAAAACTAAGACAGGAAGAATTCCTGGAGAGACTGAGAGTAGGGATCCATATCTGGCTGCACTGGGACAAAAGCTTATACCTGTGTGCTCGGCCCACTGGTTCAGGCAGTAGAGACAGGCATAGCAGTCGGGAAGCAGGGAACAGCTCTTTCCACCCCTCAGGCACCAATACCGCTCCCCTGCAACCCCCGACATTGCTTCAGGGGCTGAACAGCTCCAGAGAGTAGAGCTTCTGGACACTAGAGGGCACCATACACTAATATGAGATGCCAAAGAAACCTGGTCTAGAGTAAAATTAATATAACTCCAGAGAAAGATTTAAATGACAAGGACCTTGTGACTCTTCCTGAAAGGGAGTTCAAAATAAAAATGATTAACATGCTAATTGAGTCATGGAAAGATATTCAAGAATTCAGGAATGAATTCTGGTCAGAGATCCAAAGGGAAGGGTGGGAAAGCCCTGTGGAGAGATAGGGAGACGGGTATTAAAGGTACTATGATTAGTAGTTATGGTGTGGGGTGGTCATGGGGAAGACAGTGTAGCACAGAAAAGACAAGTAGTGACTCTGTGGCATCTTACTACACTGATGGACAGTGACTGCAATGGGGTAAGAGGGAGACTGGATAATATGGGTGAATGAAGCAACCACATTGTTTTTCATGTGAAACCTTCACAGGAGGGTGTTATCAATAATACCTTAATTTTAAATACATTATAAATAAATAACATGCAGAAGAAAAAAAAAGTTCAGCTAGTGGACCTGCTATAAATCACACAGGTATTTGTGAGAGAGTGATGGGGGCGCTTCTACAATGCTTATACTTTATGTGGAGGTTGGGGACGGACTTGGACGGGAAATCTCACACGAGATTCATCTTATGTGAACAAGAACACTGAAACACTTGAAGGAATTTGAAAGCCGACTTTTATCCACGGTGGCGCCACATTTCCGAGTGGCAAAGTGTGCAGGGAAACCTTCCATGCCCAAACCCGCCTATCATGGTGCTTGGGGGCGCCTGTGCACAAGGCCTCTGTCAGGCTGATGTAAGCTCTGCGGGCCTGACACAGCCCCCTGTGACGCCCTCCCCGCCACAGCCCCGCCCTGGCTGCCCTAGCGCTAGTGCACATGCTCCTAACCCCACCCACTGTGTCACTGAATGTCTCCCTGGCAACCCCTGACGGTCTCGGTAGGAGCTGGACTCTTGAGTGCGCTGAGTGGAGCTCAGAGCTTGGGACTGCAGAGAGGAGAGCAGTTGCTGAGCGGCTGGGTGTCCGTATCCAGGCCTGTTTAGCGGAGACATCTGCCGAGAGGCGCTGACCGTGCCCTTTTGAAAGGCTGGAGACTTTCTTGACTATGGATGTTGAAGATAAACCATGTTTTTCTAGTTTAGAGGAGGAAACTGCTTTCTGGAAGGAACTTTCCTTCAAGTATAAACAAAGCTTCCAGGAAACTCTGGATGAGCTACTTGAATTCCAGGAAAGAAGCAGAGAATTAGAAGCAGAGTTGGAGGCACAGTTAGTACTGGCTGAACAAAGTAAGAGAGACTTGCAAGCTGACAACCAAAGACTGAAATACGAAGTGGAGGCATTAAAGGAGAAGCTAGAACATCAGCATGCACAAAGTTACAAGCAGGTCACAGCATTAGAGGATGATTTAAATCAGACTCGGGTGGTTAAGGAGCAGTTGCAGAAGTACGTGAGAGAGCTGGAGCAAGCCAAGGATGACCTGGAGCGCGCACAAAGGGCAGCAGTAGTTTCCCTGGAAGAGTCTGAGCAAAGGCTAGATGAGGCCCTCGAAAGAAATGCATACTTAGAAAGTGAACTTGATGAAAAGGAATCTTCGTTGGTCTCTGTGCAGAGGTTAAAGGATGAAGTAAGAGAGTTAAAACAAGAACTAGCAGTTCGGGAAAGAGAAGAACTGACCAGAAAGCAAACTCTAGACTCTGAAAAGAGGGATTCTGCTGTGCAAGTGTCACTTTCTTTGCCAGCCACTCCTGTTGCCAAAGGAACGGAAAACAGTTTTCCTTCACCAAAAGCTATACCAAACCATTTTGGTATGAGCCCACTAACTCCTCCTGCCAGTACATCGGCACTAAACATGGGGAAGGATCTCTTATGGAAGGTAGTAGGAGCATTCGTATCAAAATTAACAGCTTGCAGGGATTTTCCGGAGTTCCAAGCATCACGAAAATCCTGTATTCCAGGGAATGATAACTGGGTTGATAATCGGCTACACCGCAAAGCTCTGTCAATCAGGGCATTCGCCTTTGTTTAATAAAGGGGCAGTGAACTCCTCCCCTTGGACTGGGCCCCTTGCACCCGTTGTTGGCCCTAGATGTGCTGCCTCTCAGTGTGTGAACACACCCGCCTCCAGGTGGGTGCTCCTGCCCTCTCAACAATCCACAGAGAAGGGGTCAGTTCTGTAAAGCTGCTTGTCACACCATATTTCATCTTTCTGTGCCTTGCCTACTTTTTTCTTTTCCTCCATCACCAATTGTCTGGGCTTATACCACCCAAATAAAGGTGCTTTATCTGAACTTTTTATCTTAAACTCAGGGTCTACTTTCTTAAGAACCTAGGCCAATACAATTGAAAAGTCCCTTTCCCAATGCCTAAAATATGTATTCAGAATTTACTACTCATTTTCTCTTCTATGAGATCATATACACTGTTATTTACATTTTTTTTCTGTGAAATTTGTTTCCACATTGAAAGATTTTTTTTGAGGGGAAAAAAATCCATTAGTATCTCTTTCTGCTCTCAGGCCATTAAACTTAGCTGTCTTGCCCATCAGTTCATAAAACTGAGCTGTGAATGAGCCCAGCAACTTCTAAGTCATCTCTTTATGCCACAGCAAAAAAAAAGAAAAAAAAATGGCCAGCAATCGTGCTTAATTCTGATTAAAAAGTACTAGCAACTATGACTCTCAACATTTGCTTAATTGAGTTATAGTAAATCTTAAAACCCTTTTTATAATTATAATTGCAAAACTAAAGATAAAAAAGAAAACTTAAAGCTATAACAGTGATCTGTACCAGGTATGTTTTGTTTTACTTTTATAGTAAATGGCTTTTCTGCTTTTACTTAGAGTCAGAAAAAAACAAGATTTGTCTACCAAAAACACATCTATTTGAAAAATGACAAAAACTTACATTATCACTCCTTATTAGAAAGGTTCTCAAGGGGTTATTAAACATTTTTACTTTTCACTTAAAAGAGGAGATAATGATTTTTATGCTTAAAAAATCTTATTTAATTGTTGATTTTCTTTTAACCTTCATAGAGAACTTATCTTTATCAAAATCAAATGTTATTCCTCTCCTTTCTAATTACCAATGCCTTTTTAAAAAGGCAAATGATGTCAAGTAAAAATTATCAGCTTTATAACATATTCTAATCTTTTTCTAAAAGTTGAAAAGTAAACCTTAGATGATAGAGGACAAATCAACATCAAACTTATGCTTTTTAAAATCCTCCCAACATTTATTTTGCCAGGCAGCTGCATCTAGGGAGGTCTCTCCCTGTGTACTAGGTGAAACCTCAATCTGGATTGGGGTTGGGGGAGGTAATTGGCTCTGAACAAATATTCTTGAACAAGTTGAATAAGTATAGGTGAGGAAGGAATTCATTAAAGGGAGAGTAGAAGTGAATGGCAGCTGCTTTCCTGGCAGCAAAAAGCAAGGAAGACCAGAGGGAGAAAAGGGAAACTCACTGAACCCCTGCTCAGCATAGGGCAAATCCCTTGCCAACTCCTAAAGCCAGGGTCACCTGGCATCCAGTGTCTGCTTGAAATCTGCACTGCATGGCAACTAAGCCCCTATAACCCCATGATTTGGAGGAGCCACAGAGCACTGGTTGGAGTGAGTTCATGTTCTGAGAACTTTCCAAAGGCAAAGAAAGAAGATTTTTGGTCAGGCTACTAAGGAGCATGATTGTACAGCTGCAGCCCTGTCTGGGTCACCCAGGTGATGGGAACTTGCAAGCCCAAATCAGAGCTCTCAGTAACCCTTTCTTACTTGACTGAAGTAGGATAGAGAGAGTGAAAACTTGTGCTTAAGTGTATACAATTGAATGAAATAGCAAAGTAACATTGCCACTTACCACTGGAAGAGCACAGAGACAAAATGTAGTAAGTGAGCAGTGAGAAGTCTATCTAAGGGGAAAAAGTACACACTGAAAGAAAGGGGAGTGCATCTCACTCAGAGAGGTGGTGGGCTCAACTTTTAAGGCCTTCAAGAATGGGACAAAGGGTGGGGTTTGGGGGCCAAGAGGGTGCAGGCTTCACATGTGGTCTCATGATGTCTGTCTCCAGTGAGAGACATTATGTCACCATCCATAATCTGTCCTCTAGATATTCTGTAAAATAAATTTAACCCAAGGGATTTCTTGATCTTGTTCTCCAAGATAGTGGTTACCCTCAAGCAGTGAGGACATGTCATTTAGGACTGCTGACGCTGCTTTAAGACAGGGTCAGTTTTTGTCTGATTATCATAAAACTTGTTAGGAATCCTGTCTCCTAACATCCTGATTTTTAAAATGGGATCTTAGCCTTAAGATGAAATCCCTCCTGTTCTTACTACACTGTTTATATCTCAGCATTTTTAATCATAGGCAGGAAATAAATGCTCATGATGCTTGTCCCATGTCCCTTTCATTCCTCATTTATGCATATGTATAAAGGATTGAAAAGATTACAGAAAAATAAAAAAACTACAACAAAGCAGTATTTCTATGGAGAATATCATCTGGAGAGGTTTTCTTTTCTCTTTCAGTTCTGAACTAGGAGAAGTGACCTACTCCATAAAGGGCTGGAATTCCCCTCTTGCTTGAAGATGATAAATGACACTATTTAACATTACATATTAAATTTTCTGATGGTCACTTTCCCTTAAATAGATATCTGTTAAAAAAATCATTTTGCACACAAACTTTCTACTTAGAAGAATTATAGCTGACATTTACTGTTTGTTACATCAGATACTTGGTTAAATGTTTCACGTGAGAATCTTGTTTACTACTCATAACAGCCTTATGAACTTGGTACCAGTGCTATCTGTGCTTTATAGGTAAATTGAGATCAAGAGAGGTTAAGAGAAACAAGCCCAGTCAAACTGATTACAAGGGGCTGTACGCTTAACCTAAGCTACTTCTTCCCATAGCAGTGTATAAAGGAAGGACACCTCATGGAAGAGCAGTAACTCATAATTTAAGTGGAATTTTAGGATGATCAAGAACTCCTTCCAACTCCACAAATGATGGAGAGGTCACTCCCCCACTGGAAAGAATAAATCCATATAGACCATTAGGCCAAATCTTTAGTTAATTCACAATATAACCCAGCCAGGGACACACTGGGCCTGATAGGGAGGAAAGGGACTACATACCAATGGAGTTGCAAAACCTAGTCAGCTGCTAGCAGCCAGAGCAGGGAGACCTTGCATACACTGGACTTGATTCTGAGGGTATAAGATGGAGGGCAGGGGAGTATTCAATTGGCTGAGAGAAGTCTGTCTCTTTGGGAGCACTCTCCTCACGTACAGCATGCATCACCTAGCAAGGACCAGGGAGAGGTTGCAGGCACACTGCTAGGATGGCTCCTAGAAGGAAGGAGACACTGATGGTTCATACTAAGTGAGAAATGTAGTACATTGGTCTGATTGCTGTGAAGAACAAATGAAGTAATATGTGAAGGAGTGTTTTTTTACAAACGGGATAATTAAACTAGGATAGTTTGCCAGAATCTCAAAAACATATCCTAAAGATTCTTGGTTTGTACATTTTTTTCAAGCTTTATTGAAATATAATTAACATGTACACCGCTGTTTAAAATTTACAGTGTGTTGATTTGTTACATTTATATATTGTACAATAAAATGGTTATCTCCACAGTATTAGTTAATATCTCCACCCCATCACAAAATTACCTTTGTGAGCGTTATGTGTGTGTGTGTGTGTGTGTGTGTGTGCGTGGTGAGAACATTTAAGATTTACCCTTTCAGCAACATTCAAATATATATTACAGTATTTTTAGGTATAATAACCATGGTGAGCTAATGATCCTCAGAACTTGTTAATATAAATTATTTCAGGAGGTGTGGGTGGCTCTGTTCTCGTGGATGGCTTTTGTAAAACATTGTGTAGAAGCAGTCATTTAATTTGTCTAAATTATTTCTCAAATTACAATTGAGATCTCTATCAAATGACAATTGTTGAGTTCTCCAATCTCATGGAGGATTTGGAAAACACAAGGGCAAATAAAATATTTTCCCTTCCAAGCCCATCATTCTTTAAAATACTGTTTAATTGGGGAGGGCCCCTGCCTGGACCCCGAGCTGCTTTCCCAGGGAATTCGGTCTCCCTGCCGTGTGCGCCGGCCCCACTACGGCGGAATTGGATCCCCCGCGCCCGCCCCCGCCCCGCCGCGAACTGGGGAGGAGCGGGAATCAATTACCAGCCCTGGTGGGCGCGCACCCGGATGAGCGCAACCCCGAGACCGGAGCGCAGGGCCAGCCCCACCCCCCAACCCCCGAATCCCCCGCCCTCCCCGCCCGCCGCCTCCAGCGCGAGGGACAAGCGCCTCCGGGCTCGGGGGCGGCGGCGCCGAGCAATCCGGGCGGGCCGCCTCGCCAGTGACATCACTCGCAAGGATACTCCGGCTCTTGGCGCCGCCTTCACCAAGCGGCCGTCTGTCCGTCCGTGCGCTGCCGTCCGCTGCTGGAGCGGGTCCTCGTTGGCCGGGACAGAGCCGGGCAGCGCGGAGCGACAGGACCCGAGGAGCAGGGAGAGCGGAGGCAGCGAGGGAGGGAGGACCTGCGCGGACGACAGCATGAAATTGAGCACCGCGCTGCTTGCTGTCCCTCCTGCCGGCGCTGGTCCTCAGCACCAGGTGAGTCAGGAGCGTGAGCCACGCGAGCCCAGGGGCGCTGCAGGTGCGAGTTGGTCCTCCCGCAGGTCACCTGTGAGGGCCAAGGAAGGACACGTCAGCTGTTTGCATCTCCTGCTTCAAAATCAGACCCTTGGGTGAACCCAGCCCATTTTACTTGCCCTGGCCCCTCTTGTGAAGAGTCAGTACTTTAACTAGGGAGGGACCAAAACTGTCAAAGGCACGTTGCTCACCAACCTCGGTAGTAACAGATAACAGAGAGACCAAAATAAAAGAAATACAGAGACAAAGAATTGCCACCAGGCATGTTCTCACAACAAAGCTGTCTCCTTAGTCTCAGAGAATCTTCTCTGCCCTCAGCCTGCACACACAGGGACCTATTTTAGGATACAAAGAGACAGAAAAAGCCTTTAGCGTAGGAGATGCTGACCCCACATAATAAAGTCCCTGGACTCTGGCACTGACTGTTACAAGGACTTTGGTTATTAAGAGAAATGTCCATTTCACTGTCTTCTGATTTGGGAGTCATTAAAAAGACACTCAGTAATTAAAAGTTTGAGGACAATTACAGAGCCCTGGTGCAGATGCTAACATTTGGAAACATCAAAATATTTATTTTCCTAATTAAATATAGATGTGACATTTTGGGAAATACTATGTCTACAATAAAATGCACAGATTTTAAGTGTGCAGTTATTTGAGTTTTGACAAGTGAAGAGACTATGTAAATACTACCTAGTCAAGATACAGAGCTTGGAAATCCCCTTCAGAAAGCTCTGTATGGTTCCTTTTCAGTTAACTGCCTTCTCTTCCAAAAATAATAATTTCAGTTGTTCATCGCCATAGACTTACTTTGCCTGCTCTAGAATTTCCTGCAAATTGAATCATGTTATCATGATAACAGTATGTTATATTTTATGCCCAGTATCTTTAACAAGCTTTTAGATTTGTCCATGTGGCTGCATAAGTCAGTAATTAGTTCATTCCTTTTTATCACTGAGTAATACTCCGTTGTACTGATAAACAGAAACTTATGTATCATTCATCTGTTGATGAACATTTGGTTGCTTCCAGTTGTTGGGTATTATAAATAAAGTTGCTTTGAATATTTTTGTAAAAGTCTTTATGAATTCAGGTTTTCAATTCCCTGTGTAAATGTGTATGAGTTCAGTTCCTGGGTTAGAAGAACCAAGTTGGAGAATTTATGTTTAAACTGGGGGAGAACTTGAGGCAGGTAACAGAGAGATGCAGGCAGATAAGAGTTCAGGGCCCCTGTAAGTTTCACGAAGCTTCAGGGACCTTGTAAGTTTCAAGACCCTTGTAAGTTTCAAGAAGTTCCAAACTCAGCCAATCAAAATTGTGCTGTTAGATAGACCTCAGCTCTGATTGGTTATGCCCTATGCCAGCTGACTGATTATGCCCTGTGCAAATGAAGCATTGTACTTTCAGCCGCTCAAGAGTGGATTGTGATGTCATCAATTCAGTTCTCTATTTGATCCAGAGAGGGTGGGAATTTCTCCTCCCAGGAGGCAATATAAATCCCAGACTGCACCGCCCTCATTGCATCCTTCCTTGGAGCCCTCCTGAATAGCAGGACCTTTCTCTTTTCAGTCATTAAAAGAGCTTTGCTGGTTGCTCCATGCTCTTGCTGCTGGCTTTGCTCTTTGTCACCCCCAAGACACAATCCTGGGAAAACATAGCATTCTAAGCCAGTAACAAACTAACAAGTTATAAATCTTCCAATCAATGATTACATGGCCAGATATTTTCAGAGGTGTTCTGGTGGCCATGTGCCTAGAAGATGCTATGCATGTAGTATTTTCACAGTAAAGAGAGGCTACTTTTATATTTTTATTACAATTTGTACTTATTCTTTGATTTTATTAGCTGGAAACCAATAAAGGAACCAAAAGTTAAGAAAAATTTTTAAAAACCCAACATTTAAATGTTAAAAAATTAACTATGGGATAAAATGTAAGAAACTGGCATAGTAGACACTTTGTGAAAGAAATTTTAACCTCCATAATTGCTGCATCCTGCCCCCTGCATTTATGCTACCTGAAGTTTCATGATTGTGAAATATGTTTCCTTTCAGATTCTCCTTTTCAGTGTTCTAAAGTCTGCTACTGACCTTGGAAAATCTCAACTTAGAAAAAGATGCAGATGAAAGAAAACAAGAGCACATATATGGTGAAAATAATAAAACATCTGAAAGGTAAAGGTTAGGAGATGATGGCTATACATTGACCCAGAATATAAGTGCCAAAGACACAGCATCTACTTCATGATTTTGTCAACTATCAGCTTTGCCTTCATACTTTTAATAGAGCCCACATGTATGTTATTTTATATATATATATATATGTGTGTGTTATGTAATTCAGAATATATAGTACTTTTGAAAGCATGGCCCTCAAAATTTGGTCTTCCCATTATCATGTTTAATAACACTTAGTTTCCTTATGAGCACATTGTCAAGCAGATACTATCTGTATTCAACAATTAACTATACTCAAATGAATAAAAACTAAAACTTCCATGTGGTTGATAATTTTCAGTTGATTGATATCCATATTTAATGGATTACTTACAAGTATGTTACAATAAAAAAATAAAGTAAGGCTGGTGTTTTGTTCATTTAAATACCTTTCTGTTCCTCTGCCTTTGGTCACTTTAGATTATCAGTAGATAATTGAAACTCTATTCAAGAAAAATAAAGACCTTGGACTGTAGCTCTGAGCATCTGTACATTCTTTAAAATGAGAAGGGGAAAACCTGAATAATGGTTCCAATTTGGGTGACTTTAGAATCACCTAGAAAGCTTTAAAGGTAAATACACTTACCAAGGCATCACTTATGATTTAGGAAATATACATTTCACTTGCAGAGCTCAATAACATATATGTATATATATCTTAAGACTGTCCTCACCTGGTGATTAAAATACTAAGTCAGTTTGGGGAACCAATGTTTTGGAGATAATTTAATTTCAATTGATGTACATAATTCTGTCTCAAACTATTTCTGTTTATGCATGAATAGAATACATACATACGATTACAATGACAAATTTTAGATAATAAAATTTGGGCTTAGTGGGTCATAGAGCAGAGTGCAACTACTAAAAGGAAATCAGGGATGGAGCATCTCCATAAGGCTGCATCCAAAAGCAAATGTTTCTTGGACCATGAAAGAATATTGTTTCACTAGCATAGGAGAGAGTATGATATTGAGAGCAAAAAGTCCTACACAGACACAAGCTGAAGGTTAACCACGTAAATAATGTACTCATTGTGAATGCTTTCTTAGATATTGGGAGACATTATTCTATAAATACTGAATGCAAACATCTCAAATATGTCTGACCTGTTTGATGTTGTTTGAGTGCTTTGAGTGTGATTGCATTGAATCTGCAGGTTAATTTGGGAAGAACTGACATCTTTACAATACTGAGTATTCCTATCCATGAACATTGATTATCTCTCCATTTATTTAGTTCTTCTTCAATTTTAGTCCCAATTTTGTAATTTTCTTCATATTGTTCTTGTACATATTTTGTTAAATTAATACCTAAGCATTTCATTTTTTGGATGCTATTGTGTCTTTAATTTCTAACTCCACTGGTTCATTACTGGTATACAGGGAAGTGATTGATTTTTGTATATTAGCCTCATAGCCTGTAACCTTGCTATAATTGATTGTTAGTTTAAGGAGGTTTTCTTCATTGATTATTTCAGATTTCTGGATAGATGATCATGTCATCTGCAAACAAAAAGTTTTATGTCTTCCTTCCATATCCATGTAGTCTTTTATTTCCTTTCTTTGTCCTACTGCACTAGTAAAACTTACAGTTTGTTGTGTAGTGTGATGGTGTAATGGTGTAGTGTTGAAGTGTAGTGGTGAGAGGAGACATCCTCGCCTCATTCCTGATATTAATAGAAAGTTTTGAGTTTCTCACCATTAACTATGTTTATTGCGTGTCTTTCTAGATATTCTTTATCAAGTAGAAGTTCTTTGATTGTGAACCTGTACTTTATTCACCTTAAAAGTCTATCATTGGGAAGATTTTTTAAAAATATGAGTTGTTGATCTGGTCTAAAGCCCTTCATCTTTAGCATCAGAACACTGAGGTCCAGAGTGTATGACACTTGTCCAAGTACAGAGGAGAATCCCAAAACTAGAACCTAGGACTTCCACAAATATTTTTCTGTTCTATTCTGTGACCATTCTCCATGACATGTCTTCTTTAATCAACCAACATTTATATACTTGGTACCTACAATGTACCCAGAGCTAGTGTAGTTATTTTGGCATGTAAACCAGCTTAAAAACTAATTTTTTTGACTATATGGAATAACTGGAGAGAACAAAGTTAAGAGTTAATTTGCATTTGTTGGCTCAAATTTATATGATCCATGAAGACTGAACTGGTCTAAAAATGATCCCAGGTCACTTAGGAAACCCAAATAAGAGGCATTAATAAATTCTCACCATTAAAATTAAGAAAAAGCAAGAGAATTAAAAACAAGAGTGCAGCTACAATAATTCTTGTGGACCTTTCAGATGGTGTTTAAAGTGATATTTTTAATATTTTTAAAAAGTATTCACTGAATTATGTCTTACAATAACAATTCACAGACATTTGCTTATTTCCTGATTTATGAAATTCATGCTGATGGTGTGTGGGACTGCTCTGAAAGTAGCCTAATATCTAGCAAGGACTATGAAATAATCCTTGAATAAATGAAGAATGAATACATTGTTGTTTAGCTTTAATACCAGGGTTAATTGAGTTTGTTTGGTTTATATGTATATGTTTACTTCTCTTCAGTTCAGGCAGAGAGAGGGTACAGAAATGAAAAGGAAAAGATGAAATGATTGGGTCTCTTAACAATTTGACAAGGGTGGAAGACCAGAGAGTTTGGGTCAGAATAGCACATGGTGGCACGGACCTTGCAGAGTTTGCCCTTCCCCATGCTATGCTCTTCGTTCATATCTGGTGTTACATTTGTGAATATGTTCACTTACATGGCAAAAGAGATTATTATACTAATGGAATTAACGTTGGCAATCATCCAGCTTTAATAAGGGAGATTTTCCTGGATTGTATAAGGGGACCCAATTATTAAATTACATGGGTCCTTAAAAGTGCCAGAATAAAATTGCAGCACTGCTGTATGAAAGAAGAGATGCTTCAGAGAGATAGACATAGGAGAAGGGGCAGAGAGAGGGATATTATCTGCTGCTACTAGCTTTGAAGGGTGCCATGAGTCAGAGAATGTGGACAGCCTCTATCAACTGGGGAGGCTCCCAACTAATAGCCAGATAGGGAACAAGAACTTAAGTCCTCCAGACACATGGCACTGGATTCTGGCAACTTGAAAATTAAGTCTGAAAACAAATAATCCCCAGAGCCTCCAGAAGAAAGTGGAGTTCTGCTAATACCGTGATTTCAACCCAATGAAGCCCAGAGAACTAGGTGAGTGATACTGTGCCTGGACTAGTGACCTGTGGAACTATAAGATGATAAGTTTGCTTTGCCATAATCCATTCAATTTGTGGTTATTTTATAAAGCAACAGGAGAAAACTAATACAACCCTCATAAATTTGTTTTTAGAACCTAAATGCTTCAATTGTCAGAGAAACTTTATCAAACTACAGTCCATGGGTCAATTCCAAGCCACAGCCTCCTTTGTATAGCCTGAGAACTAAGAATGATTTTATATTTTTAAGTAGCCAAAAATAAAATTAAAAAGAGTATTTCATGAACTATGAAATTTCATGAAGTTCAAATGTAATATGAAATTTCATGAAGTTCAAATGTAAGTGTCTATAAATAAACTTTGATTGGAACACATTCCATATATTTATGTGTAGTCTGGGACTGTTTTCTTGATACAATACAAGAGTTAAACAGTCATGACAGAAACCTCGTGGCCAGCAAAGCCTAAAATACCATGGAAGAGGTTACTTGCAATTCTTTGCTATCTCCCCCCATTCCTTTCTATGAGTGCTTGGAGATGCATGGGGGAAAATACATAAGAGAGTGCAAGTCCACCTGTGTTTGTAGCCCTCCAAAGTTTCTCAATGTCACTGCTCCCCACATTTGGTATTTAGACATTTATTAAAACTGTCTTGGCTGAATTCTTCTTACCACTTTATATGGAAGCAGTAGTGTTTGTCTCAGGTAATCAAGCACTTGGATCATGTTTCTTCCCCTTGGTGCTGTCTCTCCCCAGATCTGGGTTAGATGATTGCCCTCTGACTTCAGCTTCATGTAGGGTTTGAGAAAATCATTCATTTACAGTTTTTATGCAAGAGAGTAATAGCCTTTCCAGCTCTCCACATCTCTGAGCTGAAATCAGATCCATCTCTGAGTCTGAACATATTTGAAGGATATTTTTGTTCAACCAAACTTTAGTAGGAGCACAGACATGAGAAGCACTTTTTATTTCTCCCCAAACTCAAAATAATGATAATAAGAATAACAGAATATGTGTTGAGTCAATATGTGCCAATTAATTTAATCAGGAAATGAGTAGCCCTGAGCTTTGAAATAGAATCCTCAGATTCTAGACTAATTTTTGAGAATTTAGATGGGAGGATTTTGAAATTGTCATGTATACCATCAGAACGTGAAATCGAGGAAGTGTAGCTGTCAAAATTCACTAGTAAAACAAAACGTTTGGAAATGGTACTGCACCACAGAATTGGGGGATGAGTGGGAATAATATTTATGACTGTGGCTGCATCTGATAATCACTCTGAAGTACTCACTGCCAAAGGATTTGAGTGAGAATTTTGTGTTTTTATGTTAAGGGGAAGCATACAGATATAAAGATTTGAAAATATGGAACCTGAAGAGAAGAATCACTGGGTAATGGTGAACTTTCATATGCTTATGAAGAATAAGTTACTAAGAGTTAATGTTACCACAGAAAAGGGTTGCGGCATACATGGTATCATTGCCCTCACATAAGCTTTCCTGTTAGCATCTTTAACCCTTCTTTTGTTGGCATGGAGAAGTGATGAAACATTAATTTCATAAAGAAATAAGGGCTGGGTCAGATTGTGTTTAAGAAATAGAAATATTTCAGAGGGAGTTCTAATGGGTCTCTCCAGGAAGAGGGGCAGCTTGCTCAGCAAAGACAAATCAAGGTCATATGAATTTGATATGCAGCACACACAGTTTGGTATGGACCAAAACTTATAGGTGCAGACTCTTGATATTTGTTAGTGTGCTCTGAGGAAAGTATAGGTGAGTGGAGAAGAACAAGAGTTCATGCTACCTAAATTCATAAGAATTTATAATCTTATAATTTATAAACCTAAATGCCAGTTTAATTACTGTTAATGAGAAATGAAAATACAGCACTGGCTGGTCAATGTATTACCTCCCTGTAGGAAAATCTTCATTGTTGCCCATATTTTAATTGGAATATAACAATAATTTCTCATTCATTAAAGCTTTATAAACAAGTGAATATGTCTTAATTTACTTAAATAGTTGTAAAATTTAATATCAACAATCAACAACTACATCAACTACATCAACATAAATCAAGCTTTGAAGTCAGGTTACATAAGGAACCATCTGACTGTGGAATCCATAATTCACATGTAACAGTCTGTTGCACTACAGACAGGGGAAGACTGTCTATCAGGCTGGCACAGCAACAGGGACAATTTGGTTCCAAATCAGGATACTGGTTACTAGTAATCTCAGACAAATAAGCCGGAGGTAACATTATCTTAACTGAGGTTTCATCTAATGTCTCTGGCAGATCTTCAGTGTACTTGGTTTTCAGTACATAACTGCTTCCTTTGAAACATTTTAGTCTGGTGCAATTCAATGTTGTCAACTTTAAACAGTTCTTTTCATCAGAAGATGAACGCTGTTCTAAGGCAAATACTCTGCATGTATTCATCTGCTTCTTTTTATGTTTCCTAAAACAATCATCCTTCTATAGATCACTTTTGTTACTGTAGGGCCACAAAGCTAACAAGTTAGCCCAATTATTCAACTGTATAACTCATGACACAGTGAGGAAAAGTATATTTCACAACTCCATATTACCTCTGTTACTAACAAAGCATGTTTAACATAATAAAGTGATTCACTGGCAAAAATTCTATGATATTAGCACAAGCAGGCTGTTGATCTAGAAAAAAACATCTATGATGGAATCAAAATTACCAACTGTGCTTATTGGATATAATTGTTTCCATCCTAAAGAAAGCACGCAAAACTAAAATCATATTTAAGAAACATCAACTACATCTTTGCCCTGATTATTTTGATATGCCCCAATTTTGACTATATCTCACTTGAATTTGATGAATAGTTCATGCTTAACACATCTCAATCAGACTTTATCAATATGGCTAGTTATTAACATCATTTATAATATTTATTACTGGTAATTTTGATGCTTAGAAGCCAATAATTAATTTCCTCTTTATTTTATGCTTTAGTATCTGTCAAAACCAAGTGTTGCTGGGACTTATTTGATCGTTTTAATTATACGGAGGTAGAAGTTGCAGAATACCCCCCTTTGTTCCCCATCAAAATCAAGGCCAAGTAATATGCACCTATTACACCTGGTAATCCCATCTTCCAACTGTTCACTGATCTAATTGACTGCCTTTCTCTCTCCTGCTGATGAACATTAAGCTCCAGGAGGGCAAGGATCATATCTTCCTTCAGCACCTCTTTATGCCAAGGTTTACATTAGTTTCATCAGAATTTTTTAAAATTAACTATCAGAAATTAATAGGTATAAGGCTGAAGGCTTATCTAAGTATATTAAATAATGTACAAATTCCAATATTTATTTGCAAAAATTCATGCTATGTCTCACTTTTGCATTATTTTCCACCAAGTAAAACAAAAAAAGAATAATCTTTATGAACCTATCCTAGAATAGAGAATTAGGTGGTCATTCTTTAACACAGATTCTCAAAGGCTATTTGCATAAATTCCATGTACTATTTGGACAACACGGAAGTGTTTTCCTAAAATCAAAATGTACAATATTTCGGTCATATTACTCAGAGGATATTTTAGCAGACTCCCAACAAAAATCTCTACTGTATCTCATAATTGCAGTGAGCTTCACAATATTTCAGGAAAAGAAGCTAAGTTAGATTTTTACCTTCCTGAAGTTTAAAGTGAAACATTTTAAAAACAAAATTATGTTTTCCTTTTGATGTTTAAGTCTTTGTATAAAATGTTGAACCATACCTGAAATTTTAACTATACTGTGTAAAAGTAACTTTTGCTTTCTTCTCTGACCGCAGATTATATGCTTGTTTAAGGAAATCTACAAAGGAAGTCCAGTTTAGTTTCAAAGATTTCAATAAATTCAGAGTATTCAAAATAGTATTGATAACACTAAATTAGACATGCACTAGGCTAACTTGGACTACAAGTAGCAAAACTGGGATTCAAATCTGTTTCTATTGGGGTATCAGACAAATCAAAGCAGATAGTGAAAAATACAAACAATATGAAAGCAAAATTTAAAAATATGCTTCATTCGGAGATGGCAAGTATTCTCTTTCAATGGGGAAGGACATACTAGATTATAATGGTGTATGGCAGAAAACTCAATAAAAAATTTTGTCTAATCTCATATTTATAAAACAGCTAAAATATGCAGGCAGTGCTCTAGATTCTGAGGGGATAACAATGAAGAAAAGAGATCCTGATGTCATGGATCTTGCATAATAGTGCGTTTCAAGATCCTTTTCTTGAAATCTAGGGTTATTTCACAGCCTTAATAAAGGTATTGAGACACTGAAAATGCACAGAGTCAATTGCCAGTTCACACTTTCAATCATTATTTCTAGTTCTTCGCATATCTTTGATTTTGACAAGAAGAATGACTTTAAACATATTTATGTTAATCATTGACTACTTTTAGTTGCAAATAAAAGAATTTTCTTTGTTTACTATTGAAGAGTGAAAGGACATATAGAATAACATTGAAAGAAACCAAAATAACTTTTTCTGAAAAGCTTTCAAGGAAAAAGTTTCTGAAAAACTTCTGTATATTCATAAAGTGTATTATTTGAAATAAAAAAAATACAGATGAACCCTCTATAACCCAACTATTATATACATAGTACACTAGCAAGGTGATAAATCTAGGTGGCATTTTTGTATATTGATTAAATATTTACTATGCATTTTTAACTATTACATATATACACATTTATCTATCTTAAAATTTAGGGCATTTTGGAAGTTAAGTATAAAATAAATGACTGTAAAAACATCCTTTATTTATTTACAGAAAGAAAAAGTGGATGTGAGGAAAGGTAGTCACGTGCTCAAGATCACAGAACTAATTAATGAAAGTCCGAGAAGACCGCTCAAGTTTCCTCAATCTTTAGTCCCATGATCTCCTTAAATTTTGATTCAATATTTAAATGTTTTAAATGTTTGTGTGGCATGCTGTTGTTAGTCATATAAATTCCCTCTCAAAGATATGCAGTAAAAATAAAAGCACACCTTGCATGCCAGCAATAAACACCTCCAAGTGAGCAATTTAGACTTTAATGTGGAAATACCATGGTTTAAAAGTTTCCCCACTCATCTTTCAATAGTAAAGCCAGTGGCATATGACACCTGGGCTCACTGTATTAGGATGTCAGCTCAAAGTATATAACTCAGCACAGAAGCATTTGTTTGTAACACTGACTTCAGGACTTGAATTTTTCAACAGATAAAAGCAAGTCACTACCACATAAAGTAATAGCTTTCTTCTGAAGTGATAAAGGCATGTGAAATAATCTTGACAAGGAAGGCTAATATTACTTCTTAAGGTGACTCCTCCAGCAGAAGCCTCGCATAGAGCAGCACGGACGCATTCCACGGGAGACTGAGGACAGGGGCGATGACTCCCCTCAGATCCAGTTCTCTGGAAGCTGCACCGGCTTCAGCATCTAAAACAGGAGCTTCCTTTTTGGAACAAGTAAATAGGTACTACTACTGAGAGTGGTGAGCAGAGATGATTTTTTACATTTCTTTTAATTCTCTTTTCCTAATAATGTCCTCCTAAAATAAATAATCAAAACTCCTTTCTTATTTTGTTTAGCTCTGAACGAACACTGCGACTTGTTTCTTACAGACTTGCAAATGTTTATATGGTAGAGAACCTAAACTTTGTGATCCAAAAGGGAGGAGAAGCAAAAACATATTCTTTTCTTCGTGAACTTTGGTAAAGTCCTCCCACCATCTAATTTGGAGACCTGAGTGTTGGGAAGAGGGCAGCCATGGCTGAAGTAAGGAGGCCATTGCTTTTACTTACATTTCTATTTGAATCCTTAATGAGAAATACATATAATATCTAGCTCAAGAACACTGTGTGTTTGATGTGTTACTGGGCCAAGGATTGGGGACAGAGACAACAGAACAAGCAAGCAGGAGATACATGAAGAAGACATAGAGGCTCAGAATGAAAAACTGGTGCCAGCCACGTTTAAGTCTGGGTTTCTCATCTCTGAGCAGCATGTTGAGGCTCCTGCGGCTGTTGGGGAACAGATGTTCAGACTCAGGCTTTCCAGAGTGCCCCATCCACCCTCAGCAGCACGTGATGCATTTCCTCAGAAATTTATCATCACTCTCAGATCCCTGAATCTGGGCATCTCAAACAAATGCGAGTATCGGTCGCTTCTAGAATCACCATCCGCTCCACCTTGGGTATCATCTGCTCATGAAAACCGATCTAACTCCACAGAGTTGACACAGACCCTGGTGTCTTAGAGGCTTACAGCAAAGCCATGTGGCCCTGCCCACTGCGCATGTGAGTTCGGCAGATTGTTTTGTTTACCTCCTTTGAAATGATTAATTGTCCTTTAAAGAAGTGTCTGGGAAGAAGACATCTGGATTCATATCAGCTATATTCAGCCTGTCTAGCAATGATGTGCTCAGTGATGTGGTGGGACGCCGACCCATGGGAAAGGGTAGATACACTCTTCCTCTTCCTGGAAGAGGCTAGATAACCAGACATAAAGGGCTTGCCAAAGAGTAGGTTTTCTGCATATGCTGGCCCTCAGGACAGCACATAAGGTATCTATGAATTATATTACTGTATCATTGATAATATAAAATCTATGCTACATAGTGTACATACTATGTGCTCTAACTTATATATACACACACTATATATAGTCAGTGTATCTATACAGATCTAGTTAGACAGAGAGCATACTGTTTCTAAAGTATCTCCCCTCAGCAATATATACATTCCTCCTAGACATCTCCCTCTGCATGCAGACATTTGTTTCCATTTAAATCCCAACTTTCCCCAGTTTGGGAAATGGCATTGCGATCTATCTAGTCAATCCATCCAAAACCTGGAATCCATGCTTAATTCTCTTTTCATCAGCCCCATCAGCTCTGCCTCTAAAATGTATTCCTTCAGTCTGACTGCTTACTTCCACCTCCAGTGCTGCTAGTCTGGACCAACCTGCCATTATCTCTCACCTGCAGTAAGTAAACAACTTCCTGAGCAGTTTCTCTGCCCCTTCTTTCTTTCCACTACAATCCACCATCCATCCAGAAGCTAATGTAAATGAGATGGTGATATGGCTTTGCTTGAGCCTTTGAATGGCTCCCTTTAGCCACAAGAATAAACACCAGCAGAATTCACTGGTCTCCAAGTCCTACATTTTCTGGACCCTGCCTCTCTGTGGTGTTTCTCCTTCCACTTTCTTTTTTTTCCCACTATACTTAACCACACTGGCCTTTTTTTCTGCCAATTAAACAGGCCAAGTATGTTTTGTCAGCTGCCATGAACTTGATGTTCTGTATGCTTGGAATGCTCCTGTCTGAAATCTTTGCATGGCTGCCTCCTTCACATTGTTCAGTTGTCAATCCAAAGTTTACATTCACAGAGAGCACCTACCAGTCCCTTTTTCCACATTATTTTCATTGTAGTAGTCATCAGTATTTAAGTTTATCTACTATATTACCTTACTTAGTTCTGACCGTTCCCCTCTTTAAGGGTAAGAAAGTTGATGTTCATCATCATTGTATCTCCAGCTATAAAAACATGTTCCACATAGTAAGACCCAAAGAGATTCATCTTATGTGAACAAGAACAGCCAAACACTAACACTTGAAGGAACTGGAAAGCTGACTTTTAACCACGGTGGTGCCTCTTTCCCGAGTGGCAAAGTGTGCAGGGAAAACTTCGATGGCCAAAACCGCATATTACACAGCTTGGGAGCGCCTGTGCACAAGGCCACTGTCAGTCTGACGTTAACGTGGTGGGCCTTACCCCACCCCCGGCGACGCCCTCCTCATGACAGCCCCACGCTGGCATGCTCTGAACCACGCCCTCTATGTCACAGAATGTCTCCCGGGCAACCCCTGACACGCTGGGGAGGAGCTGGACACTGAGGTGCGTGGAGTGGAGCTCAGAGCTTGGAACTGCGGAGTGGAGCAGTGGCTGAGCTGCTGGGTGGCCCTGGCTGGGCCAGTGGAGCGGAGACGTCTGCCGAGAGGCGCTGAACGTGCCCTTTTGACAGGCTGGAGACTTTCTTGGCGCTGAACGTGCCCTTTTGACAGGCTGGAGACTTTCTTGACTATGGATGTTGAAGATAAACCATATTTTTCAAGTTTAGAGGAGGAAACTGCTTTCTGGAAAGAACTTTCCTTCGAGTACAAACAACGCTTCCAGGAAACTCAGGATGAGCTACTTGAATTCCAGGAAAGAAGCAGGGAATTAGAAGCAGAGTTGGAGGCACAGTTAGTACTGGCTGAACAAAGTAAGAGAGACTTGCAAGCTGACAACCAAAGACTGAAATACGAAGTGGAGGCATTAAAAGAGAAGCCAGAACATGAGCATGCACAAAGTTACAAGCAGGTCACAGTAGTAGAGGATGATTTAAATCAGACTCGGGTGGTTAAGGAGCAGTTGCAGAAGTACGTGAGAGAGCTGGAGCAAGCCAAGGATGACCTGGAGCGCGCACAAAGGGCAGCAGTAGTTTCCCTGGAAGAGTCTGAGCAAAGGCTAGATGAGGCCCTCGAAAGAAATGCATACTTAGAGAGTGAACTTGATGAAAAGGAATCTTCGTTGGTCTCTGTGCAGAGGTTAAAGGATGAAGTAAGAGAGTTAAAACAAGAACTAGCAGCTCGCGAAAGACAACAAGTAACCAGAAAGCAAACTCTAGACTCTGAAAAGAGGGATTCTGCTGTGCAAGTGTCACTTTCTTTGCCAGCCACTCCTGTTGCCAAAGGAATGGAAAACAGTTTTCCTTCACCAAAAGCTATACCAAACCATTTTGGTATGAGCCCACTAACTCCTCCTGCCAGTACATCGGCACTAAACACGGGGAAGGATCTCTTATGGAAGGTAGTAGGAGCATTCGTATCAAAATTAACAGCTTGCAGGAATTTTGCAGAGTTCCAAGCATCACAAAAATCCTGTATTCCAGGGAAGGATAACTGGGTTGATTATCGGCTACGGGACAAAGCTCTGTCAACCAGGGCATTCGCCTTTGTTTAATAAAGGGGCAGTGAACTATTTTGACCAGCTGCTCCTCCTCCTCCTGGACTGGGCCCCTTGCACCCGTTGTTGGCCCCCAATGTGTTGCCTCTCACTCTGTGTGAACACCCCTGCCTCCAGGTGGGTGCTCCTGCCCTCTCAACAATCCATAGAGAAGGGGTCAGTTCTGTAAGGCTGCTTATCACACCATATTTCCTTTTTCTGTGCCTTGTCTACATTTTTCTTTTCCTCCATCATCAATTGTCTAGGCTTCCACCACCCAAATAAAGGTGCTTTATCTAAACTTTTTATCTTAAACTCAGGGCCTACTTTCTTAAGAACCTAGGCGAAGACAATTGAAAAGTCCCTTTCCCAATGCCTAAAATTCGTATTCAGAATTTACTACTCATTTTCTCTTCTATGAGATCATATACACTGTTATTTACCTGTTTTTTCCTGTGAAATTTATTGTTTCCACATTGAAAGATTTTTTTGAGGGGAAAGAAATACATTAGGAACTCTTTCAGCTCTAAGGCATTTAAACTTAGCTGTCTTGCCCATCAGTTCATAAAACTGAGCTGGGAATGACCCCAGCCACTTCCAAGTCATCTCTTTATGCCACAGCAAAAAAAAAAAAAGAAAAAGAAAAATGGCCAGAACTGTACTTAATTCTAATCAAGTTTATCTACTATATTACCTTACTTAGTTCTGCCCTTTCCCCTCTTTGAGGGTCAGAAAGTTGATGTTCATCATCATTGTATCTCCAGCTATAAAAACATGTTCCACATAATAAGACCCAAAGAGATTCATCTTACGTGAACAAGAACAGCTAAACACTGACACTTGAAGGAACTGGAAAGCCGACTTTTAACCACGGTGGTGCCTCTTTCCCGAGTGGCAAAGTGTGCAGGGAAAACTTCGATGGCCAAAAGCGCATATTGCGGAGCTTGGGAGCGCCTGTGCACAAGGCCACTGTCAGTCTGACCTTAACGCGGTGGGCCTGACCCCGCCCCCGGCGACGCCCTCCTCATGACAGCCCCGCGCTGGCATGCTCTGAACCACGCCCTCTATGTCACAGAATGTCTCCCGGGCAACCCCTGATGCGCTGGGGAGGAGCTGGACACTGAGGTGCGTGGAGTGGAGCTCAGAGCTTGGAACTGCGGAGTGGAGCAGTGGCTGAGCTGCTGGGCGGCCCTGGCTGGGCCAGAAGAGCGGAGACGTCTGCCGAGAGGCGCTGAACGTGCCCTTTTGACAGGCTGGAGACTTTCTTGACTATGGATGTTGAAGATAAACCATATTTTTCTAGTTTAGAGGAGGAAACTGCTTTCTGGAAAGAACTTTCCTTCAAGTATAAACAAAGCTTCCAGGAAACTCAGGATGAGCTACTTGAATTCCAGGAAAGAAGCAGGGAATTAGAAGCAGAGTTGGAGGCACAGTTAGTACTGGCTGAACAAAGTAAGAGAGACTTGCAAGCTGACAACCAAAGACTGAAATACGAAGTGGAGGCATTAAAAGAGAAGCCAGAACATGAGCATGCACAAAGTTACAAGCAGGTCACAGTAGTAGAGGATGATTTAAATCAGACTCGGGTGGTTAAGGAGCAGTTGCAGAAGTACGTGAGAGAGCTGGAGCAAGCCAAGGATGACCTGGAGCGCGCACAAAGGGCAGCAGTAGTTTCCCTGGAAGAGTCTGAGCAAAGGCTAGATGAGGCCCTCGAAAGAAATGCATACTTAGAGAGTGAACTTGATGAAAAGGAATCTTCGTTGGTCTCTGTGCAGAGGTTAAAGGATGAAGTAAGAGAGTTAAAACAAGAACTAGCAGCTCGCGAAAGACAACAAGTAACCAGAAAGCAAACTCTAGACTCTGAAAAGAGGGATTCTGCTGTGCAAGTGTCACTTTCTTTGCCAGCCACTCCTGTTGCCAAAGGAATGGAAAACAGTTTTCCTTCACCAAAAGCTATACCAAACCATTTTGGTATGAGCCCACTAACTCCTCCTGCCAGTACATCGGCACTAAACACGGGGAAGGATCTCTTATGGAAGGTAGTAGGAGCATTCGTATCAAAATTAACAGCTTGCAGGAATTTTGCAGAGTTCCAAGCATCACAAAAATCCTGTATTCCAGGGAATGATAACTGGGTTGATAATCGGCTACGGGAAAAAGCTCTGTCAATCAGGGCATTCGCCTTTGTTTAATAAAGGGGCAGTGAACTATTTTGACCAGCTGCTCCTCCTCCTCCTGGACTGGGCCCCTTGCACCCGTTGTTGGCCCCCAATGTGTTGCCTCTCAGTCTGTGTGAACACCCCTGCCTCCAGGTGGGTGCTCCTGCCCTCTCAACAATCCATAGAGAAGGGGTCAGTTCTGTAAGGCTGCTTATCACACCATATTTCCTTTTTCTGTGCCTTGTCTACTTTTTTCTTTTCCTCCATCATCAATTGTCTAGGCTTCCACCACCCAAATAAAGGTGCTTTATCTAAACTTTTTATCTTAAACTCAGGGCCTACTTTCTTAAGAACCTAGGCGAAGACAATTGAAAAGTCCCTTTCCCAATGCCTAAAATTCGTATTCAGAATTTACTACTCATTTTCTCTTCTATGAGATCATATACACTGTTATTTACCTGTTTTTTCCTGTGAAATTTATTGTTTCCACATTGAAAGATTTTTTTGAGGGGAAAGAAATACATTAGGAACTCTTTCAGCTCTAAGGCATTTAAACTTAGCTGTCTTGCCCATCAGTTCATAAAACTGAGCTGGGAATGACCCCAGCCACTTCCAAGTCATCTCTTTATGCCACAGCAAAAAAAAAAAAAAGAAAAAGAAAAATGGCCAGAACTGTTCTTAATTCTAATCAAGTTTATCTACTATATTACCTTACTTAGTTCTGCCCTTTCCCCTCTTTGAGGGTCAGAAAGTTGATGTTCATCATCATTGTATCTCCAGCTATAAAAACATGTTCCACATAATAAGACCCAAAGAGATTCATCTTACGTGAACAAGAACAGCTAAACACTGACACTTGAAGGAACTGGAAAGCCGACTTTTAACCACGGTGGTGCCTCTTTCCCGAGTGGCAAAGTGTGCAGGGAAAACTTCGATGGCCAAAAGCGCATATTGCGGAGCTTGGGAGCGCCTGTGCACAAGGCCACTGTCAGTCTGACCTTAACGCGGTGGGCCTGACCCCGCCCCCGGCGACGCCCTCCTCATGACAGCCCCGCGCTGGCATGCTCTGAACCACGCCCTCTATGTCACAGAATGTCTCCCGGGCAACCCCTGATGCGCTGGGGAGGAGCTGGACACTGAGGTGCGTGGAGTGGAGCTCAGAGCTTGGAACTGCGGAGTGGAGCAGTGGCTGAGCTGCTGGGCGGCCCTGGCTGGGCCAGAAGAGCGGAGACGTCTGCCGAGAGGCGCTGAACGTGCCCTTTTGACAGGCTGGAGACTTTCTTGACTATGGATGTTGAAGATAAACCATATTTTTCTAGTTTAGAGGAGGAAACTGCTTTCTGGAAAGAACTTTCCTTCAAGTATAAACAAAGCTTCCAGGAAACTCAGGATGAGCTACTTGAATTCCAGGAAAGAAGCAGGGAATTAGAAGCAGAGTTGGAGGCACAGTTAGTACTGGCTGAACAAAGTAAGAGAGACTTGCAAGCTGACAACCAAAGACTGAAATACGAAGTGGAGGCATTAAAAGAGAAGCCAGAACATGAGCATGCACAAAGTTACAAGCAGGTCACAGTAGTAGAGGATGATTTAAATCAGACTCGGGTGGTTAAGGAGCAGTTGCAGAAGTACGTGAGAGAGCTGGAGCAAGCCAAGGATGACCTGGAGCGCGCACAAAGGGCAGCAGTAGTTTCCCTGGAAGAGTCTGAGCAAAGGCTAGATGAGGCCCTCGAAAGAAATGCATACTTAGAGAGTGAACTTGATGAAAAGGAATCTTCGTTGGTCTCTGTGCAGAGGTTAAAGGATGAAGTAAGAGAGTTAAAACAAGAACTAGCAGCTCGCGAAAGACAACAAGTAACCAGAAAGCAAACTCTAGACTCTGAAAAGAGGGATTCTGCTGTGCAAGTGTCACTTTCTTTGCCAGCCACTCCTGTTGCCAAAGGAATGGAAAACAGTTTTCCTTCACCAAAAGCTATACCAAACCATTTTGGTATGAGCCCACTAACTCCTCCTGCCAGTACATCGGCACTAAACACGGGGAAGGATCTCTTATGGAAGGTAGTAGGAGCATTCGTATCAAAATTAACAGCTTGCAGGAATTTTGCAGAGTTCCAAGCATCACAAAAATCCTGTATTCCAGGGAATGATAACTGGGTTGATAATCGGCTACGGGAAAAAGCTCTGTCAATCAGGGCATTCGCCTTTGTTTAATAAAGGGGCAGTGAACTATTTTGACCAGCTGCTCCTCCTCCTCCTGGACTGGGCCCCTTGCACCCGTTGTTGGCCCCCAATGTGTTGCCTCTCAGTCTGTGTGAACACCCCTGCCTCCAGGTGGGTGCTCCTGCCCTCTCAACAATCCATAGAGAAGGGGTCAGTTCTGTAAGGCTGCTTATCACACCATATTTCCTTTTTCTGTGCCTTGTCTACTTTTTTCTTTTCCTCCATCATCAATTGTCTAGGCTTCCACCACCCAAATAAAGGTGCTTTATCTAAACTTTTTATCTTAAACTCAGGGCCTACTTTCTTAAGAACCTAGGCGAAGACAATTGAAAAGTCCCTTTCCCAATGCCTAAAATTCGTATTCAGAATTTACTACTCATTTTCTCTTCTATGAGATCATATACACTGTTATTTACCTGTTTTTTCCTGTGAAATTTATTGTTTCCACATTGAAAGATTTTTTTGAGGGGAAAGAAATACATTAGGAACTCTTTCAGCTCTAAGGCATTTAAACTTAGCTGTCTTGCCCATCAGTTCATAAAACTGAGCTGGGAATGACCCCAGCCACTTCCAAGTCATCTCTTTATGCCACAGCAAAAAAAAAAAAAAGAAAAAGAAAAATGGCCAGAACTGTTCTTAATTCTAATCAAGTTTATCTACTATATTACCTTACTTAGTTCTGCCCTTTCCCCTCTTTGAGGGTCAGAAAGTTGATGTTCATCATCATTGTATCTCCAGCTATAAAAACATGTTCCACATAATAAGACCCAAAGAGATTCATCTTACGTGAACAAGAACAGCTAAACACTGACACTTGAAGGAACTGGAAAGCCGACTTTTAACCACGGTGGTGCCTCTTTCCCGAGTGGCAAAGTGTGCAGGGAAAACTTCGATGGCCAAAAGCGCATATTGCGGAGCTTGGGAGCGTCTGTGCACAAGGCCACTGTCAGTCTGACCTTAACGCGGTGGGCCTGACCCCGCCCCCGGCGACGCCCTCCTCATGACAGCCCCGCGCTGGCATGCTCTGAACCACGCCCTCTATGTCACAGAATGTCTCCCGGGCAACCCCTGATGCGCTGGGGAGGAGCTGGACACTGAGGTGCGTGGAGTGGAGCTCAGAGCTTGGAACTGCGGAGTGGAGCAGTGGCTGAGCTGCTGGGCGGCCCTGGCTGGGCCAGAAGAGCGGAGACGTCTGCCGAGAGGCGCTGAACGTGCCCTTTTGACAGGCTGGAGACTTTCTTGACTATGGATGTTGAAGATAAACCATATTTTTCTAGTTTAGAGGAGGAAACTGCTTTCTGGAAAGAACTTTCCTTCAAGTATAAACAAAGCTTCCAGGAAACTCAGGATGAGCTACTTGAATTCCAGGAAAGAAGCAGGGAATTAGAAGCAGAGTTGGAGGCACAGTTAGTACTGGCTGAACAAAGTAAGAGAGACTTGCAAGCTGACAACCAAAGACTGAAATACGAAGTGGAGGCATTAAAAGAGAAGCCAGAACATGAGCATGCACAAAGTTACAAGCAGGTCACAGTAGTAGAGGATGATTTAAATCAGACTCGGGTGGTTAAGGAGCAGTTGCAGAAGTACGTGAGAGAGCTGGAGCAAGCCAAGGATGACCTGGAGCGCGCACAAAGGGCAGCAGTAGTTTCCCTGGAAGAGTCTGAGCAAAGGCTAGATGAGGCCCTCGAAAGAAATGCATACTTAGAGAGTGAACTTGATGAAAAGGAATCTTCGTTGGTCTCTGTGCAGAGGTTAAAGGATGAAGTAAGAGAGTTAAAACAAGAACTAGCAGCTCGCGAAAGACAACAAGTAACCAGAAAGCAAACTCTAGACTCTGAAAAGAGGGATTCTGCTGTGCAAGTGTCACTTTCTTTGCCAGCCACTCCTGTTGCCAAAGGAATGGAAAACAGTTTTCCTTCACCAAAAGCTATACCAAACCATTTTGGTATGAGCCCACTAACTCCTCCTGCCAGTACATCGGCACTAAACACGGGGAAGGATCTCTTATGGAAGGTAGTAGGAGCATTCGTATCAAAATTAACAGCTTGCAGGAATTTTGCAGAGTTCCAAGCATCACAAAAATCCTGTATTCCAGGGAATGATAACTGGGTTGATAATCGGCTACGGGAAAAAGCTCTGTCAATCAGGGCATTCGCCTTTGTTTAATAAAGGGGCAGTGAACTATTTTGACCAGCTGCTCCTCCTCCTCCTGGACTGGGCCCCTTGCACCCGTTGTTGGCCCCCAATGTGTTGCCTCTCAGTCTGTGTGAACACCCCTGCCTCCAGGTGGGTGCTCCTGCCCTCTCAACAATCCATAGAGAAGGGGTCAGTTCTGTAAGGCTGCTTATCACACCATATTTCCTTTTTCTGTGCCTTGTCTACTTTTTTCTTTTCCTCCATCATCAATTGTCTAGGCTTCCACCACCCAAATAAAGGTGCTTTATCTAAACTTTTTATCTTAAACTCAGGGCCTACTTTCTTAAGAACCTAGGCGAAGACAATTGAAAAGTCCCTTTCCCAATGCCTAAAATTCGTATTCAGAATTTACTACTCATTTTCTCTTCTATGAGATCATATACACTGTTATTTACCTGTTTTTTTCTGTGAAATTTATTGTTTCCACATTGAAAGATTTTTTTGAGGGGAAAGAAATACATTAGGAACTCTTTCAGCTCTAAGGCATTTAAACTTAGCTGTCTTGCCCATCAGTTCATAAAACTGAGCTGGGAATGACCCCAGCCACTTCCAAGTCATCTCTTTATGCCACAGCAAAAAAGAAAAAGAAAAAGAAAAATGGCCAGAACTGTTCTTAATTCTGATTGAAAAATACTAGCATCTGTGTTTCTCAACATTTGCTTAATTGGGTTGTAATAAATCTTAAAATACTTTTTATAATTATAAAATTAGTTAAAGAAAACTTAAAGCTATAACAGTGATCTGTACCAGGTATGTTTTGTTTTCCTTTAATAATATATGGCTTTTCTGCTTTTACTTAGAGTCATAAAAACAAGGTTTGGCTGTCAAAAATACAGCAATTTGAGAAATGACAGAAACATGGTATAATTCCTTATTAGAAAGGTTCTCAAGGGGTCATTACACATTTTAATTTTTCACTTAAAAGAGGAGATAGTAATTTTTATGCTTAAAAATCTTATTTAATTGTTCATTTTCTTTTAATCTTCATAGAGAACTTATAATCTTTATCAAAATCAAATGTTATTCTTCTCCTTTCTAATTATCAATGCCTTTTAAAAAGGCAAATCATGTTAGGTACAAATTATCAGCTTTATAACATATTCTAATCATTTTCCAAAAGTTGAAAAGTAAACTTTCCATGGTAGAGGACAAATCAATGTCAAACTTATGCTTTTTAAAATCCTCCCAATATTTATGTTGCCAGGCAGCTGCATCTAGGGAGGTCCCTCCCTGTGTACTAGGTGAAACCTCAATATGGATTGGGGCTGGGGGAGGTTCTTGGCTCTGAACAAGAATTCTTAAACAAGTTGAATGAGTATAGGTGAGGAAGGAATTCATTAAAGGGAGAGTAGAAGTGAATGGCACCTGCTTTGCTGGCAGCAAAAAGCAAGGAAGAACAGAGGGAGGAAAGAGAAACTCACTGAACCCCTGCTCAGCATAGGGCAAATCCCTAGCCAACTCCTAAAGCCAGGGTCACCTGGCATCCAGTGTCTGCTTGAAATCTGCACTGTATAGGAACAAAGCCACTATAACCCCAGGATTTGGAGGAGCCACAGGGCACTGGATGGAGTGAGTTCATGTTCTGAGAACTTCCCAAAGGCAAAGAAAGAAGATTTTTGGTCAGGCTACTAAGGAGCATGATTGTACAGCTGCAGTCCTGTCTGGGTCACCCAGGTGATGGGAACTTGTAAGCCCAAATCAGAGCTCAGTAGCCCTTTCTTACTTGACTGAAGTAGGACAGAGAGTGAAAACTTGTGTTTAAGTGTATACAATTGAATGAAATGGCAAAGTGAGATTGCCACTTAACACTGGAAGAGCGTAGAGACAAAATGTAGTAAGTGAGCAGTGAGAAGTCTTTATCTAAGGGAAAAAGTACACACTGAAAGAAAGGGGAGTGCACCTCACTCAGAGAGGTGGTGGGCTCAACTGCTTAGGATTCTCTTTTAAGGCCTTCAAGAATGGGACAAAGTGTGGGGGTGGGGGACCCAAGGATGTAGGCTTCACATGTGGTCTCATGATGTCTGTCTCCAGTGAGAGACATGTCACCATCCATAATCTGTCCTCTAGATATTCTTTAAGATAAGCTTAACCCAAGGGATTTCTTGATCCTGTTCCTCAAGATAGTGGTTAACCTCAAGCAGTGAGGACATGTCATTTAGGACTGCTGGTGCTGCTTTAAGACAGGGTCAGTTTTTGTCTGATTATCAAAAAACATTTTAGGAATTCTGCCTCCTAACTACCTCATTTCTAAAATGGGATCTTAGCCTTAAGATGGAGTTTCTCCTGTTCTTCCTATACTATTTATATCTCAGCATTTTAATCATAGGCAGGAAATATTAATCATGATGCTTTTCCCATGTCCCTTTCCTTCCTCATTTATGCATATTTATAAAGGAATTAAAAATATAAAGGAATGAAAAGATTACAGAAAAAATAAAAACTACAAAGAAGCAGTGTTTTTCTATGGAGAATATCATCTGGAGAGGTTTTCTTTCCTCTTTCAGTTCTGAACTAGGAGAATGACCTACTTCTTAAAGGTCTGGAATTCCCCTCTTGCTTGAAGATGATAAATGATACTATTTAACATTACATATTAAGTTTTCTGATGGTCACTTTCCCTTAAATAGATATCTGGTAAAAAAAAAAAAAAACATTTTGCATGTAAACTTTCTTCTTAGAAAAATTATAGCTGACATTTACAGTTTGTTACAACAGATACTTGGTTAAATTTTTCATGTGAGAATCTTGTTTACTACTCATAACAGCCTTATGAACCTTGTACCAGTGCTATCTGTGCTTCATAGGTAAATTGAGATTGAGAGGTTAAGAGAAACAAGCCCAGTCAAACTGATTACAAGGGGCTGTACGCTTAACCTAAGCTACTTCTTCCCATAGCAGTGTATAAAGGAAGGACACCTCATGGAAGAGCAGTAACTCATAATTTAAGTGGAATTTTAGGATGATCAAGAACTCCTTCCAACTCCACAAATGATGGAGAGGTCACTCCCCCACTGGAAAGCATAAATCCATATAGACCATTAGGCCAAATCTTAATTAACTTACAATATAACCCAGCCAGGGACACACTGGGTCTGATAGGGAGGAAAGGGACTACATACTAATGGAGTTGCAAAACCTAGTCAGCTGCTAGCAGCCAGAGCAGGGAGACCTTGCATACACTGGACTTGATTCTGAGGGGATAAGATCGAGGGCAGTGGAGTATTCAATTGGCTGAGAGAAGTCTGTCTCTTTGGGAGCACTCTCCTCATGTACAGCATGCATCACCTAGCAAGGACCAGGGAGAGGTTGCAGGCACACTACTAGGATGGCTCCTAGAAGGAAGGAGACACTGATGGTCCATACTAAGTGAGAAATGTCAGAAGTGGTGACCAGTGGTATAAGAAGGGATTAAATCCTCAGAGAAGTATGGGTGCTAAGTGTGGATTATGATGTAATTCGTATTCTGCCAATAGCTCAAAGGTCATTCATATGATGCCATTGTGTCCCTATAACACACCAGCAGACATCCATCACTCCGCACCAACCACTCATCAAACCATATTGTGATTGCTGGTTTATTTTCATAAGACAAAAGTGTGGGTTTAAGCACTAGTTGTATGCTTCTTTGAGGCTAAGAATTCTATTTTCATCTTTTGCCAACACAAAATAAAGCCTAGTACATGATAATAAGCTAGAATGAAAATAAGAACCAGACTTACATTAATAGAGCACTTACTATTTGTCAACTGCTATGAACTGCATATTTGTTTACCCCCACCCCCCAAATATGTATGTTGAACTCCTAACCTTTGGGATCATAAGGGTGGAGTGTTTATAAATGGACTTAGTGTCCTTCTAAGAAGAGATTTCAGAGAGCTTGTTCTCTCTGACTTCTCTGTCATTTGAGAATAAAACAAGAAGTTAACCATCTGCAACCAGGGAGTTGGTTCTCTCTAGACACAGGATCTACCAGCACCTTGATCTTGGACTTCCCAGGCTCCAGAACCACAAGAAATAAATGTTTGCTGTATAAACCATCCAGTCTAACACATCTTTGTTGCAACAGTCCAAACTGACTAAAGCACCAACTACTGGACTAATTCCTGGAAGATGATTTCATCCTTAAAAACCTGAAAAATATTTTGTTGTTGGCAAGGAGAACATTTCCTCTACCCTTCATATCAAGCTGGTCTAGGAATCAAATTGACAGGAGACAGATTAACAGGACAAAAACCAAAGTTTAATTATGCACCTTCAGGGAATTTATAGATGTAGATTCCAAATATAGGGAGAGTGAGGTGTATATGTCATCTTGAACTAAGGAGAATGGGGTAGGGGTCTGAGACTTTAGAAGCAAAGGGAAGCAATTCATAGGGATATAAAAGAGTAAAGATTTGGGAAACAAATGTTTCCTGGGACACACAGAAATAATACAACTTAGAAAGGAATTTTAACGAATTTAGCCACATTCCTCCCCATCCACCATGCCAGGCTCACATTACAATGTAATTATGTCTGGGGATATCTCTCCTCCTGTAGCATTTCCTCCATCTGAATTCTTTGTATGCAGTTAAGAGAGAGGAATGTCAAAGTGTCTTTCTGAGTCTTTCAGGCCTTTATTGTTTTCAACTCTGACATAATCTGCCTGCCAAACTGGTGAATCTTGGGGCAGATTGTCCTTGACCCTACAATGTTATCTCCAATTTATGGGTATAAAAGTGAGATTGAAAGAGACAAATCCATTTGTTTGCCCATGGTTACATTGCTACTAAATTACAGAAGAGACATTTGAATCCAGGCAACCTATCTTCCAAAAGAGGTGAACTGCCTTCCCAGTTAATAGGTACTCAATTGTTGTTCAGTAAATGAAACAGCTATAATTATTACATATTAAATATGGAAATCAAATCTCTGTGATCACCATGAGAATCTCTTGGGAGAAGAAAAAAACCTTCTCCAAGCAATATATAGACCTATTCTTTTTATTCTTATTTATTTATTTTTTTTGAGAGGGCATCTCTCATATTTATTGATCAAATGGTTAACAGTTAACAACAACAAATTCTGTACAGGGGACTCAATGCACAATCATGAATCCACCCCAAGCCTAATTCTCATCAGTCTCTGATCTTCTGAAGCACAACAAACAAGTTCTTACATGGTGAACAAATTCTTACATAGTGAATAAGTTTTTACATGGTGAACAGTACAAGGGCAGTCATCACAGAAACTTTCGGTTTTGATCACGCATTATGAACTATAAACAATCAGGTCAGATATGACTATTCGTTTGATTTTTATACTTGATTTATATGTGAATCCCACAGTTCTCCCTTATTGTTATTATTATTACTATTATTATTATTATTTTTTTTAAATAAAATGCTGAAGTGGTAGGTAGATGCAAGATAAAGGTAGAAAACATAGTTTAGTGTTGTAAGAGAGCAAATGTAGATGATCAGGTATGTACCTGTAGACTAAGTGTTAATCCAAGCTAAACAAGGGCAATAAAACATCCACGGATGCAGAAGATTTCTCTCAAAACAGGGGGGTGAGGTTCTAAGCCTCACCTCTGTTGATCCCCAATTTCTCACCTGATGGCCCCCCTGCGACTGTGCCTGTCTTAGGTTGTTCCTCCCTTGAGGAATCTTACCCGTCTCTGGCTAACCAGTCATCTTCCGGGGCCATACAGGGAAATGTAAAGTTGGTAAGGGAGAGAGAAGCCATATTGTTTGAAAAGGTTAGCTTTTTACTTCTTTGCAGATTTATGCCCTGTGGGTTTTATGCCCAGCATTTGTCTCGAGGTATCTTTACCACTTGGAAGAATTATGATACTCGGTAAATTTGATATGAGGCACGAATTCTATTTAAGGGTTGTAATTAGGAAAGAAGAAGAAAAGCTGTAGAAATAGCAGATGGAAGAAAACATGGGAAGATTGGTTATTACTTTTTACACATCTTCTTGTAGAGTAACTTAAGCATGTATAGGTTAGACCTATTCTTTTTTTTTTTTTTTGAGAGGGCATCTCTCATATTTATTGATCAAATGGTTATTAACAACAATAAAATTCTGTATCCACCCCAAGCCTAATTCTCATCAGTCTCCAATCTTCTGAAGCATAACAAACAAGTTCTTACATGGTGAACAAATTCTTACATAGTGAATAAGTTCTTACATGATGATCACTACAAGGGCAGTCATCACAGAAACTTTTGGTTTTGATCATGCATTATGAACTATAAACAATCAGGTCAAATATGAATATTCATTTGATTTTTATACTTGATTTATATGTGAATCCCATATTGCTCCCTTATTATTATTATTATAATTATTATTATTTCTAATAAAATGCTGAAGTGGTAGGTAGATGCAAGATAAAGGTAGAAAACATAGTTTAGTGTTGTAAGAGAGCAAATGTAGATGATCAGGTGTGTGCCTGTAGACTAAGTGTTAATCCAAGCTAAACAAGGGCAATAAAACATCCACGGATGCAGAAGATTTCTCTCAAAACAGGGGGGGTGAGGTTCTAAGCCTCACCTCTGTTGATCCCCAATTTCTCACCTGATGGCCCCCCTGCGACTGTGCCTGTCTTAGGTTGTTCCTCCCTTGAGGAATCTTACCCGTCTCTGGCTAACCAGTCATCTTCCAGGGCCATACAGGGAAATGTAAAGTTGGTAAGGGAGAGAGAAGCCATATTGTTTGAAAAGGTTAGCTTTTTACTTCTTTGCAGATTCTATGCCCTGTGGGTTTTATGCCCAGCATTTGTCTTGAGTATCTTTACCACTTGGAAGAATTATGATACTCGGTAAATTTGATATGAGGCACGAATTCTATTTAAGGGTTGTAATTAGGAAGGAAGAAGAAAAGCTGTAGAAATAGCAGATGGAAGAAAACATGGGAAGATTGGTTATTACTTTGACACATCTTGTAGAGTAACTTAAGCATGTATAGGTTAGACCTATTTTTTTTTTTTTGAGAGGGCATCTCTCATATTTATTGATCAAATGGTTGTTAACAACAATAAAATTCTGTATCCACCCCAAGCCTAATTCTCGTCAGTCTCCAATCTTCTGAAGCATAAAGAACAAGTTCTTACATGGTGAACAAATTCTTACATAGTGAATAAGTTCTTACATGATGAACACTACAAGGGCAGTCATCACAGAAACTTTTGGTTTTGGTCATGCATTATGAACTATAAACAATCAGGTCAAATATGAATATTCATTTGATTTTTATACTTGATTTATATGTGAATCCCATATTTCTCCCTTATTATTATTATTATTATTATTATTATTATTATTATTATTATTTCTAATAAAATGCTGAAGTGGTAGGTAGATGCAAGATAAAGGTAGAAAACATAGTTTAGTGTTGTAAGAGAGCAAATGTAGATGATCAGGTATGTACCTGTAGACTAAGTGTTAATCCAAGCTAAACAAGGACAATAAAACATCCACGGATGCAGAAGATTTCTCTCAAAACAGGGGGGTGAGGTTCTAAGCCTCACCTCTGTTGATCCCCAATTTCTCACCTGATGGCCCCCCTGCGACTGTGCCTGTCTTAGGTTGTTCCTCCCTTGAGGAATCTTACCCGTCTCTGGCTAACCAGTCATCTTCCGGGGCCAAACAGGGAAATGTAAAGTTGGTAAGGGAGAGAGAAGCCATGTTGTTTGAAAAGGTTAGCTTTTTACTTCTTTGCAGATTTATGCCCTGTGGGTTTTATGCCCAGCATTTGTCTTGAGGTATCTTTACCACTTGGAAGAATTATGATACTCGGTAAATTTGATATGAGGCACGAATTCTATTTAAGGGTTGTAATTAGGAAGGAAGAAGAAAAGCTGTAGAAATAGCAGATGGAAGAAAACATGGGAAGATTGGTTATTACTTTGACACATCTTGTAGAGTAACTTAAGCATGTATAGGTTAGACCTATTCTTTTTTTTTTTTTTTTTTGAGAGGGCATCTCTCATATTTATTGATCAAATGTTTCATTTTCACATTACATAAGCTCTCTTGCTTTACCATCAATTAATAAAAATAATGCTCATCTTATCTTGAAAAGTCTTACTCCCCACCTGGACCCCTCATTGAGAATATATTATAATAAGAATATTATAATTTAAAAACTGAGTTTATAATTCATGTGCTTCATTTTCTAATTTCTGTGCTTATTGAAAAAGAATTGCTCTTTTAAAGGAATTAAAGATCAAAAGTTTCCTTTAGCAATGGAAAAAGTTTTCCCATTCAGAACAAACAAAAGTACTAAAAGTATTCTATGATTTTTCACAAAACTGTACAACACAGTTGTAACCCTTGGGTGAAAGTCCCAGAGCAAAATACCTCTAAAACCAAAATCAGTCAAATGGAGAAATAAAGATAAGGAACCCTTTTATTTTTTTACAAGCGGTCATCCGGACTGTCTCTTGACCAGGCTGCAGCAGAAGAGAGCTCCAAGCATCCTCTCCAGGCCTGATAAACCCTCACACAGCCTTTTGATTTCCTATTGATATGTAGATTGACCACCCTTCTCCACCCCTTGAGACAGCTTTGATGTGCAGATGCACTAAAGCCCTGTCAGAGATTCTGAAAATGTTCCAGTTTTACTCACAACCCACCATCCAGGAATCTTGCCTCACAATCTACATATTCCCCATTTCCACAATGGCCCCTGTGTGAAAAAACTGGAGCATTGTGATGAGACTAATGACATACAATAGCAACAGCAATAAAATCATGACAATCCTCAGGCCGGAGGATTCAGCTAGGCTCAAAGTCCTAGGCTGATTACGCCCATAGCTCACCCATTCCACAGGCAGTTAGAAACTGAACAGGTAGGGAGTTCAGAGCAATCATCATGTGGCAGCTTCTGCCAGGAGATGCAACCAGGCCACAAGGATTGAAGAAAAAATTACTTTAAGGGTGATAAGATACATGTTTTAATGATACCAGCATAGGCAAATCTTGTCCATCGAGGAGGATACATGCAAAACAGTGGTCCTGGATCTTGTCCTGGTCTAGGATACCAGAATTTCAGCCCCCTCCCTGTGGGAGTTATAGATGGGTCAATATATATATAGGTCTACAGGAGGTACATGCATGGCCATGAAGATAAAATAAAACTTGCCCATAAGATGCTCTTACTTCCCAGACATTTTGGGTACACTACCAATCTTTGATCTTTGGGGGTCACTCTGCTGCTACTCCAGGAGTACACATGAGGCCAGCTTCCAGGCCTTTACCCCAAGGTGCTAGAAGGGACAGCCATTGCTGGTCTGTGTGTTGAAATGTCCAGGGCCACGTCCATTCAACAGTGTCTCCAGGGTTTAATGAAGCAGGAACTGGCAACACAAGGCTGCTCTGCTAGACATATCCTGTCTTCAGTAACTCCTCTTTGGTTTACATATACAGTTGTATAGGAGAGGCAGCAACGTGTGTGACCATATCCACAGGGTCAAGGCTCCTTTTCAGAGCTTCTCATTTAAATACCATAGCACTCTCCATAAGTGAACTGACCAGTCCTATAGATTTTGGGTGTCCAACTCCAGGCCAGATTTCAACAAACCATTGTACCTCTCTATCATGCCTTCCCCAGTAGGGTTATATGGTACATGAAACTTCTATTTTATTCATAATTGCTGTACCTATTCTTGTAACACATGTCCAGTATATTGGGTGTCTTGAATCACTCTCAATCACCTATTGCCAGCCATAAGCTACAAAGAAATACTCTAGGCCTCTCTTGGTGGTTTGCTCATCTACACAATGTGCACAAAAAGCAACCAGTAGGCGAGTAACTGCATTCATGTAAGTGATAGCATACTGATATCCTCTGATATGGGTAGCAGCCCAGTAGTCTATCTGCCACCTGACAGCAGGTATTGGCCCCCTTATTATTGTCCCATGTTGCTGCAGCACTCAGGATAAGTCCCTCTTGGAGCACACAAGGCACTCCTTTCTGGCTCAGCTGACTTCTTTAAAGATCAACGTCAGGCCCCACTGATGGGCTACAGCCCGCATTGTCTTTTGCCCTGAGTGCAACAAATGCTGATAGAACCATTGGGCCACATCAGAGGCAGGCTTTCCTTCTAGCTAAAACACCTGGGTGAATGTGTCAGCTTCATCATTCCCTGGGGATGCCAAAGGCAAATGGCCAGTCACACGATATACAGTAACAGTCTTAATCTGACCAGAGGCCCATAGGTTTTGCCACAACTCTTGCCCCCAAAGGGGCCAGTGACCAACCATCCAGGTGGCATGGTACTATGTTGATAGCCACAGGATCAAGCCCCAATAGATGGCCCAGCTGTTAGTGCCCCCAACTATAGGGAAGGGCTCCTGAGTGATCACAAGCCATACTGCCTGCAGCTCAGCCCATTAGGTGCTTTTCCATCCTCAATCCATATTGTCTCAGTCTTAGGATGGAAAGCCACAGCCCTCCACCTCGGGGGCTGTGCATGACTGGAGCCATCTGTATATTGAGCATCTTCAGGTATAGGGGATTTTCCCTTCTCATAAGGACTTTCAGCCCCCAATGGCTCAAAAGCAAGTTCTTCCTACTTTCCACTCATATATGTCAGTTGCCCCTGTAAGCATTGGAGTTCTTCACTTAAGGGGCTAATAGAGAGGGTGCTACACTGCTATAAATATGCACCCCATTTGGCCATTATAGGTGTGCTACACTGCTCCATGGCCTTTGCGTCCAGTCTCACATCCACCCTCGATGGATTAGGTGGTTGGTTGTTGGGGCTGTTCTGGTGATTAACTCTGTAGCCAGCAAGGTGTGGTACACAGCAGCCAGTTACTTCTCTATCAAGGTGTACCAGACCTCTGCTCCTTTCTGTAATTGTAACCAGAACACAATGGGTTGGCATGTCCACTCAAGCCACTGCCAAAGACCCCACCATAACCATCTTCAGTTACATGAACATCTAGCTCACAGGGCCTTGATGAGTCCATTACTCTCATGGCCTGTATGGTCCTGACTGTTAGCTTAGCAGCAGTAAAAGCACAGGCACATGTTTCATCCCAGTCCCATCTGATCCCCTTTCATAGCAGCCTGTATAAGGGCTTCAGAATTTGTGCCAAGTGAGGGATAAACACTCTCCAGTAGCCCAGAAGACTCAAAAACTCTTTTAAGACTGCCACAGTGGAAGGGGTAGGGAATGCCTGGACCTTGTCTATGACTGCTTCGGGAGTAACTTCAGTTTTACTCGACCAGACAACCCCCAAGAATATTACAGACAAAACAGTTTCCTGAACTTTCTTTCTCCTGTAGCTGTTGCAGCCGTCCAGGAACTGCCCCTTCTAAATCTTCAAGAGAATCAGATGTGAGCATTATATCATCAATGCAGTGATACAGTCTCACCATTTGCAGTTTCCTCCATGTGACCAAGTCCTTGGCTATAAGTCCATGAGAAATGGTGGGACAGTGGAAGTATTCCCATGGAAGGACAGTGAATGTCCACTGCCAGCCTTCCCATGTGAAGGCAAACTGCTCCTGACTTTCCGGTACTATGTCAATAGAGAAAGTCCACAACATAATGATACATCCCCAGTTCATGACTTAGTATGTCCATAAGCACTGCTATAGAGAGGATAGCAGCATGCAAGAGGGTGTGACTTTATTCACTTCCTATAGTCCATGGTCATATGCCAGGAGCCATCTGGCTTTCTCACTGGCCACACTGGGGAATTAAAAGGAGTGTGAGTGGTTTTATGATGCCCACCTTCTCCAACTCTTGTGGAGTTTCTCCAATTTCCTTCTGTCCCCTAGGAAATTTATACTGCTTAGTATTTGTCACCCACCCTGGTATAAGCAGAGCTACAAGTGGATGCTTAACATGTCCCCTCAAAACTGCCTTTACCACACATACTCTCAGTGTGAACTCACCTGCAGTGGTCTATAACCACAGGTCCTGCAGGTTTTCCACCCCCAAAATATATTCCATCATGGGAGAAATATACACAGTATACTCCTTTGGGGATAAATACCCTATCCCCTATAGGATTTGGGCATTCTTCACTCTAATCGCCTTACCCCCATAGTTGTCTATCACAGCAGGGGTTCCAGGAAAATGCTCAGAGTTGCCATAAATCAGAGAACATTCAGCTCCTGTGTCCACCAGCACCAGGACACATTGTACATTCACAGGGGACCAATGAATTGCTAATTCTACATGTGGCCTCTGATCCCTGCCATGTACCCCAAGGTGGGGGCATTGACCCTCCCCTTAGTCAGACTGCAATGCCCAATCATCGTCCTGTGGGGGTGAGGACCCAGGTGGAGCCTGAGTGCAGTCTTGCATGGACACAGGTTAGACATGGGTTTTTGCCTCTGGCATCCGTGTCCTGGACTTCAGTGGCTGGAACTGCTGCTCTGGCTTTAATTGGTGCCAGAATCCTAGTAAAATCCTATTGGGCTGCCCATCAAGTTTTTCTTTCACTATCCTAGCCTTTAGCATATTAACCCACATCTGGATCCTTGAGACCTTCAGGGGGCCCTTTGCACCTCTCCTTTCAGTTGTAGCCTGTAGTTCCTTCTGTGCTCTTCTTGTTTTAACCTCCCCCAGATCTGCTAAAGTATGAATAGCCTCACTATGGGTTGCCCTATGTGGTGGGGGGGAGGGGGGGGAGGCAAGAATAGTAACTTGGGACCCAAAGAGAGATGGGGGAACTGTATGGAGCACAAGATTTCTCATTCCTATAGTGAAAAACTCCTCATCAGGGATATGGGGGTCCATATTACAGATGATACTTTTCATGGCCAGTTCCCACAATACCTATCAGAGCTCTACATATGTTTTCTAGCCAGTGGGTAAGTATGGTAAATAACCCTGAGTAGGCACTTCTCTGATGGCTGCTGTCAGCCATTCCAGAAGCACCTGATTTCCTGAGGTGTGATGGGCCCCTTGCTGGAGAGAAGGGTGGTCATCAGGGAAGCCAGTCTACTCATTTCAGAACCCGACGTAACAATGCTTTCCACCCCCATACCCCAGAGATGCAGAAGCCATGTGGGCAGAGGTTCCGATAGCTTCTGCCAATACCACGCGCTCATGTCCACCAGGTATAGGGGCAGAGTGTGGAGTGCCCCACAATCTGGGGAGGGGTCAGCTCCTCCCACTGAGGAGCCTGCGGTTGTTGTGTTTGTACTTTCTTAATTATAACAAGGCAGACCTTTAATACAGTAGAGGCTGGTGCCTCAAGCAGTGGCCTCAGCAACAGATCGGGCCTCAGTCCCACCCCCTTATCCTCTACTGACGCCTCCTCCACCAACCCAGAGCTGAAGGCACCGCTCTTCCTCCCCCTCTGCAACTTCCTTCTGCAGAGCAGACTCTCCTGCTGCCTCCCCCCTCACTGTTGCTAACGAATTTTCCAGGAGCACTACCAGTCCTCTCAGTAACTGTCTATCTTTCTTAAAGGCAACCCATAGGTCATTACCCAGCTCCTCCAAGAGATGCTGCAGTGTGTCTCTCTCCTACCCAAGTCTCTCTCCTCGATAACTCTCTCTCTGTCATCAATAACCCACTCTCGCTCCTCAGTAACACTTTCCACTGTCTCTATGAAAAGAGATCCAAAGATGCCAGCTGCCTCACTATTCAGGGCCTCTAAGCAGTCTTCTATCTGGCGGAAGGCTAATGCTGCAGCTTCCAGAGTCTCCACTCTTCCCCAATTGTGGAAGGCCCCATCCCTTTAGGAGGTGCTTTCCCCTAGACCAATTCCCCACTAGGGGCTGCCCAGTTGGAAGCCCCACATATAGGGAGTAGCAGAGTGAAGCTGCATTCTCTTCCTCTGCATCCATTGGGGTCTCCCTGTCACTCATAGAGACAGCCCTCCAAGGGACACACATTGAAACAGAGTTTGGGTTCAGAGTTCCTGCCAGCTTCCGCCAGATGTAACTCTGGGGTGAAGTTCCCAGGACAAAATACCTCTAAAACTGAAACCAGTCGAAGGGAGAAATAAAGTTAAGAAACCATTTATTTCTTACAAGCAGTTGTCCTGTCTCTCTCTTGACCAGGCTGCAGCAGAAGAAAGCTCCACCCAACCTCTCTGGTCCAGATAAACCCTTGCATGCCCTTGTAATTACCTACTGATATGTAGATAGCCACTCTCTCCACCCCTTGAGACACCCATTGATATGTAGATACCATAAAGCCAGGCAAGAGATTATGGAAATACTGCAGTTTTACCCACAACACTCTAGGATCATACTACAACTTGGCAATGAATCCTATTCACTTTATTCCAGGAAGGACAAATGATCTGTGGTCTTGACTGAAGGCTGCATGGTTAAAACTTAATTCTTTGGTGGCAATAATGCTTCATAAATTCATACACAAACACACTGTTTTCATTTTGAGAAGGCTGAAAGAAAGCTTTCGGCTCTTCTATTTAGATTTTTTAATTCAAACAGGTCATATAAAGAAAATAATTGAAGCTCACCACTAACCTTTCAGAAAAAAAATTTTTTTAAGAAACTTAAAATATGCCTCTAGCCAAGAGAACTTAAATTCCTTTGTCCTGATTTGACTTCTTTGAAAATTAGGAACCAAAGCATTTGAAAATGTAAAAACATATTTATTAATCTTAAAATTGAAATAGTTATTTTACTAGCAAAATTATTTGAGAGTAGTAAAGGAATTGCTATTCAGGAGAAGCAAACTATGGCAAACCATAGCCAAGTACAAAGAAAAAAGGAAAGGTTAGTTTTTATTAGGTTTTAGGAGGAAATTTGAGGAGGAATGTTTTGAACAAAAGCTAATTAAAGCACAAGTTTGTGGAAGTTTCTCATTGATTGCAAGCAGGGTTACTGCACTGTTGTTGGGGCAAGGTGAGGCCTCCTTCTTTTTCTTAAAAGCAGGAGATAAATTTTCTATGCAAAAAGTGTCCTCCCTTGTCCAGATAAGAATTATCTCCTTCCCAGCTGGTTATGCAGGCGGCAAGGAGTAGTACTTGGGTGAGAGCTCCCCCTTCAGGGCTTCCCGATTCCGTTTTCAGTAAGGTTTCCTTATTTTCACATATAAGTAAATTAAATATTTTATTCACAAACACTAACTTACATCAAAATTTTTACTCTAAGTTGTGGAAAGACATGGTAGAATATATTTTTACAAGTCATAGATTTTTTAGATTTAAATAAGATTACAAAAGTCATCTAGTCAACCTCTTGTTATTGTGAATAAATCACACCTCAAATTACTAAACTTCTTGGTTTTCCCTGATCTGTTTCTCGGTTACTCCATCAACCTGGGCGTGTAGTTTCTTATCTGCCACTCTGATATTGTGATTTATAATAATAAATATACATTTTGTCTTCACGTGTTCTTGCATAGAACTCCTAACACCGTTGGAATTTCCTAAGTGATGAGAGAGGTAAAGGTGTCTTGTTTATTTAATGAGGCGACTTTTGGACCCCACCTACGGACCCATCTCCTGCTGGCCATGAGAATCAACCGAGTGAGTAGAAGATTGGAACTTTCAATGCCAATGCCCAAGACCTCAGAGGATAGGGTGGGGCAAGAGGTTGAATCAATTGTCAATGGCCAACGATTTAATCAATCATACTTATGGAATGAAGCCTCCGCAAAAACTCAGAAAGACTTGGTTTGGAGAGTTTCCCATTTGGCCAACGTGTGGAGATCCGAGGAGAGCAGCATGTGCCAAGAGAGCAGGGGAGCTCCACACACTGTCCCATGTGCTTGCCCTTGGCATCTCTTCCATCTGGACATTCCTGAGCTATCCTTTTATAATGAACAAATAATCTAATCAGTAAAATGTTCCTCTGAGTTCTGGGAGCCATTCAACATGTTAATTGAGTCCAAGGCGGGGTTTTGGGGAAACTTTGATCTATGGCCAATCAATTCGAAGCTCAAGTGACAATCTGGACTTTCGACTGGTGTCTAAAGTGTACAGGGTCTATCTTGTAGGAATGAGCCCTCAACCTGCAGACTCTGGCTCTTCTGAGTTGATAGTGTCAGAATTTAGTTGAATTCTCATATAACATGCTGGTGTCCAAGGATTGTGCAATGTTATATGGAAGCTCTCCCTTCACAACACCTCGGGGTTGTATCTAGGAACCTAAAAGGCACTCTGTTTTCCCACTTCTATTCAGGGACTCCAGTAGCTTACATGGACATCTGATGAATCAGAAAAAAAAAAATGTTCCCTTTGCACAGGGGAATGAGAAAAGCCACAGAGACACGTACCCACCACAGGACTTTTGGAGCACATTTTAAAGAAAATACCTACCTCACTTCTTGTTTAACTGAGGCCTGCTCCTGGGCACATGGCTTGGTGAGCAACGCCCAGGCAAGATTTAGACCACCACTTGCCAATTTGTACAGTGTACAAAATGCCCAATCATCTGAGATGACTGCCCTTTGATTGTGTGTATGTGTCTTCCTTCAATGTTGTTTTCTCAGGAGGTGATATAGTTGATCCAACAGTCTGCTTGCATTTTTAATAGTGATGAATTTACCTTCACAGGAATCTCCATTCCTCCTTACTCAACTCTTATAGCATCTGGAGGTTCTACTACTAACTTGTGTCACTCATCAATAGTACAGTGGATATCCCTTGCTTAAAAGTAAAATTGAATTTTACAGCAAAAAATTTCATTTTCCTTTAATGAAATGGGCTATAATGAAATGAGTTAGCATGTTACATGCTCAACTTGTATTCTTAGAGTTACTCATTTGTGCTCAAGAAAACTATTAAGTCATACTAGAATAGTTCGCAAAATTTAAAAATGGATTTCATGGAACAGTAGCTTATAACTTTAAAATCATCTTATAATTCCCTGTAATGTGTCTGTTTTACTATGAAATTAAACCTATTCCTTCTTTCTTTAGGTAACTTACTTACATTGTATTTCTTAGCATCCCTTGCACTTAGCTGTGTCCCTGACTATGTTCTAGCAAGTGAATATGAAGGAAGTGAAATGATTCATTGCCACACACCACATATAAAAACCTCTCATTCATCATCTGTTGATGGTCTTTGCTTTGCACTGATGATGCAGGTAAAAACTGAACTTGAAGGCCATTTAAAGAAGGCAAAGACAAGAGATGGAAGAATCCTCAGTCTCTGGTTCACATACTAATAGAAGGAAAGCCTCCAGACTATCAGGAGGCCCTATTTTGGATTTTGTATGAGCAAGAAATCAACTTCAGCCATGTTTGAGAAACTATATATTTTTTAGGTTGTTTTGTTATGGATGCTAACATTGACTTAACTAACACAAACCTCACACTGAGAATATAAGATATACGTCCTTCTAGAAAACAAACAGAAACATCTTGAAACATGAGTAGCACAGAATTATGTGTCTCAAGGAGGTTTTATTGGAAACATGTTTCCACACTATATATAAATATATATGTTTATTTATTTGTATAATTTAACCAAATATTTTGAGAAAGAGGAGACAAACAGACAAGCCCTAAAACACTAAAGAATAGGTGTAGATTTATTGGAAACAAGAGGTTATATCTCAGTGAATGAAGAACTTGGTATTTATATTTTACTGGGCACAATAATAGGTCTGGTTGATTAAAACTATCCTATTTTTATTCTTTAAATATATTTTGGTATCTTAATTTTATCTCAGAGGTTTAATGAAAGTAGTGATACTTAGCATATTTTCTTTGTTGAATAAAAATGTGATGCCACATTTTTCTAGATTTCATTCTCTTCAGAAGTATACAAATCTAAAATTAAAGAGGTATTTTAAATTTTGAGATAGCTCAAAAGTTTAAACTGAAAAGCATGTCATACTCAATGATTTTAACTGAAAGATTTTCATGAAGTATCAGATCAATTCAAGTCAACACACAGTTATAGGTAACAGACCTTCTTTCCCAAATTTTTCTTTATTCTTTAAGAGAACTGCATATCTCTAATTTCTGTGATTGATGATTCTCAAAAGAAGTTGTAGTTTAGTAGAAAATCAATATGTTTTCTAGTTTGGGCATCATAGTTGGCAGGGAGGCCCTTAAACTATAATTAAGAACATGTTAGATTTAAAGGCAAGTTCATGTTTATATTTACATGCACACATACACACATATACATATATATACATGCAAAAAATAATTTAAAACAAACTTACTAATAGTTTACAGTCTTGAATCATTCAAATATGTCAGCAACCACTGTCTTTCTGTGTAATGCATTTTCAGGACTGCCCCCTCAAGAAAAAGCTCTGAATGATTGCATTATATTTTATTTCTCACAAATGAATTATATGAATTTTAATCTTAGAGTGTCAATAATCTGAATATAGTACTTTCAAGAATATGCACAGATTAATAGATCATTGTAAGCATGTGCACACTCATTCTAGTGTAAATGGGTAAAGAAGCTTTATGGAAGCAATGCCTTTTCATTATCTGAAATCACGAATCACATCGCATGCTTCTTGTCATTGAGTAATGTTAAAAACTGACCTTTTCCTTTATTTTTAAGAAATAAAGAAATATTGTAGAAAATGTTCAGCTCTTATGTTCTTACCTAAAGGAACTTCCAAAAAGAATACAATGAATACATATGTAAATTTATGATTTCAAGCTCTATGCCTTTTTCTATGAAGATACAATTAATTTTTCATGTGCTTGCCCTTATGGGTAGGAGATTGGTTTAGAGAAAAACAATATTAATTCATTATTTTGGCTGATATCTTCCTAGCTGCAGTGTTAGCTATAAAGTTAAATGCCCAGTACTTTTGCACAGTTAGGGCATATAACAAATATTTATCAACTAAATGAATGGAATAGTTTGCAATAGCAAATATGAGATAAGACCTTACAATCTCTCAGATTAAAGGTCATGAAAAGCAATGTAAGTTTATTAAAAGGGGAATATTTATGTTTCCAAACTTACAAAGCCAAGACAATTGCCTACAGCATCACTATCAAAGGAAAAGTGAATGTATTACAGAATAAAAATGCAAAAAGGCTATGATTGTTAATCTTATGGTACATACGTCCAGTGCTACATTTTATTTACTTCTTTACAGTTTATATTATTTAATAATCTGCTACACTTACTTTGTGCCAAGCATTGGAATAACAGGTTTTGACATTATTTTACTTGTTTTTCAACTCCCTATGAAGGAGATATTATTAATGTCCCCATTTTTACAAATATGGACACTATTACTTCTTTAACAAGCAGCCATCAAATACTTTCTATGTGCCAGGCACTCTTATAAGCACTTCATAAATGTTAACTTACTTAATTATCAAAGTAATGCTTTGAGTTTGAGCTCATTGCTCTTCCCATTTGGAGATGAGAAAACTGAGACAAAGACAGATTATATAATGTTCCCAAAATTTCACAGCTATTAAGTGGTGAAGCTGGCATTCAAACCCAGGCACTCTGGTCTAAACTAAAGAACACGCAAGTGATAACTGATGGGGGAAAAAGGATTTAAACATAAGTCTACCTGCAATACCACCCTGGGAATTAGCAAGTGTGGTCCGTGATCTGGGGCATGCTCTTCAGAGGAACTCTGTGCCTCCTCCTAACATGTATTGCTCCACAGGGCACAAGGTCCATGGGGTTGAGGAGGTAACACTCCTAGAAACCCATCATAGTTCCCCTTTAAGCATGCACATCCTTCTAGTGTGGACCACCCTCATCCTGAAGAATGGTCAAAGCAGCTTTGCAGAGGTGTGGACTGAACAGGATATGCATGCTGAGACAGCCACACAGGCCCCTGCCCTGTTACAGGACAGAGAAAGGCCTTAGGAAAGAAGGCAGTGGACTGCAGCCTGGGGACCAAGGCCTAGAGGCCAGTGGCCAAATCTCTTTATGATATCCTATGTATATGCAGAACTCTACAGTGGTTGAACATTTTAAATAAAAACCTAACTTACAGGTCATTTTGAAAGCATATTTTTCAAAATAGAATGGAAAGAAGTATTTTATTAAATAATTTATGACATAACAGGTTTAAAACATAACTTCCAAATATTTAGACATACATTATTTGTATCTATCTCCACTGTTCCCACTTATCCACAGCCCTATGAATATAGAGGGTAGACTCATCTAATCCCAAAAAAGGGATATTCCTAATTCATATGCTATGCTACTTTTTTGAAAGCATGCTATCTTTTTGGGTGAAAATGTGTGGCCCAATATAATAGAGCACGTTAGACTAGTCCTGAGCTAAAAAGAAGTTACCTCCTTTCAACTATATTTTATTTGTTCTTCATTTGACAGGTCTTTATGAATTGCAGCTGTGCAATAAGTGTTTAGAAAAATTAATGGAATTCAGGGGAATCCTTTAAGAATGGGATCCAAGAATTGTCTGCAAAGAAATAGTAGACACTATGAAATCACTTTACTGGTAGTACATCTGTTGCAGCATTTACAGCCTCTCTTTTGATACCACCACTTTTTAAACCATTTATTAAATGTAAAGGAACTACTTAAAACATGATTGGCATGAACTTCAAGTTACCTGACTGGTTTTAAATCATTGTGAAATTTTGACAGCTGAATTGCCCTTCCTACACATTTTTCTGTTACTCCAGCGTAATGGGGAGGGGTTATAAGTCTTCCTATGCATTCCATCATGTTGACAGTTCATTTCATTCATGTCTCACAGTTAAACGTGATAAAAAAAATACTGCCATTTTTCAACAAAACATAACATTAAAACAATCAATATTACATTAGCTTTGAGGTTAATAGGAACATATACAGAAGACAAAACATACTAAGAACATCCAAAAAGACTAAGGAAGAAAAAAAAACAAACTTACAAGGTTAAAATGTCTTGCCAAAGGAGAACTCGCAACCCGAAAAGAATTAATCCATTCATTAAATGTTAATATTTATCTCCATTTAGAAAAATGAGTTTGGAAGGCCTAGTCTCACATGACTAGACCTTTCAACAACAGCACTTCAAGCCGTCCCTTCTACTCCATTTGATCTCTGTAAATTCAATTATGATATGTCCCTTCTCATGCCTGACTTCAGTAACTTGAGTATTCTCTCTTTTTTTTTAAATCTACCTTCTACATAATAATTTGTCACTTTCCCTTTGTCTTTTCAAACACCCACATTTTGGATTAATTGATTTTCTCTATTGTGTTTTTTTTTAACAGCTTAATAGAAATATGATATGCATAGCAAGCATTCTCACATTTACAGTATACAAGATTTTTTTGAGCTGTATTCACCAGAACTGTGCAATGATGACTACAAACAATTATAGAACGTTTTCATCATAACAAAAAGAAATGCCATACCTTTAGCTCTCACCTCCTAATTTCCTCCATCTCCCACACCTCTTGGCATAATGAATCTGTTTTCTTTATATATTTAGCCTATTCTGGACAGTTCATATAAATGGAATCACATAATATATGTGCTTTTGTGACTAGCTTCTTTCACTAGGATAATGTTTCAAGATTTATCCATGTTATAGCATATATCAGTACTAGGTTCATTTTCTATGGCTGATTGACTTTTCATTATATGGATATACCAACTATTATTTATCCATTCACTAGTTAATGAACATTAGAATTGTTTCCAACTTTTGACTATTATGAATAAGGTTACTATGAACATTCATACTAAGGTTTTTATGTGGACATAATGTTCCCATTCCCTTGGAAATACACCTCTGGTGGAATCGCCTAAATAAAGCCTGTTGAGTGCTCCTGCCACCTTGTGGCCTTGTCATTGTCCTTGATCAGAACCAAAATATCCAGAATTCACTACATCCCACTCTTTAGAAAGAACAAGGCAAAAACTTGGATTTATTGAATTTCTAAGAAATTCTAATTTTTACTCGGCATGCTATTATAAAATATACTAAGTTCATATAAATTCTCCTATATATAAACTAAGGATCTGAAATTGCAGACATTATGATGTACTCCATGCCACAATAAGAGTAAATGATAAATGAAACTGAGTCATAAAACTAGGCCTGTCTCAAGCTTATTCCACTTGTCTGAGTGGCTTAAGAGTGACAATGGCAAAAAAGTATTCTTATAATACTCCTTGAAGAAGATAGTATTTTTACATTCCATTTTATAAACAATTAAACTGGGACACAGGGAAGATGAAGTGTCTTGCCCCAAGGCGGACTTCCGGAGAGTGAAGGGTCAGACTGCCTCCAGAGTCCTGGCCTGATCAAACCCAGCTTTGCTGCTGAGGGCGGGGTGGTAGCAGGAACCAACTTTTATTTTAAAGCCAAAAGGGGGCATTCAGTTTGGGGAGAAAAATTAATATACACACAAAAACCAAAAGGAGGAGATAGGAAGTTAGGAGTTAAGAACTGAATACAGTAGTGAGTAGCCTCTTGTTCCCAAATAAAAGCAGGATGTTTTGCTAAGGAGATGACAGGTGAAGTGTCTATCCTTTGATTTAGTAATTTCACTCCTGAGGGTTCATACCATCAAAATAAAAGTGTCAATGCATCAATACTGAAATGACTCTGTATGTGGAATCTAAAAAGTTAAGCCTGTGAAAACAGAGTAAAATATTGAGGAAGAAAAGCAAAAGTATGACAAGTAGACATGTATGTTTTCTGTAAAATAATCATGACAAAATGTGTACATAAAAATATGTATAAAGAATTATATTAATACAGATTGTGGGGAGCAGGGGTAGAGTGGAAATAGATTAAGAGACCCAGGAAGCAAGTGTCTGTCATAATTCAAATCTAAATTATTAAATACAGTTTTACACCTCTTCTGCTTTTTTTTTTTTATGGATCCTAACTAAAGTGAGATACTAGAGCTAGAAAAAAAATTTTGAAAAACATCTCCAGAAAGGACAAGTACACATGTATTATTTAGATTAATTTCCAAGTTGATTACTTATGCCAACTTCTTTTTTTATTTAAAAAGATAAGCATGTAAAGTAAACCTAAAATATGCATTAGCTCATAAAATTATCATTCACTCACTTCATATTACAGTGTCTCTGCAAAAAATTGACCAAAGATTTATACAACAAATAAACACCGTGGAGACAACAATGCTTCAAATCAGAGCTCAAAGCCAGTAGACAGCAGAACCCGAAACAAGGAGTAGAGTACTGGCACTTCATCTGGCAGTTACAAATATATGACAGTGAGGAAACAGGAAAAGAACATGTCAGACAAGGAAAAATGATGCACAGCCTTGGTGGCAACTGAAGTACAACACTCCGGGAGAGACAGAGCAGGTCATTCTGCAGGTGCATCCACTTGGTCCATGGATTTTTCCATTTGGACTATAGAGAGAAAACATCACTCCATGGGAGAAAGAAAGAAGAGAAATGTATTTACCTGCCTCTCTCCCATCTCCAATTCCCCACTGTTTGAAGTTCACTTCATAGGAATTAACTCCTCTGCACCTCAGGACTGCATCAGAAGCCTCCTTCAGTGGGTGCTGTATATCAGGCCCCATACTCTGCAGTGTCATTCTTTAATCAAACCTGAAAGCAGAGGAGCAACACAGAAAGTGTGGAACACAGTCACAGTGAGAGAACAAGAATGGGTAGTCAAGGGAACTGGAAAGCACACAAAGGCCCCATTCACCACAAGCAGCTTGAGTTAGAATGCAAATACGGACTGTGATTAAGATCTATGAGAAATTACCTCTGGCAGGAAAAATTTATTTCTATAAAGTAATAACAAAACAAACTAGCCAATTTCATTTAGGACTATGAAATATATTATTATATTTATATTATTTATATTATATATTATATATATTATATTTATATATTGAGCATAAGGAAAACTCATCAATAGAGAAAAGGAAATCTCTTTAATGGATCTGATGTAAAGAGGCCAATTGGTTAGAGCTTGTTTATTCAAAGTTTAACAGTACACCCCAGTGAGTTAAATAAGAGGATGCTTTCATTTAAAAAACAATACTAAAAATTAAAAAAATTATATCTTAATATGAGCAATGTATTCTAGTAACATTTTAAAAGGAAACTTTTTAACCAAAAAACAGATAACATTATTTCAGAATCAAGAAATCCTTATTATCTTAATTCAGCATGGCACTCCATTTTATCACAAGAGCAAAGGTGGGCTTAAAATATGATTCAATTTAATTCCTTCTGGAAAATTCTATGCTTTGCAACATTTTTTTTAAGCAGAATAATAGCAAGTTCAAAGGCCTCATAGCTAGGAAGAATTTGACACATTCAAAGAACTGAAATAAGGCAGTATAGCCAGATAACAGACTCTACCAAAGGGTTTGGTTATTATTTTAAGTTTGAAAGAAAGGTAATAAAACATTCTAAGTACACAAAATACAAACCCAATGTACATTTGGCAACGTTAGCTGCTATGTCTATTAAAGTGTGGCAAGAGTAGAAGCTTGGAGATGATTCAGAAGAGCTGCCTCCCAGGTATGTGTGCCACTCCAGGAGGTAGCCTCATACAATGAGTGGTTGATGTGGAGAAGTAAAGGCAGCACTCTTTTTTCTTAAATTAGTACAATTCTGAAGGGCCATTCTGGCTTCATATTACCTCTGGGATTGGCTGAAGACTTTGTGGCATCTGTTGCACAATTAAATTTTCCCTATGCTACATCTCACTTCCTCCCCTCACAGGTACTTTTCTAAAGATTCTCACCATAATCTTTCTGCATATATTGTTTGAGAGTCCATTGCAGATTAAAGCTATAGATTTTGTCCAATTTCAATACATATAATAAACTAAACACACATTTTGTCACTTGCGCTATGTAACACCACTACTGTAAGGAAAGAAAACTTGGTGAAATACCTAAAATTCTGTGGAAGTTCATGCAGCATTAGAAAAAACTCAGGAGCAAGTTAATCAAGTCAAAAGAGGCTCTCTGGGGACACCCAAGCTGAACATGCTTCTGATTTCACAATAATCTGATTCGACAACCCTGAGTAGCTAGCTGACATCCAATTATTGATAGATGCTAGAAGGTAAAAAGCAGGTCCATTTCAGACTGGTATAAGAATTCTCCGTTGGGCCATTTTACCTCCCAAGAAATATGGAGCATAGTTCAAAGCTATTGTTTGGCTTAGACCACAACTCATCTTGATTTCTTCAGCTGCCCGTTCTTTCTTTCCACTCACTTACAAAGGTAATGATCTCAAATGCTCCCTAACCAAAAGTCCTGCATGCTAAATTCCATCTCAGATTCTCCTTCCCTGGGAATGCAAGTTATGATAGCATTTATAATCTGAAACTTTAAAAATAGATGCAGCCTTTAAAAAGAAAATCTCTTTTGCAACACCAAGCATGAATCTGGGGAACAGTATGCTGAGTGAAATAAGCCAGATACAGAAAGACAAATATTGTACGATCTCACTTATACGCAGAATCTAAAAAGCCAAACTCTTGAGAGCAGAGAGTAGAACAGTGCTTTCCAGGGGCTCCGGGGTGGAGGGAAATAGGGTGATATTGGTCAAAGAGTACAGTGGTTCAGTTATGTAGGATGAATAAGTTCTGGAGATCTAATGTATAGATCTGTGTGACTGTAGTTAATAATACAGGGTATAATACTTGGTGGTATATGTGAAATGTGTTAAGAGTGTTGATCTTAAAGTCTCACCACACAAAAAAAATTGTAACTGTGAGATGATAGATACATTAAGTAGCTTCATTGTATCAATCATTTCACAATGTATATCAAAACATCATATTGTACATCTTAAATGAATAAAATTTTTGTCAAGTGAACCTTCATAAAGCTGTAAAAAAATAAAAACTTGATATATAGGGAAGATTAATAACTTGGAAAATAGGAAACTAAAGAAAGGAGAATGATATCTCCAAGGGGAGTCTAATATCTTCTATTTCTATTCTGTCAGCAATTATTTATTGAATGCTTTCTACATGCCAGACACAGATTTATGTGCTGGGGAAACAACAGTGAAGAAGAAATGCAGGCTCTAATTTCAGAGAGTTTATGGTCTAATGGGACAGATGGACATTAATTAAATAATCATAGAAATGTGAAATTACATAATTTCACATTTATGAAATGTGATGAAAGAATCTATGAAAGAATCAACTTTCACTATATGTGACAGGGAAACTTATTTGAAGAGACAGATTTCCAAGAGAGTAATTTTGAACTGAGGTATGAAGATGAGTAATATTAATGATACAAAGTTTGAGAACAGGAAGCAATTTTCAGGCAGAAGGGGCAGTACGTACAAAGGCAGGCAAGATACAGCACATGCAAGAAACTGAAAAGGGGCCAGTGTGGACAGAGCTCCCGTTATGAGGGAAGAGTAAGTGAGGAATGAGATTGGAAAGCTAGGAATAGGACTAATCCTGAGACATTCTAATCAATGTTTTAACTTAATATATCCTAAGAATAATGAGAATGAATTGAAGGGTTTATGTATGGAGGTATACTGAGCTGTAAACAAAGAAAAACTGAGAAAGTAACTTAAACACATCAGACACTGTCTCACTTAGTAAGTAATCTGGCATTATGTGTCCAGAGCAGGAGCATTTATTCAAAAATGTCACCAAAACTTCAGACTCTTTTTATTTTTCTGCTTCCAAATCTTTAGTACACAACAGTTATTCTCATGCATTAAGATAACTGCTAACATCTCCAAAAAGTAGGGAAGGCCATAAAGGGCAATGTCAACAAATGTAGTCTTCCTCAGATTCTGCAAAGCTACAGTAAATAGAGGGCAGTAGTAGCATAATGACAGGTACACAGAGCAATAGAACAGAACTGAAACACCAAAGAGAGATGCTTCCATGTATGGCCAACTGATCTTCATCTAGGGTGCTAATTTAATTCAACTGGGAAAGAAGTCTTTTTGAAAAATGTTGCAACACCTGGACATCCACGCAAAAGAATGAACTGGGTCCCTTACCCCAGGCTATATACAAAAATTAACACAAAATAGATCAGAGACATAAATGGAAGAGTTAAAACTATAAAACTCTTGAAAGAAAACCTAAGTGTAAACATTTCATGATGCTGGGTTAGACAATGGTTTCTTAGATATGATACCAGAAGTACAAATGAAGAAAAAGAAAAGTTAAAATGAAATTTAACAAAATTAAAACTTCTGTGCTTCAAAAGATAACATTAAGTAAATGAAAAAATCAAACAACAGAATGGAAGAAAATATTTTCAATTAATACATCTGATAAGGAAACTTATATCCAGAATACATGTAGTGTTCTTAAAATTCCATGCATATTCATGCACAAAATATGAACAGCCCAATTTATAAAAGTGGAAAAATATTTAAATAGGTATTTCTCCAAAACATATATATAAATGGTCAATATGCACATGAAAAAATGATTAACATTGATGATTAGAGAAATGCCAGTCAACGCCACAGTGACACACCACTTCATAATCACTACAACAGCAGCATCAATTGTTAATGACGCTCTGACCAACTAAAACCCTCATATACTGCTAGTCAGAATGGAAAATACTACAGACACTTTGGAAAACATTCATTCAGTTCCACATAATACTAAACACAGAATCATTGTATAATTCCATTCCTAGGTATATGTCCAATATAAATGAAAATCTACATCCACACAGAAATACATGTATGGTTCACAGCAGCATTACACACAATAACCAAGAAATGAAACAAATGCTCATCAGGTGATGAATGGATGGATTAAAGGTGGTATATCCATACAATGTAATGTTATCCAGCAATAAACAGGGATGAAATATTGATACTGTTACCATTCCTCTTTGAGCCCCAGGATCCCGTTTTGAAGGTGATGAAAAATGAGACCAACAGACCAAAGCACAGAGCAACTGACAAGAGTATTATTAATGTAAGGAAGGAAGGTAAGCTTAAAGGAGAACAGACTCCTGCTAATCGGGAGGGCCTCCAAGAGAGGACACTGGTGGGGCTGACAGATGTTACTGGCTGAGATGCTGTTTTTCTCAGGATCATGTCTCAGAGGCAACAAAGAATGAAGCCAACGGAGAAGAGTACAGAACAACCAGCAAAGCTTTTATTGAAGAGTGAAAGGAAAAAGGCTCCTGCTAATCAGGGAAGGCTCCAGGCAGGATGCAGGTAGGGCTGCAGTGTCTGAGTGCTCATAAGTACTGGAAAGGAGGAAGTCTACCTGATTAGCTGGGCTTTGTTGCTAGGGCTGGGGTGAGACTTAAGGTTTTCTTGGCTCTCTCTCTCTGCTTGTTCTGGTGGTTTCTTTGTTGACTATGTGCATTAGTTCCCCTTTTTGTTGACCATTATTGGTGTTTTCATTGACTGTTTACTGGGGCCGCCCTGTCATGCCTACCCATTCCACAACCTCCTCAGTATATTTGCAACATTGCTAATCATCGAATATATTATGTTAAGTGAAAGAAGTTAGTCACTAAAGATCTATATTGATGATTTAATTTATCTGAGATTTCCACAATAGATAACACCATAGAAATAGATTACGAGCTACCAGGAATTGGGAAGATGAGGAGGGAATGGAGAGTTACTAGCAATGGGTCCAAGGTTTCTTTATGAGGTGATGAAAATGTTCTAAAAGTACACAGCGTAAAAGTCATGCAACTTTGTAAATATACTAAAACACTGACTTATATACTATAAAAAAATGAATCTTGGGGCTCCCGGATCCGGGAAGAGGTTGCGGCCGCCACTGCCGCCGCCGCAGGACCGGCCGGAGTCGGGCCGGAGCTGCGTCTCCCGGATCGAGCCTGTGAGAGCGGGCGGCCGGCCTCGGCGGCGGCGTCCCCGCAGCCTGCCACGCGTCCGCCTTGGGGCTGTCGCGCCGCCGCCGCGATGGGCCCGCCCGGGGCCGCGACAACGTTCCGTCCCGTCCGCCGCGCCGCCGTTGAGCGCGTGGGCCGTGCCGCAGCCGCGCGCCGGTCTGCGCCTCGCCCCAAGAACTCACTTTTGAGTGTGGGTCCTAGAGTCCAGCTTTCTCCCACATTTTGGAATTTAGTCTCCCGTGAAACGAGCTGCACAGCCAGGGCGCTGAAACTTCTTCAGCTCAGCCCTGAAGTCAGTAGAGAAAAGGGTTGGAACATCATCAAACTCTCCCCCATTCTACCAGAAGGGGGCAGCAAAGCAAACCAAGAGGAAACTTACTGGTCAAATGCAAGAAATGCACTCCAGAAAATTCAGAAAGCTAATAGCCCCAAAGCTTTGTCGGGGTGGCTTCCTTGTTTTAAAGTTTTTATGAAGGCCTTACTACAAGTGCCTCCCTTTGCAAGAGGCATGAACAAATCTTAAGGCATCAATATACCCTCCTGCAGCCTCTGGCTTATCTAATATAAAGTATTAACCTTGCTGAATGTTTACCCATGTGCCAGGCACTCTGCTAATCTCTGACCACATATTAGCTTACTTAATCTTCACAAAAACCTTGCTAGCCCTGTTGAACGGATGACCCTGAGGAGTACAGACTTCAGGCCTTAAGAGGCCAGGCTACTTCAGACTCGGGCCCCACTGGCATGGGAAGCAGCTGAGGCTAAGCCACAGGCCCATGAGAGTGAAGGGAGACGATGTGGAGAGCAAGCCAGCACCAGGTAGAGAGGAGCATCCAGCTGAGCCCTCCTCATCTCCAGAACTGTGGGAAGGAGAAACCAAAAACAAATATAGAAGACTTACAAATTAAGAAGGTCAAGAAGAAAAAGAAAAAGAAACACAAAGAGAATGAAAAACGGAAGCGTCCAAAAATGTACAGCAAATCTATTCAAACCATCTGCTCAGGATTGTTATCTGATGTTGAAGATCAAGAAGCCAAAGGCATCCTAAGTGATAACATACAGGATTACAGTGGAAAGAACTTGGATACCAAGAGCTATGATTCCAAAATTCCAGAGAACAGTGAGGTTCCATTTGTGTCATTAAAAGAGCCACGGGTTCAGAATAACCTCAAAAGGCTGGACACTTTGGAGTTCAAAAAGCTCATTCATATTGAGCACCAGCCCAATGGAGGTGCATCAGTTATCCATGCCTACAGTAATGAACTCTCCCACCTGTCTCCCATGGAGATGGGGAGATTTGCAGAAGAATTTGTGGGTCTAGTGTTCAGTGAAAATGAAAACGCTGCAGCTTTCTATGTAATGGGTATTGTTCATGGGGCAGCTACTTATTTACCTGACTTTCTAGACTACTTTTCATTTAATTTTCCCAATTCGCCTGTGAAAATGAAGATATTGGGAAAGAAGGATATACAGACAACAACTATGTCCAATTTTCATGCTCAGGTAAAAAGAACGTATTCTCACAGTACTTACAGAGCTGGCCCAATGCGACAAATCAGCTTGGTGGGAGCAGCTGATGAAGAAGTGGGAGATTACTTCCCTGAGTTCCTTGACATGTTGGAAGAGCCACCATTTTTAAAATGTACACTGCCATGGGGGACACTATCTAGTCTAAAATTAGAAAGTCGAAAAGATAGTGATGATGGTCCCATCATGTGGGTACGCCCAGGAGAACAAATGATCCCTGTGGCTGATATGCCAAAGTCACCTTTCAAAAGGAAAAGAACTACCAATGAAATAAAAAATCTGCAATACCTACCTCGAACTAGCGAGCCCGGTGAGATGCTCTTTGAAGACAGGACAAGAGCCCATGCAGATCATATTGGACAAGGTTTTGAATGACAGACGACAGCTGCTGTTGGAGTGTTGAAGGCTGTGCACTGCGGAGAGTGGCCTGACCAACCCCAAATAACCAAAGATGTAATTTGTTTTCATGCTGAAGATTTCTTAGAAGTAGTTCAACAAATGCAGTTAGATTTACATGAACCTCCACTGTCCCAGGAATGTTGTTCATCAGTTCAAGACAGTTTCAGCTGCATGCAGTTTAGCATGGCATGTTCGGCTGAAGTTATATCACTCAGAGGAGGACACTGCTCAGAATATAGCTGCTCATGAAACAGGCACATCACCAGATTCCACGTCATCTGTTCTTGGACCTCACAGTGGCAATATGGTTTGTGCTGTAAGCAAAACCTCCTTGGATTCTATTTTTTCAGACAAACTTCATTCTAAATATGAATTACAGCAGATTAAACATGAACCTGTTACATCTGTAAGAATCAGAGAAGAACCTATGAATGTTTATATTCCTGAAAAGACTAGAGCACCGAATATGGATGGCCAAAATGTTAAAGCAAAATTGGATCATGTTCAATTTACAGAATTTAAGATAGACCCGGACTCTAAATTAAAAAATAGCAACAAAGATTTAAAGGAAGAATTGTGTTCTGGCAGTCTCATAAGTCTAGTTGATACAAGGCAACATAGTTCAGCGCATTCAAATCAAGATAGAAAAGATGATGACATTTTGTGCTAAATTTGTACATATCATCTAAAATTCTTTTTTTAAAAACCTAATAATGTAATAAAGGTTCATAATTCTGAAAGCAAGCCAAGGACTTGCTCCCAAGTCTGTTACAAAATATAGTTTATGTAGCTTTGTAACATTCCTCAGTGCCTGTCCATAACTGTGAAGTATCGAAGCACTTAGGGCCAGATGCAGGTGTAAGCAAAAGGAGTCTAAAAATAATTTGAGTTAGAGTTGTAGGTTTTAGAATATAGCTGACGTATATATATATATTTTTTGTAATATGAGCCAGAATTCTTTTTTTGACAAGTTAAGGCTTTTCCATAGAGCTTATTTATACCAGTTTTTTTTTTCATTTTAAATGTGTCAGCACTGTAGTGTAAATAGCTTTTAAAAATCTTTTTAGTGTGATTTATACTGAAGTGTGAGCCACTTAATAAAGGTTCATAATAATAAATATGTTTTCTGTTGGGTCTGCAAAATGACAAACTGGTAATTCAGTTAAATCATTCAGCTGATCTATTATTTCTGCTGGTATATTCATTTAGAATGGTAATGGAGTGCAAATGTACATATTCAAATCTAGTGAATATTTAAATTCCAAAAAAAAATGAATCTTGTGGCATGAGAATTGTACTTTAATAACGCTTTTCTTTGCCATTGGATGTTTTTTGATGAATACTGGAATAACCTGTGTAAAAGATTATGGTTAACCAATGTAGTAGAGTCACCATAGCGTACAAAAGCTGTTAAATTTGATGGTGAGATGATGGATGACCAGGAATTACAGTCAGAGCATCAGTATAAAGTAACATTTGGTAACTAACACTTAAGGTGAGTTGATCTGTGTTTCCTGCTGTTTTTTATTTACTAAATATTTTAATGACTACATAATGAATGAATCAGATTCTAGAAGCTAATTTTCCCCCACTCTCTCAGTTTTACTTATTTATGCATAAAGTGGTTGTGGAATAAATTATAAGACTAGAACACTGATTAATTTAAGATTAACATTAGAAGAAACTGAAGGTCACTACTGTAATTACGGAAAACCTATAAGAGAAAATTATCTTACTAAGTTAATCAACTTGTTACTATACTTCTCATCAATATTTGAAAGAGTTAAAGGTTAAGGATTTCTGCAACCCTCAGATGACAAAAAAAAAAATCATATGTTCATCCTAAACTAACCATTTTCTTTCCAAATATGAAATTGTAGAACATAGTTTCCTAGTTTCCTTACTCATACACATCTACTTATGAAAACAGATAAGTTATAATGAACCTGAGAGGGATATCTTGCTCACTGCCAACATCACACTCCTGTTCTTAATATTTCTTGCTCTTGACCATCCTAATTCTTGTAACATACAAAGTATCTGCTTACTGCCAGAAGTGAGGATCATTTCCCTTTGAACTGACCCTCCTACCAAAGCAGTAGTAAGACTTTCTCTTCTTATCTATTTTCTAGTAGTTATACCAAAAAAAGGGCAAAGTATGCTTTAATTCTGATGATCACAAAAATATAAAGCACTGTTACAGCTCAGCTAGAGAGGGTGAAGGTCTTTCTAAGTTTAAATCTGTAAATGCCTACTATTTTATTGTTGCTATGAGAATTAATGTTAACTAAAAAGTTTTATTTAGTCTTCAAAGTATAAAAATTTATGGAATATCATGAGGTTTGTGATGACTAGTAAAGTATCTTTGTTACAGGAAATTGCATCCTTGATCTACTACATATGTTTGTTTCAGGAAGTTGTACTTGTATCTTAAAGCAGTAAACACAGTTGGTACATAGTTTACCCAGCCCTGCTAGTGGTCTCATCTTTGTATACTTAATCCACCATTATATCTAGTTTCTCTGATTAGTCAGGAAGTATTCTTTTCTTTTCTTTCTTTTTGTGGATCCTTCTCACACATTTGGATCTTTCTCATACATTCCAATCCAAATACTGCTTGAAACCATGTTTGCATGAGAACAGCAGCAGTGCAACCTGTACTAAGTTAAAGATTTTTAAGTGCTCAATAAGGGGTTAAAACTTTGATGAGTTAGGCAGTCTCTGGGACCATTGAGATTTTGATCTGCAATTTCCCAGAAATTGTTTGCTACATTTAGTGTCTAGATTAGGAAGAGTCTCTGTACCTTCCCAATGAAGTTATACTGTCTGGATAGTATTCCAGTATATCACAGTCATGGCAGTGTTGACGGTGGTGGTAGTGATGAGGTGGTGGTAAATGATAATGGTAAATGGCAGTGTTCTTGAAAGACGATTCTCTAACATGTCTGCATATCAGGGACAGTTGTTATATTTACACATTTCTGACTACACCATACATGACTGACTAACGATGTCTGAGTTGAGGCTCAGGAATCCCTTTGTTCTAAAACATTCGTGGGAGGTTTTCTTGAAATCAGTATGTGAACTAACATTTAGGAACAAACTGTCTAAATCTCACTAAGCCATTAATGAAGGAGTCTGTTATTAGATTATAAGCACATTTCATCACATTTATTGTTAATTTGCAAAGGAATTGTATACTCTGTTTATGAGTTGAAATTCATTTATAGCTTTTATTATGAAATACTTCCTAGATAATCATAAACATAAAAGAAGACTCAAAATAAAAATTATATTATCCTTTTTATACATTTTAAAATATTTTAAAATATCTGAACAAGTATGTTTTAGGAACAGATTATAAAGTCAATATGAATCAAGAGTAAAACTAAAATGGATGATATAATTTAACCATGTCCACCAGGAATAATTTACGTATCAGCAATGGGGGCCAGAGAGATGATATGGTTTTTCCAAAGTCACTCTCATGGTTTCAGAATCAGAATTTTAACTCTTAAATTTTAGTTCAATAAATCCCTTATTACACCATACTGTTTCCTACATAATTAATAAATTATAATTTCTTGTTTTTTCTATGATATGGAAAATTCAGTAATTCCTTTCAAAACAAAACTGTTTTGAAAAGAGAAGTTTGGACATTCAACAAATCAGTAATAATGTAAGGTTTTCAAACTTTGCTAATTAGTTAACTTAATTTCCTTCCCGAGTCCCTTCTGATACCTTGTCCCTCAGCTGTTCTTTAAAGCTCCAGCATAATTTTCAAATTATTATGAAGTACTTGAACATTGTCTATTTTATGACTTTCTTACCCATTTAGATGTGACTTGCCATTTTTAGCAAATATTTACAAGAAGTATAAGCTTTTCAATACTGGTTCATTCTGTGAAAACATTTCTTTTGTCTTCTATACCTTTTTTGTTTTTAAACAACTTCACTGGATACCAGACAGAGTAATTCACACCAATTACTACACTATAGTTTCAAGAAATGGCATAATGCTTTAGTGATCCATAAATATCAAGTTCATGGAAGTTTCCATATTTGTTCTCAGAGTCTTCCTGTGAAATTGCATTTTCATAGCAAATTCTCTAGACTACAATAAATTCTGACAAATGATTGCTTCTCTGTACACAGCATCACATCACAGAAGTGCTTATGGCACTGGATATCTGACAATATATGAAAATAATTTTCATACAGTTGTTACTTATAGTAGAAAAACTAACTTGTTTGTGTTTTATTTGGTACTGTTCCTACAAACAGAATTTCATAAAATTTTCTTGATATTTTACTTTTAATATTCCTCTTAAAATTAGAATCATGTCAAAAATAATTGCTATTTATTTAAATCACAGTAAATGAGTCTTTATAGCAAAGTAGGTATGTTGCATCTTGAAACATATGGAACAAACCTAATAAATTTTCACGAGAAAAAATAAACTGCCCCTAACATGGGCCCATGAGACACCACAAAGGGAATTTCAGGGAGTCAGTTCTGTATATGTGAACAAAATACACTATGAATATGATGATATATTTACAACTTAAGATATATATATATAACTAAATTCCAGTATTATTAAAAAGCATTATACACCTCAACAAACAAAAAGCAAATAATCCAATTAAAAAATGGTCAGAGGGAGCTGAACAGACAGTTCTCCAAAGAAGAAATTCAGATGGCCAACAGACACATGAAAAGATGCTCCACATCGCTAATTATCAGAGAAATGCAAATTAAAACCACAATGAGATATCACCTCACACCAGTAAGGATGGCTACCATCCAAAAGACAAACAACAAATGTTGGCGAGGTTGTGGAGAAAGGGGAACCCTCCTACACTGCTGGTGGAATGTAAATTAGTCCAACCATTGTGGAAAGCAGTATGGAGGTTCCTTAGAATGCTCAAAATAGAAATACCATTTGACCCAGGAATCCCACTTCTAGGAATTTACCCTAAGAATGCAGCAGCCCAGTTTGAAAAAGACAGATACACCCCTATGTTTATAGCAGCACTATTTACAATAGCCAAGAAATGGAAACAACCTAAGTGTCCATCAGTAGATGAATGGATAAAGAAGATGTGGTATATACACAATGGAATATTATTCAGCCATAAGAAGAAAACAAATCCTACTATTTGAAGCAACATGGATGGAGATAGAGGGTATTATGCTCAGTGAAATAAGCCAGGCAGAAAAAGACAAGTACCAAATGATTTCACTCATATGTAATCCTTGAGAGTTTAAATACCCAAATACTAATAAAATATGTTGTTTTTCTGAAATAAAAAAAGCAGGGAATTCTAACAGACAAAAGAGTGAAACATATGTAAGTAAACAAGAGCTTTACTGAATAGGGAAAACAGAAGTTCTTTAGATACGGATGCTATAGTGATACTCAATGTGTCTTGCTAGGCACATTATTCAAATTCATTACAAGTCAAAAATAATTACATGTAATAGGCTGTATTCTTCTCTACAACTTCAACATGATCTTGACACTCAGTTCATATTTGAATACCTGCTACTTTCTAAGAATTTCATTCCCTCATTGGATTCTTCTGAGTACAGAAGTATTTATCTTTACTTTTAACTGAGGTCTGTTTCCTCATTCTACCTTTTTAATTCACAAATCAAGTCTTTCCCTAATGTTATCTTTCTACTTTTGCCTGAAAAAATAGCAAACATAAATAAATAAGTAAAACAATTAAATGACACATAAATGCATATATATTTTTGTGTCCAATTTATTTATTTAATCAAAAGAAGCAATTCATTAGAATATCTAACTGACAGAATCCAAGGAAATAAACTGCATCATAGGCTCACAAATGTGAATTTTACTACACTCACCATTATATGATAAGAAAGAGTTTCACTGTCCTAAAATTCTCATGCTCCACCTCATTCATTCCTTCCTTCCTATCCCTGGACTCCCAGAAACCTCTGGTATTTTCAGTGTCTCCATAGTTTTGTCTTTTCCAGAATGTCATACAGTATGTAACCTTTCCTTATTGGCTTCTTCCATTTAGCAATATACAAGTAACATTCTTCCATTTTTTTTTCATGACTTGAAACTCATTTATCAGGGAATAATATCCCACTGTATGTGAGACAGGACGGTGGGTGTAGTCAGAGTAGGGTGAGGGCCTATGGGAAAAGCAGGGTGGAATGAGCAATTTAACAATGGGCAAAGAAGTCCCCATTGAAACTCTGTGCTAAGCATTATGCAAAGTCAAGGTCACACTAATTCTTTAGGGAAAGATACCTATTAATATAGACATCTTCAGTGAGATTAGTTAAAGGTCAAAAGGCCAGGAGCAACTTGGCCTGGAATGTTTGAGTGTTCTGCAAGGGTATCAGCATAACCCGTAACTCCACTGTCAGCTCCAGCAATCAGACTATGACCCAGCCCACCTTGAGAACAGGGCAGGTGATGCAAGTCCGCACCCTTAAGTTTTTTCATGTTCTCGAAAAACCCTCAACTGCCTATAAAACACCCTAGACAATGCACCACTACGGGCTCTCTTCTCCCCTCCTGGCGTGAGCCAGGAGCTCTATTCTCTCACTTTATTTCTAAATAAAATCCTGTACTTTGCTCTCCTACCTGAGTGTTTGTGCAGCTCATTCTTCGGCTTTGTGAACAAAACCCCGGCATCAGATGGATGTACTATGCTTCGTTTATTCGTAACGTCTTAACCATGTTGGATTCTCCCAGAGGAGGACGCCGCCCCAAATCACTCACGAAAGACGTCTCTTGATGCAACAAGCAAGAGGAATTTATTCAGGAACCAGCTAGCAGGGGTCCAAGTTACCCGTCGCAGCGGGTCTCAACAAGGACCCTGAGCAGCCAAAGCCAGAGGTTTTTATAGCATAGCATTTTCAAAAAGACAGTATTTTCTTACACAGTGTTTCAGCAAGATAAGCTTGGTATGCATGACTATCCGACCAAGGTTAGCTATCTGAAGGCCGCAGCTGCCTACCACCTGGTGGTCATGATTAACTGATTTGAGGTTAGCTAACTGAAGGTCACTACATTTAACACTGGCTGACTAATTTGTTTTTCAAGATTCTAATAATTTTCCTTCTCCTAGGCTAGAGGGTGGTGTTTAACCCTTTAAGATGGCTGTACTTATGCACTTATGCTAACTTTTGATTTTTCAGATCCTACAACCATACTTATGTTTCTTTTTCTTGAACATAGTATAATTCTGTATTTAGTCAGTATTCTATAATTACCTATGGCAATAGTTAATATTTTCAGTGTAAACATCTTGGACATCTTTAAAAAATATGTATTTACCTGGAAGGACTTTATATTTTTTATGTTCCCAAGAATATTTTAAATTTCTCTTTATGATTATACTATGGGGATATATACATATATAATTGATTTTTGTATATTAACCTTTGTGGGTAAAATTGAAACATTTCCAGAATTTCTCGCCTGGCTTTAGCACATCTGCATATCAATAGGCAGTCAGGGGTGGAAAGAAGTATGGCTTTAGTACGTTTGCGTTTTTCCTCAGGGGTGGAGAAGTTCATCTCCATGTCAATGGGTGATTACCTGGGCAACAGAGGGCTTATCGGTACCTGAGAGGTGAGGGGTAGGGCCGGTGGTTGCTGCTGGAGCAGAGAAGAAAGACGGCCTGGGACTGCAGTTTGTGAGAATAAACGGGTTTTAAACTTTATTTCTCTCTGACTTATTTTGGTCTTTAGGGGTATTTTGCCCCGGGATTTCCTTTCCTCGTACTTAACAGCCTTGAATTCTGCAACTGTGATAAACCAACCTATTAGTTCTAATATATATTTTGTAATTCCATTTATGACAGTAATACTACCTATGACTAAACAGTTATACTTTCTACCTTTAAATACGCACGCTTTTATTTTTCTTGATTTATTCAACTGAATGGGACCTCCAGTACAATGTTCAATAAAGTGGTAAGAGAACACATCATTGCTATTTTCTAAATCTTAGAATAATTGAGACACATGCTTACTGAAACCCCTATTTTAACCTGGTATATTTGATTATTTAAGTTTTTGGCAACATAATAGAAAATTGTATTACACATGACACATAGATTGCTAGTAGGATTCAGAATTAAAACAACTGTTCACTTAATGACGTATGAAATTTTTTGGCAACCTTGTGTTGTTACTACCATAAATGCCTGCAGTTCACCAACAAATAGCATTAATTATGATGACTTTCAGCATTAACTATATTACATTGGTTATTTGTAATCAGTGAAACAGAAATTGAGGTAACTAACAATTTAATTGAGAACTACTAAGGAAGCTTCAAGATGTAGTGAGAGGAAAACTTAGATAAGTTGGAGTGAATATTGCTATTTGAACTTGGCAAGATTTTTAACTTTTCTTTGTCTTTGTTTTCTCACACAATATGGTTTGTGGTACGAAGTTTTTTATTTTTTTTTTAAGATGCTATTATAAGATATTTCAGCAAAATAATATTAGCAAGGATCCAAAAAGACCTGGCCAAAAAGGAAAATAAAAAAAAACAATAAAACATAATTTCTAAGATTACTGAAATTGATGTAAGTAAAGCCTAAATTTCATCAAAAAAGAGGCTACTCCTAGATTATCTGTCAGTTTGTGTTAAATACTCTTCACTGAATATATGTAAAAATACTTTCCTGAAAAGATTAGTGGTCAATATTCTTCCCTTTTATAATCTTTCAAAGATGTATTTCACAGTGATCTGAGTACCAGAAAAAGGGCATTTGATAAATGAGGTAGACAGAAGAGTAAAATAAGAGTTTTTTGCATAGCCTTTTTTTTTTAGATCATTTATTTGAAGTTAAGTTTAGCTAACTGTTGAATTAAAATTGAAATTTTTTTCTATAAGAAATTGTAAGTAGATTTCTTGGCATATTAAATGATTAACCCTGCAGTTTTCTTTGGGGATGCAATTTCTTTTGATGTATCTTGAAATGCCCATAATACCACTTCCAGTGCCACTGGATACCACTATTGGCTACCACTCTGTCAGCCAAATCACCAAGGCTGGTGGGGATGCAAGGAGAGGAGAGTTAAGCCTTATGTCTTAATAGGAGAAATGCCAAGTAATTTTCTGCCACCTTAACCTATCATAATCATTAAACACAATAACTTTTGCATTTAATAGTGTAGTTTATTTTACTTATGTCTCAAAGCATTCCTACTATGTTCTGTTTTGAGAGTAAACTAGCATTTATGAAGAGAAAGATAAATCAAGGAGAGAAAACCTTGATGTCAATGAAAGTCATAGAAAACAGTGACAACAATCACAAAATCCTGGAACAACCTACTCAGTACTACCTAAAAACTCAATGTTTCAAGAGAAAAGAGAGAAATGACAAATAAACACACATGCAAACATCAATCAAATCTTCAAAGGGAAAAGAAGCAGAAGCAATCCAATCAGGGACTCACATACAAAGCTGTTTGTTTATAGTCCTGTTCCTCTCAGTGTATACTGAATTAGAACATCATGTCTGGACATAATTGTTTTCCAAATTTTAGTATCATGCATCTGTGGTGAAGTGGAAAAGTATTTATCTTGTGTCTGGAAAAAATAATAAGCCACTGTAGTTAATAATGGCAAAACTACCCCCACCATCCTTTCCATATAGCAACTGCAGATCTGTGTGGCAGTATTTCAAAACTGTGGGTAAACTCTGCATTTACCCACGGGAAGGTTTCTCCTTTAAACCAGTAAGTTCATAAGTAAGAGAAGGATGGAGTAGTACCACAATATTTGATATTTGATATAAATGTCATCAATATATAGTGTCTTCTGGGTCCAGCTTCTTTCACTTAGCATAATATATTTTCAAGTTTCATTCATGTAGAATCGTGTATCAGTATGTAATTTTTCCTTATGATGGAATAATATTTTATTGCATGCATATATAACATTTATTTGTTCATGCATGAGTTACATGACTCTGCTTTATACTAGGCCACTAATATTCTTTGTAAAAAGACTTTCTTTTTTTGTAATTGTAATTGTTTTCTCATGCCTTCTATACAGGCTGCCCAACTAATCACTTTGCGTAAATTCCAAAAAGAATAATGTAACAACTACTATAAACTGTACCCAATGCTTGTCTCCAAGGAGGGAAAGATGAAAAGTGAGAAAACATATGGAAGGAATACCTGACTCAGGGTCAGACTCAGAATAAGTGGTAACTCAGTAAGAGCTGCTGTGTTGGAACACATTTGGAAAGTCACTACTTTCAGGTATTGAAACCAAACTCCTGTTCAGACAGATATCTCCATGAGATCATGGAAATGCTTTGCAATATTATGTAGATCAACAAAAAATAACAAAACATCTCTAGATTTATACCTTTTAAGACCAAACCACCAAACCATCTACAATAAAATAACAAAAACATTTTTTTTCCCTCCTGATGTTGACCAAGTGGAGAAACCAGGGAGCTGCCCGTTATTTACAACCTCTTTGCAGTTAGCCGTGATAGAAGCACCATGGATTTCAAAGAACTATAAGGTACAGCTTGTGCTTACAAAGGTTGTATTCTCTATTGGAAACGAAGATGTTCACAAAAATTCTTGAAGATCACTTAGAATTCCTGAAAAACAGAATCATGGAGTAAGAGAACACCATAAATCAGTTCATTCACCCAAGAAGCATTTGGGAAATGGAGATACAAATTTCAGAGACATGTTTGTGTTGGAAGACAATGACTCATGAACATTTTCACATTTCTGTACAGTTTGGGCTTTATGATTGAATAACAATCACACCGCAGAAGTCAGAGAAGTATATTGCTCTGGAAGGATTTAAATTAATATCTCTCCTGGAGCCATTTGCCTACTTATAGGTAGAAAAGTTCTCCTTTCCCAGAGAGGTTTTGTTTATATTTTGAGGCAAAGATATTCCTTCCTCTTTCTCTGGAGCTGACCTGGTAGTGCCCTGTATAAGCTGTTGAGTTTATAATTTAGGAGTTCCTCTCCTCCTATGGTACATCTGGCCCTCACTGGGTCACAGTGTGGGGAATTGGGAATGGGGAAATAAAATACAAGATCTCTTATGAGTAAATGGTTTGTTCTTTGATCCAGATTTCTTTTGCATATATAGTCTCTGGACTATATATAGATATATATATATACACACACACATACATACACACTATCTATATATACATACACACTGTGTATATATATATAGTATACATAGTGTGCATGAATATATAACACACAAACACACACACGTACACTACACACTTGTGAGCCTGAAAGTCTGAAAGTTGCAAGCAGGGTAACATATCATATTCTTTATAGTTTCAAACTTAACAAGTTACCTTCACAAAGAGCTTGCAGTTTGTAGGACTTGCAGCAGCTAACTATGAATATCAAAGTAAGTAAACAATGAATCAACATTCACTGTAAATCCTGATTAATGCCTAAACACAAGGGTATGGGAAGTCAGACAGGGAATATGAATGTACTAGTAAATTGAAAAGTAATGAAAGTCTTTGTTTTCATCACTTTATTTCCCTAAAGATTAAAAAAGAAATAAGAGTAAGAGCAATGAAAAGCAAAGGAGGCTTTCCTAATAAAATGAAACGGCATGCATTAAAGGCAGGGAGGGAATAACTATATAGTTCATTCAGATAACACTAGATTATTAATTATGAAGTAGGAGTGTTTACAAAAGGGAGGGAATTAATATTTTTTGAGCCCCTGTGTGCTGTATGCTAGATACTTTCATATATTATCTCCTTTAATCTTCTCTCTGTCCCTGTTTGGGCAAGTATTATTATCCACATTTTATAGATGAGCAACTTAAATAACAAGCCAAGCAAAAGTTTAGAAACAGTGGAACTAGTATTTAAACCCATGTCTGCCTGACTTCAAAATGTGTATTCTTTCCATTAGGCTATGATATTGAGATTTTAAATATTAATGAGATAGACATTTCTAACAGTCTAGGTATTATCTATTTCCTATTAATTGGCTATTCATTTGTTGCTTCTTTGTCCACTTGGTTAGACTTAACCTTAGTTTTATTTTTTATCCATAATGTCAAATATGAACACAGCTCAAGTAGGGGATTAATATATATATATATATATTATATATATATATATATATAGTGAGTCTGAGGCCAATTCATGTGGTTTAAAAAAAAAAGAAAACTGAAGTGATTCAGGGGAAAGCTCTTTTTTTACCTGGTTTTCATTACCACGAGAAATCAGTAGTTAAATATGAATATCAAAGCAGCTTAAATGAATAGCAAAAAAGTAGATTAATAAAGAAAACAATTACAATAGAAAACAATTACAATTATAAAAAAAGGATGATCTTTTTTCAAAGACTATTAGTTGCCTAGTATAAAGCTGAATCATGGAAATGATGTATGGACATATAAATGTTATATATCCATGCAATGAAATATTATTCCATCATAAAACAAAATTACATATTGATGCATGATACTACATGAATGAAACTTGAAAATATATTAGGCTAAGTGAAAGAAGCCAGACACGGAAGATAATATATTGTGGTGGAATTTATATCAAATATCAAATATTGTGGTAGCATTTATACCCAAATAATCAAATCCTTAAGACAGAAAGTAGATTAGTGGGCTTCAGAGGATGGCGACGAGGGAAGAATTGAGAGGCATGGGGTTCCTTATGGATGATAAAAATGTTCTGAAATTAGACACTGGTGCTGATTGAACAGCATTGTGAATATACTAAAAAACATTAGTTGTACTTTTTAAAATAGATAAAATGGTGAATTTTATGTTATGTGAAGTTTATCTTAATTTTTCTTAATGGAGTATGTGTTATTGAATATCTTTCGCACAGGTTACAAATATTCTGTGTCCATAGAAGACATCACTAACCTCTCCCATCAGTCTACTCTCCTAGTCCTAACGAGGCTTCAGAGTCCTTCCCAATACAGTACTCCAGAAATATCAACAAATAAGAGACTACTTTACCTCTAGAATGTCTTTCAACCCAAGAATATACATATAGCATGGATTTGCTCTGGAAATTCAAGGTATATATAACCATACAGTAAATGTCTAATTAAGGTGACTATTAACATAGACAATACAAGATAATAGAAGAATTTCTCACTGCTAGTGTTTTGAGTGTACCATAAAATGCTCAGAACTACGCTAGAAACACCAAAACTAAAGGAGAAGTATACCATATGTCTCTGATTCTTTTATAGCTTATAATAATTTTATAGCAACTTATTTGTTCTATTTTGTAGCTTGGAAGATGTAAAAAACTCACACAGTAAGTTAGAAATGCAGTGTAAATATATTTCTGTACTGAGACCATCATCAGAGGGAGACCTGTGGACACCCAGCACAGCCATTCCAATAATTTTCCTCAAAATAGTCTATGTTAGTTCCAATCATAATTGCTTTTTTTTAGAGGACGTTTTAGCATGTGAACCTGTGTCACTCAGTTAAAATCGTTTTACTTCGCTGTTTTCTCATGAACACATTTTTCTGCCATGTATATGCATCTCCACCTTTTACTGCCTGTGTATTTTCTTTCTATTACATTATCTACATTTGTCCTCTAGGCATTTGAGAGATAACACTTGACATAACCACAGAATAATCCAAAGTAAAATATAAAGAATTTAAGAAGGACTTTGAGTTTTCACAAAGTAAGAGTGTTAGCACTTGGAAAATGTTCTCTGATAAGAGTGGACACAACAATGGACAAAGCTGATAAAGATCCAACTACCAGTGGAGCTTACATTCTAGCAGGAGGAAACATACACTAAACAATAAACATAATGAACAAGTAAACTATAATATATACTAAAACTTAAGTATTATGGAAAAAGAAAAGTTGAGCAAGTTAAGGGAGAGGGATCAGTTGTCATTTTAAATGGGTAGTCAGAGAAGGGCCTCACTGAAAATTTAAAATTTGAGCTAAGACCCGAAGACCACTGCACAGCGCCTTGCTGGCTTACCTGTGTGAGAGCATTCCCGGCAGAGGAGAAATATTGGAGCAAAAGCCTGAAAGCAAAGAGTATCTGGTGTACTCACAAAGATGCAAGGAAGACTGTTTTTTCACAACAGATGAAGAGAGGTGGTTAGTAGGAGAAAATGTGGACAGAGAGGTAACAGTGTTGCCATCTAAGATTTGTAGGTCATGGTAATGAATTTGGCAATGCATTTATATCAGATTCTTGTTAATTTCTTTATTTTTAGCAGTGAGCCCCATCCCATGCTAAGACTAATGTTAAGTATAAATGAAGATCCAACAGGGAAGGTGAAATTTTAAAAGGAATCATAATTTTTCTATATTGTTGATCAAACTTTTAGGTGGCGTATGCTTTAGAAGGACATTTATCTTCAGTGGACTACGTGGATTCAGATTATATCAAAAGGAAAGAAAGAAGGGTATATTAATTTTAAATTTGCTTAGAGGAAAAAAGTCTTTAGAAAAGGGAATTCCTGTTGTTTCTAATGATTTGATCACATTAGTAAGTGGCCTTATACACATGTAGACAAACAGGAAAAAGCCTAATTTTGCTATCATAATATATCCTATCATAATGTGCAAAAGAAGACATTTGATGAAAGATCATGGCTTGTATCTCAGCAAATATTCTTAAATCCATGCCAGCCTTGATAGGAAACTTCTGCATAGCTGTGATCTGTCCGCTACAGGAGGTACTCAGGATGCTTCCTTCTCGGCACATGTTGTGAGGATTGAGCTAATGTCTCCTACAGGACAAGCGTGAACTATTCAAGATGCCTAGGATATAGTAGTTGCTCTCTAATGGCATAGAAGGCTATTATTTTAATTGTTACTTTCCCTTGGAAGGTATTTCCAGATTTCTACCTTCTAAACATTCTTATTCTGTCTTTCCTGCATTCTGTTTCCCACAGCTGATGTCGCATCATCTGTCTTATGCTCAGTTCTATGCACAAGAATCAAAGGTGCCAGTTCCCTAACCGGACCTGGCTCCAGCCTGGGTAACAGCAATACCTCTCCTCTCTCATCCACTCCCACCACAACTTCACCATGGAAGATTGGAGTTTATTTTTAAATAATCATCTGAATAATTATTAAATCAATTGCCTACTAAATTTAGGCAACCAGATTAGAGGATTCTAGTTAAAGAAACACCAGTTATTTTTCTCAATTGCCATATTTGCATCTTGATATATCAGTATTTCTCTACTTGAGCAGAATATTAAAATGACAATAAGTACATATGTTTATTCATTTTTTTGTTCAGTAATGATTCAGTAATGATTTGCTGGACACTTACTAGGTCCTACATGTTGTTCTAGGTGTTGTATGTATTAACGCACAATTAGACAAGATCTCTTCTTCATGGAGTTTCCTTCTGGTACTGGAAAAAGGATAATAAACAAGTAAACTGATATTCAGCAGCGCTAAGTGCCATGAAGAAAATATATTCGGTAACTTAGTAGATGATGGCTGGCTGTGGGAGGAAATGGAGTGCGATCAGATGGGATGATCAGGACCTATCTCCACTTCTGCACAAGTCCTTGAACTTGAGGACAGTGAAGGTCCAGCCACATGAATAACTGGGGAAACAGAAGTCCAGATAAATATAAGAGAAAGGAGCAGGAAGACACAGTGAGATGGAAGAGTCCTTGGCATATCTGAGGAAGAGATAATGGCAGTGTGGCTGGCTTGGTGAGGCAACGGCTAGGAAAGGAACAGACTGGAGGGAGAGAGGAAAGCAGAGTTTAGACCGTAGAGCACACAGTAATTTACTGCTTCACTGTTGAAATTTTATACAAATATAAAGAGAAAACTAAAACAGAAAGTAAAGACAAAAGAAAGGAAAAAGAAGCAATTACACCTTTGAGAAAACTAGTAGTATTTCAATGTATATTCTTCCATTTTCTCTCTCTGAATATTTTTGTATTTCTACCTTCTCTTATTCAACTTATTTTTCTATTTCTGTCTACTTTTGTCTCCATATGTACTTTGGGGATCATAAGTTCTTTAGTTTTTCTCTCCCATATTTCAGTTGTTCTATGTCTGTACATTTTGCATGTCCATGAGACAAAGAATTTCTTAACTCTTTTCTGGATACCCTAGTTTAAAGCTTTAAATAAGGAGTACCAAGCCATTTGCCAGGCCTAAGCTGTTTCTTAGCCATAAAAATGTGTAAGATTCCATCACTGTCCTCAGAAGCTTGATGTCTAGTTATTTATCTCTTTCTCTCAGGCATGGCCCTTACCTCAGACTCTGCTGATTTTGGCATGAGCCATGCCTGGGCTCCACATCCTCCCTGATTTCAGCCTATGGAACCGGCCAAGATGGTATTAGTTTTTCAGATCAGTAAGGAACTAATTACATCACCAGAGTTTTAAGGGAGGAAACTCTTGATAAACATGGATTTTTAACCCCACATGACATTCAAATAAAATACTAAAACTATTATAGTAAAAGGGGATTGATTTAATCTGTCACTTATTTTTACCAGTTCATTTTGGAGTTTTTTATGAAGAGGGTTTATTCTTCTGAGAAATAGCTACTGTAGAGCCAGAGCAGCAGAATAATGAGAAAAGAGTGAAAGATCTTTTATATATCACGTTTGAAATTTGGGGACTACATACTTTGTTTTCCAGATTCTAATAATTTTTATCTTACAGAAGGAGTACAGCATTCAACCTCCTTTTAAATTAAAGGTTGTTCACCTCCCCACTCCATCCTCACTTTCAGTATTATAACTTTCCAGGTAATAAAAAGTAAAATGACAGAATCATAAATTCTAAGATGTAGAAAGACTCTTAAAGGTCATATCACCTACATTTTATGTGTTAGGTGCATAACTTCTATACCATAAAAATTCAGCATAGTTGACTGAATGTTGGCAAAAAAACCTGCTATCAAATCTCACTATTATAACTTGTACTAGAAGTAAAGCATTAGATAAATGGCTTCTCCAAAAATAGTTAAATTATTTTAATGGTCCTTATGCCTATCTTGACAGTATGCCATAACTGCTATGACAAATAACATTGTTCTAAAATCTGTGGGTAATATAATGTAACAAAGTGGAATAAACTGATACTTTGGGTAGAATATATTTCCCCTGATCCTAAAAAATGGTATAAATAATATTTTTCTCTGAGAGGCAAATTGCAAAAGCAATGATTAGGCACCATTAGTCTATTTTCTATCTCTACAGATTTGTCTTTTTTTGGACACTTCATATAAATGGATCATGCAATATGCAGTGCTTTGTGACTGGCTCCTTTCACTTAGCATATTTTGAAGGTTCGTCTTATTATATCATATCAGTATTTCAGTCTTTTTTATTATCAAATTATATTCCATTATATAGTTATTCCACATTTTATTTATTGACTTACCAAGTGATGGACATTTGTATTGCTCCCTTTTTTTGGCTGTCATGTGTAATGTGGCTATGAACATTTGCATACATGTTTTACAAGGACATATGTTTTCATTTACCTTGAGTATATACTTAGGCATTGCTGGGTCACAGAGTTAAGTCTCTTTAACCATTTGAGGAATCCACAGACTGCTTTCCAAAATCCCTGAATCAATTTACATTCCCACCAGAAAAGCATGAGAATTTTCCTATTTTTTCCACATTCTCACCAGTAATTATTACTTAAATATTTTAAGTGCTATAGCTTTGAAGACAAATTTTGGGACTGAATTCATACTTATTATGATTTCAATTACAAAAGTTGACTTTAGTAAGAATAACCATATGTATAATGCATAAAATCACATAATAATGCATCAATGCACACCAGAGAGTCAGAGGACTAAACTTGGGTCTTCCTGTAGAGTGTGTTACCTGAGTGAGCCCTTCTTCTCCCTGGCCCTCAATTTTTTCATCTGTTATGAGAGACAGCAGATCTGCATGGTTCTTTCCTGCCCTTATGATGAATCTCACACTGGGGAAAGGCTATTCAGCCACAAATGACTGCCCTCGGAATGTACACCAACCCTCCCGCCACCACTTCAACCATCATTGTCTGTTAAATGTAAATGTAATGTAGGAAGCCCCTGCATTTGAGGGTGTCTTCTTCCTCCAAGCACTGGCTTCTTTACAAGATTTCCACTATGAAGCAGATTTTAATCCTGCCAACATCTCATGTAGTATTTTGTCTATATTTTTATGCAGGTGGGGATAACCAACACATTAAAGACTATACCACTAAAGATTGTGCAGGTTGTGGTCAAATGCATGCCCATCTGATTTTGGTCCCCTGCAAATCTGGAGTGTGTAGTAGGACAATTGAGATCCCATCTCACCCAGCCTAAGTTCCACCTCAAAACTCAATCCAAAAATGTCAGAACATATGTTTACTCATACAAAGACCTGATTTCCCCAGCTATACAAAAATTTCTCAGAAGTGATGGTTCAACAGATTTTGGAATGTAAGACAGTTATGTTACATAGCAAACTAAGCTGAGGTACATGTTTTCCACACTTCTCAGGAATGTGGGTTAGCCTCAATAGAGGAATCAAACTGTAGGGGGTGTTTTCTCAGCCAGAAGAGGATATAAGCCTTACAGAAAATTTCCCACTTGTTCAGAATTCATTCAGCTCTTATCTTTAGTTTTATATTAAAAATGAGAGAGAAGCATGTTTAACATACAACAGAATAAAATTAAACTCTGCCTTGTGAACCTAAATTTCTCACTCAGGTATGTTATTCATATTTCTAGGAACTACCATTAGTGGGATAAGGAATAATTTAGGTGAGGGGCTTATCATTTCATTAACAAATTTAACAACTTCTTATATCAAAATCCCTCTCATTTTATGTCTCTTCCTCATTTTGCTATTCCCTTGATTTATGTTTTCCTATAAACACTGCAATCAATTACACTGTAAAGTGACTGTCCGTGTAATTTATGTTACGTACTCAGGAGAAGTATTGTCTGTCTTTTAAAAATGGTCTTTAAGGGAAATGTAACCTGTTTTGTTCCTTATACTCCGGTTTCTTTTCAAATCACATAACTCTTTCACCTTTTTTACTGTATTTTACATGGTAGTTTTTCAACTTTATCCTTCCAGTGTTATTCTGTCTTTTAAACATGTCGAGCATAGTCAATAAGACAGCTTTCTCAGAAGAGCTTCTGGAATTTTGGAAAAACTCAACATGCTCTAGGAATTTGTACAACATTCCCAGAGATATTTCAAATATTTGGCATCCTATTATGATGTGTCATTCATCCAAATAGATGTAGCAGGGCTGCACATGTGAATGTCAAGTGAACTCCCTTAAAAAAAAAAACTATTACATGAAGTTCATATTTACCAAATACAAGAAAATATCTATATGTGATCTACATTTGGTGCTAAAATTTGAAAAGTTGAATAAATGTAAATGATAAGTTAACATAAGTAAGGCAGATAGGAAGTACATATAGTTAATATGCTCACCTTCAAGAGTGACAATACTGTGTATAAATTTACATGTCAGATCAAATAAGTGTGTATAAATGTATACTGAGATGTTATTTTTACACTAACACATTAAAAAACTTGTAATTATTGTACATATTGCTGACAAGATGCAGTAAAACTGGAGCATAACCATACTACATATTGCATTGTAAAAAAGTTAAACTTTTTGAAAAAAGCAAGGTATATGTGGCAACAGTTCTAATTACTTTGTAATTTGTCCCTACAGAATTTATTCAACAATTACAGTGCAACACAAGCAGAAAGTTTAAAGCACAGAAATGCTTACTAGTGTACCATTTATTATTAAAAGAAAAAAACAGATTATGAAAATTAAATTCTGTAATAGCATTAAAATCATGGGTTTTTACAACTGTTATTGCCTATCTTTTATATCATAATTATTACAGAGTAAAGAACCATGAGGGAAGAATTTTTATAATGTTATATGAAATTATAAAATCAAGTTATATTTATATAATAATTGCAATTGTGTGTGTATATGAATATTTTTGCATCTTACCTTCCCCATCAGAGTGGAGATAAAATATTATTTGCCTCATAATTTTGTTCTAAAGATTAAAAGTGCATTGAGTAGATTCTACCTCATAGTAATCCTTCTATAGATACAGTCTATTTTTTTTTCATTAAAAATTGATAGAAGTCAATTTGAACTTCACCACTGTGAGTTATTTTGGGTAGATTAGGCAGAGAGCCTCTAAAACCACAAAAACTGTGTGACAGATATTAAATTTTAAACTTTAGTTAATTTTAGTTCATTTATGTTTAAATAGTTGCATGTGGCTAGCTTCTATTGGACTGCACAGCTCTGCACAGGTGGTGGGACACAGAGCCCACTCTGAATCCTAAGCGAAGAGCTCACGAAACTCACCAGATTTTTATATTATTAATAATATGAGAGTACAATATTTGTAATTAATCTCTATATCTCAATACCATTTATTTCATCAATGCAAAAATATTTATCATTACTTACTGTAATGAACAGAGTCTAATGAAGACCATATAATCATATAAAAGCATTTTGTAGAACTCCACCTCTGGAGGGAACATTAATGATTAGAGAGCTTGCAAAATTAACTATTCCACAGTGAAGATGAAGACTAACATACCAGCATTTTTATAGCATTTATACAAAAGTAACTTAAAGCAAATTACCAAAAACAATATACACATAATTATTGCTGCCAACTACTATCTTATTTCACATAGAAGGGGAGAAATTAGACACACAAGAAAATACTGGGCTGTTTCGGTGAGAAGAATGGGAGACAATATCATATGAAATAATAGTTTCAATAACTTCTGCACGAATAAAATCATTTTACACAAATAATAATTCTATTTAGACATGATCTACCTGCTAAGAGTCAGTCTCTGTTATCTCTCCCAGGGCTGCTGAGCTGTGAAGGAGGTGCTCTATATACCTGCAACAGACATTTTTGAAGAAGAGTAGACTCTCCTAAGTTTTGCTTTGCTGTACAGTAACTAATAGGGATGAGAGCAGTCAGTATAAATAGCCAATGAAGACCTTGACTGCTACTACACAGAGAGACTGAGATCTCTTGATAATTAACACAGATGCTTCAGTATAAAAAAATGGCTGCAGGATAGCCATTTTACTGCAAAACGATGTGAGAGTCTGAAGATCAATGAATGAAATACTATTATGATGAATTAGGAAAGAATGTGAGTAGCATCAGACATGCTATTTTCCTTTAGAAATATGATAATAACCAAAATATGATAATATTAAAGCAGACCATTTTGTAACATTTAATGGAAAGCTTTTCTGTATCTTTAGTTTTGGCTTAAAAAAAATAAGGGCAACCAAATTGTAGAAGGAAACTAAAGTTTACCAGGTCTCACTACTTCATTAATTTTCACACAGTCTCACAACTCATAAAATGTGCCTCTGCTCAATAATTCTGGAAAACAGAGGCTAAACTTATTTTCTAGTTCAAATATAATGTAGAATCATGATTATATACATGCTAAGGATTTATATGTTATTTTCTCCAAATCAGAATAGTTTAGAGCAGCTGACAAGGGAAACAAAATGCAAGATAAAGAATTTAGGGATAAAAGTCCACAGAATTGAAGTTGGCTGAAAAGTCAGGAGGAACAGCTAAGTTGCTAGTACCTTCTCCTAGGGAAAATTCATGGTTACAGTTCAGCACAAGGAACTCACCTCACACTTTCCTAGATGTTCAAGGGAAATGGGTAGATTGTACATATAGTTTGTACTCTTTAGCTAACTAACATTATCTGAGTAATTCTACATAAGAAAAAGCCAAAAATTGTTTAGGGCAGGTTTCAGAATGGAAGATGTTGACTACAACCCAGTAATTGCCAAAGCTACCTACCAATGACTGATCAGTTGAAATTCTTCCCATTTTCTCAAGCATGTACCTGGGAAAATAATGTTACTATCACAGCCATTCACTGAGCACCTACTTTGTGACAGCCTTTTGTGGGTGGCTGACTGCTGCACACACTGTATACCACACAACTGCAGGGGACAGGGGACACCGTCCACTTGGTGACCAGAGAAATTATTTTCTTATAATAATTTGCTGGCAGATGGAAGTAAAGGATATTGAGGACAAACCATAGAGGACAAACCATAGAAATGTATCACAGAAGCTACCAGTTCCCTGAGCTGTGCTTAAATGTCACATACATCATCATTTACCTTTAAAAGATTTTTATAATGAAGAAATATTAACTTAATTTTTCAGACTAAGAAACTGAGGCTAAGGAAACCAGATACTTGTTCAAGATCAAATAGTTGGTTACTTGACAGAGTTAGGATTTGAAGACCAGGACATTATAATTTCATTTTTTTTCAAAGTTCTAATTAAAAAGATGGCTACATTGAGTCTCAGGTATAAATTTTGTAGCATGAATAAAAGGCCTACTATTACCTATGGAATACATCTGGTCACATGTACCAAGGTGCTTGGAGAACAGAGAGGCAGGGAGGAGCCCCTGCCATGTTAGCAGACAGTGCTACGGAATATCCACCAGCAAGGTGGCGGCTCCCGCCAGAAAAAGAGTTCATCCCACATACATTATGCTGGAGACATATTTTGAGAAGAGGTCAATAGGTGGATTCATATCATATTTACTTACCAGTGTGATTATTTGTTCTTAATCTACAAACACAAATTAATCCAAAACGCTTTTGATAATAATAATCACAGTAGCTGTAAGGGACAATTTTGACAGTATAAGTCCTCACTGATAGAAAAATAATTTCAAAAAACTTTTTGTTTTTAGCCCATAGCTTCCACTGTTCATTTCTAAATGTATCTTCATTTTCACATCTTGCATCTATAATTGACTATTTTCATATAAATTCAGCTGGTTTACCCCTGAACTATTGAAGACTCAGGTTGACAGAACACTTCTGTAAGCATAAAGTGTGTATTTGAACACTAAACGTGCCCTATAATGTTCAAATCACATTGTAAGCAGCTTGAAGATGTGATTCTCATTTACTTTGATTCAGCTGAAGAATTTACTGTATTAAGAATTTTTGAGAACAACATATTTATCTTTTATATTATCTGATGGTCTCTATTACACAATGATGAACATTAGACTATTGTGATGAATCATAGTACCTGAAAAATGTAATTATTAAACTTTTAAAAATATTAATATAATAGCTTACAACATCCACTTAGTACTCTATCATATTTATTTATTTTAAAAGTCACAATAAGCTTAGGTACAAATATTAATATTTTAATGATGAGGAAATTAAGACAAAGAAAAACGTGTAACTTATTTAAGAGTCCAAAGTTATCAAGTGCTAGAGTCAGGAAATAAATGCAAGCTTTCATCACTTGAAAGCCCTTGCTATTGGGCTGTTAAACATTATTCTATATTGTTTATTCATGTTTGTTTTCTATTTCATTCATCTTTTAGTCAAATATTAAATCATATTGAAAGAAGTCATGAAATGTAACTTGTGCTTCTGTTGTTAATTCCCATATTTACCACTGTGCTTTAGGCCAGCATCATTCTTCCTGAGATGCAGCTTCCCTTCCAAACTTTTCAAACATAACCAATGGATTATTCTTCTGAAAACACAGCTCTCATCACAGATAAATTCCTGAATTCTACTGAATAAAAGCAACATCCTAAACTCCATGGTTTCAATCCTTCATTGTCTAAATATTATCTGAATATTTATTGAAAACATTGATTCCCAAGTCACATTCCTAGAATTTTTGTTCAAGAACTTGTATTTTTAAATAGCAACCTTTTAAGGAATATTGCCCTACATTCACATTTGTTGATATTTACCTAAACATCTTAATTTCTCACACTAGCCACAACAACCCATCCATTTGATTATATACCTTTTATTTTGTACTCTGCTTCCAGGACATAGCACTCAAAAAATGTGGGTAGGGAATTCAGTGTCAGAGCTAAACTGAATTCAATATCACCTCTAATATAACATCCCTAACCAAATAAGTCTTTTCCATATTAGCTCTCTTCTCTTTCTCTACTTCAGTATATACTTTGTAGTTCTCTTTCTTGCATAGGCATGAATAATAATACATTTTTCTCTGCACCTAAACATGCCCATCCCAAAGAGCTAATGCTTTGGGCAAAACCCTTACCACCACACCTTCATGGTCGGTCATCTGCTGTCCTATCCCACACTTTCCTGCTTTAATGACACTCCATTCAAATGCCACTGTGTTTTGTGGTTTATTGATTCCTAAGCTCAGTTCTCAGAAACATTGCATTATCCTACAGCTCCACTAAAATGCTAATCCTATTGATTTTTGAGCCCTTCTTTCTCAAGCTCTAGCCCAAGCGACTATCATTTCTTTATCTTTCAAATTACTTAGTCCTTCAGAGAGTGTCATAAAATAACATCCCACATTGATTCCTTTCTCAATTATTTTTGTAAATTTCTATAAGCTTTCATGTTCACCTCCACCTCCACCTCTTCTCTTCCTGGGATTCCATTCTCTCTCTAAAGTAGTAGTTGAGTCTCATTCATTATCTACAAATAGTTTATTCTATGAAGATCACTGGCTCTCTTGTCCAAATCCTATTACTACTGTGGGGCTGGGGGTTGAGTCTCAGTGTCTAGTCTCCCAGGGATGAGGGAGAGTGAAGGTGGAAGTGGCTCTGGGAGGAGGTTCAAGTTTTGAGAAGAGCACACTGAATCTTTCATTCTGGCTGGGTCTTGTTTTTTCACTGCTCAGCTATAGTAAAGTAGTATTACACTAAAATCATTAATTCAGTTCTAAAATCCCACACTGTTCCAACATCATGTATACTTAAGAAATTCACACATTCCTTTTGAAGAAATGTTGACTTCAAATGAGTCCATGTTGTGTCTTGCCCTGGTTACTTCAAAAAGCTTTTGCTTATTTGAAACTGGAGATCCACAGACTTTGACATTCCAAAGTTAAGCATAGTTTAATGGCCTTTGGAAACATTTTCATAAAAAAACACATATTTTTTATCGTGGTAGACAGTCATGGTTACTTTAATTAGCTATTTATTTTTCAACATAAATTTATTTTGAACATTATTATGGCCTATTCTTTGGGATGGACTCTAATATGTTGCATTTTCCAAATAATTTCCACTTCCTCAGATGAAGTATTAGCAATAAAAATATGTTAACAAAGAGCACATTTTTTCACATGGAATTCTTATCTCCTCCCTTCCTTCTTTTTCTCCTGTCACATTTGCAGCATCTTGTCACATATTGTCTATAATTAGATGAGGAAGATTAGGAAGTTGAGAGCCAAAAGGAGGGGAATAGAAGTTTATGCTATGAATAAACTGTTACACAGACATATGGAAATATTCCTCCCCTCAAGCCAATCTTTCAGCTATTGAATACTCATCATGCCTTCTCAAGCCACTCACACTGTATTTATAATAACAATGTAGGAAATTGTGCTTCGGTAACATATAGAACATTTCGCTTTAATAGTACATGTACTCCTCAGTAATTCTGGGCCCTATAGACCAAGGCTACCATTATATTCTGTGGTTCTATATCCCAACTCACAATTCCATCAAACCTGAAATTCAGGGCATGGAAAAGGTTAACTGATGCCCTGGTTTAACATAAGATTATTTTATCTCTTTTCACTTGAAATATAAGTCTAATAATTTTTTCCCAAGAACAGAGTTTTTATTGGTTTTCTAAGAGTATTTGCCCATCTTATGAAGAGTAATTTCTGAATACAGGTTCTGATGTACAGGATCTTTCATGCTTAGTGTGTTTCTTAATGAATATACCATCTTCTAGAAATAATTTTCATGGTTAGTACCATCTCCCTCCCTCCCTCCCTCCCTCCCTTCTTTCCTTCCTTCCTTCCCTCCCTTCCTTCCTCTCTCTTTCTCTGTATCCTCCCTTTCTCTTAAAAAGCAAATCGGAGGGTCCCTTTTTGCTTTACAGGGAGTCTACTCTGACACTAGAGTAGACTGAATGTCAATCCTAGACTTGGCAATAAATTACATGACAGTGATCTCATTAGTTTTGATTGTTGTATAACAAATTACTACAAACAGAAGTTTAAGACACATCCATTTATTATCTCAGTTTCCATAGGTCAGAAGTCTAGACCCTGCATAGTTTTCTGCTCAAGTTCTCACAAAGCTGTAATTAAAGTGTCAGCCAGGGCTAATGTCTCATCTGAGACTAGGGGTCCAGTTCTGAGCTCATGTTTGTTAGAAGAGTTAATTTATTTGCAACTATAAAACTCACAGAGGTTGTAGCTTTGAGAAGACAATCTTTTTGACATCTAGACCTTCAAGAAGACATCTCTCTGATGTATTAAGACTTTGCTTTTGAATCACCTCAGTAGATCAGGGCCATCAGATAATATAACTGGTTAAGTAAACTGATTAGGCACCATCATTCCATCTGTAAAATTCTATTTACCATATAGCACAATGTAATCATAAAATAGATATTCCTTCATATTCAGTGGTCTCACCTGCACTGAAAGGGGGGGTATTATAAAAGGTTTTGGATCTTTGGGGTTATATTAGAGTTCTACCTACCACACTGAGTGAACTATATAATTATTTTGTTTTTAGCTTCCTGAGTTAATCTGAAATGTTAATGAAAGGATCAAATACTGCAATTTACATAAACCAACCCACATATTGCTGCACTATCTGCAATAATGATCTATTATTTGAGAATAACAAAGATGACTTCAGAACCACTGTCTTCACTGTAGCATAAGGACTGTGAGAATTTGATTCTTGGTGCTAATTTATATATTCCCTTCCTTTAGATAAGGCCCAGGTTTAGATCTAAGTCACTAAGTGGAAGTAAGATGAATTATTAAGAAAAAAGTAAAGATATACTGGATAATAGCACTAATAATATGTATTTAAAGTAATAATTTATGAAACAGAAAAGTTAACAATTGAGAAGACCCGGAAAACATATACTGCTCAGTTTATAATTTTTTGGACATTTGTGTTAGGGTTCATTCAAAGAAAGACAGTAACTAAATATTAAAGAAACAATGGATTTATATGAGAATTAGATTTATATACAAGTGGGAGGTAATTAGGGAAGTGAAAGCCTAGAACAGAAAGTTGGAAGATTATAGAAAAAGTACTTAATCTGTTCATCTGAAGCACTAGCTTTAGGGGACAAGTTGGAGCATGCAGGGAAATTTGAAAAAGAAAAACATATCAATTGAATAAGGTGAAATCACCCAGGGGCAGTTTGTGTAGAAGTCTGTGAAAAGCTGTTACCTCTATGGATGTATAGTCAAACATCTGGTGGTGCACCTGAGGTAGCTATTCCTGAAGACGGGAAAATAAGTGGGATACAAAGTCAAGAAGCATGAGTTCAAATGGAACCCAATGAGCATCTCTGTGATTGTCGGATCTTGTATCTAACTGCAGTCACTTTTCAAGTAAAATGTTTCTGCTTCACTTCTGCTTTCCAAACTTTGTGGAGGTTCCTTTTCTGGGCATCCTAACTTGGAACTGTATGGCAAAGTTGGTATCAGAACTATAGTTACCAGCTTCACAAACTGATATTGTGTGATCCATCAAAAAATCAGCTTAATAGAAATTAATCAACACTAACCATAAAATCAGTAAAATCAGTAAGTTACGGTATACTATGTATAGGTCTATGATTAGGAAGAACTATGGGCATTCTTTTCATACACGGGTTTCTCTTTTTCACTTCATGAAAGAAGAATTATGAAAAGGAAATATTTATTGAATCTTACAATAGATAAATCAAATACAAGGATATTCATATATATTGTCTCCTTCAAATCTTAAAACAAACTTCCACTATTTGATATTAACAAATCATTTAAAAAGATGTCAAAAGCAAGCGTAAGAATCAACATGTGAACTTTGATTTACTTAATATCATTTGTTGCAAAATGAAATAGACAAAACAAAATTGAGAACACTGATTTGTATGCTAGTAGTTTACTATGAATCCTGCTTACTCAAATAAGGACAAAGATAGAAATGGAATTGTTGTAAAACTTGTCTGCTATGTTGTTTGAAACCCTTATGTAAAGTCCTCATGTAATTCAATCCTCAATGGATAAAAACTCAAACATCATGGCAACAAAATTTTCTGAATTTGTAACCTGCTTTTGACCATCAGAGACATATCTTGGATAAGTTACATAAAACATTTTTATTGTCTGTAAAAAGTTTCTTTTTTTGTGTGAATTAAATGAAAGGGTGATCATTTCCACATCACATCAATATTAAACATCCAAATAATGCCAGCCACTATGAATAAAATGAAAATATTAAAGGTTCACCTACCTATCTATTGATCTAGATATATAGGTGTCCTTGGCTGTCACGTAGCTCAGCAGGGGTAAATGCAAAGCCAAACTGCAGTTACCACATCAGCCCAGCGGTTTTGGAATAATAACACTCATATATCCTCTGTGTCATTTTATTTTATTTTCATGTCATCACTACTACTCCACATAGCTTTTATTATAAACTCTCAAAAAGTCTTGGAAAGAATAGTGTTAATAAATCAATAATTAAATAAATGCCATTAATCTTACCTTTAATGGGCAATAATTTTGTCCACTGAGTATGATATTACTACTATTTCTAATTTGCAGTATTTATTAAGTTTGGGATACTACCTTGTGATCAAAATATTAGAAACCTTCATAACTATTTAAACCATATAAAACCCAATTGTATACTTCTTATAATGGTAAGGACAATTTTTTGTGAATGTCTCACTAAGCTGTCTTAGTAATAATTTGCCTGCCTTCTGAGAGTTGATCTAAGCAGCTGTGCATGTCAAAACTCTTAATTATGAGTCATTTGAAGCAGGTCAAAAGTTCGCAATGCAAACAATGTTGCCAATAGGTCCTTAAGAAAATTCAGTTAAACCAGTAAGAAAACCCAGATGATCTGCTAGGGATGGTGGGAATTGTTTTTCATTAAATTTAATATCAGACAAGATCATTCATAATCACTAAATAGACTTATTTTTTATAGTTTCCTAGTAACATTACATACTGGGACCTCTTTTAATGAGGCAACAAGATGGAAAAATTAGTAGTACCATTCTATGGCTTAGTGCTAGAAAACTGCTGCACCTAATGGAGTATTGGCTGAGGCAAGCAGATACACAAACAGGTGTGAACAGTCCCAGGACACCTGAGAAGTTAAGTGGCATTGCACTTCAGATCTCTGTACAGTGTATATACAAGTCCCATAGGAGTTGCCATCACACTCTTCAAGCAGTTCCCTTACAAGAAAAACGCTGACAAACATCTAGAAGGCAATCAAGAGACTTAAGAGTCAGCAGAGTACCAGCTGACTCATTCAGCACACTTTCCTGTAGTCTGTGGATGAAAACATGTCCCTCTAAAGGTTTTCTATGGCATATACTCTAAACCAGATATTTCCTTGACCATCTCTGAGATATTCCCTATTTGAGCTAATTTTCTCTTGTGTAAAAGGAGAATAAAAAAGTCTAATCAACAAGTTGTGCCAACAATTAAGTAAGCTAAAATTTATTAATGTCAAATTTTCATAGGTGCTTAATAGTCACTATTATTTTGGCTGGGTTTCTATTAGATTGTCTCAAATCAGAAGAACAGAGTCTTCTTTCTCTTTCTATCAGTGACTTCATGCGAATTAGGGAGAGTTCAGCAGATAAACTTAGCAGTTAGTTGGAGAAAACAAAACAAATACATCTGCCCTCACATAAAGAATTTCAAACTGATATTGTAGAAATGTAAAAAAAAAAAAAACTGATATTCTAAATTGTTCTCCTGAATCCAAACTGAATAGTAAATAAGGAATTTATGTTAGCAATTATAAAAATATTAGAATTTTTAAATAGTGCTTTACTGAACAAATGGAATTCAAGATTATTTTACCAAAAATCCACAATATTTTAAGGTAAAAAATTTTAATATTAAAATAAGAAACATAGTGGAATCAGTACTTCTTGATTACCAATTTGTTGGTATGTTCAAATGTTGATACTGTCAGAGTTTGTATCTAGTGTTTTCATATACTTTATTAAATTCTTAACATCATATTTAGTACAGCCCTGATTTTAAATTAGTTAATCAATTATTTTTAAAAATTGTATAGCCTGGATTTTCTTGTGTTTAAATTCTCCAACATTTTGAGATCACCTTTTCCTTAATTATTTAGATAAAACAAACTTGTAGAGAACTACTTCCACATTTGGTGGTAAATCCAGGCCTCTACCAAGATTTCTATAAGCTCCCAAAGATGATAAATTGGACAAAGTTCACTCCAATTCCATGTTATTTTTGAATTTGGGGAATTCTTTTTTCTCAGCTACTCTATATATTATTTTCTCTCTGCCTGTTGTTAATAATAATATGGGTTTCCTTTCCTGAAGCCAAAAATTCATCAACTTAATAGATTTGTGTGCAGCATATATTACTGAAGGTTTGAAATAATGATGGAATTGGGATAGATATAAGAGTATTGTTAAATCATTTGCATAAGAATATATAACAGGATAATTAAAATTTGTATATACACACATACATATATATGTACATGAACGTGTGTATGTGTGTTCATTCTAAAGACATTCTTGCCTTGACCATTTCTCACTTGTCAACTTTCTCCATTGCTTCTCCTAGGACAACATATTACTGTGATTGTGATCTCTTCTCTCTCATTTCATCCTGGGAAACACTAACTGTATAATGCTGCAAGAAGTACATTCTAGCATCCAAGTTTGTTCACATAATTCATGCTCAAAATGTTTCAGTGTTCTTCATTGCTTTCAGAATAAAGTCAACATTTTGCCTATCACACAAGACAATCCTGAATGATAACTCCACTTACGGTAACTGTTTCAAATCCAGTAACTCTCCTAACAAAATAAACTTTCTTTTAGTTAAAACTTTTATCTGAACTTTAAAAGAAAACTTAATGAGTTACATTATACATTGAAGACAGAATTTTTAGTAAGTGCATCATAATTTCTCTTCAGTCACTTGGGATCTGGGATTTGTACCTGACTCATACCACAAATGAGGCAGTAGCATGGCTTGGCACAGCAAGATGCCCTTCCAAAAAGAATATTTCATTATAACAATTTAATTAACAGATTTCTTTAAATTAACAGAATTCATCTTTTAATACCAAGAAGCCAGTGACTCACAATCGTAAATGAGTTGTTGGAGCTAATTGCTACAAGTCAGACAGAATGAGAGCAGCTGTTCATAAAATAATATATAATAGCGAGAAAGTAGAACCACAGTTAAGTATGTCAAATTGGATATGAAATTAAGAAGACTCTGTTATATTTAAATGTATAAAAATATAACAAAATAACTATAACTAGTTAATAAAACAAATGACAACTTAATCAATAGTAATATCTATGCTCATCAAATGATATGCTGTATTTTATATTCTTGGTGTTTCGCATGCACTGGATAGAAACATAAAGAGAAGAAATGTTATGTTGTAGAGTAGGAGTCGTTCACATGGCTTTTGAAGCAAACTAGGTTCCAAAATCTACCCACTTCATTACAACAATGTAATTAGTAATCATGCTTCTCAATTGCTTCAATACTAGGAAAAGGTAGTTCATTTTACGTTATCTCACTTTCCGAAAAGGACTATCCTCTCATTGTTTGGTAAACCTTTTATGGAGGTTTAATTTATATACAATATATTGTGCATAAAAAAGGATATAATTCAATGCCTTGACACATGGATGTGCCTATGAATCTATCACAATCAAGAAAATGAGCATAAATGTTACTCCAAAAGTTTCCCCTTGCTCTTTGTAACCCATTTCTTCTGCCCCTTGCTGTACTCTCAGTTCCATATTCTCAATTTAAGAAATCTATTGCCCCTTCCTTAAAAATCACCCTGGACGTGTTCTCAAGACAGAAATATGGGAAAACAGAGATTTCCTCATTTGTTTTCCACCTTTTAGGGATCATTGTTCTTCATTTCCTGATGTCCAGTAGCTTGAAAACTATTGTTTCACTTTTTTTATTGTTGTTATTGCTTCAGATGGGAACTTAGAGTCCCGGTTACTTTAGTTTGTCCAGAGGACTATGCTTTTGAATTAAACTACCTTTTTGTTTTTGAATAGCTCACTTTGCATAGAAGCAAAAACATTCCTATCAGAAAATTACAAGGGTATAGAGGTTACCTCCCAGAAGCCAGTGACAAGGCTAGCCAAATTTTTTATTACACAGTATCTATATTAATTTATGTTTTCTGACAGTAAGGATGAAGTTTCTGGATCAGAGACAGACCCACTATTTAATTACAGAATTAGTGCTAATTCTGCATGACCCATTTCCACTTGACATAACAAACTATATGACTTACAGAGATTGTTCATACAATAGGGGAATCACAAAATTATGAATTTCAGAGCTTAAATAGGAGATAATACATCTGTCTCTCCTCTTCAGAGAAAGGACAAGAGAGACTGGAATGTAAACAAATATTCTCTTTGGGGGAGGGGGAATGGTGTCTATCCTGAAACATAAGCATTTGGCTCCCTGGGAGATAAAAAAATGTATTAGTAGTGTGTCTTAGGCTGCCAAGCTGCTATAACAAAATTCCATTCACTGGGTGTCTTAAATAGCAGGGATTCCTGTCCTGTAGTAAAGGTCCTGTCCTCTGTATTTGCAAGGTCTATCTAGTATACATGTTTGAGCTGCAAATATGGTTTCTATAGGTACCATATACTGACTGGTTTTCTGTAACTGACATTGTATTGTACATCCCCCATCATGCACATGTGCACACCCTCATACTGATACATGCTTCCAAATAACCTTTCCTACCTATGTTTAGTGGAAAAAGTTAACAATTCTGATAATATTTTATTCCAATTTAATCATGAGTTGGGGTTATCTGTAAGTCACTAATGAACTTGTTCAAGTTAGTTACACATTACTGATATACGGTACCTATTTTAAGCATGTATGTCTAAACTATGCAGTATATACTATGTAGTATAATTGTGAATGCAGGATATTTAGTTTCTTAATTCTATAGTGGTAATTAAAATATTTAGCCAGTGTTGTAAAGAGAAGTACTTGCCCTATATTCTCATTCTTTCCTATACCTTCTCTGTATTATCATTCTTTTAGTTTTCATAGACAATTTTTTGTTTTTCTCACAATTCTTTCATGTCATTTTGGGCTAGGATTCTTAATATTTTATTTCAGAAAATTTATTTTTATTTGTAATAATTCTTAGTATATGAATTGGTAAATACATATGATTCAATTAATTAAAGTCTTGATTAATTGCTGTCTTTAAAAACTTTGTTTTTCTCAGATGTACACAAGAAAGTGCCAGCTGTTTTGTATTCCTAGGAAAACTCTTGTCTTTAATCTGAGTGTTAATATGCTAGGAAAAAAATGTAAATATTTTCTGCATGATCAGGTCTTTATGAGCCTGATTTTGATATATGAGCCTGAATTTGATTTGCACTTATATATCATTGGCCAGACTTTGGTCAGACAGCCAACTCAAGACATAAGACAGTTGGAAAATGAGGAAATATGATGTGATGGTAGGATCAGACCAGCCATGATTCAAGACAGAAAGAAGTCAAATTGGACAGAGAAGCAGGTATTGTGTAGGTCCCTATAGTATATTTCTACCTATTTTGCAGAGCTGCTGAGAGAATTAAATGAGAATGTATGCAAGTATCTGTCTTACAGGGAGTACTCAATGAGTATTAGCCCTAAAATACTAGATACAGTTGTTTTTCCTACACACTACTAGTAATTTATGTGTTAATTGAGATCACGAATGCCTTTAATTTCTTTTCCCAATTATCTCTCACTACCTAGAGCACTGAAACTGAAATTAGCATCTTAGCAATTAGTACATTTACATGTGTATTTTTTAATATTTTAATTCATGTGATGCGATTGTTCATCACATTGCCACTTGTTGGAAAACCCAAAATTAGAGTTTAATATTAGCCTAATGAGACCTGACCATGGGTATTTTTTTTCCTGAGTAAATTCTTCATATTTTAAGTCCTCAGCCTGTTTCTGAATAAAGTGCCAAACTAAGTGTCACAGGTACATCTTAAAACCTGACTAATTTATGCTTGGCATCTTCAAACAGACTATCAAGTTGATTCACTAGTTTTTTCCAAAGTTGTCTTGATGTCATTACCTTTCATTTCTTATTTGTTGTACAGGGTGTCTACCAAAACTTTCAAGTTTATGCTTCTAAGATATTCTTTATATGCACTTCTTCTGACATTAAAAGAACAAAAATTTTTTATCTGACACAGAAAGAGAAGAATTATAAATAATAAGAGATTTGTCCTTGGATAGCTTCAATTTGATTATGAATTGCTAATAGTTGCTCACAGTTTTGATCAAGAAGAAATCCCATAGATTAAGTACACAATACAACAGACTTCATGTTATAAGATGGAGATTGTGAAAGGGACTTTTGAAACAGAAGGACACACCTTGGAAGATAGGTCAGCCCTCTCTTGAGAACAAAAATTAATTGCTATAACTAGCTTTTTCTAAAACTGCCCAACATAATGCATCTTGAATGCCATTTAAAAAGGTATCCTGAAGCCTATCAAGTAAAGGAAAATGGATAACTCATTAAACAAATATGTTTATTGAAAGATTCTTAAAATTATTACTCTAACATAAATGATAATGTGGAGCCCTGGGATGATTAGGAAAATACAGTTAAATGAAATTACTTCCTAAGGTGTTTGTAAGATATTTTTTGTCAGCTATGCTACAATATTTTATAATTAAGAAATATATCAAACACCCAATTACAAATCAATTAAAACCATAACCCATAGAGATAGTTTTGTTTTTGGTTAGTTATTGCTAATGTAAGAGTTATAAAATACATTCTATCTGATTTCAGTCCTTTTAAATTTGTTGAGATTTTTTTATATGGCTCAGCACATATTTTAGTAAATGCATCATTTGCATTTCTAAAGAATGTGTACTCTGCTGTTTTGTGTGGAAGTTCTACACATTTCAACTATGTTAAATTGCTTCATAATATTTGTGAAGTTTTTTCTATTCTGAACTTCTGTATACTTTTTCTACAGTAATGAGAAGAGTTTTGCAATCTCCAACTAAAATGGAGAGTTTGTCTGTCAGTTCTCTGACTTCTGCTTTACCTAGAGTATAGATCTTTCAGGAAACCCAGGTTCATGTTAAAGTTGTGTACTCACATTGAGTTAATCCTATGATTTGATATGTTTCTTTATCACTATGAATAATCTTTAATTTGAAGAACACTTTGTATGATATTAATATTCCATTGCATTTATCTTTGGTTTAGAGTCAGGTATTTCCCTTTTATCTAATCTGGCAATCTCTGATCAGTTTTTCTTTATCTTATTATAAATTCTGTCACCATAAACTACAAAGCTTGATTTCTTTACCTGTGTCACTTCAGGGTATACATTTATATAAATTTAGGATTTATGAATACACATTTAGATACATTTTCTCTCTGATGTGATTGTAGACCAGATGTTGGCAATTATACTGGAATAATCTTTTAATTTAGAAATACATCTAACATATAATTTCAGAGAATAATAAAACCATAACCAAGATATCACAGAGATTAACATTTTGCCCTTTGCTTATGGAGTTAAAAAAATTTTTTTAATGTAAGAGAAATAGCTGAATTCCCCACATTATCCTTTTCTTTTCCCATTTGAGTTGCAATAAACACAATTCTGAAGTATATGGAAAAAAGAGAAATCAAGGACTAGCTCTACAGCAGGAAATTATTGGTTTGCCTTATTTCTTTGCAGTACTGTTAGAGGTTTAAAGTCATCAAGATAAGTTCTGTTATCCATCTTGAAAAGCCATACTCAGAGAGACTTAGTGTGATGTAATATATCTTGACTAATTCTGTAATTTTAAAGAGGAAATACAGGCCAAAAGAGGAGAATTTACTCACTCTACACCATGTAATTAGTGATAAATTAAAGACTAGATCCCATGTACCATGGAAACTAGTCTATTTTCATTGCTTTAACCACCACAGATTTATTTGTCAAGGGTAAAGATATTCTAAGCATGATTCTTATTCTCTTTCCAGCAAAGACTAGGCATTTTAGTTGGGGTTTCCTTCCTTCCCCTCCTTAAAGAAGGGGCAGCAAACTTCAGAGTTCTGGGCCCTAGGGATTGGACTTGTAAGCAGGTTGGACTTCCATGCCCTGGGAAGATGGCGCCATGGCAGAAGTTCAGAATCCTTAAATCCAGGCATCAAAAACGAGCCCTGGGATTCTGTTCTAGAGTCAAATTTACTTGGTTGTTGAGCAGAGAGCCACAATTTCAGCTTTTTCAGGTTTTAGTACTAATTTATGATGGTTACGTTCATGAAAATGCTCCTCTTTCAAAGATTCTCCCTCCTCATTTGCACCCAACTGGACTCTTCCCTAGGATCCTTATTTACAAAAAGAAAAAAGAGAGATACAGCCAATGTTGGCTAACACAAGCTATTTTTTCCCCCTATTTCTACATCCTTGAATCCATGCAGTCAACAAGTATTTATATTCAAGCCTGCCTAGAGGTCAAGCCCAAGAAGTATTTGAAGGGATTATAATAGGAAAGGGAGTGGCAAAGATCAGACATAATGAGTAGAGACACAGCAAGTAAGAGGATGAATATCAGACTGGCCTTCCCAGGGTGGAGAGAACTTGAACTGGATGCTGAAGGAGAAGTGGATTTCTCAGGAGAGAAAGGAGGAAGGGTGTGAGGTAAAAAAAGTACACTACAAAGCTCCCCTGAGCCATGCTTACTTGTCCGGTAAGCACCTTTGAGCTATTTCAGGTAAGTCCAGCCTTCAGCTCTCCTTCCCATCACAAACTCTGGGTTGCATGTCAATCCTGAGGTCCTCTCCTCTCACCACACATTTATTTGTATATGGAGTATCCTCTGAGCCCTCCCACAGAACAGTCTTCTGGTGGGTTTTCTTACAAAATATATCAACTTGACATGCCCATTTCTATAAGCATTTTAATCCTTTTTTCCACCATCTACAAGGTAATTTGGCATTTTTGACTCATTAGTGTGGGCCACTGCTTTTTCTACATATTTTTGAGCCTCCCATATAATCATATCTATATTACCCCTAGGATCTTTGCCAAAGCATTGAATTCTGTAATCCATGGGAGTGCTCTCACATTGACAAAAATCTACTTTATTTAAATATATGTTTCACTTTGATTGGTCCAGCATCCTCAGAATCCAGTTTCATGTGTACTCTGCCAGTTCTTGCCAGCAGACCTTGGCAAGGTGCCTTAGAGCCTTGGGCTGATTGGCCATTAGATAAGGGTATCTACCTTTAGAAGTAATGGTATCTGCTCTGACCACCACATGGCCAAACTTTCAGCTTTATACAAAGCAAGAAAGCAAATGCAGTAATTAAAAGGAAGCAAAGCAGATCAATATAAACATCTGGTGAAGACTATGTTTAAGCTACTGTAGATATAGATTGAGATGATTTATATTTGACATAAAAGTCTAGTAAAATGTACAGACATTTCAACACAAACTATTATAAAAATCAGGAGATTGAGAATGGTGTGAAATTAGGAAAAGTCAGAGGAGATACAGTAAGTGTATGATCAACTTTTGCTGTTTCCCTTAGCCTTATAGGTGAGAACCAATTTGAAAAATTTGTTAAGAACTCACTTCCTAGGGAGAAGGCATAAGATGTTAATTTTAGAATTTACTATACCTAAAATGTGGGGTCCTTTTTTTTCTTCCCTCGCCTGTGTGTGCGTGTGTGTGTGTGTGCTTATGTTTATATCAAATAGACTATATAATTGCATGAACTCAAATTCTATAGAGTGGATTGCTGTTTTCCTAGTCCATTCTAGTGATTTTAGATAACACTGAATTAAATATTTAATATAGTTGAAGATTTAAGTTTAAATTGCTAATCACCAGTGGTGTCTACATTCTGATGCCTCCAGTGACAGAAGAGTCAATTTGACTCACCCCTTGTAGAGTGCAGCTCCATCAGCCATATTACTATTTCGTTTGTCTCTTATTATATGACTATGAAAATAAGATTAAAATAGTGGACTTCCATTGGCCAGTCCAGAGACCCTAACATCCATCACCTCTGCAACTTTCTAGAACTACATGTGTATTATCTTCTTTCCTCGTCTTCCTAAAGTTCAGGTGCATCATTTCATCCCTAGTAGTGTGTAGGGCAAGGATGAGAATATTATTGGAATCTCAGTGTCTATGAAGAAAACTTTAGGTTATGATAGTTTAAGATCTTACTTCAAAGCTTCGGTGTAAATTTTTTTCTTAAAACATTTTTTTAAATTAAAAGCTCTCTGCAATAGAAGGTAGAAATCCTTACTCAAAAATATTTTGCTTCCAACTGCATAAGGTTGCAAATGATTTAATTCTTTGAATTGATAATACCTTAACAGTAGAATTTATAAATTTTGGTGATGAAAACCTTTGGTTTGAAAACTGGGTTCTCTCACTTGCTAACTATGTGACATAGGGGAGAAAAATTCTTTTCTTTGTGCTTCCATTTCCTTGTCTGTAAATTAGGGACAATAATAATGTCTGCAACTATAGATGAAATGAGATAATGAATGTCATTGTTTGGTATATAGTAATTCCTTCCTAAGTTATAGCTTTACTATTTTATTTGGCTAAATTTAAAATATCTTACATGTGCAATAAAAGATTTATTTTTCCATGATGAATTTATCATACTCTGGATGTGATAAAAATGTGCATATAGTTTATTTCCTGACATAATTATTACATCTGTTTTAGCCTTTATTGTTGGCATTAAAAATAAGTTGATTAATAACATATACACACAGTGATTAAACATTGTGAAGAATTTTTTTTGGTAACATTTAAGTTGATCACCCTTAAAATTTGGTACTAAAATGTAAAAGAATGAATTAATCACATTAATTTGTATTAATTTCATTAAATGTGGCTAGTTTATAAAATCCAGTACTAAAAAAAGTAGTACTTATCTGTACACAATTAAATGAAGTAACCTAAAATTTGCAGAGAAAAATAATTATAATTAGCAAATGACTTTCGAAATAAATTTTAGGTTTAATAAAAAGTGCGAGGTCAAAAAATATTCCCTCCTCTGCATTTTTTAATGTTGTGAAAAATAGTGTCTTTAATCTGCACAGTTACAAAGTAGAGAGGAATTATCAAACAAAATATTCATTCCATGCCATTCCAAGGAAGCCACATCTGCTGATCCTTGAATGTCAGCTTGAAAAAAATACAGGGGACCTAACTGTGGGAGGAAAGTGGGATAGCTTGTTGAGTCTAGCTACCTCATTAGCATTTCTTTATTCAACACGGTTGCACAAATCATAAACTGTCTCTGCTGAGCAATTCCAGAAGATGTGAAGGTTCACTTATTTTTCATTTTAAATGTAACTTGCATTTGTTGGTTATTTATTTAGGATTTATACCATAATTTCCTCTAAATCAAAACTATTTGAAGCAGTTTGCACAATAAACATAATGCAAAGTAAGATAATTAGGGATAAAAGCTAAATGAGACCATGGAAAGTGAGCTGAAGTTGCCTTTCTTCCCTGGGAGAGGCTGTGTTTACAGTTTGTCACTGGGAACTCACTTCACAGTTTCCCAACAGGTGAATTAAAATGACCTGCCTAGGAAATTTCTGGACAAAGAAAACTTGAGACTTGATTATGTCAGAGGGAACCAGGAATACTGAGCGTATGCTGATGATCCTCAAATTCATCTGCTAAGCTCCAGAATTCTCCCATGCACAAGCCAGAGTGTCTTACTTCCTACCACTGTTCCACAGCTTTACTCACTGGAAATTTTTATACAGCAATGCATCTGCATTTATTTTATGCATGACATTTAATGCTGTTACACAGTTTTGAAGGATGCGTGCTCCTAATGCTGATGGTATCATTCTCCTTGAAGTCATTACCAATTTGTATATTCATTATGATATTTTCTTGGTAGATGGCAGCTAAGTGTCTTAAGGATGGAAACTTTTTTTTTTGTATTCATACAAAAATAGATATGGCCAAACTGTTAAGAATGTTAGGTAAAAAGATAGACATGGGCAGCCAGGGAAGGGGAAGATAAGGTTTAAAAAAAAATTGCCTAGATAACGTTCAAAGGAAAAACTGCTCAAACTCCACCCAGGTAGGGGTTCCTGTGTGGAAACACAAAGGCTTTGCAGGGAGATGACTTCCTATCTGGCCCAGGCCAAATGGATCCCAAACAGGTCCCAGGGTGGACACAGTCAAATACACTAAGAACTTCCCAAATCACACCTCATTCTGGGAGAGGACATGCTTGCTGAGAGGGATGGCTACAAGATGGATCTGTAAATCAAAATAACCCCATCTTGTCATTCAAAGAGGTGCCTCCCAGCCAGAGTGTAATATGAAGGCCTCCCACCTAGAAGTTCAGGGCCTTAGCCTACTTGACTCTGGCCCGCTCCTCCCTTGGAGAGCATTCAAATAAAACTTTCCCTCTGCTTCACGATTGTGTCTCTACCTTTCAATTCTTTGCAGCTGCAGGACAAGAACCAAGGAGAATAAACTCAGCCTGGTAACAAAACCACGGTTCTGAATTGTGCTTGGAGTGTTCCAAGCGTTACTGCTGATTTTGTCCTTTGCTTATGAGGGAATGTTATCCTAATTTTCAGATGAATAAATTGAGGTTCACAATGTGTGAACTGTTTAATGTCACAGAGCTAGGCATTTACCAAGCTAGGATTTGCACCAAGATTAACATGATGTGGGTAAAATGGAAAGATTTTTCCAGAATATCTCACCTGGATTTAGTATATCTGCATATCGATAGGCATTCAGAAGTGGAAAGAAGTATGGCTTTTGTACATTTGCATCTTTCCTCAGGGGTGGAGAAGTTCATCTCTATATCAATGGATGATTACCTGGGCAACAGAGGGCTAATCTGTACCTGAGAGGGGAGGAGGAGGGCCGGTGGTTGCTGCCGGAGCAGAGAAGAAAGACGGCCTGGAACTGAAGTTTTGTGAGCAATAAACAGGTTTTAAACTTTATTTCTCCCTTTGACTGATTTTGGTTTTTAGATTTATTTTGCCCCGGGATTTCCTTTCCCCAGACTTACACATGACCCTGAGAGAGAATGAGAGAGAGAGAGAAACTTTACCGTGAAAATTTAAAGATAAACAAAATAGAGAAATACATTAATTAACCATGTACATGCCCTACTTCAAAAAATATCAATTTTCTGCCCTTCTTGTCCCATCCTTACCTCTAGCCATCAGTAACCACCACATGGTGTTTTTATTCACTTTTATATATTGAGCAGATGAATATTGGGCAATTATCAACCTTACTATTTTAGTGCTTAATACTATATTTGTATTGTCACCTGGAAAGTACATGAAGGCTCTTGATGCCCAGGAAAACTGAGTGAATCATGAGTAATGATGAGTAACAATGCTCTGTCACATATGGTGCATAGTGTCTTCAACAACAAGAGATCTATCAATAGACATTTGTTTCATATAATGTATTAAGATAATAATATGGCTTAATGTGAGAATGCATGACATATTTACATTTACTATAACAAAGGTATTTATTCCTAGACTACAAATTACAGGTAAGGATCATTCCTACTGAACTACAGGGGCAAATTATTTTAATTCAAGGGCATTTTGGTAAAGAAAATAATTTCAAATAACGTTTTAGGTGAGTCTGGAATTCCAAATTTCCGTTTGTGAATGTCTATACTGTCATCTCGTGCATCCATATGTTGCTAGTTTCTTCTGAAATCAGTTGACTCTGGAAAAATTGAGGAGTTCGTTTCTTTTCTAAGCACAAAGTACAGTTAACCCTTGAACAGTACCAGTTTAAGCTGTGCAGGTCCTCTTATATATTTTTTTCAATAACAATACTGGGAAATATTTTGAAAATTTGCAACAATTTGAAAAAATACTTGCTTTTCTCTGACTTACTGTATTATAAGAATACAGTACATGACATATACAAAATATGTATTAATTGTGCTATCAGTAAGACTTATGGTCAACAGTAGGCTGTTAGTAGTGAAATTTTTGAGGAGTCAAATGTTTATCTTCAAATTTACATTTTCGAAGCTGCTATTAAAAATTTATTTTAGACTATTTTTATGAATCGAAAGTCACTTCCAATTTTTTTATTATATAAACAAAAGTTACACACAGCTGAACATAAGTGTTGGTGAGGAGAAAAATTAACTATGAATTTTTTTTCAAATTTTGAATTGACTAAAAGAAAAAAAAATAAGATTTTATTTCTTAGAGAAAATTTAGGGTTACAATGAAATTGAGAGGAAGGTATAGAGATTTTCCAGGTATTTCTTGCCTCCTAACATTCATAGCTTACCCTATTATCAACATTTCTCACTAGAATGGTACTTTTTTTTTTAACCAAGAATGAACCTACATCGAATATCATAATCACCCAAAGTCCATAGTTTACCTTAGGATTCGCGCTTAGTATTACATACATTCTATGGGTTTGGACAAATGTACGACATATTTCCTTCATTATAACATCATTCAGAGTATTTTCACTACCCTAAAAATCCTGTGTTCTGCTTATTCATCTCTCCACCCTTCCCACCCCTGGAAATCACTGATCCTTTGATTGTCTCCATAGTTTTGCCTTTTTTGAAAGGTTATGCAGTTGGAATCAAACAATACATAGCTTTTTCAGATTGTCTACTTTCATTTAGTTTTATGCATTTATAGTTTTTCCATGTCTTTTCATGCCTTGATTCATGCCATTTCTTTTTAGTGCTGATGAATATTTTTTAAAGTGAAAATAGGAAAAATAATATTAGATACCCAAAAGGAAACTAAAAACAAATAAAATGAATGGATAGTCTTAATTGAAGGGAATAGAAGAAATCTTGAAAGGCTTGCTGAAAATTCTAGAAAAGTGACTCAAACAAAATAAGGTTTTCAACGATTACATCAACAGAGCCCATTTAAATAAGCTCAAAAGAAAATCATAGACCGATTTGTGACGCAAATGACTTTGAGGTCACATGGTCAATTCTTCAGCAATTGGAAATTGTGCTCTACTTTGCTTCACAATTTATTTTGTCCATCTGCTTTAGCTTTACCAAGGCAGACAATATGAATAAACATACGATGAAATGGACTTTAGAAAGTATAAGCAACAATACACCAACAATTAACTGCACCAAGTTTGGCTTAGTGACAACTTCCTACAAACTGTTAGCAAATCATTCATTGGTTGCAAATTAGTCATAGAAAGATAGGGTATTCAGAGATGTCCAATTGTCTTCATGGATAAGAGCTAATCTTTCATTCATAATTTTTAAAAAGTTCAGATAAGACTGAGATAGAGCAGGGAAATGGGACAAGAGTTATGCCACTGTAAAATCTTCTTAGCCTGCAAAAAGACCCAGCTTATTCTTTAACTTAATCTAATGCTGTTCTTCCTCTTCTTCCAGCCCCTTAATTAAGTAACTTTGGAACCAGCACAAGAGATAGACTATGGTGTGTAAATGAACCTACATGGGTAAAGAATGTGGCTATCCAGACCAACACATTACCTAAATAACTCTATTCCTAAAACAGAACTACAAAGGTATTATAAATCAGCTGATATGACTTTGAACATTAATACAGTAAGCACATGATTTTAGTGTTAAATTTGTGTTTTATATTGATTTTATCATAGCTTAAAATTAAAGTGCAGCACTCTTAACACATGTCTATTTCCTGAGATAAAAATCTTTTTCTTACATTTAACATTCACACTGATTTTTTTTTACATGGTGTAGCTATTTGACAAAGTAGCATTTTAGGAATGTAGATTTTCAAACTCCTGTTGCATGGGAGTGAAAATCAACCTACAAGGTAAATTCAGGCAAATCTCAAGCTAATGCATGGGCCATGTAAATTATTTCCTGAAATGGTTACTTTACAATGATTCTAACTAAAATAAACCAAAAACTTCATGATTTGAAATGTGTATTTTAGAACCTATCATCTGCCAGGCGAATGTGATGTTGTAATTTAGATTTTGCACTTAGGTTATTGTCCTGGTTCTGATAACTTACAGACTGGCTATTCCTACAGCATAACTTAAATTGTCGTAGCTTCATTGCATTAGATAAGGTGTAATGGATATGCCAGTAATGGTAATTGCTGGTACTGGAACTTACCAACCTTGAGAGTAAATGAGATTGCATGTGTAGTAAAAAGCATTTTGATAATACATAGTGGGCATGGTCATGACCTTTTCAGGGATATAAATTATACTTTTCCTCTCTATGCTCAAATGTAATCTAAAGTTGCTGGGCTCAAGGATATAACAAAAGTACCCACATGGACCTCCTTTTCCTTGCTAGGGAAATATGAATTATTTGAAAGTCAATAATATACATCTGAATGTGCTTTGCACATGGCAGAAGGCTGAAAATATATTACATAATTTTACTATTACTATCACGATAACCTCAGTTTTAGACCTTTGTCAGCAATTTGATAATACAACATCTCAGAATCCGGCAAAACCATTCCTCAAAGTACTGCTGGTGTGACATCAGTTCCATTCCATGTCTGTACTTTTATTTCTCTTCTGACCTCAGCTCCTTCTTGAAGGGTTACCACTGTGACCACTGGACTCTACAGTCTCTGGCCAGTGTCAAATATGAAAGGGGCCATAACTAGAATGTGCCCTGGCATAAGTGTCCCTAGAAGAAAAAGTCTCCAGCCATTATCTAAGAGAAGCTGACATATAAATAGTCCAGGTTCCTCATTTCTTGGTGGCTTTGTTTCCTAGTAGGATTAAACTTTATTTGCTTTCATTGCTTGCTTGAAAACATACCCTTTATTTTCTGCTATCGTTTCCTTTTCTCACTTCACTCTTTTATTGGCATTTCCTCTACTCTTAAATATACTACTTGCACTCAAAAGTTATTTAGGGTATATTTCTGGGGGAGGCCAAACCAAGACACATACTTGCTGAGATGGTATCAATAGCCACATCTATTGGCCATATCCTACTTTTAAATGGCCTAAATACTTCAAGGCAATATATCTGATGATTTGACTTACATAAATCATCTAGTATATTTTCTGAATAAATTAACTTCCTTTGAGAGCTAGACCAATAGATGTTTGAAAAAGGAAAAAAATATAATGAAACTAGTTGGTACCTTTTATAATTTTCCTGTTTTGAGGGAGACATAATAGAAACGTAGACTTCAGGTGAGTGTCCTGATTGTTTCTCTCACTGCCTCCTCAGCTGACCAATATTTGTACGGCCTCCTTGTCTCTTCCATTACACCTGCCTCTAGTAATCCAATCTCTCAATAGTATTGTCTATTATTGCACTTATTTTAGTTTGAGCAATACTTCAAAGTATTCATTTTACGCTAAGTCCTTGAAACTCACCTTCAACACTGGGAATAAAAGGCTATCTTTAAATTTAATAACTACCAGTTTTGAGAGCCTGCTGGTGGATATTTCAGATAATTTTTTCATTCAATATTAATAAAACATAATTTGAGGTAGTACTATATTCATTCTAATGAAACATAACAGGTTCAGACAATTGAATATTTTACCCCCAAATCACCAAGTATTAAGTGACAGAGTCAAGTTTCAAACTTAAGCATGCATAATCCAGAGTTTATACTATACTTTTCCTTGAAATAAATAAATAAATGCACTTATGCATATATACACAAAGATAAGCACAATTTGTCAATACTTCATACTTGATATTCTGTATTGGTGTCCTTGTAAATTCTGATGAATAAGTCACCAGTGAATCAATCTCTCATTTTTCCCAATCACAGATCTTTTTTTCATTAGCTATGTTACATTGGCACACTTACTTAATTTCTATAGATCTCACAAAACGAAAATAGAACAGTGGAGGGTAAAAATAGTACCCACTTTAGGGTATTGTTTTAAGAAGCCAATTTAAGAGCAAATCTAAAGTGCCTGAGATAATTCCTGGAGCATAATATATCACTCAAAACTAGAAACCTTTACTATTAGTGATCTGAATAAAAGAAGATTTAATTGTCTTAAACCATAAGAAGGCTTTGAAAAGACAGAGGTTATAAGTTAGGAAGATAGGTAGTTCTGTTTCTAGAACAGGGAAAAACTATTTCCCTATTAGCTTTCTTCAAGAAAGTTAAACTCTGTTGAAGATATTTCTATAAATTCTTCCATCAATACTTTTGATGTGATGGGTAGTATGCTGATTCAGCAGAAGCAATATTCCCTTGGTATACATGAACTCTTAGAGAATATTGTGTTATAAATAAAAGTCTTTTTCACAAATTTAAATGTTGGAGCCAAGCAAATGAAAAATAGGAACAGAAGCAGATTTCATGATGTAGCACGAAACAGGGAAGTATTATTAAGGTCCAATCTATTCTGCACTTTTGATTCAAATCATTTTCACTCTGGTGGCAAACACAGATATACTTTACAGTAGTCTTCTGCTGATACATTGGACACTAACACTGTAACCACAAAATAAGTGCAAATAAAGCAGAAAATCCATTTACAGAACTGTCCTTCCAAGGGAGAGTTTGGGGAGGCATTTTAAGAAATGCAAAGTTGACTTAAAATAGAAAATGGTTTTGAGAAGACATTGCATTTTTATTTCTCTTATGCTTTGGAAACATACCAACTGGGTCCTTAGTAAAATTTACATGCATTGCATATCTGTTTAAAATCATAGAGGATAATCCTGTCAGATGCTACCCTTTCTCCCAGTATGAGCAGTGAATTAGAGATGACTGAGAATGTGATGTGGAAAACAAAGGGCTCATTAGTTTTCCTAAAGTCATTGTTGGTTTAACTGTGAATATACATGGGTAGGCTGAACATGCATGCACTTAACCTCTGACTGTTCAGTATCCCCTGCCAGAATTGTCCTGTATTTCATTCATTTAACAGATATTAATGGTAACATAATGTCACAGACTTTGTTAACTCAACTGAACTTACAGTGTGAGGAAAGCATCACGCTATAATATAGTGTGACACAAGGCCAAGAATGCTAGCTCTTTTTGCTGTGTAAAACAGGAGGTGCCTCAAAGCTTCTTCTATGGGATTTCCAAACACTCTCTGGGAAGTCTGCAGTACCGGGAAAGTTTTCAGGCTTATTTATACCTTAGGACTTCAGGTGTGTGTGTGGAGAGGGTTGGGGGAGGAGTTGAACTGCTATCATTCTCAAATTATGACAAATTATCTTCTTTATTCTAATAAAGAAGAAAAAAAAAGAGGACAGGGTAGGATGTGGAAGAAAAAGTATGAAAGGTATAATGAAAGAAGAAAATGCGGGGTGCTCTAAAGTAGAATCAAAGACAAAAAATTTGCACATCTCCCCTAACACTTTAGCGTTATTGTTTATTAGCTAAATAAATTAGACACTGAGAGACTGATAATGAAAATGAACAATGGCCAGACCATCTATAAATACATAACTCTAACCTATAACCTGCAGCAACCAGCCCAGGAAGCCAAACTGCAACCTTTGTGACAGTCCACAAAAAATGGACAAAACTTGGTCAATAACCACCAACTTCCCTAATTTTTGCTCCTGCTTCAAATTAGGACTACGCCAAATAGACTTCCCTAAACAAGCACATAAGATGTCCTGTATCTAGTTTTGCCATACTCACACCCCACCATCAGTAAATTCCTGAAGCCTTCTCTTCTTTTTTCCCCAATATAAAGCTTCCCAATCCCGTGCCTGCCTTTGAGTCTCTGCCAAGTGATGGTGACTGACTCCATTGTTCTGCAAACTCTGAATTAGTCTTTACTTTTTCTCATTTCGATGCTATCCATTTATGTCCACAATTCTATTAAAGAATCTTCTTGATTATATCAGCCAATCAGCAAGATTTTACCAGTGCCTAAACTAGATTATAAGAGAATATTACATTTCATTAATTGTTTTTGAAACAAACGAAAGCAGTTTTAAGAAAGTTTTACCTTGGGATAGTAAGTCCCACTGCCAGGCTTAATGCTACCATTTTATTTATTTATATCTCTAGAAGATAAATATTGCTTCATTTCATGGATGAGGAAACAGGATTACAATGCTAAGTAACTTCCCTAAAATTGGTTAAAAAAAAACAAAAAATAAAACTGGGATTTGGTAGAGTTTTACTTCAAATGTAGCCTGAAGTTAGAAAGCACTCAATTTGTGTTAGTCATGAGGAAGGAGCTTAATGTGAAAGGGAGGAAGGAGTTGGAGGAAAGAAAGAAAAAATAATGTTCTGCTTTCATTCTCTTCTTATGGGTAAAACTTGTACTCCTTGGTACTAGTTGTATCCCAGATAAAGAATGAATTTCCTTATATTGTCAACTAATACACGATAATGGAACTATGAATATATAATGGGGAAAAGACATGCTCTTCCATAACTCATGTTATGAAAACTGGACACCTACAGGCACGAGAATGAAAACGGATTACTGTCTGACTCCACACACAAAACTAACCTTGAAATGGTTCAAAGACCTGAATATAAGACATGGAACCATAAAACTCTTATAAAAAAATAGACAAAAAACTCGTGAACATAAGCATAAGCAATTTTTTCCTAGACATACCTCCTTATGCAAAGGAAACAAAATAAAAAATGAACAAGTGGGACTACATCAAACTAAAAAGCTTCTGTACCATCAGTAAAACAAAAAGACATCCTATAATATGGTAGGATACATTCTTAAATTATTTATTTCATAAGGGGTCAACATCCAAAATATATTAAAACCCATATAACTCAACACCAAAAAACAAAGAACCTGTTTAAAAAATAGGCAGAAGACCTGAACTGGCATTTTTCCAGGGAAAAAAGACAGATGGCCAACAGATATATGAAAAGGTGCTCCACATCACTAATCATCAGGGAAAAGCAAGTAAAAACCGTAATTAGATATCATCTTACACCAGTTAGAATCACCTCTGTGCAAAACACAAGAAATGACAAGTGTTGGCAAGGGTGTGGAAAACGGGAACCCTCGTACGCTGCTCGTGGGAAAGTAAATTGGTGGAGCTGCTGTGGAAAGCAGTATGGAGGTTTCTTAACAAAATAAAAACAGAAATACCACTCGACACAGTAATTCCACTCCTAGGAATTTACCTGCAAAAGAATCCCTGATTTGAAAAGATATATGCACCCTTATATTTACTGATGCTTTATTTACAAAAGGCAAAATAAGGAAGCAACCTAAGTGTCCGTCAATACATGAATGAATAAAGAAGATACAGTGCATATACAGAATGGAATATTATTCAGCCATAAAGAAGAAATCCTGCCATTTGTAACAACATGGATGGACCGTGAGGGTATTATGCTCGGTGAAATAAGCCAGGTGGAGAATGACAAATAGAATATGATTTCACTTTTTTGTGGAATAGAAATGCAAAGCAATATAGAATGAACAAAAGAACAGTAGACTCAGAGACACTGAGAAGTGGTTGGTGGTTACCATGGGGGAAGAGTGAGGGGGATAAAAAGGCATGAACATTCTCAGTTATAATATAGGTTGGTCATGGGGGATGGAAGTGCAGAATGGAGCATATAGCCAATGATTCTGTAACATCTTCCTGTGTTGACAGATAGTAACTGCACTAGTTGGGGTGAGGATTTAATAATGTGGGTAACTGTTCAACCTCTGCGTTGTACATCTGAAACCAATATAAGATTGCATATCAACAATACTTCAATAAAAAAAAGAATGAATTGCATAAAAAACAAACACGCAAAAACTTAAAAAGTGTTACATTCATGATGAAAAGGCTAGTGTCAGCCAAAATAAGCCTAACTTGATTTGTTTCATACACTGGTCAGGGCTTCCACCACTCCTGATCCCTAACTTCAGCGCTGTTCCCATGGGAAATATATCCTAAGATCTACTACAAAAGCTGAAAATGCAGCTGCTTCTCCACATCACTCACAATATCCACAGCTCTAGGGAATCTCTATACTCGTCTCAGGGGAATGGACATGGGGTTCAGAGGATTGTCCAGCATAGAAACAACAGTTCATATACTTGAATAACATGTTAAAAAGGTAGAGGAAAAGATGTACTTTTAAGCATAATTCTATAAACTGATTCTCTCTTCAGCTTGGTTGCCACAGAAAATGAAAATCTAGAGGTTATCTACTCAAGCATAGTTGTTCCAAAACTTTGCAAGTCTCTCAAAATAAGAAGCTTTGAGTTTCAAAGTAAGCCTTAGCAAAATACTTCAATTTTTCAAAATGTGTTTTTTGAAACCCCTCTGTTTCAGAGACCATCAACATTAAGAAAAAAATGACCTAAAAATACTCTGTATTGTTATGGCTTATCATATTTAGAAAATTTGTCCTTTTTACTACCTCCCTTATTTCCTATCAGTCTTAATACAATTTCAGGGACCACCCTTGGGATTTCCCTTCACAAATAATGAAGTCTTCAACATATCTTTACAGAAACAAAGGGAAAATTTTAATCCTTTAAGAAGGATGTTCTAAAATTTTAATCCAAAACCCTCTTAATGTCTTGCCAGCAAATGTTTAAGAGGATGTGGTCAATGAATAGAGCTCATGATTGATACTGGTTGCTTTGCAGATTTTCTGTGATAAATCCTGAGGATGACTGTAGCTTGGGAAATCTGAAATTAAAGCACTAGTGAACAACGATTTTTCTTCTTGGGTGGTGAACACATCAATGTGTAAGGAGGGTGACAAAATGACATGGGAGCTCAGCTAGAATCCTCTCCTTGCCCTATGTGTGTCTTCCATTTGGCTGTTCCTGAGTTGTATCTTTCATAAAACTGGAATTATAAGTACAGTTATTGAAAGTGATGGGATCAGGGGAACCACTAAATTTGTACCTGATTGGTCAGAGGTGCAGATGACCCTAAGACTTATGGCTGGCATCTGAAGTGAGGGCAGTCACATGGACTTGACCTTATAAAGTTGTGGAGTCTGACACCAACTACAGGTAGTTAGTGTCAGAACTGAACAGTAAGACACCAGTTGGTGTCAGAGAATTGTTGCCAGAACAGTGGTTAATGATAAAATAATGTGATATTTAATGATCTATCCACTGAATAAAAAGTTTGAGTGTCAGAGAACATAACTAAAGGGGAACATGTGAATTAGGCTACTGAAAAAGACAAATCAGTATGATTTTGGAAGAATGGAATTTGCATCACATATATCATTTGTCTGAGACTAAAACTTTTAACCCCAAGAAATGACTCACTCATCACCCTCATTTGCCAGAGTTGACTCCAAATGAATTGTGATTGTTGCCAAAAACAAACTTGTAATTTAAATACAAAACTGTGCCATATTTGAAAAAAAAATTCAGAATTATTTCTTTAAGGAAAAACTGGAATTTATGGAGATAAATGAATCTCCAAAGTCTTTCAAAAGCAGCAGAAAATGGAGCACGGATCCTTAACCACTCACAGATGATGAGAATGAGGCTGGAGTCACTTGCATGCCAGTGTTCACTGGAGCTTCCGTGGTTGTGCTGGCATGTATAGAACATGCAGAGACTGTATCTCTTGGTGTTGATGGTGGCGGGTAAGGGGTTGACAACTGAGTTCATTTAAACTCAGTATAGTTAGTTCACTGTCTTTTCTCATGTCTCTCTAATCCCTAAATCCTAAATCTAAATTATACAAGTCACTGTACAAGCAGAGGAGGGAATTGTCAGCCCACTCAGATACTGTAGGGGTAGCACCCTGTAATCCTAGAAAGGACTCAGGCTTTAGAATTAGAAGTTAAATTAGTAGTGAGATTTATGTTACGCCACTTAAATTCTCTAAGCCTCAATTTCTGACTAATAAATGGAGATAATCACTTATACCTCACATGACTTCAGGACATTTAAATATAGGAAGCTCATGATAGAGATCTGTGAGATATGCAAAGCACTGTACACAATTTTGACAGTTATTTTTATTTTCCTCTTATTCACATAACTTATATGCTTTTTTATGCTGTACTAATCCAATACATAGAATAATTAATGACTTCTTCAGGTATAAAAATAAATATTATATTACTGAACTGAATGAACTCTCAGGGAAAGAAAACCAGAATCATTTTCCTTAAAAAGTACACAGACAAGAAAATATTCCTACCATATCGGAAGATCTGAGGGCATCTTTATGTAACCAATGACAATATTAATAGTAAAAAAAAGTTAATAAAAATATGAAAAAATAAAATATTAGTGGTGAAAAATAAAAAATATCACTCTACTCATATCTGTATAGTTATCATTAAAGTATGCATACTCTGTCTGTGTCACCATATTTGTTCCATATTTGTAGTCTAGAATCAAAATTTATAAGCTTTCTTTTACAAAGAAAGAACAATCTGGAAAGTAAATTATGAATTCAATTAAAAATTTTAGTACTACTTTTGGGGTTAGCACTGAAAACATTTAATTTTCTTCTGCCAGTTATATGATATGATGATCCATGGACAAATGATCCTTCATGAAGTAAACCTTTATTTGGAATTTTCTTCTAGAATCTAGAAAATCACAAGATTATTATACCTGCCATATTTATTCTCCTAGTCTATCAACAATATAATGTATTACATTAATTTAATCAACATGTGATTTCCCATTCATATTTTATTTGATCCTTGAAATAAAGCTGGTAAGAAACTGAAACAGAATATTCTCATGTTATAAATGAGAAAGTTAAGCAAAAACCAACATACAGATTAAATACTGAATTCATGGCAATCACAGCATTCCAATTTGTTTTGACTTCATACCAGTTTATTGGGCTATGTGTCCTTCTTCATTCTAAACTGATGTTTAACAAAATGTATGTGAATATTTAGTCCAAGTGTAAAGAACAAAATTTCCAGGAGTCCAAGGCTGGAATTTTGATTTTCATAAGCCTGGTAATTTCTTTTGATTTATCTTTTGTGGACTCCAATCCCAACTATTCTGAATAAACAAACTATTGGGTCCCATCAGGATCATGTGAACTTCTGAAGATGAGTAAGTTTCTTGAAAACTAATTTCAAAAAGCACACCATGGCCAATTAGAAGATTACTCAGTGCACATATGGAATGCAAGTGTCTAGTCCTGTCATTTTGACTATTGCTGAGTCTAAGCTTAACATATTTTTTTCTCAAGCTCTTAGTATGACAATTAAGGGGAATCCTACAAGAATAACAGGGCCACACTTCTAGATTAGACTCTTAACTTTCTGCCTAGAAACTGATGGATAACTTGACATTTTAAAAGTGTTCTTTTCAGCTCAGGTTATTTGAAATGAGAAATACAAGGCCAGGGTTAACAAAAACAGATTCTAGTTTCCTCTTAAACTCAGTTTTAAAATAACTCTGTATTTCTCTCCTTTCTAACAGTAAATGATTAATGATAATCTGAGCAGAAAAGAGCATGGAGAAATGTTAGTAAATGTAAACTCACTATGATAATATTTGAAACAGCTAGAGCAACTTAAAGGCAGCTAGTAAAAGCATGCTGGAAAAGCTGCTGCTTTTTTTCTGTTTTTTTTTTTTTTTTTTGGTTAAGTTTGAGTAAAGACAATATGTAATACTCTTCTTGCCACAGCCAATCCTTGCAATGAGCAGATATTCACAGGCATTCTCTGTGGAGTTTGACACCAGTAGCTTCTGTTTCCATGTGAGGTCAGGGCCCAAACACACACATTTAGCCCTACAAGGTTACCCAACACTAACAAAAAATCATTAGGAAAACCAAAACAAATTAAAGCAAGGTGCTATAGAGCAAAAAAGTTCTATAATTTAAAGGCAAAACTATGAACACAGAACAAAATCTCAAGAGTTAATACATTAACAATGACATAAACAAAACAAGACAAAACGAAACAATCTGACCCAGTCCACTGGGCTATCAGGGGACTCACATCAACATAATAAGGCAGGTGTTAGTGAGATGAAGGCCGACTGAACTCAAGGCCCTGAACACAGGCAGATAGAACTCAGAGTCCCGGTAAGACGCAGGCAGAAGGGAACTAAGGTCAGGGCTTCACAGTGAACAACAAGCCTCATCCTGGATATTGGGGAAAATCAGCCTGAGAAAAAAGGCAGTTCTTCTTTCCTTTGATCCTAGCTCGGCCATAGGAACAGGCTAGAGTAACAACTTCAGCCACTTATGCGGTTCACTTCATTTTTGTGCTTATAAACCCTCGGCATGGCAGCTCTAATGGCCTCCTCCCTTGGAGACCCTCCTCACTAGAGGGAGTCTTTCCTTTTCACTTATCATTAATAACTTTGCTGGTTGCTCCATACTCTTGTCTGCTGTCTTCATTCTTTATTGCTTCCAAGATACGATCCCAGGAAAAGCAGCATTTCAGCCAGTAACAATAAGAAACAAAATTTCTTCAAAATAAAGTAAAATGAAATGAGTTTTCCACAACTGATTTGTTACACAGTAATTATCAAACAGGTTCTTCTGACTGCAAAGTCAAAACTGTTACTGCCACAGCAGTTTGCTTTTCGCCAAAGCGTACTGACCAGGGAACAGGAAGATCAGATTCAAAGCACTGGAATTAGTCAAAAGGGCAGCAGAGAAAGGAAGTCTCAGGAATTCAAAGGACTCAAATCAAAACATGATTATCAACTAAATACAACCTATAAAATCATCTATAGATAACCTATGCAATGTATACCTTCATATTTACATAATGTATACATACAAAATATGTATTGTGTACATACATGTGTGTATGTCTATCTATCTCTATATAATATAAATATAAGAAACACTATAATAAAAATATAACTCAATTCAAAGGAAGTTTGATTCTTACAAGAGCAATGTCAGTTTCCAGACTAGAGTAGACTGAAATAAGCACAGAGCTCTAATGTAAGAGTAAAACACGGAGCGGCTTACCAGACTTTGTAAGTATTCTGAACTTTACTCTTACTGGTATGGGAAGCCACTGTGGCATTTTGAGGTGATGAGTGGCGTTTTGGGGTGGGGAGTGACATACGCCACTTACTTTTCAATAGAATTTCTCTTATTCCTATGTTGAGGAGGGAAAAGGTAGACTCAAGAGACCAATTAGGACGCTCCTATAGTAATCCAGAGAAAAGAGAATGGTGGCTGGTCCAGCGTGGTAGTATTGAAAATAATACAGACATTATCGGCTGATGGACCCTAATGCAGGGTGTGAGAGAAATGAAAGCATCAGGGATGATTCCCAGTTGTGGTTTGTTGTTTGGTTTGGTTTTGTCTGAGGAATTTCCACAGATAAGAAATCCTGTAATCTGCAATTACACATGAGCCTCCAAAATCAGCGACACCCCTCCAATCTATTTCTCCCACAATAGGTTGGAGGGGTGTCGCTGATTTTGGAGGCCCATGTGTAATTGCGGAAAGTGGCCTTGAGCAAGGAAGATGAATAAGTAAATGCAGGGGATGTTCCACAAAGCAGCTTTGTAGTCACAGAACCATCCTGTGAACTGGGTTTGGTACACACATGTATAGGCAGTGGTAACAGATATCACGCTGATGCCCCCGGTGTACCACAATCAAGTGTGTTGTGCTGAGGAAGCAATTTTATGAGCAGTAAAGGTCAATTATCATATACAAAGTCTTACTTTCTCTTTCTTATGCTAACATTAAAAAAATTTAATATCCTGCAAAATGGTAAAAAAGAACGGTAGGTAGGTAGAGGGTCAGGAAAACCTGGATACACTAGGAACAAGTACATTAGACCCATTAACTAAGAATCCTACCTTAGCAACATCAATATGTAATTTTTTTCCAATCTCACATTAGGTAAAAACAAGAAAATTAATAATGATTGTGAAGATAACTAACATGAATGGATGCTGTCCTGAGTCTTTTCTAAGTATTTTCCACACATATGTTCTGTCTGTCCTTACAATATACCCATGGAGTAAAGAGTATGGTTGCATCTTGCATCTGTTTTACAGATGAAGGAGCTGATGCAAAGAATTTCTCATCAAGTGAAGTACTGAATTTACTAGAATCAATAGACATTCAGCTCAATCTCCTTGAACTGTAGGAGCTGAATCTATCATAAGGAGAACTGATCCTCAAGATGATGAGGTTGAGACTCTGAAACATTTCTAAATATTCAAGAAGTTTACTGCTAAAGGAAATTAATCATTTGGAGCTTAGAGAAAAAAGGTATCTTATTTGTATGGGGAAAGGGAGGAAAGAAAGTGGGCTGAACTTGTGTTACTTGTGCTAACAAGAACACCTGACTGACCTAAATATTCATTTAAAAAATTCTGACGAACTGGGGTTCAATTGAGTAACCCATCCTGTCAGTTCAGTCATAGTTTAATGACAGATGGGGTTTCTTGATAATTTACCTCAAGGAATATAAAAGACTTGCATTCTCTTTACCAATAATGTGTTTAGTTTTTGAAATCCAGATTATCACAACAAATAACTATAAGAAAATGTACGTAAATATTTAAGTGATTAACTAGATAAAGATGCTTTTTTCTAATCAGCAAACACAGGAAAAAAACATAAACAATTGGTTTTAACATTTTTATGGTAGTAAATATCTTCCAATGATGCCCACTTCCTTAAAGAAAATGCATATAGAAAAAAATTAGCAAACTTCAGAGAACGGTCAGATGATACAAATAAACAGCCATTTATAGGATATTTACCAAGAATATTTGATTAGATAAAATTTTTATGATACATTAAGTGGAATAAACCGATACAAATCTATGTATGATAGGATTTCAATCATATTTAAAATTTGTATCACATAAGACATGCCAATATATTTTAAGCACTTATTTGTGTGGTGAGAAAAGGGAATATACTTTTTGTAATTTTCTTTCCATGTTTTACCATTGTTATTGGGAAAGAAGTTATTTTCTAAAGTTTCTTAATAAGCATTTAAAAACATATAATAATGAAATACATATTATGCCTTTCTTTAGGTTTCCACAAGTAAGCCATATATTACAATTTGTTGAAAACTTTGGGAAATTTGTGGGAGTTTAGACTGAAAATGGAATCATACCCCATTATCAGTGGGTTACAAATGCTTCCACCAATTGAAAATAAATGCAAAGGTATGTCCCGTGCCACAATTCACAACTTTACCTTAAGAATAAAAAATTCAAGTGTAAACTTCAGTAATTACATTTGGAAAGCATAGTGTAGTTTCTGTGAGTTATAGGCTATTGTCAATTTGAAATAAAATGTTTACAGCAAGAAGTCGAGCTCTCATGAAGAGATCTCAACATTTGTAAGCCTTGAGCTTGCCATCTATAAAAGAACTAACGTAGACTAGATGTTGTCTCAAGTCTCTTCTAGGCACAACCCTTTAGATACTCACTTAATTAATATTCCAGCCACAATTTAATGGACAAACATAATGATTTACTGCTATAATGAGTTACTTGCCTCCATTATAGTCATATTATGAAAACATTATGATTGCAAAAGGACACGGAAGTCTTATTGTCAAGCTCACTAAAATTTCTAATGAAGTGTCAGACTCTTCTGCGGATCTACCATTAACACTTTTAAGTAAATAACAGTCTTGCAGACTCACAGGCTCTTACAATTACTTGACTATATGTTTCCAAGCAAGGTCCACATTTAATTAATAGTTCACATATTGATAATTAACTTAATTGATCACTCATTATAATAAACCTTTATCCACCAACCTATCTACATATTAAATCTAAATTCCTTCCTCCCTCTCTTCTTTCCTCTTTCCTTCTATCCTTGCTTTCTTCATTCCTTCTTAAAACATTTACATTATATGTACAGATATGTGCATATTATATATTTCATATATATTTTATATATAAATACATATACACATATATGAGAGCTTTCAGTGTAGTGAACAAATAACTTACAGAAAGTAGAAAGCAGTTTTATGATATTTTTCTAGGGATCCAATTTTTCCTCTCTTGTAATATCACCTAGAGTATTTCTATTGGTTGCACAGTTTAAGATGGTCCAGTATCATAAGGTTACATGCCATCCATTGGCTAAGGGGAAACAGGAACTGAATGACTAGCAACATTCCATTAAGGGCATTACTCCTAATTTGAACCAGTCACATCTGCTCAATTCCAGCTGCCAAAACTTAACAAATGGTAATGCCCAACTGCAAGGATGATAAGAGGCTAATGTTTGTCATCTCTAGCTAAGTTATGTGTAAATTTTAGATATTTTACTATTGAATGGAAGATGAGGAGAATGGACACTGGTATATATTTAGCTGTCTGTGCCACATTACCGTATTTTAAAATCAAGTATCTGTGATTTAGGGGAAGGAAGGGATGGAAGGAAACATGGAAGCACTACTTACAGAATTTGAAATAGCACTGCTTTTGGAATTCTGCCTTTTAATCACTTATTTCTCTGGGACAATACAATATATAACATCTGTCTTTTTTTTTAACCTTAACCCTAGACCCTTATAACTATAAAAAATTGTATCTGTAGTCCATAATTTGAGAAAAATAATTTTAAGCAAACATTATTTTAAGAAAATATATTTCATTTTCCAATTATCAATGCACATTTTAAAAATCTAGTAGAACACTATCATGCATACCAGAGCAGTGTGATTATTTTAACAAGAACCAATTTCTTGGTCTTGAGAATTAACACACTCCTATTTGGAAGCAGAGCATTAAGGTGACATCTCTGGTTAAAACATCTTTGACTTCCATAAAAATCATACTTATACATCAAAATTCCTGAGAAAATAGAAGTAACAAAAAGTTATCAAATTAATCTGGTCTTCTTTGAAGCAAACAGGCGAGTGCAATTGAATGGAAACCCAGATTTAGCAGCTCTTCACCCTGAAACAGAAGTGTGTTCTTATCTTGCAAAGAATTCATGGGAGCATGTGAAGAGTACATTCAATATGTCAGATGACTGCGTAGAACACAATGAACAGTTTCTTTCTCAGCTGTGGCAAGCGAGCTCAAACAGTGCAGATACATAGCATAAAGACCAAGTTACACATATGCTTCTGAGCAGAGATTCCCAAAGCTGAATTTTGCTTATTAAAATACAGATGTCCTATTTATCATAACTACAAATTACATCCTAGTTGTAGTATATGAACAATTGTCCATTGTTGTTGGGCATTACCATTCACTCATAACAGTCCAATTAGTACTACAAAATTTATATTTCTCAATGGATACAGTGTGGTAGGAACCAATTATTCAGAAGTACTTATTCATCTAGAATAAAGAATATATGATATACACACCAAGGCCAAGGGTGTCCTCTCACTGTAATTAAAAATTAAGATGATTGGAGGCATCGTAGTTGTATTCACACTAAATCATTTGTTACTAGACCACTTTCAGAACCTTCTTCCCAACCCTTCAGTTTAATAGTTTGCCAGCCTTCTGCTAATCTTAGGAAGTCCTTCTAGATACAATGAAATTTCTCCTACCTAAATTTAAAAAGTACACATTCTTAAGTCTCAAGATAAGCTTACTGACACAGGGTCACTAAAGAGATTCTAATACTCTCTGTATGAATGTATATGATCAATGGTCCCCAGTCAGCACCTGTCCACTGAACAGCATTTGGTGTTCTGTCCACAAGAGCCTTGTGCCCACGTCAACACCTCCTGGCAGTTTTTAGAAACAGGATCTCAGTCCTCACCCTGAAGCTACTGAATTACACTTATATTTTCCTAAGATTCCCCAAGTTTAAGAAGCACTGTTGGGGACAACAGTTTCAGAAAGAAAAAAAGAAGAAAAAAAGAATTTGGAGTTGGAGTAGCTAAAATTGAATAGCACATCCTACATCCAGTTGGAATATATGGATTCAGATGTTCAATTATGTTACCTTCTTTAACATTCAGACATAGGTCAGAAGGGTCTTGATATAGTTTTGAAGGACCAAGAATGACAGTTAAATCTATTGCAATGATGGCAAGAATTTTATTTTTGTGCAGAGTTCTAGTATCACTAGGTTCCTTCAAAGCTAAAATAAATCTGTCTTAACCCAAGAAAGCACAGGATTTTATACACAGGAGAGATAAAGAGGAAAGTGAAAAAATAGGCAGAAAAAGGGCCAAGTACTGGCTAAAGATTGAAACTACATTTGTTGGAGAAGGGGGTAAAATGTGTTAAATCCTCAATCAGGCTTAATGTTAAAGAATCAGGAAGAAGAAATACAATGACTTAAATTCACAGCAAGGATTTCTACTTAACAGAACATTAGTTCTGTAGATAGGCAGCCTGGGTTCAAATCCCAGCTCCAATACTTATAAGCTGTTTGACATTGGACAGTAACTTAACCTTTATAACCTTCAATTCCCTTATCCATAAATTGTGAATTACAATACTAAGAGGGAATTTTAGATGGCCTAAGTTAAACTGGGGCTTATTACTTTAAAGAAAGTAAATGAAAGACAACAATGCAAAACATATTGAAAATGTGCCATGAACCAAGATTTTCGATTAAACAATGAAATTACGTATCTGTCCTTGCAAAGCAGATATTTTTATATTATTAAGGTATCATTGATATGCAATCTTATAAAGGTTTCACATGAGTAACATTGTGTTTATTACATCCATCTGTATCATCAAATGTCCCCCCACACCCCATTGCAGTCACTGTCCATCAGCATAAAGATGCTATAGAGTCACTACTTGTCTTCTCTGTGTTATACTGCCTTCCCCATAAACCCCCTTACATTATGTGTGCTAATCATATGCCCCTTAATCCCCTTCTCCCTCCCTCCCACTTCCTTCCCTTTGTTAACCGCTAGTCCCTTCTTGGAGTCTGTGAGTCTGCTGCTATTTGATTCCTTCAGTTTTGCATTGTTGTTATACTCCACAAATGAGTGAAATCATTAGGTACTTGTCTTTTTCTGCATGGCTTCTTTCACTGAGCATAATACCCTCCAGCTCCATCCATGTTGTTGCAAAAGGTGAAATGTGTTTTCTTTTTACGGCTGAATAATATTCCAGTGTGTATATGGATTACATCTTCTTTATTCATTCATCTACTGATGGACACTCATATCTTGGCTATTGTAAATAGTGCTGAGATAAACATAGGTGATCATATGTCTTTTTGAATCAGGGATCTTGCTTTCATTAGGTAAACTCCTAGGAGTGGAAATACTGGGTCAAATGGTATTTCTACTCAGTTTTTGAGGAACCTCCATGTTGCTTTCCACAATGGTTGAACTAATTTAGATTTCCACCAACAGTGTAGAAGGATTCCCCTTTCACCGCATCCTCTCCAGCATTTGTTGTTCCTTCTCTTTTCAAAGTTGGCCATCCTAACTAGTGTGTGGTGATATCTCATTGTGGTTTTAATTTGTATTAGCCTGATAATTAGCGATGTGGAAGATCTTTTCATGTGCCTGTTGGCTGTCTGAAGTTCTTCTTTGGAGAAGTGTCTGTTGAGATCCCCTGCCCATTTTTTAATGGGGTTATTTGCTGGGGGTTTAGACATGTGCGTTCTTTATATATTTTTGATGTTAACCCCTTATCAGATGTGTCATTTATGAATATATTCTCCCATACCATAGGATGCCTTTTTATTCTACTGATGGTGTCCTTTGCTGTACAGAAGCTTTTTAGTTTAATGCAGTGCCATTTGTTCAATTTTATTTTTGTTTAACTTTATGAGATGTATTCAGGAAAAAGTGGCTCATGTTTATATTCAAGAGATTTTTGCCAATGTTTTCTTCAAAGAGTTTTATGGTTTCATAACTTACATTCGGGTCTTTGATCCATTGCGAGTTTACTTTTGTGTATGGAGTTAGTCAATAAACCAATATTATTCTCTTACATGTAGCTATCCAGTTTTGCCAACACCAGTTGTTCAAGAGACTGTCAGTTCCCTATTGTGTACCCATGCTTCCTTTATTGTATATTAATTGGCCATATATGCTTGGGTTAATATTAGGGCTCTCTATTCTCTTCCATTGATCCATGGGTCTGTTCTTGTGCCAGTACCAAATAGTCTTGATTACTGTGGCTTTGTAGTAGAGATTCAAGTCAGGGAGCATAACCCCCGACCCCCCACTTTATTCTCCCTTCTCAGGATTCTTTGGCTCTTCAGGATCTTTTGTAGTTCCATATAATTTTAGAACCATTTGTTCTAGTTAGATGAAGAATGCTGTAGGAATTTTGATAGGAAGTGCACTGAATCTGTAGATTGCTTTAGGAAGGATGGTCATTTTGACAATACTAATTCTTCCTCTCCACGAACACAGGATTTATTTCCATTTATTTGTTTCTTCTTTAATTTCTCTCATGAGTGACTTGTAGATTTCAGGGTACAGGTATTTCACCTCCTTGGTTAGGTTTATTCCTAGGTATTTTATTCTTTTTGATGCAATTGTAAATGGAATTGTTTTCCTGATTTCTCTTTCTGCTAGTTCATCATTAATATACTGGAATGCAACAGATTTCTGTGTATTAATTTTGTATCCTGCGACTTTGCTGAAGCCAGTTATTAGTTCAAGTAGTTTTGGAGTGGATTCTTTAGGGTTTCTTATATACAACATCATGTCATCTGCAAAGAGTGACTGTTTAACTTCTTCCTTACCAATCTAGATGCCTTTTATTTCTTTGTATTGTCTGTTTGCTGTGGCTAGGACCTCCAGTAATATGTTGAATAAAGGCAGTGAGAATGGGCATCCATGTCTCATTCCTGACCTTTGAGGATAAGTTTTCAGCTTTTCGCTGTTAAGCATGATGTTGACTGTAGGTTTGCCATATATGGCCTTTATTGTGTTGAGGTACTTGCCCTGTATATCCATTTTATTGAGGGTTTTTATCATGAATGGATATTGAATTTTGTAGAATGTTTTATCAGCATCTATTGAAATGATCATGTGGCTTTTTGTCCTTTTTGCTCATGTGTATGATGTTGATTTTTGAATATTGTACCATCCTTCCATCCCTGGAATAAATCCTACTTGATCATGATGGATGATCTTTTTGATGTATTTTTGGTTTCAATTTGTTAATGTTTCATTGAGTATTTTTGCATCTATGTTCATCAGGGATATTGGTTTGTAGTTTGCTTTTTGTGTGGTGTGTTTGCCTGGTTTTGGTATTAGAGTGATGCTGACCTCACAGAATGAGTTTGGAATTATTCCCTCCTCTTCTACTTTTTGGAACCCTTTAAGGAGAATGGATAGTAGATCTTCTCTTAATGTTTGATAAAATTCAGCAGTGAAGCGATCTGCTCTAGGGGTTTTGTTCTTAGGTAGTTTTTTGTTTACCAATTCAATTTCATGGCTGGTAATTGTTCTGTTCAGATTATCTGTTTCTTCACGGTCAGTCTAGGAAGGTTGTATTTTTCTAGAAAACTGTCCATTTCTCCTAAGTTACCCAATTTGTTAGTATATTATTTGTCACAGTACTCTCTAATAAATCTTGTAGTTCCATGGTGTACATAGTGATTTTTCATTTCTCATTTCTGATTCTATTTATGTGTGTAGATTCTCTTTTTTCCTTGATAAGTTTGGCTAGGGGTTTATCTATTTTATTTTCTTGAAGACCCAGCTCCTCTTTTCATTGGTAATTTCTATTATTTTATTCTTAAACTTATTTTTTTCTGCTCTGATCTGTATTATGTCCCTCCTTCTACTGACTTTGGGCCTCATTTGTCCTTTTTTTCCCTAGTTTCATTAATTGTGACTTTGGTCATTTGGGATTGTTTCTCTTTCTTGAGATAAGAGAGTATTGCTATATACTTTCCTCTTAGAACTGCCTTCACTGCATCCCATGGATTTTTTGGGGCATTGAGTTGTTGTCTTCATTTGTCTCCATATATTGCTTGATCTCTGTATTTATTTGTCATTGACCCATTATTTATAATCATGTTGTTAAGCCTCCATGCATTTGTGGGCTTTTGTTTGTTTAATTTATTTCTAGTTTCATACCTTTGTGGTCTGAGAGGCTGGTTGGTGCAATTTCAATCCTTCTGAATTTACTGAGGCTCTTTTTCTCTCCTAATATGTGATCTATTCTGGAAAATGTTCCAAGTGCACTTGAGAAGTATGTGTATCCTGCTGCTATTGGGTGGAGTGTTCTGTAGATGTCTGTTAGGTCGATCTGTTCAGTGCCTCTGTCTCCTTACTTGTTTTCTACTAGGTTGATCTGTCTTTTGGAGAGTGGTGTGTTAAAGTCTCCTAAAATGAAGGTATTGCATTCTATCTGCCCTTTAATTCTGTTAGTATTTGTTTCACATATGTATGTGTACCTATGTTGGGTTCATTGATATTTATAATGGTTATATCCTCTTGTTGGTCTGACCCCTTTATCATTACATAATGTCCTTGTTCATCTGTTTTTTTTTTTTTGAAGTCTATTTTGTCTGATACTAGTACTGCAACTCCTGTGCCCTTTTCTCCCTTTTATTTACATTAAATATCATCTACATACATTCACTTTTAGTCTGTGTATGTCTTTGGGTTTGAAGTGAATCTCTTGTAGACAGCATATAGGTGGGTTTGTTTTTTTTATTCACTCTGTAACTCTATGTATTTTGAATGGTGGATTCAATCCATTTACATTTAGGGTTCATTATCAATAGATATGTACTCTTTGCCATTGAAGGTTTTAGATTTATGGTTACCAAAGATTCAAGGGTAGCTTCTTTACTATCTAACAGTGTAACTTAACTCCCTTATTATGCTGTTTCAAACACAATCTAAAGGAGTTCTTTTTTTCTCCCTTTTTCTTCTCTGTATATGTTAGGTGTGGTATTCTGTACTTTTGTGTATCCCTTGGCTGACTTTGTGGGTAACTGATTTAATTTTGCATTTCTTAGTAATTAATTGGTCTGCTTCCTTTACTCTGGTTTTATTTTCTATGGTGACAGCTATTTAGCCTTATGAGCACTTCCATCTATAGCATTCTCTCCATATACACAATAGAGATAGTTTGTGGGAACTAAATTCCCTCAACTTTTGCTTATCTGGAAGTTGTTTAATCCCTGCTTCAAATTAAAATGGTTATCTTGTTGGGTAGAGTATTTTTGGTTTGAGGTCCTTCTGTTTCATTGCATTAAATATATCATGCCATTCCTTTCTCTTCTGGCCTGTTAAGGTTTCTGCTTGGAAGTCTGATGATAGCCTGACAGGCTTTCCTTTGTATGTGATCTTTTTTCTCTCTCTGGCTATTTTTAATACTCTGTCCTTGTCCTTGATCATTGCTATTTTATATATTGTATGTCTTGGTGTTGTCTTCCAAGGGTCCCTTGTATTAGAGGATCTGTGTACTTCCGTGGCCTGTGTATTTCCTTCCTAGATTTGGGAAGTTTTCAGCATTTATTTCCTCAAAGACACTTTCTAGCCATTTTTTTCTCTTTTCTTCTTCTGGTACCCTTATAATGCAAATATTGCTCTGTTTGGGTGGGTCACACAGCTCTCTCAGTATTCTTTCATTCCTAGAGATCCTTTTTTCTCTCTGTGCCTCAGTTTCTTTGTATTCCTGTTCTCTAATTTCTATTTCATTTACTGTCTCCTCTACCTCATCTAATCTGCTTTTAAATCTCTCCATTGTATGTTTCATTTCAGATACTGTGTTTTTCAAAGTTTCTATCTTTCTTAACATCCTCCCTGAGGTCTTGAATATTTTTCTGTAGCTCCGTGAGCATATTTATGATTTTTATTTTAAAAGCTTTATCAGGAAGATTGGTGATTTCAGTTTCACCTTGCCCTCTTTCTGGTGTTTGAGAGATTTTGGGTTGTACCAGGTTCTTTTGATGTTTCATATTCCTAGTGATTACTTTGGAGCAATAATTTTTTGTCATCAGCACCCTCTAGTGCCTAGAAACTCTACTTTATGGAGTTGAACCTCCCCTGGAGTGACAGCAGGTGTTGCAAGCATGTGGTGCTATCGCCTGCTGGGAGGAAAGAGCTCTTTCTTGCTTCCCAGTCCTGGGCTTCTACTCCTTCCCACTATGTTTCTCTTCCTCCCACCTGTGAGCTGGGGTAGAGAGAAGGCTTAGGTCCAGCTGGATCGCACCTTTGCTACTTTACCCCTTTCCATGATGTGTTCTCTTTTCCCCAGATATAGGCTTTCTATTGCAGTCTCCTTTCCTGTTGCTCTTTCAGGATTAGTTATATTTGTTGTGTTTTCACGTACTATGTGGTTTTGGAAGGAGGTTTCTGCCTCACTTATGCTGCCATCTTGTTTAGCAGAGATTTTTTACTGTAGTTGTATGGTATAAAGAAAATTCTCTTGTTTTTCTGTGTATTATATTTTGACTATCAGTTAGGAGAGACTGCCCAAATGATTCCTTAAAGCAGATACTCATAGCATTTATTTGAAGACTGTAAGGACAGTCTTTGGAAACAAGTAGTCTGAAACTACTCAACTACAGTAAGCATCAAATATAATTGCATTCATATCATAAACAAATCATCATTTTTCAACATAAAGGGACTTTCTGAAGTATGAACCTTGTGTTATTTTGCCTCTTGGTTGTATGCAGATAGGCACATGTTCTTCTTCTGTTATTCTTCTTAAAGTCCATCTTTTTCATGTAGCCTTTAGTGGTCACCATGTCTGGATAAGATGTTGCCCTCATTTAACCATGCACAGATTTTTTTTACATTTTTATCTTATTGAAATATTTATCCTAATCTGTTTTGTAGTTAAGTAATTTACATGCATTTTATAAATACTATACCATGCTATATTATACATATGATAAAATATGACATGATATTGCATCTATTATGTACTATGTAAATACTGGCCATTACATTCATGAAGAATAGGGGTTATTTTGTATGGTTTAAGTTAAATGGTCTTTTTATTCTTTTGAACCTAGAACAATGCTGGGAAGGTATTAGGAATTTGGTTTATATATACATATACACTGTATATATATATTCAGTACATACATATATATATATATATATATATATAAAATTTGAATGTGTCAATAAATGAATCTGACTATATGTGTATGCTAAATAAGACATGTTACAATATTCTGTAGTCTTTCATCTATTAAAATGTACCCACTTTACCTATTTATTAAAATTGCTAAGCTGTTTGCTAGAAATAAATACTAAGCAGAGATGCACTAAGATAAATTTTAAATACTGCATATATAATTAACTAAAACAATCAATTAACCAGAATTTCTCAAGACTCACCATTGAAGATAGACAAAAATGAAATAAAGTAAGTCACAGTGATAATTCAGAAACATCTTAGACATGCTGTGGACTAAATACCTATGTAACTCAAACTTCTGCCCCTATTTCATCTGCAGACAGCCAAGAGAATCCATTTTCAGAATGATAACCCTGAAGTACTCTTATCACATTATGAAATAACCCATCATCTTCACTTCCTTGTAGTTAATGAGGCAAGAAGATGGAATAATTTATTTTAGAGAGATTTACAGTCACAAGAGTTGAACCAAAATTGGTTTTCCTCTTAAAACTCACTAGAGTTTTCACTAAATCAATGGTTAATAACCTTTTTATATTGGTCTCCTTTTGAGAATTTGATGAAAACTGAGTTCTATCTCCTGAAGAATATACATATACAATACAACTTTTCTTTTCTTCACTATTCAAGAGTCCTAGGGCTCCTTTTCTGGCCATCCTTACATTACTTAATTACTAAGAACTTCCATTCTCTACTATAGTAAAGCAGTCTGCTTATCTAACTTTAGACATAGATTTTGTATTTCCTTTATTTGTTCAAGCACTGGCAAAAAAGAATGTTTCTACTATTTGGTGTTAAAAGGGGGTCTGATTCCACTCACTCTGTGTACAGTGGTTGAGGCCCTGGGCTATGTCAACATTTAGAATGATAAGTCCTAGGGTAGCTGGGTCTTCAATACACACAGCTCTTGTTTAAGGAAGGTTTCTGCACTGTACACTACTTCCCAAACTTTCTAAATATTGCTTTCAAGATTTGATAGTTCTCGTATTTTCAATGACAATTTCAAAAGAACAAAACCTTCCACCCCCTTTTCCAAGGCCTCTTGTAGCCCCAGGGCAGATATGCATTGGCTTTGCTAGTCAGATATAGATATCTACAAGATGTACAAATAAAGGTTAATTACATGAAAAACATTCTAGCTGCGTATTATTCATACAGCTGATGTACAAGGCAGCAGAGAAACTAAGGGTAACATACTAAGCTGCCTATTCTAAATTTAGAGTTATTGCCATACAACTCCTCCAACCCCTTCCCTAATTTTTGGCAACCACTAATCTATTCTCCATCTACATGATCTTGTCACTTTAAAAATGTTACATGTGATCTTTTCATACTAACTTTTTTTTCACTCAGCGTGATTCCCTTCTCATCCACACACATTGTGTCTGTCAATAGATGGTTTATTTTAGCTGTTACATGTTTGTATGCATGGTAAGTACATGATTAGTTTTATGTGAAGTTGTGAAACTATTTACTAGAGTAGCTGTACATTGTGCATTCTCACCAACAATGTATGAGAGATCTAGGTTCTCTGCATCCTTGCCAGCATTTTTTATTTTTGCTGTTTAATTGGTATGTAGTGATATCTCAACCTGCTCTTAATCTGCATTTCCCAAAGGCTAATGATGGTGAACATCATTTCATATATTTATTTGTCATATGCATACCCTTCAGTGGAATGTCTATTCATGTATTTTTCCCATTTCACCTTAGATTATTATATTTTTGTTGTTGATTTTAAGGGTCCCTTATATATTCTTGAAACAAGTCTTGTGTCAGATATGCTATTTGAAAATATTTTCTCTCAATTTGTAGCTTTACCTTTTATCCATTTAGCAGGGTTTTTCACAGAATAAATATTTTTAATTCTGATGAAGTCACATTTATCGAGTTTTCACTGTCATGCTCTTACTGTCATATCTAAGAACTCTTCACTCAATCTAAGTCCTGAAGATTTTCTTTTATATTTTCTTCTAAAATTTTTGTAGTTTTACATTTTATATTGAAATTCACGATACATTTTGAACCAACTTTTGTATAATGTGAGAAGCTTAGATCAAGGTTTTTGTTAGCGTGCTTGTTTTGATAATGAGTTTTTCAAGCATCAATAATTGGAAGGTTATCTGAAAAGTTATCTGTCCTCTATTGAATTGTAAAAAGCAATTATGGTTTTTATAGGTATGAAAAACAAGCCTAGGAATTGAAACATTTAAGGAGAATAGTTTGGTTTGAAATGCTTCAGAGCTTTGGACTATATTAGCTAAAACCTCAGAGAAGATAGTGTTCTGGATTTTATTGGGCAACATCCTTTGGGGATAGAATCAGGTCAGGCTAGACACTTCCATCAGTCAACTTAATGAAACACAGGGAGTCCATGCTTTCACATAACCAAGAAAGTACAGCTTGGTTTAGTTGACAGAGCAAAATGTTTGATTAAAAAGGGAATTAAGATTCAACTTCATTATTAGCTGTAAATTTTCAAAGCTTTCTCAAATCTCCTGTCATAAGGCAAGTGATGGATAGATAAGCATACTCACTTAGATAAGTTTATTAACTTGAGTTTATTCATTGTACAACAGGAAAGGGAAAATCTCAGCTTGCAGGATTAGGACTTGCAGATCACATAAAAGATGATATACAGCAGTTTCATTTTTAAAGCTGCCTACCCATTTTAGCATTCCTATGCCATTTTGTCATGTCCTTTGGATCTTCCTTCCCAGATTCCCAGGACACTTAAAATTCATTTTCCTTACCCCATTGAAATATTATGAAAATAAGTCTCATTTTTCCTTTGCTTTATTGTACTTAATCTTTCAAATTTCTTGTTATGTGGCACAAATAGGCTGGTATAAATATCTGGCACAGTCAAGAAAGGTAGGTAGGAAATGAAAAATAGAGGGCCATTTATTGTTTTGTTTTGTTTTGTTTTGAAGTGTGTCCCTGGTAGTACCGACCATGCAAGAACAAAGTAAAAATATAACTTCCTTCTTTTTTTCATCTTATTTTCCTCTTTATTTCTGTGAAAGGAGACATGCTACATGATTTTCCTCAATGTGCAATTGTTGGATTTGTTCAGGTGAAAACCATGTAAAGTGGAATTACAATGATAGAAGGCAAAAAAACAAAAACCTGACTCAATATTTCAAAATCTTCAGTAGTTATTATTGGTTTTATGACTGCAGAGGAACAGCTGAACCCTGAAGAGCTGGGTTCCAGTATAAGTGATAGCCCATTTCTTCACTGAAATTACTGGGACTTATTCATTTTGTAGATTCAGAATATGGTAACTATACTTCTGAATTGTCAGAAAGTCAATTGAGGAATCAGTCAGCTTTATGTAGATTGCTGTTCATGTGTCCAGATCCCATTTTACATAATGTTTGAACCATATGAGAGGATCATTTTAATAGGTCAAAAAGTAGAATACTGGCAATTTCATGTGGTTCATCCTAATATTTGAAATAAACATATATGTTCATGGGTCTACACCACAACAGTATATTCATGGTAGAATGCCTTCAAATATTATCAATATATTTTGAAAAATTATAGGCTGTTATATTAGTGGTAAAGTTAGTCTTCCTTCTTTGATTCAAGAAATATTTGAATATTTGGCCTACTGTAAGCCAGACAGAGTAATGTGCACTTGGGATTGAAAAATTATCCAATATCCCAGCCCTCGTGAAGCTGAAACTCTGAGGACAAAAATTAATATAAATAAAGGAGAAATACAACCTAGGTGAGTAGAATATATAAATACATAGTATATGGAATACTAATAAGAGCTAAGAACAAGTAAGAAAGCAGGGAATTACCATATGGTATGAGATGGGTATTACAATTTTAAAATAAGGTATTATGGGAACGCCACAAGTAGTACCTAAAGGAAGCTTAAAGAAGCAAGCCACGTAAATGCTATAGGAAAGCATTCTTGGAAGAAAGTAAGTGAGCAAGAGGAAGAAGAGGAGGAGATAAGGTAAGAATGTAGCAGTGGGGGCGTATCAGGGAAAGCCTTGTAAGTTAAAGATTTGGTTTATACTATAAATTAATTAGTAAAGCTTTTGAGCAAAGAAATACCATTGCTTATTAATATCTTTAACAAATCAGTTGTCCATTGTAGGAAAAGACTTTGGAAGCAGATAAAAAGAAGGAAGTTAGTATGATACTGCAGTTATCCAGGCGAGAGAGGATGGTGGCTTGTAGTGAAGTAGAAGTAGAGGTAGTAAAAAAAAAAGATTCTATTTGATATAAAGGATATTGGAAGTGAGTAAATGGAAACATCAAGGATGATTCCCAGATTTTTGTTCAGAACTATAAAAAAAACAAAATTTCAATGAAATGAGTTAAAGAAGAATGTTGAAAGAGTAAGTTTATGATAGAATGAATAGTAAGGGTTGGTTTTGGAAATGATAAATTTGAGAAGACAAATGCCTATAATCTTGACGAGTGTGACCTAAAGAAGGAACTGGAAACTCTTGTGATGGGCTGCACATACTCCTATTTTAAAAATCAGAGAAGCTAAAACAAAAGGCCCAGTGGCACCTGGAGTATGGGGATCTCGACACCGCACAAGAGCAAGGTGAGCCGGCAAAACAGCTGTGACGTACTTGTACTGCAAGAGCTCTTGACATACCTGCTTTCTTAAAGCATAAGGACAGCTGTTTCATTCCACTTTCCAATTCTCACACAAACTTCTATTTTGCTAGCTCTAACCTAGAAACTTGCTGGAAAAGGAATTTTGGTAAACATCATTTAGGCTTAGCCCAGGCAACACAATGTAAAACCACCAAGAGTAGGTAAATGCCTATGCATGTCTGGAATTTAGACAAGAGTACCGGGCTTTAAATGTATGATGGACTTGATCATCTATAAATGTTATTCAAAGCCAAGAGCCTAGTAATATCACCTATTGGATGAGTGTTTATAGAAAGAGAAAATGCCCAAGGAGAAAGCCCTGAGACTCTCCAAATTCCAGAGGTCATAGACTTAAGAAGGAACCAGACAAGCATGCTAAGTGAGAACAGACATTAAAATAGAAGGGAAATCAAATGATTGTGGGATCTCAAAGGTCAAGTCGGGAAAAAACAATGTAGTCAGAGAAGAAAAGGTTCTAATTTGCTTTCTCTCACCAAAACTAATAAATTTCCTCATGCAGAATATTCACTGTAGTTTTAACCCAACTTCTTTACACAGACTACAGCATAGATTCAGTTCTAGAATATTTTTTTAGATAGAAGAAATACCTGTAATGTATATCTTAAGTACTGCTGTATTAGAATAGAGTATAGAATGATGTTTAATGTTAAAATCAATTTTTTAATGATTTCTATCCACATGCTCTGTATATTTTATTGGTATTGAACATAATCTAAAGATTCTTATTTACTGAACCTCTATGTCAGACAGGAAAGTTGCAAAGAAATAATAAATGGAATGTTTTAAATAAAGTCACCCTCCTGAATTCCTTTCTCTTCTTCCCTCATTGTTCTCATTGTTTACTGAGGAAGACTGCAACAACTCAAGCTTTATATCAATTATTTTCAAACTACACCAGTTCATGAGGTCATTAGGCCATTGCTTCTGCACAGAAAAAAAACTGACTGAGGAGATGGAGCTATTTCCAACTCTCCAGAAAAATCACTTAATGTTCTTTCCCTTTTAAAAACAGGTAAATTGTCCTTCAGGCCTCTCTCTCAGATGTGTTGTGAGTATCAATGAGATGATGTCTGATTCACACACACACACACAAAGGTGGCATGTTTTCAAAGCACCTGAAGAGCAATCCAATGGAATTAGATTTTCCTTGTGATTTTTCAAAGGCTGGCAATAAGGGAAAATCTTTTTGCCTGTCACAGGGAGCCCAAATATTTGTGGTTGGAAAAAAAATTATGGAGGGTGGCTTGCATGTCTTGGAGAAACCTCCTCTGAGGACTAGATGAGATTTTTCTAACAGCTCACTGGTCATTTACATATCTTAAAGATGAATTAAAACCCTTAAAAGACACTATTTCTTGCATTGCAACTTCCTATGTTATGCCCTGATCCTGGCCATATGAAGTTTCTCAGGTTATACATCTAGGAGTGAATCTAGAATCTTTCTTCTCCACTCACCATATTTAGCCATGTGCCTCCAAATATGCTTCACTTAAGTATACTGCTAAGTACCTTTTCACCCGCTTTCCTCACCGTTACCACTTTAACTCAGACCACTATCATTCTCCCATCTTGCCTATTGTGATGGTCCTTCATCTGGCTTCATTGCCTTCATTCTTATATTTCTCTATCCTGCAGATACATACCAAACATGGTTCTCTTTGATCTCTTTCCCATTCCTTCTAGTCTACCCTAACCTTCCAGTCACACTGCCATACTTCAGGTTCTCTGAAGGTACACTATTCATACATATAGCTTTTCTTTATGTGATTTCTGATGAATTTCCTCCTTATCTTCACAAGGGAAACAGCAGAACTTAGTACTCAGCGACAAAAGTTTTGGTGCTGAATACATGTGTTCAAATCTCAACTCCATCCCCTTCCTAAATACATTTTCCAAAACACTGTTCTTTATTTTTAAATTGGAAATAAGAAGACCTACCTTGAAAGCTTTTGTATGAGTTAGATACAATTTAACAGATGTATTAGAATCACTTAGAATAATGTCCTAGTATGGGGTTTATACTGTTAGCTATTATTATTTTTATGTTTTGGCTCATTTCATCCTATGTTTTTAATAAAGTCTAATTTGCTTTTTTCTTATCTGTCATGCTTTTCCTGTCACATTTCTACTCCTATCACAAGAACTAATAACTCTCTATGTCATCCTCACTGTCTTGCTTGTGTCCTTAGCATTCTAGCATTGCCGTATAATTAGTTTTATTTGTTTATATATCAATATTGTTTACTTGGGATAGAAGAGTATTTTGAAGATAGAGCTCAAAACTTATTTCCTCATCTCATCTTGTCTAGACCACAGATGTAGGCATACAGGGGTGTATAATAAATGTATTGAATAAACGAATTATAAGGTCCAATGTACTGTCAGGAAATAGCCTAGGGGATAAGAAAGTCTATTAACTTTTCAGAAATATGTGGCAAGTAAGAGCTTCACATGAGAAATGGGCTTCTTTTTTAATATGTGAATGCTCCATTCCCTTGTGTTTTGAAATGAATTTTCTAAGAACATCCCTTTTTCATTCAGTCCCACCTTTGGAGAAATTCCTCTCCAACTTCCAGTTGACTATTTCATTAACACAGCAAAGTGAAAATTGTCCACTGAGCCGAAAGAACCAGACAGATTGTAGTAGTTATATCTTTGCAAGTTAGACAGGAGGTATTTATATTGGAGTATATGACTGTTTTCTCACTATTTAGGTAGGTATAATTGGTGTTGACTGTACCTTAATTACCACTGATGTCTCTTTCCTGAACCGTATTGATTTTACAGCTAGAGATTTCACATTTCTGGTTAAAACTGTACAGGAAAATTTAAATTGTACATTTGTATAAATATCCATATTTAGATACCAGCACAAACTTTTCGGGACATGCCAATATTAATCAATCTATATCATTTATTTCTAAAATTTTATTACAAAATATTAAAAAATTAAAGGAAGTAACTGAAAATTACATCAATACTTAGTTTAGAATTAATGAGTTTTTTGGTGTTTATATGTGCACATGTCTTTTCTGAAAGCATTTTCTCTATTGACTTTGGTGTATGAAGAAATATTTAAAAATGCATCTCCAGAGATAATCTGAGTTTAGCTTTAGGCATTTTGGAGAACACTGAATTGAATTTCCTAGTACCTTAACTTTTACCCTGAGGGAGCTATTTTTAATCATCAGTAATAAATTGTGTTTACCTGAGTACTAAACACTGCTCAGCCCATTGGGGCCAAATAAAGAAAAACAGAGAGTAGAAAAAGAGAAGTCTTTTGTAGTGGTTTATAGAGTACTCTTGCTTTCTGAATAGCCTGAGGCAGCTTATCACATCTCACTTAAAGAAAGGAGAGATGGATTTGTTTTCAGCATCCAGACCTCTCATCCTCCACCTACCTCAGTGAATTGTCCTCCTAGAGAGCTGAGATCTCTCTTATTTTATGAGTTGATGGGTGCTTGATCCTGTGTGTATTAAAGTAGCTTGGTAAAATGTGTTTTATAATGATCTGGAATGATTACCTCAGTTTTCATCTCAGATTAAGTATAAAATAGACCCACAGGATATAAATCTACTGAATTTAAACTTTTTAATACCAAATTACAGTATTTTTTTGGTAACTGTTATGATAGGAAGAGGATATTTGTGGCCTGTCACGAGGAAGGTGGAGATGTTGAGATCTCTATTCAGAAGTGGAGTTGTATTTGTACTGATATATCTGTTTCATATCCCCAGTTGTGTAAAATAGTGATGGAATATAATTATGCAGCTGATTCTATTTACGAATGCAATAAGAACCAGCAGTTTAAACATACTGAGTTCTCAGTCCATTTATGAAAGGAATAAAATCATTCTAAACTGATGAAAATCATCCTACAGTTTTTCAGTCAGTTTTTGGAGACAATTTTGTGAAGTCCCCTAGCACCAGACAAAACTCATGATAAAGACACTTCACATGGTAGTTAAAATAATTGGGATTAGACACTTTTTTTTTGAGGTTTTCTTCCTATCAAGTTATGATGACTAGATCTTTTATATTGCATTCTTTCTGTCAGATCTAGTATTGTATCATAAGATATTTGGTAACAGACATCTTCAAGATAAAAAGTTTAATTCCAACAAGAGATATTTGGGTTAAATGGCAAAGGATACTTTTATCCTCTTAAGTTATCCTTAAGAAGATGTGTAAAAATCAAGGCATGCTTGCTGAGAGGAAAAAACTGAAGAAAATTGTGGTTTTTACAGTCTTAACTTAAACATTGACCTTATTGAAAACATGTATATATTTAAAAATTTTCTGCTTAAATATAGAAATATGGGAAAAGAAACTAGTTCCCACTAAATTTCACATTTTTATGTTTTAAAAGGATGCTGCATTTATCTATGGGAAGGTTGCAATTCCACGGAGGTGTTTCAAATTTTCTTTGACATCAGATATCAAACGGTGTTCACATTTTAGCCAAGACTAAAACAGATCTGGAGCTAGTACTTGCTTCATTATTCCCTACCTTGATGCATAATATCACTCCTCTGATGACCAAGTCCATCAGTTGCAAAAGAGGGAAATATTAATAGTATCAATTTTATTTGTAACTATGTTATGTATTGTTATGTGATAAAACATTGCAAAAGTTAGTGGTGAAAAAATAACAGTGATATAATTGTGTTTATGAAGCTCCAACTTGGGCATGGCTCAGTAAGAATAGCTTACTTTAAATATACTTAGCCAGAGCTGGAGGGTCTCTGAGGCTAGGAAGCAGAATTATCTGAACATTACTTCACTGATACATCTGGTGGGCTGATTCTAAGCTGCTGGGTATGGCCTTACCTGGAACACAGACAGGTAACCTCTTAAGATGGTCTGAGATTTCTTATAACATAGTAGCTGAGTTCCAAGGGTGAATGTCCTGAGAAAGAAAGTGCCGTGGAGAAGTACAATCCCCTTTTGTGACCTAGGTTTAGACATCATGCATCATGGATTCCACTACATTTTATACTCAACATAGTGTAAAAGGATAGGTGGAGCCATTTCTTTTCAATTTACATGTAAAAACTAATCCTTACATTACCTTAGAATGCAATTTATGTCCCCAGATAATGCGTGAAGAAAAATTATACAGCTAATAAGTGGAATATTTAGAACTTGAAATCAGATCTCTTAGGCTTCAAAAAATGTATTTTCCTTTCAAAGAACATATTTCCCAAGTCAAATACTGAAGCTTTGGGCTTTGAAGAACAAGTCACACCTCCCCAGACTCCCTCATGATAGTAGGAGTCATTAAGAAGGAATGAACTGATCAGACTAAAGACGGTGGAATAGAAAGGCAAGATGGAAACCTCTTCCCAAAAACACTTAAAAGAAGAAAATACACCAAATGCAACTAGACCTGAAAATGACCCAAGACTGCAGAACAGACCCCGTATACCAGAGGAAGAAGAGAGGACCACCCAGAAAAGGGTGAGGCAGAAAAACTGCAATTGAGTGGGTCCCAAGCCCTTCCCTGACAACAGCCTATGGGTGAGGAAAAGAGGAATGGAATGGAGAGGGGGTAGCAGCCCAGGTGCGCTGCACACCTGGCCCTGGAGATCTGCTCTGGGAGCATGAACCCACATTATGTTGGGTTTTGGTGATTATTGGGGCTGGACACTAGGGGCAGGAGGAACACTCTGGGAGCCTAAGACTCCAGCCAGTTGGGAGGGCAGGCAAGCTCCACCAGTCCTGAGACCCAAAGCAGTGGCGGCAGTTTGAAAGATTTGTCAGGAGTGGGAGGGGTACCAGAGGTGACGAGGGTTAGACTGAACTCTCTTCTCAGGAGAAAGAGAAGGTAGAGGGCACCTTCCCAGTCCTTCATGATCCCAACAGAGAGGGGACTCTTGAGTTCTCCAGGTGTTCTACCCCACTTGCTGGCTCGAGATGCCTACCTGCACACTGCTGGGAACCAAACCAATTGGCCCAGCAGCATCAGAATTTGGTGCCTGGCAGGTAGAGGGAGAAACTTCCAGCTTGCATGGCTCCATTTCAGCTCAACCAGAGAGGTGCCTGGAATAGCTTGGAGATGGCTGGAGCTTCTTCCTTCCCGTTGGTGTCCAAATCCGGTGCTGGACATCCAGATGAGGCACACGTGGTCCACCCACCCCATTAACCCTGCAGCCCTGCCATTCCTGCAGGCCAGGCAGAAGGCGGCCCTGCCCACAGCAAGCTCAACAGAGATTCCAGAGTTCATCAAAATGGCGGCAGCTCAAGCAAACTCCCCACCCACACTTAGACCTTTACAGAAGCCAGAAAGAAAGGAGCCCCATCCATTGCATGCAAACAACTGGAGCACCTGAAAAATAGAACTAGGCACTGAAGAGTCAAGAATCTTGAGCTTCTCAGCACCTGTGGGTAAAATTTCAGTTATTACCAGAATCTCTTGCCTGGCTTTAGTGCATCTCCATATCAATAGGTGATTATAAGGGTGAGGGGAGAGAGGATATATCTGGACCAAAAAGGTCTGGTGGAGTCCCTTTTTACAGCCGGGTCATGAGAGACACGGGTGACCAGAAGTGGGTGACTGTTCATAAGCAATAAATAGGTTTCTCCCACTTTATTTCTCCCTTTGACTAATCTCTGATTCAAAGGTAATTTGCCCTGGGCTGGGAACCTATTTTCCCCCTGGAGTTACACCTGGCAGTGGTCGGCTGGATCTTTGAACCTGACGTCTGTCTTCATGGGTGCGATGCTTGGGCAGGCTGCCCGAAGGGATGGTGAGGAGATACCTGGAAACCCTCTGTGGATGGTGGGGAGGCCCCAGTTGCTGCAGTTGTGGCTGGTGCAGCACCACACAGGAGCCCCCTATTCATTGGACTTCCAACTGGGGAGCTCCTGGTGGGGAACTGGTCTAGGGTAAGCACCTCCTAGATGGGTGGGTTATTCCCCAGAATTGGGGAACACTGGAAGCTGTGGAATTAGTCTGTGAAATAGAAGACTGCATAGAGGCCCTGAAAGGCTGTGTAGCAGCCAGGACTGTGGGATGTGTATTTCTCTAGATAGTAGAAAGTGTTATCAAGAAGAGAGACACACTTCGGCAGGGGAGAAACACACTTCAACATCACTTGGAGGAACTGGGTGATGAGCTGTAGGGTCCCCTTAAGAAAGAGACACAGTTATTGAGAAGACAGGTCATGCTCCTGGAAGATACCTTAGCAGTGAGGGAGAAGGCAGCAGGAGAATCCACTTTGCAGGAGGCTGTGGGCGAGGGGGAGAAAGAGCAGTGCCGTCAGTCTCAGAGATGGTAAAGGAGATGTTGTGGGAGGATGAGGGGGTGGAGACAAGGGCATACTGTTGCTGAGGCCACTGCCAGAGGACAGGACCTTCCCATATTAAAGACCCCCTGGTTGTAATTAAGAAAGTAAAAACACAACAGCAGGCTCCTTAGGGGAAGGACAGCCCCATCCTCAGGTTGTGGAGCACCCCATGCTCTGCTCCTATACTCAGGATGAGATGGTGGATATGAGCACCAGTTTTGGCAGTAGCCGTCCAAACCTCTGCTTTCATGGCTTTTGTGTCTTTGGCATATGGAGGTGGAAAATACTGTTATATCAGGTTCTGAAATGGGTAGACTGGCTTCCCTGATGACTTACCCATCCCTCCAGCAGCAGTTACAAAGTGCCCATCATACCACAAGGAAATTGGAGAAACTCTATAGGGTTGTAGAAGGTGGGTATCATAAAGCCCACTCATACTCCTTTTAAATCCCCAGTGTGGCCAGTGAAAAACCCAGATGGCTCCTTGCATATGACTGTGGATTACAGGGAATTGAATAAAGTCATACCCCCTTTGCACATTGCTGCTCCTCCATAGCAGTCCTTATGACACCTTCAGTCATGAACTAGGGATGTATTGTTATATTGTGGACCTTGTTAATGCTTTCTTCTCTATTGACATAGCACAGGAAAGTCAGGAGCACTTTTCCTTCATGTGGGAAGGCCGGCAGTGGGCATTCACTGTCCTTCCAGAAGGATACCTCTACAGTCCCACCACTTGTCATGGACTTGTAGCCCAGGACTTGGCCACATGGAAGAAACCACACACAATGCAGTTGTATCACTACACTGATGATATCATGTTCTCATCTGACTCTCTTGTAGACTTACAAGGGGCAGTTCTTAGACTGCTGCAACATCTACAGGAGAAAGGATGGGCTGTGAACAGCACCAAGGTTCAGGGAACTGGTTTGTTGTAAAGTTCTTGGGGGTTGTCTGGTTGGGTAAAACTAAAGTTATCCCAGAAGCAGTCATATACAAGGTCCAGGCTTTCTCTACTCCTACCACTGTGGGAATATTACAAGAGTTTTGGGGTCTTTTGGGATACTGGAGAGTGTTATCCATTACTTGGCACAAATTCTGAAACCCTTATACCTGTTCTAACAAAAGGGCATCAGGTGGGACTGGAATGAAACATGTGCAGCTTCTTTTACTGCTGCTCACAAAGCAGTCACGGCCATTTAGGCCTTGAGTGTAATAGATTCATCAAGGCCCTGTGAGCTAGATGTTCATGTAATTGATGATGGTTATGGATGGGGCCTTTGTCAGAAGTTTGATCAGACATCCCAATCTATTGGACGCTATCTGGTCACAACTATGGAAGGGAGCAGAAGTCTGGTGCACCCTGACAGAGAAGCAAGTGGCCGCTGTGCACATTGCCTTGCTGGCTATGGAGCCCATCACCAGAACAGTTCAGACCAAGGTAATATCCATCTGTCCCATAGTGGGTGGGTAGGAGACTGGACTCAAAGGACATGGAGTGGCGTGGCACAGACACCTACACTTGCCAAATGGGGTGCATATTTACAATAGTGTAGTACCCTCTCTAGTAGCCCTTTAAATGGGGAACTCCAACACTTATTGGGGCCAGTAGTATGTAGCAGTGGAAAGTAGGAAGAACTTGCTTTTGAAGCATAGGTAAAAGCAGAGTTCTTATCAGGAGGGAAAAGCCTCTTACCTGAAGATTCTTGGTACACAGATGGCTACAGTCATTGGTAGCCCCCAAAGTGGAGGGCTGTGGCTTTCCATCCTAAGACTGAGACAATATGGATAGAGGATGTAGAGGGGAAGAGCAGCCAATGGGCTGAGTTGCAGGCAGCATGGCTCATGATTCCCCACAAGACCTCCTCTATAGTTGCCTGTACTGCCAGCTGGGAAATCCCATCAGGCTATTAGCAGACTTCTCAGCAGAAACTTTATAGGCCAGAAGGGATTGACATGATATATTTAATGTACTAAAACAGAAGGATCTCCAAACAAAAATCCTCCATCTGGCAAGATTATCATTTAAATTTGAAGCAGGGATTAAACAATTTCCAGATAAACAAAGGTTGAAGGAATTTATCATCACTAAGCCAATCTTACATGATACATTAAAGGGATTGTTGTATATAGAAATTACCCTAAGACTATATAGTTTCACCAGTGAAAATAAACCCACAGTAAAGATAGTAGACAAATTAATTATCAAGCAACTCTGAAATAAAAACAAAATTAAACAAGCAAAATCAACTATAAACGAAATCAGTCAAGGGATACACTAAATGTGAAGATTGACATCTAATAAGAAAAATGTGGAGGAAGATGAAGAAGAGAGAAAAGTACCTTTAGATTTTGTTTGAAATAGAGTAATCAGCAATTTAAGATAGAATATTATATAGCAAAAGAAGCTAATCCTTGAACATTTGGCAATCACAAAACTGAAGCCTATAAAAAATACACACACACAAAAAAATAAATCTTAAAAAGAGAAGAAATCCAATCACAATACTAAAGAAAAACATCAATAACAAGAGAAGAATATAAGAAAGGAAGAGAGGAACAGAGAGGAGATATAAAAAACAGCAGAAAGCAATTGATAAAATGGCAGTAAATACATGTCTATCAATAATCACCTTAAATGTAAATGGACTGAATGCACCAACTAAAAGACAGAGAGTGGCAGAATGCATAAGGAAACAAGTTACATCTATGTGCTGCCTACAAGAGACTCACTTCAGACCCAACAATATACACAGACTAAAAGTGAAGGGATGGAAAAAGATATTATATGCAAATAAAAGGGAGAAAAAAGAAGGACTGGCAGTAATTATATCAGACAAAACTGACTTCAAAACAAAGTAACAACAGACAAAGAAGGACACTACATAATGATAAAGGATCAGTCCAACAGTAGCATACAGCCATATTAAATAGCTATGTTCCCAACAGAGGAGCACCTAAATATATAAACAAATACAAACAGAATTAAGGGAGGAAACAGCAACACATTCATTTTAGGAGACATTAACACAACACTCACATCAATAGATCAACATCACAACAGATAAACAGACAGAAAATAAAGAAGGAACTGAGACACTGAGCAACACATTAGATTAAATGGACATAACAGATATCTACAGAACACTCCATCCAAAAGCTGCAAGATACACTTTTTCTCATTTTGTACATGGAGTATTCTCTAGAATAGAACACATACTAGGCCATAAAAAGAGCCTCAGTAAATTCAGAAGGATTGAAATTGTGCCAACCAGCATCTCAGACCACAAAGGTATGAAACAGTCTAAACTCACAATTAATGAAACTAGAAAAAGAACAAATGAGGCCCAAAGTCAGTAGAAGGATGGACATAATAAAGATCAGAGCAGACATATATAAAATTGATAAGAATAAAACAATAGAATCAATGAAAACAGAGTGGGTTCTTCAAGAAAAGAAACAAAATAGATAAACCTCTAGCCAGACTTATCAAGAAAAAAAGAGAGTACACACATAAACAGAATCAGGTATGAGAAAGGAAAAATCACTATGGACACCATAGAAAAACAAAGAATTATTAGAGAATACTATGAAAAATTACATGTTAACAAACTGGATAACCTAGAATAAATGGACAACTTCCTAGAAAAATACCACCTACTAAGACTGACCCAGGAATAAACAGAAAATCTGAATAGACCAATTACTACAGCAATAAAATTGAACTGGTTATCAAGAAAACTCCCATAAAACAAACTACATGGGCCAGATGGCTACACTGCTGAATTTTATCAAACATTTAGAGAAGACCTAACACCCATCCTCCTTAAAGTTTTCCAAAAAGTAGAAGAGGAGGAAATAGTTCCAAACTCATTCTATGAGGCCAGCATCACTATAATACCAACATCAGACAGAGACACAAGAAATAAAGCAAACTACAGACCAATATCCCTGATGAACATAGATGCAAAAGTCCTCAACAAAACATTAACACACTGAAACCAAAAATACCTAAAAAAGATTATCCATCATGATCAAGTAGGATTTATTCCAGGGATACAAGGATGGTACAATATTCATAAATTCATCAGTATCATACACCACATTCACAAAAAGTAGAAAAAACACATAATCATGTCAATAGATGCTGAAAAAGCATTTGACAAAATTCAACATCCATTCATGATAAATACTCTCAACAAAATGGGTTTAAGGGGTATGTACCTCAACATAATAAAGCCATGCAAGACAAACCCACAGCCAACATCATACTTAACAGTGAAAAGCTGAAAGCTTTTCCTCTAAGACCAAGAATGAGAAAGTATGCCAACTCTCACCACTTTTATTCAACATACTACTTGAAGTCCAAGCCACAGCAATCAGACAACACAAAGAGATAAGAGGCCTCCAATTTAGTAAGGAAGAAATTGAACTCTATTTGCAGATGATGATATTATACATAGAAAATACTAAAAAATCCACCAAAAACTACTAAAATAACTGAATTCAGCAAAGTTGCAGGATACAAAATTAATACACAGAAATTTGCATTCTTATATACTAACAATGAACTAGCAGAAATAAAAATCAGGAAAACAACTCCATTTACAATTGCAGTGATAAGAATGAGATACCTAGGAATATACCTAACCAAAGAGGTGAAAGACCTGTACTCTGAAAACTACAAGACACTCATGAAAGAGATTAAAGAAGATAATAAATGGAAATCTCTCCCATGATCATGGATAGGAATAATTAATATTGTCAAAATGGCCATCCTGCCCAAAGCAATTTACAATTTAAAATATTCAGCGCAATTCCTATCAAAATACCAACAGCATTTTTCAATGAACTACAGCAAATCATTCTAAAATTTTTATGGAACCACAAAAGACCCCAAATAGCCAAAGCAATCCTGAGAAAGAAGAACAAAGCTGGGAGAATTATGCTCCCTGATGTCAAACTCTACTAGAAAGCCACAGTATTGAAACAATTTGGTACTGGCATAAGAACAGACGCATAGATCAATGGAACAGAATAAAGAGCACAGATATAAATTCATACATATATGGCCAATTAATATGTGATAAAGGAGCCACAGATATACAGTGAGGAAAAGACAGCTTCTTCAACAACTGGTGTTGGCAAAACTGGACAGCTACATGTAAAAGAATGAAACTGCATTATTGGTTAAACCCATACAAAAAAGTAAACTCAACGAGGATCAAAGACCTGAAAGTAGGTCATAATACCATAAAACTTTTAGAAGAATACATAGGCAAAATCTTTTGAATGAACAACTTTTTCCTGAACACATCTCCTTGAGAAAGGGAAACAAAATAAAAAATGAACAAATGGGACTGTATCAAACTAAAAGGCTTCTGCTGAGGGTGCAAAGGAAATAAGTAGAAAAAAAAGGTATCCTCAGTATGGGAGAGTGTATTTGTAAATGACTCATCTGATAAGGGGTTAACATCCAAAATACATAAAGAACTTGTATGTGTCTCAACACCGAGAAAACAAACAACCCAATCAAAAAGTGGGCAGAGGACTTGAACAGACACTGCTCCAATAAAAAAATAGGGATGGCCAACAGGCACATGAAAAGATGCCTCACATTGCTAATAATCAGGGAAATGCCATTAAAAACCACAGTGAGATATCACCTCACATCAGTTAGAATGGACACTACCCAAAAGACAATAAATAACAGCCGGCGAGGGTGAGGAGAAATAGGAAACCTCCTACAGTGTTGGTGGGACTGCAATTGGTACTGTGGAAAGCAGTATGGAGGTTTTTCAAAAAACTAAAAGTAGAAATACCATTTGATCCAGTAATTCCACTTCCAGGAATTTACCGGAAGAAAACAAAATCCCTGATTCAAAAAGACATATATATCCCTATGTCTATCGCCACAGTGTTTGCAATGTTTAAGATGTGGAAGTAACCGAAGTGTCCTTCAATGCATGAATGGATAAAAATGTGGTACATATTCATAATGGAATATAATTCAACTATAAAAAAAGAAATCATGCCATTTGCAACAACATGAATGGATCTGGAGGGTATTATGTAGTTATTATGCTCAATGAAGTAAGCCAGGTGGAGAAAGACAAATAACATATGATTTCCCTTATTGTGAAATATAAAAACAAAGCAAAACAGAAGGGACAAAATAGCATTAGACTCAGAGACACTGAGAAGTGACTCGTCATTACCAAGGGGGAAGGGAGTGAGTGTGGGCAAGGGGGCGGGGGATGGCGATTGTTGAACTACTGTGATGTACATTTAATAAAAAAAAAGTCAGTATAATTTGTATGCCTTTTCTCCTGTTAAAAAGAACAAAGAAGGAATGAAGTTTGTGTTGCAAACACTATTTTCTCATAGTTTTTACTTTACTTGCTCACATTTTATATTCTATGAAAAATGATTTATGATATTCTAAAACCTATTAACTAAGTAAATGACTCTCTTAGTACCTGAAGCATAGAGGTAATGTAGTCTGAAGGTCACTGAATGTCGAATCAGAAGGCACAGAAGTTTATCCTGATTAAGAAATTGGCGATGAGAAGGAAGAACAGAGCCTGGGTGTTTATCATTATCACTGAGCAGCTGAACGGATACTAACAACTTCCATTCAGACTTCTTGTCATGTGAGAAAAATAATCCACTTTTGTTTAAGCTGCTGGAATGATCCTTTGATTTCCTGCAGCTTAATACAATTCCTAAGTGATTAGGCTCTATTTCTTAGTACTCAAAACAGACTCTTCTAGAAAATCTAATTTTTCTACCACAGTTTATGAAGGTGTTCCTATTTTCTACTCCTGTAGTTAAAGAAAACACATTTCCGTATTTTAAAGGGAAACACCAAAACTGTCTCATTTTAATTTTAATAATAAAGGTCAATCATTTAATAATTAAAATGTACAGATTTTATGCCTTTATGACATTGTAAGACTTCTTAAATAATGCATCTATAAGTCAAAAGAAAGTCACAACAATAAGCTTTTTCTGGCTTTGTGCCATTTTTTCCCCTAAGTATTTTATATGTTCTCTTTTGTTCCTATCAACTGGATCACTATTGACAGAGACTTTTCCCAGCATTCCTTTTAAATTCATTGTTCTGTAAATAAACACATTTGGGAAATATCACATATAATGCCCCTCTTCTGCAGATTGACAAAGCATACTAATACATTCAGGTTTTGGGAATTCATGCAGTTTAATCATTAATCATATCCCTGTCCTACCGCTGCTCCTATGTATAACACTTATTAACACCCCTGGGAATCAACTTTCATAAATGCTGAAGTTAATTATGCTATTGTAAACAGGAAAGTGTACCAGATATATTGTCTAAATATCACAAGTTTCAGCCACAGATTTAAAAGGAGGATGAAAATAAATAATATACCTGTTTAATGCACTAATAAACTTCACCTTCTTGTTCTCAAGTGTACATCAACCTACTGTTCATAAATTGTTACTTTCAAACTGAATTGTAATTAGCAATACAAAGTTGTAATAATTTTTCTAGAACTTTTGCATTACAAGAGAATTTACAGATAGAGGCAAATTTATGATCATGGTGAATGACGCTTCCATTTCTCCTTTTGCTAAGGACAAAAACCTTGGAGTTTCTCTTGATGCCTCTCTTTTTCTTATACCTCATATCAAACCTGTTTTCAAATTCTGTTAACTCTAAATATTTAAATGCATTCCAAAACCAGATTCATCAAAATATATCAGGATTTCAACTATTTCTTGCCACCTACATTGCTACAGTCTACTCACAGCCATCATCATCTCTCACCTGGATGACTGGCACAGCATGCTGACAAAATTCACTGCTGGATGCCCATCTGATCCACGCTGGATTCTTGCAGAACATGTATAGTCATCATTTTAAATTGGAGTTCAGATTGCATCACCCTTCTATTCAGAACCCTTCACTGGTGTTTCAGCTAACTCAGAGAAAGAGACAAATTTCTTAGACAGAATTATAGGCTCTCAAGCTACCCCCATGACTTCATCCCCTTTAACTCATCCTCTTTGAAGACTATTGCTCTCACACTGACCATCCATGGTCCTTTCCACATACCAGTTACACTTTCCTCAGAGCTTTGGCACCTGCTCTTCCTTCTGTCTGGAGTGCATTTCACACCACCATTCACAGGACTTACTGCCTCACTTTCTTTAAAAGGTCCTATTCAAAAGTCAGTGTTCAGTGAGGCCTTTCCTCACTGCTACATCTAAATATGTCTGCAGCCTCTGATACCCTTTGACTCCCTTACTCTTCTTTATTATTCTTGTTAATATTTATTAATTAAGATGTATGTGAGAATAGCCTTTAAGTGAAATCTTGTTCTTTTATCCTTGTAAGACCATTTGGCACAATTTTTATGCAGATTACTTATATTTTTCATTCTTTATTCATGTTACATGTATCAAAGAACAAACCAAAGTAAATGACATCAAAGACACAAATAACAACTTTCTCCCTGGAGAAAAAAAGTAAGATAACTCGCAAGAGACCAGTCTGGAAGTTATTAAGCTTTTAAATGCTTCTTCTTACATGCTACTCAGGTTCTAAGTAAATTCAACAACTGGCTCTTCCTAACTTCAACGCTCCCCTAACTTCAAAATAGACATAGCGTAGATGGTAACTTAAAAAGACTAAGACTAATTTACATTACAAACCTGTTTCTATAAATGTCATTTCCTAGAATTTCCAATAGCCTCTTTCTTGATGTTTGGATGATAGACATAAAGAAAAGTACTTGCAGTTCTAATAGTCACTGAGTAATTGATGAGAATATTTCCCTTTGTTATTGGCATATGAAGTGAGAAATGAATCATAAGAACAAAAGAGAAAACTCAAAAATACACTGAAATACAGATGGAAATCCAGGATTCAAAAATGTCTCAAATCACTGAGGAAAAATTGACTTTTTAAATAACTTGTGGTGGACAACCTGATAGAAATTCGGTAAAAGAAAAACTGAACAAATGCCTTGCACAATACACAAGAGTAAACTCCAAATGAACTATAGATAAAAAATAAATACATAAATAAACAAATACAAAGCCATATTAGTACTAAAAACAAACAAAAAAACAGATGAATTCTTTTATAACCTGAAGATGAAAACAGGTCCTCTCAACTATGTCATAAAAACTCAAATTCAATAAAAAAGTTAATAAATCCAACTATAGTTAAGTATTTATGAAAGCAAAAAACACTGTAAATAAAGTAAAAAAATAAAACAGGGAAATATTCCAAAAAGTATAAATGATAAAAGAATGAACTTCTTAATATAAAAGGATCTTACACCCCTTAGGGGAAAAAAAAAAATTCTGAACCACAATTTTAAAATGAATAACAGTATAACTGGTTGATAGTGCACAAAACAGATATACAAATGACCTTAAATTTATAAAAAGATACTCAAATTCTTCCATAATAACAGCAATGCAAATGAAAACTACACTGAGATGTAATTTCTGACCAATTGGCAGAAATTTCAAAAGCTTGACAGACATACCCTATGGGTCAAGCTGTTAGAAAACAGGCACTTTTTCTTGTGTTGCTGTTAGGATCACAACACTTTGGGAGAGGCATTTGTCAATATCTACACAAACTAAATATCAATTTATAATTTAATAATGCCATTTCTAGGAATCTACTTTGAAAGCTCCTCTTTAGGAATGTAGAAAAAATATGTACAGTTTTACTCACTGTGGCATTATTTTTAAAATGATAATACTGGGAACATGATCAAGGCCAAAATGGGGAGTGAATAAATAAACTATTACATATCCATAAATCCATACAACAGAATATCATTACTATGCAGTTGCCAAAAAGAATGAAGACAGTCTCTGACTGATTTGGAGTGATTTCAAGATATATTAGCAAATGGGAAAAGCAAACAGCAGAATAGTGTATATGATAAGCTAGCTTTTGTATTAGATAAAAGAAAAACAAAAATTGATGTTTGTGTTGTATGTGTATATTCATGTATAAATTATATATTAACATACATATATGAATATTTTCACATATGTATTCATAGACACACACACACACACACACATTAACTTATTTTGTTTTTCCTAAAAATGTTACTTGTCTGAATTCATTCTCCTCAGTTCTTAGCCCCACTGTAACAAAGAACTGAAAGACAGAGACACAATACCGAAGCAGTGTGAAAGTTTTATTTGAACACACTCCATGGGAGGTTTGGGCCAGAGTCAAGGTAGACAAAGGCCTTGATCCAGTAGGCAGGAGGCCTATATATTACATTCTGGCTGGTAGGAGTCGGTTTGATTGACAAGGTGGGGTTATTTGATTGACAGGTCCATTTATTTAGCCCTCCCTCTTAGTGCACATGTTCTTCCTCATGGTGAGGTGTCGTTTGAGCAGTTCTCAGTTTTGTTTGATTGTGCCCACATTGGGACAGGTTGGGACTGTTTTGGCCTAGTCCCAATAGGCAAGGAAGTTATCTCCCTGCAAAGCCTTTGTTCTCTTCACATCGGACTCCCTACTTGGGAAGAGTTTAGGTGTTTTTTCTTTGAACCTTATCTTCCCCTTCTCCCATTGCTCATGTCTATCTTCCTACCTAACATTCTTAACAAAAGGAATACAGGATGGGTGTTCTTACTAAAAATGAGTCAAATTGATCACCTACATGGGATCCTACTGGAAGAGAAAGGGAAGGAAATGTGGTTTTTCTTTTTTTTTAATTTCTTATTAAGGTATTATTGATATACACTCTTTTGAAGGTTTCACATGAAAAAAACAATGTGGTCAATACATTTACCCAAACTATCAAGTCCCCACCCATACACCAATGCAGTCACTGTCCGTCAGAGCAGCAAGATGCCACAGATCTACTATGTGCCTTCTCTGTGCTACACTGTTCTCCCCATGATACCCCACACCATGTGTACTAAACGTGATACTCCTCAGTCACCTTCTCCCTCCCTCCCCACCCACCCTTCCACACCCCTCCCCTTTGGTAACCACTACTTCATTCTTGGAGTCTCTGAGTCTGCTGCCAATTTGTTCCTTCAGTTGTGCTTCACTGTTATATTTCACAAATGAGGGAATTCATTTGGCATTTGTCTTTCTCCTCCTGGCTTATTTCGCTGAACATAATGTCCTCCAGCTCCATCCATGTTGTTGCAAATGGTAGGATTTGTTTCTTTCTTATGGCAGAATAGTATTCCATTGTATATATGTACCACATCTTCTTTATCCATTCATCTACAGATGGACACTTAGGTTGCTTCCATATCTTGGCTATTGTAAAAGTGCTGTGATAAACATAAGGGTGCATATGTCTTTTTGCATCTGAGAAGTTGTATTCTTTGGGTAAATTCCAAGGAGTGGGATTCTGGGGTCAAATGGTATTTCTATTTTTAGATTTTTGAGAAACTTCCATATTGTTTTCCACAGTGGTTGAACTAGTTTACATTTCCACCAGCAGTGCAGGAGGATTCCCCTTTCTCTGCATCCTTGCCACCATTTGTTGTTCTTAGTCTTTTCGATGCTGGCCATCCTTACTGGTGTGAGGTGATATCTCATTGTGGTTTCAATTTACATTTCCCTGGTGATTAGTGATGTGGAGCTTGTGGAGCACCTTTTCATGTGTCTGTTGGCCATCTGAAGTTCTTCTTTGGAGAACTGTCTCTTCATATCCTCTGCCCATTTCTTAATCAGGTTATTTGCTTTTTGGGTGTTCAAGCGTGTAAGTTCTTTATACATTTTGGATGTTAACGCCTTGTTGGATATGTCATTTACAAATATGTGCTCCCATACTGTAGGAGGCCTTTTTGTTTTGTTGATGGTGTCCTTTGCTATACAGGAACTTTTTAGTTTTATGTAGTCCCGTAAGTTAATTTTTGCTTTTGTTTCCCTTTCTTGAGGAGATGCGTTCAGGAAGAAGTTGCTCTTGCTTATATTCAGGAAATGTCCATGACTCTGTTCTTGTGATAGTACCAAACTGCCTTGATTACTGTGGCTTTGTAGTAGAGCTTGAAGTTGGGGAGAATAATCCCCCCAACTTTATTCTTCCTGCTCAGGAATGCATTGGCTATTTAGGGTCTTTTGTCATTCCATATGAATTTTAGAATGATTTTCTCTAGTTCGTTGAAGAATGCTGCTGGTATTTTGATAGGAAGTGCATTGATTCTATAGATTGCTTTAGGAAGAATGGCCATTTTGATAATATTAATTATTCCTATCCATGAGCACAGGATGTGTTTCAATTTATTGGTATATTCTTTAATTTCTCTTATGAATGTCTTGTAGTTTTCAGAGTGTAGGTCTTTCAATTCTTTGTTGTATGATCCTTTTGATATATTTTTGAATTCGGTTTGCTAATATTTTCTTGAGTATTTTTGCATTTACATGCATCAGGGATATTGGTCTGTAATTTTCTTTTTTGGTGGGGTCTTTGCCTGGTTTTGGTATTAGGGTGATGTAGGCTTCATAGAATGAGTTTTTTGGAAAACTTTAAGGAGAATGGGTATTATGTCTTCTCTGTATGTCTGATAAAATTCCGAGGTAAATCCATCTGGCCCTGGAGGTTTTTCTTGGGTAGTTTTTTGATTACCGCTTCAATTTCTTTGCTTGTAATTGGTTTGTTTAGATTTTGTGTTTCTTCCTTGGTCAGTCTTGGAAGGCTGTATTTTTCTAGGAAGTTGTCCATTTCTTCTAGGTTTTCCAGCTTCTTAGCATATAGGTTTTCATAGTAGTCTCTAATAATTCTTTGTGTCTCTGTTGGATCCTTCATGATGTTTCCTTTCTCATTTCTGATTCTGTTAATGTGCTTCGATTCTCTTTTTCTCTTAAGACGTCTGGCTAGAGGCTTATCTATTTCGTTTATTTTCTCAAAGAACCATATCTTGGTTTCATTGATTTTTCCTATTGTTTTATTCTTCTCAATTTTATTTATTTCTTCTCTGATCTTTATTATGTCCCTCCTTCTGCTGACTTTAGGCCTCATTTGTTCTTCTTTTTCCAATTTTGATAATTGTGATGTTAGACTATTCATTTGAGTTTGTTCTTCCTTCTTTAAATATGCCTGGATTGCTATATACTTTCCTCTTAAGACTGCTTTCACTGCGTCCCACAGAAGTTGGGGCTTTGTGTTGTTGTTGTCATTTATTTCTGTATATTGTTGGATCTCCATTTTAATGTGGTCATTGACCCATTGACTATTTAGAAGCGTGTTGTTAAGCCTCCATGTGTTTGTGAGCCTTTTTGCTTTCTTTGTACAATTTATTTCAGGTATTATACCTTTGGGGTCTGAAAAGTTGGTTGGTAGAATTTCAGTACTTTTTAATTTACTGAGGCTCTTTTTGTGGCCTAATATGTGGTCTATTCTGAAGAATATTCCATGTGCACTTGAGAAGAATGTGTATTCTGTTGCTTTTGGGTGTGGATTTCTATACATGTCTATTAGGTCCATCTGTTCTAGTGTGTTGTTTAGTGCCTCTGTGTCTTTACTTATTTTCTGTCTGGTGGATCTGTCCTTTGGAGTGAGTGGTGTGTTGAAGTCTCCTAAAATGAATACATTGCATTCTATTTCATCCTTTAGTTCTGTTAGTATTTGTTTCACATATGCTGGTGCTCCTATGTTGGCTGCATATATGTTTATAATGGTTATATCCTCTTGTTGGACTGAGACCTTTATCATTATGTAATGTCCTTCTTTATCTCTTGTTACTTTCTTTGTGTTGAAGTCTATTTTGCTGATACTAGTACTGCAACACCTGTTTTCTCCTTGTTGTTTGCATGAAATATCTTTTACCATCTCTTGACTTTTAGTCTGTGTATGTCTTTGGGTTTGAGGTGAGGCTCTTGTAAGCAGCATACAGATGGCTCTTGTTTTTTTATCCATTCAGTGACTCTATGTCTTTTGATTGGTGCATTCAGTCCATTTACAATTAGGGTGATTATTGATAGGTATGTACTTATTGCATTTCAGGCTTTAGATTCGTGGTTCTCAAAGGTTCCAGGTTACTTTCCCTACTATCTAAGAGTCTAACTTAACTCACTTAGTATACTGTTACAAAACACAATCTAAAGGTTCTTCTCTATTTCTCCTCCTTTTTCTTCTTCTTTCATTCTTTACATATTAGGTATCAAATTCTGTGCTTTTTTCTATCCCTTGATTGACTTTGGGGATAGTTAATTTAATTTTGCATTTACTTCATAATTAGCTGTTCTACTTTCTTTACTGTGGTTTTATTACCTCTGGTGACAGCTATTAAACCTTAGGAACACTTCCATCTATAGCAGTCCCTCCAAAATAGACTGTAGAGATGGTTTGTGGGAGGTAAATTTTCTCAGCTTTTGCTTATCTGGAAATTCTTTAATCCCTCCTTCAAATTTAAGATAGTCTTGCTGGATAAAGTAATCTTGGTTCCAGGCCCTTCTGCTTCATGGCATTAAATACATCATGCCACTCCCTTCTGGCCTGTAAGATATCTGCTGAGAAGTCTGATGTTTTTCCTTTGTATGTGATCTCATTTCTGTTTCTGGCTGCTTTTTAAAGTCTGTTCTTATCTTTGATCTTTCCCATTTCAATTATTATGTGTCTTGGTGTTGTCTTCCCTGGGTCCTTGTGTTGGGAGATGTGTGCACCTCCATGACCTGAGAGACTATCTCCTTCCCCAAGGTGGGAAAGTTTTCAGCAACTACCTCCTCAAAGACACTTTCTATCCCTTTCTCTCTCTTCTTCTTCTTCTGGTATCCCTATAATGCAAATATTGTTCCAATTGGATTGGTCACACAGTTCTCTCAATATTGTTTCATTCTTAGAGATCCTTTTTTCTCTCTGTGCCTCAGCTTCTTTGTATTCCTCTTCTCTAGTTTCTATTTCATTTATTGCCTCCTCCACCATATCCAACCTGCTTTTAATACCCTCCATCATGCTCTTCAATGATTGGATCTCCGACCTGAATGCCTTTCCATACCTCCATTAGAATGTTGATGATTTTTACTTTGAACTCCCTTTCCGAGGAGTCACGAGGTCCATATCATTTAAATATTTCTCTGGAGTTATGAATAATTTTACTCTGGACAAGGTTCCTTTGGTGTTTCTTGTTGGTATATGGGGTCCCCTAGTGTCTAGAAGCTCTATTCTGAAGCTGCTCAGCTCCTGAAGCAATGTTAGGGCTGCAGGGGAGTGGTACTGGTGCCTTGGGGGAGGAAAGAGCTGTTCCCCACCTCCTGGCTGCTGTGCCTGTCTACACTTACTGAGCCAGTGGGCCGGTCACACAGGTATAAGTTTTTGTCCCAGAGCAGCCAGATATGGATCCCTGCTTTCCACAAGCGGCCAGAATCCCAGTCTCCCAAGGAACTCTGCCTGTATTAACTTTCCAACCCGGTAGTCATGCGAGTGTCATGAAAGCATCATGAGATGTAGGTTTGTGCTCCCAGAGCAGATCTCCGGAGCTAGGTACCCAGCAGTCCCAAGCCTTCCACTCCCTCCCTGCTCCGTTTCTCTTTCTCCCACTGGTGAGCAGGGGTGGGGGAATGGCTCGGGTCCTGCAGAGCCACAGCTCTGGTATGTTACCCCGTTCGCTGAGGTCTGCTCTTTTCTCCAGGTGTGTGCTATCTGACACCGTCCTCTTTCCTGTTGCTCTCTCAGGATTAGTTGCACCAACCATATTTTCTAATTGTATCCAGTTATAGGAGGAAGCCTCTGCCTCTCCTCTCACGCCACCATCTTTAATCTGTCTGACAACAACCTATCTTAAGGCAAGGCAAGCAGTCCTAACTGGTATTTTCCCAGTGCTTGAGGAAAACAACTATCTTGGAGAAGAACAGGATCAATAAATTCCTAGTGATAATTTTATCTTACAGAATTATCTATAGGACTGACTGTGGAGAGTGGCATAATGTCACTCACTGGAGACAGACATCATGAGACTACAAGTCAAGCCTACGTCCAACAATGCTCCAGCCCTGCTGCACCGTCCTTTGCCCCGTTCTTGAAAGCCTTCAAAGACAGAATCCTAAGCCCTAAAATTGTCTCCTGTCTGAGGTTGCCTGCACTCTACTTTCATTCTCTGTGCACGTTTTGCCTTAAATAAAAAAATTCTCACTGCTCAACCACTGCATTTTTTCTCTGTGCTCTTCCAGTGGTGTCTTTGTTACTCTGCTATTTCATTCTATTTTTTAGACTTAAGCACAAAGTTCACTTTCTCTGTCTACTACAGATAAGTAGCTAGGGGCTACTGAGATGGCTGATTTGGGCTTGCAAGTTCCTGTCACCTGGGTGGCCTGGGCAGGTCTATAGCTGCAATATCATGCTCTTTAGTAGCATGCCTGAAAATCTCCTTTCTTTGCCTTTGCAAATTTCTCAGAACATAATCTCACTCCATCCAGTGCTCTGTGGCTCCCCTAAAACCTCGGCTGGTAGAGGCTTAGTTCCTATGTTGTACAGATTCATGTGGACACTGGATACCAGGTTGATCCTGGCTTTAGGAGTTGGCAAGGGATTTGTCCCTTGCCAAGCAGTTCAGTGAGCTTCCCTTTCCTCCCTCTGCTCTTTCTTGCTCTCTGCTGCCTGCAAGGCAGCTGTGATTCCCTGCTACTCTGCTTTAATGAATTCCTTTCTTACCTACACTCATCAGAACTGCTTGAGAATTCTTTCCCATTCAAAGTCAAGAAGCCTTCCCTGTCCTGGCTGAGGTTTCTTCCGGTGCTTCACCTACTGCACAGAAAGAGACCTCCCCAGATATAGCTGCTTGGCAACAAGAGCTAGTATAAATGATGCACTTTGTTGGCTTGAATGTATGGAAATGCTCAAAATATAACATATCAGAGGATAGAGAGGATTCAGGTTGAAAGGTCTGCCAATGGCCATATCTGAGACATATCGAAAATCAAAGGAAATAATGACTAATGAATTATAAAATATTCAATATAAAAAATTAAACTTATGAAGTAATCTATGAACACATGATGATACAAGCAATGCAAACAGACATAAAGGATGAGAACACTGAGAAGGGATATTTAGGCATTACAAAGAATATCAACAATCAGCTGTAGAAGTCATGATTGAATTAGCAAATCCCTATTTTAAAACCTGTATTTCAAAATAGCTTCAAGCAAGTAATATCAATAAATACTAAAATCTTTGGGATCATTCCTCATATTACTTAATGACAAGAGAAAACGCACCTTCACAGTGGAGACATTTGGGAAGATACCATCTTAATCTAGAGATCAAAGCTGGTATCATCAATAATGATACAAACTGATATCTCAATGTATCACTGCAGCACACTGAGAACAGTACAATATCACCTTATAAAATTCTAATTAAAAATAATCTGAAACCATAAAGAAACAGTAAGATAAATAAAAAAATATTAGAGACATTATGGATAACTTGTCCAAAATATTGAACATCAAATTGCATTTTGGGGAACAAAGATAAATTCAGTCTACAAAATTCAAGTGAGCATTTGTTTTAGCTGACAACTTCAATTTCACCTTCACTGCTACCATTGAGATCTTTTATTAGTACCAGTACTAAAGCAATTCCCTTGTTCTTTATAAATTAAACAAATAAACATGAACCTGTACTTGCAAGGTACACATAATCTGGGTTGATACCGTGTAAAAGAAAAAAAGCTACGATTTTTTCTTAAAAAAAACGGAGAAAGGAAAACAAACAAACAAAAACTACGGGGTGGCACCGTACTGAAAGTTAAGTGTGTTACTTTTCCAAGGGAGAGTTTTCATAGCTATGGTACATAAGACAACAGTTACCTGACAGTTCTTGATAGACCATCAGTGATGCTATCACCTGGGGGATTGTTAAAAATGGACCTGAGGTACCACACTCACAAGAAGCAGAGCTGGTGGAAGAACAGCAAGTAATCCAGTGAGGAAAGGATGATGATAGGAGAACTCAGGACTGGAAATTTAGATTGAGAGCACATTATATAGGACATTAAATGCCAGCTGAATGATTTAAATGCTATTTAGGTGGCAATGCTGAGACTTGATAAGATTCACTTACATTCAGCCATCCTAGTGGTATGAATGTTATTTCATGATTTTGATTTACATTTCTCTAATGAATAATGACATTAAGCATTTTTTTCATGTGCTTATTACCTATTTGTATATCCTCTTGAAGAAACGTCTATTCAGATGTTTTACCTGAAAGATAACTGGGCTAACTTTTTAGTATGAAGTTTTAAGAGTTCTTTATTATGTGGTTAATTGAAACTTGATTAAAATTGGTTAGGTTTCTGAGGAGATTTCAAGTACAAACTCTAGACCAATGTTATGATTCAGAATAAAACAGCAGCAGCATGAGAATTTAGACATAACACTTAAGTATTTTCTAAGTCTTACACCACATAAACTGTCTCATTGTTGAAGCCAGAGCTCTTTTCAACTTTTCTGTTTCAGAAATATGCTTTAATAAAGAGACTAGAAAATTTAACAGAGGATATCAGACGTAAGCAATTCTACACATACTGTTGCAATTTGAAATTCTTAAATATCAACTCCCAAGGACACTTCCTCCCTCATGAAACATTTTGTTTTCTCAGTTCTGAAGAAATATATTGGTCTTTTGAGACATTTTATTTCTGGCTTCTCTTTTTTGATGATGCCTTTGAATCTGACCTTTATTTTTATGAGAGGACTTCATGGACACCTTTGAAGTCACACAGACATTTAGAAGTAATGACAAATGCATCTTTAACAAGCAGAACTAGTTTATGTAAGTTTTGGATAAAGCCTGTGCTAAGAGAATTATTATGTTTCTATCAAACTTCAAGTATAGTTGAAATTTGACTCACATTATTTACTCAGACAGCCAAAACATTTTTGTTCAGAAATTTGGAACAAAAATTGTAATGTATACTTAAAGAATGTATTTTAGCAAAGAATCATCCTGACATTTCAAGTCTCTAAGGATCCATTTCAAAGAAAAAACACTTCCACAGAAGAAAGTGCACTGCAGAGGCTATAGACAATGTACAGCAAGTAGAGATTTCAGCAGTCACACATTCTGCAGCTTTGAGATGGCTCATGTTTACTCATTTGTTTTCTACAATTGATCAATCTAAATAGGTTTCTGAAAACAGCTATCCCATCAGGTGAAGCACTGGTTTCATTGAAAATGCTATCACCTACATCTTTAGCCACAGCTTTCCTGTATATGCATACTTATTCCTGTGCTTTTAAATATGTGCAGGTACAACCACAATGTTGAGAATTATAGTCAGTCAATAAAAATTTTTAAAAATATTGAGTGATTATTTTATATCAGGTATTTTTCTAAGAATTATGCCCTTATAAAGTTACTCTGATGACTATTATTGTTATCCTCATTTTACAGATGAGAATAGAGACACTGAAAGGTTAATTTGATTGTCTAAAATCACAGAAAGATTAAGTTTAAAAAGATCAGACTGGAATTTGACTCCAGGACCTACCATTTTAAACACTACAATAAACTAGATTCTCTAAGAGGCACTGTTAGCTGAATCAATAATCAATTTATTTAACTGCATTTATTCTAGGACTAATAATTCAACTACAGTGAAAATATGAAACTAAATGAGAAACATAACCCGACTGAATAGTTTAACCATGGGCAAGCAGGAACACTCATTATTCATATTCAACAAATATTCATGAGGTATTTACTCTGTCCCTGTGCTGGGACTGCAGTGACAGCCCTGAATGAGAAAGACTACAGACTGGCTCCCTGAAAGCTCCAATTGTGGAATAGGAGGGTAATAAATAAGGAAACAAAAAGAAATTATTTAACTTAAGTGGTGAAAATAAAATAAAATAGTCAATATGACAGAGAATTCCAGTGTGTAGCAGATGATTTAATGTGTTTTGGAAAGGTCCCTGAAAAAGAGGCATTTGATTTGAGACCTTGTTTGTGAAATGGAGCCAGACTAGGGTTAACCTAGTGGAAGGGCACTCCAAGCAGCTAGAACTACAAGTACTGAGCAATGAAGATGACAACACAGGCATTGGAGAACTCACACTGAACCCAAGTCACAGAACCATTTTCAAGAGCTGTATATTCGTGATTACATAGGTTAGCCCTGCTTCTTGGGCCGAAACCCTGAAGCAGTAAAAATGGGAGGTCACCACCTTATGGTTTCACATGAATTAGGATTTAGGATTGTAGGGGAATCTCAGATATTTGTCCAACCTCTTAGAAACCAATTAAGAGTGACCTCTGAGTTAAAAATTATATTTTTTTCTGTGTATGGAAGTAACTAATTATCAAGTCAATAGTTAAATAATACCTCCATGCATTTCTGACTTATAAAAAGAAGAAAAAAATTATCAGCACCCACTGCAATCCTTACTCTACTGTAATTTTTCTTTTTCCATCTTTCACCTTATAATATACTTTGTAAAATAAGTATTATATTGACTCTTAACCTAGAATATATGCTTCACAAGTACTGAGAGAGGGATCTGCTTTGTTCACTGATGTAGAACTTTGAATAATGTTTAGCCCATAATACATAGAAAGTAGTGAGTGAATAAATGAGTAAATGAATAAATATGGAATTATGTTCAGTTACTGAAAATTTGAAATAAAAAATGTCCTATGTGGTCATCAGTGGTGTGAGATTTTTTTTCAGAGTGGCTGGGGTTGGACCAAGTCATCTCTTAAGTTATTTTTAGTTATACTCATCCATCATTTGAGTCAAGACCTAACTTTGAACACTGTAAAAATATCACACTAAGTAATTATTTTGTTAACTTTTAACATTTTATTAAAAGAATTACTTTGACTTTCCAAGAATTCATAAAAATTGTACAGTAGGATGGCTGAGTTTTACATTTTAAGGATGTTTTCTCTTTGGGACCAGATAATGCCTATTGTAATTCAGTCTTCAAAAGGCAAGTTTAATTGGTCTGGATGTAGAGTAAACTCTGAAAGTGTCTTTCCATTGTGCTTGTATTTACATCCACATGCACATGATTTATGTACAATATAAATGGGGTACTTCTAAGTGGGAGATAAACATTTTCTTTGAATCTCTAGACTGTGTAAATGTGGAAATCTTGGCTTATATTATTCATATATAGTTTAAGTAACTGTCTTTGTAAATTGTGCAGTATTTTTTCTTAAAAGCCATTCACCAGAAAGGGAATATTATTTTAGAATCACAGAAGTTTCTAAATGTGACATTCCAAATATACTCAATTAAAAATAACATTTCTAAGTGAAGAAAAAAGACTAAAGTAAAAGCTATGAACCCCCAAAATAAGAATAGAGAAGAAATAAAGAATCACATCTTAAATTCAGCTCATGCCTTTGGCATATGTATTTTTATTCCTTGTTTTATTTCTTTATATTGGTAAAAAAAAATAATGATTTTTGTAGAGGATATAAATATATGAAGAAGAAAAGATATAAAGAAAACAATTTCTTCTCAAAATAACATCTAGATGTAAATTTCATCATCTTTATGGAAATCTTCAGTGACATATGCAATTTTAAACATGAAAGGATCTTCAAAATTATTAATCTTCCAAAATTAAAAAAAATAATTCCTTATGACCCATTTATTGTTATTGCTATCAGCCTTATTTTAAGTGCAGAGTATAGAAATAAAATAACATATAAATCTTGACTAATGAAAACTCCATTATCTTAGCAAGCAAAATTAATTTTTTAAATCAATAATTGATTATTACTAATATCAACTAATTAACAAAAGTATATCTCAATCTCATTGAAAAAAATAGTAACACAAGGATACTTTAATGTCAAATTGAGGCCAAACCTATATCTAAAACTTTTTTAAAAAGGGTAGAGATGTGATTAAGGCTTATTTTGGTCTAAAAGCTCCAAACAGAGATTTTACATTTGATTATAGTTTTACATAATTTTTCTTCAACCAATCCTTAAACAACACTACAAAGAAATTATTGTCTAGTTTCATTGAATAAGGCAGGACTCAGACATGATATGCAAATTCTCACAGCAAGAGAGTGACAACTACAGGATTTAAAATATTTGACTTACGAATTTTTAAGAGTACTGCCATTCTCCACTTGGAATTGTGAGTAGAAAGGAGATAAAAGAAGACAATGAAGTGACAGACTTGATAAATTTACATATTTGCATCACTGAATTACCGTCCAAACTGTTTTTGTGTCAATATGATAAAATTTAGGGAGTATATGAGTCCCTGTTTTATTCACTGATCTGTATTACTTGAAAATATTTTTAAGTGTTCTTACACTATGAGGACAGAGATGTTACCTGTTATTTACTATTTGCCTAGTACATAGTACTTTTCAATAAGCACTTTGACTAATTTGTGTAGAAATTTAAAGAATGAGTGGGAGTGACCTAGGCTGTGTGAAGCTTCTAAGTTAGAAGAAGACATCACCTCAATTCAAGGAACTAAAATGACTCATTAGGCTAGAGTGGGAAGGTACCTGGGTGGTGTTAGACAGGTGGGGAGATGCCAGGTACATACAGCTTTGCTGACTAGTGTCTAAGATTTGAGACTGTATCTTGAGAACAATATGGTTAGAAGAGTACAGGTTAGGAGGTATTACAGTCTATGGAAAAGATGACACTGCTTTAAGGCCAGGGTGATATTTTATATATATCCATATTTTCCCACAATATACATTCTATACAGAGAGGCATGGGTCATTAATGTTCAATTAATTTTATCAAAAACATAAATCAGTGAATGAACTTGAATTTCATAATGCTGTTATGTTTTATTCCCAGACTCCTATCTTGTTTCCTTAGTTCTGTTCTTCCCTTATATGGTCTATTCTCCTTGGGGCAATATGAGTGTTCATTTTATAACATACATATTGTCATGGGACTACTTAGTACAAAATTTCCCAGTGATCTCCCATGCTACTGAAAACATCAATTTACTATTGAATCTATACCCCCTAATGAGTACCTGGTTCAGAATAAGGGCTTCATAAGTATTTAACAAAATAATTTTTTGAGACTGAATTATTGACCCCAGGTGATTATCACAGATTTGGAAGTTATACACCATTCTACTTGGGGCTTTTATTAATATTGTGGTAAAAAAATATGTAACATAAAATTTATCATCTTACTGTTTTGTTTGTTTGTTTGTTTGTTTACATCTTACTGTTTTTAAGTATACAGTACAGTTGTGTTAGCTGGAAGGTCTTTAATTTTCCTTCAGTTCTGAAGTACTTTTTGCCTGATACAGTCAGTATTCCTAGGTGGCAATTTTTGTCTTTCACACTTTGAATATATCATCTCACTCCATTCTGGTTTATAATGTTTCCTTATCTGTAAAGTGGTTAATAATAATTTGTCACAGAGGTTACTGTATATATCAGATGTCACAATCAGTGGGGCCCTCAGTAAAATGCCTGACGCATAGAAAGCATGCAGTAAATGTTAAATGATGATTATGATGATGATAATAATAATAATAATGACATACCTTCCTCATAGTTCCCTGTGGGAAGCTTTTATAAGCACTGGGTAAAAATTTCTATTTGTTAATTACAGAACACTATGAGTAAAGTTAAATAGGCATGCCAAAAGAAAAATTTCTTATAATGAAAAAATTCTTTCATTTAAGTGTAATATAAATCTTTGCTCACATTTAATTAACCCAATTAGGATGATAATGTTGAAAGGGCTAATTTAAATTAGAGATTTATACTTGTGAATATATTAAAGTTCTGTGAAATATACAGACTCCAAAAAAGTAAAGAAAAAGAAAATTTGCAAACAACAAAGTCTCTGACTTACAGTGAGATCTAAATGCCTGTGATGTCAAGAGGTTAGGATGCATTGTGCTTGACTTTCTGCAATGGCCATTCATGTATCCAACAACCAAGTCCTTACTGTATTAAATCTAGACAGACAGATTTTACGAGCTTGCACATTTTTAAATTCTTTTTACACTATTTCTAATTCCTAGTGCTGAATTTTCATCGGGTGTGACATAAACTCTATTAATAAACAGTAAGTTTAAGGAATTAAGTACATGTTAAGGACACTGAGTATTTTATAGATAGATGGCAAAGAAGTTTCAGCTAACTGATCAAACACAATTAGTACTGGTGGTTGGATTGTTGCAGGGGACAGAAGGCTGAGCCCTCACAGGAACAGAATGCCATGGAGATGTCTGCTAGAAGGACATGGCATTCACAACTGGAACCATGCAAATCAAGGACTTTTTATCACTGGTTGTCTTTATATCCAGAATGGATACATGGGTAATAAGAGCTCTGATAAATATTAACTACTCACAAAAATTTGAATCTTTTTTTCCCCACTGCATGTCCTCACAGATTCTGTTAATTTATCTTAAGGTATATTTTCGTATTTTTAATTTGACTGCAAAGTTTTTGAAACTCTCTCACACTGTATGTGTATGATAAATGCATGTATGTCTACGTGTGTGTGTGTGTGTGTGTGTGTTTTGAAAATCACATTTATTGATGATCTGCTGATTACCAGCCAGGTGCTAAGTACTTTTTATCACATATAACTCTCATAATAAGTCAGAGTTGAACACTTAGCTCAACACTGAGAATACAGTGATCAAGAGAGAAATAGTACCTAATCTTTGAGTTAAGTCCGGCAAAAGAAGACAGGCATTAAATAGTTCATGAACGCTGATTAAATGTCACGGTGACTGAGTGACTGTGAGGAAGTTGGGGTTCCTATGGCCGGGATCCTCACTGAACTTAAACCACCTGATAATGTAACTGGCCTGTTGCGGGGCTGCCACTTCCACACCTTTAGGCAATAAGCTATTATTGCGCTATATAGAGAGCTCGCCCGAGTGCTCTGGGCGGAGGCAGAGACACTATTGCTCGACCAACCGCCAGAGAACAACCCGGGTAATAAACCCTTTCACCCCAAGAACGTTTTGCTGTTGATTCCTTTGGTCACACTGAATCCATAGCGAAATTGCCTGGGGCTGAAACCCATTGGCAAGAAACTGACTCAGGCCAAAATATCCCCAGCATGCTATTACATACAATCACACTTCGGAGATACTGCGGGTTCAGTTTCAGACCACGGAAATAAAGCCAGTATGGCAAGAAAGTGGGTCAAATAAATTGTTTGGTTTCCAGGTGCATATAAAAGTTATATTTATACCATCCTGTTGTCTATTCAGTGTGCAATATAGCATAATGTCTAAACACAATGTAGATAACCTTAATTAAAAAATACTTATTGCTAAAAACTGTCATCTGAGATTTCAATGAGCCATAATCTTTTTGGGGGTAGAGGTCTTGTCTCAATATTGATGGCTATTGACTGATCAGGGTGGTGGCTGCTGAAGGTTGGGGTGACTTTGGCAATTTCTTAAAATAAGAGAATAACAAAGTTTGCTGCACTGATTGACTCTTCCTTTCCCAAATGATTTATCTGTATCTTGAAATGTTTGATAGCATTTTACCCACTGCGGAACTTCTTTCAAAATTGGAATCAGTACTCTCACACTCTGATCCTGCTTTTATCAATTAAGTTTATGGAATATGGTAAATCCTTTTCTGTCATTTTAAGAATCTTCATGGCATCTCCACCAGGAGTAGATTCCATCTCAAGAAATCGCTTTATTTACTTATCCTTAACAAGGAACTCCTTACCTACTAAAGGCATGTCATGAGATTGCAGAAATTTGCTCATATCATCAGGCTCCACTTCTAGTTCTCTGGCTGGTTCCACCACAGTTGCAGTTAAATCCACTCAAAATCATCCATGAGGGTTGGAATCAACCTCTTCCAAATTTCTGTTAATGCTGATATTTTTACCTCTTCCTATAAATCACAAATGCTCTTAATGGCATCTAGAATGGTGAATTCTTTCCAGAAGGTTTTCAATGGACTTTGCCAAGATCCATCAGTAGTATCACTATCTATGGTAGCTATAGACTTAGGAAATATGTTTCTTGAATAATGACTTGAAAGTTGAAATTATCCTTTGATCCATGGGCTGCAAAATGGAAGTTGTGATAGCAGGTATGACAACACTAATCTTTTTGTACATGTGAAAGCTCTTAAGTGACCAGGTGCATTGCTAATGAGCATAAATATTCTGAAAGGCATCTTTTTCTCTGAGTAGGAGTTCTTAACAAAGGGCTTAATATATTCATTAACCCATATTGCCAACAGATGTGCTATCACCCAGGCTTTGTTATTACATTTATAGAGCACAGGCAAAGTAGATTTAAGGGCCCTAGTATTTTCAGAATAGTAAATAAGCACTGACTTCACCTAAGTCACTAGTGCATTAGCCACTAACAAGAGAGTCAGCCTATCCTTTGAAGCTTTGGAACTACATAATGATTTCTCCTCTCTAGGTTATGAAAGTCCTGGATGGCATCTCCTCCCAACAGAAGGCTGTTCTATTTATATTGAAAATCAGCTTGCTGCTCAGGTAGCCACCCTCACCAACATCTCAGCTGGAACTTTTGGATAACTTGCTGCAGCTTTTATGTCAGCACTTAATGCTTCACCTTGCATTTTACTGTTATGGAGATGGGTTCCTCTCTTGAACAAAACTCTGCTACCTTCAAACCTTCTGTAGTTTCCTCACCTCTCTCAGCCTTCACAGAATTGAAGAGAATTAGGACCTTGCTCTGGATTAAGTTTTGGCTTAAGGGAATGTTGTGGGTTGTTTGATCTTCTATGCAGACCCCTGAAACTCCCTCCATATCAGCACGCAGGCTGTTTTTACTTCCTTGTCATTCCTTTGTTCACTGGATTAGCACCTTTAATTTCTAAAGTAGGACTTTTTCTCTGTATTCCCAACTTGGCTGTTTGGCACAAGAGACCTAGCTTCTGGCCTACCTCTATTTTCAACATGTCTTTCTCACTAAGTTTAATCAATTCTAACTTCTAATTTAAAGCCAGAGGTGTGTGAGTGTTCCTCTCACTGGAACACTTAGAAGACATTGTAGGATTATTAATTGGCCTAATTTCAATATTGTTGTTTGTCAGAAAACAGGAAGGCGTGAGAAGAGGGAGTGAGATGGGGGAATGGCCCGTTGGTGGAGCAGCCAGAACACACAGTGTTCACACATTAGGTTTGCCAGTTTACGTGGATGTGTTTCATGGCAGACCAAAACAATTACAACTGTGCCATCAAAGATAAATGAGCATGGATCACCACAGCAAACATAATAATAATGAATTTGAAATGTTGCAAGAATTACTAAGAAGTGACATAAAGACATGAAGTGCACAAATGCTGTTGGAAAAATGGTGCCGACAGACTAGTGAAGGTTGCCATAAATCTTCAATTTATAATAAACACATGATGAGAAGCATAATGAAGAAAGGCACAATAAAATAAGCTACGCCATTACTCTAAGAGAAAGTCACTGAAAATCAAGCTGATATTGAATCATATGTGTATGGGGAGGACAGATCAGGAACGCTGACTCTCTGGGCACATGTATTCCCCTTCTGAGGCTTCTCTAAATGTAAGGCATGACATTATCTGGCATTTCTTTGTGGAATGTTACATTGTTCTGCATTTCATCAACTACAGAATGGAAGAAATGAGAGTTATCTAGAAAAATTATAAAATATTTGAGAGCAAATGATGTATGGAACCTACTCTTATATCTCTCATTACGCCAAAGAGTCCTGGTAACTTTGTCGACACACTGGCAATTCTAGCAGTGAGGAATTCTTCCTTAGTCTTATGTTGATTTAATAAATGTCACAATTATTCTTCATTAATAACTTACTAAGTGACATTTACATCATGGAATTCTAATGTAGTTTAATGAAATAATGGTTTTCTAGACCTCAGCGACATCTTCAGAACTGCTCGCTCAGGGAAGAGAAAACATTATCAACCCTGATTCTCTGATGGACCGTGCTGCTTGAAACACTGTGTTAAAAAGGATTCTGAAGACATATTTACCCTTAGAAGCAGATAATTGGGAGAAGTTATGATATCTATGGACATAGTAGAGTTACCTATTTGTAAATTGTCTCCCTGTCCTTTTACATAAAATCACATCAGTTAGTTTTCTGCCCATATTAGGCAAAGAATGTCTCTGAATAAAATGTGACCTAATTAAAAGTACATTGTTTTATTTAAATATAAGTTTCCAAATGTACTGTTGGAGTCAATGTTCAGCCCTGATTTTTTTATGCTAATGAAAATTGATCTGAATTCATTGACCTGAATCATCTAAAATCAAAATAAATTGAATGAACATGCAAACTAGTTAGAAACTATGACCATTCTTTCTATGATCCATTCGACCTATGTTTACCAAATGTTATTTTCACATCTTAACAGCATGGTAGAAAAAAATGAAAACTAAGCTAGCGTCTCCCCATAGTGGGCACACACAGTGGCAACTGAAATACATGGTTCATATGAGAAAGAGCTTGACATTCAGAAGCCTCTTGAATACATGGATTGATCTTTTCAATAACTATTCTGGCACCAAAGGTCACTGGAAAGAGTGTAGATTGTGGGTTCAAAAAGAAAGTGTGAATTCTAGTTTCACAGTTTCTTAATAATATGACCTTTGATACCTTGATTGCTTATCTCAGCTTGAATTTCCTTTTGTAAAGCATGATAAATGAGAATGTACCAAGCCAAGAGGACATTGAAATAATTAATGTATGTACAAATTTATTTCCTTTGTACACCAAAAATTTTTAATCCTCTGCTTATTGCATACATTTCTGCTTCATAATCAATAATCCCAGTTACCTAAATGAGTAACTTTACTGTTCACTCCCAGTCTTTTAGGCAAGCTGCTATTTTTGCCAGGATGCCTTTCCAACCCTTTTTGTTTCTTACTCATTCCTTTTTGTTCCTTGGTGCTCAGTTCAAACAACTCCTCCAGAAAAACTATTACCCCTGGGTTTACTCACATATTCTCTCTCTTCAATCCCATAGCATGCTGTGTGCCTACTTCTATTTACATGTTAATTGCTGACATAACTTCTGTCTCACCCAACAGTATAAGCTCTTGAGGGCAGTTAACAACTTACTGTAATTTGCATTCCATGTTCTCCTTGTCAGCTGCAGGGAGAGCTTTTTTCATATATACAATATATAATTGTTCCAATATTATTTTCAACTCCACTTAAAAAAATGCATGTTAAATTTTTAGAAACCAAAATGACCACACATTGAGTTCCAGTCCACTGAGAAATAGGAAGAACTGGACTACACGCAGCCTCGGAGCTAGGCTTCTGATGGCTTTGGTTGTACTCCTTTGTTATACTCTTTTACTGCCACCTTCTGACATGATCTACGTTTGCTGCTGGGGTCCTTTCTCAGTTTCTGAGCCTCTCCTCTTCATGGGCTAGTATGTAAGCAGCACTGAAGAATGTGAGCTAACGCTAGTGAAATGTTGAAGATTATGTTATAAGATACTTCACCTGACACTCAAGGCTCACACTGATTTATTTCCCTGATGGGAAAGCCTAGGTGACTGTCAAAATCTCTACTAAACTATTGCATTGGGATTAAACTATTAAAGTGAAAATATATTACATTATTCAATGTAGCATTTCTTTCCTTGGTGATGATTTTGTATATCCTGTGTCAGGGAGCAGAGATTCCAGTCCAGTTTGAACATGAAAAAGTCACAGGTCGCATGTCTATAAAATATGATTAGAAGTGACTGTCTTTAATGTTTTTTATAGGTATCAAATTTTATGAGTCTCTTTCATTTTATGGTATTTCATTCTAACTCAAGAATAACAGAAGACACAGACATGTTCCTCTATGAATGCATATTAATTGCAAAGCATGCTCACAGGGTTAACTTCATACATACTTTAACAATCCTATTAAGAGGGCAGGGAACATCTGACTTTTCCATTTTACAGTTGAGAAAACTTACACATGGATTCAAAGCTATAGAAAACTCTAGTTATAAGCCTTGTGTATTTCTTTCCTTAAAACAAATTACTTTGGTCCACTGAAGACTATTTTTAAAATATACAAAAATAAACATTTATATAAGATTGTAGAACTTGGACACACATAAGAAAAGATGGTATTTTGAGTCCACTCCAAAACAAAATCCTATAGAGATTTTTAAATAATAAAATGATCTACTAGAAGAGTATATGTATTAGTTTCTTCCAATTCTCTCTCACTACCGAGAAAAAAAATTGTAGTGATGTTTCTTAAGGGAAGAAGACCCAGAAATGTCTTCTTTAAAAATAAATCAGATAATTTCTTATTATCAGCCCTTATACAGAAATCAAGGGAAATTGATGAATGACAATTGTAACCAATTAAAACTGAGTTAATAAACAGACAATAGGATCTTGTAAACAAAGCTACTCATTATACTTTCCCATCCCAAATGTTTCATTCCCTGTTCCCATTTCAATCAAAAATATCTGAAAGATTTCTATCAGACTGCTTGATAAAAAGGGCACACACCCTCTGTATTTTCAAATTTCGGTAAGGTTAAATTGGAACTCTCCTTTCTTGTTTTGTTTCAACCCTAGGGTTGCCTTAGTGTGTAAGGTCTAATGAACAAAATTTATTCCTGGATGGCTAAGGATAATGAAGGGTCTTTGAATTACCAGTAGCTGTCTTAGATACAGCCCTTTCTGTCTAGTATATTGAGTCTTAATTATGGAAGATAGAGTGATGGTATATTTATCACAGAGCATGTATGTAAATTTTTATCAAAAATTAATTTTTGTTCTCATTATTGTTAATTGCATGTATGATAATTATAATAGAGACATTTTGAAAGACCATTTATTTTTTAGAGATAATCACCACTGCGATTTCCAACTGTTACACAACAAACCAGTCTAAAAGTTAATGACCTACAATAAAGAATAATTTCATTATCTCTCATCATTCTTGGGGTTGACTCAGGTCAACTCAGGAATTTTTATCCAAGATTATCATGTGGTGGTCAGCCCAATGGGGGATATGTTTAGATTCAGCTTAAAGTCTTCTTCAGTTATATGTCTTGCAGGTGAGATCTAACATTGTGGCTGTCAGCCATAATACCGACATAGGACCTCTACATACAGCCCCAGCTCCCATGCAGCATGGTGGCTGAGATAAAAGAGTACAACCGGACAGACAGAAAATGCAAGCTGCCAGAATCCTAAACCATGGACCTCGACACTGTCCTATTGCCACATATCAATTCTAACATGTACTACTGTTCAAGCAATGTAACACTCTAAGCAAGAAGAGGATAGACGGAATCCACCTCCCAATGGAACAAAGCTGAATGAATTTAGTGGCCATATTTTAAACTGACAGACTTGGTTCTCTGGTTAAAAATTACATACATACCAACAACATGCAAAAGACTCTCACCCACTTTTAAAACTCCCCACTCCAAAGTAACATCTCTCTCTGGATCAGTCTTACCTTGAGTCCTGAATACTGTTGTCTACATCAGGTACAGATCCATATGCACTCCTTAAATGTGGTTCCCAGGCTATGCTGAGTACAGTTCCTCTAAACATAAAGAACTCCCAATTAGAGAGACCAGTTTTTGTCCCTCCACTGACACACAATGTCAGAAAAGTCTATCTTTCACTCAAAGGGTGGGAGATAAGATTCACACAGAAGTCACTGTCCCACAGATATCTGGAAATATATCTGGTACAAGTTGCCAATCCCTTGATTAGGGCTCAGACCTACTCCCTGAGAATGATTCTGTTTGGCTTTTGGCTCTGCCCTGTTGACTATTATTATTAGCTCTGTCCTCTGAATCCACCTTTCCTTTTTCATAAGAAATTATCAGTCTTTACTCCTATATAGTTTTCTCATCCAGCTTTCTAACTTTAGATCAAGTGCCTAAAGTCCTCTTTTCATTTCTTGAGGTCTCAAGTACTTTTAGTACAAGCTAGTGGTACTTCTACCAGCATAACTTCCAAAATGTTGTAAAATTTCTGTGAATCAAACTTGGGTTTACTGGTTTAGATTAAAGCTACAACCATAGATCTTATTAAGGTAAGTCCTTCTCTACCTTGGCTCCCCGTGATGCTGCTATGGGACACAATCTTTATGATTCTTTGAAGCCTTATTGTTTAACAGTGTGATTCCATTTGATATACAAAATCCCTACAGGACCCTTTTATGTTTAAATAGTTCTATAAGATTGCCTAAGATCTTTCTGATATCTTAGAAAAGATTCAGAATAGTGTTCCCTTGGGTTTCTTCTACAGCCTGAAGCCCTTCTGCTCTCAGGAGGTACTTGGGATAAGACACTTTTATTTTTGTACCCAGCACGTCTTTGCTTCATTTTATTTAAGAGCTCATTCTTCACACATCTTTCTCTTATCATGTTCTATCATACAAAGCAGAAGAAAGCCAGAAGGCAGCCTCAATTATCCCACTTAGAAATCTGTTTATTTAGATCACCAAGTCTACTAGGAACATTTCCTATTTTCCATGTTATTCCATACAACACTGTTACTAAATTTCTGCCAGTATTTAACAAGGATAGCATTTCCTCCAGCTTTAAAACATTTTCCTCTCTTTGAACTTAAGGTCTTTTGGGTTTTCAATATCAGTTTCTTTGCTGCCCTTTAAGCTTTCCCACTGTCCTTGAGGCTCTTCTGACTTCCACCTGCCATCTGGTCCCAAAGCTAATGCTGTGTATTTTAGGTTGTGTCATACCACACAATTCTAAGCACTGAAATAAACCTGTTTGAGTTAACATTTGCTGCATCACAATCAGCTCAAATATTGAATCTGCTAGGTTCTAGGCAGAGCCCTCCTTGGTCCCATTGTCTGGTAGAAACCCAATGACTGCTCAGTAATCAGTCTATCAATAATTCTGGCCAGTGCAATTAGAACCATCTCTGCCTCTTGGTTTACAGACATGAGAAACCCACATAACTAGGAGACTCTATATTCTCTGACTCAATAATTCTTTAAGCACTAAGACTTCAAACTCACCAAACTCACTAAGACTTTGGGTGACAGGAATCTCAAATTTCTGGTCCAAACCTTGTATTTCTGGTCTGAGCTATCCTAATATCTGTAAAGGGCTGGCAAGTAAATATTTTAGGCTTTTCTGGCCTACATTCTCTATTGCAACTGTCCAATTGTGCCATTAGAAAACACCAATTGACAATGCACAGATGAATGGGAACAGCTGTGTTCCAATAAAACAAAACTTTTTCTTTTAAAGCTGGTAGTGGGCCAGGTTTGGGCAATAGTTTGCCTACTTCTGCTTCAGTGTAACAGATGTGTCAAGCTGAGCACATAATTGGTACTGAATCTAAAAACTCATATTCAGGCCTTGAGATTGATTTTCAGCCATATCTACTATTGGAGATAAGGCATTTTTGAAGATTGCTTTAGAGGTCTTCCAATTTTCCTCTTATGCTTTTATCTGAGCATTCAAAGCTTTTTTCATTGTTCTTTTCTTTGTGTACACACTCTAGTTTGGTTAGGAACTGCAGCACATAATTTAACTGTTTTTAATCATTATTATTAACAATAGTAACTACATGTGTTCTAGAAACTTTGTTTTTAAAACCTTGCTCTCCACTTACAGCATGTTTGTGGCTGGCTGGCTATATGATTGGTGGGGTTCAGGGCAAAATAAAAATGCAGGCTTCTGTAGAAACCTGAAAAAAAGTTTTTCTTTATTTTGTGGATAGAGAAACTATCATGGATGCTTTGATTTGTTACTACGTGTCACATTTTGCTCAGACATGGTGGAAGTTGTGGCCAAGTCCGGACCTGCCCTGTGACAGTGATGCAGAGTGTGCACACCTGACCTCTATTCTCCTGTGCCAGCACCTAGGTTCCCACCTGGGTAGGGCAGGGCAGCAGTCACTCTGCATTGGCAGGGGAACAGGTGGCCAAGAACCAGTCAGAGGGAGGTAGAGAGGCAGGGAAGGCAGAACTGCATGTGAACTGAAGCTCTAAGGCCCTGGCACATGCTCCATCATCATGGGACTTCACTCACATAACACAAATTCCAAGATAAAATTATTAGGAATTTCAAGAGGGTGAATAGAGAGTATTAAATTACAAGCAAAGGGCCTTTGTGACTGTAGTGTTTATACATCCAGAGTTGGTACTGACTACATTCTATATTTCCACATCACAAACAGTGAGAATTTGAGTAACTATGATGCCTCAATATATGTAACTGAAAGCCATGGATTAACATTTTTTCATGTTTTTCTCACAATAAAGATATCTATGTGCCTATCAAACATATGTGCAACTTGATCCATGTACTCATCAAATATATATGCAAGTGGGAGAGTAACTTATTAAAAGATTTCCATTTGGAAGTCATTTACTGTGGCCATTGCTGGTCTAATCATTTTATTAGTGAAGGTCCCAGCAGGAAAACAGTCCATCCACTCAAAGGTGGTGATTAAATAATTCAGGGAAAACACTGTTTATGGAGTTGTTGGGCAAGGTTAAGGAAGAATAACAAGGGAGGGTTCCACACACTGGAGCTAGCTGGAGGGAAAACAGTACCACTTTTAAGTCTGCATGGATAAAGGCAGGGAGCTGTTTTCAGAAAGAAAACTCTGGTTGCAGAACAAGCAACAGTAGAGGAACCTATCCACAACCAACCATACCAACCACATACAGGAAGCAGGAGTTGTTGGAAGAACCATTTCTCTCTCTTCCTCTACCCTCTGACGCCCCACTGGTGCTACCCATTCGACAACAAAAGTGTTTCAAATGCTACATTTCATGAGACTCACACTTCTGAGGCACAGAACAATACAGAGGGAGTTATAAAATGGAATAATAAAACAAATGGAAGATACAAGGCATTTTCACTTTTGTGCCTACACCTAACAGTGCCCTACTAAACCACCACCAAAATGTTTTTTTAATTAAAAATCAATAAAAGTGCAATTCTGTGGAGTAAATGTGCTGAAGTTTCATATTTCTAGAACAAGACAACTAGGCCTCAATAATTATCACATTCTGAAAATTAAAGTTAAGAAATCTCTTAACTGGGAACTAACTGTGCAGCTGACCCATACATAGCTTCACATGCATAATTATGGAGTTGAACTGAAGGACAAGCAAGCTCTGAAGTCATTTGTCAGGGATGGTTCTTTCTTCCTAAGAATAATAGTAATGATAATACACAAACAGTAATAGACAAATTAGGTGCTAAAGTGGACTATTTCAAATAAATTTTCATGGTGGCAATTTGAAATGCATTGTCAGAGACAATACTTCACATACTCTCATATTATGCCAGACTCTTTTCATAACTATTTGGTATACTTAGAATAAAGATACAATATAAGAGGTTTGGAGGCTAAAATACATCAGCAAACAAAATTTATGTTATACAGATTGTGATTACTTAATAGAACAAATTTTCATACTCAAAGTCAATCTTATGAATGACTGTATATTCTAACAACATATGTGCATCAATTCATTAGTATTTTCTCAGTACTCTTCAAGTGCAAACACTGTTCTGGTCTGTCTTGAAACACAGACAAACTGTTATGTATTTCTGCTTAAAAGCCAATTAACTGACTTTCAAATTATTTAGAAAACACAATGACCCCTTAACCAGAGGTTTCTATTTGAAAACAACAGAAGCCACCCCAGTTAGTTCAGGTAGAAAAGCAATTAAAAGGTATCTGTGGATAATATTTGCCTCAGGCTGGGAACACACTTTTCCCCCAGAATTAGAGTATCTAACAAAATCTCTGGGATCAGATATTAGGTTTAAAGGCTATCTGACTAAAGAAAACAATAAAACTACATTGCTGAAACTGGGAAATGGGTATCAAAACCTCAGGCACTCAACCCCCAAAATTGTATGTTTTTGTAACCGACATCACTAGAAAAAACAGATTTTTTAATGTATCCACATCACATTGCTTACCTCTGAATCAAGGTCACACACTGGTGACTCTGTTTGTTGGGTTTAGATTTTTTGTCTTTGTTTTGTTTTTTTCTAACTGCAAGAAAACCTAAGAAATTGATGTTCTGGTTTCTTACTTAAAGTAAATAAATAAAATTATGGAAAATACTCCCAACATTAAAAAGTCACAAAAAGGACTTCTCCATGGAGAAATAACATGCATGGGTTAGATTTACTTTCCACTATAGAAAAACCAGAAAAGAGGACATTGTCCAACATATAATTACTTTAAAGATTAAATAAATCCATTTTTAAATAACCCATAGGTCAGAGAGAATACCACAAGGAAACTGAAACATTATGATCTAAAAAACAATGAATCAAAATTTATGTTTACATATTACACAGTACTTAAATACAGGGAAATTTATAGACTTAAATGTCTATATTAATTAAGAAGAAACATCCAAAATCAACAATCTAGGCTTCTACTTCTTAAAAAAGCTAGGAAACAAAAGCAAAGTAAGTTCAGAGTACATAGAAAAAAAGAAAAAAAAAAAGAAAATTCAACCAAATAGGAAAAAGACAAAAAAAAGAGAAAAAATATTAAAACCCAAAGCAGTTATTCTGAAAAGATCAACAAAACTTAAAAGCCTTTAGTTGGACTAGTCAAAAATAGAGAGACTATGGAGGTACCATAATGGGAATAAAAGAAGAGCCATTACTACAAATGTCACATACATTGAAATCATTAAGTAAAAAATATATGATCACAATTTCATGCAAATAAATTCCACAAATTACATGAGTTGGAAAAATTTCTTGAAAGATACAAATCAAAAGGTTGATGCAAGAAGAAACAGCAAATCCTAGTAGTGCTACATTTGGTAAGAAACTTAAATTTTTAACTTAAAAGTTTTCCATGAAGAACACTTCAGGCCTAGATGGCATCTTTGGTCCAACCCATCAGACATTTAAAGAAGACTTATCACTCTTTCACTAAATCTTTTGGAAAAAAATAAGAAAGAAGGTACATAACCAAACTCATTTTATGTGGCTAGCAACTGATACCAAATCCAGACCAAGATATGTCAAAGAGAAAATTAAAGACTGATATCCATCACTGATAAAGAAAAAAACAGGCTTAACAGAAAATTAGCAAACAGAAGAAGAAAATACATTGGGAACAAGTGTATTTCACCAGAACCAATTAAAAATGAATAAGTGTAACTTGCCACATTAAAAAAATAAGGGAGAAAAACCATATGATTTCAATAAATCGCATGATCATTTTAATACATGCTGAAAACGTTTAAAAAATCAATAACCACTCATAATAAAATTTCTCAAAAAATTAGAATTAGTGGGAAATTCTTCAACTTGTTACAGGGTATTTATCAAAATCACATATAACTTCATATGTAATGGTGAACGATTCTCCCTTATCATCAGAAACAAAATAAGACGTCCACTCACCAGTTCTATGAAACATTGTATGGTAAGTGAGAGTCAAAGGAAAAATAAATACTGCAAGGGGTTTGGAGGGAGGGTGGGATGATTAGGTGGAACACAGGTGATTTTTAGGGCAGTAGAATAGTTCTGTATAACTCTGTAATGTTGGATACATACAATTACATACTTGTCAGAATAGCAGAAGTTATGAAGCACATCGGTGGCAACAAATGCACCACACTGATGTAAAATGTTAGTAATAGGGGAAAGTGTGTGTGATGGAGAGTGAGGGGCTATATGGGAACTTTCTGCACAATTTTTCAGTATGCCCCCAACTACTCTAAAAAATAGTTTATTCATGTATATAAATATAAATAAATATGCATATATAAATTATATAAGTATATATGTATATAATAAATACATATAAATGTAAAAAGAGGTGAATCCAGCAGTACAAGGGGTGTTGCTTTGTAGTGTTCAACTTTCCAAATTATAAGCTGGGGGAAATACTTAGAAGAGTATATAAAGCAATCTATAAAATTATATTTAAAGATATAAAATATAATCTCAAAAAATTAAAAAGTTGTGTATTGTCTTTGGGAAATGTAATCCTGTCACATCCTGACTTAAAATCACTAGTTTCCCACTGTTCCTGGAATTCAAACAAAACCACTGAAGGCAGATGAGGCCTAGCCTGGCCGTGGCCCTTGTGTCTTCCCTGCTGTCTGCTCTCTGGCATACCCGGCCATCGATGCTGCTCTCCGAGCTCCAGTTACACTTAACTTCACCCTAACATGGAGGGAACGACACCCCTAAGTTCTCTTTCCTCCTAGCCTTCGCAAGTGCTGCTGCCCCAGGGAGGCTAAGAGGGGCCACAAAGTAATTTTCACGCTGTCTCTTCCAGACCCTCCATCTCCTCTTTTCAATTTTCTCCTCCCTCAAGTCTGTAAACTAATGTTTCCTTAGCATCCCGTGCTTACTCCCATCATAGCTTGTAGCACATGCTTACTTACCTGGAATCCTGAGGACAGGGCTTGTCTTTATTTCTCAGCCTTCAGCACTGGGTCTGGTGCACAATATAGTTTTTTCAACAAATGTACCAAACTACCAACTTCTTTTATGTGAAATAGAGGAGTCAGACTAGGACTGTTGACAGTAACATCCACTGGATAACCAAACCGCAAGAACTACCTTAGTCTTTACTTCCCTCTGTCTCTGAGCGTCTGACCGTCGCGGCTCCGGAGAAACCGCTACTAGAGATCCCTCGAACCGTTGGGACATCACGTGGCCTGCTCCGGCCACCTCCAATCCATGAACTCCATTTCCCAGCATGCCTCAGCACGCGAGGACCATGCTTCCCCACCCGAGCGCGGCCCCAAGCCGTGTCTGAGGTAGGGGCCAAGGCTGAGCGGCCGCGGCGGCTGCAAGGACCATGGAGCAGTCGCGCAGTCTCCAGTGCTGGCTGCATCTGTGGTCTGTCCCTGCGCAGGGCGGACTCATGGATCCCTGATCTGGTGAGGCTGCCGTTGGTGGGAAGTTGGAAAAAGGACGTGAGCCCCGAGGTGGTGGAGCCTTTCAGGCCTTTCAGTGAAAGGAGAACCCGTCAAGGAGCGAGATGCGTCTCTTCATGGCCGAGGTAAGTTCTAGCCGAGAGGCTGAGCTTGTCCACGCCGCACTGCCAGACAGCTGGCCAAGCTTGTCCTTATGCTGGCCATCCAGCTGCGGACCCCCACCTGCCTAGAGGATGGAGTACGCTTGTCTGGGCACGAGCCGCCTCTGCCTGGGTGGGAGCAGAAAACTGGAGGAACTCCCTGAACCCCGGGAGAGGCGGAGGAGCAGGCTCTTGAACGGGCCAGGGGAGAATTAATCACCGGGGCCTTCTTCCCCTCCAAACTCTCTGGGGTCTGTTAAGTCTAAGGACTCCATACAGCCCCATTCTACTGGCACATATTAATGAGAAACACCAATTTATTCAGGCCAAAGCTAACCCAAGGAAAGGGCAGAATCGTTCAGGACTACTCACACCAGACTTACCCAGTTATTCCTTATTTGATGGTGAATAAGGAACCACACCTAGCCTGATGAGTTGGACACAGTCTTGTGTGTTAGAAAAAAAAAAATATTAGAAATAAGATGACATTCCAGATGACAGTATTCTATATAGGAAATCTGTAAGTACATATAGAAACAACTAGATGCAATAAGATAATTTATCAATATCAAAAGATTCAAAGCAATATGCATACTATTGTATCCCTATATTTAAACAATGAATGGTTGTAAATTGAAACTAAATACCATCTAAGTATATTAAATAATTTTGGAAAAAATAACCTAGAAGAAATGCGCAATATATGTACCCTGAAACATAGAAACCATTGCCAAAAGAAATTAAATTTTCATTCTAAATTGCTCTATATATTGAACTTAAGCTCAAAATCCCAGTAGTCTGTATTTTCTGCAATTGAAGAAGCTACAATTTTAATAGATGTGGAAATTCAAAATATTTTTGAAAAAGAAAAAGACTTACACTATCTGATTTCAACATTTACTATAAAGATAGAGCAAAAAAAAATGTGGCATTTGTGTAAGAGTATGCAAATATATAACTTGAACAGAAGAGAGTCCAAAAATAAACCCACAGGTATGTGGCCAGTTGTCTTCCAAAAGAGGTGCAGAGTCATTCATGGGGAAAGGGTAATGCTTGCAACAAATGGAACAATTAATTATCTCTTGTAAAAACATACTGTATATCACACTATCTAAAATTGAATTTGAAATGTATCATAGATCTAAAATTGCATTTTTTTAGGTGAAAACCTAGGAAAGATAATTTATAAACTTGGGCTACCCAAATATTTCTTAGGAAACAAAACATGAATGATAAAAATATTAAAATTAAATGTAGTCAAAATTTAAAACTTATGTTTTCTGAAGACACTTAAGAAAATGAGAAGCCTACTCACAGTCTGGAAAAAAACAAAACAAATTACTCATGAAAGATTAATATCCAGCATATTATACACATATACATGCATGCATGTATACATAAAGACATATGTAAATACATATGCATGTGTATGTGAGTACTGAGTTATAAGATTGTATATATGTATACAATTCAATAATATAAAATGAACCGGTACAATTTAATAAAATGGGAAACATTTTAAGCAGACACTTCAGCAACGAAGGTCTACTTTTGGAATATAACTAAATGAATGATCATCAACATCACGGTTCATTAGGGAAATGAAACTAAAACCATAGTGATGTATAAACACATCCACTAGATTGGCTGAATCTAGACATGCCAGCCAAGATGCAGAATAACTCAAATTTGTATACAGTCTTGGAGGGAATGAAAAATGCTATAGCTACTTTGGAAAACACTATGCTAGATTATAATGAATATAAACTATAGTGTATAAAAATGATAGCTACTATATAGTAAGTTAAACATTCAATTGAACTAAATCCCACTCCTAGGTATTTACCCAGAGAAATGAAATTTGTCCCCCTAAAGACTTGTACCTGAATATTCATGACAATTTTATTCAAAATACCTCAAAATTGCAAATGACCGAAATGTCTGATTAATGAATTGAAAAACAAACTGTAACAGTTCATACAATGGAATTCTACATAGTGATAAGAAGGAACAAACTACTAATGCATAGGAAAAGATAAATAAATCTCAAAGGCATTATATTAAGCAAAAGAAACCAGCTAAAAATTGTCACATAGCTAAGCCATTTATATTACCTTCTGGAACAGGAATAACTGTAGGGACAGAAATCAGATCAGAGGTGTGCCAGGGTCTAGATGCGGTGAGAGGTGATTGATAGTAAAAGGACATAGTGGGTGATGGAATTACCCTGTATCTTGTTTGTGGTGTATATTTTAAGACTATTTACACTTGTTAAAACTCATTAACCTGTGTACTTAAAGGAGGATTATTTTGTGAATAAATCGGACTTAAACTTCCAAAGGAAAAAAAATATGTGTGTGTGTGTGTGTGTGTGTAAGTGTGTATTATATATATACACACACATATTTTGATGGTAGTGTGGGAATACAGGAAGGCAGAAGAGGGAAGAGGCAGTTAGGAAAGACTTCCCAGAAATGATGCTTGAGCAATTTGTTAAAGAACAACTATGAGCTACCCAGACATGTGAAGAAGCAGGTGGGGAGAAAAGAGGGTGCATATGAAATTTAAAGAGAGTTTCAGCAGCTTCAACAATGTATGAAAAGCCACTGAGATACAGAAAAGAGAATTGAATATTGGCTCAATATAATAGGAGTTTAGGGTGTGAATGAGGATTTAACAGGAAATCATGCTGGGTGTATAGGCAGATACTAATGGACAAGGACCCTGGAATCGAAAGCTGAGATTTTAAATTGTATCTTTTATGTGATGATATGTAACCAAGTGATTTTAAACAGGAGACTGACTTAATTAGATTTAGTTTTTGTAAACTCTGGTTGCAGTACAGATGTCAGACTGTTAGATGGGGAGACTAGGTGTGAAGGCTAGTCATAAAGGAAAGACGAGGGTCTTAAACATGACATGGGCAGTTACAGTCAGCCCAGACAGTTAGAAGGTGATGTGATTCTGCACGGAGCAGAGAGGGAGGGTCAGAAGGTGAGTGTGATTTGTGGGTTGGACGTGGTGGTGTTTCCTGGGTTGAGGACTATAGCACAATGGTCAGATTGGCTTTAGGAGGACAAATTTAATGATCAAAGGTATAGTCTTAACTATGCTGAATCTGAGATTCCTGTGGAATAATTTAAGTATTGGCTGATACAGTTCCTTTATTCATTCCCCACAAAATTGCATTCATTTTATACTTTGTTTCTTTAAAACCTATTTTGTCTTATAAGCTTTCTAAAATTGACTTAAATTTATTTTTCCCTATCCTCTCTCTTGATCCTCTTTCCTCCTTCTACTGTAAAATTGTTTACTGTAATGTATATAGTGACTGTGTATGTAAATATACATACACATCAAATGCTCTCTAACAAACAGGTGTAATTTTAAGTATCCTCTCTTCTTTTGATTAAGGTCAGAGCTTTAACTTTCTCCTTAAAATGTAACTCTTGAAAATCCCTCTTATAAAACAGTTCTAATTCTAGTCAATTAGGAGTAATACCAATAAGTTTCTCAGTGTTTAGATTGGATGACCATGTTTTCTTGTGGCTGCTGCTGCTGTTTATCCAGGGGCAGGCTGCACTTATTCACTTACCGATACATTTCAGAGCTAATTAAGCTTCTATCAGAAATCAAGCAAAGGAAGTGAGAAGAGATGCTACTTAAATTAACTACATCTATTTTGAAATTGATTTTGAGCTATGAAGTACACATTGGATTGTTAGAACTCTTCTTTTAGGCATCCTTGTACTCCATATTTCTCTTGAAACCGAAGGTGCCTGTTTCTTTTCCCATCCCACGCTGGGAGTCTCTGCTTCTACTGGAGCTCTCATCCCTGAGTGCTGTGTTCGACACTACATTGCCTTTCTCTGTTCAACCATTCATGGTTAGAATTCTTCCTCGGTAGTTCTTTTTCAACTCCTATTTGATAAAATATTTTAGTCCTACTTTTATTTCTCCTTGTATCCTCTGATTTGTTTGTACTTCTCATTGCAAATCAGTGATTTTTATTTTGTTTTAGTCCTTTTATTCCTTTTTCAGCTTATCCTATTGTTCTGGACATGAGCATAAAAATATACAATTAAAATGTTTCAAATAATAACACACTTTAAATTTTGATGTCACTAATGTCAATTTCCGCTCTTTCTCCCAATGGCAGGTTGTCCATCTAAATCAACAAATCTTTCAAGTTAGAGTAAATTTTTTCTCATGCTTTAGGTTTCACGTATACGAGTAAATCTATAATTCTGAAAGACATTACTAATTAAGAGAAGAGGAAAGAAGTAATCTCTTGCGAATCTCATTTTAATAGTATAACAATGGCAATTTAGGGAATATTTACTTTTTAGCCTATTGGTGAACCCTCCTAAACACATGGCAATTTCTTATTTAGAGCCATCACTAAGTTAATCACAATAATTAGTGTATCTTGTCAACTACACAGAATTTCCAAATCATTGGAAGAATTATGTACAGCAGTCTACTAGTTGAAACTGTCAGACCTGAAGCAGATAGGCATAGTGAAAACCCTGCTAAATAAAATTGAAGTGGAGAGATTGTGTTTCTGGAAAGAAAGCTCATATGAATATCTGTTTATTTCAGCATTATCTGTGTAACAACTTTTTTTAGGCCTAAGATCACTGCTTCTGTTTTTTTGCCTATTCATGATATAGTTAAATTTAGCTTTGAGTACATAAAGCAATACATTTCTCCTAAAATTCACACTTTTCTTTTTACCTTTCATTGATTTGTCAAGCTTAGAGGCTTCAATATGAAGTGATTTATTTCTGTTTTAATAATGTTTAAATATTTGGCTCTTATGGTCAAAGCATTTATATGTTCTGCAGTTTTAAATACTTCACAAGATAAAAAACATAGAGGTGGCTGTAAAAGGATATAATGCTGGTTTGAAATCTTGGAATGGGGTCTATGGAAAAATTTGCTTTTAATCTACAAATGACAAACCCACTTATTACCTGATAATATGTCCACATCAAAATCAATAGAATGTAAGATCTGATAATTCTCTTTTTATCCTACTCATCCAATATCATCATTTGCTATTCTCATAATGCATTTTCTCTACCGGTGGTGAATATCAGGTTTGATTGTAAGAAGACATGCAGGGTAATCAGATACTCATTTATTAACCTAATGAATATATGTTATATGCCTTCAATATGCCAGGCACAGAAATTATATAGTATAAAGTGTCCAATTTAGTTCTTTTTCAAAATCATTTAAAAGAACCTATCAGGAGTTTGCTTGAGGTTTAGCTAAATCTATAATTAATTTAGGGAAAGTTTATATCTTAACAATATTGAATCTTCAGATTATAGGCATGGTATGTCCAATTATTATTTTTTTGCTAATACATAAATGCTTATACTAAACTTTTGGGAAACTCACTTGTTAGTTCTAGAGGCTTTATGCATTCATTTTTATTCCTCAAGGTTTTCTACATAAAATATCATACCATCTGCAAATAGAAACACTTTTATTCCTTCCTTTCCATTATGTGTAACTTTTATTTTTCTTCCTTTACTGCATTGTCATCTGGTGCAATGTTGAATAAAATTGGTGAGATACTGTTGCCTTTTTCTGGCTTTAGAAGAAAAATAATGGCTTTCATCATTAGGTATAATGTTATCCAAAACTTTTCTTTGTGTGCATTTTTTCAGGTTAAAAAAGCTACCTCTTTCCCAATTTGCTGAAGATTTTTTTGCTATCCCTTGAAGTGGAGCCAAGAGATGAAAAACAGAGGAAAAAAGGTGAGTTAGGGATTGTTGGACTGAAGCTGTTTCTTTGTGGTTGCAGTTACTATAGTTTCTAAACAATTATCTCAATCTGGCTGAACTATGCATTTTAAGCTCCTGTCCCCCTCTTTAAAATCCACTAACCTTGTCCCCATCACCTACAGGATAAAATTCAAATTCACTTAGCATGGTGGTCATGACCTCTGCCTTCAGCTTCATCTCCTTATTCTTCCTTATTATCTTGCATGCTTTTCTATACTCTTGGTATTTGAACTATGTGCATTTCCTAAAACATACAATAACTGTCACAGTTGCTTTGTAACTGCTATTCCTTTTGTCAGGAATGTCTACTCAGTTTGTACTGTGGGAGAAAACTTAAACTAACTTAATTTAAACCACCTCTATAAACCAGTCTCAAATATTTCACACCTTATTATAAACAATTGTCTCAGAGCACAATGTACAATTGCTATTTTCTAGTCTTCCTTGATTCCTCCACTGGACTGTGGACCTATAGTGGATTCTACATGGAGTGTTTATATCCTGAAGACCTAACTCACTGGTGTAATGAGTGGCATACGTTAATAGTTCAGAATGAATTCTTGAAGGAGGCAGTTAACCTGTATTGGTGAAGGCTGGGCACAGGCATTGTAGCAGAGACAGTTTGGGTTGGCTTTTCCTGGTATTTATATATAATGATATCTGAATGGAGTCTTAACTTTTGAATTTATAGATGTAAGAAACAGATTTATTATGAATGTCTGATTATTAATTTTGGAGCAAGAATGGGTTTTTACAATACATTACTAAGTATAGAGTTAATTAATACAACTCTTTATATAGGGAATCTGAAACAGTTTCCATCCCTTCCTCTCTAGTAATGATCTAACTAGGTAAAAGATACAATTTCTAACAGATCTAGTTTTGAATACATTTATAAAACTTTTCAGTCCTTCAAGTAGTGATTTTACAGCATCTTACTATGTTGATGGACAGTGACTGTGAACGGGGATGTGGGGGGTACTTGGTGAAGGGGGGAGCCTAGTAAACATAATGTCCTTCATGTAATTGTAGATTAATAATACCAAAATAAAAAAATTAAAAAATTAAAAATAAAAAAATAAAAAACTTTTCTGTCCTTATGCACAGCTAGAGTATATATTCTCTATCTTTCTAAGCATCACCAGGTACTTGACTTCATTCTACCCCTTACTTTCCCTGTCATTAGCACTCTGGAGAAAACACATTCGCTACTCTGCCTTACATCAAGAACAGTGCGGGTGTTAATTTCTACAGGGTGATTTTCTAGGGACAGATCAATTTGTAGCTGTGTGTAAGGCTATGGAAACTGAGAGATTCCTGCTTTTGTTTCAGGGTGTCAAATAAAAGGTGAACTATAGTAACTGCCTAGCCAAAATTGACAAATAAAAGAGTGACAAGGGACTGAAATATGTCTTTGATAGATGTGTTGTGTTGGAAGAGTAAGTTTTCTGACATGCAATAAATAAAGTCCTTTAGAGAAGTGTTTCCTTTAGAGATGTGCTCCATATGAACCTGCTCAAATTGCAGCCATTAATTCCTAACTGGGCTTGTAATTGTGTCCTATTTAGGGCCAGTTTCTTCAGCCAAGTGAGATAAGGATACATCCTTTGTTCTTGCCACCATCTGTGGCACATCCTTTGAAGCAATGATTTGTACAGTTTAGAGTTTCATGGAGTCCCTACCCTAATTACCCTGTAGCCAACAGGTTTTTGTCAAATAATATTTGACTTCCTTTCAGAAAGGACCACTTGAGAATGTGGCAGACTTCATCCTCAGTACCACCACTTTACTTTAATAAGAGGCAAGGGTTTGTTGTCTGGGAAGCTCATGACAGAACATTATAGCCATAAGATGTTCTGTTAATGTTATCAGATGTTTGTCTGACACTAAGTTTCCCATTAGCACTTGCAGAGAGTTCCAGAAAAAATCTCAGTAGATATATTCAGACTGTTATGATGTATGTAAATCAGACCTTTTACTCATTTTGTTCTCATATATTCAATTTTCCCATGAAATTAATGTCAAAATATGTTGGCACATCTGTAATAAAGTGAGGTTATGTGCAGAAATAGCTGAAAAAACTTCATTTTCCCTTTAGTGTCTTGCATTGTTTTATTTTTCTAAAGTAATAATTAGGATTAAAGACTAGATGATGAGTCATTAAGAAACATCAGATATTAGAAAATAGAAAACTCCATTTTAAGTTGGTGATATGTAATTACAAAATTCAAATACCTGAATAGTGGTACAGATTTGAATATAGTGATCTAAGATACATGTTAACAAAATTTTAGAAATAAAACAAAATAATATTTAAAAAAGCAGGAAGTAATGTCAATGTGTAGATGAACAAAACTAATAACTTTTTCTGGACAAATGAGTAATCTCTAGTGTTAAGAACACAGCTTCTTTTCTTTCTTTAACTGTAGGCCAGAGAAATATCTTTGTATAGAAGTATAGCCATTATGTTAATATTGGCAATGTAAGAGAGAGATAGTATTATATTTCATTGTTTAGAATCACTGAGACAGTTTATCATTTGCTGTGTTTTTAATGATCTAGTTACTTCCTGTTGTCAAGATTCTAAACTGTGAGTTAGAACTTCAGGTTCATGTCACTAATGAAATAGGGAAGATGCTACTGGTTTAGCATTGACTAATCAATTAAAAAAATAATTAGCTTCCCGATGTGTGTTTTTAATACTGGATTGGAGACTAATTTTACTATAGTCCGAACTCTGGAGGGCAGTATTTCTCAGTTTTGTTTACCACCACCTGAAGCAGAATTAACTAAAATGCAGTTTTCTAAATCCTAACTGTAGAACTTCTAAACCAGAATTTCTGAGGGAATGGGATGAAGAAGAAATATCTAATGTTAAATAATTCCTCAAGAAAATTCCTCACATTTTTTTTTAGAAACATTGTTCAGAACTATATTATATTAGGTGAGTAATGGAGTTTACTCTGAAATTTCCTCTTAAACTTCATAACCCCAGATGTAATCTGTCTCTGAATCAGATCATTTGCATCACTTTACTGACCCCGACTCTTACTGACACAAGCAACATGCTGTAACTCAGACATACCTTATTGCTGTGATTAGGTCTGCATTATTTAATACAGTAGCCACAAGCCCCATATAGCTGATGAGCACTTGACTGAAAAAATGAAGCTTTGATTTTATTTACATTACATTATTACAGTTTATTTTATTTACATTAGCTCAATTATAATTTGTAAATGAATACTTAATTCATATATTAGAAAACTTTTAAACTTAACCAACTTGGAAATATGAATCTACTTTTTCAACAGACAATTTTATGAAATCTCAATGTAAAAGAAGCATTGCTAATGTAAATTTAGCATGCAAATTATATATATGTTAAAAAAGTAGCAGATCTCAAAGATTTAGTACAATAAAAGGAAGACAAACTATGTCATTAATAATTTAATATTGGTTACATACTATAACAATAACTTGTTATATATTTATCTAAGTAAAATATATTTCTATTCAACTTTGTTTCTTTTTAATTTTCAGTGGCTACTAGAAAATTCATAAATTGCTCACATGACTCATATTTCTGTTGGAGAGCTCTGATTCTCCTAGAGTGAGGAAGCACATTATCATTAGTATGAGCAGGACCATTCCTAACCACTAGTGAAAGAAACATGCTTTCAGAAAAGCCTAGAAGATGAAGGGTAACGAAAAAGAAAAGTTGGAAGGCAACATGGGGATAGTTAGGATAGGTAAATTGTAGGAATGGGGTGATTCACCTACTTAACATTTAACTTAATAATGAAGTAAACAGGAATACCAGTATCAGATTTGTTTTGCTAACTACTTAAGAATTTTTTCTCAGTATGAAGGACTTGTTTTTCCTCCATGTAGGATGGACACCCAGCAATAATAATCAAGGAATTGAGGATTACATAACTGGGAATGACTTTCTTTATAGAGTAAGCTATAGGCAATGTTCCAGTCATTCAGTTTCATAATGTTGTCATTAAAAATTCTGCTTAAGAAATGTCATCTTCATAACTGTCCTTCAATTTTATATATTAGCCATTTAAGGAGAACACACTGAGGAAGTATAAAAAGTTGAGAGGAGGGCCTATGAAACAAAAGATTCAGTAAGGCAATCTCAGTATGTGTGAAAACTGTGAGAATGTTGTCCTTCTCTTTTTATTCCACTCCTTCTCTTCCCTTTTCTACATTTGTATCTCTTTCTCTCCCTTCCTTTGCAATCAAGTCTTAAAGCCATTTAGTATGGCCAAGCAAGATAACAGTCTGCACTAAACGGAAAAGAGTCATGGTGGCTCAAAGCAGGGGTCAGAGCCCAGGGGGATGAGGAAGGCATTCACATGGGAAAGAAATAGGAGTAAGGAATGGAAGTCCCAGCAAAGTGAGAAGGAAATGCTGTCAAGTATGGGATACTGAATCTAAGTGAGGCGAGTTCTACACAGGTGGGTGGTAGTTGAGACTAGGTGTAGAGCTGAAGTAGGGTGTAAAGGGCATACACACAAGTGAAGGAGAATATGTCAACTATAGCTTACTGAAGTCAATTAGTGGAGCTAAACTGGATTATATACACAGATATTATTCACTCAGAAACAGTCATTCTGTTGAAATAACTTGTTGAAGTTCTGAAGTTTTATTTCTTTGTTATAGTCTTTATTCTATGGAAAGCACCAGTCTTTTGTATTTTCTTTAGATTTTTGCATACCTTTTAGATATGAACTATAACTAAAACAAGGATAAAATACCGACCATGACTTACATTCACTATTGAAAATATCTTCAAAATATTTTGTAATGGAGGCTGATTACCTACCTGTGCACTGGGGCATAATGGATATTGATTGCCATATTTGAACAGGACTCAATCCAGGTGTCCTTCAGTAACAATGCGTACCTGCAGGGTTTTGTTTGCACTGGACTTTGTGAAGACAACAAAGGATTACTTTTACAAAATGGAATTTATTCTCTGGAATGCCAATTGAACACTTTCTAGTATATAGTTAACATAAGAGATGATATATATATGTATATATATATAAACACATTGACAAGGATATAGTGATATTCTGATAGTAATTATCAGTTGCTACACAAAGGAACAGAGGGAGAGGCCTTATCCAACTTTGGCTAAGGGAGTGAATTATATAGTGTTCCATCCCTATTACCAATTCTATGCTTTTTTGGAGTGATGAGGTGATTGTGCTAAACTAATTGATGCTTTTTTTTTAAAGGACGGGTCAGAAAGGAAATATAAATACTTTGAGAATAGCTATGTCCTTAAATATGTTCCATATTATTTAATATACTGCCTGTAAGCTTTTCTAATTTATAAATTTGTAGAAATTTTACATTAAGTGATCCTTATTGAGTTCTAAGAAAATAATTTCCTGTAATGTAGACTGAACTGGGCTGCAGGACAAACCCAGAAATCATAGTAGTTTAACACAGATGATGTACTTGTTTTTTTACCATGCAAAGTCTGCTGTAATTGCCTACTAAGCAGTGTCTCAGGTACCTAGTTATGTACTTGAGGCTTTGTTCTCTCAACACATGACCACTTTTACTGTGACAGAAAGAAGGGAGAACACAGGGAGAACATATGTTGTTTCCCCTGACTGAAGTGACTTGCATCACTATCACTTGTGCCTACAGCCCAGTGGCCAGAATTGTTCACTTGGACTCAACCTAAAAGCTATGAGGGAATCTGGGAAGTGTAGGCTAGCATTTGGAGTATTTGGTGAGCAGTAACTTTCTTTACCACTTTCTTTGCAAAAGCCCTGCTCATAAAACTAGGAAAAGCTTGCTTTTCTATTCACATGTTTTTGAAGTTTTTTTTCTCCTACAGCTCGCAGCACTTTGTTTTCTGGTTGGCTGCCTCGTTGTTCCATGCATTTGTGGTGGTGAATAGAGAGAAATACAGAAAGAGTCGAATCTGTTGTCTCTGAAGAACAGTAACCATTCAATTGCATTTTGAACTGCAAAAGCCCATGATAGGCATAGATCTTGAAGTGTGACATGTTTGAGCACCCCCTAGGTCAAAGTACTTCATGTATTCCTGCTTAATCTTCTTGTTTCCAATATGAAGACTATAGTTAAATTATTAGTCTTCCAAGGGATACTATTTTTTAGCATTTCTACTGCCTGACACATACATTTGCTGTTGTAAGCTGATTTTATATGAAAATTTCTGTTGGATTCATCATTGCCATTATTCAACGTTGAAGGAGTTTACCACCTGAAAGATAGTGTTGAGGTACTAAATTGACAATCAGGAGAACTGAATTATCTTGTTAGTTGTGTCACTAGCTAGTTGTTTTCCTCTCTGGACATTTCACTTAACTTCTCCACATATTTCTCTCTTTATCTGTTAAATGAAGGTGCTATCTTAGAGGTCCCTTCCCAAATTTTATACACGTGCATGCACATAAAACCTGTTTTATTTATATTTTTAATGAAATCTGTCTTTATACTCCTAAATATAAAAAGGAAAATGAAAATTTTCTAACTCAAAATGGGGTAAAAGGAGTGAAGGTTACTTTTGTACCCTGGCTCAAAATGTGAGAGCCAACTGATTCTAGATCTTTAAAGAATAACCATTAATATGTACTGAATCACATGTTTTCAGAAATTTTCCAACTCTTAATGTTTATGATTTGATAATTCAAAAAGAAGAATGAGTTTTAATTTATATACATATATAGAGATAGATAGATTAGATACATACATCGAAGTTAATAATTTACTGCAAACACTAACCATGAATTGGGTTTCCCTTCAATAAGACATTTCCCTGCATTTTTCTAACATTTAAAATAAAAGAGGATAGAGTCAGATTTTAAGTTAATGAGCTAGTGCCATATATAGTTAATGCATAAAATATTTTCAATGTTCCTTGTTTTTTGTTTTTCCCAGAGAAGAAGATGTGTCCTTAATTTTTATACCAAAGATTTAATTATGCAATTAGGAGAATTATTCTCCTATGCAACCCCAAGATGTTTTGTTTTCATAAAATTAAATTCAACTTTAGCTTGACTCCAAAAGAAACTCAGAAGATTGCATTATTTAATACAAATTTTAAAAGTGATATGCTCTCGTAGTTACTGACTCATTCTGATTCTGGTGTAGGAATACATAAAAATCATCATGAGAAAAGACATTCTGAAGACACTGACATCCTAGCTATGGATTACTGAAGTCCCTACAGGAAATCTCTTTTAGTCTTCAGATAATTTTCCCGCTGTGTTCTGAGTTCAGAAAAGTTCAGAGTCTCTTATGCAGTGAAGCTGATGAAAACCTTGAGAAGAGACATGTAAATTTTGTTCTTTAGTTTTCTAGTATTTAAATTTGAGCTGTTTTTAAACTCTTCCATGGAATACTATTTCCATCACCTCCTTTAGAAAAGTGAGTCAATATAATGAAAACATTGATAATTTGGTGCTCCTAATCATTTAATTTATATTCTTTTATTCTATCTAAGAGTTTTCACATACATTTTCATGCATATATTTGGACACGTCCCACATCTCTGATTATACATATTAGACAGATACACACATGCATTTTACACAACTTCATGCCTGTTTTTCTTCAGCACTCACCCAGTGAAACACATTTCATTAAAGTTTATAAAACCACATTTATAAAACCACAATTTCATAAACTTCTTTTGATCTTTTCATATTATTTATAAGGTCTGAACAACATTCACATTTAAAGTAGAATGCTAGTATGCTAGCACCCCAGTAAACCATTTAAATAGTTGCAAGACTCACATATTACTGAACCGAAAGCACTTGAATGGTGTGCAAATCAGAGCTTCCTTTGTTAGATTTTAGTTAATTGAAAGCCAGATTCCACACAGGATAGTGGAACTGGGGTAGCAGCATCCTGTGTGGCACAAAGATGTTAGGAGTTGAATTTCTTTAATACTTCACGTTGTGATGACTGGATCCACAGAAGGACCTTCTCACTGCACTATCTTTGGTAGAAGCCATTGTTGTGGCCCGTGGCACTTTTCAGCACACACGAACACAATAGTTACGCTATTTCCCCAATGCTTTCCAGCTCTAGAAGAGTATTCTGAATACATAAAAAAATAATAGGATACTTATTGGACACATTTTGACAGTTTACAATAAGAGAATGCTTTATTTTGAAATCACCTTAAGAAATTAATGAGTTGATTGCCTTTTCTTTGCAGATGAAGAAATTGAAATTAAGAGATAATGACAGTTTTATCCAAGGCCCAACATTCAGTCAATGCTAAAGATGGGATATGAGGCCAAATAATCTGATCACTAATCCACTATACTACCCAACCCTGTGTTTGCCAACTTTGAAAGCAAATCTCAGGGTTAGAGATGAGTCAGCCACTCCCTGAGCTATCTGGGCTTCATGGACAAGGCCTCTGGTTCATTTGTTTGTTCCGTCTGATATGTTGGATGCTGAGTAGATCATATAGGGGCCAGGATGGTAATTTGGGAAAATACAAGAAGGCGTGCTCAACATTAACACGCAGTGCTAACCAAGCATTTGCATGCGGTGGTTTCATTCCGGGAGGAATTGCCAACACCTGGATTGTGCTTTATGTTTTGGATTCAGCCATATGGAAACAAATTTAACATGCCAGTCTTTCAATCTTCACAAGGCTGGAGTGTTTCCTTTCAAGGCTGATGACTCACTAAGGCTGCAGTATTTCCTGGGAAGGTATTATCAGGTTAATATCATCATGCACTAAAGTAAAGGTTATAGCTACCCCAATTCAGTCAGTTTCTTTGTGTCAGAGAGCCTAAATATTTTAAAATCTAATATAGTGATGCACTCTTTGTATGAACTAGAATAACTTTGAATGGAGAAAGATAAATGGACATACAAAAGAATAAAAAGTAGAGCTGGAGAAATAAACTCTCTGGGCCAGATACTCTATCTACATTTAAAATGACCAAATTATAATGAAATTATCTGTTTCTGTCTAAATTCTTCAAAATGATTATGAACTTTGCTATTATCTTAGTAGGTATTACTTAGTACACGTGGTGTAAAACTGAATTACATAAATATTTAATTATTTCTGAAGCTTGGTATTTTATTGCTGGCTGATAGTACTCAGAATTGAGTTTACTATTATGCTATTTTAAATATCTCTGTACACTTTAAGAACTTGAGACAAGATCTGTTTTAATCTGGAATGACTCTTTAATAAAGAGCACACTCCACATAGATACTAATAAGATTTAATAAAAAGTCATCAATGTAAATAGCAGGGTTTCCATATCCAATTGAATAATGTGGGGTTAAAAATTATGTGACACTCAGGAGGTGATACTAAATAATTCAGTGGAAGATGTTATTTTGTTCTAGGCATCCCTGCATAGCACACTGATAGTGTTTCATCTCATTTAGTCCTCAGCATAATCATTTAAGGTTGGCCTCAATATTCCAGTTTTATAGATGGAGAAACAAGTTTATCAATGTTAAAAAAAAGTTGCACAAATGGAGTGATTGATCCAGAATTCAAATTCAAGCCCTCAGGAAAGCCCATACTTTGTTCATTACTTTAAGCCATTTCTCTGTCATGTGTTCAGTCACCAGGTTTATCACCCTCCATGAGGAAATTACCAGACAGCTAGTTAGTGTTGCATCCCTTCCTGCACTTGTTAGAGATTCATTAGGAAAGCTACTCAGGTATTTGTGGAGTGATTAAACATCTTTTAATCTTATCTTCAGACAGCAAAGGCATTTTGTCCTTCTAATTTTATTTTGCATCCCTCTGTCTGGCATGATTCCATGGTGAACACTAGTATAGAGACAGAGCGATGTTGTGGGAGAGGGGAGGATAGGCTATGGTTTAGACAGACTTAAATACCACCACCAGCGTTTCTAGCAGTTGTGTTTGATAAACTGACCCAACTAAGATATTTTTTGGATTCTTGTGAGGATGTGCACTGCTTATGGATCATGCACTAAATTTGATATATATTCAGCATCTCCTATTAGGCCGTGAGCACTGTGGAGCAACAGGGGTTGATATTTCAGTGTATTTGCTTTCCTTGGGTGACACGGCACTTGAAATATGACAAGCATTGAATGTTTACTGAATAAACAAGTGACTGGAATGAATGAAGTTTGTCAGCTTTTTGCCTTAATTTCCATCTGCAATGTGATTTTCTTCTATCTTGTTGCCCATCTTCATTCCAACATCAAACTTTCTCTAGTTAGCATGTGCCAACACCCTGCTTCCTCCATTGTTACCTCTTTGTCTCCTGCCCCCACCTTTACTCTCCAATATCCAAAATGTAAATTTGCATCATACAAAAATATTTGAGATCTAACTTTACAAAATGCTTTTCGAATTTGTATTTATGTCCAAATACATCCCCCATCCTGCTCTGAGTCACACATTAAACATGTAATCTCTCTTGCTTTCAGGTTTCTTCAAACATTGGCACTAAAAAGCAGAAGAAAGGAAGAAATTAGAGAATTTCTCTTTCTCTGCATGTGTTGTATCCTTTCCTTAGACACAGTTCCCATCAGAGAAGCCTGCCTTACTTTCAGATTCTGCTGGGCTATCCCCTGCCTTGATTTGCAGTAACCCTTCCGTTTCCTGTCACTCATCCCAAGAGCATGAGTTCCTTACTAATGTTAATCACTTTTGGGTAGCTTCACACTCCCTCATTTGGCACCTGCTTTCCCACAGCCTGAGCATGTTCTTTTATTATATATATATATATATATATATGGTATCATTGATATACACTCTTATGAAGGTTTCACAAGAAAAACAATGTGGTTATTACATTCACCCTTATTATTGAGTCCTTTATTTTTTAATACCTAGAATAATGTTTTCCAGCTTAGATCTTGACAAAGTAAATTTAGAAATATGGGTAGTAAGTGGCCAGTTTCTAACCATGTATTTCTGAATTACAGTGTTAATTCCATGTTTTCTGAATGACTGCAAGGGCTCTACCCAATTCACATCATATTGGTTTCAATTACTGGGAGCTCTGTGGAAACTGAAGTAATAGCAAGTACAAATGAAAGTAACAGACACATGATTATCATTTCACATTTATAATGATTACCATAGCTGCTTACTAAGTCAAAGAATTGAATTCATCTAGAACAAGTATTACTTCATGCTTCTATAATCTCAGGTTTATTTTGCTAAAAGTCAACCAGTCATGTTTAGTTCCATATAAAATTATTTACCTCATTAAAAAGAGTGAAATTAAATATTCTTGGTTCTATAATATTAAATGTCATATAATTTGTTTTCTTTGTTTCCTGGGGGCTGGGGATGGGACAGTTATCATGTGGACTAAAGTGGTAAAAATAGATTGCTTGGGAGATTCTGCAAGTTACTCAAAGAAAAAGAAAGATACTGGCTAGTAGATTTTTGTAGTATTTCCAAGGGATAAAACTAGAACATTTAGCTCTGGTTTAACCAAGAGCCCAATTTATTCCACAATTTTAATTAAGTGAATCAAATGATTGGAAGCTTTATCAAATATTCATGCATGGAAAAGCTATTGATATCAAAAGCTATCAAGATAACATATGTCTAGGTAAAAATTTGGCATATGATCTTTGAATTCCAGGGAAATACAAAAATATTACAGCAAAGACAACAGTACCAAGACCCAGAGGAAGTTAATGAGTCAACTGCTTTAGTTCCATTTTTACTATGCAAAAATGAATGGAAAACCTTTATTTTTGTATTTTTTATATGAGATTCTTTACTTATATACCACTAGAGGAGGGACACTTGGAATGTTATTCATTGTTAGTCGTTGAAGGTTGGACCACAGACTCAGTGGCTTGAACAGAAGAAATTTATTTTCTCCCAATTCTGGAGATTACTAGTCTGAGATTAAGGTGTCAATAGGGTTGGTTTCTTCTGAGTGCCTCTCTCCCTGGGTTGTAGATGGCCATTTCTTCTTGTGTATTCACATGTCCTTCCCTTTGTATGTATCTATGTCCAGATTTACTCTCCTCAGAAGGACAGTAGTCATCTTGAATTAGAGCCCACTGTAACTCTGGCGGGAAAATCCTGGAGCAAAGTACCTTTGAAACTGAAATCAGTTGAAGGGAGAAATAAAGTGAGAGAAACACATTTATTGCTTACACACAGTCAGTCATCCACTTCTGCTCGCCTGTGTCTCTCCTAACTGGCTGCAGAAGATAAGAGATCCCGCCCAGCCTCTCCGGCCCTTGTGTTTACCTATTGATATAGAGATGGACTATTTCTCTCCACCCCTTCACCCCTTGGTAACACCGATTAATAGGAAGATGTAGTTAAGCCAGGTGAGAGATTCTGGAAATATTGCATTTTACCCATGCCCTCCAATACCTCATTTAACATAATTCCATTTTTAAAGGCCCTATCTCCAAACATAGTCATATGATGAGGTACAAGGGAATAAGGACTTCAACATATAAACTTTGGGGAATATAATTCATCCTGTAATACATACAGTAATTGAATTTTTCTTTTGAAGATAATATATACATTGCACTTGGTTTTAGTGGCAAGGATGACATAAAGGGGGAAGAGGTAAGCCAGGTATCAAGTAAACAAACTAGATAAAAAGAACAGTAAAATTGCTTCTTACTATACTACACTCAGACATGGACCCATGTCATATTCTTTTCCACATTTGTGTACATTTTATATCGTTAATCATTTCTTCATTTCTTACATGACTAATTCCTAGATACTGTTACATAGCATCAGTTACCTTTGCCAATTTCCTTGCCCTTCTTTATGGTCCCCAAAATAATTTTATTGTACTTTTTTACAGACTTTTTCCACTAGGTCCACTGAGCAAAAATTCTGAGATAAAAAGTTTTCTGCTTAACCTAATTCTGTCTACAGAATTTTGTAACATCTTTTTGTCTCACTTTGTTCTTTCCCTTTGATTTCTTGTCATATAAACCTTGAATAATATGCTAAGATGAAACTTTAGTAAAGAAACTGTTTTAGAATTCTAAAAGAAATACGTGAATAGTTATGAGCAATATTCAGCAACACAGCACTAATTGTATAAAGAGGGTTTGCTATGGATCAGGAAACAGACCTAGATTCTATAGTAACCATACTGGTCTGGAAAAAAATATGGGAAAATCAACATTTAGAGTGTTTACTATGTGCCTGGCACTCTCATAAACACCACCAATTATAAAAATATAAACAAGTAAAGAGTTGGTCATTTCAAATATTTGTTCCAAGATCATAGAGCAGAGTAAATTATGTCTGAGGCTAATATTAGGTAGATCTGATCCTAAAGAAAGCCCAAGTGCTTTTCAGTTTCTATTCTGATTGAACAGATGGTATCAATGTCCAGTCTCCGGCAGTTTTAAAATCTGACAACTAGAGATGACATCATCTATCCATGTGATTGTTGTGAACACTGTATGAATTAATGTATCTGAACCACTAGGGATGGTGCCAACCATTAAACCCAGTAATCACCGTCATCTTTCTTCTGGTATATACCTCTAGCATAAGAGATTCTTCTTAGGCAAAGGAAGAAAGGCTTTATATGAGAATGCCAAGGCCCCTTTTACCTGCAAAATTATATCTACTGGAGTGTTAAGCCAAAGGTGTTAGCCTTGACATATATAAATACATAAATATTGGCTTATTGGCCTTTTAAAATACTGAAATTAAGAGGAGATTATTAGAATTAATGATATGAGGGTCTTGTTGGCTGTCTCTGTTGGCTGCCAAAGGAGTTGCAAGACTAGTTCCTGATAGCGCAAACACCAATACTGAGCTACATTAGGGTGAGCAGGTTCCTTTGCTAAATGGTTTCACTGGCAGCATGACTTCCTCCATAGTCCCACTCACCATGGTAGAGGCTTAATGGAGCCGGAAGGGAGTAAGAGTAAGTCACTGCAAGGCTGTGATGTGGGCCCAACTGCAATGGTGATGGCCCGGTCACAGCATCTCAAAGGAAAAATACTCCTCATACATGAGTATGGTACTTCCCACCACTCACAGGCTCAGAATCTTGGAGGAGTTTCCCTTAAGCACTTAGTTATTAATTGGTTTGGAGAGTGACCAAAAGCCTGTGTGTGATCTTTCAGGCCCAACCACAGGCAATTACAAAGGCTTTACCTGAAAAGAGGGAAAGTGCCCTTTGGGAACAGGGATTTGTGCAGAGCCACTGCACTGCAGGCTTGAAGAGAGTGGCCGTCAAGGTCGTAGCTCCTCTTACCACCCAAGCTGGCCATGCTCTTACATACGCGCTGAGTTCCTAGGACAGGCCCTCCATGGTGGGCTCTTTATCATGAGCTTTTGGAGAGGCTTTTCTCTAGTACCTCTGCATTGGTCTCATTAATGAGGGCTGGAAGAAGGGGCCTTAGATATTTTTCTTCACTCTGACTCAGTCCTCAGTGATTGTCCACTCCTAGCCCCTCCCCATTTATTTTCCTCTCCTTCCTGGACCTCTCAGAAGTGAGGCAACCCCCTCATCTGTGCTGATCCAGCTGACTAGCTCAGCATGTTCCATGCGGAAAAATGGAACACGAGGGAGGCAATGCTTTCTCCAGTTTAGCTTATACTGGTTTTGCTTATACTGCAGCCCTAAGTGGGTTGAAGGCATAACTGTTACTTTTCATTGTGGCTTATTTTCTTTTTGTTGTTGTTGTTTTGTTTTTAAATGCTTCATTTTTAAAAATTTTTTTATTAAGTTATTATTGATATACACTCTTATGAAGGTTTCACATGAAAAAACAATGTGGTTACTACATTTACCCATATTATCAACTCCTCACCCATACTCCAATGCAGTCACTGTCCATCACTGAAGCAAGATACCACAGTTCCACTATTTGCTTTCTGTGTGCTACACTGTTCTCCCCGTGATCCCCCACACCATGTGTACTAAACATAATACCCCTCAATCCCCTTCTCCCTCCCTCCCCACCAGCCCTCCCACATCCTTCCCCTTTGGTAACCACTAGTCCCTTCTTGGAGTCTCTGAGTCTGCTGCTATTTTTTTTTTTTTTTTTTTTTTTTTTTTTTTTTTGAGAGGGCATCTCTCATATTTATTGATCAAATGGTTGTTAACAACAATAAAATTCAGTATAGGGGGGTCAATGCTCAATGTACAATCATTAATCCATCTCAAGCCTAATTCTCGTCAGTCTCCAATCTTCTGAAGCATAACGAACAAGTTCTTACATGGTGAACGAATTCTTACAGAGTGAATAAATTCTTACATGGTGAACAGTACAAGGGCAGTCATCACAGAAACTTTCGGTTTTGATCATGCAATATGACCTATAAACCATCAGGTCAAATATGAATATTCATTTGATTTTTGTACTTGATTTATATGTTGATCCCACATTTCTCCTATTATTATTATTATTTTTATTTTTAATAAAATGCTGAAGTGGTAGGTAGATGCAAGATAAAGGTAGAAAACATAGTTTAGTGCTGTAAGAAGGCAAATATAGATGATCAGATGATCAGGTGTGTGCCTATGGACTAAGTATTAATCCAGGCTAGACAAGGGCAGCAAGACATCCACGGATGCAGAAGATTTCTCTCAAAGCAGGGGGGGTGAGGTTCTGAGCCTCACCTCTGTTGATCCCCAAATTCTCACCTGATGGCCCCCCTGCGACTGTGCCTGTCTTAGGTTGTTCCTCCCTTGAGGAATCTTACCCGTCTCTGGCTAACCAGTCATCTTCCGGGGCCATACAGGGAAATGTAAAGTTGGTAAGTGAGAGAGAAGCCATATTGTTTGCAAAGGTTAGCTTTTTACTTCTTTGCAGATTTATGCCCTGTGGCTTCTATGCCCAGCACTTGTCTCGAGGTATCTTTACCACCTGGAGGAATTATGATACTCGGTAAATTCGATATGAGGCACGAATTCTATTTAAAGTTTGTAATTAGGAAGGAAGAAGAAAAGCTATAGATGTAGCATATGAAGGAAACTTGGGAGGATTGATTATTTCTTTGACATATCTTCTTGTATAGTACCTTAAGTATGTATAGGTTTTAAACTACTAACTAATTTGCACACACATATTGACATAATAGGAATACGGTGACATAAACAAAGCAAATCTATAATTACCAGCCATCTCCAGTGAAGCCAAGAAAACCATTTAGGCACCCTAGGCATTTGTGAAAATTTATCTATGATATGATGGATATTTTCCAACTGTACTTGAACCATCAGACAAATTAAAGCAGCCCATTTCTGGGATCTGTTCACATCCCATATGTTCTTTTAACCATAGATAGTCTATAGTCATGAGATTTTGGGGTGCTACAACTTGCACCCCTCCCAACTCCTGGTTGAGTTCCAACAGTACAGATCCAGTCAAATTCGTTGTCTCACTGTATGCACATGCCAGCCTAGACATCTCCCTCCTCCTTCTCATGGCAAGTCCAGGAGATGGTGGGCTGGATGCAGCCACAACCGCAGCATCGTCCGGATCCCTGTGGAGGCTTTTTGATGATCATCCCCCGGCACGAGTCCTCCAGAGAGTGCTGATGCCGGAAGCTCCTCCTCATATCGTATCTTAGTTCATTTTCTGGGTATCCAAGCTAGGCCTTGATCTTCTGCGTAGAAACAAACAGACCCTTTGCCCACACTTTGACATGCCCTCTATACCACTGTGCAGAACTCATTGGAGGTCAGCACACAGTAACTGCTTTTTTTTTTTTTTTTTAATTAAGAGAAAGGAATATTATCAGAAAAGAGTACCTCCATAGCTGATCATCTGACACCCTTTAAGTGATCAACATTAAGGATATTTAAAGCATGCGTTGATCTTTGATTTACCAATAGTTTTATCCTGTTAAGGAGTAATCCCCCTTTTCTTTCTTTCTTTCTTTTTTTTTTTTTTTAAATTTTTAATCTACACTTACCTGAAGAATACTATGTTTACTATGCTCTCCCCTATATCAGGTCCCCCCTAACAACCACATTACGGTTACTGTCCATCAGCTTAGCAAAATGTTGTAGAGTCACTACTTGTCCTCTCTGTGTTGTGCAGCCCACCCTCCCCTTTCTCCCTCCCCCCCATGCATGCTAATCTTAATACCCCCCTTCTTCTTCCCCCCCCTTATCCCTCCCTGCCCACCCATCCTCCCCAGTTCCTTTCCCTTTGGTACCTGTTAGTCCATTTTTGGGTTCTGTAATTCTGCTGCTGTTTTGTTCCTTCAGTTTTTCCTTTGTTCCTATACTCCTCAGATGAGTGAAATCATTTGGTATTTCTCTTTCTCCGCTTGGCTTATTTCACTGAGCATAATACTCTCCAGCTCCATCCATGTTGCTGCAAATGGTTGGATTTTTCCACTTCTTATGGCTGAGTAGTATTCCATTGTGTATATGTACCACATCTTCTTTATCCATTCATCTACAGATGGACATTTAGGTTGCTTCCAATTCTTGGCTATTGTAAATAGTGCTGCGATAAACATAGGAGTGCATCTGTCTTTCTCAAACTTGATTGCTGCGTTCTTAGGGTAAATTCCTAGGAGTGGAATTCCTGGGTCAAATGGTAGGTCTGTTTTGAGCATTTTGATGCACCTCCATACTGCTTTCCACAATGGTTGAACTAATTTACATTCCCACCAGCAGTGTAGGAGGGTTCCCCTTTCTCCACAGCCTCGCCAACATTTGTTGTTGTTTGTCTTTTGGATGGCAGCTATCCTTACTGGTGTGAGGTGATACCTCATTGTAGTTTTAATTTGCATTTCTCTGATAATTAGCGATGTGGAGCATCTTTTCATGTGTCTCTTGGCCATCTGTATTTCTTTTTTGGAGAACTGTCTGTTCAGTTCCTCTGCCCATTTTTTAATTGGGTTATTTGTTTTTTGTTTGTTGAGGCGTGTGAGCTCTTTATATATTCTGGACGTCAAGCCTTTATCAGATCTGTCATTTTCAAATATATTCTCCCATACTGTAGGGTTCCTTTTTGTTCTATTGATGGTGTCTTTCGCTGTACAGAAGCTTTTCAGCTTAATGTAGTCCCACTTGCTCATTTTTGCTGTTGTTTTCCTTGCCCGGGGAGATATGTTCAAGAAGAGATCACTCATGTTTATGTCTAAGAGGTTTTTGCCTATGTTTTTTTCCAAGAGTTTAATGGTTTCGTGACTTACATTCAGGTCTTTGATCCATTTTGAGTTTACCTTTGTATATGGGGTTAGACAATGGTCCAGTTTCATTCTCCTACATGTAGCTGTCCAGTTTTGCCAGCACCATCTGTTGAAGAGACTGTCATTTTGCCATTGTATGTCCATGGCTCCTTTATCAAATATTAATTGACCATATATGTTTGGGTTAATTTCTGGGGTCTCTAATCTGTTCCACTGGTCTGTGGCTCTGTTCTTGTGCCAGTACCAAATTGTCTTGATTACTATGGCTTTGTAGTAGAGCTTGAAGTTGGGGAGTGAGATCCCCCCTACTTTATTCTTCTTTTTCAGGATTGCTTTGGCTATTCGGGGTCTTTGGTGTTTCCATATGAATTTTTGAATTATTTGTTCCAATTCATTGAAGAATGTTGCTGGTAATTTGAGAGGGATTGCATCAAATTTGTATATTGCTTTCGGCAGGATGGCCATTTTGACGATATTAATTCTTCCTAGCCATGAGCATGGGATGAGTTTCCATTTATTAGTGTCCCCTTTAATTTCTCTTAAGAGTGACTTGTAGTTTTCAGAGTATAAGTCTTTCACTTCCTTGGTTAGGTTTATTCCTAGGTATTTTATTCTTTTTGATGCAATGGTGAATGGAATTGTTTTCCTGATTTCTCTTTCTATTGATTCGTTGTTAGTGTATAGGAAAGCTACAGATTTCTGTGTGTTGATTTTGTATCCTGCAACTTTGCTGTATTCCGATATCAGTTCTAGTAGTTTTGGAGTGGAGTCTTTAGGGTTTTTTATGTACAGTATCATATCATCTGCAAATAGTGACAGTTTAACTTCTTCTTTACCAATCTGGATTCCTTGTATTTCTTTGTTTTGTCTGATTGCCGTGGCTAGGACCTCTAGTACTATGTTAAATAACAGTGGGGAGAGTGGGCATCCCTGTCTGGTTCCCGATCTCAGTGGAAATGCTTTCAGCTTCTCGCTGTTCAGTATAATGCTGGCTGTGGGTTTATCATATATGGCCTTTATTATGTTGAGGTACTTGCCCTCTATTCCCATTTTGCTGAGAGTTTTTATCATGAATGGATGTTGAATTTTGTCAAATGCTTTTTCAGCATCTATGGAGATGATCATGTGGTTTTTGTCTTTCTTTTTGTTGATGTGGTGGATGATGTTGATGGATTTTCGAATGTTGTACCATCCTTGCATCCCTGGGATGAACCCCACTTGGTCATGGTGTATGATCCTTTTGATATACTGTTGAATTCTGTTTGCTAATATTTTATTGAGTATTTTTGCATCTACGTTCATCAGGGATATTGGTCTGTAATTTTCTTTTTTGGTGGGGTCTTTCCCTGGTTTTGGTATTAGGGTGATGTTGGCTTCATAGAATGAGTTTGGGAGTATTCCCTCTTCTTCTATTTTGTGGAACACTTTAAGGAGAATGGGTATTATGTCTTCTCTGTGTGTCTGATAAAATTCCGAGGTAAATCCGTCCGGCCCCGGGGTTTTGTTCTTGGGTAGTTTTTTGATTACTGTTTCAATTTCTTTGCTTGTAATTGGTTTGTTTAACTTTTGTGTTTCTTCCTTGGTCAGTCTTGGGAGGTTGTATTTTTCTAGGAAGTTGTCCATTTCTTCTAGGTTTTCCAGCTTGTTGGCATATAGGTTTTCATAGTAGTCTTTAATAATTCTTTGTATTTCTGTGGAGTCTGTCGTGATTTTTCCATTCTCATTTCTGATTATGTTGATTTGTGTTGACTCTCTTTTTCTCTTAATAAGTTGGGCTAGAGGCTTATCTATTTTGTTTATTTTCTCAAAGAACCAGCTCTTGGTTTCGTTGATTTTTGCTATTGTTTTATTCTTCTCAATTTTGTTTATTTCTTCTCTGATCTTTATTATGTCCCTCCTTCTGCTGACTTTAGGCCTCATTTGTTCTTCTTTTTCCAGTTTTAATAATTGTGATGTTAGACTATTCATTTGGGATTGTTCTTCCTTCTTCAAGTGTGCCTGGATTGCTATATACTTTCCTCTTAAGACTGCTTTCGCTGCATCCCACAGAAGTTGGGGCTTAGTGTTGTTGTTGTCATTTGTTTCTATATATTCCTTGATCTCTATTTTGATTTGTTCATTGATCCATTGATTATTTAGTAGCATGTTGTTAAGCCTCCATGTGTTTGTGAGCCTTTTTGTTTTCTTTGTAGAATTTATTTCTACTTTCATACCTTTGTGGTCTGAAAAATTGGTTGGTAGAATTTCAATATTGTGGAATTTACTGAGGCTCTTTTTGTGAGCTAGTATGTGGTCTATTCTAGAGAATGTTCCATGTGCACTTGAGAAGAATGTATATCCTGTTGCTTTTGGATGTAAAGTTCTATAGATGTCTATTAGGTCCATCTGTTCTAGTGTGTTGTTCAGTGCCTGTGTGTCTTTACTTATTTTCTGCCCGGTGGATCTATCCTTTGGGGTGAGTGGTGTGTTGAAGTCTCCTACAATGAATGCATTGCAGTCTATTTCCCTCTTTAGTTCTGTTAGTATTTGCTTCACATATGCTGGTGCTCCTGTATTGGGTGCATATATATTTAGAATGGTTATATCCTCTTGTTGGACTAAGCCCTTTATCATTATGTAGTGGCCTTCTTTATCTCTTGTTACTTTCTTTGTTTTGAAGTCTATTTTGTCTGATATTAGTACTGCAACCCCTGCTTTCTTCTCACTGTTGTTTGCCTGAAATATGTTTTTCCATCCCTTGACTTTTAGTCTATGCTTATCTTTGGGTTTAAGGTGAGTTTCTTGTAAGCAGCATATAGATGGGTCTTGCTTTTTTATCCATTCTATTACTCTATGTCTTTTGATTGGTGCATTAAGTCCATTTACATTTAGGGTGACTATTGAAAGATATGTACTTATTGCCATTGCAGGCTTTAGATTCGTGGTTACCAAAGGTTCAAGGTTAGCTTCTTTAGTATCTTACTGCCTAACTTAGCTCGCTTATTGAGCTGTTATATACACTGTCTGGAGAGTCTTTTCTTCTCTCCCTTCTTATTCCTCCTCCTCCCTTCTTCATATGTTGTGTGTTTTGTTCTGTGCTCTTTTTAGGGGTGCTCCCATCTAGAGCAGTCCCTGTAGGATGCCCTGTAGAGGTGGTTTGTGGGAAGCAAATTCCCTCAGCTTTTGCTTGTCTGGGAATTGTTTGATCCCACCATCATATTTAAATGATAGTCGTGCTGGATACAGTATCCTTGGTTCAAGGCCCTTCTGTTTCATTGCATTAAGTATATCATGCCATTCTCTTCTGGCCTGTAGGGTTTCTGTTGAGAAGTCTGATGTTAGCCTGATTGGTTTTCCTTTATAGGTGACCTTTTTCTCTCTAGCTGCCTTTAAAACTCTTTCCTTGTCCTTGATCCTTGCCATTTTAATTATTATGTGTCTTGGTGTTGTCCTCCTTGGATCCTTTCTGTTGGGGGTTCTGTATAATTCCATGGTCTGTTCGATTATTTCCTCCCCCAGTTTGGGGAAGTTTTCAGCAATTATTTCTTCAAAGACACTTTCTATCCCTTTTCCTCTTTCTTCCTCTTCTGGTATCCCTATAATACGAATGTTTTTCCTTTTGTATTGGTCACATATTTCTCTTAGTGTTGTTTCATTCCTGGAGATCCTTTTATCTCTCTCTATGTCAGCTTCTATACGTTCCTGTTCTCTGGCTTCTATTCCTTCAATGGCCTCTTGCATCTTATCCATTCTGCTTATAAATCCTTCCAGGGATTGTTTCACTTCTGTGATCTCTTTCCTGACATCTGTGATCTCCTTCCGGACTTCATCCCACTGCTCTTGCATTTTTCTCTGCATCTCATCCCACTGCTCTTGCATTTTTCTCTGCATCTCATCCCATTGCTCTTGCATTTTTTTCTGCATCTCTGTCAGCATGTTCATGATTTTTATTTTGAATTCTTTTTCAGGAGGACTAGTTAGGTCTGTCTCCTTCTCAGGTGTTGTCTCTGTGATCTTTGTCTGCCTGTAGTTTTGCCTTTTCATGGTGATAGAGATAGTCTGCAGAGCTGGTACAAGTGACCGCTGGAAGAGCTTCCCTTCTTGTTGGTTTGTAGCCTTTTCCTGGGAGAATAGCGACCTCTAGTGGCTTGTGCTGGGCAGCTGTGCGCAGACAGGGCTTCTGCTTCCTGCCCAGTTGCTTTGGGGTTTATCTCCACTGTTGCTGTGGGCTTGGCCTGGCTGGGGCTGTTCCTCCAAAATGGTGGAGCCCCGCTAGAGGGGGAGCAGCCAGGAGACTATTTATCTCCGTAAGGGGCCTCTGTGCTCCCTGCTGCCCAGGGGGTTAGAGTGCCCAGAGATCCCCAGATTCCCTGCTTCTGGTCTAAGTGACCTGTCCTGCCCCTTTAAGATTTCCAAAAAGCACTCTCCAAACCAAAACAACAACAGCAACAATGAGAGAGGGAACAGAAAGGAAAAAAAAAAGAAAAAACACGCGATTTTTTTTTTTTTCCTCAGGTGCCGGTCCCAGGCACCCGCGCACTGGTCCTGCTGCCCTGTCTCCCTAGCACCAGGGTCCCTGTCCTTTCAAGGCTTCCAAAAAGCACCCACCCACCGGTCCCGCAGGGAAGGAACGCTCAATATTCTTTGTCCTCAGGCACTGGTCCCACGCACCCGCTCACCAGTCCTGCCGCCCTGCCTCCCTAGCACCGGGGTCCCTGTCCCTTCAAGGCTTCCAAAAAGCACTTGGCAAAAAGAGAGAAAAAAAAGGGGAAAAACGCGCGATTTCTTCCGTCCTCAGGTGCTGGTCTCAGGCACCCACCCACCGGTCCCACAGGGAAAAATGCGGGATATTCTTTGTCCTCAGGTGCCGGTCCCAGGCACCCGCTCACCAGTCCCGCCGCCCTGCCTCCCTAGCACCGGGGTCCCTGTCCCTTTTAGGCTTCCAAAAAGCACTCGCAGAAAAGAGAAAAAAAAAAGGGGAAAAATGCGCGATTTCCTGTGTCCTCAAGTGCCGGTCTCAGGCACCCGCCCACCGGTCCCGCAGGGAAAAACGGGGGATATTCTTTGTCCTCAGGCGCCGGTCCCAGCCACCCGCTCACCAGTCCCGCCACCGTGCCTCCCTAGCACTGGGGTCCCCGTCCCTTCAAGGCTTCCAAAAAGCGCTTGCCAAAAAGAGAAAAAAAAAAAAAGGGGAAAAACGCGCGACCTCCTCCGTCCTCAGGCACCGGTCTCAGGCACCCGCCCCCAGGTCTCGCAGGGAGAAACGCGGGATATTCTTTGTCCTCCGGCGCTGTTCCCAGGCACCTCCTCACCGGTCCCGTCACCCTGCCTCCCCAGCAACGGGGGCCCGTCCCTCTAAGGCTTCCAAAAAGCGCTCGCCCAAAAAAAAAAAAAAAAAAAAAAAACCGCTCCTGTTTCTCTCCACCCGCCGGGAGCCGGGGGGAGGGGCGCTCGGGTCCCGCCGGGCTGGGGCTTGTATCTTACCCCCTTCACAAGGCGCTGGGTTCTTGCAGGTGTGGATGTGGTCTGGATGTTGTCCTGTGTCCTGTGGTCTCTATTTTAGGAAGATTTTTCTTTGTTATATTTTCATAGCTCTATGTGTTTTTGGGAGGAGATTTCCACTGCTCTACTCACGCCGCCATCTTGGCTCCCGCCTCTGCTGCTATTTTGTTCCTTCAGTTTTGCTTCATTGTCATACTCCACAAATGAGGGAAATCATTTGGCATTTGTCTTTCTCTGCCTGACTTATTTCACTGAGCATAATGTCCTCCACATCCCTCCATGTTGTTGCAAATGGTAGGATTTGTTTCTTTCTTATGGCTGAATAATATTCCTTTGTATATATGCACCACATTTTCTTTATCCATTCATCTACAGATGGACACTTAGGTTGCTTCCATATCTTGGCTATTGTAAAAAGTGCTGCGACAAACATAGGGGTGCATATGTCTTTTTGAATCTGAGAAGTTGTATTCTTTGAGTAAATTCCAAGGAGTGGGATTCCCAGGTCAAATAGTATTTCTATTGTTATTTTTTTGAGGAACTTCCATATTGCTTTCCAGAGTGGTTGAACTATCTTACATTTCCACCAGTAGTGTAGGAGGGTTCCGCTTTCTCTGCATTCTTGCCAGCATTTGTTGTTCTTAGTCTTTCCGATGCTGGCCATCCTTACTGGTGTGAGGTGATATCTCATTGTGGTTTTAATTTGTATTTCCCTGATGATTAGTGATGTGGAGCACCTTTTCATGTGTCTGTTGACCATCTGAAATTCTTCATTCGAAAACTGTCTCTTCATATCCTCTGCCATTTGTTAATTGGGTTATTTGATTTTTGGGTTTTGAAGCATGTAAGTTCTTTATATATTTTGGATGTTAATCCCTTTTTGGGTATCTCATTTACAAATATATTCTCCCATACTGTAGGATGCCTTTTTGTTCTGTTGATGGTGTCCTTTGCTGTACAGAAACATTTTAGTTTGATGTAGTCCTATGAGTTCATTTTTGCTTTTGTTTCCCTTGCTTGAGGAGATGTGCTCACAAAGAAGTTGCTCATGCTTATGTTTAGGAGATTTTTGCCTATGTTGTCTACTAAGAGTTTTGTGGTTTCATGACTTACATTCAGGTCTTTGATCCATTTCAAGTTTACTTTTGTGTATGGAGTTAAACAATAATCCAGTTTCATTCTCTTGCATGTATCTGTCTAGTTTTGCCAACACCAGCTGTTGAAGAAGCTGTCATTTCCCCATTGTATGTCCATGGCTCCTTTATCATATAATAGTTGAGCATATATGGTTGGGTTTTTATCAGGCCTCTCTAGCCTGTTCCATTGGTCTATGAGTCTGTTCTTGTGCCAGTACCAAATTGTCTTGATTACTGTGGCTTTGTAGTAGAGCTTGAAGTCAGTGAACATAATCCTTACTGCTTTATTTTTCCTTCTCAGGATTGCTTTGGCTATTTGGAGACTTATGTGGTTTCATATGAATTTTAGAACTGTTTGATCTAGTTCGTTGAATAATGCTGTTGGTATTTTGATAGGGATTGCATTAAATCTGTAGATTACTTTAGGCAGGATGGCCATTTTGACATTAATTCTTCCTATCCATGAGCATGGGATGTGTTTCCATTTATTGGTATATTCTTTAATTTCTCTTATGAGTGTCTTGTAGTTTTCAGAGTACAGGTCTTTCACTTCCTTGGTTATGTTTATTCCTAGGTATTTTATTCTTTTTGATGCAACTGTAAATGTAATTGTTTTCCTGATTTCTCTCTCTGCTAGTTCATTGTTAGTGTATAGTAATGCCATAGATTTCTGTGTATTAATTTTGTATTCTACAACTTTGCTGAATTCAGGTATTAAATCTAGTAGTTTTGGAGTGGAGTCTTTAGGGTTTTTTATGCACAGTATCATGTCATCTGCAAAGAGGAACAGTTTAACTTCTTCCTTGCCAATCTGGATGCCTTTTATTTCTTTGTGTTGTCTGATTGCCATGGCTAGGTCCTCTAGTACTATGTTGCATAGAAGTGGGGAGAGTGGACATCTTTGTCTTGTTCCCCATGTTAAAGGAAAAGCTTTCAGTTTCTTGCTGTTAAGTATAATGTTGACTGTGGGTTTGTCATATATGGCCTTTATTATGTTGAGGTACATGCACAATATCATGTCATCTGCAAAGAGGAACAGTTTAACTTCTTCCTTGCCAATCTGGATGCCTTTTATTTCTTTGTGTTGTCTGATTGCCATGGCTAGGTCCTCTAGTACTATGTTGCATAGAAGTGGGGAGAGTGGACATCTTTGTCTTGTTCCCCATGTTAAAGGAAAAGCTTTCAGTTTCTCGCTGTTAAGTATAATGTTGACTGTGGGTTTGTCATATATGGCCTTTATTATGTTGAGGTACTTGCCCTCTATATCCATTTTGTTGAGAGTTTTATCATGAATGGATGTTGAATTTTGGCAAATGCTTTTTCAGCAGCTATGGAGATGATCCTGTGGTTTTTGTCCTTTTTGTTTATGTGGTGGATGTTGTTGATAGATTTTGGAATGTTGTACCATCCTTGCATCCCTGGAATAAATCCTACTCGATTATGATATATGATCTTTTCATGTATTTTTTAATTTGGTTTGCTAATATTTTGTTGAGTATTTTTTGTATCTATGTTCATCAGAGATATTGGGGGAATTTTCTTTTTTTGTGCTGTCTTTGCCTGGTTTTGGTATTAGAGTGATGCTGGCCTCATAGAATGAGTTTGGACGTATTCCCTCTACTTCAACTCTTTGGAAAACTTTTAGGAGGATGGGTGTTAGGTCTTTAAGAAATGTTTGATAAAATTGAGCGGTCAAGCCATCTGGTACAGGGGTTTTGTTCTTAGGTAGGTTTTTGATTATCAGTTCAATTTCATAGCTGGTAATTGGTCTGTTCAGATTTTCTGTTTCTTCCTTGGTCAGTCTTGGAAGGTTGTATTTTTCTAGAAAGTTTTCCATTTCTTCTAGGTTATCCAGTTTGTTACCATATAATTTTTCATAGTATTCTCTAATAATTCTTTGTATTTCTGTAGTGTCCATAGTGATTTTTCCTTTCTCATTTTTGATTCTGTTTATGAGTGTAGATTCTCTTTTTTTTTATTCATAAGTCTGGCTAGGGGTTTATCTATTTTGTTTATTTTCTCAAAGAACCAGTTCTTGCTTTCCTTTATTCTTTCTATTATTTTATTCTTCTCAATTTTATTTATTTCTACTCTAATCTTTATTATGTCCCTCCTTCTACTGACTTTGGGCCTCATTTGTTGTTAATTTTTCTAGTTTCATTAATTGTAAGTTTAGACTGCTTAGATGGGATTGTTCTTCTTTCTTGAGGTAGGCCTGAATTGCAATATACTTTCCTCTTAGCACGGTCTTTGCTACGTCCCACAGATTTTGTGGTGTTGAATTATTGTTGTCATTTGTCTCCACATATTGCTTGATCTCTGTTTTTATTTGGTCATTGATCCACTCGTTATTTAGGAGCATGTTGTGAAGCTTCCATGTGTCTGTTGGATTTTTCAATTTCTTTGCATACCTTATTTCTAGTTTCATACCTTTGTGGTCTGAGAAACTGGTTGGTACAATTTCAATCTTCTTGAATTTCCTAAGGCTCTTTTTGTGACCTTCTATATGATCTATTCTTGAAAATGTTCCTTGTGCACTTGAGAAGAATGTGTATTCTGCTGCTTTTGGGTGTAGAGTTCTGTAGATGTCTGTTAGGTCCATCTGTTCTAATGTGTTTTTCAGTGCCTCTGTGTCATTACTTATTTTCTGTCTGGTTGATCTCTCCTTCAGGGTGAATGTAGTGTTGAAGTCTCCTAGAATGAATGCATTGCATTCTATTTCTCCTTTTAATTCAGTTAGTATTAGTTTCATATATGTATGTGCTCCTGTGTTGGCACATAGATATTTACAATGGTTATATCTTCTGGTTGTACTCGGGGATAGGATTTCAACATATGAATTGGTGGTGGCGGGGGGGATCCAATTCGACCCATAACCACGAAACATGGAAAGGTGGCAGAACATGAATTTGAATTCAGACTCCAGGTCTGTGACTGTTCTGGACCACCACACCTCATGCTTCCATGCAGTATGAAACTGTAAAATGACTGTCAGGAGCTGGAAATGAGCTTCAGAGAGCTGAACTTCTGGGTTGGACTAGTTAACTAAGAAAATAAGCCACAGATAAAAAAACAAGATCCATCTATATAATGCCTTCAAGAGACTCACTTTAAACCCAAAAACATATGCAGACTAAAAGTGAAAGGATGGAAAAAGATATTTCATGCAACTAATAGAGAGAAAAAAGCAAGAGTCGCAGTACTTGTATCAGACAAAATAGACTTCGAAACAAAGAAAGTCACAAGAGACAAAGGATATTGCATAACCCCGAGTACTTCAGAATGTGATTATACTTGAATGTTTTTGAAGAGATACTAAAAATAAGTCCATTGGATTGGGCCCAAATCCAATGTGACAGTTGTCCTTATAAGAAGATGACAGACACAGAAGATCATGTGAAGACACAGGGAGAAGATGGCCATCTACAAGCCAAGGAAACAGGCCTCAGAAGGAACCCACTGTATGGACATATGATCTTGAACTTGTAGCCTCCAGAACTGTGAGGAAATAAATTTCTCACATTTTAAAGCATGCACCTGTGGTGCTTTGTTATAGCAGGTCTAGGAAACTAATAAAACAGTGATTGTGTTACTTTTCCTTGCTCATGTTTTTCTCTTATATATATTGGAAATAAAAAAAATAATTGAGTTACAGCACCACCATTAAAAAAAAAGGCAATCAAATAAAGAGTCTTATAAATATCCAAGAAATAGTAGCTTTTGTTTTAGGCTTTGAAATGTATCACCTTCAGCTCTCTCCTGATTAGCTTTCTTGTTCTAGAAGTTCTCACTTAATGTTGTGCATATACTGGAAGATTACTATTTAATCATATCACTCATCTATGCTAAATGATTTAACAACTCCTAGATGTCCCAAGGACATATTTAAACATCTTGATCTGGGTCTAAAAACAATCTGCTAAAATGGTGCCATCTTATTTTTCCAACTGTGTTTTCTACTAGCCAACTCACATTTACTTCAATTACAATCATGCACTGTCTTCTCCAGAACCTATGATATTTTAGCATTTTTGCCTTTGCACATACTTTTGTTTTGTGCTTGATATCTTCTCCCTCTTTTTCTATTCTCAACCCTCCTCATTCTTTTGTGCTTAAGTTGAAGAAGCATTTTCTTACTCCTGCCTATTTCAAGGAAGTGTTAGGAAATTAAATTATTTAGAGATATATCACAAACTTATTTATTCATCAAACAATTACTGAGAATTCTCTACTAAGAACTGAGCTAGATTTGGATATAGGCAATGGGAAAAATATGACTTTTTCTCCAAGGATTTATAATCTAGAGGGGGAGGCAACTATATTACATGCTGCTAAATATCCTGGTTGATATATGAAAAGGTTGCTTTGTACACAGAGAGGAACATATACATATGAAAGAAGGGCAAAGATGACTTTTAGGAAGAGAGAATATTTGAGCTGAATCATGAAAAATGTAGAAACATAAGCCAGGAAATAAAAGTTTCCAGAAAAGGGCGATATTCAGGGATGTCCTAGTAATTAAACAGAACTGAAGTGTATAAAAAAGAAAACAGTAGGAGGTGGGGAGGAGAAATGAGAAGGAGAAAACCTCAGACATGATAAAGATGTGTTTGATAAATAGAATTCACCATAAGCCAGCCTGAGGCCAACTTGTGACCTTTTTTCCTACTTTGGTCATCCGAGGCCGAAACATACTATGGTCAGTCTATCTCCACCTGCTTGCAAATGGCTCATAGTTAGATACAGAGGTCTTGATATAGGGCATATTATTAATTTTTATGTTTAAAAATACTCTAGTAGAGGAAAATCACAATAAAAATGACATTCATAAAGATTCAAGGATTTCTGTTACACAAGAGAACATATGATTTGGTGACTTTTTCCCAGGACAACAAATAAATGCAGTGCTTTATTATTCTCTTCCCTTTTTCCCTCCAGGCTCTTTCTGTAATTTTTTAAAATCACTCATCATTGTCTGGTCATCCTTTCTTTGATTTCTTGTATAATTAATAATTTACAGGTATAATATCATCGCTTGAAGAAAGAAATTTAGTGGATCTTTATAAGTGTGTTACACTTAGAAGTTTACTTTTAAATGTCATTTTGAGACTTTGCTGTACATGTTATTTTCCTTCTAAAATCATTTAAGGTAAATATTCTTTCACCCTAGACAGTAATTAATATACTTGACAATTTCTGGGCAATACTTAGATGTGAACATAATTTCACATAAATCTGAATTCTGAATAAATAAGAAAGAACAAATAGCAATATTGAGTACTGAGCATATTTGCTGCTCTGTGTATTTAGAACTTTATCTCATTTACATCTCCTAAAACCCGGAAAAGCAGGGATTATTAGCTGGAATTTTATGAATGAAATAAGTGACCATTAAGAGATATTAAGTAATTGACCTTCACTTTGTAATTCTATTTTACAAAACTTCAGTGTTGCCTCATGCATTTCTATTGACAGATGGCATGTTTTCAACTAAACTATGGCTAATTAAAAAATGATGGCATGAGGGGCTTAGGATGATAAACTTTATCATGGACTACCTTACACCTGAGTGCTATCTAAAATCATAAAGACTTTCCCCAGTTTTAATGAAATAACATGTTTGTGAAACTGATAGATTTCTTTGCTTGGATTTAATTAAATGCAATTGGTTTCATATATTTTACTTTGTCTTTTTGTTTTGTTCTGCTTTTATTTTTGTTTTTTGAGTTGGTGCTGAAATGAACTAAATCCATAAGGGGTTAGAGGAATTCACCAAAGGAAGAAAAGACATATACTATATAGGATCTCCTATTGCATGATGATGGATTTTATAAATAACCAGTGATAATGTTATTTTAAGATTCCCCATGTTAAAAATAGCAAAACAGAGATATAAGTAGTTAATTAGTAAACCTAGGTAACTAACAACTAGTTAATATTGTTGAGAATCAAGTACAGTTGATACAATATCAAACACTCTTCTTTGTCCAAATCTCCATGCTTTTCCAGTCACAATATTTCAAAACGTATCTCATCTTAAATTTTAACAGAGAATTTATGATTTACATTCTATCAATAAAAGCTTTAAGTAATTATTCTGGTCATGCTATAATTTTTCTGAATAAATTCTAAAATAGAAAATCCATGTTATATAAGGCTTTATCGTGGGCTCCACAGAGCAGCATATGTGAAAGTAGTCACATGAATTATTAAGTAAAGATCTGTCCTGCACAAAGAATTCATATTTGATAAGAAAATGTTCTCAAAATATATACCTAAAATGCCCCGGAAGATGACTGGTTAGCCAGAGACCGGTAAGATTCCTCAAGGGAGGAACAACCTAAGACAGGCACAGTCGCAGGGGGGCCATCAGGTGAGAAATTGGGAAACAACAGAGGTGAGGCTTAGAACCTCAACCCCCCCCGTTTTGAGAGAAATCTTCTGCATCCGTGGATGTTTTATTGCCCTTGTCTAGCTTGGATTAATACAGACACACACCTGATCATCTACATTTGCTCTCGTACAACACTAAACTATGTTTTCTACCTTTATCTTGCATCTACCTACCACTTCAGCATTTTATTTAAAATAATAATAATAATAATAAAGGGAGAAATGTGGGATCCACATATAAATCAAGTATAAAAATCAAACGAATATTCATATTTGACCTGTTTATAGTTCATAATGCATGATCAAAACTGAAAGTTTCTGTGATGACTGTCCTTGTACTGTTCACCATGTAAGAACTTACTCACTATGTAAGAATTTGTTCACCATGTAAGAACTTGTTTGTTATGCTTCAGAAGGTCGGAGACTGATGAGAATTAGGCTGGGCGTGGATTAATGATTGTGCATTGCGTCCCCTGTACAGAATTTTATTCTTGTTAACTGTTAACAACCATTTGATCCATAAATATGAGAGATACCCTCTCAAAAAAAAAAAAGAGTAGAGGTGATACTTTGACAATAAACAATGAATAAATGGCTAGTTCATTACAAATATATATATACCTAAAATGAAACTGACACCATCCTAGAGAACCATCATTGTCAGGCTTCTCCCCATAATATACTTTCAGAAATTACGTGTCTTGATAATGTTTGTCTCTTATGTCATCTTTTGATGACATACTATCTGGTTATAAAAATTTTAGTTATAAAATTTCTGTATACTTGCTTCTAAATTCATATTCTTGCAAAAAACCTAAGGTCAGTTTATTTTCAAAGTTTGTAAGTATCATTCTCTATCTATCTACTTGTGTGTTTTTTTTGCCCACTTATAATTTTTCTTTACCCTTAAAATGCAACCGCTTGATTCTATTTGTTAAGTGAAATGGGAAAATAATGATATCATTTATTTCAAATAGCTAAACACCAGGACTGGCATGGACATGAAGAAATAGAATATATACCTGAGTTGACCCAAATTCAGCTGATGATATCCAAAAGTGCTGAAAAGCTTAAAAAGACTGAATTCCTTATGTAACATGAGTCTGCAAGGTGAGGGGGAAGAAAAGTATGTTTAAATATTGTCAGAGAATAGATCATCCTTCCCAAACTCTCTTTCTTCTTTTTTTTCATAAATGATCAAAAATTAAAAGGACATCAACTTCTAGCTTGCTATCACAGTAATATTTTAAATCAACTTTTTTCAGCATTTTGGTGAAAAGAAAGGCTATTTAACAAACAAGAATGATTTGTGTTGTTTGTTAAAATTGTGAGGAAAATGCAAGTATATAAAGATAATTCTGTGGTTTTCATGTCTAAAAATATTCTATATAATGTGTATTTATTAAACCTAGTCCAAAAGAAATGTGTGCATGAGGATTTCTTTTGATGTATGTTCTGTCCAGCATTATTCTGGACATGTGAGCAGAAGAGATGCCTGCCACTTTCCAACAAAAAAGTTGTTCTCCATGTTTTTTCCTTCCCTCTGCTATGATACATGCAATGTTCTGGATAGTGTCTGTTGCATAAGTTTGTAGTGATAGTGTAGAATTGATGGATTCACAGAATCCATCACAGAATCATATAGGGATCAGTTTCCCAATGAATAAGCTCCCGTAAGATAGACATACCCTCAGGGGTCATATTTTAGTACTAGATTAGCCGTTATGTTCAATTACAGCAGCACTTCCCATTCTGTTCTGTTTGTTAGGATAGCACCAGGTTAGAACATGTTTTCAGTAGCCAATTTAATGTGTCTGAAAAATGCCGCCACCTTTCTCCTATAGAGAGAAAATTGGTTACTCTTGACTCACCACCCCCTTCTTCAGCCTATTGGCTGCAGTAGTGTAACTATGAACAAACCTTTGTTGTTGGAAGCCACTGGTGTTATAGAGTCATTTGTTCTTACCACAGCATAACTTGGAGGTGACACTAAGAGAGTAACTCCATAGTGCTGATGTGGTTAATATGAACGTTCTACATTCCCAAACTCTGAACATGAACACTTCATAAAACTGAAGTAGCTATATTAAAATGATATATGATGCCATCTGCTGGTGACTATTGTATTCACTTTTACTTTAGGTCAGGGCATCAATTTGCTTTTTGAAAAGGTATAAATTCAAATAAAGTACACAAAGACACTTCACTGGTATACAATTTTTAATTTTTTAAAAGACTACCTTCCTCCTCATTCTACCTTCTTCAACTGTGGATTTACCTACATATATATACATATATATATATATATATATATATATAAAAGAATACACAATAAACTGTGAACCATGGTTAGGAAGTGATGTGAGAGCGGAGGAATGAGGAGACATAATTTTTTACCTCATATAGATACATATTATTATTTATAAAAATAGTGGTTTAGCTTTTGGTAATAGTTTCACAAATCTATACTTGTCTCCACACTCATCAGGTTGCATATATTATGTATAGTTTTTTATATGTCCAAAAAAATACATAAAACTGAATGGCAGAGGAATATATATATACATATGTATACATATATAAATAAATGTTCATAAACATATATATGTACATATATGTATATCTATGTATATATGGCATCTATCATTTAAAAACAATAATTAAAAAATGTTTTTAAAAGACTACATTAAAATGCTGTTATTTCACTTTACCCCTGTGAACATCATCAAGGATTTTGGAGGTATTTTTGTAAGTCATTTGATTTTGAAGGATTAATTTTTTAGGCATTTGTGTGTTTTGTTCATATTTTAGTGAGACCAATATTATATGTATATAAAATGGAAATCTGGATTTGATTTCTAAGCTGACATATTTAAATGCATGCTACTGAAGTGAAATACAGTTTATCAAAAAATGTTTATTTAATGGAAATGGCCAAATATACTTAAGAGAAAATTAGCCATAATTCATTTTTATGCTATAAAATTTCATGAGTACAATATGACTAGAGTGAAATATGATTCTTTAGAGAAACCTAAAAAAATACACAATATTTTTTTCAGGATTTTTGTTCAGTTTATTTTTGGTAGAGGTGAAATGCCTGACCTTCTTTTGACTTCAAGTGCTGAAGCTCATAGTAGTTTTAAATATCCTACAAACACATCTGTAAACAAAATAAATGCATATAAAATTTATTTGAAATGGATTTCTTACAAGGGGAAACCACCAGGAGTTCTTTTCCCCCTCTTTCAGAACAGAGGCAAGACTTAAGGTTTTCTTTAAAATCTTTTTGTAGGTCAGAAAGTAGCTTTTACCCCATGTAACTATGGAGGGCAGGTCTCAGGATATTGGGTGAATGTTCTAGAATGGCAGATTTTAATTCAGTCTTGGTTGGAGGGGGGTGCTTTCTGACATCTAATCCAATAATTGCAGGTTAAGAAATAATAAGGAAATTAATACACGGATCCTAGTAAACTTTTAAATACTTACCACTTCCCCTCCTTCTTAGTTAAAGAACTTAAATAGATCTTGCTTTTAATTCTGTCTTGGTTGCTTCCCAAGCCTGTGACCTTGGATGAGTGTACTAACTTCTCTGAAACTGTTCTGATTTGTAAAAAGAATAACAATATATTCTTCACTGGCTTAGGGGAGATTAAAATACAGTAAGATACACACAATACTTGGCACAGTTTATGACCAAATACAGGCATCCACACAAGGGAGACTGCCTGGTTTATGAAAGTATGTATTTGTAGGTGAGCAAACCGATGACTTACTCAACTGCGCTTAGGAATCACCCTGCGGAAGTACATCACACAGGTATCATGCAGGTATCCCAGATGATGCTGTGCTTTGGTTTCCTCAAATACCATGACACATGAAGAGATTTGACTAAGAATCTTGTCAATCATGCAGATGCCCAGACCTCACCTCAGAAATTCTGATTAGGAAGACCTGGGATGGAACCTAGGAATTAAAATTTTAGCAATTTTCTCCAGTGGAGTCTGAGCAGGTAGCCTATCTGCTCCCCTTTGAGAAGCTCTTGCTTCATTTTTGCAGGCAAAGTTGGTATTTGTATAACTTTTAGCTCTCTCCAAAAATAATCCAAGGTTTTATCTGAAATGATACTATCTTAATATGCTCATGCTTATATTCATATAGGGATCAGGTTCCCAATGAGTAAGTTCCCATAAAGTCGATATGCCCTCAGGGGTCATATTTTAGTACCAAATTAGCCATTATGTTCAATTACAGCAGCACTTCCCATTCTGTTCTGTTTGTTAGGATAGCACCAGGTTAGAACATGTTTTCAGTAGCCAATTTAATGTGTCTGAAAAATGCTGCCACCTCTCTCCTATAGAGAGAAAATTGGTTACTCTGACTCGCCGCCCCCTTCTTCCTTCTAGAGACCACTCCATCAAAACGACACTTTTTGCCTCTCTGGTTTTCATTGCCTTTGGGATTTGATGGGTATAATCGGTCACCTTGTCTTGAAAGTGACTCAAATGATATTTCACCTCTTGTCACTTGATAGACTGATCTCTCCCTTTACAGGAATGGGTTTGGGTTTCTAACCTACGCTTAGGTCACCTTTGTTGCTCAATCATGCCCTGAATTAAAGCAGCAGTTTGCTAGGTGGTCACAGCGCGAAGTAAGCTTGCCCTCTAGTGGTTTCCGTCCAAATTGCATGACGGGTTTTTTTCTGCCTTCACTGCTGGGAACGGGGTCAATTTAAGTCAGAAATAAATTCATCCACACAAAAAATATATATGTATCTCAGTTCCACCAAATAATATTGTAATTACTGTGAGGGTTTTCCTCGTAGTATTACTTTGGATGAACTGGCACATGTGACACTTCAATAAAAGTAAACTTATTAAGGAATTCTTTAAGAGTTTAAAGGATATTCTTATCGTATAAAGGCAGGAGGAAGCAACTTGCAAGGAGCAGATAGAATTTCTCATGCTCTATCTAGACTTTAGTACCGACAGATTCTATTATAAAACACTTCATTATGGGTGATATTAAAGAATTCATTTTGATTCCCAGGATGTCTGAATTTTCATCTCATCATCTCTCCACTCTGTTAAAAACCTTTCATTGGGTTCTTATTGCCAACAAGTTAAAATATAAACTCCTTGAAAAACATGAATGAGACTCCCAATTTGGATAGCAACAATATGTTAAATCTTTTACTACTCCTTCACTTTGAATTCTGAGATTCTAGCCAAATCATATGTTATCTAGTCAAGTTATATCCATTCATACTTCTGTGCTTTTCCACATGCTGTTCCTTTTACTTTAAATGTCTTTCTTCCCTTCTTCCTTCTTTCCCTCCTTTAGAGACTTGTCCAAACACAGAATTCCTTCTTAACTTACTCTCTGTAGCACTTTCCTGATTTTTCCTTTTCCCAGTTGTGCCTTGAACATTCTACTACATCAGAACTTAATACACTAGCCTGAATTTTTGAGGTCTTAAAGACTGGCAATGTGCCTGTGATCTAAAGCATACTCAAGTAAAACACGCTTATGAATAAAAAATTGATTTAATATGTAAATAAGCTGCATTGTATTTCCAAGTATAAACTGGTGTACCTACTCCGAACTTCTACTTACAACTTTCCTTCTAAAATATCCGTGGTGGTATCTGTCATTTTTGCAGGCCGGTGTCCCTCTCCCAGCGTTTCACTAAGGACTCACAGGGCCATCATGTAGTAGCAGTTCCCGGATTGTCTTCCTATGCTTCCCTGGATTCTCACGTGCATCCAGTGATGTTGACTCCATCCAATTCTGCTTCAGTTAACGATCGTGTGATTTCAGTCTGACTGATGAGAGCATCATATTTTTCTGGCCTTGGTGACTGACTCAAGGATGGACAACATTGAGATCTTTACTAATTCTGGAAAAGAGATTTGTACTTTTCTGCTAACTATGAATCTTGAAAGATGTGAGGAATGGAGCTCCTACCACTATCTTGCTACCACACTAAGCGAACAATTCAATGACAGAGTAGAGAGGCAGAATGTCAATTGATGTTGTTGAGAATATAAATTAAGTCATGCCTCAATAAAGCATATTTTGGAATATGACAAAATTAAAATCGGTTTTTCTCTATTTGTGGAGTCCAGAGGGTCATATCGGTTATGTATATTTTAGTACTTACCCTCACCTAGTCCTTAGTGTTTATCCTTACTGAGCTGGGCTCAAGCAGCAAGAGAGCAAGCAGCCATCCATTGACAATTCTCAATGGTTGGCATAAAAACGCTATGACTGGTTTGGCCCTCAATTTTACTAATTCCAAGATACTGAATTTTGCACCTGTGTCTCAGAGTTCCCCCATGCTTTACACTTCAGTGACCCACAGTGGTAACTTTGCAGTTAGTACACCCTTTGTTATCTGTCTTCCCTGTATCACTTCCACACTTCTCTGTTAGTGGTCCCTGCACCTTCCAAGCAAACTACTTGCACCTGAAATTTTGTCTCAGACTCATCTTCTAGGGGAACCCAATCTAAGTCTAAGACTCTGGGTGTGTGGGTGTGGGTGTGTGAGTGTGAGATATGTGTACTGTATCCTGGGACTTGTATACTAGGACTCTTTTGTAACACTAGGACTCTATGTAGACATCTCACTTTCCTACCTTTATGCTCTAGCTCTTAGAGATCATCACATCGCTTCCAAAAGCTAGTTTAGGGAAATTCCATTGTCCTAGAAAGGGGCAACTTTGTGTATAGGATGGACTGAAGGTGGAAGAAATTGGAGGCAAGAAGGAATGTTTGGTGATCACTGTAATAATCCAGGAAAGAAAAAGTTATATGCTTTATTTCTTGAGTTTCTAAGGTTTTTCTTATGAGTCCTGTCTCAGCTAGGTCCCTTTCAGGTGGTGAGGGATATCAGGTCCAGAAATGGAGAAGTTAAAGATTCTTCAAAATTTTGCCTAGGTCATATTTATTATGTTATAACATTGAAAATAACATTGTGAAACAAATAATACATACAAATAGTTATTTTGCCAGACTGCTGCCTCTCAGAATTGTTATCTTTTTAAATCTAAGTCCTTGAAGGAAAAGATATCCTGTGGATACACAACTGTGCAAATCATACACCTAAAAAAATATTTCATATCCAGAATATATGAAGAACACTCTTGCAGTGTGACAAAAAAAAAGGGCAAACAACCCAATCAAAACTTGAATAGAGATTTCTTCAGAGAAGGCATATAAATGTCCAATAAGCACATGGAAAGGCACTCAATATCATTTGTCTTTTTGCAATATGTGAACTCTAAATTGAGTCAAATGAAGACAGCCTTGCAAATAGGGTCTTCAGGGAACCATGATAAGGGTCAAATGACAGTTATCTGGAAATGATTCTTTGAAGGACTCCAGGCCCATTCTGTCTCCTTCATGTGGCTGCCAGGCTGTGACTATGGGCTGTTGTAGTAGGTTACCATGGAGCTAGAGAATGGGATGGGAATAGAGTAAGTCAAAACACCCCAAAGCTTGCTGTTCTTAATGAGATTCAGCCATTAAAAAAAAAAAACCTTCTTGGGTTGCTGTAAATCTTTGGTTGATTCCAAAGATCTGAGAAAAATTAATTCCGATAATAGTTGTTTTCTCATTGGTAATAATGGAGCTTTATTCTGATAATGGAGTTTTCTCATTGTTTTGTGAAAGAGATTTGGGGTGGGGACTGTCCTTGCTCCACCATTTTTTTTATATCGTTAAGGTACAATTACTTGAACAACATTATTGTTACTCAACTCTCCCTGTTATTAAGTTCCTACCACATACGCCACTACAGTCACTGTCCATCAGCGTAGTAAGATGCTATAGAATCACGACTTGTCTTCTCTGTACATAGTGCCTTTCCCCTGTCCCCTTTAGATTCATAATGACAAAAGGTTCAAGGGTAATTCCCTTACTATCTAACAGTCTAATTTAACTCACTTCATATGCTATTACAAATACAACCTAAAGGTTCTTTTTTTCTTCCTCCTTTTTCTTCCTCCTCCATTCTTTGTATGTTATGAATCATATACTGCACTCTTTGTCTATCCCTTGGGTGACATCTATTTAGCCTTAGGAATACATTCATCTATAGTAGTCCATCCAAAATTCACTGTAGAGGTGGTTTATGGGAGGTAAATTCTCCAAGCTTTTGCTTATCTGAAAATTGTTTAATCCCTCCTTCAAATTTAATTGATAACCTTGCCGGGTAGAGTATTCTTGGTTCGAGGCCCTTCTGCTTCATTGCATTAAATATGTCATTCCACTCCCTTCTGGCCTGTAAGGTTTCTGTTGAGAAGTCTGATGACAGTCTGATGGGTTTTCCTTTGTATGTGATCTTTTTTTCTCTCTCTAGCCGCTTTTAAAAGTCTGTCTTTATCCTTGATCTTTGTCATTTTAATTATTATATGCCTTGAGGTTCTCTTCCTTGCATCCCTTGTGTTGGGAAATCTGTGCACCTCCATGGCTTGAGAGACTATCTCCTTCCTCAGATTGGAGAAGTTTTCAGCAATTACCTCCTCAATGACACTTTCTATCCCTTTCTCTCTCTCTTCTTCTTCTGGTACCCCTATAATGCGAATATTATTCTGTTTGGATTGTTCACACGGTTCTCTCAATATTCTTTCATTCTTAGAGATCCTTTTTTCTCTCTATGCCTCAGTTTCTTTGTATTCCTCTTCCCTAATTTCTATTCCATTTATCATCTCTTCTACTACATCTAATCTGCTTTTAAATCCCTCCATTGTATGTTTCATTTCAGATATGGAATTTCTTAATGATTGAATCTTCGACTTGAATTCATTCCTGAGTTCTTGAATATTTTTCTGTACCGCTATTAGAATGTTTATAATTTTTATTTTGAACTCTCTATCAGGAAGATTGGTGATTTCAGTTTCATTTGGTCCTTTTTCTAGGGTTTGTGAGATTTTGGTCTCAACCAGGTTCTTTTGACATTTTGTATTTCTGTGTGGTGCTCCTAGTGCCCAGAAGCTACAGTCTCTGGAGCTGCTCAGCCCCTAGAGTGAGGTTGGGGGTCATAGGGGAGCAGCACTTGTGCCTGGGGGAAGGAAAGATCTGTTTCTGATTCCCATATGCGATTCCTGTCTCCAGTGGCAGAGCCAGTGGGCCGAGCACACAGGTGTGAGCCTCTGAGCTTTGCATCTCTAGCTGTTGTTGGCAGGGCCTCCCTCGGGCTGGCCTGACGCCAGCATTGAATCTGCCATTTTATGAACTCCAGACGCAGGCTAGGAGGTAGGCACAGCAGGCTACATGGCACAGTGGGGGGCTTTGGAGCTGAGTAGGCAGCCAGGGGGATGGGGCACCTGAAGCTCCTCAAAGTTCCCAACCTGCTTGGCCAAGTTTGCCCATACAACCTTGTCCAGCTCTTCCCTCTCCCAGGCAGCAAGCTCTGTACAAACCCTGCTCCTTCAGCAGCCCTTTTGCTGCCAGGAAGCCTCTCAGACCGCCTGCCTTTCCTCTGACACAGAGCAGCCTGGTGTGGATCCCCTCCTTCACAAATGGCCAGAGTCTCAGTCTCTAAGCTCTCTGCCTGTCTGAGCTCCCCAATGTCCAGAGCACCACACAATGTAGGTTTCTGCTCCCAAAGCAGACCTCCAGGGCTGGGTGTCCAGCAGTCCCAGGCTTCCACCCCCTCCCCTCCTCCGTTTCTCTTCCTCCCGCTGGTGAGCTGGGGTGGGGGAAGGGCTTGGGGTCCCGCCGGATTAAGGCTTTCATATGTTACCCTGTTTCGTGAGGTCTGCTCTGTTCATGAGGTCTGCATGCAGTCTGGTGTAGCCTTCTTTCTTGTTGCTGTTTTAGGGTTAGTTGTATTAATTAACTATATTTTCATACTATTTGTGGCTTTAGGAGGAGTTCATCTCACCTCTCACACCGCCATCTTGAATCTCCACCCTTGCTCCACCATTTTTGATGAAAGTTTTCCCCAAATGCTACCTCATCCTGAACTATAGTATAATATAGAAGACAAGAAACATCCTTTGGTATAGTATGTGTGTATGTGATATTATTATATCTGTTGTTTTGTAAACACTACTGATATCAAGATATGGAACTATTAACACACCACAAAGTTTTCTCTTATGCTGTGTCTTTATATTCACCCCCAACACCACCTTCACTATTGCCAAACCTTGTTAACCATTAATCTCTCCTATAATCCACATCACCTGTTGGGAGAGTTCCTATTTCCCCTGAATGGTGCTTCCCTACTCTCCATGCCACACTCAGTTATTTCCAGGAGCAGCTGACACTGCTTCACAAAAATGGCAGTAGATTATAGAGCACAGCAACTGGCTAGCTAGTCACTTGTGCTCCTAGACCCAAAGGTCTGAAAGGCTCATTTCCATGGTGGTCAAAGTCAGTAAGACCATGTGTAACATCTGTCTCAATCTTTGTTTTATCTCCAGCACTTGGTACATAGGAGTAAACATACTTCACTGTGCTCCAAATACAGTTCAAAGTTCTTTTCATATAATGGCTCAATTCTTACTATAATCTTATGAAATAATTAACATTATTAGCTCCATTTTACAGATGAAGAAATAATGTAAAAAGGGCAAGGAACTTATCCAAGGCCGTAGAGCATATAAATGACAGGCATGCTGGCTTCAGAATTTCTGTGGTATTTATAATGCTGTACCAGGCATTCTGTTTCTGTTAAAGAATTTAATGACTGAATAAATACAGAACAGTTATTTTCTCCTCATATTCATATTTGGGACAGCATTTCTAATTTAATCTGAATTCCTCATGAGAACAGGAAAATCAAGAGACCAAAATAATTGAGAGGCCTAAAGGGAAACTACTTCTAATTGTCATTAGTTAAAACTGTCCAAATCACACCTCAGATGACTTGAAAGATATTTTTTTCCTCTTCAGACTTACTTTAAAAACATTATAGAAAACTTGAGTTTCACAAACTAAGATTTGGCAAAGATATTCTAGTCTGGAGTAATTTTATATAATCACTTTTTCACCCCACTACAGTAATTTGGGGGAAAGTAAGGTTCAGAAAAACATTTTGGCAGGAGAGCATGAAATATTTATGTTTATCCAAAGAATAAACAGAATTAAAAAGCCCCAAAACTTGTCAGTGTGCTGATAGGTTCCTGAAAATACTGGTTGAAGAGACTTAGCCATGCCCTTCATCCTTCTGTGGCCCCTCCTCCAACTAGAGACAGGCAGGCTTTCTAGTAAGGCAATTATTATTAAGACTCTCATCTCTTTCAGATGTCTGCTCAAGCCCAGCTCATGTGCTTATTGAAACACATAGCTCATCAATGATAGGATCACCTAGATTGGCCATAATTCGTATCTTCATACACCAAAGAAAAAACATGAAAGCCATTAGTCTGTGCCTGCACACTGCCTGATCTGTTTTGCAATTAGCATTAGCGGTAGGGAATGGGGAGAAGCACGTCTTTGGACAACATTACTTTGTCAATGGAACTCTTTTCTTCTAAATTTCATTTTGTTATTAGATCATCAGCCTGAAATGCATGGTGTTAGACAAAAATTTCTCAAACTACTTACTTTCAATTGAGAATATAGTTGGCAATACTGTTCTGTCATTATGGACTATTCTCATAATACGCTAAAGAAGAATGTAACATCTGATGCCTGGAAGTCAATCTGAGCTGTGCTTTTCTCTAAGCAAACAGCTTTCTGTTTTTGTTTTTTTTACATAAGTCTATTAGCTTAACTGTATCTTAAAATACTGTATCTCTATATCTATTTATTTATTTATCTAATCTTTATCAAGGTGAATATTTTTTCTAGAGTCCCTTTCTTGGTCATGGAAGACCCAAGGAGAGGAAGGAATCCTGACACCTAAGGCTTATTAGCTTCATATAAATCTGTTCGGCCAGCACAGGAAGAAACACCATATCTTTAGTTATTTACTTAAAGCCTTTAACAATTAGGTCAACATAAATAGTAGTTCATAATTTCTACTAGAAATGAGAACTAATAGAGTCCACATCTTTCTAAAAGATAAAAGGATTGACATTTGGTGAGGGCCTACTCATGCCAACCTGTGCAGAATAATCTATAAAAATGAGTCCATCTACAAATATATTTAATACATAAAGTCTCTGATTCTCCAGGGTTCTAGAAATCTAATAGTCAATAAGACAGACTTGGTACCTTAAGTTCTGATGAGGGAGACATAATAAACAAACCAACAATGACAAATCATAATGCATACTCTGAGGAAACAAATAGGGTGCTATGAAAAAGCAGAATTGAGAGGTAGCAGACTAAATTTATAAATCTATAAAGCATTATTTAAAATGAGACAACCAGACACAAGAAAAATGACCAGATTGTGGTCAGGGGGTGGGATCAGTTTGTGTAAAGACCCTGAGACTTAAAATATTATGACTTATTTGTGGCAACTGAGAAAAAAGCGTTGTGCTGAGTCGAGTGGGTGGGGAACAGGCAGCTTCCAGATCACTATAGTCTTGGATGCCAGGAAAAGGAGGCTTCTGAGGCCAGTGGGAGGCAATCTGAGGGTTGGCTCTGAGGCTGGCATGGCAATACTTCCATTTAGTCTACTGTGTGCAGCACGGAGCACATGAAGACAGCAGGGAAGTAGGGAGGGCAGTTAGGAGTTTGTTCCAACAGAATGGCTAAGAGGTACTGGTGTCTTGCACCAGATAATAGATTGCAGATAGAAAGGTATGGTATAAAATGAATGGTAGTGACTGATGAGTACAGTGTGAAACAAAGTACAGGAGAAAGAGGATTCAACTTTGATTCCCTGGTGTCTTACACTTCAACTGATGTGGGGAAAGACTGGGGGAGAAACAGATTTCATTTAATCCTTAATCAACTCTGAGCTGAGTGTATTTGTATTCATTACATATATGTGAAAGTGGATAGAGCAGTAACTTCCCCCCATCCTCCAATTTAGAAGTGGAAGAATAGAAATAAACTTACTTCTGTGTTTCCTGCCTTTAAAAATTCACATTTCGAAAACGTATTTTCCTTTCTCCCACCTAGTCTTTGGATATTTGGCGTCGTTGTTCTCGAGGTATGGTGCTCAAGCCTATAAATATAGAATTACACGGTTAGAGCTGCCTTGTCTTCAGAATTTCCACTAGAGGGCGCTAGCACAATGCGTTTTACTTGTGTCATGAGTTTGTAGAAATAGTTTATTCATAGTTTGTGGTAATTGTCGTGAAGTTAGTACCTCCCATTACCAGTAGACGTAGTCCTAATAAAGTTCACTTTTTTTTTATCTTTTAGAAAACAATATGCATATTTTAAACAAGAGACTGGGGTCTTGATAAAAAACTTTTTGGAAAAAGAAAATGTAAGACGTGACAGAAAATGTAGGACATTAAGGGAAAAAAGGAAACTTAACTACTTACACAATTGACAACAAAGTACCTAATTTAAACTGTGGTGGAGGAAGAATCTGAAAATGTTTTAGTAAGGCATATAAAGTTATATAAAGTTTAATAGGGACCATTGTTATTACTTTAAAGATGTATACAATTTTTCTTAGTCACTAAAATCTTTCTTAGTTATTATGCTATCTTTATTTTTTTCAAATTTTAAGTAAATATTTAAAAAGTATTTAAGAACAATTAAAGGTTACCTTTTAATATGTTCCAGGAATCTCTTTTTCCTATAAGATCATACATTACTGAATATAAAATTTTTCTACCATAGGAGTTTTCAGAGCACTGATTCTACAGGGTAAATATCTCCAATTTAATACATAATACAAAATAAGGATGAACAAGACAACAATAAGAAGAAGAATAGCAACCATTTGGGTACCAGCTGATCTGCCAATCACTTTACGTATAGAATCTTATTTAATCATTTCCATTAGATCTAAAGTGTTGGTCTCAGATACAGTGCAAGACAGGGTGACCCTGGGGTGTCCCTCCCCTTTGTCATGTACTGAATCAAGAAATGGCGCATGATGAGTACCTTCTAATGATGTGTTTGTTTCTAACTCTGGGATGGTCTTCTTCCCAGGTATCTGACACATAAGGTGTAATGACTTCCGAAAAGCCCTCAGATTTCATTTGTTGCCTCCTGATATCAGATAAAGTGACAAATACCACCTTTTGAATCTACATTGCCCATCCTAACAGATGGCTATTAGCTCAGCCTGCTGGGGAATCAACATTCTGTCCATCTGAAAATACGCAGGTCAGCTCTCCTTATCCTGAAATTACAGCAGGAGAAATAGCCCAGAAGAATCTGAAAACATCGTGTGGCAATAAAATCTGGGGAAGAAAACTGTCTTAACCACAGAACAATGTGTATTTGATATATCTTAACATTTTTGTATTCAGAGTACACAAAACAAATCATATATGTTGTTTTATAAAGGCCTGGGATATGTCAGTACTTAGCACAGTGGTTTTGAATTCTGGGTACACACTGAAATCAATTGGGAGAATGTTAATAATCTAAGATGTTCAGGCCACACACTTCATACCAACTAAATCAGATTTGCTGGGATTGAAACCTGGGCATTAGTCATGTTTTAAGTTTTACAGGTAATTCCAATGGGTAACCAGATCTGAAAAATCACTAATATAATATAATGCCTCCCAATTCTTTATGTTTAGGCATCACTTGGAAACTTGTTAAAATAGACTGTGATTCACTAGTTCTGGGGTGAAGCCTAAAATTCCCAGAAGATGGTAATGTTGCTGTGAGACACTACCCCACGTAGCAAGGGTACCAGACAAGGTGGGTGGGCTTTCCTCTCTGTGATAAACACAGAGCCTAAAATGCTGGGACTCTCTCTGCTCATTTCATGATATGTCTGCTACTTAAACATGTAGGAGCTCTTAGATTATTGACAAAAACATCAGTGCATCTTCTACGAGTCTTTAGTTTTGCTTCAGAACCTACTAAGATTCTCTGCTTACATTATTTTTTTTTCCAAGGAAACTGGCCAACAGATGTGCAGATTTTTATAAACCACAAAGTGTATGTAAGTTAATGGAAACACAGTGAGTTTTTACCTTATCCACCTTATTATTGTGTCACTTGTATAGTACATAAAATTACGTCCATGTTTATTTGAGATGCTTTTACACCAAGTCAGAAATAGTGGCACAGAGGAGTTAAACAACTTATGCAAAGTCACACAGTTACTAATTGGTGAAATCAGGGTTTAAACCCAGGCAATAGGTATTTCTGCATCTCTGTTCCTAACCATAACTTTATACAGCTTTGCAGTAAACCTGATAGTTAAGAATCAATTAATAAATGGAAAAACTAGAGTTCTGAAAATTTAAGTGGCAAACTCAAATATCAAAAAACAGTCAATGTCCAGGGTTGGGTTGAAACTCAGATTTATTTTCTTTCATTTGTGAAGCCCAAGTTGTTCTCCACCTGGCTACTGAAACCAAGGGAGAATTTTGTCAAATAATGGAAAATACCAACTTCTGAAAAGTCATGAGACTCCTCTGTGGATTCAGTTTCCCTTATCTTTTCTTCTCCGTATGTTTTTTTTTTTTTTTTTTTTTTTTTTTTTTTTTTTTGAGAGGGCATCTCTCATATTTATTGATCAAATGGTTGTTAACAACAATAAAATTCAGTATAGGGGGGTCAATGCTCAATGTACAATCATTAATCCATCTCAAGCCTAATTCTCATCAGTCTCCAATCTTCTGAAGCATAACGAACAAGTTCTTACATGGTGAACGAATTCTTACAGAGTGAATAAATTTTTACATGGTGAACAGTACAAGGGCATTCATCACAGAAACTTTCGGTTTTGATCATGCAATATGACCTATAAACCATCAGGTCAAATATGAATATTCATTTGATTTTTGTACTTGATTTATATGTTGATCCCACATTTCTCCTATTATTATTATTATTTTTACTTTTAATAAAATGCTGAAGTGGTAGGTAGATGCAAGATAAAGGTAGAAAACATAGTTTAGTGCTGTAAGAGGGCAAATGTAGATGATCAGATGATCAGGTGTGTGCCTATGGACGAAGTATTAATCCAGGCTAGACAAGGGCAGCGAAACATCCACGGATGCATAAGATTTCTCTCAAAGCAGGGGGGGTGAGGTTCTGAGCCTCACCTCTGTTGATCCCCAAATTCTCACGTGATGGCCCCCCTGCGACTGTGCCTGTCTTAGGTTGTTCCTCCCTTGAGGAATCTTACCCGTCTCTGGCTAACCAGTCATCTTCCGGGGCCATACAGGGAAATGTAAAGTTGGTAAGTGAGAGAGAAGCCATATTGTTTGCAAAGGTTAGCTTTTTACTTCTTTGCAGATTTATGCCCTGTGGCTTCTATGCCCAGCACTTGTCTCGAGGTATCTTTACCACCTGGAGGAATTATGATACTCGGTAAATTCGATATGAGGCACGAATTCTATTTAAGGTTTGTAATTAGGAAGGAAGAAGAAAAGCTATAGATGTAGCATATGAAGGAAACTTGGGAGGATTGATTATTTCTTTGACATATCTTCTTGAATAGTACCTTAAGTATGTATAGGTTTTAAACTACTAACTAATTTGCACACACATATTAACATAATAGGAATACGGTGACATAAACAAAGCAAATCTATAATTACCAGCCATCTCCAGTGAAGCCAAGAAAACCATTTAGGCACCCTAGGCATTTGTGAAAATTTATCTATGATATGATGGATATTTTCCAACTGTACTTGAACCATCAGACAAATTAAAGCAGCCCATTTCTGGGATCTGTTCACATCCCATATGTTCTTTTAACCATAGATAGTCTATAGTCATGAGATTTTGGGGTGCTACAACTTGCACCCCTCCCAACTCCTGGTTGAGTTCCAACAGTACAGATCCAGTCAAATTCGTTGTCTCACTGTATGCACATGCCAGCCTAGACATCTCCCTCCTCCTTCTTATGGCAAGTCCAGGAGACGGTGGGCTGGATGCAGCCACAACCGCGCATCGTCCGGATCCCTGTGGAGGCTTTTTGATGATCATCCCCCGGCACGAGTCCTCCAGAGAGTGCTGATGCCGGAAGCTCCTCCTCATATCGTATCTTAGTTCATTTTCTGGGTATCCAAGCTAGGCCTTGATCTTCTGCGTAGAAACAAACAGACCCTTTGCCCACACTTTGACATGCCCTCTATACCACTGTGCAGAACTCCTTGGAGGTCAGCACACAGTAACTGCTTTTTTTTTTTTTTTTAATTAAGAGAAAGGAATATTATCAGAAAAGAGTACCTCCATAGCTGATCATCTGACACCCTTTAAGTGATCAACATTAAGGATATTTAAAGCATGCGTTGATCTTTGATTTACCAATAGTTTTATCCTGTTAAGGAGTAATCCCCCTTTTCTTTCTTTCTTTCTTTTTTTTTTTTAAATTTTTAATCTACACTTACCTGAAGAATACTATGTTTACTATGCTCTCCCCTATATCAGGTCCCCCCTAACAACCACATTACGGTTACTGTCCATCAGCTTAGCAAAATGTGGTAGAGTCACTACTTGTCCTCTCTGTGTTGTGCAGCCCACCCTCCCCTTTCTCCCTCCCCCCCATGCATGCTAATCTTAATACCCCCCTTCTTCTTCCCCCCCCTTATCCCTCCCTGCCCACCCATCCTCCCCAGTTCCTTTCCCTTTGGTACCTGTTAGTCCATTTTTGGGTTCTGTAATTCTGCTGCTGTTTTGTTCCTTCAGTTTTTCCTTTGTTCCTATACTCCTCAGATGAGTGAAATCATTTGGTATTTCTCTTTCTCCGCTTGGCTTATTTCACTGAGCATAATACTCTCCAGCTCCATCCATGTTGCTGCAAATGGTTGGATTTTTCCACTTCTTATGGCTGAGTAGTATTCCATTGTGTATATGTACCACATCTTCTTTATCCATTCATCTACAGATGGACATTTAGGTTGCTTCCAATTCTTGGCTATTGTAAATAGTGCTGCGATAAACATAGGAGTGCATCTGTCTTTCTCAAACTTGATTGCTGCGTTCTTAGGGTAAATTCCTAGGAGTGGAATTCCTGGGTCAAATGGTAGGTCTGTTTTGAGCATTTTGATGCACCTCCATACTGCTTTCCACAATGGTTGAACTAATTTACATTCCCACCAGCAGTGTAGGAGGGTTCCCCTTTCTCCACAGCCTCGCCAACATTTGTTGTTGTTTGTCTTTTGGATGGCAGCTATCCTTACTGGTGTGAGGTGATACCTCATTGTAGTTTTAATTTGCATTTCTCTGATAATTAGCGATGTGGAGCATCTTTTCATGTGTCTCTTGGCCATCTGTATTTCTTTTTTGGAGAACTGTCTGTTCAGTTCCTCTGCCCATTTTTTAATTGGGTTATTTGTTTTTTGTTTGTTGAGGCGTGTGAGCTCTTTATATATTCTGGACGTCAAGCCTTTATCAGGTCTGTCATTTTCAAATATATTCTCCCATACTGTAGGGTTCCTTTTTGTTCTATTGATGGTGTCTTTCGCTGTACAGAAGCTTTTCAGCTTAATGTAGTCCCACTTGCTCATTTTTGCTGTTGTTTTCCTTGCCCGGGGAGATATGTTCAAGAAGAGATCACTCATGTTTATGTCTAAGAGGTTTTTGCCTATGTTTTTTTCCAAGAGTTTAATGGTTTCATGCCTTACATTCAGGTCTTTGATCCATTTTGAGTTTACCTTTGTATATGGGGTTAGACAATGGTCCAGTTTCATTCTCCTACATGTAGCTGTCCAGTTTTGCCAGCACCATCTGTTGAAGAGACTGTCATTTTGCCATTGTATGTCCATGGCTCCTTTATCAAATATTAATTGACCATATATGTTTGGGTTAATTTCTGGGGTCTCTAATCTGTTCCACTGGTCTGTGGCTCTGTTCTTGTGCCAGTACCAAATTGTCTTGATTACTATGGCTTTGTAGTAGAGCTTGAAGTTGGGGAGTGAGATCCCCCCTACTTTATTCTTCTTTTTCAGGATTGCTTTGGCTATTCGGGGTCTTTGGTGTTTCCATATGAATTTTTGAATTATTTGTTCCAATTCATTGAAGAATGTTGCTGGTAATTTGAGAGGGATTGCATCAAATCTGTATATTGCTTTGGGCAGGATGGCCATTTTGACGATATTAATTCTTCCTAGCCATGAGCATGGGATGAGTTTCCATTTATTAGTGTCCCCTTTAATTTCTCTTAAGAGTGACTTGTAGTTTTCAGAGTATAAGTCTTTCACTTCCTTGGTTAGGTTTATTCCTAGGTATTTTATTCTTTTTGATGCAATGGTGAATGGAATTGTTTTCCTGATTTCTCTTTCTATTGATTCGTTGTTAGTGTATAGGAAAGCTACAGATTTCTGTGTGTTGATTTTGTATCCTGCAACTTTGCTGTATTCCGATATCAGTTCTAGTAGTTTTGGAGTGGAGTCTTTAGGGTTTTTTATGTACAGTATCATATCATCTGCAAATAGTGACAGTTTAACTTCTTCTTTACCAATCTGGATTCCTTGTATTTCTTTGTTTTGTCTGATTGCCGTGGCTAGGACCTCCAGTACTATGTTAAATAACAGTGGGGAGAGTGGGCATCCCTGTCTGGTTCCCGATCTCAGTGGAAATGCTTTCAGCTTCTCGCTGTTCAGTATAATGCTGGCTGTGGGTTTATCATATATGGCCTTTATTATGTTGAGGTACTTGCCCTCTATTCCCATTTTGCTGAGAGTTTTTATCATGAATGGATGTTGAATTTTGTCAAATGCTTTTTCAGCATCTATGGAGATGATCATGTGGTTTTTGTCTTTCTTTTTGTTGATGTGGTGGATGATGTTGATGGATTTTCGAATGTTGTACCATCCTTGCATCCCTGTGATGAATCCCACTTGGTCATGGTGTATGATCCTTTTGATGTACTGTTGAATTCTGTTTGCTAATATTTTATTGAGTATTTTTGCATCTACATTCATCAGGGATATTGGTCTGTAATTTTCTTTTTTGGTGGGGTCTTTTCCTGGTTTTGGTATTAGGGTGATGTTGGCTTCATAGAATGAGTTTGGGAGTATTCCCTCTTCTTCTATTTTGTGGAACACTTTAAGGAGAATGGGTATTATGTCTTCTCTGTGTGTCTGATAAAATTCCGAGGTAAATCCGTCCGGCCCCGGGGTTTTGTTCTTGGGTAGTTTTTTGATTACTGTTTCAATTTCTTTGCTTGTAATTGGTTTGTTTAACTTTTGTGTTTCTTCCTTGGTCAGTCTTGGGAGGTTGTATTTTTCTAGGAAGTTGTCCATTTCTTCTAGGTTTTCCAGCTTGTTGGCATATAGGTTTTCATAGTAGTCTTTAATAATTCTTTGTATTTCTGTGGAGTCTGTCGTGATTTTTCCATTCTCATTTCTGATTATGTTGATTTGTGTTGACTCTCTTTTTCTCTTAATAAGTTGGGCTAGAGGCTTATCTATTTTGTTTATTTTCTCAAAGAACCAGCTCTTGGTTTCGTTGATTTTTGCTATTGTTTTATTCTTCTCAATTTTGTTTATTTCTTCTCTGATCTTTATTATGTCCCTCCTTCTGCTGACTTTAGGCCTCATTTGTTCTTCTTTTTCCAGTTTTAATAATTGTGATGTTAGACTATTCATTTGGGATTGTTCTTCCTTCTTCAAGTGTGCCTGGATTGCTATATACTTTCCTCTTAAGACTGCTTTCGCTGCATCCCACAGAAGTTGGGGCTTAGTGTTGTTGTTGTCATTTGTTTCTATATATTCCTTGATCTCTATTTTGATTTGTTCATTGATCCATTGATTATTTAGTAGCATGTTGTTAAGCCTCCATGTGTTTGTGAGCCTTTTTGTTTTCTTTGTAGAATTTATTTCTACTTTCATACCTTTGTGGTCTGAAAAATTGGTTGGTAGAATTTCAATATTGTGGAATTTACTGAGGCTCTTTTTGTGAGCTAGTATGTGGTCTATTCTGGAGAATGTTCCATGTGCACTTGAGAAGAATGTATATCCTGTTGCTTTTGGATGTAAAGTTCTATAGATGTCTATTAGGTCCATCTGTTCTAGTGTGTTGTTCAGTGCCTGTGTGTCTTTACTTATTTTCTGCCCGGTGGATCTATCCTTTGGGGTGAGTGGTGTGTTGAAGTCTCCTACAATGAATGCATTGCAGTCTATTTCCCTCTTTAGTTCTGTTAGTATTTGCTTCACATATGCTGGTGCTCCTGTATTGGGTGCATATATATTTAGAATGGTTATATCCTCTTGTTGGACTAAGCCCTTTATCATTATGTAGTGGCCTTCTTTATCTCTTGTTACTTTCTTTGTTTTGAAGTCTATTTTGTCTGATATTAGTACTGCAACCCCTGCTTTCTTCTCACTGTTGTTTGCCTGAAATATGTTTTTCCATCCCTTGACTTTTAGTCTATGCTTATCTTTGGATTTAAGGTGAGTTTCTTGTAAGCAGCATATAGATGGGTCTTGCTTTTTTATCCATTCTATTACTCTATGTCTTTTGATTGGTGCATTAAGTCCATTTACATTTAGGGTGACTATTGAAAGATATGTACTTATTGCCATTGCAGGCTTTAGATTCGTGGTTACCAAAGGTTCAAGGTTAGCTTCTTTAGTATCTTACTGCCTAACTTAGCTCGCTTATTGAGCTGTTATATACACTGTCTGGAGATTCTTTTCTTCTCTCCCTTCTTATTCCTCCTCCTCCATTCTTCATATGTTGTGTGTTTTGTTCTGTGCTCTTTTTAGGGGTGCTCCCATCTAGAGCAGTCCCTGTAGGATGCCCTGTAGAGGTGGTTTGTGGGAAGCAAATTCCCTCAGCTTTTGCTTGTCTGGGAATTGTTTGATCCCACCATCATATTTAAATGATAGTCGTGCTGGATACAGTATCCTTGGTTCAAGGCCCTTCTGTTTCATTGCATTAAGTATATCATGCCATTCTCTTCTGGCCTGTAGGGTTTCTGTTGAGAAGTCTGATGTTAGCCTGATTGGTTTTCCTTTATAGGTGACCTTTTTCTCTCTAGCTGCCTTTAAAACTCTTTCCTTGTCCTTGATCCTTGCCATTTTAATTATTATGTGTCTTGGTGTTGTCCTCCTTGGATCCTTTCTGTTGGGGGTTCTGTATAATTCCATGGTCTGTTCGATTATTTCCTGCCCCAGTTTGGAGAAGTTTTCAGCAATTATTTCTTCAAGGACACTTTCTATCCCTTTTCCTCTTTCTTCCTCTTCTGGTATCCCTATAATACGAATGTTTTTCCTTTTGTATTGGTCACATATTTCTCTTAGTGTTGTTTCATTCCTGGAGATCCTTTTATCTCTCTCTATGTCAGCTTCTATACGTTCCTGTTCTCTGGTTTCTATTCCTTCAATGGCCTCTTGCATCTTATCCATTCTGCTTATAAATCCTTCCAGGAATTGTTTCACTTCTGTGATCTCTTTCCTGACATCTGTGATCTCCTTCCGGACTTCATCCCACTGCTCTTGCATTTTTCTCTGCATCTCATCCCACTGCTCTTGCATTTTTCTCTGCATCTCATCCCATTGCTCTTGCATTTTTCTCTGCATCTCTGTCAGCATGTTCATGATTTTTATTTTGAATTCTTTTTCAGGAAGACTAGTTAGGTCTGTCTCCTTCTCAGGTGTTGTCTCTGTGATCTTTGTCTGCCTGTAGTTTTGCCTTTTCATGGTGATAGAGATAGTTTGCAGAGCTGGTACAAGTGACCGCTGGAAGAGCTTCCCTTCTTGTTGGTTTGTAGCCTTTTCCTGGGAGAATAGCGACCTCTAGTGGCTTGTGCTGGGCAGCTGTGCGCAGACAGGGCTTCTGCTTCCTGCCCAGTTGCTTTGGGGTTTATCTCCGCTGTTGCTGTGGGCTTGGCCTGGCTGGGGCTGTTCCTCCAAAATGGTGGAGCCCCGTTGGAGGGGGAGCAGCCAGGAGACTATTTATCTCCGTAAGGGGCCTCTGTGCTCCCTGCTGCCCAGGGGGTTAGAGTGCCCAGAGATCCCCAGATTCCCTGCTTCTGGTCTAAGTGACCTGTCCTGCCCCTTTAAGATTTCCAAAAAGCACTCTCCAAACCAAAACAAAAGCAGCAACAATGAGAGAGGGAACAGAAAGAAAGAGAAAAAAAAAAGGAAAAAAAGGGAAAAAACAAGCGATTTCTTTTTTTTTTTGTCCTCAGGTGCCGGTCCCAGGCACCCGCTCACTGGTCCTGCTGCCCTGTCTCCCTAGCACCAGGGTCCCTGTCCTTTCAAGGCTTCCAAAAAGCACCCACCCACCGGTCCCGCAGGGAAGGAACGCTCAATATTCTTTGTCCTCAGGCACTGGTCCCACGCACCCGCTCACCAGTCCCGCCGCCCTGCCTCCCTAGCACCGGGGTCCCTGTCCCTTCAAGGCTTCCAAAAAGCACTCGGCAAAAAGAGAAAAAAAAAAGGGGAAAAACGCGCGATTTCTTCCGTCCTCAGGTGCTGGTCTCAGGCACCCACCCACCGGTCCCACAGGGAAAAATGCGGGATATTCTTTGTCCTCAGGTGCCGGTCCCAGGCACCCGCTCACCTGTCCCGCCGCCCTGCCTCCCTAGCACCGGGGTCCCTGTCCCTTCAAGGCTTCCAAAAAGCACTCGGCAAAAAGAGAGAAAAAAAAGGGGAAAAACGCGCGATTTCTTCTGTCCTCAGGTGCTGGTCTCAGGCACCCACCCACCGGTCCCACAGGGAAAAATGCGGGATATTCTTTGTCCTCAGGTGCTGGTCCCAGGCACCCGCTCACCAGTCCCGCCGCCCTGCCTCCCTAGCACCGGGGTCCCTGTCCCTTTTAGGCTTCCAAAAAGCACTCGCAGAAAAGAGAAAAAAAAAAGGGGAAAAACGCGCGATTTCCTCTGTTCTCAAGTGCCGGTCTCAGGCACCCGCCCACCGGTCCCGCAGGGAAAAACGGGGGATATTCTTTGTCCTCAGGCGCCGGTCCCAGCCACCCGCTCACCAGTCCCGCCACCGTGCCTCCCTAGCACTGGGGTCCCCGTCCCTTCAAGGCTTCCAAAAAGCGCTCGCCAAAAAGAGAAAAAGAAAAAAATAAAAAAGGGGAAAAACGCACGACCTCCTCCGTCCTCAGGCACCGGTCTCAGGCACCCGCCCCCAGGTCTCGCAGGGAGAAATGCGGGATATTCTTTGTCCTCCGGCGCCGTTCCCAGGCACCTCCTCACCGGTCCCGCCACCCTGCCTCCCCAGCAACGGGGGCCCGTCCCTCTAAGGCTTCCAAAAAGTGCTCGCCAAAAAAAAAAAAAAAAAAACCGCTCCGGTTACTCTCCACCCGCCGGGAGCCGCGGGGAGGGGCGCTCGGGTTCCGCCGGGCCGGGGCTTGTATCTTACCCCCTTCACAAGGCGCTGGGTTCTTGCAGGTGTGGATGTGGTCTGGATGTTGTCCTGTGTCCTGTGGTCTCTATTTTAGGAAGATTTTTCTTTGTTATATTTTCATAGCTCTATGTGTTTTTGGGAGGAGATTTCCACTGCTCTACTCACGCCGCCATCTTGGCTCTCCTCTCTTCTCCGTATGTTTCATGGGCTGTGCGTACCACAGAGAGCGAACTAATGTTTTCATGAAATTAATCAAATGATTGTGGAAAGCAGATAGTAGCCCTGCCTCCTGTTGACTATCTGAATGGTGCCGGGCCAGGAGGCTGAGTACACAAGAGAAAAGTGGGCAAAGGCAAAAAGACCCTAGAGAGATGGGCTGGTAACACTCTACCCATGACAGGGCAGTGAACTTTGAGGGAAACCATCAACCTGCCTTCTTAACCTTCTTTTGAGATAAAAAAGATGGAAGTTTACTTTGCAGGTATGTTCCTGCTGACACTTGAGAGAATGGTTGTTCAGAAAGGTACAAATGGACCCTGTATCAGTAGGTAGTGAAAGTAGGGTTTTCCATTATCATTTTTTAAAATATTCTAAGAAAGTGCCTGTAGGAGAAAACAAATCTGCACTCTAAAATTGTCATTTTTCTGTGAGTGGGTAAAAAAGGGATAGATTGCTTCCTATCTTTTTTATAATAGGACCAGAAGAGCTAATAATTCTAGCTCCAATAATAATGACACGAGCTAGAATGGATGGGTAAACTTCCCCTGGACTCTACCCTCTGTCCAATTTCAGACCAACTTCACTGGCCATTGTATGCCTGGAACAATAAGAAAATATCCAAAGCAGATTATTTGCCTCCTTAGATCTATAGTGTGCCCCAGAAAACAGCAGGGTAGGAGATAGAGAGGAATATTGCTTTGCAAACTGGATACACTAAATCATTGAACACTGGTCTTTCTAAGTTGAAGAATTAAATGGTGCTGTGGATCTAAAATGCAATGTCTATTAACCTGCAAATGACCTCCTGGGAAACTACAGTAGGTGGGTTAAGCCTAATACCAAAAAGTTTATTACAACTTAGCACAGTTTTTGTTTTCTTGATAGATTGCAGTCTAGTGAAAATTCAATAATAAAAAGTTCCTTAGTATATCCCTCTTTCACACCTTTGCTGTAAGGATCAGAAGTCGTATAAGACAAACACTGAGCATAGAGAAGCCACCCAATTAATGGTAGTTTTTTCATTTTGTAAATATTTATTGTGTGCCTTTCATTTCCCAAATAGTTCTTAAAAATAAGGAATAAATAAGATACAGTTCTTGCTCTTCATGAATGTACAGTGTAATAGCAAGATGCCTATTGAGAGAGAAAGAGAGGCTAAGACAGGGGTAAAAATGTGATGCTCTTTGTTTCTTACTATTGTTATCATGGAGTTCGGCTTCTTTTTAGACCAGGCCCTTTCTGCACTCTCAGCTCACTTACACATTTAGTCCACTTAATCCTGAAACCATGTGCCAAGGACCATAAATTAATGGGTCAGATAGTGCTATTTACTAGAATAAAAACATCTTGATTGGAGCAACAATTTAGTATTAGAAGCCTCAGTGGCATTATTTTTATGTTCCAAGATCCCTTAAGTAATAGTCCTATAAGATCTCTCTCTTCATTCCCTGGATAGGAAATACTGTTTTGATTGAAGTGAAATGAATGGGATTTCTTATAGCGGAATTTTATTCTGCTATGGAGCTTATTTTGAAAATTACAATTAGTTTCAATGCACATGAGCTATTGGAGAATAATTTGACCTTAATATGAAGTTTGCATTGGTATGTACATGAGGTCATCTGCAGGAAACACTAGGTGAACACAGAAAACTGCACCTAACTGAACCCAGCCATGTAGGAATACACATGTGCTAATGCACACCCCTCCATTAGCAGCTACGTCAATCACTTTGTGTGTTATGAGCCACATGTGTGTTACAAATTCCCTTAGATTTCAGACAACCATCCTGCTCCCATTGCCCAAACTACAACACAATAAACATTTTTATAAGCAAGCATTAGGGCTCTGTCAAGGTAAATTCTCATGTTTATAATAGTATTTAGGTATATCCTAACCACTTTATATAAACAGTGCTTTCTTTTTTTTATTAGGTTTCAATTTTTATGTCACCCATGAAGTATTTGAGTGTTGTGTCCCTAGTCCTATGTTCCCTTAAGCCCTGTAGTTTTAACTGTGCATTTTGTGTAATGTGTGATCTGTACGTATATTTCTATCTTGTTATAGCCAAACTGTTTCTATTCAAAGGATTTCAAATTATTTAAATTCTACTATCTACCTTTGAAAACTAATATTCTTTTAGAATCGCATTTATAATACTTAAAAAAAAATAAAGGTCTCCATGCCTGAAAAATAATTAGATGAGCTTGCTAGATGGAATCTAATCATGCAGCTGACCCTTGAATAATGTGGGGAGTAGGGCCACTGATTCCTGCACAGTTGAAAATCAACATATAATTTTTGGCTCCTCAAAAACTTAGTAATTGTGTGCCATTGACTGGAAGTCTTACCAATAATAGTTGATTAACACATATTTTGTATGTCATATGTATTGTATACTATGATCTTACAATAAAGTAAGCTAGAGAAAAGAAAATGTTAAGAAAACCACAAGGAAGAGAAAATACTTCCACAATACTGTACCATATTGAAAAAAATGTGCATATGAATGAACCTGTCCAGTTCAAATCCATGTGTTCAAGGGTCAATTGTATTCTTAGAGATGTCTGAAAAGAAGCAAAAAAGTCCATTATATGATATGCCTATTGACCTTGTGAGACTGAGACATAAAATTACTTTCAGAAACCAGAAAAGGTAGATAGAGCCTCTTTTTCTCTTCAATCTTTTACTGTTAAAAATAGCAATGCTAATATTATGCTGTTGTCAGGAGAGTGACTGAATGAGTAAACACGTGCTATTACCTAATTTAATGTCTCAGCAGGACCTGAGATGAGCATTTTACATTTATGGATGTGATTATATTCAATTTCTGGGGAGACAAAAGCTGTTTAATATATGATTTGTAGCTTTCATTTTTCAAATGTCTGTGCTCTGTAGCTTCTGCCCAATGATCAACCTGTTGAAGTAAATGAATGAAATAATATGAACTATATACAAACAAATCTCAGTATTAAAATTTTTAAGATGCATATTTGTTATTGGGTAGACTGTATTTTAGGTATGTGGTTTCTATTAATATTTTAAAAGTATAATATGAGGAAATTCATAATAGTATATAGCTCATCTGCTTTCATATATATTCAGTATAATTTCCAGTGCATATTATTCTATTAAACTGATACAGGTTTCAGTGGAAACATGTCTCATCTCCACACTGCCCATCTGGAAATAAATCTTCCCTTTACCTTAGGACAAATGTAGACCTGTAAAAGAAACCAGGCAATGGGGAATGGTAAAATAACATGACATATGAGATACCATGTGATTTTCCATGCCGGTTCCTTTCAGAGGAGATAATTAATTTGTATTTAGATTTCAAACAAATGTGAAATCTATATTTTGCTGCCAAGATACAGAGAAATCAGAGACCAGCACTATAAGCAAAGAGGAAACTAAAATTCTTTGCTATTAATCTAAGATTATTTAGAGAATCTTTTACCCAGAATCTGTACACCCCAGGAGTAGGCAGTCATCATTCATATATTAGGATTGAGTGTTATATTCACTGCCTAAAACTGCACAGATGCACTACCCAAAACTGCACAGAACTTTTACTGTGCTGTGTGATTTTGTACTTTTTTAGGAGAGCATCCGCAACTTTCATCCTATTTTCAAACTGGCTACTTCTGCATTGTTAAAAATCACCCACCAGCCTCCAGAATAGTCTTATATCTCCCTCACTACTTTATATAACAGCTGATAGTGTCTTTCTTCACCAAATACACTATCCTTCTTGAATCTTCAGTGGCCATTCATTTATACATTAATTTATTTGACCATTTACTGACCACTTAAACTCTTGCAAATCATATACCAATCATTATTTGGATATTCAAAGAAATCCCTCTTTTGAGCAGTTCACACTCTAATGCAGGATATGGCAAATAATAAATTTTATTTGAATAAAAAAAATAATATGCAAGAGATGTTTATATTTGAGTACAAAAATCTAATATGGAAGAGGGATATCGAGGAAAAGTATGTAGTTTTATCTTTTGGCAGGAATTTTGCATTAAAAGCTTACCAGAGAAATCAACAATTAAGCTCAACATTGAGGCACTAAGAAGTACTAGTCTACAAGAACTTCACTAGTCAGGTGAACGGATATGCAAAGATTTTTAGTGATTACGAACACTGGGGAAAGGCAAACAGGTAGATAATGCTAGAACGCAATGGGGAAATAGTTGGGGGAGTGAGAAGCAGCTTTGCATACTTATCTAAGAAATGTTGGTTAATTCTATGGGCAATAAGGCACAATTTCAAAACTGTTAAAATGATGAATGATGTGACTGGGTTTTATATTTTAATGTGAGTATATTGACAGAATATATAGCAACAATTGGTGGATAACTCATGTAAATGACTTCTGAGGCATGCTGGCCAGGAAGGAAGAAAACAACTTTTCAAAAAATAAGTAAATTTCTCACTCTATTTTGTATTTCTGTACTCTGTGACTGCATTGTGTTTTGGGTTTGTTTTGTTTTTTTGGGCTGGTATACCTCATACTCTCCTGTTGACTTTCAAGCAACTATTTGTGAACTAATTCATGCCTAACTTTGGACAGAAGGAATAAAGCACACTTTAATAATCCAGATTCAAAATGTATAATATGGCAATAATTCAAGTTTGAGGTAATGGGGGGCCTGAACCAAGTTAATAGTAACATGAAAAGGAAAGAGGTAGCAGATGCTAGGCCCATATTGAGAAACCACTGACAAGATTTGGCTCTTAGTTGAAAATGGAGGACAAAGGAGGAGTCACTGGTTTATGGAAGGCTGTTTTGCCTGGGTTGTAGAGATGCCATTGGGAACAGGGGCAGGTGGAGCTTGTTTGACTTTCTAATAGATGACATTGATTTTGCATATAATATATCAGTATGTTAGCAGATTAGGAGATTACAAATCAAGTTTAGAATGAGTAGCCCTGATGTTTCATGGGTCTCTGATGATTAGTTGTGAGATTCTGAGTCAAAGTTAAATGGAACTATTACATTTCATTTGAGAGGTGATTCCAGGGAATAAGGGTAGGAAAGTGGAAAAGTAAGACATGGTACAGAGGAAACTATAGATTAAAGTCACCAGTGTGGGTATCTGAAGCTTAGTCCTGCTGGGAATCCAAGTGATTTGGAAATGGCACAGCACACATGGCTCAGATTTACCCATATCAGGGCCAGGGACCTGGGGCATTTATCTACTAATGCCTATGAGTTACTGGTTGAGTTATATTCCCAGGGGTGCAATTCCCTAGAACCCTAGTCTGCCTTTCACTTGAACAGGATAAGTATAGATGGTGCAAGAAACCTTTCAGTCAGAGACGCAGATCCTGGCAACAAAATTTAGGAAGGCATAGCTGAAAATGGCAAAGGCGAGGCATTTATGACAGCAGTCTTTGTGGTTATGTGTGCTAGGAAGGTCACAATAAAGAGTCAACATTATTTGCAAACACATTTAATGCTCAAGTGAAACCATTTGTCTTGAAAAATATGATAAAGGCTCATTTTCATACTAACATATTAACAGCAACTCTGTTGCTGGCATGCAGGCATGATAATAGTCACTGGAAATAAAACTAAGAAAAGTACACACCATGAAGTTATATTGACTCCAGAGGAACAATTATATATGGAGAAAGAAAAAGTCTGTGCTTCTGTCATGAACTTTTTACTAGATTTATAACCTAGTATCTGTGTGCATTTCACATGGGTTTATGTGTAAAAATAATACATATTTATGATGTTTAAGTTACTACTAAAGTAATTGCACCTGATGATTTCCACATATATCAGAAATAAGCTCTTCCTCTTCTTTGTCCCTGGTAATCCTGAAGACTTGGAAATTTCTCAGACATTCAGCTAGGTTATGTTCTGTTTATTAAAACTCTAGTGTGTTACTTTTCCATATCCTTATTAAGTGACTGTATTTTACTATCTATCTATCTATCTATCTATCTATCTATCTATCTATCTATCTATCTATCTATCTATCTATCTATCATCTATCTTTCTATCTAATATATATGATGACAAAGAATTTTGTCAAAATAGTTTATCATTTAAATGGTTTACCAACAGCTTTTCACTTGTTCCATGAAGCAAAACACTGAAAGAAGTACAGATTGAAAAAAGATGAGGTGTATGCTTGACCTGCATGATTAACAGACTCCAGTGATATTATAATTCAAAGTTTTGAAACAGCCTCAGAAATGGAAAATTGGACAGGATTGTTAAGAATAAATTGTGACATAAAATTTTATCCCCCTCAGTACTACTTACAGAAAGATATTCATTTGGTGCATTAATATTGGCAAATCACTTGAGTGATAAGTATTTAGTTATCTAAAACAAAAAAATTCTAATTTTCTTGAGAGATGTTTTAATTTTTCATTAAAGTGATCATTAAATATTAAATGTATAAATTTGATTGTGATCTTCAAAAATTGAGGAATTTATTTTTTTACATACACATCTGCACAACTAAAATATTATCAGATAGCATGTCTGAGTTTACAGTTTAAGAAATATGATCACTGATACTCTGAAAATCCAAACTTTTGCTGACATAAAACATGAAGTAGGGTCATGAATCTTTGATCTTAAGAATAAGAATTGCTATTTAAAAATCACTTAAATAGAGTCACATCCCAATACCTACTTGACAACTCCAATAAATTTTGCCTTTCCCCAGCTAGAAAAAGAGTAAGTCTTATATATTGAACATGCTAATTCCAGTTTGAGAATAAATTGATGACCTGTTAAGTCATATTGCTTTCCAAATGCCCAAATCAGGTGTAGATCCTGTGGTTTGACATTTTGCACCATGAGACTGGGAAACAATTCTGGAGCACATCCCCTTTCCCAATCTGTACTTAATGGTGCAACATGCACCCACTCCTGTACCCAGAACTGGCCAGGGGCAGAAAGAATAAGAGAACAGGAGGAAGTTCATCTTCCCTGAACTCCCAAATATGTCCCTCTCTCATTCCTACCATTTTGTATTACTGAATGACATTTTTCTTAAAGTAAGCATAGCAAGTGCTCATTGTAGAAAAATTTTTAAATATACAAATATGTCATGAAAAAAACAATCAAAATTAACCGTAATCCAGCCACCCCCAAAGTCACTGTTAATATTTTAGGCTACACTCTTGCATTGTTTGTTTTCCCTGCATAACTATGTGCTTAGAAATACATCTTTGTGTACCTAACTATTGCTTTTATTGTACTTCCAAAATATCAATTATCAGAAGAATGATTATCACTTGATAGGCTATGAATAAGGAGTGACAATTTAGTGGTAGATTTTGGCTGTTGATAAGTAGGTGTCTGCCTTCTCCATTAAAGCAAGTGACCCAGTTGTATTTATATAAATAGTATCCTAAAGCTTCATTTCATGAACACATCCAACTGCCCATTTTTATTTTACCTTTTTTTGTGAGTAATTTGACACATTTTTTTCATCATAAATTTATTTTTTATTTTTTTATTTTTTTGAGAGGGCATCTCTCATATTTATTGATCAAATGGTTGTTAACAATAAAATTCAGTATAGGGGGGTCAACGCTCAATGTACAATCATTAATCCATCTCAAGCCTAATTCTCGTCAGTCTCCAATCTTCTGAAGCATAACGAACAAGTTCTTACATGGTGAACGAATTCTTACATAGTGAATAAATTCTTACATGGTGAACAGTACAAGGGCAGTCATCACAGAAACTTTCGGTTTTGATCATGCAATATGACCTATAAACAATCAGGTCAAATATGAATATTCGTTTGATTTTTGTACTTGATCTATATGTTGATACCCCATTTCTCCTACTATTATTATTATTTTTATTTTTAATAAAATGCTGAAGTGGTAGGTAGATGCAAGATAAAGGTAGAAAACATAGTTTAGTGCTGTAAGAAGGCAAATGTAGATGATCAGATGATCAGGTGTGTGCCTATGGACTAAGTATTAATCCAGGCTAGACAAGGGCATCAAGACATTCACGGATGCAGAAGATTTCTCTCAAAGCAGGGGGCGTGAGGTTCTGAGCCTCACCTCTGTTGATCCCCAAATTCTCACCTGATGGCCCCCCTGCGACTGTGCCTGTCTTAGGTTGTTCCTCCCTTGAGGAATCTTACCCGTCTCTGGCTAACCAGTCATCTTCCGGGGCCATACAGGGAAATGTAAAGTTGGTAAGTGAGAGAGAAGCCATATTGTTTGCAAAGGTTAGCTTTTTACTTCTTTGCAGATTTATGCCCTGTGGCTTCTATGCCCAGCACTTGTCTCAAGGTATCTTTACCACCTGGAGGAATTATGATACTCGGTAAATTCGATATGAGGCACGAATTCTATTTAAGGGTTGTAATTAGGAAGGAAGAAGAAAAGCTATAGATGTAGCATACGAAGGAAACTTGGGAGGATTGATTATTTCTTTGACATATCTTCTTGTATAGTACCTTAAGTATGTATAGGTTTTAAACTACTAATTTGCACACATATATTAACATAATAGGAATACGGTGACATAAACAAAGCAAATCTATAATTACCATCCATCTCCAGTGAAGCCAAGAAAACCATTTAGGCACCCTAGGCATTTGTGAAAATTTATCTATGATATGTTGGATATTGTCCAACTGTACTTGAACCATCAGACAAATTAAAGCAACCCATTTCTGGGATCTGTTCACATCCCATATGTTCTTTTAACCATAGATAGTCTATAGTCATGAGATTTTGGAGTGCTACAACTTGCACCCCTCCCAACTCCTGGTTGAGTTCCAACAGTACAGATCTGGTCAAATTCGTTGTCTCACTGTATGCACATGCCAGCCTAGACATCTCCCTCCTCATTCTTATGGCAAGTCCAGGAGATGGTGGGCTGGATGCAGCCACAACCGCAGCATCGTCCGAATCCCTGTGGAGGCTTTTTGATGATCATCCCCCGGCACAAGTCCTCCAGAGAGTGCTGATGCCGGAAGCTCCTCCTCATATCGTATCTTAGTTCATTTTCTGGGTATCCAAGCTAGGCCTTGATCTCCTGCATAGAAACAAACAGACCCTTTGCCCACACTTTGACATGCCCTCTATACCACTGTGCAGAACTCATTGGAGGTCAGCACACAGTAACTGCTTTTATTTTTTTTTTTTTTTTAAATTAAGAGAAAGGAATATTATCAGAAAAGAGTACCTCCATAGCTGATCATCTGACACCCTTTAAGTGATCAACATTAAGGATATTTAAAGCATGCGTTGATCTTTGATTTACCAATAGTTTTATCCTGTTAAGGAGTAATCCCCCTTTTCCTTCTTTCTTTCTTTCTTTCTTTTTTTTTTTTTTTTTTTAAATTTTAATCTACACTTACATGAAGAATACTATGTTTACTATGCTCTCCCCTATATCAGGTCCCCCCTAACAACCACATTACGGTTACTGTCCATCAGCTTAGCAAAATGTTGTAGAGTCACTACTTGTCCTCTCTGTGTTGTGCAGCCCACCCTCCCCTTGCTCCCTCCCCCCCATGCATGCTAATCTTAATAACCCCCTTTTTCTTCCCCCCCCTTATCCCTCCCTGCCCACCCATCCTCCCCAGTTCCTTTCCCTTTGGTACCTGTTAGTCCATTTTTGGGTTCTGTAACTTCACTGCTGTTTTGTTCCTTCAGTTTTTCCTTTGTTCCTATACTCCTGAGATGAGTGACATCATTTGGTATTTCTCTTTCTCCGCTTGGCTTATTTCACTGAGCATAATACTCTCCAGCTCCATCCATGTTGCTGCAAATGGTTGGATTTTTCCACTTCTTATGGCTGAGTAGTATTCCATTGTGTATATGTACCACATCTTCTTCATCCATTCATCTACCGATGGACATTTAGGTTGCTTCCAATTCTTGGCTATTGTAAATAGTGCTGCGATAAACATAGGGGTGCATCTGTCTTTCTCAAACTGCGTTCTTAGGGTAAATTCCTAGGAGTGGGATTCCTGGGTGAAAAGGTAGGTCTGTTTTGAGCATTTTGATGAACCTCCAAACTGCTTTCCACAATGGTTGAACTAATTTACATTCCCACCAGCAGTGTAGGAGGGTTCCCCTTTCTCCACAGCCTCGCCAACATTTGTTGTTGTTTGTCTTTTGGATGGCAGCTATCCTTACTGGTGTGAGGTGATACCTCATTGTAGTTTTAATTTGCATTTCTATGATAATTAGCGATGTGGAGCATCTTTTCATGTGTCTCTTGGCCATCTGTATTTCTTTTTTGGAGAACTGTCTGTTCAGTTCCTCTGCCCATTTTTTAATTGGGTTATTTGTTTTTTGTTTGTTGAGGCGTGTGAGCTCTTTATATATTCTGGACGTCAAGCCTTTATCGGATGTGTCATTTTCAAATATATTCTCCCATACTGTAGGGTTCCTTTTTGTTCTATTGATGGTGTCTTTCGCTGTACAGAAGCTTTTCAGTTTAATGTAGTCCCACTTGCTCATTTTTGCTGTTGTTTTCCTTGCCCGGGGAGATATGTTCAAGAAGAGATCACTCATGTTTATGTCTAAGAGGTTTTTGCCTATGTTTTTTTCCAAGAGTTTAATGGTTTCATGCCTTACATTCAGGTCTTTGATCCATTTTGAGTTTACCTTTGTATATGGGGTTAGACAATGGTCCAGTTTCATTCTCCTACATGTAGCTGTCCAGTTTTGCCAGCACCATCTGTTGAAGAGACTGTCATTTTGCCATTGTATGTCCATGGCTCCTTTATCAAATATTAATTGACCATATATGTTTGGGTTAATTTCTGGGGTCTCTAATCTGTTCCACTGGTCTGTGGCTCTGTTCTTGTGCCAGTACCAAATTGTCTTGATTACTATGGCTTTGTAGTAGAGCTTGAAGTTGGGGAGTGAGATCCCCCCTACTTTATTCTTCTTTTTCAGGATTGCTTTGGGTATTCGGGGTCTTTGGTGTTTCCATATGAATTTTTGAATTATTTGTTCCAATTCATTGAAGAATGTTGCTGGTAATTTGAGAGGGATTGCATCAAATCTGTATATTGCTTTGGGCAGGATGGCCATTTTGACGATATTAATTCTTCCTAGCCATGAGCATGGGATGAGTTTCCATTTATTAGTGTCCCCTTTAATTTCTCTTAAGAGTGACTTGTAGTTTTCAGAGTATAAGTCTTTCACTTCCTTGGTTAGGTTTATTCCTAGGTATTTTATTCTTTTTGATGCAATGGTGAATGGAATTGTTTTCCTGATTTCTCTTTCTATTGATTCGTTGTTAGTGTATAGGAAAGCTACAGATTTCTGTGTGTTGATTTTGTATCCTGCAACTTTGCTGTATTCCGATATCAGTTCTAGTAGTTTTGGAGTGGAGTCTTTAGGGTTTTTTATGTACAGTATCATATCATCTGCAAATAGTGACAGTTTAACTTCTTCTTTACCAATCTGGATTCCTTGTATTTCTTTGTTTTGTCTGATTGCCGTGGCTAGGACCTCCAGTACTATGTTAAATAACAGTGGGGAGAGTGGGCATCCCTGTCTGGTTCCCGATCTCAGTGGAAATGCTTTCAGCTTCTCGCTGTTCAGTATAATGCTGGCTGTGGGTTTATCATATATGGCCTTTATTATGTTGAGGTACTTGCCCTCTATTCCCATTTTGCTGAGAGTTTTTATCATGAATGGATGTTGAATTTTGTCAAATGCTTTTTCAGCATCTATGGAGATGATCATGTGGTTTTTGTCTTTCTTTTTGTTGATGTGGTGGATGATGTTGATGGATTTTCGAATGTTGTACCATCCTTGCATCCCTGGGATGAACCCCACTTGGTCATGGTGTATGATCCTTTTGATATACTGTTGAATTCTGTTTGCTAATATTTTATTGAGTATTTTTGCATCTACATTCATCAGGGATATTGGTCTGTAATTTTCTTTTTTGGTGGGGTCTTTTCCTGGTTTTGGTATTAGGGTGATGTTGGCTTCATAGAATGAGTTTGGGAGTATTCCCTCTTCTTCTATTTTGTGGAACACTTTAAGGAGAATGGGTATTATGTCTTCTCTGTGTGTCTGATAAAATTCCGAGGTAAATCCGTCCAGCCCCGGGGTTTTGTTCTTGGGTAGTTTTTTGATTACTGTTTCAATTTCTTTGCTTGTAATTGGTTTGTTTAACTTTTGTGTTTCTTCCTTGGTCAGTCTTGGGAGGTTGTATTTTTCTAGGAAGTTGTCCATTTCTTCTAGGTTTTCCAGCTTGTTGGCATATAGGTTTTCATAGTAGTCTTTAATAATTCTTTGTATTTCTGTGGAGTCTGTCGTGATTTTTCCATTCTCATTTCTGATTATGTTGATTTGTGTTGACTCTCTTTTTCTCTTAATAAGTTGGGCTAGAGGCTTATCTATTTTGTTTATTTTCTCAAAGAACCAGCTCTTGGTTTCGTTGATTTTTGCTATTGTTTTATTCTTCTCAATTTTGTTTATTTCTTCTCTGATCTTTATTATGTCCCTCCTTCTGCTGACTTTAGGCCTCATTTGTTCTTCTTTTTCCAGTTTTAATAATTGTGATGTTAGACTATTCATTTGGGATTGTTCTTCCTTCTTCAAGTGTGCCTGGATTGCTATATACTTTCCTCTTAAGACTGCTTTCGCTGCATCCCACAGAAGTTGGGGCTTAGTGTTGTTGTTGTCATTTGTTTCTATATATTCCTTGATCTCTATTTTGATTTGTTCATTGATCCATTGATTATTTAGTAGCATGTTGTTAAGCCTCCATGTGTTTGTGAGCCTTTTTGTTTTCTTTGTAGAATTTATTTCTACTTTCATACCTTTGTGGTCTGAAAAATTGGTTGGTAGAATTTCAATATTGTGGAATTTACTGAGGCTCTTTTTGTGAGCTAGTATGTGGTCTATTCTGGAGAATGTTCCATGTGCACTTGAGAAGAATGTATATCCTGTTGCTTTTGGATGTAAAGTTCTATAGATGTCTATTAGGTCCATCTGTTCTAGTGTGTTGTTCAGTGCCTGTGTGTCTTTACTTATTTTCTGCCCGGTGGATCTATCCTTTGGGGTGAGTGGTGTGTTGAAGTCTCCTACAATGAATGCATTGCAGTCTATTTCCCTCTTTAGTTCTGTTAGTATTTGCTTCACATATGCTGGTGCTCCTGTATTGGGTGCATATATATTTAGAATGGTTATATCCTCTTGTTGGACTGAGCCCTTTATCATTATGTAGTGGCCTTCTTTATCTCTTGTTACTTTCTTTGTTTTGAAGTCTATTTTGTCTGATATTAGTACTGCAACCCCTGCTTTCTTCTCACTGTTGTTTGCCTGAAATATGTTTTTCCATCCCTTGACTTTTAGTCTATGCTTATCTTTGGGTTTATGGTGAGTTTCTTGTAAGCAGCATATAGATGGGTCTTGCTTTTTTATCCATTCTATTACTCTATGTCGTTTGATTGGTGCATTAAGTCCATTTACATTTAGGGTGACTATTGAAAGATATGTACTTATTGCCATTGCAGGCTTTAGATTCGTGGTTACCAAAGGTTCAAGGTTAGCTTCTTTAGTATCTTACTGCCTAACTTAGCTCGCTTATTGAGCTGTTATATACACTGTCTGGAGATTCTTTTCTTCTCTCCCTTCTTATTCCTCCTCCTCCATTCTTCATATGTTGTGTGTTTTGTTCTGTGCTCTTTTTAGGGGTGCTCCCATCTAGAGCAGTCCCTGTAGGATGCCCTGTAGAGGTGGTTTGTGGGAAGCAAATTCCCTCAGCTTTTGCTTGTCTGGGAATTGTTTGATCCCACCATCATATTTAAATGATAGTCGTGCTGGATACAGTATCCTTGGTTCAAGGCCCTTCTGTTTCATTGCATTAAGTATATCATGCCATTCTCTTCTGGCCTGTAGGGTTTCTGTTGAGAAGTCTGATGTTAGCCTGATTGGTTTTCCTTTATAGGTGACCTTTTTCTCTCTAGCTGCCTTTAAAACTCTTTCCTTGTCCTTGATCCTTGCCATTTTAATTATTATGTGTCTTGGTGTTGTCCTCCTTGGATCCTTTCTGTTGGGGGTTCTGTATAATTCCATGGTCTGTTCGATTATTTCCTCCCCCAGTTTGGTGAAGTTTTCAGCAATTATTTCTTCAAAGACACTTTCTATCCCTTTTCCTCTTTCTTCCTCTTCTGGTATCCCTATAATACGAATGTTTTTCCTTTTGTATTGGTCACATATTTCTCTTAGTGTTGTTTCATTCCTGGAGATCCTTTTATCTCTCTCTATGTCAGCTTCTATACGTTCCTGTTCTCTGGCTTCTATTCCTTCAATGGCCTCTTGCATCTTATCCATTCTGCTTATAAATCCTTCCAGGGATTGTTTCACTTCTGTGATCTCTTTCCTGACATCTGTGATCTCCTTCCGGACTTCATCCCACTGCTCTTGCATTTTTCTCTGCATCTCATCCCATTGCTCTTGCATTTTTTTCTGCATCTCTGTCAGCATGTTCATGATTTTTATTTTGAATTCTTTTTCAGGAGGACTAGTTAGGTCTGTCTCCTTCTCAGGTGTTGTCTCTGTGATCTTTGTCTGCCTGTAGTTTTGCCTTTTCATGGTGATAGAGATAGTTTGCAGAGCTGGTACAAGTGACCGCTGGAAGAGCTTCCCTTCTTGTTGGTTTGTAGCCTTTTCCTGGGAGAATAGCGACCTCTAGTGGCTTGTGCTGGGCAGCTGTGCGCAGACAGGGCTTCTGCTTCCTGCCCAGTTGCTTTGGGGTTTATCTCTGCTGTTGCTGTGGGTCTGGCCTGGCTGGGGCTGCTCCTCCAAAATGGTGGAGCCCCGTTGGAGGGGGAGCAGCCAGGAGACTATTTATCTCCATAAGGGGCCTCTGTGCTCCCTGCTGCCCAGGGGGTTAGAGTGCCCAGAGATCCCCAGATTCCCTGCCTCTGGTCTAAGTGACCTGTCCTGCCCCTTTAAGACTTCCAAAAAGCACTCTCCAAACCAAAACAACAACAGCAACAAAAAGGAAAAAACAAGTGATTTTTTTTTTTTTTTTTTTTTTTTTTTTGTCCTCAGGTGCCGGTCCCAGGCACCCGCTCACTGGTCCTGCTGCCCTGTCTCCCTAGCACCAGGGTCCCTGTCCTTTCAAGGCTTCCAAAAAGCACCCACCCACCGGTCCCGCAGGGAAGGAACGCTGGATATTCTTTGTCCTCAGGCACTGGTCCCAGGCACCCGCTCACCAGTCCCGCCGCCCTGCCTCCCTAGCACCGGGGTCCCTGTCCCTTCAAGGCTTCCAAAAAGCACTCACCAAAAAGAGAGAAAAAAAGGGGAAAAACGCGCGATTTCTTCCGTCCTCAGGTGCCGGTCTCAGGCACCCACCCACCGGTCCCACAGGGAAAAACGCGGGATATTCTTTGTCCTCAGGTGCCGGTCCCAGGCACCCGCTCACCAGTCCCGCCGCCCTGCCTCCCTAGCACCGGGGTCCCTGTCCCTTTTAGGCTTCCAAAAAGCACTCGCAGAAAAGAGAAAAAAAAAGGGGAAAAACGCGCGATTTCCTCTGTCCTCAAGTGCCGGTCTCAGGCACCCGCCCACCGGTCCCGCAGGGAAAAACGTGGGATGTTCTTTGTCCTCAGGCGCCGGTCCCAGGCACCCGCTCACCAGTCCCGCCACCCTGCCTCCCTAGCACTGGGGTCCCCGTCCCTTCAAGGCTTCCAAAAAGCGCTCGCCAAAAAGAGAAAAAAAAAAAAAAAGGGGAAAAACGCGCGACCTCCTCCGTCCTCAGGCACCGGTCTCAGGCACCCGCCCGCCGGTCCCGCAGGGAGAAACGCGGGGTATTCTTTGTCCTCCAGCGCTGTTCCCAGGCACCTGCTCACCGGTCCCGCCACCCTACCTCCCCAGCAATGGGGGCCCGTCCCTCTAAGGCTTCCAAAAAGCGCTCGCCAAAAAAAAAAAAAACCGCTCCGGTTTCTCTCCACCTGCCGGGAGCCGGGGGGAGGGGCGCTCGGGTCCCGCCAGGCCGGGGCTTGTATCTTACCCCCTTCGCAAGGCGCTGGTTCCTTGCAGGTGTGGATGTGGTCTGGATGTTGTCCTGTGTCCTGTGGTCTCTATTTTAGGAAGATTTTTCTTTGTTATATTTTCATAGCTCTATGTGTTTTTGGGAGGAGATTTCCACTGCTCTACTCACACTGCCATCCTGGCTCCGCCCCCTCATCATAAATTTTATACCCACTAAAGTATTTTGATTTTTTTGTGTCTCTGCTTATTGCATGGGAGTTATGACTCAAGGGCTTTAAGTTTGGCTGAAATAACAAATTTAAACAGTTTAGAATTTATTGACATTGATTTTTCATAACAGGCAAATTAATGACTAAAATGTGCTTTTGACATATGAAGAAATCCTCCTCAGGTATGGCTATGAATATGCTAACAATGGCTCATGATTAGCTTCAAAATTATCTTTTTTTGTCTTAGTATCCAAGGCCCCTATCAAATACGGTCACAATTTCCATTTCTAATTTGTCCTAAGGATTTTTCTTCATGATATAAAATAAAATACAGTATTTTTGAAAGAATATGGTCTTTATGTTTAGCTCTGATCTCAACTTCTCACCAGAGTAAGTTTGTCCTCTCATCTTGTGAGTAATTTATTTATTTTTTCAAACTCTAACAATATGCACCTACTTCACTGAATTCTTTAAAGATTAAATGAAATAAGGCATATTGTGTGGAATACACAGCAAAGTGGCTAGGAAGAAGGAAAACACCCAAGAATGTTATTCACCTTATCTTTTCTTTAATGAGCTTCACACTCAGGCAAACTGAAATTTATGCTGGCTTCTGGGCTTTTCTACCCATTTCCCTCCCCTACAGAATTTGCTCATACAGTCCTCTCTGCTTCAGGGGATACCACACTTCTTTTCACAGTTGAGACCATTCTATCTTAAGAGATCCAAGCCATAACATTTTCTTCACAAGGTATTTGTTCACACTGCCCCTGTAAGAAATAATACAGTTTTTTAAAGTCCATCATGATGCTTTATCACCTCTTCTCTTTGTTTTTCCGTGGTCATTATTATTTCTATCATCCATTGTAAAAGCAAGCTGCAAGTTATGAAAAGCAGAAGCTTTTGACTATGAGAGGCATAGCTTTTATCACATTCTATTATTAATTTGTCATGTATCTTTGAAGTGAGATTTCAACCTCCCTGCACTCTGGTTCCCTCTGCTTTAAAACAGTGGTAGAAATAGTACCCGTTGGTGAGGTTGGTGTGAGTATAGTGCCTGACACAAAGGATCTCAATGATGATGATGAGCTTTGTGAGGACAACTCCAATGTCATCAATTTATTTAATTATGATGAAGCTGGCACTTAACCATAATTAAATGGGAGAATGAGTAACATGTATGTGTTGAAATATAATATTAGGAAACAAATGGCATGATGTTGTGTCCTGCTGTCACATTCTCTGCTGTGTTCCAACTAACACTTGTAACAGTGTGGTCTAGCCCACTGTTCATCTCTTAGTGCTCTTGATGTGTCTTCCTTTGCCAAGCTGTCAGAAGCTTCACATTTCCTGTAGCTGTTTGGAGGAACAGTTATCTCAGTGTTATCATACCATGCTTGTATGTGGCTTGAATACTTAATACCCATTGCACTAAAATGGAATGTGCTACATCACATTCTTATTTAATTCACAGAAGTAAACATTATCTATTGACATTTTTGTTTGATAATCTCTAGTTCTTCCTTGCCTCATAACTAGCAGATAGAAACATATAAGCCAGGAGTAGATAGATCTTAAAGTGGTATATTGGGGAAGTCGCTGACAAGTATTAAAAAGGAAATGTGCACTTTCCACTCTTGTGAAATGTGAGAAATAGAGGAGAATTGTATAAAGAACAAAGTGGTATGATACTAGGGTTCAGAGTCTCTTCTTCTCATGTAGTCACCTAGTAGGTGGTTAGTAGAAATACCTATAAAGGTATGGATGGTCTAAGAGTCCTTCTGCTATTAGTGTATGTGCACAAGCATTGACTGAGGACTTAAGAACCTCAAGGGAAACCTAAGCTTTGGTTTTGTGCCTAGGCATATGATATAGGGAAGAAAAGGAGGTAGTCATATTGAAGGATCTCAGAAAGTTTCCCAGGAATCCTGTGGTCTGTGGATGGTTTGCAATGGATTTAGAACTTTCTGCCCACTCTGCTGAAGTGGCATGGAGAGATTTGGGAAGATACACTAAACCACAAACTCCTACAGATCATAGTATGCTCAGGAGTTTAAATTTCCCTTCTGTTCAGTCATTACTAGAGAAATAATACTAATCTTAAGGGCAAAAATGTTCAGAAGCCAAAGCATCTGTATATATTGTTCTTGCTTTAGTTTTCTACTCAGTGTTTCTCAGCCCTAAGTGTGCTTAAGAATTATTCTATAGGTTTATAAAATCACAAGTATATATGAATATATAAAGGTGTTTTCAAGGTCAATTTGATCCATCTATGATTTGTTTATCTTATAGTGATTAGAGGATTCTAATGTGTTCTCATCTAGCATTCTGCTGGAAAATAACCTAAAGCAGTAGCTTGAAACCATATGGACCCAAGTCCTCTTGAAAAACAGATGAAAGTTATGAGCCAACTCCCTAGAAACAAACATTCATACACAAAAGTCCTGAATATAATTTTAGGAGATTGGAGAATCCCCAAAGCCGAATTAAATGCCTGAAGTCATAATAAATCCTCCTTTCAATTCTATTGTGGGCCTTAATACAGTTTGCCATGGAAGTAGGAACTATTTATACTTGTTAAATTCTAAACCCTCTGGCACCAACATTTGTACAAAAGAAAAAAAAGAGAATTATCTTATGCAGTAATAATGAAGTCAGTCATACAATATTATGAGATTGGTATTACTAATACCAATTATAGGTGAGGAAATAAATCCTAGAAGTTATTAAATAACTCATACAAGTGTATAGCTGGGACTTTCACATTCTTCACCTAAGAATGATTACTACTTTCTGTTGCCAACATTTCAGATTACACTTCAATGCAATAGTTTCTTGTGTTGGGAGGAGAAGGCCACAGGAAGATGGTGCATTTTGGAGCATTGGTGGGAGATGAGTAGTGGAAACTGAAAGAACAAGAGTACAAAGTGGGCTCTGTGGAAATAAAATATTTTTAAAGGACTGCCATCCACACAATTTGGGAAATTATTATTATAGTGTTTTCATAGGGGTCAGAAATTGACCTATTCTGAAAATATGAAGTTTGCCTCAGTACAATTCTTATTATCTACACTGACTTTATAAAACTGACTGAGAGCCTTTGAGCGACTCTCAGGTCCCTGTGTTTCAGGACTTATCTGCAACAGCCATTGTCCTAGTGCTTTAACTAGCATGATCTCACTGAATCCTCACAATAGCACTGTTTTAGCCATTAATGTTTTGTAATTATCATTATCACTCTCCAAATGGGGAAACAAAAGGATCAATAGATTAAGCAACTTCCACAGGGCCACACAGCAAAACTGACTGAACTAAGATTTAGACCCTGTTCTCTGATGACACCACCTACAGGTTGCCTTTGCCCCTCATACGCACAAAAATGTCTGTGACTTACCGCAGTGTGATGTAAAATTCTCCTCTGAAACTTAAAAAAATACAACTTACATCTTTTTTTTTGCATGTCTTTAAGAGACAGAAATATAGCTGAGACAATAGGTGTAGATGTCACCAATTGACAGCCTACCACTTCTGTCATTTCTCTAACACATTTTTTATAACCCCCTTGTGATAAAGCCTTTGTTTTTTTCCCTTAGCAGCTATCAAATCCATTTGAGGCAAGACATTAATAGAGAGCAGTAAGGCTAATAAAAGGCTTGAAGTGTATTTTAATAACACTTAAAGCTATCATTTAGCCAAGAAAGAAATAAAGGTTATTGATATTTCTTTAAAAAGTCATGTAGAAGTTATGTATTTCTATAAAAAGTCTAAATGTGAAATGAATCAACTCATAATTCTATTAGATATCAGATCAGAATGAAACTTTCAAAGATGCCTTTCATGTATTTCTGGGTTTTGTTCTTACAGATGTTATTGTCTGGAAATAAGTGTGAGGAAACAGAGCCCGGGGGACTCAGCCAAATTCCTCCTTTTGCGCACCTTCACCCGTGCTTCCCCCTGACCTCACTGAATCCTCACAATAGCACTGTTTAGCTCTGCTCTTCATGAGATGGCTTCTCCTGCTCTCAGACTAAAGAGCTGATTCTCTCTAGGTGATTCTGTTTTTATTTATTAGCCTGGAAATTCTCTAGTGAAGAACACACACCTGGAAGAAGGCATGGTAGAAAGAGCTACTTAAAGAGCACTGCCTCTGCTGTCTCCTGCCCAACTATGTATTTTTATTTTTAATAAAGGAAATAAAATTAATTGGTTTAATATTATCTGTAATAAAAGCAGTGGGTAGCAGAATCACTTTTTCTCTTGTATTAATAACTGCTCTTATGTGTTTGATTTACATATAAAAATGTTCCTAGTATAAGAGGAAAATAAGCTCTCATTTATTGAATTTATTTATTAAAGCATCACTGCCTTGCACAAGTTAGCAGTTTCCTTATGAGTCCCTGAATGTAAACATCTCTAAAATAAGAAATGAGAAAATGCCTACATGAGATGCCAAGGCTGGTTGTGGCCCTAGATTAGCTGACATCCTTTAATGCTTTGGAGGGTGACTAACATTTAAGTCATTGAAATTCAAATCATGTTTCTCTTTTACCAGTCCAAAAGGGGAAAAAAAAGTGAATATGCTCCTAGGGTAGAGTCCTACCTGTGAAATAAATTACCAGTCACACAGATTGAGTTTTTCCTTAAGCCTGAGATAGTTTTACCATGAGACTTGAAGTTTTTACTGAAGTTAGGAGTTAGAAGAGAAGGGGGGTTAGTCATCTTGCTATTTTTGTGTTAGGTGACAGAAAATCATCCCATTGGTGAGAAGTCGTAGCTGCTTCTGTTACATTCCACTGCAGTGTAGTTATCACGGAATGAAGGCAAAAGCCTGCTTTGAGAAGCCCTCCTATTTCTGAAACCAGTAGGGCCTTAACAATTAAAAAAGATTTTCATAACTGATAGTTGAGTAAAGGAATCTAATTTTACTATGGAAAATATTATTAGCTTCCAAGTCACATAAATGTGAGTTCTCTCAGGGCCCTTGAGTATCAGGAATTGGGAGACTAGAAGGCTTTTAAATATCATCTATAATTCCTAATATTATTCACGAATTCTCTCTAGGGCTACTCCAAGGCAGTTCATGCCTCATTGGGTAACTTTTAAAATTATATTGGTCCAAATATTTACAAAGTATTCTTTAGAAGTTAATTTAGAAGATTACTCCTGTCATTTAAGGGCAGCAATCACTCACTGGCTGCTTACAGCTTTTTTCCTTGGCCAAATATCCCCAAGTTGGCTCAACTATTCCACATGTGTGTATGTGTGAATTTTGTTTTTATCTCTAGTATTTTAGTATTTCCTTTTGTTACCTATAAGTACCCTTGAATAGACTCTTTTTTACCTTGCTGACATCTATGAAGGTCATTTTAAATTTAGCTTTATAAAGGGACATGTTTTAGTAGTGAATATTTCTGTTAATATCAAAAATAGCCAGTGAGTGTCACTGTTCTAACGCAGACCGATGCTTACGGGTTTGTTGTCATGTGAGGATCACCAGCATCCTTGTAGAAGCCACAAACGCCTCGTTCTGCAGAACCTCGGCAGTGGGCTGGATGAATCAAGGGTCCTCTTATTCTAGCCTCATCAACTACTATAGAAATTTTGGACAGAGTTACTAGTGCCTTTTTGTCTTCAGTAGTCTACTTGAGTTTTGCAAGAAGATAATTTATTTTGCTATTCCTTTAAAACAAAAGACTGGTCATTATTCCCAAAAGGCTGTTTCTACCACTCAACTGTTTATGATCTATAAATAACTTTCTCAAACCTACTAGTAAATCTTCTTATTTCTGACTTGATTTCAATAATTTATTCAATGGATTTTTTACATAAATGGGAAGAACAATAACTCTGAAGATACGTTTGTATCCAGTTTCCTGCTAAGCAGTCCATATATATTATTTATTATAACTCCATAGTAATGCAATGAGGGAATCGTTATTCGTGTCATTCTATAGATCAGAGAAAATAGGCTCAGAGAAGTTAAATAATTTAGTTCATGGTGACCTGGTCAATAAGTAACACATCTGACATTAGAAAGCAAGACTGTCTGACACCAGAGCCCCATTTTTCCACTATATTCTCCTGCCCTCTGACTATACATGCAAAAATGGGAAGTTTAGAAATTACTATCTCAATTCCTGAACATGTTGGGATTTTAATGGACTTCAGAGATAGTCTCTCTCACATGCCTGAAATCTAAGCCAATTGAAAAACAGTGCTAGAGACAGACAGATGGATATCAAAAGGTCAGCTGTGTAATTAATAAAATCTAGGAGAACAGGACTTTGATGTGTAGCCAAATGATCTTGCTCAGTTTCCTCTCCTTAGTCTAGGACCTACCCATCAAGTAAGTGACACAGTTGGGAAACCTCAGGTACCCCCCACTGCATCAGACCCAATATTATGTGGTAGGAGAGAGGGAGCAGACCAAAATGAAGAAGAAGAAACTGCTGAACCAAAAATTGCTGACTCCCTTTTATCCCAAACTGACAAGTCACGTAACTCAGATAAACCATATTTTTCACGAGGGAAGAGAGTCCAGAAGTGTACTCTATTGAAGTCTGTCCACATGGGAGGTGCTTTTCTTATATGCAATTTTATAATGCAGATTATTCACAGAGAACAATGAAAGGAGTACTGAGCTCATCCTTGCCATGAATCCAGGTGATATTTTTTCTTTTTTTAAAATTTAAACAGCCCACGTTTATTACTGATAACAATCAAAAAATGTTTAAAACACTCTCAGTATAGTATTACCAAGAATGAGGTAATGTGTTTACAAGACATAGAATTGGATAGTGAAGTTAACAAGAAAAGTGAAGTAAGACACTGGTAGTTCTTTAGGAATCATTAGTGTTGATAAAAGGGTGAAATGACAGCAACATTTTAAAAGAGTATAGGGTACTGGAAGTATAAAGACATGACACAAACTATATAATCAAATTATATATTTTCTGTAGGTCCCTTACAAAGATAATCAGGTATTGAATTACACTGAGTAAACCCTGTAAGCATTTGTGCAGTGTGCTTTGAGCTGTTAAAGATACATTCAGAGAGCGATGTGGAAAAACTATTCCATGAAACAGATGTGTTTTTATGTCTACAATGCCAAGTGAGATTATTTCAGGCCTTGTAGGGCTTGTTGTCATATAATAATTATAAGAACTTTGGCTTTAACTGTGAGTGAAATGGGAGTTCATTGAATGAGATGTTTCAAGCAAAGGAATCATATTAAGTAGACTTCATTTTAAATTAATCTGTCTCATGTCTACTCATTCTCAACCCCAGAGCTACCTTCATGCTGGACAATAGTGACAATAAAGAGAGACTTGCAGCAGTGCAGATGGTAAGAAGTCATGGTTAGATTCTAGATATTATTTGAAAGTGGATTGAATGTGGGCTCTAAGAAAGTAGGAGTCAAGATTTTAGTTTTTATATTTTTCCCCATCAGTTAGGATAGGACAATTATGAGTAAATTTGGTCTGGGAGTAAATATCAGAAGGTTGATTTGGTAATGTTGAGCTTGGATATGATTCCTTCAGATTAAGTGGAAATTTATAAAAAAAGATATGTGATAAAAAATCCTGGAGTTAGGGTGAGATATCTAAACTTTATATGTGCATTTAGATATTAGCAAACATAATATTTAAAACCATTAGGATGAGATCACCAAGGATAGGGAATAAAATAAAGAGAAGTGTCCAAATATTGAACAATGGGCCTTTCCAAAATTAAAAGGTCTAAAGATGAGAGGGGTGCACAAAGCAGACTGACAAGATGGACTTAGTGAGTTTGGAGAAAAGCCAAGAAAGTGTAGCACCCTGGAAGCCAGTTGAGGAAAATATATCAAGGAAGAAGGCACAAGTAATTATGTCAAATGTCCCTAGTATATCAAATAAGATGAAGATTAAGAATTGACCACTGAATTTGGCAATGAAGAGGCCATTGGTGACATTAGGAGTTTTAGGAGAGGTATAGGGGGAAAAAAACCCACACAAAAAACAAACAGAAAAATATTATTGTAGGACATTTAAGAAGAGGAATTAGAAATATCACTGACTACATTTTTTTTTTGAGAGGACATCTCTCATATTTATTGATCAAATGGTTGTTAACAACAATAAAATTCTGTATAGGGGACTCAATGCACAATTATTAATCAACCCCAAGCCTACTTCTCAACAGTCTCCTATCTTCTGAAGCATAATGAGCAAGTTCTTACATGGTGAATAAGTTCTTACATGGTGAACAGTGCAAGGGCAGTCATATCACAGAAACTTTTGGTTTTGATCACACATCAGAACTATAAACAATCAAGTCAGATATGATTATTCGTTTGATTTTTATACTTGATTTATATGTGAATCCCACATTTCTCCCTTATTATTATTATTATTATTTTAAATAAAATGCTGAAGTGGTAGGTAGATGCAAGATATAGGTAGAAAACATAATTTAGTGCTGTACGAGGGCAAATGTAGATGATCAGGTGTGTGCCTATAGACTAAGTATTAATCCAAGCTAGACAAGGGCAACAAAACATCCACAGATGCAGATTTCTCTCAAAACAGGGGGGGTGAGGTTCTAAGCCTCACCTCTGATGATCCCCAATTTCTCACCTGATGGCCCTCCTGCGACTGTGCCTGTCTTAGGTTGTTCCTCCCTTGAGGAATCTTACCCGTCTCTGGCTAACCAGTCATCTTCTGGGGCCATACAGGGAAATGTAAAGTTGGTAAGTGAGAGAGAAGCAATATTGTTTGAAAAGTTTAGCTTTTTACTTCTTTGCAGATTTATGCCCTGTGGCTTCTATGCCCAGCATTTGTCTTGAGGTATCTTTACCACTTGGAAGAATTATGATACTCGGTAATTTTCGATATGAGGCACGAATTCTACTAAAGGGTTGTAATTAGGAAGGAAGAAGAAAAGCTATAGAAGTAGCAGACGGAAGAAAACATGGGAAGATTGATTATTTCTTTGACATATCTTCTTGTAGAGTAACATAAGCATGTATAGGTTTTAAACTACTAATTAAATTGCGTACACACAATAACAGAATAGGAATACAGCTACATAACAAAAGCAGACCTACAATTACCAGCCATATCCAGTGAAACCAAGAAAACCAGTTAGGTACCCTAGGCATTTGTGAAAACTTATCAGTAATATGATGGATATTGTCAAACTGAATTTGAATCGTTTGAGAAAAATCAGACAAATTAAAACAACACATTCCTGGGAACTGTTCACATCCCATATGTTCTTTTAACAGTGGATAGTCTATAGTCACACGATTTTGGAGCACTGCAACTTGCACTTCTCCTAATTCTTGGTTGAGTTCTGACAGTATAGATCCAGTCAAATTTGTTGTTTTACTGTATGCACAGGCCAGCTTAGATATCTCCTTCTTCATTCCAATGGCAAGTCCAGGAACTGGTGGGATGAATGCAGCTACAACTGTAACAGCACCAGGATCTTTTTTGAAGAGTTTTGATGATCATCTTCTGGAATGACTCTTCCAGAGGATGTTGATGTTGGAAGTTCTTCATATTGTATCTTAATTCATTTTCTGGGTAGCCAAATTAGGCTATGACCCTCTGTATAAACGCAAAAAAACCCTTTGCCCACACTTTGAAATGACCTTTATACCATTGTGAAGAACCTATTGGAGATCACCACACAGGAACTGCTTTTTCTTTTTTTTTTAAGAAAAAGCAATATTATCAGAAAAATGTATTTCCATAGTTGATCATCTGACACCCTTTAAAAGATCAAAATTAAGGATATATAAAGCATGTATTAATCATTGATTTGCAGTTAGTTTTATCCTATTGGAGTAATCTCCCTTTTCTTACTCTTTTTTTTTGTTATCATTAATCTACAATTACATGAAAAACATTATGTTTACTAGGCTCTCCCCTATACCAAGTCCCCCCAACAAACCCCACCACAGTCACTGTCCATTAGCACAGCAAAATGTTGTAGACTCACCACTTGTCCTCTGTGTTGCACAGCCCTCCCCTTTCTCCCACCCCCCGCAGTATGCATGCTGATCATAATACCCCCTATCTTCTTCCCCCACTTATCCCTTTCTAGTTTTATACCTTTGTGATCTGAAAAGTTGTTTGGTAGAATTTCAATCTTTTGGTATTTACTGAGGCTCTTATTGTGGGCTAGTATGTGGTCTATTCTGGAGAATGTTCCATGTATACTTGAGAAGAATGTATATCAAGTTCTTTTGGATTATAGAGTTCTATAGATTTCTATTAGGTCCATGTGTTCTAGTGTGTTGTTCAGTGCCTGTGTGTCCTTACTTATTTTCTGCCCAGTGGATTTATCCTTTGGGGTGATTGGCATGTTGAAGTCTCCTAAAATGAATGCATTGCATTCTATTTCCCCCCTTTATTTCTGTTAGTATTTCTTTCACGTATGCTGTTGCTCCTGTGTTGAGTGCATATATATTTAGAATGGTTATATCCTCTTGTTGGACTGAGCCCTTTATCATTATGTAATGTCCTTCTTTATCTCTTGTTATTTTCTTTGTTTTGAAGTCTATTTTGTCTGATACTAGTACTGCAACTCCTGTTTTCTTCTCTCTGTTATTTGCCTGAAATATGTTTTTCCATCCCTTGACTTTTAGTCTGTGCATGTCTTTGGGTTTGAGTTGAGTTTCTTGTAAACAGCATATAAATGGTCTTGCTTTTTTTTTTTTTTTATCAATTCTATTACTCTGTGTCTTTTGATTGGTGCATTCAGTCCATTTACATTTAGGGTGACTGTTGAAAGATATGTACTTATTGTCATTGCAGGCTTGAGATTCGTGGTTACCAAAGGTTCAAGGTTAGCTTCTTTAGTATCTTACTGCCTAACTTAGCTCGCTTATTGAGCTGTTGTATACACTGTCTGGAGATTCTTTTCCTCTCTCTCTTCTTATTCCTCCTCCTCCATTCTTTATATTTGGTTGTTTTATTCTGTGCTCTTTTGTGTTTCCTTTAACTGCTTTTAGTGGGTAGTTGATTTTATTTTTTGCCTTTAGTTAGTATTTGGTTGGCCAGCTTTCTTTGCTGTGATTTTATTTTCTTTGTTGACATCTGTTTAGTCTTAGGAGTGCTCCCATCTAGAACCGTCCCTCTAAAATACCCTGTAGAGGTGGTTTGTGGGAGGCAAATTCCCTCAACTTTTGCTTGTCTGGGAATTGTTTAATCCCTCCTTCATATTTAAATGATAATCGTGCTGGATACGATATCCTTGGTTCAAGGCCCTTCTGTTTCATTGCATTAAATATATCATGCCATTCTCTTCTGACCTGTAAGGTTTCTGTTGAGAAGTCTGATGATAGCCAGATGGGTTTTCTTTTGCAGGTGAACTTTTTCCTCTCTCTGGCTGCCTTTAATACTCTGTCCCTGTCCTTGATCTTTGCCGTGTTAATTATTATGTGTCTTGGTGTTGACATCTTTGGGTCCCGTCTCTCGGGAGTTCTGTGTCCCTCTGTAGTCTGAGCAACTATTTCCTCCCCCAGTTTGGGGGAAGTTCTCAGCAATTGTTTCTTCAAAGACACTTTCTATCTCTTTTTCTCTCTCTTCTTACTCTGGAACCCCTATAATGTGGATGTTGATCCTTTTGGATTCGTCACACAGTTCTCTTAATATTGTTTCATTCCTGGAGATCCTTTTATCTCTCTCTGCATCAGCTTCTATGTGTTCCTGTTCTCTGGTTTCTATTCCATCAATGGCCTCTTGCATCTTATCCATTCTGCTTATAAATCCTTCCAGAGGTTTTTTCACTTCTGTAATCTCCCTCTGGACATCTGTGATTTCCCTCCGGACGTCTGTAATCTCCCTCTGGACTTCATCCCTTAGCTCTTGCATATTTCTCTGCAGCTCTGTCAGCATGTTTATGATTTTTATTTTGAATTCTTTTTCAAGAAGACTGGTTAGGTCTGTCTCCTTCTCAGGTGTTGTCTCTGTTATCTTGGTCTGCCTGTAATTTTGCCTTTTCATGGTGATAGAGATAGTTTGCAGAGCTTGCACGACTGACGGCTGGAAGAACTTCCCTTCTTGTTGGTTTGTGGCCTTCCTCTCCTGGGAGAACAGCGACCTCTAGTGGCTTTTACTGGGCAACTGCACGCAGATGGGGCTTCTAAATCTTGCCTGGCCTCTATGGAGTTTATCTCTGCTGTTGCTGTGGGTATGGCTTGCCTCGGGCTGCTGCTCCGATATGGTGGAGCCATGTTGGAGGGGGAATGGCCAGGAGGCTATTTATCTCTGTGAGGGGCCTCCATGCTCCCTGCTGCCCAGGTGGTTAGAGTGCCCAGAGTTCCCCAGATATTCTGTTGCTAGAATAAGTGACCCAGAATGCTTCTGTCCAGCTGTGGGGTCCCTGTCCCTTTAAGATTTCCAAAAAGCACTCACTTTTCTTTGTCCCCAGGGCAGTGGCTATGGGGACCCGCTCACAGGTATTACTGTCCTGTTTCCCTAGTATCCAGGACCCCACGCATGCACTGTGTCTGCGCTCTGGTGCCAATGGCTAGGGCTGGCTATTTAGCAATCCTGGGCTCCCTCTCCCTCCCCACTCCCACTCCTCTCCTCCCGCCCAGAGCTGGGGTGTGAGCACTCGGGTACCGGCAGGCTGGGGCTTGTATCTTACCCCTTCGCCAGGCACTGGGTTCTCACAGGTGTGGATGTGGTCTGGATGTTTTTCTGTGTCTTCTGGTCTCTCTTTTAGGAAGAGTTGTCTTTGTTTTATTTTCAAAAATATATGTGGTTTTGGGAGGAGATTTCCTCTGCTCTACTCACGCCGCCATGTGGTCTCGATGTTTTCCTGTGTCTTCTGGTCTCTCTTTTAGGAAGAGTTGTCTTTGTTTTATTTCAAAAATATATGTGGTTTTGGGAGGAGATTTCCTCTGCTCTACTCATGCCGCCATCTTGGCTCCACCTTCTCTGATCATGTGGTTTTTGTCCTTCTTTTTGTTGATGTGGTAGATGATGTTGATGGATTTTCAAATGTTGTACCATCCTTGCATCCCTGAGATGAATCCCCCTTGATCATGGTGTATGATCCTCTTGATGTATTTTTTAATTCAATTTGCTAATATTTTGTTGAGTAATTTTGCATCTATGTTCATCAGGGATATTGGTCTGAAATTTTCTTTTTTTGTTGTGTCTTTGCCTGGTTTTGGTATTACAGTGATACTGGCTTAATAGAATAAGTTTGGAAGTAATCCTTTCTCTTCTATTTTTTGGCAAACTTTAAGGAGAATGGGTATTATGTCTTGTCTATATGTCTGATAAAATTCAGCAGTGAATCCATCTGGCCTAGGATTTTGTTCTTGGGTAGTTTTTTGATTACCGATTCAATTTCTTTGCTGGTATTTGGTCTGTTTAGATTTTCTGTGTCTTCTTTGGTCAGTCTTGGAAGGTTGTATTTTTCTAGGAAGTTGTCCATTTCTTCTAGGTGTTCCAGCTTGTTAGCATATGGATTTTCATAGTATTCTCTAATAATTCTTTGTATTTCCATAGGGTCTGTCATGATTTTACCTTTCTCATTTCTGATTCTTTTTATGTGTGTAGATTCTCTTTTTCTCTTAATAAGTCTGGCTATGGACTTATCTATTTTGTTTATTTTCTCAAAGAACCAGCTCTTCCTTTCATTGATTTTTTCCTATTGTTTTATTCTTCTCAATTTTATTTATTTATTCTCTGATATTTCTTATGTCCCTCCTTCTGCTGACTTTGGCCCTCATTTGTTCTTCTTTTTCCAGTTTCAATAATTGTGACTTTAGACTATTCATTTGGAATTGTTCTTCCTTCTTTAAATAGGCCTGGATTGCTACATACTTTCCTCTTAGAACTGCCTTCACTAAGTCCCACTGAAGTTGGGGCTTTGTGCTGTTGTTGTCATTTGTCTCCACATATTGCTTGATCTCTGTTTTCATTTGGTCATTGACCCATTGATTATTTAGGAGGATGTTGTTAAGCCTCCATGTGTTTATGAGCCTTTTTGCTTTCTTTGTACAATTCATTTCTAGTTTTATACCATTGTGGTCTGAGAAGTTGGTTGGTAGAATTTCAATCTTTCTGAATTTACTGAGGCTCTTTTTGTCACCTAGTAAGTAGTCTATTCTGGAAAATGATCCATGTGCATTTGAGAATAATGTGTATCCTGTTGCTTTTGGGTGTAGAGTTTTGTAGATATCTGTTAGGTCCATCTGTTCTAGTGTGTTGTTCAGTGCCTCTGTGTCCTTCCCTATTTTCTGTCTGGTGGATCTGCCCTTTGGAGTGAGTGGCGTGTTGAAGTCTCCTAGAACGAATGCATTGCATTTCATTTCCTCCTTTAATTCTGTTAGTATTTGTTTTCACATATATTGGTGCTTCTTTGTCATGTGCATATATATTTATAATGTTTATATCCTGTTGTTGGACTGACCCCTTTATCATTATGTAATGTCCTTCTTTATCTCTTGTTACTTTCTTTGTTTTGAAGTCTATTTTGTCTGATACAAGCACTGCAACACCTGTTTTTTTTTCTCCCTGTTATTTGCATGAAATATCTTTTTCCATCCCTTCTCTTTTGGTCTGTGTATGTCTATGGGTTTGAGGTGAGTCTTTTGTAAGCAGCATATAGATGGGTCTTGCTTTTTATCCATTCTATTACTCTGTGTCTTTTGATTGGTGCATTTAGTCCATTTTCATTTAGGGTGATTATTGAAAGATTTGTAATTATTGCCATTGCAGGCTTTTGATTCGTGGTTACCAAATGTTCAAAGGTAGCTTCTTTACTATCTAACTGTCTAACTTAACTCACCTATTAAACTTTTATAAACACAGTGTGATTATTCTTTATTTCTCTGCCTTCTTATTCCTCCTCCTCCATTCTTTATATGTTAGGTGTTTTATTCTGTACTCTTTTGTGTTTCCTTTGACTGCTTTTATGAATAGTTGATTTTATTTTTTGCCTTTAGTAGGTATTTGGTTGGTCTGCTTTCTTTGGTGTGACTTTATTTTCTCTGGTGACATCTATTTAGCCTTAGGAGTGCTTCCATCTATAGCAGTCCCTCCAAAATAGACCATAGAGGTGGTTTGTGTGAGACAAATTCCCTCAACTTTTGTTTGAGTGGGAATTGCTTAATCCCTCCTTCATATTTAAATGATAATCATGATGGGTACAGTATTCTTGATTCAAAGCCCTTCTGTTTCATTGCATTAAGTATATCATGCTATTCTCTTCTGGCCTGTAAGGTTTCTGTTGAGAAGTCTGATGACGGCTTGATGAGTTTTCCTTTGTAGGTGATCTTTTTTCTCTCTCTGTCTGCCTTTAATACTCTGTTCTTGTCTTTGATCTTTCCATTTTATTTATTATATGTCTTTCTGCTGTCCTCCTTGGGTCCCTTGTGTTGGGAGATCTGTGGACTTCCATGACATGACAGACTATTTCTTCCCCAAGCTTGGGAAGTTTTCAGCAATTATTGCTTCAAATATACTTTTTATCCCTTTTTTCTCTCTTCTTCTGTTACCCCTTATAATGCAAATATTGTTCCATTTGGATTGGTCACACAGTTCTCTTAGTATTTTTTCATTCCTGGAGATCCTTTTCTCTCTCTCTCTCTCTCTGCCTTCGCTTCTCTGTATTACTGTTCTCTTCTTTCTATTCCATTAATAGTCTCTTGCACCTCATCCAGTCTGCTCTTAAGTCCTTCCAGAGATTGTTTCATTTTTGTAATATCCCTCCTGACTTCATCCCTTAGCTGTTGCATATTTCTCTGCAGGCCCATCAGCATGGTTATGACCTTTATTTTGAATTCTTTTTCAGGGAGATTGGTTATATCTATCTCTCAGTGTCTCTCTATGGAGTTGTTTGGGTGTTTTTTGATTGGACCAGATTCTTCTGCCTTTTCATGGCGATAGAGGTAGTCGTAGGCAGGTGGCACATGTGTCAGCTGGGAGAACAAACTCACTTCCTGCTTGCTCTTCTCCACTGCCTGTGTTGGTTACCCACACACCAGGAGCAGCCTCCGGGTTAATCCCCTAAGCTGCCCTGGGCAGGTCATCCATTGGGGTAGCCCAGAGCCCTGTGGGTAGTGGCAGGCACACCGCGTGTGCTTTCCTGCAAGAACAGCAACCCTTCTTGCCTTGCCCCAGCTTCCTCTGTCTGTGCTAGACAGCTGCATGCCGGCAGCGGCCCCTGTGTGTGACTCAGGTAGCTGCTCACTGGGCAGAGACTCTGAGTGGTTGCTGTGGGCAGGGCTATCCTCCAGCTGCTCCACCACTGTGGCAGGGCCATGCCAGCTGGGGGGAACAAATGGCAAGCTGCTAATTGCTTTGAGAGGCTTCAGAGCTGCATTGCCACCCAGGGGCTTAGGGTGCCTAAAGTTTCTCAGGATTCCCAGCCTGCTGGGCTGAGTGTGCTGGGACGATTCCATCCAGCTCTGAAGCCCCTATCCTTTTAAGACTTTCAAAAGACACTTGCTTTGCTTTTGTCCCAGGATAGCCAGCTGTGGAAACCCACTCACAAATTTTACTTTTCCGTTTCTCTAATTTGCAGCACACCATTCAATGTGTGTGCTCCTGGTGCAGATTACTAGGGCTAGGTGTTTAGTAGTCCTGTGCTTCCACTCCCTCTCCACTCTGACTCCTTTCCTCCCTCTGGTGTGCTGGGGTGGGGGGAATGCTCGGGTCCTGCCAGGCCACAGCTTTGTATCTTACCCCCTTCGTGAGATGCTGAGTTCTTGCAGATGTAGATGTAGCCTGGCTATTGTACTATATCTTCAGGTCTCTCTGTTAGGTGTAATTGTAATTGTTGTATTTTCAAAACTATATTTGGTTTTGGGAGGAGATTTCCACTGCCCTACCCATGCTGCCATCTTGGCTCCTCCTACAGACTTAATTTTTGCCCTAGTCATAAATAGTGACAGAAAGGGATTTCACATCAATAGCAAATTTGATATCTATTATTTAACAAGTAGCCTGGAGAGAAACCAAAACTGTAACATTTCAATTCACTTCTGTGTTTCTTAAGATGAACTAATCTAACATAATTTTCGAGTATTTGCTAAGAATCTGTCTTGGTAACCTATGTATTTTTTCCCTCAGCTTTATGTGCATAACATCTCAGTCTATGTTTCCTATCCCCACCTCTCTCTCAGGCTTATGAACACATGTACTGCATTGGCCAAACTCAACCTGAAGTTAGTATGTCTGAAACTAATCCTATCATATCTTATACTAGTCTCACTTTCTTCCTGCATCCCTAACTTGGTTAATGGAAAATATTCATCAGGCTTCTGAAGCCTGAAACATTAGCATGCACTATCATATGTTTTTATCTCCATCTCTCCCCTTTATCCATTCTCTAGCCAGTTATGGTTTTCTGTGTTTACTTTGTGTTACTCATATGTTTTACTTTCTACTACTACAAACTTTAATGGAGCTCCAGTTTACCTTTAAGGATTCCCAGATGATCTACACTGTGACTTTTCCATAATCTTCCACACACTGTTGCCAGATTAATCTTTCTAAAACTTACTTTAAATAATCAGCGCATCTTCCTCAATATCCTTCACATACAGTTAATGATTTAGTGGAAAAACTAAGGTATTTTATTTTTGCTGACCATCTCATGGTTGAATTGGACTGCTTGTTTCTCAGCTCTTCCTTATAATTACATCATTCACTATGTCTGTTGCCCTGGAGTTCTGTAAAAAGGCTTCTCTGACCCAGTTTTTCTCTCCTTTTTCTCACAAAGCCTTGTCTATTCTGCTTCCACACTTTCACTGATTATTTTATACTTGAAGCAATCTTGTAATCTCCTTGCTCTGTTCCAATCCCCAATTCCTTATACATTTGAAGTCATCTTAAATCCTATCATTATCTGAAGATATTCAGTCCAAATTATTATGGCTATTCTGAAAAAAATCTGGTCTTTGTCTCCCCAAAATGATTTATCTTTTTATTCATTATCTGTTATCATATATTTACTAATATTCATTAATTATTTTCTATTTATGTATAGCCATATGGACAAATCTAAATTACCTTCAAGTGCTAGGTAAGAAAGACTAATGAAGGAACTTAAGTTTAAATTTCATCTCTGTAATTTCTAAGCTGTTTATCTCCTAATAAGTCCTTTATCCACAGCACACTGGGTCTCATATGTAAGATAAGTAGGGTTGCACTAAATAGTTCCCAAGTGTCTTTCAGTTTATGATCCATAAACTTACATTTAAAGGCATTTTATAAAATGAAGTATAAAATTTACTATACTATTATAAAACTCTACTATAAAGTGGACTCCATTACATGTTTATCTGCTGATCATGAAATTTCTCAACCTTATAAGAATATTCAAACTTGAGATTCAAAATAAGGAAATTGCAGAGTGGTTGCTTCATTCATTTTACTGTATGAAACCAGTTTTATTCAGTTGACCTGCTACTAAAATGTTCAGTTTCCTACTGAATAGGTTCTCATACCAATTTCAATGTAGTGGGGTTCCCCATATCACTAAGCAATTCTTGAGACACCAGCTGGGTGCCCACAATTCAACTTAATTCTGAAACTATCTATACCTGGAGATAGCATCAGATTCCACAGGTTATGGGGTTAGTCCTACAAGACTCTTCCACCCACCCCATTTCATATGCCAATCTCAAGTCTTCTTTGTTACCTATGCTTCTGACTAATAAGCTACAAATTGAAGGTTCCAACAACTTTTCTGGAGTTCAGATGCCAGAAGCATGTCCAGGTTGTTACTTGTATATTTGACCACCTGGCTATAAATTAGAGGTTTCCTTGACCCCTTCCTTCCCTAGGTTTGATTAATTTGTTACAGTGGCTCACTGAACTCAGAGAAACATTTTACTTACTAGATCACTGGTTTATTATAAAAGGATAAATGTCAGGAAGAGTCAGCTGGAAAAGGTGCATAGGGCAAAGTCTGTAGGAAGAGTCCCAGAGCTTCCAAGCCCTCTCCAAGTATGTATGCCATTCTCACCAGATGCTCAAGTGTTCATCAACTTGGAAGTGCTCTGGACGATCCTTTTGTGTTTTTATGGAGATTTCATTGCATAGACAGGATTGATTAAATCATTACTCATTGGAGATTAATCTCCAGCTGCTGTCCCGTCCCTGGAGGCCAGGGGGTGTGATTAGAAGTTCCAACCTTCTAATCACATGGTTGGCTGTGCTACCACCCAGCTCCCATCTTTCGATGCTTTACAAATGATATCTTATGAACATAACAAAAGAGACTTCTATACTCTTTCATCATTTATGATTATCCAAGGGTTTTAGAAATCTGTGCCAAAAATGGGGTGAAGACAAAATACATATTTTCTTATAATAACTCACAATATCATGCCTACATAATGTATTAATTGATTAAGCTGAGCTTAGGCAACTTTTATTGAAAAAAATACAGATGTATATAAACCTGCTAAAGTACAAATCATTGTTCCAAACATTAGTGGTTTGAGAATGGGATAAGAATACAGGAATGAATCCAAAGGTGTGATATCTATCTTCAAGGAATTAATTGTTTAATGAGGGAGATGAGGTATATATAAAAGAATTACTGTAATTATAAGAAGCTGTTGATTGATACTATTTATTGAATACTTCCTATGAACTAGGATCTATGCCAGGGGGTTAATATATACAAATACTAATTAGCATGCACAAACTCTAATCTTTACAACAACATTCAAGGTAGTTGTTATTATTTCTATTTTGCTGAAGAAAAAAGTGAGATCAGAGATCTTTGATCAGATCAATGATGGATAGAATGTACTGTCCATCACATCTTGTTAGGTATCTTTTGAAACAAATGTCATGGAAACACTTATATAGGAATGCTTATTTAAAAGGAATGATTATTTCTAAATGGAAGTGTCATGTCAAAAATTACCTTTCAAGTCAGTCTTAGAGATGAGTCTTAAGGGTAGACTTTCCATGAATTGGTGGGTAGACAAGGCATTTTAGGCACAAAAACAGATTGAATAAGATTCCAGAGGCAAAGAAGTAGAGGTCATATTCAGGAGAGTGGTGATTTAGCATAGGCTACAAAGAATAGCAGGGAGTAAGCAAAGGAAAAGGTATAGCTTTTGAGGTTGGATGAGTAAGATATTAGAAAAGTGTTATTCACCGAGGGAAAATATAATTGTAAAATCTAGTCATTCCAAGTCCTTCAAAAATGACAGCAAAGTCAGCTTGCATAACAGTGAATATAATCTACCCACCTGTTCAATTTCTAATGCAATTTCCTGAAAGTTGTATCTTCCTACACAATTCTTCATAACTAATTTGACCTGTAGCAGACAGTAGTTTTACAGCAGCTATAGACTACATGAAAAGTTCTTTTTTCATGATAATTTTCTACTCTCTTTCTAGTCTACTGACTTTCTAAGCAATTTTTTTTTCTTGTTCTATTGTTCCCTCTCACAGACTTGCAAAAGTTGTGCTCATCTCACTGTGGGCTTGAAAAGAGTGTGTGGGTTGCCAAAGGCAAATATAATGAAGATGAGCTTTGAGGATGGAGTGTTAGGCACTCCACCAACTTTGCTCTTCCATGCACTGTACTAGCAGTCCAGTCTTTGTTGGATGTGAACATTTAACACAGATTTTCAGTATCACGTTCATACTATTAATTATCAATGTGACACTTCTGCAAAACACATTGACATCTGTAATTTATTTAGTTTTATCCTAAGCATCTAGTGAAAATGCATTTAGTTATAAATGTCTAATTCAAGATCTTAAATATGAAAACCTTTGCACCACTTGTTTTTAAGGAATGTATTTACATTATAAAACATAACTTGATAATCTAAGTATTAATAAAAAGATGACTGTGCAATCCATTTGCTATTCACTTACTTATGACTTTGAATGTAAGATATTTAATGTACATTTTATATAGCCACTGTTTAATTTACATACATAGATGGTCCCTGAGTTCAAATGGTTCATCTTCTGATTTTTTAGCTTTATAGTTGTGCAAAAGAAATACTCATTTAGTAGAAACTGTACTTCAAATTTTGACGTTTTCTTGGACTAGTGATATGCAGTACAATACTCTCTGGTGATTCTGGGCAGTGGCTGCCAGCCACAGTTCCCAGTCAGCCACGGAGTCATGAAGAGAAACAACCAACACACTAACAACAATTCTGCACTTGTACCACTTTCATTTTTTCACTTTCAGTACAGTGTTCAATGTTACTTGAGGCATTTAATACTTTATTATAAAATAGACTGTGTTAAATGATTTTGCTCTACTGTAGGCTATTTTAACTATTCTGAACATGTTTAAGGTGGACTAGGCTAAGCTGTGCTGTTTGGTAGGTTACATGGAGCTCATTTTCAACTAAGTTATAGTGAATCCTGTGGTAATTAACAGAAGCGGTTCAGAGATCCTTTTTTAATTTCTTTTACAGATACACACAGAAGTGGAATTGCTAGATCATATGGTAGTTCTATTTTTAATTTTTTGAGAAAGCTGTACACTGTTTACATCTTGGCCATGCCAATTTACATTCCCACCAACAGTGCCCAAGGGTTCCCTTTTCTCCACAGTCTCACCAACACTTGTTATTTCCTGCCTTTTTGATAATAATCATTCTAACAGGTATGAGGTGATAGCTCCTTGTGGTTTTGATTTGCATTCCCCTGATGATTAGGGATGACAGCATCTTTTCATGTACTTGGCCATTTATATATGTCTTCTTTGGAAATACGTCTATTCAAATCCTTTGTCCATTTTTTATTTTTACTTTTTTTTGGCAACTGATTTGTATGAGATCCTTGTACATTTTGAATATTAATCTTTCATCAGATAGATAGTTTGAAAATATTTCCCCCCATTCCATGGTTGCCTTTTTATTTTGCTGTTTTTTTTCTATGCTGTTCAGAAGCTTTTTAGTTTGATGTAGCGCTACTTTTCATTTTTTGTTTTTTTTGCTTCCAGTTTGACTATTTTTGTCATATCCAGAAAATGGTCAAGAGCAATGTCAAGGAGCTTATCCTTATGTTTTTTTTCTAGTAGTTTTACACTTGTGGGTCTTACACTTAAATCTTAATTCATTTTGAGTTAATTTAACTTTGCCCCAACATCACTTCCTCAGTGGGACGTGAGTGGCCCTTCCCTGACCATCATATTTAATACATGCCTCTCCCCCATTCCATGACACTTATTTGTCTTCAAACCACTTATCTGATATATTGTGTCTTTTATTATTTTCATACCATCTCTCTTCTCCCATTAGATTGTATACAAAGTAAGAGAAGGAAGTTTTGCTTTGTTTAGTTTTTCTGTTGTGATCACTATCCTCAGTGCCTAGAACAGTGCCTGATAAATGGTGTTTTCAGAAGTATTGCTGACAAAATGAACTACACAGTGACATGTCTTTAAAAAGCAGAATTGAACAAAATTTATGTAGTACCATATTAATTTTTCTGAGGTGCTTTGCAACATTAGTCTGAGCTCCTTAGAGAGCAGTCTCTGCCTCTGTTATATATATTTTTCTGAAGAGAATCAGGAGTTAAGCCAATTACTACTATATACATATCCTGGTATGCGACAGAGTATTAATTTCTTACTACACTAAGAACTGATAGGTCTTCCTGACTTAACTAAAGCCATATTAATAACTGTGGGAGACTTATATGATTCTTCTGGAACATTGGCCAGATTTTCCCTTTTATTTATAAAAGCTTCCCTCTTCTTTTAACATAGCTCTTACTCTCCTGGACATGATAGATGATTAAATATCAAAGGAGTATACTTTTCTTTCATCTCCTTAGGAAATTCTGTTTTCAATTAATTCCAAATTCTTGAAGGAGAAATTTCTTTAATCTTCATTGTAACAAACAAGACGTGGCTGTTCCCATTTACCATTTTGTTCTTAAATAACCGCCTAGAAAAGCCCACTCTTAACACCTAGCCATTCTAGTCTCCAAGTAAAAAAAGAGAAAGCTAGCAGATCTATATAAAATATTTGCAAGGAGTGTTCTTCCTTTATTAGGACAGTGCTTATTCACTCGGTCACTTATCACAGCACTGCGTGGATCTTCTTTGCAACAAGACAGTGAGATAGGTGAGAAAGTGTATGAATAGAGACCAAAAAGAACATTAGATTCAGAATGAGAAGAGCCAGGATTGAGTCAGACTAGGGCATATAATAGCAGCGTCACCTTGGCAAGTCACTTAATTTCTTTGAGCTTCATATTTTGTATTAAAATGAAGGATGAAGGTAATAATATATATATACTTCACAAACAGACTTTGGGTGAATACTGGGATAATTATTGAATTCTAAAATATTTTCTAATACTATATAAATAACTTTTTCATTACTATATCAGAATGTTTTATGTTTTCATATAAAATCAATTATAAAAATCATTTCATAATATAGTAAGAATATAGTATATAAAGAAAAGGAAATTGAAAGAGAGCATGACTTCCAGGTTTCTTTTCTCAACATAAAAATTTGGCAAGAGGAAAAAATATAGATGTTCAGAATAAAACGTAGTGTTTGCCTGTTGGCAGAGAGATTGAAATACAGTATGTTGGTCCATAGTGTGGCAAATTGAGTAAAGTCTTATCAACAGAGTAGCATTTAGGCAATGCCCAGCAACAGAAGTACCTAATTAGCATGTCACTCGACCCCTTTACGAGATGACTTGGGAGATGGCTTATTGCACTAATACTGCATTGCAGTCAAGTACAAGGGCTTTAGAGTCATATTTTGTGTTTAAAATCTTAGTTATGCATCTTCCTAGTGGTATGAGTTTGTATGTATTACTTAATCGTTTTTTTTCTCATTTATAAATTTGAGATGAAAGTGTTGACCTCCTAAGGCTAATAGAAGGGTTGAGGTAAGTGCTTAGCATACTAGGCTCCCATTGACTGTCACCTGCTGTTATTCTACTTATTAATATTGTTATTATCATAAGTGGAGCAGCATACAAAATTCCTGTTGACAAATGTGAATTTTCAGTATTACCATGCAGAGGTTGAGGCAGCCCCTTGGTATGATAAGTGAGAATGGCAAATTGGTGATCCTTATCTTCCTCTTCTTTTTATTTTTATTTTTGTTTATTTATTTATTTTTGACTAATTTCCAAAGCTCAAGCTGTTTAGACTCCCTTGCTTCAGTCTCATCAGCTGCTCAAAAATTTTGGCTCTTCTCTGTAGGACTCCAGCCTTCAAGGATCCGGATGCAAAAAGAATAAGTTACATAGTGATAAACAGATCCAAATCATATTAGTTATGACTTAATGGGCTTTCTGTCTGCTTTCGATAAAAGGTGTTCAGAGGATATAGTAAGTAAAGAAGCAAAAGATAAAGACTTTGTGTAGGTATTCTAATGAATGTCTCAAACCCAAACTCATGCTCCATAATATAAACTCATCATGGTCAAGCCATTTAACATTGTTTAGTTATTTATAGTTTATACATTGCATCACTTATTGCTGGATTTAATCACAACGGTCTTACAAGTTAAATATTATCATTTTTTAAAATGTAATTTTGTGTCCTTTCTATAAATTCTAGGCAGGTCTCTAAGTGTGTTATTTGATAAAAAAGCAAAGCCAGTTGTAGATGATGCACCTACCTATGATATTCAGATGGTGAGCAGTCCATCTAGTTTTTATCAGTCCATAAATGTCAATGAATTACATATTATTTTCCATATTATTATCTATGAGTTCATAAAGATCCACTTCACATGGGTAAAGTTTACTCTTTTTTTTTCTAATTTCCATTCTTTTTCCCTTTCAAAATCTCTTGAGTTTTTCTAACTCTACTCTCTTGCTTCCAGCACCACTCTGAAAGTCTTTCCTGCAAGCTAATGGAAGGAAGTTCATATGAAACTCATAATATCTAAAATATTTCAGGGTACAGGCAAGACATGTGGGTGAGTTAGGCAAGCAGTCCATAATATCACAAAAGGAATGCTAAATTGCACTAAACCTCAACTTCAAGAGAGGTGTAATAAATTGGAGAGTCAGAGAGAAGACAGTGACTATTTAGTTCCACTTGACCCTTAACCAGTGATAATGAGTTTGTTTTAACAGATATCCCCAATTTTTCAAGAGAAATTGCAAATCTAGATATTTATGTAAATAATTTACAATATTGGTGATACTGTGTAAGCTTAATAAAACAACCCCAGGGTCAGATATGTGCCTTATCTAGCAACCTGAAACCTATGGTTTATAACCTTCAGAAGTCTGAGAAGGGACAAGGTAAACAAAACATTGTCCTATTAATATTGACTGTCCTTTATCAAGTGATTGATGATTTATGCCAACAGTCTCTTTATTCTATTTTACCAAAGATCTCTCATCTACACCAGGACCAGGGGTGAGAACAAAAAAGGATGAATAGAAAATAATTATCTCCTGCTACTCACAAGTGAAGTCCCTATGGTTCAAATATTTGCTTTATATGGAGTCACCAAATGTTTTCATTTGCAAGGGGAAGTTGTTGTTTACACCTGCTGCCCCATCCAGTGTAATTATAAATAGTGACCCCTTTCATACTAAAAAATATGCCAGTTAGGGAAATAAATTATGTTGGACATTAGTGCTGGTGACACAAGTATCATAGCTCTTCACAGACTAAAATAACAAGGACACAGAGACACAAGTAGATAGTTGCTCGGTTCTGAATGGAATAAAGTAGTTACAGTGCCCAGACTCAAGCCAGATTAGCTGATTCTAAAATCAGAACTCTTTCCATAATCTGGGCTGTTTTAACAGTTTTACATTAAGCATTAGAGACCTTTTTTACAGATACTGGAACTAAAGATAAGAGAAATAAAATGAACTCAGGCATATCTCTTAGGAAGTAACAGAGCAGAAATTTTAACTGGGATCTTTTGAGGTCAAGGCTGCATGCTTTCCCAGCTGTCTCCCTGTTCAGAAACCGAAGACCAAGCATCATGCTACACATAACAATCACTACACTAAGGGTACAATTTGGTGATGCATCTGTTCAGAGAAATAGAAAACTTAGAATAGGACTAATAGTTGGGGAGATAAGTCTAATTGGCATAAAAGAATCAGAAAACAATCCATGATTCTATATAATTAAGTGCTAAATTATTTAGTAAGGATGAAGAAGTTCAGAAAAGACTTTGTGTGGGCTGATGCATTTAGGAAGAGGTGGCACGTCAACTGGGCCTAGGAGAACTTGGATGATGAACAGCAGGTGGAGAACATTCCAAAAGAGGAAATAGAAGTATTTTTGGTTGTTTTTGTGAGGCAGATCAAGGAATATATTCTGACCCAAACTGAGAATTTGTTCTGGGGAATCAAGAAAAATCTGGTAGATAAAGTAGGTTGAATCAGATTATGAGAGTATTTTTAACATTTAACTTTATTTTACCCATACATATACATAACTTTTCATAAATGCATAAATGTGATTATACACATGCTTTTGAATGTATAGTCCTTTTTCCTTTTCTGGCTTCCCTCTCTCCCTTGTTACGTCCAGCTTTATTAACCCACCAACCCATGTTAACAATCTAGTATGTAGTGTTCTATATATTTGCTTCCTGTTCAAATAATAGATAGATTTCATTGTAAGGTAAATTATAATTTACCATATTGCTGGGTATGAGTTTTGTTTCCATTGGTTTGCTACCAAGATCAGTGATGCAGTAAATATCCTGACTTATGGGTCACTATTCATGGGTGCTTTGTTTGTATGGGATAGACTTCTGGGAGATGGATTATTAGTTCAAATAGGCTCTAGTGCTTCACAATTCAAAAGCAGTGTAGAAAAGAGCGCTGTCCCCAAATCTCCTATAAAAATAGGCAGCATAGTTCTTTTCTATTTTTGCTAATGTGAAGAGCTTAGAAATACACCTTATTATTTTAATTTCTTTTTCCTTGACTACTAGACAAAAAACTCTCCTATTTTAAACTATTTATGATTTTCTAAAATTAGGATCTGAGAACATGGTCTGTAAAAACATTTATTGGTTCTTTTTATCATTCATGGTTTAATGAAGGAAGCAGAATGAGAAATACTTTAAGTATTATAGAACAGGGATTTATTAAAGAAATAATAACTTCTAAGAGTTTTGGGGGAATAACGGCCCAAAAAAGGATGCTGGAAGACCACAGAAAAGCTATTAACCAGCCCTTGTGAAGCATTGGTATGGCAGACAAATCAGAGTTTGCCAGGAAATCTAGAGTGGGACCATGATGGAGAACTGGAAGAGCAGCCTGTGGAAAGGCTATGGCCTCATACCTGCTCTAACGCCATAGCGGCATGGCATTTCTCCAGGGAAGCAAGAACTGGGAGCAGTGCCAGGAAGAGCAAGGGCTAGCTGGAATCTGTCTGCACCTCTGTGTCATTCTCTCATTGGAAACATAGTGGCCTTCAGAGTACATTGACTGATGCTTTCCTTGAGCTTTCCTAGTCTAGCACAAATTTCTCTTCGGATCGGGTTTAACCTTCAAGCATTGAAGGAAGGCAATTCCAGGAAAGAAAAACAGTTAAAGCTTAGCGAGGTTGACTCAAAACATACATAAGGCACATGACCAATTTTTGTAAATGTCCACAATAGTCAAAGACAATGTATGCTCTTATAAACTTCTGTTAAATGAAGCTCGTTGATTGCAGTAAGCCATTTAGATGCGCCTTTGTTTACTCTGTTCTCTACTGTTTAAATTTTTAAAGAAGTGTATATGGTCCTTCATTACAATTGTAATTTTATTAATTTATTGATTGCCTAATAGTTTTGCTTTTTATATTAAAAGCTATATGGCTTGGTGTGTAAAATATGACTTACTACATCTTATTTATAAATTATACCTTTATCTTTACATCATGAGCCTTTTCAACACTTTAGTCCTTCTTATAAGAAATCCCATCCTGATTAACATTAATATTACTAGAATTGCTTATTTTTTGAATTTGCATTTAGCTTGAATCATTTTGACCACCAGTATACTACTGTGCCTTAAATAGTTTTATTTCTTACAAAGAATGTATATTGATTTGAATCCAGTATAAGTCTCTTTTAGTAGGAAGAAAATTCATCTTCTTATATTTGGGATATCGGCTGGTGTGCTTAACTTTACTCATTCCTTGTTGCTTTGTACTTATTTTTTATGCCCATTGTTGAGCAGATTTCTTTTCCTTACTTTTCCTGATTTAATCAAGGCACAATATATTTCATTTGTTTCCTACTTGGACAATTTACTGCTTCATTGTCATACATTAAACATTACTTACATTTCTCTTTTCCCATTGTCAGATGCTTTAAACCAAATTAATGTGTCTATTAAGATACATACTTCTATTTGTCTCATATTTAATCCCCTTCCCAATAAAAGAAGGTCTAAAACTATTCTTTTTTCTTTTTTCTTTTGGTATCATTAATATATAATTATGTGAGCAACATTGTGGTTACTAGATTCCCCCATTATCAAATCCCCACCACATAACCCATTACAGTCACTGTCCATCAGCATAGTAAGACACTATAGACTCACTACTTGACTTCCCTGTACCCCCACACGTGTTATGTGTGCTAATAGTCATGCCCTTTATTCCCCTTCTCCCTCCCTTCCAACCCACCCTTCCTAGTCCCTTTCCCTTTGATAACTGTTAGTCCATTCTTGGGTTCTGTGAATCTACTGCTGTTTTGCTCCTTCAGTTTTGGCTTTCTTCTTATGCTCCACAGGTGAGAGAAATTGTTTGCTACTTGTCTTTCTCTGCATGGCTTATTTCACTGAGCATAATACCCTCTAGCTCCATCCATGTTGTTACAAATTGTAGGATTTGTTTTCTTCTCATGGATGAATAATGTTCCATTATGTATATGTACCACATCTTCTTTATCCATTCATCTACTGATGGACACTTAGGTTACTTCCATTTCTTGGCTATTGCAAATAATGCTGCGATAAACATAGAGGTGCATATGTCTTTTTGAAACTAGGATCCTGCATTCTTAGAGAAAATTCCTAGGAATGGAATTCCTGGGTCAAATGGTATTTCTATTTTTAGTTTTTTGAGGAACCTCCATACTGCTTTCCCCAATGACTGAACTAATTTACATTCCCAACAGCAGTGAAGGAGGTGTCCCTTTCTCAACATCCTCGTCAACATTTGCTGTTGTTTGTGTTTTGGATGTTGGCCATTGTAACTGGCATGACATAATAACTCACTGTGGTTTTAATTTGCATTTCCCTGATAATTAGTGACATGGAGCATCTTTTCATGTGCCTGTTGGCCACCTGAGTTTCTTCTTTGAAGAAGTGTCTGCTCATATCCTATGCCCATGTTTTAATAGGGTTATTTTCTTTTTGGGTGTTGAGGCATGTGAGTTCTTAATATATTTTGGATGTTAACCCCTTGTCGGATATATCATTTACAAACATATTCTCCCACACTGTAGGAGGCCTTTTTGTTCTGCTCATAGTGTCCTTTGCTGTACAGAAGCTTTTAAGCATGATGTAGTCACATTTGTTCATTTTTTAATTTTGTTTCCCTTGCCCAAGGAGATGCATTCAGGAAAAAGTTGCTCATGTTTATATTCAAGAGATTTTTGCCTATATTTTCTTCTAACAGTTTATTGTTTCATGACTTACATTCATGTCTTTGATCCATTTGAGTTTACTTTTGTGTATGGAGTTAGACAATAATCCAGTTTAATTCTCTTACATGTAGCTGTCCAGTTTTGCCAACACCAGCTGTTGAAGAGGCTGTCATTTCCCCATTGTATATCCATGGCTCCTTTTTCATATATTAACTGACCATATATGCTTGGATTTATATCTGGGCTCTCTAGTCTGTTCCATTGTTCTATGGGTCTGTTCTTGTGCCAGTACCAAATTGTCTTGATTACTATGGCTTTGTAGTAGAGCTTGAAGTCAGGGAGCATAATCCCCCCACTTTATTCTTCTTCTCAGGATTGCTTAGGCTATTCAGGGTCTTTTGTGGTTCCATATGAATTTTAGAACTATTTACTCTAGTTTGTTGAAGAATGCTGTTTCTATTTTGATAGGGATTGCACTGAATCAATAGATTACCATTTTGACAATATTAATTCTTCCTATCCATGAGCACGGGACGTGTTTCCATTTATTGGTTTCTTCTTTAATTTCTCTTATGAGTGTCTTGTAGTTTTCAGAGTACAGGTCTTTCACTTCCTTGGTTACGTTTATTCCTAGGTATTTTATTCTTTTTGATGCAACTGTAAATGGAGTTGTTTTCCTGATTTCTCTCTCTGCTAGTTCATTGTTAGTGTATAGGAATGCCACAGATTTCTGTGTATTAATTTTGTATCCTACAACTTTGCTGAATACAGACATTAGATCTAGTAGTTTTAGAGTGGAGTCTTTGGGTTTTTTTTATGTACAATATCATGTCATCTGCAAACAGGGACAGTTTAACTTCTTCCTTGCCAATCTGGATGTCTTTTATTTCTCTGTGTTGTCTGATTCCAGTGGCTAGGATCTCCAGAATTATGTTGAATAAAAGTGGGGAGAGTGGCATCCTTGTCTTGTTCCCAATGTTAAAGGAAAAGCTTTCAGCTTGTCACTGTTATGTTTGATGTTGTCTGTGAGTTTGTCATATATGATCTTTATTATGTTGAGGTACTTGCCCCCTATACCCATTTTGTTGAGTTTTTATCATGAATGGATGTTGAATTTTGTCAAATGCTTTTTCAGCATCTATGGAGATGATCATGTGGTTTTTGTCCTTCTTTTTCTTGATGTGGTGGTTGATGGTGATGGAATTTTGAATATTGTACCATCCTTGCATCCCTGGAATAAATCCTACTTGTTCATGATGGATGATCTTTTTGATGTATTTTTGAATTCAGTTTCTTAATATTTTGTTGAGTATTTTTGCATCTATATTCATCATGGATATCAGTCTGTAATTTTCTTTTTTTGTGGTGCTGGCCGTGTAGAATGAGTTTGGGAGTATTCCCTCCTCTGCTACTTCCTGGAAAACTTTACAGAAGATGGGTATTAGGTCTTCACTATATGTTTGATAAAATTCAGCAGTGAAACCATCTGCTACAGGGGTTTTGCTCTTAGTTAGTTTTTAGAATATCAATTCAAATTCCTTGCTGGTAGTTGGTCTATTCAGATTTTCTGCTTCTTCCTGGGTCAGCCTTGGAAGATTGCATTTTTCTAGAAAGTTGTCCATTTCTTCTAGATAACCAAGTTTGTTAGCGTATAATTTTTCATAGTATTCCCTCATAATTGTTTGTGTTTCTATGCTGTCTGTAGTGATTTTTCCTTACTCACTTCTGATTCTGTTTATGTGTGTAGACTCTTCTTGTTAAGTTTGGCTATGGGTTTATCTATTTTCTTTATTTTCTCAAAGAACCACCTCCTGCTTTCATTGATTCTATTATTTTATTCTTCTCTATTTTATTTGTTTCTGCTCTAATGTTTGTATTGTCCCTCCTTCTAATGACTTTGGGCCTCCTTTGTTCTTCTTTTTCTAGTTTTGTTAATTGTGAGTTTAGACTGTTCATTTGGGATTGTTCTTCTTTCCTGAGGTACGCCTGTATTGCAATATATTTCCCTCTTAGCATAGCCTTTGCTGTGTCCCACAGATTTTGTGTTGTTGAATTATTGTTGTCATTGGTCTCCATATATTACTTCATCTCTGTTTTTATTTGGCCTTTGATCCATCGATTATTTAGGAGCATTTTATTAAGCCTCTGTGTGTTTGTGGACTTTTTCATTTTCTTTGTGTAATTTATTTCTGCTTTCATACCTTTGTGACCTGAGATGCTGGTTGGTACAATTTCAATCTTTTTCAATTTACTGAGGCTCTTTTTGTGGCCTACTATATGATCTATTCATGTGTCCTTGAGAAGAATGTGTAGCCTGTTGCTTTTGGATGGAGTGTTCTGTAGGTATCTGTAGATCCATCTGTTCTAACAAATTGTTCAGTGCCTCTGTCTCCTTACTTATTTTCTGTCTGAGTGGATCTGTCTTTTGGAGTGAGTGGTATGTTGAAGTCTCCTAAAATGAATGCATTGCATTCTATTTCTCCCTTTAATTCTGTTAGTATTTGTTTCACATACACAGATGATTCTCTGTTGGGTGCATAGATATTTATAATAGTTATATCCTCTTGTTGGACTGACTGTATTATCATAATGTAATGTCCTTCTTGGTCTCTTGTTACTTTACTTGTTTTGAAGTCGGTTTGGCCTGATACAAGTACTGCAACTCCTGCTTTTTCCTCACTATTAGTTGCACAAAGTATCTTCTTTCCTCCCTTTACTTTCAATCTGTGTGTGTCTTTGGGTTTGAAGTGAGTCTCTTGTAGGCAGCATATAGACACGTCTTGTTTTTTTATACTTTGAGTGACTCTATGTCTTTTGGTTGGTGTATTCAGACCATTTACATTTAGGGTGATTATTGATAGGTTTTGCACTTATTGCCATTGCATGCTTTAGATTTGTGGTTACCAAAGGTTCAAGGGTAATTCCCTTACTAGGTAACAGTCTAATTTAACCTCACTTAGTATGCTATTAGAAACACAACCAAAAGGTTCTTTTAATTTTCCTCCTTTTTCTTTCTCCTCCATTCTTTATATATTAGGTATGATATTCTTTACTCTTTGTCTATCCTTTGATTGACTTTGGGGGTAGTTGATTTGATTTTGCATCTGTTTAGTAATTAACAGTTCTACTTTTCTGTGGTTTTATTTCCCCTGGTGACAGCTATTTATCCTTAGGAATATTTCCATCTACAGCAGTCCCTCCAAAATGCACTGTAGAGGTGGTTTGTGGGAGGTAAATTCTCTCAGCTTTTGCTAATCTGAAAATCATTTAATCCCTCCTTGAAATTTAAATGATAACCTTGCCAAGTAGAGTATTCTTGGTTCAAGGCCCTTCTCTTTCATTGCACCAAATATATCATGCTACTCCCTTCTGGCCTGTAAGGTTTCTGTTGAGATGTGTTTTCCTTTGTATGTAATATTTTTTCCTCTCTAGCTGCTTTTAAGAATCTGTCCTTATCCTTGATGTTTGCCACATTAATTATGATATGTCTTGATGTTGTCTTCCTTGGGTCCCTTGTACTAGGAGATGTGTGAACCTCCATGTCCTGATAGACTATCTTCTTCCCCAGATTGGGGAAGTTTTCAGCAATTACCTCCTCAATGACATTTTCCATCCCTTTTTCTCTCTCTTCTTCTTCTGGTACTGCTCTAATGTGGATATTATTCCATTTGGATTGGTCACACAGTTCTCTCAAATTCTTTCATTCTCAGAGATCCTTTTTTCTCTCTGTGTCTCAGCTTCATTGTATTCCTCTTCTCTAATTTCTATTCCATTTACCATATCTTCTACTACAACTAATCTGCTTTTAAATCCTTCCATTGTTTGTTGCATTTCAGATATGAAATTTCTTAATGATTGAATCTGACTCCTAAATTCATCCCTGTGTTCTTTAATATTTTTCTGTACCTCCATGAACATGTTTATGATTTTTATTTTGAACTCTAAGGAAGACTGGTGAGTTAAGTTTCATTTGCTCCTTTTTATGGGGTTTGTGAGATTTTGGCCTGAACCAGGTTCCTTTGATGTTTTATATTTCTATGTGGCACCCTCTAGTGCCCAGTGCTCTAGTCTCTGGATCTAGTCATCCCGTGGTTTGAGGTTGGGGGTCACAGGGGAGCATTGTTTGTGTCTGGGGAGAGGAAAGAGCTGTTTTCTGCTTTACTACTGCAGTGCCTGTCTCTCATGTCAGAGCCAGTGGGCTGTGCAGATAGGTGTAAGCCCCCTGTGATTTGTGTCTGTATCTGTTGTAGGTGGGCCCTCCCTCTGGCTGGCCTGATACCAGCACAGGGACTGCCGGTGCCTGCATACCAGGGGAAGGTGCAGCAGGCTGTGTCACATGTGGCACCTCGGAACTGAAGGTATGGAGCACCTGAAGCCCTTAAAGTTACCAACCTGCTGGGCAGAGTGCATCCAGACAACCTTGTCCACCTATCCCTTCTCCCACTCAGCAAGCTCCATGCAAACCCCACCCCTTCAACAGCCCTCTCACTGCTAGGAAGCCTTTCAAACCACCTGCCTTTCCTTTGTCCCAGAGTGGCTGGATGTGGATCCCTGTCCTCCACAAATGGCTGGAATCTCAGTCTCTCAAGCACTCCACCTGTCTTAGCTTTCCAACCCCACTAATCTCCAGAACACCATGCAATGTGCGTTTGTGCTCCAAAGTACATCTCCAGGGCTGGGTGTTCAGCAGTCCTAAGCTCCTACCCACTCCCCCTCCATTTCTCTTCCTCCTGCTGGTGAGCTGGGGTCGGGGAACGGCTTGAGTCCCACCTGATCAAGGCTTTGGAACATTACCCTGTTTTGTGATTTCTGCTCTGTTTTCCAGGTGTATGCCATCTGGTGCAGCCTTTTTTTCCTACTACTCTTTTAGAATTAGTTGTATTAACTTTATTTTTGTATTATATGTGGTTTTGGGAGGAATTCTCTGTCTCACCTCTCACTCCACCATCTTGAGTTGATCTTGGTCTAAGACTATTTTCACTTTACATTTTTCATCTCTGATTCTCCCTTCCCTTAATATTTTTACAACCCCTGTCCCAACTACCTGGATTTGTCGAGAGATTTGATAACTAATTATAATGTATTTAATAGTTTTACTTTCTTTCCAGTCTTGTTTTATAGCTCTTATATTAAGTACATCTGGAAAGTGTGTTATTATCCACTTGTATTTAATTACATAGATGCATGGATAAGCATTTGATACTACTATACGTTATTCTTTTACCTGGTTCTCTTTCTTCTGATTCATTTGCTTAGGTTCTTTCCTTAAGTGTTTAATCAAATATTATATAAGTTAGATATTCCTCAAATTGTTGTAAATTCTCAAATGTCTTCCTTCACTTAAAAATAAGTCATCCTTTGTCTAAGTATATGATTCTGGGATGAAGTCATTTTTATCATCAATCTGAAGAAGCTATTCAACCTTCTAGTATTGCACATTAAAGATTCTGATGTCAGCCTTTTTTCCTTAGTCAGTATTTTACTGACTCCCCAGTGACAAAACCTAATTCAGAGATTGTGAAGTACAGTTGCTAGAGTTAACGTGCAGACTTTGCTGAAAGGGACCATATGCAAATTCTTGCTTTTATTCTGTAAATTGTAATGCTATAAATGTTTTCCCCAAATGTTCAGCCATTGTTTTACAGTAAAACACCACAAACTTGGAAGACTAGAACTTCAAACATTTAGGGCTTATATAACCATTTGCAATCTAATCTTAAAGTAATTATAAAAAATGTACTTGTTCCTTCCAGTATAAAGCTTGCAAAGACTAAAAATATATATCCTGACTGCATTTGGCACATAGATTCCAGTATGTATTTGTTAAGGGCACTGAAAAGAAAATATGTTGCTTCCTCCTACTACTTTTAAATATTATAGGAAGAGAGAAAGAAGAACTTTGATATATAGTATGATTTAATGAATATTTTTCAAGGTGATATAATGTGATCAACTAGTGATGCTAACATAGATTCTTTAGATTTATTTAATGACTATAAAGGTTGTAACTGACACATTGATTGATACATAAATGATTTCATATCACTAAAACTTATTTTTTAAATAAACTCAGTGGTATCTCACTAGTTAAATAATTAATTCAATAATCTTTTCATTCTATAATTTTTGTCAAACTGTCTTTCCTCATGTTACAATGTCTAATTTTAAACACCACTAAACTTCACACAAAGCTTCTATTTATAGATCTGAAGAGTATGAGGTGTGGAGCAGACCTTCAGGAACACATAATCTATGAGCTTTATTACAGATAGGACACCCTGGGCCAAGAAGGGAAGTGATTTCCACACTGTTAGACAGTGTGCCAGTTTGTACACCAGGATAAATGAGCAGGCTATAGACCCCCAAAGAAATGTCCTCCTTCCACATTTCTCTGGAAAAGGGATTTCCACAGCCAAGTGCTGATTTTTTGTTTTAATTTCAAATCTGTGCTATTATTCAGTTAAAATAGCATAATAACATTTTCTATTCATACTACTCTTAAATATGTGTTACTTTGTATTTCTTTTTATATTTATTTTTCTAACATAAATAATAGACATTTGATGGCTAAGGTGACTAAATAACTTACTGTCCCAACAAGATACTTTTTAAAGTTTGAGGCTATTAATTACACTGTGACAAAAGACAACCCAGTTGGGTCACTCTAGCAATGAATGGATAATAAGGTTAAAGTATCAGTAGGCAAAATGAAAGTAATTTCAATTTGCCCATATTTTCTTCTTATAGATTTAGCTATGTTTTAAGTTATATCACATAAATATATCTATGCTTACATTATTTTTTTGGGAAAAAAATTCACCTTATACTGCAATATTCTTTGAATATTGCTTTTATTAATAAACCATGAATCAGGAACATTTTTTCCAGAAAATAAATATCCTTGCACACTATCTTTTTAAAGGATTGCTTAGTATTACATTGTTAATATCTTTGGAAAATGACAAGCCAACAGAAACATTGCTTTTTCCAAGCTGGACTGATTATATCCAAATGGAGACCACAGTGGGTTCACAAGCAATCATTTCAGCTTCTCAGGAGTCAACCATATATTATCTCTGAAAAGTAAATAGGTAACTACAAAGACTACCTTCATTTCCACTTATCTACTAGCAAATACCCAAACAACCAGTACAGCACAGGCCTAGACCTGTCAGGCTGGGGCATCAAGATATCAGAAGAGATGCTATCCATGAACAACTAGAGCCACCACACGCAGAACACCAGCTGAGCACCAGCTGTTTTCAGAAGCATGATAATTCACGAAAATGTGGTGAAGTCGTCTAATGACCAGTCTGAGTTTAACAGCTTATGTAGATTAACAGACAGAAAATAAATCTGTAATTATGACATTCTTAGATTTGCAAAGCATTATTGCCAAAACAGTCCTTATGAAATTATCTTTCTGGAATAAATAAAATCACTGAGCAATGACAAGTCACAGTCTTACCTGAAAATCTTGACAGGCAATGAATATACTGGACTTCCATTTGAATGTCTTATTATTAGATCCTTGTTACAAATAATAAACAGTAGTTGAGGGTCATGCAAAATCATCTGTTCAGCAAATGTATGTTTGATCTGGCTTTATATGCCAGAGTATTTTTTAGGCAATGTGAGAAATAGAAAATGAGTCAACACAAAGTCTTCCTTAAAGTATTTCTTCTAAAGTAAGAAAAGTTTGTGCTTACTTTCAAAAACTTATATGTATAGTGTATGGTAGGTTACAGGGTAAAATGCCATGAAATGATGTTAGTCACCTTCTATAGGAATTAGAGGAAACTAAATTCACATCTAAGTGGCATTATAGTGGGTGGATGTGGTAGGTAAAGGAAGGTTTCAACTTGAAAGTGGCATTGCTCTGAGGACTTGAAGAATGAGTAGGGCTTGAGAAAACCTATGAATAGGATAGGAGTTTTAGGATAAGAATTACAAGTGGAAGAAATAGCAGCAGCATAAAGTAGAAGGACCTATCAAGAAGAGAACCACTGCAGGATAAACAGTTTGCAAAATAGAGTCCTAGAAACAAAACTAATAAAATGCTGACTGGGAGCAGATCATGGAGCTCCTTGAATGGTAAAACAATGAATTCGAACTTGACTGATATAGGCAACTTGAAGAAGTAATTGTAAGTTTTTCAGCGTGGAGGTAACTTACAAACTGTCATTTAGTTCATCATCACCTACTTTGTCACCCCCACGTGCCTTTTCTTGACACTGTCTTCTTAAGCAAATCATTCAGTGTTCCTGTCTCTTCAATTGTGTGATAAGACCACACCAGACTGGATTCAGAGAAGGTAGCGGCGCTGATTTTCCTCTCTATTGTTTTATCTTAGTCACTTTTATCCATCCAGAGTGGCTTTGCATAAGGAAAAGAAAAAAGACAAACTGCTCAGGGCACTAAACAAAAAATTATTTTTTTAAAGTCATTTAAATATTTAAAATTCATTATTCACTTTATTCATTATTAAGTGTTTATTAAGATTATGTGACAGGAACTATACTGGTATCTGGAGAAACGTGCTCTCATGGATACCATTGTCTTCCTCTAATAAAGTCTCCAGAAAGATCTTTCTCTTTTATTCTTCACTTTTTGCAGAAACTCATTTACCACTGTAACACGACTATTCCATTTGCCCATTAATATCTTAAATTACTGAGTTCTAGAAAGTGAATAACTGCAAAGAAAATTTCTGTCTCTATTTCTGTTTCCATTTAGACAATGAGAAGCAGAATTGGCAATTTCAATTTTTGTTGAGTCAGTGGGTTCAAGACCCAAAAAGTAATGACCAATCTTTCTCAGTTCCTGTGATAAGAGTACATTAGAGGGAAACACATTGGCTGAGTGTTCATACTACAGAATTCAAAGAAATAACCCAGTGAGGTAAAGAACAGAGTTCCTTACCTCTCTGGGGGACAAAAGTTAGCAGGAGCTGATGAATTAATTACTTGGAAGGACAGGAGACAGGTGGTGAGCTGTGGGAGGGAGAATGCAGCAGAAACCTCAACAAGAAAAAAAAGAAAAGCCAGGGTCCATGACTGAAAAAGGAAAAATTGGAAATGTAGAAAAGACTGATATGGGGGAACTTAAAGATAAATGTAGAAAGTCTGAGCATGAAAAAAATGTAGAGGTATTAAAAAACCTTAATCCAAATTTGTTATTCTGGACACAGTCTTTATTTTTTTTCCTATTTTGAAAATCATAGTCAAGATCACACTATATATATGTTATTAACCATTCCCCCTCACTGAATATTATATAAAATATTTTCCCAACACTAAAATTTGAAGAAAGAAGTTTGAAACCAAAAATTTAAAAAAAATCAGTTTAACCTTCCCTAATGAGACTAACCCTCATTTCTAAATTTTCCGGAGTGGAATTGTCAGTATCAAAATATTTCCTTTTATGAGATCATAGGAAGATTAATTTTCAGGAAGGTCTCTGTTCAAACCTCTCTTCCTGTATTCACCACTTCCAAACACACATTCTCTCTTTACACACACACACACACACACACACGCACACACACACACACACACACACACACACACACACACACACACAGCTTTTTCTTCTCTTTGCATTGCCTTTCCTATAAAGCAGATGGTGCTTGAAATTTCCTAGACCCTTCACAAAGCTGTTCCTCTAGCAACCTTCCTTAAGAGACTGATTTTAAAACAAGTAGAGATGTTCTTTGAGTCTCCTACTAGTCAATCTGTCAGTCCATCCTAAAATATTTGTAATTAAAAGTAATAAACTTTATGAGTAGATAATTTTATCATAGCTACACTACAAAGGTTAAGGGTACAGGGGTGTTAGAAATAATGTCAAACTCCTCTCTTTTTGGGGAAAAAAACAATTTCTAATGAAGTTCAAATTCTTAACTGATTCCTAGCTCCAGCACATACATCTTTGCCTCCTGCTGGGTTGCAGTTGGAGAAAACCAGGCACTAGCTGAAAGAAGAGGTTCTAGGAAATTAAAAATTTTACCTCTGTCAGGAAGTGTAGAGTAGAACCAGAAGCTTCTAATTCTTTCAGCTGTTCCTCCTGGTCATGAACTGAATTAATGCTCACATTTCAAAAATATTCCTGATTCTAATCCCAGTGATTTACTACTAATTTAATCCTCACCTGTGAGGATTGGGTTTTGTTAGCAACCAAGAGTTTAGTTGTATTAGAATTTTAACTGCAAATGAACAAAACATTAAAAAATAATTCTCAAGACAAGTCAGTTATTGCTCTGGGTTTCCTCTTCCCTAAAATATCTGTAAAATGAACTTTTATGGAGATACTCTGTGAAGTTAGTTCTAGATCTTCAGTTGGAAATAAACTCACACTGAATTCATTCTTCAAAACCGAGTATTTCTTCAGTGTCTACATACTGAATACTCTTGCTGAATACTCAACATTGCCCTTCTGGAAGGACCATTATCCTTCACTTAAAAAAGCTGGCATATTCTTTGCTCGGCCTCCCACTGACAGTGGACTCCAATTTCTTGTTTCATATGACTGTAGGTCCATTCACTGCAAACTCAAGAGAGACTGAGTCACAACCACCAGGTTAAGCCTGGACAAACTATAAATTGGCATGAAGAAAAATAAATTGTAGTTTCAAAGTGGTTTGCTAGGCAGCCATGTATAGCTGGAATGTCTGTTTGTTCACAGTATATTTCCTTTACTGCCCTTTTATCATTTACCACAGGTAAAATCAAAGAGATGGTAATCGTTTAGCCTATTTGAGGTCTTGAAATTTTTGAAATCTCTGGAGCTTTCTCCTTTTATTAAGCCTTTATTTCTATCTTTCACCTGATTCTGAGTTGATCTCACAAACCTTGGAAACTCAGGAAACCACTGACTTCTGCTGTGTGTCTCTTTAGTAGTATGTTACATCTTCAGGAGAAGCTCGCTAGCTAGGTTTGGATGAGGCAGCAGTGGTAAGAGGAAAAGACACTGTACTGAAAAATGTGTTGAGCGGGCTCCTGAACCTATTTTGGTGGCTGCTGTTTGGCCTCCCAAAAGTTAGTTTCCCCTCTTTGAGTATCAGGTGCCTTTCTTCCTTGTTCTTGGTTTATGTGATTGTAAGATTTCTTTGTTGTTCTGGGCCTCAGTTTCATTTATAATATTATAATAATAATATTCTACCTACTTTAGAGGGCTTTTATGATGATTAAATTAAGCATCATTGGTAGTGTTTTCTTCAGCACCTGCTATCCAGTAGGTAAAAAAGGGTCCAGTGTCATATGTGATTCAAGTTCCCAATAGCTGAAGTACGAGAGAACTCGTGTAGCATGCTAGAAATGTAACCTGGCTTATCTAATAAAACCATTCCACTGGGTAAGTGGAGGTTATCCGTATGTTGCATATTCAAGTTTAAGAGGGAAAGACAAAGGTGTCTGCACCAGCCGTCAAATTCCTCTCAGCTCAGACCAACTTTATTTACCCTTTCGTGAGTGCCAGTGTTTAGAGACCACTCTTAGGAAGCTAATGCTTCTGCCCAGATGTAATAACCAATATCTAAACTCGAAAAGAGGGAATTACTAGTGCCTCTAGAGATATGCTCGGATTTATTTGTAGTCGCTAAGAAAAGTCTTCACTTCTGCGCAGCCCGGGCGCAACGCCCACCCACACTGCGGCACTGGACACCCGCCGCATGCAGGGTTATTCCGCGAGTAGCCGCTAAGGGGAGCCGGACGCTGGGCCGCCCCCACAACCCCGCGTTGCCGTGACAACGGAGGCGCGCTGCCTCGGGAGCGAAGCGCTGGCTAAAGCAGGTGTCGGATTGCAGCGCGCTCGCGGAGGCTCGGGGATTGCGTGGAGCCTTGAAGCCGATCAGAGAGCCTGACTACTGTTCCTCCACCTCCCTCTCGGACAGCTTCTTAACCGGCGGGGCTGCACTGAGTGAAAATGGTACACCATTCAGGCTCGATTCAGTCTTTTAAACAGCAAAAAGGTCAGTGGGAATCTTGGTCCCCCCTCCCTGCGGGCGTCACGTTCCCCGCTGCATGCCCTTGCAGCTGTGTAGGAGCATCCTTTCCAGGTTAATGCGATGCAGAGGTGGAGAACTCTGTGAAGTTATTTTTTTTTAATGCCTCCTCACTCTGAATCAGAATGAGTTTGATTTCTGAGCCTCCGCATGGTCCCTGGGAGAAGCGGAATTCGTCATTTAAGGGATTTGATTTAATGTATATCTCTGCTAAGACCGTTTCACTCAATGCACTGTAGCTTTGTAGGGGTTGTCCTAACACCCCGATAGTGCTCTGAGGTTTGAGGACAGAGATACTGGATCATGTTTGCCCCGATCTGTGATTCAAATGGCTAAAAAGCTTCACATAAGCATATCTCCATATTTGAGATACTTTTACACAATTCTATGATAAGTGAATTTTGGGAGAGTCCAGAAGTTGGCCTGTTGAATGGGCCACACCACTTTGTTGGGAAACTCAATTCTGCCCTTGTTCTTTGCTTGGTTCTGGGTTTCAGGTTTTTGTTATTGTTGGTAGGTTCCTCTCCTAGGGGCTTTTGCGTTCTCTCTCTTAGCTTCTCCTTCAAGTTTCTGCCTGGACTCAATGATAAGAGTTTGTTGCTTATAGTCAAATCAAGAAGTCTTGCCAGTTATTCTCACTCTTTTTTACTTCTTATTTTGTTTAAAAAGGCTTTTTATAGAGCACATTATTTTTAGGCACAGTCCTAGTTTTCTGGAATTTGTCCAAAAAATATGTATTCAACACCATAATTGCCATTTCATTGAGTTAATAATGGTAATTATACCACAGTTTGACCATATGGTACATAAGATATGTAAATTCTGGAAGGATAAATTTGCTCATTCAAAGTGAAGTAAATATTTGCTTAAACATTCCTACTTTCTGCCTGCCCTCCCACCAAGTTACAGATAGACAGAGACAGAGATTTTTTTTTCAGTCGACAGTTGTTTCTATGTAGATCTTTGACTTGTTTTTTGGAAGAAAAAACTGGATGGACACACCAGAGATAATTTAGTAGGGATATCTGCATTAGGTAGAATACTGGACTGAGTTTCAAATTCCATAATTTTATGCTTTGTTCAAGTCTGGGCTCTTAAGGTTTTTCAAAAATATGTTGAAATTAAGAGTAGGGTAAAACTGAGAATGTCAGGGTGTTTAAGAAATTCAGTCAGTATGCAATTCCAATTCAAACCTAAATGTTGCAAAGAAAATTAAATTGCTTTAAGAAGTTGTGCTCTCTTTAATCATTATTTTAAACTCATGTGGACTTTCAGAAGGAAGACAAAGATTATAGGAACTTTGCACCAGCTTAATGCAATTAATATCCTCCTCTGATGCATGGATATGGCTGACTGGTTTCTGGGAACTGGAACTTTGAAATGGACCCCCCACAACTTATTATATCTGGATTCATATTGTGTTTTTAAAAGCAAATAATTGACAAAAAACCTGTCAAGTTTAGGATCAACTGCCATTGTTCCAAATGAGTGATAAAAAATTATTCAAGTCCTGGCATTTCCTTGTTTCCTTTATGAAGCATCATGAGGCATTTATTTTTGAGTATCCCTTTGCTTTTTGGCATACAAGGCAACTTTAGCATAAGGAGACTATGGAAAGGAGGAGGTATAGGAAAGAAAGCATTGTTAAAGTGGTTCTACTTAATTGCTTTTTAACTCTGAATAGGCATTCCAAAAACATATACCAAACTGAGGATTAGTATTTTAATTTTTCAAAGAGGAAGAAGCAAAATAATATTCTAGATGCTTTTGGATCAAGGAGCCATGAGACAGAAAACTTTTAGGGGTGCTTTGCACCATATCATTAACCCAAAAACTGTACATTAACGTGGAGAAAATTCTGCACTGGAACTCTGGAGTCCTGTCTTCTAACCTTGTCTTTGTAACAAGCTGAAAAACCTTGGAAATGAAGTGTTTAACTCCTCTGGACTTGATTTTATATATAATATTAAAATATTGAACTCCTAAACCCTGTGGCCTTTTTTTTATCTCTCTTCCTGTGTTCTATTGGAAGAGAAGGTGGCAAAGTGAAAGCAGAGATGATTTCTTCAGGGTCAGGTAAAAAGGAAAGCCTACACCTTTTAGTTTACTTTAGGAAATTATTTAGCCAAGGAAACCAGTTTATGGGAATTGTTTTTTTTTAATCAAGGGAGATCAATGTCTTCTTTAACATTTTGATTTCAACTTTATAATACCTAGAAATAGCCTGAGTATCCAGAAAACACTATTATTATAAGACTTTAAAAATTTCCCCCATCAGCTTATTTATTTCTGAAGTCCCAAGGGTAAATTGAGTGTATTATGCTTACAGACAACTGTGAGTGTGTGTTTGCCTTCGCCATGGAACATATTGGAGGAACACATTAGCTGGCAAATCAGCCAGCTAATTTCTGGTGAAAAGCCAGTTGTGATTCCTAGCCTGGTTTGCTTTATTTCAACTGATTTAGGACAGATTCATGTGTCATACAAGAGTGGGCGAGAAAAGGACAATGTTAGTTCTGGCTTTTAGGGGCTGTTATTTACCAATACAGCTAATAAGACTTTCAGGGAAACCATAGGTCACGTCAAACAACAGCCTGTCCCAAAAAGCTTGGGCTTAATGGGTAGCTGAAGCTGTTAAATGATTAATCATTATACTAAAGGATATTTCATTAAACATAAAAAAAGAGTGTTCTTAATAATTTTACAGAATTAAATATTTCCTACTCAAGTAATTTAATATCAATCTTTACACTAACATAGGATTTGCAGACTGCAAAGCATTTTTGTTCTCTTTTTCTTAAGATAAATTGGGCCATTTACAGATGGGCGATTGCAGGTGTGCACCTGTAAAGCCTCAGCAATCCTCCTCCTTTTTGCCCACTCCCTCCTTCGCAATACCAAAAAGGGACAGTGTTAGGGAAAACACCTAGTTTCAGAATCTCGGATATCCATTGTTTAGGCCTTCTTTTCTCCTCAGTGATATCTTTAGGATCTACAACCTTCCTAAACTCTTAACCTGCTGAAACCAGAAAAAAATCTGAAGCCATTTATACATTGGCAGAAATGCATTCACACATATCAATTAAGTCTCCCTGGCATCGTGACATTAAGAAGAGAAGATATGGCTTGTTAAGTAATTTCTAGCTAAAAATGAGAAAAAAAGATGAGGGAAGGTATTTTAGGATCAGAAATAATACTTCTTTCAGGCTGGTACTGAATATCAAACTGGATGAACAGAAAGGATCATATGTCTAATCTAATTAAGAGCCCTTCACATATTCTGCTCTGTCCCTTAATTTTGACCCTCCCTTTTTGTCTGTCCACAGGGGCTTCACTAGAATTTACAACTCTATTTCCCCATCTTCCAGTAAGGGCAAACCACACTATGAAAAGAAAACACATATGTCTAGGATCATATCTCTAAAAGTCCTGCATCATCAAATGGCTCAAAGGAATTACTGTGTTACTATAAAGTAAGAATTTTTGAAATTTAAAATGATGACTTTGAAATAGCAAAATTAGTATATATTATGTGATAATATGATTCCTCTACTTAGGAATAAGGAGAAGTGATAAAGTTTAAAAGAAATTCCATCCAAAGTAATTACAATTTAAAAATGTATTTAAAACTATTTAGAAGTTCCATTATCCAAAACATCACATTTCTTGAGGATTCTAGAAAGCTGAAAGTTTGAATTGAAACAGATTTAATGTTATACTCTGCACATGGATATTACTAAAAAAAATAAAGGGTTGATGATCATAAATCAACTTACCAAAAGAAACTAAATGACAGAAAACCTCAGCCTTTTTCTGTTATGATGACTTCAGTATTATATAATTGTGCAGATGTGAGAAAATATTAACATAAATGTTAATAGAAATAATAATGATGAAAAGAATATTGAATCAAAGTTCCCTGAGACTGAACCCTGTCACTGTCTCTGTAATTTGGATATTTACTTTTTTCTGAGCTTTATGTTTCTTCTCTAAAATTTTGGTGTGATAAACCCCACCTCTCAGAATTGTAGTGAAGGATAATAACAACAACAAACATAGCGGCAGCAGAATATCCTGTATGGGTGCTGCAACTACCCACTGTCCCCAGAGCTTAGAAGTACAGTGCAGTATTTCACACTCACTGAAGGTTCAGTAGTTACATATATTATTTTCCCTATTTTTAAGTTGAGAGAATTGAGCTTTACATGTTCTCTGCATTGTCAAGTTAACTCTCAAAGAACCGTAGAGCTAGGGTTTGAACATAGCCCTCCCTGACTCCAAAGGCCTCCTTTCTAACTGCTCTACATTCCACAAGGGAGCCTACTTCCTGCAGGGTGTTTGGAGAAGAGAAAAAATTTAAGGTGTTGGAAAGCATCTTATTCCCCTGAGATTTCCACCACAGCTGCCTATAACTTGTTCCCTTGCTCTACCTCTTTGCAAAAAACACCAAAGTTCAAAGTAGAGTTCTGTGATTTCCTAGCTCAATCATGGGTAGTTCACTGTCCTTTCTGTGGCCTTAGTAAAATGAAAACTTTAGATAGAATAATCTCAGTAATCCCTTCTGACTCTACAGTTCATCAGAAGTTACAGAAGTATGAAATCATATTTTAAATTTAGCAGCACATCAGTATAGCCAACCTAGCTGTCCCTTCAATTATTGCCTTTCCCCCTAAATTGCACTGCAGAGTAGCAATTACTCTAAACTCCTGTTGGTTTCAACCCAACAGTCATATAAGAAGCCTGCACTAGATGCAGGATCAGGTTCACCGAAACATAAGTCTTCATAGTCACATCCTTACTATAACCGAGATGCAGGTGGTCATGGCAGAGAGGAATTCTCTGTGGGTAAAATTGGGTGGACATGAAAGTACGTTGCTGAAAGTATTTTGCAAATGCACTGTATTAGTTGTGGTACAATTTTATCATTAACGTAGACAGTTTCCATAAAGTTATTAGGCTCACCAAAAGGCATCTCCTGAAAATAACTCCTAAAATTGTATATATGTTACATTTGGCTTTTAAGGTTTATTAATGGCTTTGAAGGTAGGGAGGGCCTTGGCTACTTGCAAATATACCCATAAAGTCTCATTTAAACACCTTCAATCACAGGTATCCTGAACAATTTGTCTCATCTATTTTTAGCTAATTTCCCTCAGCTATCAGATATGAGTTTCCCAAATTGTCATGATATAAAGAATTGCTTGGAGTTCTTGTTAAAAATGCAAATTCTTCAGTACTTTCAGACTTCCAGAATCTCCTTTCCAGGAGATTGGAAATTTGTGTTCTTATCAAACATGCATCACATGGGATTCTTAAAACTGAGTTAATTTGAGAGCCAGTTGAGAAAATAATAAGTAAATATGTAACCACCAAATAAGATAATGAATTTAAATAGAGGGACTCTACTAAGTTATAAATAGATGTTATTATTAGAGGCAAACAATATAGATTTTAGATACATTTTGCTTTATACATGTATTTAGTACTATGAAAATATAAATTTAGTGATTCTAATATTAACTATAATCTCCCAGTCTTTCCTTTTCAAGGTTTGATGAAGTTCCTAAATGGGAGTAAAGTTATTGGACTTCTGGGGAAGAGCTCTAAGACTTTGTTTCTTCATGTTCTTTCATGACCCTTGTAAATACCCCAAATGCTGGCAATTATTTATCTTTGCTTCAGTTATTTTAGTTCTTATCTTTTACTGTATAAGTTTTTACAAAAGAAGAGAATTTGATGAATATTCTCTCATAGCAAAATATCTCAGAATGGCTTTTAAAACAAAATACATGGTAAAAGTTTATAGTTCTTGATTTATGTTATAGGGAAGATGTGTGTGAGTTTGTATATGTTTTTTAAAATAATTCACCCTTATAATGTAAAGTCACTGTCATAATTTAAAGTCACTGTGACAAAGGCAGTTTGCAAAATAAGCAGCAGAGATAAGAAATCCCCCAGAGTTGTTTGACTCATAAGACAATTACATAGCAAGTGATCCCAGGAGAGCTAACTAATTTCAGTGGATTTCAGTTTCCTTAGTTATGAAATCAAAATAATAATGCTATTATTAAATGTTTATTCTTTGCTAGATACAGTTTAAAGCATTTTGCTTGCAAGTAACCCAGTTACTAAAAAAGTCACTAAAAAAGAAGCTGCTGTAATTTTATAGAGAAGGAAACTGAAGGAGAGAAAAATTAAGCCAGTGTTCAAGGCCACCCAGCTAGGTGTGGTGTACCTGAGATACCTATTTGGCAGGTAGAAATGTCATGAGGATTAGCAATTCTGTACAATTAGTTCCTCCTACACTGATTAGTGTATAGTGGGCTCAATGTTTGGTAACTAATAACTCCAAATAAGTGAGATTAAAAATTGCCCACTCAACCAGCATAGGTTGCACCAACATTTCCCAATTCATTTCTTAAATGATTCTCTCAAAGTTTCATTAGATGAAAATATTCAACTTTTTTCCTTTTAGGTAAAGTGAGTTTAATTTGCTAACATAAGCTCAATTTAGACATATTCAAAAGACATAAAAAAGCATTTTAGCTATGAACTGGTGGATCTCACACACAGAGTGGTACACTTGTAGCTGGTGGTACACTTGCACTCTACTTGCCTAAAACTACCTTGTGCACACACTGAGTAGTTTTATCAGCATTATCAACATGGGTCAGTGTCAGTCTTCTAATAAGAAAGAAAAATGGTCACAAACTTGAGTGGAGTAGTCAGGCATCTTGGATTCAAACGATGCTCCCAGATGATTTGCTATATATGATTGTGTTATCTCTGCCATAATTTTTGCTTCTCTAAATTCCCTTTTTCTTGTGTATAAACTGGGGCTGACAATGTTGAGAAGGCCTGTTATACTGCATGCTAAAAAAATAATGACACATAACCAATATACCTGTTTTTCCTAAGGGTTTCAGCCTTGGACAAGTTCATTATGGATTCAGTGAGAGTGAGAAGTGACAGTGGAATGTTCTTGGGGTAAAAGAGTTTATATCTGGCTTTATTCACCTGGCAGTAGGTTGAGCACTAGAATCACATCTGCATCCAGCAGTTTGCAGGTCCATAATCCACCTCCATCTATGCCTCTGCCCAGAGCACTGGGCCGAGCTCTCTATATAGTGCAATTATAGTTTATTGCCTAAAGGTGTGGAAGCAATAACCTAGCAACAGACCGATTACATCATTGGGTGGTTTAAGTTCAGTGAGGATCCTGGCCATAGGTACCCCAACTTCTCCACAGTCTCCACCCCTCCAGGAGTCTCACCTTACAATCTACACACTTTCAGTCTTCCACAGTGGTCCCTGTGCGAGAAAGCTAGAGCACTGTAACCAGATTCCATAACAGCAACAGAGGATAACAACAACATAGAAAGAATGCCAAAACTAAGATACAATAGGATCTTGATACAGATAACAAAAATTATAATAATCCTCAAACCAGAGGAAGTTCCCAGTCCACCTTAAGGGTGATAAGACACATGTGTTAATGACACCAACATAAGCAAATCTTCCCATCAGGTACAATGCGTGCAAGAGAGTGGTCCTGTGATAGGACTGTAGCAGGAAGGGGGGTCCCTTCCAGGTCTAGTATACCATACCTTTACTCCTTTCCCTGTGGGAGTCCTGAAGGGTCTATCTATAGTGCTACTGGAGGTACATGCACTGGCCATAATTATAAAACAAAACTCCCCAGTAAGATACTCCTACCTTCTGGTCATTTAGGATATACTACTGTGACCTTTCAGGGCCACTCTGCTGTTATTCCAGGAATACACAGGAGGCCAGCTTCCAGGCCTTTCCATAGGGTGCCAGGAGAGCCAGCCATCATTGGTCCATGTGTTGAAATATCCAAGGCCACACCCACTCAATGGAGTCTCCACAGTTCAGTGCAGTTGGTCCTGGCAGCGAGATATTATTCTGGTGGCCAAACCTCAGCTTCAGTGATTCTTCTTGGTTTGTACTTGCAATTGTATAGGGGAAGCAGCCATATATGTTAACATGTCTGTGGGGCTCAGGGCTCCCTTTCACGGTCTCTCGTTCAAATGCAAAAGCAGACTGACCATCCACATAGACTATTGGTATCTGACTTTAGTCCAGATTTTAACAAGCCATTGTGCCTCTCTATCATGCCTGCTGTGGTAGGATTGTATGGCACATGAAACTTCCACTTGATTCCCAGCTGTCACACCCATTCTTGTGGTGTATGTCCCGTAAAATGGGTGCCCTGATCACTCGCAATTACCTGTGGTCAGCCTTAGGCAGCAAAGAGACACTCCAGGCCTCTTTTTATCGCCTGCTGGTCTGCACAACGGGTAGGAAAAGCAACCAGAAATACAGTAGCTGTGTCCACACAAGTTATGGCACACCAATATCTTTCCGACACAGGTAAAGGCCCAATATGGTCTATCTGCCAGCTGACGAGTGGTATAGGCCCCTTAGCTACTGTCCCATGTTACTGTGGAACTCCGTCTAAGTCCCTTTTGGAGCACACAACACACTCCTTCCCAGCTCTACTAACTTCTTCAAAGGTCAAAGCCCCAGTGATGGGCAACAGCCCACATTGTCTTTTGCCCTGCATACAACAAACGCTGATGTAACCATTGGGTACATCAGAGACAGGCTTTTCTTCTAACCAATGTATCCTGGCCAATTTATCTGCTTCATCAATTCCTGGGGATGCCAGTGGCAAATGACCTGTCACATGGTATACTGTAATTGTTTTAATCTGAACATAGTCCTATAAGTCTTGCCACAATTCTTGTCTCCAATAGGGACAGTGACCAACCAGCCAGTTCTCATGGTACTAGGTTGGTAGCCACAGGGTCAAGGCCCGATAGACAGCCCAGTTATCAGTGCAGATAACTATAGGGGAGGGTTCCTGGCTGATCAGAAGCATGGCCCACAATTCTGCCCATTGGCTGCTCTTCCCCTCACCATCTTCCATCCATATTGTCTTAGTCTTAGGATGGAAAGCTATGGCCCTCCATTTTGGGGTCTGCCCACGCTGGAGCTGCCTGTGTACCATGCATCTTCGGGTATAGGGGCTCTTCCCTCCTGATAGGGACTCTCTGCTTCTAATGGTTCAAAAGCAAGTTCTTCCTGCTTTACGCTAGTATATGTCACCGGCCCCAGTAAGCGTTGGAGTTCTCCACTCAACAGGCTACTAGAGAGGGCACTACACTGCTGTAGGTAAGCACCCCACTTGGTTAGTTTGGGCATTTGTGCCACACCACTCCTTGGCTTTTGGGTCCAGTCTCGTACCCACGCCAAGATAGGATAGGTGGTTATTACCTTTATTGGGGCCATTCCAGTGATGGGTTCTGTAGCTATCAAGGCATGATACACAGCAGCCAGTTGTTTTTCTATCAAAATGTATCAGACCTCTGCCCCTTTCCAGAGTTGTGACCAGAATCCAACAGGTTGGCGAGCTCGTTCAAGCTGCTGCCAGAGACCCCAGCCATAACCGTCTTCAGTCTTATGAACATCTAGCTCACAGGGCCTTGATGGGTCTATTATACTCAAGCCCTGCACGGCTTTGACTGCCAATTTTGCTCTAGTAAAGGCAGAAGCACATGTCCCATGCCAGTCCCACCTGATGCCCTTTCATACCAACCAGTATAAGGGCTTCAGAATTTGTGCCAAGTGTGGGATAAACACTCTCCAGTAACCTGCAAGACTCAAAAACTCCTGTAACAATGCTGCAGTTATAGGGGTAGGAAAGGTCTGGACTTTATCTATAACTGCTTCTGGTATAACTTTGCTCTTATCGACTGGTCTGATGACCCCCAAGCATTTGACAGACAAACCAGGTCCCTGAACCTTGGTACTGTTCACAGCCCATACTTTCTCCTGTAAATGTTGCAGCAGTCTAGGTGCTGCACCTTACAGATATGAAAGAGAATTGGATGTGAGTATGACATCATCGATATAATGGTACAGCTGCACCATTGGCGGTGTCTCCCATGTAGCCAAGTCCTGGGCTACAAGGCCATGACAAATGGTGGGGTTGTGGAGGTATCCCTGGGGAAGGATGGGAAAAGTCCATTGCCATCCTTCCCATGTGAAGGCAAACTGTTTCTGACTTTCCTGCTCAATATCAGTAGAAAAGAAGGCATTAGCAAGATCTACCACATAATGGTATGTTCCTATGCAGCAAAGGGTATCCATCAGGCCTTCAACAGAGGGGACAGCAGCATGCACAGGGGGTATGACTTTATTCAGTTCTCTGTAATCCACAGTCATACACCAGGAGCCATCTGGCTTTTTTACTGGCCACACTGGAGAGTTGAAATGACTATGGATGGGCTTTATCATACCCACTTTTTCCAGCTCCTAGAGAGTTTCTCCAATCTCTTTATGTCCTCCAGGCAGTTTGTACTGTTTGGTATTGGTCACCCGCCAAGGCACAGGCAAAGCTATGGGTGGGTGCCTAGTATGTCCCCTCAGACCTGCCTTCACCACATGTACCCTCAGTCTGAACTCACTTGCAGTGGTCTTCAACCAAGGACCCTGCAAGATATCAGTCCCCAAAATATACTCAGGGATAGGAAATATATACACAGTATACTCTTTTGCAGGTAGGTGCCCTATTTCCAAAGGGATTTGGGCTTGGTTTACTCTGATAGCCTTAGCCCCATATCTACCTATGATAGTGGGGATCCCAGGGAACCACTCAGGGTTACCATGAATCAGTGAACATTCAGGCCCTGTGTCCACCAGAGCCAGGACACACTGTATGTTCACTGGGGACCAACAGGTAGCTATTTCAACATGTGGCCTCTGGATCCCCCCTGGTCCCTCAGGGCAGATACTTTGATCTTCCCCTCAGTCAAACTGTATTCCCAAATCATCTTCCTGTGTGGGCTCAAGTGAGTTTGGCTTGCTCTCCAGCAGGAAGTCTTGTAAACACACAGGCCGGACTCGTGGCTCTGCCTCTTTGGTCTTAATGGCTGCTCTGCTTTCAGTTGTTTCCATAGCTTCAGTAAGATTCTATTTGACTTCCTGTCTAATTTCCTTCCAAATGCTCCTGCCCATGTTAAATCAACCCACATCAGGGTCCTTTAACCTTCATGGGGCCCTTTAAATTCTTCTTGTGAGTAGCATACCTTATTTCTTCCCAGATTCTCATTGCTTCAGCCTCTCCTAAGTCTGCTACTGTACGTGTAACCTCACTAATGGGATGCCCTATGTGAGGGGAAAGAATGGCTGCTAGAGACATGAAGAGGGATGTGGGAGCAAATTGAAGCACAATATTTCTCATCTCAGTAGGGAAAATCTCTTCATCTGGGCCATATTTCTCTGGACTACAGATGGCATTTCTTATGCCTAGCTCTTGTAACACCTATTGGAGCTCAGCATACATCTGCCATCTAACAGTAGAGAATGGCAGATCACCCTGACTGGGTCACACAGCACAAAGTGCAGCCATAAGCCAATCAAGGAGGGAGTGACTCCCTGGGGTCTGATGTTCACTTTGTAATCACAGCCTCAAGGTGGGCTACACTGTCAGGCAAGCCAGCTTTCCCATCTCTGATCCTGACAGGACAATTCCATCCACCCCTAAGTCCCACAGACACAGGAGCCAAGCTGATATTCACTCTGAGGGCTTCTGCCTAAACCGGGAGCCCAAATCCACCAGCTCAGCCTGAGTATAGGGGCAGACCATAGAGTGCCCCATGACCTGGGGAGGGGGCTGCTAGTCTCCTTGGGGAATTTTCAGCTGCTGGGTCTTTACTTTCTTTACAACCACTGGGCATGCTTTCAATACAGGAGGGGTCAGTGCCTCTGGCACCACCCCTTCATCCTTCTCCAGGGCTGATGGCACCTTTCTCTCCCCTCCCCCGAGTGCCTCCTCTCCTACAACCTTGACCTTCTCTACCCTGCCTCGCAGCAATGCTAGCTCAGTCTTCAGCAGCTCTCTTACCTTCATCTCAATGTTTTGCAGCTGGTGTTCTCATGCCACGTCTGCCTGTGCTTCACTCAGGAGTTCATCCTTTTCCTTGATGGCCTTTTCCTCCTTCACAGCACCTGTCAGCATGGCCATCTCATTCTGTAAGGAATCTTTTACCTCTTCAATGGCACCTTCAATCCACCGGCGTTCTTGTGCTGTCTCCTCTCACATCAATGCCATTTCCTTCTTCAGGGAATCCACAGATGTTTGCAGCTCACGTTCTTATGCTGCCATTTCTTGGCTTTTTCAGGAGCATATCCTTCTCTTCTGTTGACTTTTTAATACTGTGAGAAGTAGCCAACCCACAGTCCCCGCTGCCTCACAGGCACTCTGTCTCTCAGAAAACCTCCTTACTATACCAAGAGCCACCCCTACTGCCTCAGGTGTCACCTCCACTTGCCTCCAGCGCTGGGGTTGGGCTCAGTCCTCTAGAAGGCAAGCCTCCTCAGAACACATACCCACTGGGGAACATATCCACTGTCTCCTCATTCACAGAGGCAGCCCACTGAAGCACCCCTCCCATAAGGGCAGCCTGTCTTTTTCCTTGGTCAACAATGAATCCTGCCGATTTCACCAATTGTCTTGCTATTGGGTTTCAGCCCCAGGCAAGTTCGCTATGGATTCAATGTGACCAAAGAAATTGACAGCAAAATGTTCTTTGGGATGAAAGGGTTTATTACCTGGCTTGTTCTCTCAGCGGTAGGTCGGTAGGTCGAGCACTAGCATCTCTGCCTCCCCCCAGAGTACTTGGCCAAGCTCTCTATATAGTGCAGTAATAGTTTATTGCCTACAGATGTGGAAGTGGTAGCCTAGCAACAAGCCAGTTACATCATCAGGTGGTTTAAATTCAGTGAGGATCCTGGCCATAGGAGCTCTAACCTCCCCACAGGGTCAAATAAGAATCCCGGCTATAGGAACTTTCATTTTCCCCACACTAACTCTCCTCTTTCTCTCCCTTTTCCTACTTTTTTTTCTGATCTCAAAGAGTTCTAAGACATTCCAATATGCTTGTGCTTGCAGTATAAATGTACCTAGAAAACAGATCAGGAAAAGTCAGATTTAACACACTTTCCTTGCAGTTCAGTACTTACGCTGATTTTTTTTTTTTTTGAATCATGGCATATCTGTGAATTTCAACATAATATGGTTTTAAATGTAGAAAACAAAATTACCTAAAAATAATCCACATGCATTGTTAATCTCCTACTTTGCATTTATTCTGATGTAACAGTAAATTTTTATTTTTTATGATCTGTTGTTACACTTATAAAAATTACAGAGCAATGTTATCCATGAGATGAAAGTATAAAAAATGATGACTAAAAGGAATTTTATTTAGATACGGTTCTAATTAAATCTCTTCATATTTTATTCCTGCTATAATATGAGACAAAAAGATTTAGCATGTAAGAATTTGTTCGTTATGCTTCAGAAGATTGGGGACTGACGAGAATTAGGCTTGAGATGGATTAATGATTGTGCATTGAGCATTGACCCCCCCATACAGAATTTTATTGTTGTTAACAACCATTTGATCAATAAATATGAGAGATGCCCTCTCAAGAAAAAAAAAAAAAAGATTTAGGATGTCAGTCACTGAAAGTGGATAGAAAAATTAGGGGTAAAATAGTAAATTCAAATTTCCTACTGAGAAGAATACTTTTAAAATACTGCCTTTGGTATAATGCCTCCTTTGGGCCACTGATATTTTGAATCATGCTTCTCTATTTCTTACACATTGCTCCAAGATGAGTGAGTTGGTGGTATGCACCACATTGAACAGCTTGCGATTAGTCATAACTCTTACCAGATGAGAAGAAATTACCCACTCAGAGACATGTGTACCCATTCAGGTTCCATTACTCTATAGAATTTAAATCAAGGATAGCAGTTACTTTAGCATATAGTCCATATAAATTCATGTTTTGCAAAACTTACTTTGTATGCTCTAAGGAATATAATGATATAACTAGCAATGAATGTATCCAGAAGGATATTCTGTCTAAATATAAAGTTTAAAACAAAATTCTTATAATTTTCCTCATATGTCCTGAGACCTGCATAGTTCTAGAGTACCACTGTGTCTTAAAAAATGACTTGATTGGATATTAAAAAGTGAGAAAAAAATGGATGGGGAGTTTCTGAACATTCCTCTGCTTCAGACCTAGCTTTGGAAGAAGAAAATCTTGCCACCAACTGGAAATGTTGCGATCAAGGTTTTCTTTGAAATTACCTGATATTCCTTCCTTCAACCCAAGATAAAAATCCTTCTGTGAATGGTACCTAACAGATATAAAACATAATATATTTGAATTTTATTTCTGCCAAAAATATTTTATCAGATTTAATTCTGTTCTTCAGCTTCTCAGTAAATGAAAAGATGTTGTTATGTGTTTATTGAACACTTTTCAAATGCCTGTCTTAAAACCATGGGGTATTTGTAATTTAACTTACTGTATGTGACTCATCACTGTGGACTTGACTTGCATTCTCATCTAATTCTCTCAAAAACCCTTCAAAGAAGGTACTATTAGCTTCACAGATAAGGAAATTGAGGTGAAGTGTGACAAGTAGTTTATCTAGTAATGTGTGTATTTAGCAGAGCTGGAATTTTAATCAGCATTAGAGTAGTATAACTTGTTCTCTAAAACAATATTAGTTTTATCAATGTAGGTAATAGGAGCTGATAATGGCCAGAACCTACTGTATCAGCCAATGTGCTGGCTATTCTATACATGTAATGTCACATAATTCTTATATTAGCACTTTGAGGCAAAAATATATTTTATGCATAAAGAAATAGACTGAGAAGTTGCATATGGCCTCATAGCTAATAAGTGGCAAACCTGGGATAAAATCCTTAGCACACATAACATGGTCGGGGCGGGGGGGTGCATGGGGAAGTCAATATAGCACAGAGAAGACAAGTAGTGACTCTATAGCATTTTACTACACTGATGGACAGTGACTATAATGGGGTATGTGGTGGGGACTTGATAATGGGGGGAATCTAGTAACCACAATGTTGCTCACATGATTGTATATTGATGATACTAAAATTAAAAAGAAAATCCTATGGACTTATCTGTACACCATGAGATACATTATGCTTAGCAATAGTAGCTTGTTTCTGCCATTAGTCATCCTAAAAAACTAGATTAGGAAAAATAGCTTACTGATGAATAGTTATATTGAACACTCTGGGCTGTAGTCTTTGTATGTCATGCAAAGTGGAGATATTATGGGCTCTTGTGAAAGTGAGTCAGGCAAGGTACAATAGAGATATCAACAAAGAGTCCTTCAGAGTTTTTTTTACAGTTTATATCTCACTTTTAATAGGATGACCACAATCTGTAAGATTTTATTACCATCTCAGAAATACTACCTTCCAATCTCATGCTATTCTAAACCTAGAAATTCATTTCTGAGAATACCCAGTCCCCTTTAGTCACATATTCTCCCTACCCTTTCAAATCCATACTTGATGTTTGTTATGCTATTCCACCTGCATATGAATATTGAATGTGTACTGGAATATGTACACTGGGAGGGGAAATGACAGGGGCCAGGGATCATGATGTGGCTTACCCTAAGCTCCATAGTATGTTACATACAGCAGTTAATAAAATTTGACATCTTCTGAGGAAATCCTGCTGAAATTTATGTTTCTTTCCATTGATACTCATGGTATTTCAACATAGAGCAATCTCTTACCAGTCATTTTTATTGAATAAATAACTGGCTGTCATCAGTTTGGATACCAGCTTTTGTGATAAAATGATCTTGTGATCAAGGAATTACTTAAACTTTTTAAAGCAAGCAAACAGCTTTAAGAACAGCTGTAGTCAACCCTATCCTTGGGAGCTGCTCAAGCATTGAGATCCAAAATATACAGCTCATATTAATGTTTTGGAAGTACTTTTAATAAAATTTATAGTGTCTAATTTTTACAAGGAGGTAATATAAGATGGTAGTTGCATAGAGAAGTTCAGATTCTTATCTGTTACTAGCTGTGTCATGCTGAAACCACAAAAATTCTCTAAAACTTGACTCTTATCTGTAACATAACACCAGCCTCATATGATTGCCATATGAAATATGATTATAAACATGAAACAATTAGGACAATTTCTAATGACTTATGAAGTGCTTGACACAGAATTGACAGTCAATAAATATTAACTATAATGGGGTTAGCGTTTCTTGATCATCATAAATATGAATCCAATGATGATGAATAAACAACAGATATTTATTTGGTATCTAGCAAAGGCAAATGCAGTATTGATGCTATAGAGCAGAGCATGCATATGTCTGTGTTCCAAATAACCATGCCCTTCTTTTGTCTCAGAAAAAACCAGACTTCAGAATATTTCCTCACATGGCACTCTCAGGACAGAGTTCATGTGGAATGAAATCTTTTTGTGAAATTATTATAGCATCCAGAATTCAAATCTACCTATTTTCATGGTGAAAACTAGTCAATGCCACTTCTTCCTTTACACTCTCTTACTAGAATGTGGTTGGCCCAAATCAATCTCTTAAGAACAAGGTGGTGCATGTCTCTACCATTTATTAGTACTTGTGAGAGTAAGGAGATAAAGATAAACATAGCAGGGGATCAGAGCAAATCAAAAAGGTCTGGATTATATTTTATGATGTAGTTATGACAATAACCCAGGGATTGCTTACTTTATATCCTGAAAGTCCAGGTATTGTTTGGTTTACTTGAAAACTAGTAGATTGTACAACACTTTGTACAACATCTTATATTCTACAGGGAGTAAGAAATGGGTCCCAGGCCAAAAGATGTTGATAGGATTTATCATCAGTTCCCTCTTTGCCTGCACATTGAGTACTAGTTGCAGACATGAAGAAAAAAGGTGTAAATGCTCTCCCTGCTCAGACATCCCTTCAAAATATATCACTCATTTCATCTTTAATGCCATGTCTTCTTTCCCTACTTAAAATGTTACTTAGTTTGTAATATTTTTTTTCCTTTCTTTCCTCCTTGTGTTGTTCTATCCCTGATCCTGAAACAAACATAAATTCCAAATCATCACCACTTAAGTATATTTTTCCTTAAATATTCTACGAAGCGAGATATGGTATACACAGGTAACTAAGCATTATTTATAATCATCATAATACTATTTTTTTTTGTCAAATAGGCATTTTCTCAGGTATAAGTAAGGGTTAGAAAATATTAAACCTTTACTACCGTGAAAGGCAAATGACATTCCTTCAAGAACCTCTGAATCATCTTTAAGGCCACACTCTTACTTTACTAGGCATTGTGGAAGAAAGATACAAGGAATTTAGAAAAAATCAGAAGGGTTCTCTACTCTTCAAGATCTGACATTCCTATCTGGGTAGGAGACTGCTGGGCAAACATAGGTAACAGCGCCATGTGGTAATATTGATGGGAAGTACACCAGGTGGCATAGTAATATGGGAGATAGAACCTAATCTGAGGAAGTGGTTTTTCAGAAGTGTATGGTTGCTCTTATAAAATTATTGAATTTTTGCTTCTTTCCCTTTATTTCAAAAGTTGTTACCAAAGAGGGCCTATGGTTGTTAATGTAAGCACAGGGATTTATGAGAGTCCTTGAAAGAAGTAATGAACTTATTATTATTGTAGTGGATTCTTATGTTAATAAGAAATAGTTTAAGTGATTTAACTTAGATGCATTACTAGTTACTCCCAACTCAGACAAGATAATTTATTTTTATTTATAGCATACAATTAATCTTTAAGCTGTTCATCATTTTAGTCCCACAGTTACACAATTACCTTAACATAGCTTAGAGTTTGACCCTTGAAAGTGAGCTTTAAGATAACATTCAGAATTTAAAATAAAAATTTAGATATTCCTTCTGACCTAAATGGAAATGTATAGTTCTAATAATGTACACTTGTACAGCTGTTTATTGTGTATAACATCTTAAAAACATATGTGGATCATGCAGTATTCACATGGGCCCCAAGTACATAGACTTACTGTTATATTCTAACTAGCGTTTCCCAGTTTACCCAAGTAAATGGTACAATTTGGCAGGAACCCCTACTCACTGATAAGAGCCAGGTAAGAAATAAGAATTGTTTTAAAGATACTATTGAGCCAGTGAAGAAAGAATCTCCCTTGGTGTTGGCAAGAGCCCTGATAGCAGCAGAACCTGATAGTTAAGCACAGTTACCTTTCTGGTAAAGGAGAAATATTTCTGTGGCAATGCCCACTTCCATTTAAACTTCATTAGTCTGAAAGAAAGAGAAAGGGGAGATGGGAGAGAAGGAGAAGAGACAAGAGAGGAAGGGTAGAGGGGAAAAACAAAACAAGCACAAAAAACAAGACAAAACAGACAGACCTGTGTGGACAAACTGCAGAAGCAACCAAAATTTAGAAGCCAGTCCACCGTTGATAGCAAGAACCCAATTTTCAAACTTATTTACAGGGATTGTGGGAAAGAGTAAAAGACATGCCCATTCCTCTTTAGGAAGCATGAGTGAGACTAATCAGCAAAGGATGCCCATTAACATTGGAGTGGTGTGGTGGGTCCTGTGTAAGTGTAGACCTCTGACCTGCTGGTCTAGCTAGGACCCGTTACCATCTCCAGCTATTTATCAAGTCTAAGTAGCCAGCATAGTGGGAATTATATTTGTGCAATTATATTTACACATGGTCTAAATTAATTTTTTTCTAATTTTCAAATAACACATTATTATTGTAGAAGATTTGGAAAAACAATTAAAGTTATTATATTTTAAAATTGTTCCTGCTAAAATATTCCACATTTTCTAAAATAATTAGATTCTGATTTTCTAGTTTATCATTTATTTAGACTTAATTTTATGTTTAGGTGCATCCATGTTCAATATTTTTTACAAGGTTCACATTTTTTAGTTTTATATATTTCAATCAATCTCTCAATAGAAAGTACATTTCTATTGAGATCTTTTTTCAGGAAAAAGATCTTTTTTCTAGGAAATACACAGATATATGTGATGGAGTATATTTTCTTGATACCTTCATATGTGATGAAAACATTTTGACAATAGAATATTTAAGACAGAAATAGTTTTTCCTAATTATTATAACTTCTTTATAATCCTGTGTAATTCAGAATGTACTCTGAAAGAGGAATCTAAAGTCAGTCCAATGTTCTCTTTATTTGGGGTTAGCTGTTTCTGCCTAAATTCTTATTGATTTTCTCTATTGATAGTATTCAAATTCCCCAAAATTTGGCTGGTTATTGAATCTCTTTCTATTGTTTCTGGCTGTTATATTGGGAATCATTTTGAGTTGTGGAGTATATCTTTTTTGGGTCCACAGAATTTAGAAACTGTCTCACAATAATGAACTGTCAGAATAGTAGGGCTCCCCTCATTTGTTACCCACCACTCAAGGATTACTATCCCTGGATGCCTAAACTCAAGGGTCTCGCAAACAGTTGTTTCAGGTGGAAGGTATATGCCATCTCCACTATTCTATCTTGGCCAGGTGGAACTATACAGCTACTGTGTCTGTGGGTGTGTATGTATGAATGTGTATACTATATATAATACATATACATATATAATTATATGTACACACATATATGTCCTTATATAAATGCATATGTCAAATTAACTATATAAGTTAATATATATGTTAATGTATGTCTTTTATATTTAATTATAAAGTATAAATTATATAAATTAAAATCAAATAATTTTTATTCTGTTGAGCATCCTATTCTTGATTTATGAATACAAATTTTTTTTTCTAATGTACTCAGGTTTTATTTCCTTCCTCCTTCCCTCTTTTTTTTTAAATTTTATTTTGATATCATTAATCTACAATTACATGAAGGACATTATGTTTACTAGGCCCCCCCCTTCACCAAGTCCCCCCCACATCCCCATTCACAGTCATTGTCCATCAACATAGTAAGATGCTGTAACATCACTACTTGTCTTCTCTGTGTTGCACAGCCCATGCTCCCCCTACACTATACATGCTAATCGTAATGCCGCCTTTCTTTTTTTCCCACCCTTATCCCTCCCTTCCCACCCGTCCTCGCCAGTCCCTTTCCCTTTGGTAACTATTAGTCCATTCTTGGGTTCTGTGCTTCTGCTGCTGTTTTGTTCCTTCAGTTTTCTTTTGTTCTTAAACTCCACATATGAGTGAAATCATTTGGTACTTGTCTTTCTCCGCCTGGCTTATTTCACTGAGCATAATACCCTCTAGCTCCATCCATGTTGTTGCAAATGGTAGGATTTGTTTTTTTCTTATGGCTGAGTAATATTCCATTGTGTATATGTACCACATCTTCTTTATTCATTCATCTACTGATGGACATTTAGGTTGATTCCTTATCTTGGCTATTGTAAATAGTGCAGCGATAAACATAGGGGTGCATCTGTCTATTTCAAACTGGAGTGCTGCATTCTTGCAGTAAATTCCTAGAAGTGGAATTCCTGGGTCAAATGGTATTTCTATTTTGAGCATTTTGAGGAACCTCCATACTGCTTTCCACAATGGTTGAACTAATTTACATTCCCACCAGCAGTGTAGGAGGGTTCCCCTTTCTCCACAACCTTGCCAACATTTGTTGTTGTTTGTCTTTTGGATGGTAGCCATTCTTACTGGCGTGAGATGATATCTCATTGTGGTTTTAATTTGCATTTCTCTGATGATAAGCGATGTGGAGCATCTTTTCATGTGTCTGTTGGCCATCTGAATTTCTTCTTTAGAGAACTGTCTGTTCAGCGCTGCTGCCCATTTTTTAATTGTGTTATTTCCTTTTTGTTTGTTGAGATGTGTGAGCTCTTTATATATTTTGGATGTCAACCCTTTATCGGATCTGTCATTTACGAATATGTTCTTCCATACTGTAGGATACCTTTTTGTTCTATTGATGGTGTCCTTTGCTGTACAGAAGCTTTTCAGCTTGATATAGTCCCACTTGTACATTTTTGCTTTTGCTTTCCTTGCCCAGGGAGATATGATCAAGAAGAGGTCACTCATGTTTATGTCTAAGAGATTTTTGCCTTTGATTTTTTCTAAGAGTTTTATGGTTTCATGACTTACATTCAAGTCTTTGATCTATTTCTAATTTACTTTTATGTATGGGGTTAGACAGTGATCCAGTTTCATTCTCTTACATGTAGCTGTCCAGTTTTGCCAGCACCATCTGTTGAAGAGACTGTCATTTCCCCATTGTATGTCCATGGCCCCTTTATCGAATATTAATTGGCCATATATGTTTGGGTTAATGTTTGGAGTCTCTATTCTGTTCCATTGGTCTGTGGCTCTGTTCTTGTGCCAGTACCAAATTGTCTTGATTTACTGTGGCTTTGTAGTAGAGCTTGAAGTTGGGGAGTGAGATCCCCTCCCCCCACTTTATTCTTCCTTCTCAGGATTGCTTTAGCTATTCAGGGTCTTCGGTGTTTCCATATGAATTTTAGAACTATTTGTTCCAGTTCATTGAAGAATGCTGTTGGTAGTTTGATAGGGATTGCATCGAATCGGTATATTGCTTTGGGCAGGATGGCCATTTTGACGATATTAATTCTTCCTAGCCAGGAGCATAGAATGAGTTTCCATTTGTTAGTGACCTCTTTAATTTCTCTTAAGAGTGTCTTATAGTTTTCAGGGTATAGGTCTTTCACTTCCTTGGTTAGGTTTATTCCTAGGTATTTTATTCTTTTTGATGCTATTGTGAATGAAATTGTCTTCGTGATTTCTCTTTCTATTAGTTTATTGTTAGTGTATAGGAAATCCACAGATTTCTGTATGTTAATTTTGTATCCTGCAACTTTGCTGAATTCCAATATTAGCTCTAGTAGTTTCAGAGTGGAGTCTGTAGGGTTTTTTATGTACAATATCATGTCATCTACAAATAGTGACAGTTTAACTTCTTCTTTACCAATCTGTATTCCTTGTATTTCTTTGTTTTGTCTAATTGCCATGGCTAGGACCTCCAGTACTATGTTGAGTAACAGTGGGAGAGTGGGCATCCCTGTCTTGTTCCCGATCTCAGAGGAAAAGCTTTCAACTTCTTGCTGTTCAGTATAATGTTGGCTGTGTGTTTATCATATATGGCTTTTATTATGTTAGGGTACTTGCCCTCTATACCCATTTTGTTGAGACTCTTTATCATGAATGGATGTTGAATTTTATTGAATGCTTTTTCAGCATCTATGGAGATGATCATGTGGTTTTGTCTTTCTTTTTGTTGATGTGGTGGATGATGTTGATGGATTTTCAAATGTTGTACCATCCTTGCATCCCTGGGATGAATCCCACTTGGTCATGGTGTATGATCCTTTTGATATATTTTTGAATTCGGTTTGCTAATGTTTTGTTGAGTATTTTTGCATCTACGTTCATCAGGGATATTGGTCTGTAGTTTTCTTTTGTGGTGGGGTCTTTGCCTGGTTTTGGTATTAGGGTGATATTGGCTTCGTAGAATGAGTTTGGGAGTATTCCCTCTTCTTCTATTTTATGGAAAACTTTGAGAATGGGTGTTATGTCTTCTCTGTATGTCTGATCAAATTCTGAGGTAAATCCATCTGGCCCGGGGGTTTTGTTCTTTGGTAGTTTTTTGATTACCGCTTTAATTTCTTTGCTGGTAATTGGTCTGTTTAGATTTTCTGTTTCTTTCTGGGTCAGTCTTGGAAGGTTATATTTTTCTAGGAAGTTGTCCATTTCTCCTAGGTTTCCCAGCTTGTTAGCATATAGGTTTTCATAGTACTCTCTAACAATTCTTTGTATTTCTGTGGGGTCCATTGTGATTTTTCTTTTCTCATTTCTGATTCTGTGGATTTGTGTTGGCTCTCTTTTCCTCTTAATAAGTCTCGCTAGAGGCTTGTCTATTTTGTTTATTTTCTCGAAGAACCAGCTCTTGCTTTCATTGATTTTTTCTATTGTTTTATTCTTCTCAATTTTATTTATTTCTTCTCAGATCTTTATTATGTCCCTCCTTCTGCTGACATTAGGCCTCATTTGTTCTTCTTTTTCCAATTTCGATAATTGTGACATTAGACCATTCATGTGGGATTGTTCTTCCTTCTTTAAATATGCCTGGATTGCTATATACTTTCCTCTTAAGACTGCTTTTGCTGTATCCCACAGTAGTTGGGCCTTTGGGTTCCTGCTGTCATTTGTTTCCATATATTGCTGGATCTCCATTTTGATTTGGTCATTGATCCATTGATTATTTAGGAGCGTGTTGTTAAGCCTCCATGTGTTTGTGACCCTTTTTGCTTTCTTTGTACAATTTATTTCTAGTTTTATGCCTTTGTGGTCTGAAAAGTTGGTTGGTAGGATTTCAGTCTTTTGGAATTTACTGAGGCTCTTTTTGTGGCCTAGTATGTGGTCTATTCTGGAGAATGTTCCATGTGCACTTGAGAAGAATGTGTATCCTGTTGCTTTTGGATGTAGAGTTCTGTAGATGTCTATTAGGTCCATCTGTTCTAGTGTGTTGTTCAGTGCCTCTGTGTCCTTACTTATTTTCTGTCTGGTGGATCTGTCCTTTGGAGTGAGTGTTGTGTTGAAGTCTCCCAGAATGAATGCATTGCAGTCTATTTCCTCCTTTAATTTTGTTAGTATTTGTTTCACATATGTTGTTGCTCCTGTATTGGGTGCATATATATTTATAATGGTTATATCCTCTTGTTGGACTGTGCCCTTTATCATTATATAACATCCTTCTTTAACTTTTGTTGCTTTCTTTATTTTGAAGTCTGTTTTGTCTGATACTAGTATTGCAACACCTGCTTTCTTCTCTCTGTTGTTTGCATGAAATATCTTTTTCCATCCCTTCACTTTAAGTCTGTGCATGTCTTTGGGTTTGAGGTGAGTCTCTTGTAAGCAGCATATGGATGGGTCTTGCTTTTTTATCCATTCTATTACCCTATGTCTTTTGATTGGTGCATTCAGTCCATTTACATTTAGGGTGATTATTGAAAGGTATGTACTTATTGCCATTGTAGGCTTTAAGTTTATGGTTACCATAGGTTCAGGGTTTGCTTCTTTACTATCTTACTGTCTAACTTAACTCGCTTATTGAGCTATTATAAACATGGTCTGATGATTCTTTATTTCTCTCCCTTCTTCTTCCTTCTCCTCCCTTCTTTATATGTTGTGTGTTTTGTTCTGTGCTCTTTTTAGGCATGCTCCCATCTAGAGCAGTCCCTGTAAGATGCCCTGTAGAGGTGGTCTGTGGGAGGCAAATTCCCTCAACTTTTGCTTGTCTGGGAATTGTTTAATCCCTCCTTCATATTTAAATGATAATCGTGCTGAATACAGTATTCTTAGTTTGAGGCCCTTCTGTTTCATTGCATTAAGTATATCGTGCCATTCTCTTCTGGCCTGTAGGGTTTCTGTTGAGAAGTCTGACGATAGCCTGATGAGTTTTCCTTTGTAGGTGACCTTTTTTTTCTCTCTGGCTTCCTTTAATACTTTGTCCTTGTCTTTGATCTTTGCCATTTTAATTATTATGTGTCTTGATGTTGCCCTCCTTGGATCCCTTTTCATGGGAGTTCTGTGTACCTCTGTGGTCTGAGAGGCCATTTCCTACCGTAGTTTGGGGAAGTTTTCAGCAATTATTTCTTCAAAGACACTTTCTATTCCTTTTTCTCTCTCTTCTTCTTCTGGTATCCCTATAATGCAATATTTTTCCATTTCGATTGGTCACACATTTCTCTTAAAATTCTTTCATTCCTGGAAATTCTTTTATCTCTCTCTGCATCAGCTTCTCTGCATTCCTGTTCTCTGTTTTCTAGTCCATTAATGGTCTCTTGCATCTCTTCCATTCTATTTTGAAGTCCTTCCAGAGCTTGTTTTATTTCTGTATTCTCCCTCCTTATCTCTTGCATATTTCTCTGCAAGCCCATCAGCATGGTCATGACTTTTGTTTTGAATTCTTTTTCAGGAATACTGGTTAAATCTATCTCCCCAGGTTCCTTCTCAGGGGAAGATGTAGAAGATGTCGAAGCTGTCTGGGTTAGTCTTGTCTGGATCAAATTTTTTTGCCTTTTCATGTTGATAGGTGCAATGGAGTGCTATTGACGTGTCTATCAGCTAGGAGAGTCAAGCCTCTTTCCACTTGGCTCATGGCGTTTCTTTACTGGGACAAGTGCGACCCCTAGTGGCTGGTGTTGGGCAATTGCGTGTAGACTGGGTCTTGTATCTTGACTGGCCGGTATGGAGGAAGCTCCCTTGCTGAGGGTGTGGCCAGCCTCAGGCTGCTGCTCTGCTATGACAGGGCCCTGGACGGGTAATGGACAGGGGGCTGTTTGGCTGTTTACCTCCGTGAGGGGTCTCATAGCTGTTGCCCAGGGGGTTAGTGCTCCCGGAGTTCCCTGGAATTTCCAGCTGCTGGACTGTGACCCGGGATGCTTCAGTCCAGCTGTGGCCTCCCTGTCCCTTTAAGACTTTCAAAAAGCACTCACTTTTCTTTGTCACAGGGGTGCCGGCTTTGGGACCCGCTCACAGGTCTTACTGTCCTGCTTCCCTAATTTCCAGCACCCCACGTATGCACTGTGTCTCCGCTCTGGTGCAGATGGCAGGGCTGGATGTTTAGCCGTCCTGGGCTCCCTCTCCCTCCCCACTCCAAATCCTCTCCTCCCACTGGGAGCTGGGGGGAGGGGCCTCGGGTCACGCTGTGCTGTGGCTTGTATCTTACCCCTTTCACCAGGCACTGGGTTCTCACAGGTGTGTATGTAGTCTGGCTGTTGTCCTGTGTCTTCTGTTCTCTCTTTTAGGATTAGTTGTATTTGTTGTATTTTCAAAAATATGTATGTTTTTGGGAGGAGGAGATTCCCACTCTCCTACTCACCCCGCCATCTTGGCTCCACCCTGACTACAAATTTTTAAACATTTTTTAATCTCAGAAAAATGTAATAACTTATTTTTGCTTTTCACAAGATTTTCTTTTCCTCTTTTCCTCCCCACTCCTGCTTTTTTTTTCAGCATACTACATTGCTTTTGTTACCTCCTAGTTCTTTTATATTATATATAGTTTCGCTCTTTCACTTTGAAGACTTTTTAAAATATCCATGGATCCCTGGCATACTTCATTATAGGAAGATGAGATAGGAGAGGACGTACAGTCAATTCCTGTTTAAGATTGTGGTAGACGTAGGACATATAAAAGGTGCTGGCATTTTAGGGGGAAAACAATGTGAGGAGACCAAAGCTATCATTTTTATTAAGTAGATTCTCATTTAATCTCAGTTCATTCCTGTACCACATGTAATCCCTTTGAGGTAGGCTGATAACTCTCTAGAAATCACCCAGCTTTCCATGGTGAGCATGTGGAGAAAAGACAGCCCATGTGCACTGTTGGAAATGTAAATTGGTGCAGCCACTATGGGAAATAGTATGAAGTTTCCTTGAAAAAATTAAAAATAGAAATACCACAGGACACAGCAGTTTCACTTCAGAGTATTTATCTGAAAACCAATAACTTAGAAATATATATGCGCCCCTCCCCTCCCCGTTCCCTGCAGCATTATTCACAATAGCCAAAACATGGAAGCCATCTAAGTGTCTGCTGAAGGATGGATGAAGGATGGGTGTTGAAAGAAAATGTGATACACAATGGAATATTATTCAACCATAAAAAAGAAACTCTTGCCACTTGCAACCACATGAACGGACCTTGAGGGCATTATACTAAGTGAAGTATGTCAGACAGAGAATGGTAAATACTATATGATCTCACTTATATGTGGAATCTTAAAACAAACACACACACATACACCCACACAGGTACAGAGAAGAGATTGGTGGTTGCCAGAAGCAGGATGTGCAGAATCGGAAAAATGGATAAAGGGGGTCAAAAGGTACAAACTTCTAGTTATATAGTAAGTCATGGGGTACAGCATGGTGACTACAGTTAATAATAGATATGGTATATTTGAAAGTTGCTAAGAGAATAGATCTTAAAAATTCTCATCACAGGAGCAATTGTGTAACTATGTACTGTGACAGATGTTAGCTAGACTTATTGTGGTGATCATTTTGCATATATAGAAATATTAAATTATTATTTTGTATATCTGAAACTAATTATGTCTCAATAGAAAAGAGAGAAGATCCTGCATTAGGTGTGTAGATGCAACTTCACCCTTAAATTTTGTGCTATTGAGCTTCATATTTATCATGTGACTACATTTTATACTTGTTTGTCAGAAGCCAGAAGAGGCCAGTTTAATTTAATTTGAGGGCTGTTTTAACCATATCAGAAGTCAGTGCTTACAGTCTGGATAATGTAAACCTATTTTTTGAAATAAGAGATATCCAGGTTCTTAATGAATATTTGTTAAGAGTTCTATTGTCTCAGGTTTTAAAGCCCATGGGTGCTTTTTGTGTTTTGTATTTGCAGAAGTTTGGTATATATTAGGTTTATTTTTCATTTCAAATACATAATGACATTTTGCTTTTGCAGGCTCTGTCGTGTACTGCAGAACAAAAGGCAACTGCTCTTTGAAGAGTCCTATTCTTTTGATACAATTTCTGTAATAAAACATAATTGCATTTAACGCAAAGTATGACTTAACTGCCTTTTATAATATAAATGATGGTGCAATTGTAATGATTTATTTGAACCATTGCTGTTTATGCTTCTCTCTTATGAGAGTCAGGCAAAAGGAGTAGAGAACATTTGCAATAAACACTTAAGGCTTCTGGCATCAGCTGCCAACTTTGGTGCTTGCTGCCCTCATGATTTAGAAGGTAACATTTCTGAAAATATTGTTCCAAGTACTTTAAGCATGTCCCAGGTAGCACAGTGGGATCCACTTACAAAACTGTCAGTAAATATTCATCTTTAGTCCTTTGACACTTCAATTAATTTTTGCAAGAACTCCCTATTTCTTTAAGACATTCATCTCCTCTCCATAGTTGTGTTCTGGATCTGCCTGTGGGTGGTGAGCCCTGTGCCAGATTTTTAGAAAATACCTTTATTTCTCCCTTCCTTTTACATATCTTCATTAGAATTTAGCTGAACAGTTGCCAATTCCTTTTTTTTCTTATAATCAGTGCTGGATTCAAAGATCCAGGACAGTTAATACAAGTGTTTAGTAATCTCTTCATTTACCATCCCCTCCTTTGCATAGGAGTTTTTAATATGAGGGTGACAATTAAATGTAACTCAGATTACAGCTTCTCTCACTAATGCTCGTGAAAGAAATTTCTCATTGACCGTGGCCATGGATCTTGAGTCAAATTGCAGACTCACATTATTTTTCTGATAGTGCTCCAGGATTCCACAATCAATCATTAGAAATAATTTTGCCATTTTTTGCTTTGAAACAAAATCATGATAAATACTTTGTGTGCCTACTGTACATTACTCTGCTTGGAGTTTTGTTTATCTTAATAGAATTCTCACAATAGCTGTACAAGGTAGATTGTGTTTTTCCATCATCTTACAATCTACCTTGGAAACTGAGGCTCTGAATATTTAAGTAATTTAAGTTCAGATTGTTCTTTCTGAACTCTAAAACAGCTATTCCTGACCCTGAAATTCCTCTTGCTCCATGAAGCAAGCCAAGTTATCTTGAAAGAATAACCAATGGCAAGCAAAGGCTGAAGATTTTTGAGCAAATGGCCTTGTGACCATTATGAAATCACACTAGGTTGCACTGACCCTATCCAGAGGAATTTCACCACCAATTTTAAATAAATGAATAAATTGTGCTTCTGGTATGTGCCTCAGATTATCAGCCCATCTCCTAAATTAGGTTTGATCTCTGGGGAAATGAATTACATTCCTGTGAATTCCAGTATAACATTATACTACTTTTTTTTACAAATATCCATTAAGCAAATATTAGATTGTTAAATAGTAGATTATTTCACATTTCTTAGTTGCTATATTTCTGAATTTACTTGCATAATTTTTCTTGTTAGTCTCTTCCATGAGGGAAGTTGTCAAATGAATCCTCTTTGTAATTCATTCCCAGCATCAGTAGTGCTTTATACATAGTATATGTTTAATATTTCTTAAATGACTAGTTAAATTCATGCTGTGAAATCTTCCTTCAAGACTCTTACAGCTCAACTGGTGAGACTAAAATATTGATGTTATCAATCAAGAAAAAAATGATATAACTGGATTTTGTCCTATAGTGAGTAATGCAGACTGCTAAATGCATTTGTTAAGAAAATGGGAAACCCTGGTGGGTTGGAATAATTAGGAATGTCATCATCCTCATTAAATTTAAATTTGTGAATATCTTAGAAATAGAGTTCTCCCATCATCCAGATGAAGAAGCTGTAGCATATAGAGATCATATAACTTTCCATAAATCATCCTGTTGGCTAATGGCAGATGCAAACATCATCAGGTAATCCTTGTGCAAATCTTAATTAATTGATACCCATTTTTAGAGTCTCTATTAGTCAGGGCTCTATCTAGTGCTGTCATAACAAGGTGACACTGAGTGGATGGCTTAAATGGCAGAAAATGGTCTCTCATGGGGCTGGAGGATGGAAACCCAAGGTCACGGTGTCATAGGTTTGGTTTTTCCTGAGGCCTTGCCCCTTGGCTTGCAGATGGCCATCTTCTGTGTCCTCACATGGCCTCTTTCTCTGTATGCACGCATTCTCAGTGTCTTCTGCACTTCTTACGAGGACATGAGACTTACTGGATTAGGGTCCCGCCTATATGAGCTTATTTAACCTTTCTTCTGTCTTTAAGTATAGTCACACTGGGGGTTAAGACTTCCTAAGTGGATTTGGGGGGACACAATTCAGTCCATAAAGGGGTCCAACTCTAAATTTTTTTGATGTGTCCTTGGATTATTCACATGTTCTTGAGGAAGCCTATGATGTCCCTAATGAAGGTCTCTTTTCTTCAAGTCTTCTGTCAGCCTCAGTTCTTACTGACAACTTTATTTTATTCCTGTTCCCTAATGTAAGTAACAGAAAGGGAGAGCTGAAACTAACTGGCCTCACCCATCTCTCAAAGGAAGAAGTAACCACAGGTCTCTGAGAAGACAAGAGATTGCTTTTTCAAAGTTCAGGTGCCTACTTTTGATCCATTGAGCCGTCCATGATCATGACAGTTCTTTCCCTTCCCTTCCCTCCCTTTCCCTCCCCTTCCTTCCTCTCCCCACTTCCCTTCCCTTTCCTTCCCTTCCCCTCCTTCCCTATACTTCCCTTCACTTCCCTTCCTTCTTTTTTTAAATTATGGTATCATTGATATACACTCATATGAAGGTTTCACATGAAAAACAATGTGGTTACTACAGTCTCCCATATTATTGAGTCCCCTCTCATACCCCATTGCAGTCACTGTCCTTCAGTGTAGTAAGATGCCACAGTCACTACTTGTCTTCTCTGTGCTACACTGTCTTCCCCATGATTCCCCCCACACCATGTGTACGAATCAAAATACCCCTTAATCCCCTTCTCCCTCCCTCCCCACCCGCCCTCCCCTACCCCTCCCCTTTGGTAACCACTAGTCCCTTCTTGGACTTTGTGAGTCTGCTGCTGTTTTGTTCCTTCTGTTTTGCTTTGTTGGTATACTCCACAAATGAGGGAAATCATGTGGTACTTGTCTTTCTCTGCCTGGCTTATTTCACTGAGCGTAATGTCCTCCAGCTCCCTCCATGTTGTTGCAAATGGTAGGATTTCTTTCTTTTTTATGGCCGAATATTCGATTGTGTATATGTACCACATCTTCTTTATCCATTCATCTACAGGGAAGGGAAGGGAAGGGAGGACTGCCTTTAGAGTAGGGGTTAGAGTATATTCATTTGTTATGTTACTTAGAAGAGGAGGTCAGATAGTAGAAACTATGGTTTATATCAGCAATGCAGGTATTTTAACAACCTTTTATACAATTTCAATATGACAGTAGATGCCGTTGCCTTATCTGGGTACACCTAGCTCCAGGGTCCCAGTTTCTGTTCCACATCTACTCAGCTGGAAAGAGACGCTAATTTCATTTCTTCTTCCACACGGAAAAGGCCTGTTGGTAAACAGATGGTCCTATATCTGCACGTCTGGCCCCTGTTTGCTTTGAGGATCTTCTAGAAGCACAGAGCTTGGACTTACTCTCTGGGTTTGATAAACTTGCTGGTTCAGTAGCACGTCCCTTGCTAATATGTTCAGTAATTTCTGCCTTAATTTTTCCTTAATTGGTCCAAAGTTCCATCTCTGTGAATTTTCCCTGGTTGTGTCTGTAAGGCCATCCTTTAATTATAGCATAGTCTCTGTATTGATTCTCTCTCCAGTTTAAGTCCTGAATTCTGTAAGTATTAAACTCTACTTGAGTGGGCAACAGATTCTCATGACAAAGATCTCTTGTCCAAAAGGGCTGAGTGAATCCTGACTGCCTCACTGCTGTGAATACAACTACTAACTGTACTTTTATTGAGTGAACCAGAGAATCTATGAGCTGTGACTTTCCTAGAGTAATTAAAATTTACCTCTAACATAAGTTTCTGAATGATCTCTCATCAAAGTTTATGTCAGCGACTCAATATTAACCTAACTTATAATAAAATTATGCATTTTCTGGAAATAATACAATTGGCAAATTTTGGTTTTCTTTATTCTGAATTGAATTTTGTATGAATTAGTACATTTGGCCAGTGCCATATGTGAAAGGAAGGGCTGGTGGAAGGTAAAAAGAATAGAGGGAAGGAGAGAAAGAAGAGAGAGAGAGAGAGAGAGAGAGAGAGAGAGAGAGAGAGAGAGAGAGAGAGAGAAGGAGAAAGAGAGATAGAGAGAGAGAGAGAGAAAGAGAGAAAGAGAGAGAAAGGGAGAGGGAGAGAAAAGGGATCATCTTGAGGAACATGCTTTTCATATGAAACTTTATGGCTCAATAAGCACAAAGATCCACAATCAGGGCATAGGTCATTTTATCCCCCCCCCACACACACTGAATTTTCAAGGCCCATATTCAGAGAATAAAATAAGGTCTCATTTAATTTTCTATCTAATTCAGATAAGTATGACTCTAATGTATTAGAAATACTTTCAAATGCTGTGAATCTATGTATGTGTGTATATGTGTATGTGTTAAAACTGTGGCGTGAGTAGTGGGAGTAATGGTGGCAAACGAAGCAGAAGCTGAACTCTAAAATACTTGTATTTCAGAAGGGAATCTAGGAAATCTTTCAAAATCTGTGCTGTCTGGATTTGTTTGAATGCCAAAGAAACTATACCATTTCTCTTTTGTATTTTCTGATTTTCAGTTTCCTCTCCCTCTTTCATCTCCCCCTTGTCCTTTAAAAATAATAGTTCCATTTCAGTTTGAGAGCTCTACAGCTACCAGATAGATCAAAGCTGATTTTTCATATATTAGTTTGTTTTTTGCTTGGTTTGGTTTTAAATAGGAAGCAACAACACAGTGTCAGTCACCAATTCCCTTTTTTTTCCCCTTAACTCTGGGGGCAAATGTGTTCCCAGCCTGGGGCAAATAAACCTTTGAAGGTGAAATCAGTGAAAGGGAGAAATAAAGAGGGAGACCTCATTTACTGCTTCCGTCTACTCCTGCTTGCCCGTGCGTCTAGTGGCCTGGCTCCAAAAGGCCCCACCAAACTTTCCCGTCCAGGTGCGCTTGCTCCCCACCCCCCTGGTAACACCCATTGATACGGAGATGCACTAAGGCCAGGTGAGGGATTCTGGAAATACTGCAATTTTACTCACACCCCCTTTACTTTTGTTCTAATGCCCTTGACAACCTGTAGGACACTTTTCCAAATTTAGCTCTTGTTTTTAAAAGGCTCTGATTTTTTTTTTCCTTAACAATCCCAAATTATGTGCTCACTGTCTTTCCCTATCTTTAGCCTAATTTTATGTATCCTATTCTTGTGTAAAGAAAGTATCTTCTTCCATTTTCTCTTCAAACAATATTGACTACTCTCTTGTTCATTGTTATTTTCTAAATGGAAATCCTTCTACTTTGGTATGTCACTGAACCATCATGTGGGGGTTATCCTTGGCTATGCAAAATAATTTCAGTCTGAATGTCACTCGCTCTACCTCCTGTATCCTGCTTATTGCCAAAGAGAAAAATGATTGAGCAGGTGAACACCTTCTCGTCTTTTCTCTTGCTCTATATACTCAGACTATTCTTTGATGTAAAGATTAAGTGTGTTCTTGGATGAAAATTTAGTTGGTCTATTTAGAATAGCATATGTGCTGGGGATGACTGGAATCCTTAAAAGTGGATCACTAGCCTTTTTGTCCTCTTCATCATAGTCAGACCTGCATAATTGAACTTTAATGTTTTTATTGTTTCTTTTAAATAAATAAATCACTGACCTGTATGAAGGGTCATACATGGATACATTTTCCTTCTAACTCAAAAGTAACTCTTTAATAGTACTTTTAAACTATTTCAATTTTTTATTGAATAAATACTGATCAATGTCATACAATACATCAGGTACTTTTCTAGTTCAGCAGTAAACAAAACAGATAAAAATTCTGATTCTCAGGGAGTTAATGTTCTGCTGGTAGAGAGACGATATTAAGTTAGGAGAATGCATAATATATCAAACAAATATATTTGCTTATTCTCATAAGTGAAAAAGATATGACAGTAAAATATTCTAAAAGTAACACACAAACACAAGTAGTAAAATATAACAAAATGGTAACAACTAACGTTTTCTAGTTCAGCAGTAAACAAAACAGATTTTGCTGAACAAAAATAGGTCTCTCCATAGGGAAATAATTTACTCTTAGGAGTTGGATAAAAGTAGCATCATTTTAAGAAAAGATGTCCAACATAATTTGACATGGAGGGATAGGTTGGAATGTGTTAGAAAAAGTAGTAAAGTATTTCAGAGCCTTTTAAAAACAAGAGGTAAAGATAACTGGTAACTGGTGCCAAAAATAAAATTAAACCAGTAAAAGTTGCCAATAAAGTGGCAGGCTAATGATTGAAATTTTGGATAGGCTAGCTAGTTCACTTTGAGCATTTACATTCAGATTATAAATACTGTGTTTTCAAATATATTGTGTTATAGAAATATGAGCAGTACATGATTATAGAATATTTGGAAAATATAAAAATAATATAAAGGATAACAAAATCAATCATAAATTACTACCTAGAAATTACAACTTTTATCCTATTGGTTTACTTACTTCCAGTTATTTTTCTAAATCTACAGATTTATATATACAAATGTATGCATATATTTATATTTGTGTATATGTCTCCGGACACAGACACATAAATGTAAGGGTTTGTTGAAAAATATTTTCTATTCATTGGTTAGGAACTTAGATTCTAGGACCAAATTGTTCTGGTACAAATCTTAGTTCTGCTACTAAGTAATTCTGTAATCATGGACAAGTTATAGATGTATGTTGATTAATAAGATCTATAAAATAGAATAATAATGGCATCTGGCTCATGGTGTCATAGGGATTAAAGTTTTATACAAACAAATACGCACACACACATATACACTTATACACTAAAGATTGAGAACAGTATCATAGTACATAGTGAGAACTATATTAAAATTAGTTATTAATATAAATTAATACAAATTTATTGGTGAACTGTTATGCATATTAGATGAAAGAATAGGCATTCTTCTTTAACAAATCTTAGTAACTTAGGAACAAGCCCCAGATAAGTTTCCAGGAGAGATGATTAAATGCAACTGGGCACAAGTCTCTGTTTGATTATGTGACTTCTTTTCCTGGCAGGCTTTATGGCTAATTTTTTTTTACACCATTTAAATCTTATTGAGCCTCCATATTGTTAATTCTATGAGCTCCCTAACAGCAGCCTCCACTTACTCTTGACACCAGCCTTTACAAAATTGCACTCAGCTCTTAGTCATAGTCCCCCCAAAAGATCCAACTTTAAAACCCATTAATAAGATACATATTTAAGATTGAAAAAAGATATGGGGAAGCACAGATCACAAATAAAGAGAGGCACTTTAAATTCTGTATTAAATATCTTCAATCTTTCTCTTCAAACCTCTCTTACCTTAATTTCTTATTCTTATCATGGACAATTAATTTATCCTACACGGGGAATAAAGCTCAACAGCTGGTTAAAAGGAGGCCATACAACATGACCCATAAGGAAATCAATCTCTACATAAATATTTTTCTGAAGGTTATTTGCCAAACAAAAATAGGTCTCTCCATAGGGAAAGAATTTATTCTTAGGAGTTGGATAAAAGTAGTATCATTTTAAGAAAAGAAGTCCAACATAATTTGACATGGAGGGATAGGTTGGAATATGTTAGATAAAGCAGTGAAGTATTTCATTTCTGTTTGCTTTTAATTTCACTTCCAGCATTTGCACTATCATTTCCATGCTATACTTACACCTTATTGGCCAGTCCATCTTTCGATTAGTCATTTCTATAAAATTAAAATGTTATGTGGGTTTATCACTGTGAGACAAAGAGGCGACCAACCACAAAGAAGTCATGTGATTTGGTCAACTGATCCTGATGTGCATCTGTTATTTTGGTAGTGATTTGTGGACTGAAAAGCTATCATCAAAGTTCATACTTTATTCAACTGCAATCGTATCATAGTAAGGGATTTCTAATTGTGTTTTGGGGGAATTGGCATTATTCAATTACTCTGGTAATTGAAGTTTGTCATTTTTGGTCCTAGAAATTTGGCCATGGAAAATAAGGATATCTGTACCATTTTTGAAATAATGGACAAGAAAAACTGTGTTCTGCAAATGGAGGCAAGAAATATTTGTCTTAGCTGTGGCTTAGTGAGGAGGAAAACAAAAAGCCTGCTCTAAAAATTTGTAAATCCACTCTAGATTTATACAAATCTCAATAAACACAACATATGCAGCAAGCAAGAAGGAACAAGAATTAGCAAAACTAAAAGGTGTTGAGAACTTCTGATATTGAAATTATCCATTTGACAAAGAAAAAAATGGTTAAAAGTATAAGCACAGAGATCATAAAAAGAACAGATTTGAAAAGGAACCCCATGAACCTCTTGACTTGTAAACATAAAATTATGGTCATAAAATGTTCACTGTTAAACTACAGAATTGCATGTATCGAGTAAAACAATGAATTAGAATATGAATCTGAAGAAAATTGCAAAATAGAACACTGAGTTAGAAACTATAAAAAATAGACTAAGATATAAAGAATAGAATGAGAAATCTTAACATGTGTCTAACTGGATATCTACAAAAAGAATGGGCATAATGAATAAAGCTTCCAGAATTGTTCAGAGACATCAGTTTTCAATTTCAGGAAACACAATGAATACCAAACATGTAAGTTGAAATAAATGCACATCTAGACACATTGTAATAAAACTGCAGAATATGAAAAAATATAAACTCTGAAAAGCATCCAGGTAGAGAAATGATTGCCTGCAAATAAACAGTAATTAGACAGAAAGCTGGCATCTAAAGAGTATTAGTAGAAGCCATTAGACAGTGGTACAATATCCTCAGAGTATACAGAGGAAATAACTGCAAATGCAGAATTGCATACTGTGTGATAAAATCATCTTTCAAAGACAACTGAAATAAAAATATTTGCAGAGAATCAAAACCTGAGTTGGCTAACAAGAATTAAACCTGGTTTCAAAGTTTGAATTTCCCCTACGCTAAGTTTAAGCCATTAGATTGTCTTAAACAGGATATATGATCCAATTTCCATTTGTAAGTCACTTAGCCTGTTTTGGGGGGGTTAATGTAGTAAGAGTCCAAGTAGAAAGGCCAATGGAAGGCATTGTGTTGGTCTAGGTAAGAGGTAATGAGCTTGGTTTAGTGTGGAAGTAGGATAATGAGGGACAATGGAAAAAAAATTATATGTTGGGAACAGAACTGAAAGGACTAGGTGATGAAATGGTTTCAGAAGAAATCAAAAAGAAAGAATCAAGGAAAACTTTTTTTTGGAATTGTTCCTGGAGCACTTGGATGCATTAAAGGGTTCTCTTTAAAAGACGTCAGTTAATCCTGTTTAAGCCTTTCCCATGTAGCAGTTCATGGTATTTATAATTTCAGAGCTGTTCTGGGTTCCAGGAGCTGATGGGCACCATTTTTTTTGGCTTTTCCATTGACTCTTAGCTTTTCACCTCTTTCCTTTTTAAAGTCAGTTGTCAATTGCTTATCTTCTTTTCCAGGTTCCAAAATTGTGGAGACATCTACTGTAGTTATTGGAAGCAGGGCACTTAGAAATGCCTGACTCCCCAAGTATGTGTTATGTAAATGTTAGTTGTTACCATTTTGTTATATTTTACCACTTGTGTTTGTCTATTACTTTTAGAATATTTTACTGTTGTTTCCTTCTCACTTATAATGAGAATAAGCAGACATGAGTCAATGTACATCTTAGTTTGAATTTTGGTTTCTTTGTTCTTTCTAAATCAGATTGAATCCTGACACTTGATTCAGGATTATTTTCTTTTTGCAAGGTAGCTCTTATATAATGGCAGTCTGAGATTATTGTGAAAACTAAAGCCCATCATATAACCAGTCAGAATTTAATAATCTAAATTCATTTACCATAGGATGAGCCATTATTTAAATTGATGTCAAATCCTAAAACTTCAGTCCATTCCTGTAACTTTAGTTATCAGGAGCTTTTAATTTCACATGTGATTGTGGACATAATGCGTAAGATATCACGCTTGAGTGACAGTGTTTTGCCTCCCACCCATGCCACCACCCACTGTAGCCCTTGGTGATCCCTTTTCCTGGATTGTTCTCTCAGAAGTTGCAGAGTTGAATTCCTCTTAGTGTTCAGTTAAATATCACTACCTTCAATAGTCTTCCTGCCATGACCATCCTTCCTAAACAGCACTCACATTATTCTACATCCCATCCCATTATCATCTTTTGTTTTCTTTATACCTTCTGGAATCATTCATGTAACATCGACTTTGTATTGTTTAATCACACTTGAAAGTTCCAAGAAGCCATGTCTGACTTATTGACTGGCACATAGAACAGTACCTGACATACGGTAGGTACATAATAACTGTTTGTTGACTGAGAGAATGATTTCATCAGCTGCCGTATATAGCTAGGAAAGCCTCATTCCTACAGCATCTCCACCCCAACTTTTAATTCTTGTGTGTCTGGTGTAGACTATTGCCAGTAATGTCCAGAGAATAACTTCTCCAGAGCTTTCCTCATCAGGGAACTATGGGAGGGACCATTTCCCACAGATGGTTATTGCCAGGTGTGATTTAGAATTGAATAGTAACTCTCCAGTAGAATGAGTATTTTTTCTTTAAAAAGAAACATAAAATAGGTTTATATATAAATGTTTTTCATTTCTCAGAAAAATACCCTCAATGGCAAGAAAAATGACTATATTCCTTATTTCTCAAACTGTATTTTGAGGATAAGATCATATTGTAATTTTTATTGATATGTACATTCACTTTATGGTCTCTAAATTCTCTCCAATTTGGGTAACAATTTTGCATATATACACACATACATGTACACACAAATATTTAGTTCATGCAGTATGTATTCAATTTGTGCAGAGAGCTTGCTGGACTTAGCAGTTTTGTTAGAAAGGAAATAGGTTGCTCAAACAAGGGTAAGATCATAAAACATGTCAGTTTGTATTTCCCAAGTTAGAAGTCCAAGAGGGTCATTTGGGCTCTATAGCTACCATGATAATAGTAATAATAATAAATAATAATAAAAAGTATAATAGTAATATTAACAACTTGAGCTCTATTGATGCTATAATAATAATAAATAATAATGCTAATAACAATAATATCTTCACATTAAATATACAGTCTTATAATTTTCAAAGCAATGGTGTCTATATAATTGGTAGCTGACTTGACAGCCTCACTTTCCAGTTTGCTGGGATTTCCCTAGATTTATGCAACTGGCAGGAATATCCTCTAGCACATTACACGTGGCTATTTTACTCTTCTTCCTTCCTCCTCCTTCATCCACCCACTCTGATAATCTCTCAAAAAAGTTCCAAACTCCTACCTTAAGAAAATTTAATAAAAATGGGTATTATTTTTTTAAAGCTGGGTACCTAAGAAGAAACAGTTTTAGAAAAAAGGCTGGTTGTCGTCAAATTCCTCTACTGTGGAGTTAGTCATCATGTCTCAGAAATGACATAAACACTCTCTTAAAGCCTACTTCTATCTGGTAGCAAGTTTACAACAGTTATTAACCTAGCCTTGTAAGTCCTAGCTTCTGCCTCCTTAAGGATGCTCTAAGGTTATGTAAAATTTTCACTGCTTATATAATTAGAAATATGTGTTACCCAAGCTGGGAGCTCACCCTCTTTAGTTGTGAGAACATTGGCATTATCTGAGGACAGATTGAAGAATTGCAGCCCCTGAGCCTAAATATTTTTGAGTCATAATAGCTTCCCTGCAATGGCGAATCTTTATAGGGAAATTGCATTTATTCTAATCCATGGTGTCTTGGACTTTGAGTGAACATACACCTGACATAAGATATTTGTAAATGTCATCATCAGTATTAGCTTCAGTACTAAATAAAAAAAGAGGTGTGCAACCCAGAGTTAGATGGGGGCATTTTTAGACGAAGTTCAGTCTGTATCCACATTTCCAAAGTGTGGTCTTTGGGAATTCTTTTAAATTTTCAAAAAATTAAAAAAAGGGGATGTTAGTGATCAAATGGGGTAGGTACTTGTTTCTTAATAATATTTACTATCCCCTACAATTTATTGATAAAAATAAAAATTAGCAAATTGAAAACACAGTAAGTTTTACCAACTTCTGGCCACATGTTTTGAACAAATTTGTTTCCAACCAATATATTCTAACATGCTATACATAAAAGAATTCCACAAGACATGTCTTGAGAAATTTCAAGCAAAGACCGGCCGGCCATCAAAACTATATATTCTATCGTGTTGCAAGTTTAGTAGTGAGAATCTTATTTTCACTTTTGATGATATGATGTCTTATGGATATTCCACAACCACATGTTTCTGATAATTAAACTCAAGTTAGGATAGTGGATTAGCTATTTTAGGAAATTATGGCAATTTATGTTAAAGGTTGTGGCATCCTAAATGAGTTTAGACTATTATATTCTGACATATAACATGTCAAACAGTGTATTTTCACAATTATTTTAGGTTGCCTTTAGTGAAAAACTACATTAAAAAAAGAAACATCCTAAAGCAACTACCAGGATTCAGCCAGAACAAGGAGAGAAAAAATGGAACACACATACTCCTACTTTAATATGTACATTGACTAATATTTGCTTATTTCTAATTCAGTCAAAAGCATCAAGCATGTAGAAGTAAGGAATATGAGTAATAAATACAACCAAATAATATAGCTAATTCTGATAAAGCATATACTTCATGCCAGTCATTGTTCTAAATGCTTTACATATATTAACTATTGACAGTAGGTCCCCTTGTAATTTTGGAATCTGGAAATAGCATATAGGCAAGTAGTAGCTAAGTTTAGACATGAGATAAGTAAAAATCTAAGAGTACATAGAGAAGCCAACAAGAATCACACCTGTCAGCCCACAGAGCAGCTCTGCAATCATAAATACCAAGAACTCTGAATGGGCTACGTGGGGTAGGGCTTAAACAAGGTGAATTGAAGTCTTTTAAAGAGAACCTTCTAATGCATCCAAGTACTGAAGGCACAATTCCCTGTGTTCCTTGATTCCTTCTTTTCCATTTCTCCTGAAACCAATTGATCACTTAGTTCCTCAACTCTAATCCCAACATACGCCTCATCTTTGCAGTGCTCTGTGCTGTCTTCCTCCACTCTAAGCCAAGCCACCAAGATCAATGCAGCGGCCTACCACTCAGCCTTCCTGCTTATATTCTTACTCACTGCATCCCATCCTTCCTAAATTTAGTAACATTTAGAGTTGCTTTCATGTTTAACCAGTTTTGATACCTTTTTGCTGGGCCTAGTTCTCTGAACTTCTCTCTTTGATTTGACATTCCAGTCCTTCTGTGAAGAGCAACCTTGGCAAAACATTTATCTTGGCAATTCCACCTTGTCTGACTTTATTTTCTAAAGTTCTCTTTTACTTAGTTATTAAGCAAATATGCTTCATCCTATATTTTACTCGTGGAACACATTGTGTCCTCCCAATTCTCGTCTTCTTGAAGGAAAGAATTTATTCAGGAAACCAGATAGCAGGAAAAAGAAGCAAATTTATTGGGTTAAAACAAGAAGTACACCATTAAGATAAGAGACTAGGCTGTCTTGAAGCTAGAAGTAGCCCCCCTATTAGGGTTAGGTTGCCTTTTATTTTTTTCTTAAGATGGCAAGAAGTTCTGCCTTGTGTCGTATGTCATTTGATTGACGGGTTGATTGACAGCTCTAAGTTACATAACTTTTTTTCTCAGTCTGCAGACACTTTACCCATACAGCCCTAAAAAAACCCCACAGGGGGGTTAAAAATCACAATGCCAATTAGATTTAGATGTTATTTTAATGAGGTGAAGTTACTTTCAGACAAGGCCTTTTGACCTTGCACATACTTGTAATCAGGGAAGCCCCTGTGGTCCTGGGCCTCTTGACAATCTAGGTGTCCTTGACATTGGAGCTGAGAACTAAGGAGGGCTGAGGGTTTGGCTGGGGCAGAATCTTCTTTGGTGATGGGCTGGCCCTTACTCCTGCTTATGTCTAATTAACTGCCTGCTCTAACACTACATACCTTTTCTGAAATTGTTTAATGTATTTACAGTATATTTTTTTCTAACATGCCTAAATACTGTTTATCCTTCAAAACTTTCCTTACATGTTACTGATATTTTTTAAATTATATAACATTTGATACATGGAAGTTATAAGAAAATAATATTTAAGGTGTGACAGATATGTTCACGCTTTGACTCCGTGAGGCTGTGCATAAAGCCCATCTCCCTAATGGCCTCAGCTCCCTTTTTAAACTCCTTGACATACATCAATGATTCCATTTTATTTCACTTTTCACACTAGGTACTAATTATTTTCTTATTTTACAGATTAGGAAACTGAAACTAGAAGACAAAAATGAATTTTTTAACACCAAACCTTATAAGTGGTCTCATTATGAGCAGTTTTTGATGTCTACTGGTCATTTGAAGGCCCTGCTGATGACCTGTCTCCCACATTGAAAGAAGGCCAGCATCTACACAAGGAGGGGATTTAAGCATATATACACAAATATATATTTAACTGGGTATACAGATACACACACCTTTCTTTATAGCCTTCTTTATATATTCTGGACGTCAAGCCTTTATCGGATGTGTCATTTTCAAATATATTCTCCCATACTGTAGGGTTCCTTTTTGTTCTATTGATGGTGTCTTTCGCTGTACAGAAGCATTTCAGCTTAATGTAGTCCCACTTGCTCATTTTTGCTGTTGTTTTCCTTGCCCGGGGAGATATGTTCAAGAAGAGGTCACTCATGTTTATGTCTAAGAGGTTTTTGCCTATGTTTTTTTCCAAGAGTTTAATGGTTTCATGACTTACATTTAGGTCTTTGATCCATTTTGAGTTTACCTTTGTATATGGGGTTAGTTTATAGCCTTCTTTAATAAATTTTTCTGGTAGGATTCTTCCATGTGAATTTCAGCCAAATAGAGTAATGTTGGGCATTCTGCATGTATCATGTTATCACTTGAAAGAAATATTGGGGAACATTTTATACTTGAGGAAAGCTGAACTCAAGGCAAATGTAGAGTTGTTCTTGTCTTCAGAATGCAAAATTCAGTGCTTAGAGGTAAGGCCTGAAGAATTTCTTCCTGGGCAATGAATCCTCAGGACAACTTTGTTGGATATGTTAGATTATTTTATAAACTTTCCTATTCTGATTTCTATATCCACAGCAAAAAGGTCAAGCCAGACTCAGAGATATCAGCAACTACTCCAAATAGCTTTTTTTTTCCTAATAAAGAGAAAAGAATGCAGAAACAAAATTGTACAGCAAGGAATAAGAATATGAACTTAGACTGCCTGTACTTAGAAGTACTTTAAAGAATATGTCCTTGAAATCCCACCTTTACCACTTAGTCTGTGATCTTGGGCTAACTTAACCTCTTTGTACCTCAGTTTCCTCATGAATATAATGTGAATATTAAAAGCTTATAAGGATTTTGTAAGATTTAAAGGTGAGTAACTATAATTGGGTGAATAAATGAAAGACCCCAGGATATAACATAATTAGCACAGTTATGTTTTTTAATTATATTTATCCAACCTTAGCGAAGCCAACATCATTTTCAAATGAGTACTTTTTGCAAATTGACAGCTATAGATAACATTCTTTGGAGACCTTATGAACTTTGATTAAATTTGAAGACAATTGTTTGATTCCTATTAAAAAATTCTTACTTTATTGTCATGAATATGTATTATCACATGTTTGCTAATTTTGTCCAAAAGTTGAATATCTCAAGTTACATCTTATAGTGCTTTATCTTTCCATTATGTATATTGAAAAGTTATTCTTCTCAAATAAAAGACTGAGGAATATTGAAATTCTAATTATGCATGTACTCTGTAAAACTCTAGAATATAAAAGAGGTTTATAATAAACTTGATGTATTGAAACAATTAAAAGGCACAGTACACCTTTGCTGCCTAACACAAGATATATGTATATACTGAGCTGTCTTAGGAAGTTCAGAACGTGTGTAATAGTTTGAATTGTTAGGTAACACTTCCCCAAAGCTAAATAAGAAGAAGAAAAGAAAAAGAAGGCAACCAATAATTAATAAACCAATCACTGTTTCCTGCCTAAGCTGGTCTTGTCTTTTACTGTCTTGAAACTGTTAGAATCCATAGGATGTAGTTTTGTGGTGGGTAGAGAATAGTGTGTCAGGCTCTTGGGCTGTCATCAGGAGTGTCTTTAAAGCTCCTTTCAGTGAAGCTTTATAGAACTATGCACTTAAATTAGATTTCAATATATATTTTCTATTGGATGGATGTTAAGGTCTCAGTAATTCAAAAGAAGATGTTTTCATGGTGTGTACAGTGTGAGTCATAAATGGGAGAGAAGAGACACAGAGGGAGAAACACATTTAGAAGGTTATTAAAATAAGTAGGAATTGGCATTATGTTGTGTCAGAGAAGAAGAGAAAAACTGAAGTAATTGAAAGGATTATGTGACATGTAATTACTGTTTAAACTTTGAAATAGTTTAATTGTCTTGGTCTGGGCCCAAACCCTCATTCTTTTACTCAATAGCTGACTAAACTTGGATAATGACTCTCCCCCATCCTTAAAATAAGTAATGATACTTGGCTAAATGGATTATTGTGCCATTTAAAAGCATGTGGTAGTTCTTTATAAATTGTAAAATTGTGTAGATAAGATGAAGGAATCCAGTATCCTTATCTGTCTCTTATGAGTCATGAAAATATTCCTCAGAACTACACTGAAAGTACTTGAAACTTATTTTCTTTATTATGGTCTCCCTTCATTTATTTCCTTAGGGTTAATTCCTAGGAATAAAATCATTCATAAGGATAAATACCATTATACTTTTGCTGTGTTCTCCATATTATTTCCCACAGCAACTGGCTCAATTTCCAGGCTAGAGGTAGTATGCAATTTTATCAATTTTTCAGCTACCTCTGCAGACCTGGGTTTCAGTGTTTAAGAATACTTCTCTGATTTTGTGATTATCAGAGTCTTCAGTGCTCTTTTAATTTATAGGCTTTTGTTGAACAATTTTACAGTAATTTTAAAAATTATATGTGTTTACTCCTGTCCAAATACATTTCGGTTTTTTAACTAATACCTTGATCTTGGCATTCTTTATCCACATAAATTCATTTACACTTTGGAGGTTTATCTTGTGTCCTGGTTACAAACTTAATTGATTTAGGGGCTGAAAGATGAAGAACAGCATATAGATTAAGTTAAAGAATAAGCTGGGCCTTTTTGCAGGCTAAGTAGACTTTACAGTGGCATGACTCTTGTCCCATTTCCCTGTTCTGGGGAGGGGCAGAAGTCCTTGACTGACAATCTTTGGCCTTGGAGGCCTGATCTAATTGGTACAATGAAGATATGGGCTGTGCTCTGATGTTTTTCTTTATCTGGGTAATTGCTTTTCATTGGGGAATATCGGACATTCTAAGTCACTTCTGGCCTTTGAAACTTCAATTAATTAACTAATTATGTGAGTTATTTCTGGCTCTCTGGTTTTATCCATTAACTCTGAGTCCCTTTTACTGGGCTTTACTGGCTTTATTCTCTCTTCACTCTGCTTATGTCTGTCTTTCAGCCTAACAGAAGTAGTCACATAAGGCATCAATGAACATAAGCAATGCTCTCACTGTCTGGTGGCAGTCGGGCTTCTTCACTGATTAGGCAGGGTGCGTTCTGGAAAACTCAAGGGATGTTATTCATGCAGGTTATCATGGACTTGTGTCTGCTGGAGTTGTTGCATTCATCAGCCCTTGGAAGGAGACATGAGAGAGAGGATTATAAATAACCAAAGAGTCATTTAAAATTGAAGTGAACTAAGCAGGCAGGACTGGTTTCATGAATGTGACTTTAGAATTGAAAGATGACTAGAATTTGGGTAGGTGGTGGGGTAAGGGAGGGAAACAGACCATTCCAAGCAGATGGAAAAGTAAGGATGAAGTCAAAAGTTGAGAATATAGGGTATTTGTACATTCATCCAGCTCAGAATTTGTCCAGTACAGAGACTTTGTTACCTGGAAAAATCTCAAAATCTAGGGAGATAAAATTGTGCCCCCACTACTTTTTGCTCTCCTCCAGAGCCCAATTTTCCTTCTTCAGTCTACCAGTCTCTTTCTGTGAGGCCCAGAGAGCCCCTCTGTACTGACATCTTAAGAACTGTAGGTATCACTTGCCTCAGGGGCATTGCCTTCCAAAACAGGACCATGCAGAAGGATGGTGCTTTCAATGATAGAGCACCTTCACCAGAATAACCATTCTAAAACAATGCTGCCCTCCATTTAAGAGGCTACGGTTACCTCCCTTAAACACAGAAAGTCCAGAAAACAGAAACCCCACAGCATGACTTTCAGACCCCTCATGATCTGCACCATGCCATCAGGATCTCTCTACTCTCCTTGTGCTACTGTCACTTTTAACACCTGCCCTGTGTTCATCTCTCTGAGAAGCCTGTACTGCTGAGGGTGGCTGGAAGCCCAGACCTCACGTGAAAATGAAGCTCAATTCTCGGCTTCATTCTTTACCACAAGTTTTAATTTGAGCAAGTTTTTTCCTTTTGGAACTTTTGTCCTTTCTTTGCAAATGAGATAAAAGTGTTTAATGTTTCAGGATGATTGTTGTATTTAAATGAAATAAAAAGTGCTTAGGAGTTTTTCTAGAGATATCAAACTCTCAACATGATTAGTTGCTTTTTTTCTTATCCATTTTTGAGCGGAATCCTTTGCTTTTGTTGATTTTTGAGTGGTCTGAGCCCTCCCTTTTCCCCCTCTCCCCCAGCACTTTACCACAACATTTTTAATGGATATAACCTGATGCATTCTGTGCTGCTCTCACCACACTGAAAGTAAGATTTTCTCTTCCTCTTTCCTTTGTGTTTCTCCTCTTCACAGCATCAACTGCCTTCCTCAAATCTGAGATATTTTATATCAGATTCTGAACCGAACTTGTTCACATTTTGCACTCTGTAAAAGCTAAACTCATGATAAAACACAATATTTAGGAAGGCTTTAAAAATGCATATAATTCTGCTAACTACATATAGATTGAATAACTTAAATAAAGGTCATCCCTTTACCTTTATTATCTTTATCTATAACATTGACTCTGTGTTTCTAATCTGGGGAATTAAACCAACATTTGAGGAAACTTTAATATGCAGGTCATCAGGAGAAGAGCTTTCTGTTATTTCTGGTTATGAGCTTACAGTGGATTTCTGGGGCATTTTCATAATCATATCTTAAGGCTGAGAAAGCACACAACTAATCATGTAGGCCAACACAAACATAAGGCAGGCCCCATGTGTACAGGGCATGAATAAAATCATAGCATATGAAAGGAAGAGAGGTCATCCTGAACAGTACCCAAATGTTATTTATGTTTTGTTAATTAGAAATATAATATAGAACCATAATGCAAACTATTTTGAAATAAAAGTCATTTGTGACAAATTATAGCACATTTGTTCCGCATATCACTTTCTGATCCTTCACTGTAGGTACATACATTTCACAGTTTCCAACATGAACATAGTGCATCTATCATTTGCATATTGCTTATTATTCCATAATTTTTAAAATTTTATTGTACTTATACATTTGCCTTTTGTTAGGGAATATGCTAGACACTACAGGGGTTAAAAAGGCATCCATGGTGTGTGATCACAAGTCCGATCGTAGGCCCAAGTGAGTGAGTCACGACGGAGAAGAGCTGGAGGGCCCTAAGAAAAGACCTGGAGACAGCTTCTGGGACACCCGTGTTTATTGGGAACTACATATAGGGAGTCCAGGAGCTGACAGCTGGCGAGGTTGTGTACCATATCATGGACAGGGAAGGAATGCTAGAAGGAATCATTCTTGTGACACAAGAGCTCCGAGAAGTTAAACTTCAATGGAGGGGTCTACAGTCAAATAAAATGTGTCCACCGATAAGGTGGCCCTGGATATGGCCCGCTCCAGGTCATCAGTTGTCTAGTATACTGCCCAAAGGAGGGGCCTGTGTGGATATGTGTTATTCTGGGACAGATGTTTCAAGCAGGCAGTGCTTGTCCCCATGCATGGTAAATACAAATTGTACACATATATAAACACACATGTATAGTATGCATATATTAAACAAAGGGAATGGGGTTTCTGTTTGGTAAGGAGGAAATAGGGAATAATTTTTTCAATAGGTTATTAATATTATCTCTTTGCTACTATGACTCTGGAGGGAGGGGTAGGAAACACTGGGTCAAATACCTTTGAAACCAAAATCAGTCAAAGGGAGAAATAAAGTGGCGGAAACCCATTTGTTGTTAACAAGTGATTTTCCACTTCTGCTTTCCTGGGTGTCTCTTGCAACCTGGGTGCAGAAGAAGGGACTCCACCAACCTCTCCGGTCCAGATATGCCCTCACTTGCCCTTATAACTACCTGTTGATATAGAGATGGACTTCTCTCCACCCCTTGGAAACACCTATTGATACAGAGATGCATTAAAGCAAGGGGAGAGATTCTGGAAATACTGAAATGTTACCCACAGCTGCATTCATGGATATCATTTTTACTGTGAACACACATCAATAACACTTACACCCACAGCCCAAAAAGAGAAAATACCAAGTTGCCTCCATGAACTGTTTTCATTGAAAAGTCAAGAGTCTCTGGATAGTGTTGCTGTTCTTTTTAGAAAGCTCTTATATGTTTGTATGGCCAAAAATTTAGTCAGTAGCCTTACAATACCCATTATGTGATGGCACAGAAGGAACAGGACATCTGAAAAAAAAGCTCATTCCCAAAAGGGAGACCAGAAAATCAAAACCACAGTAGGCACTGGGACTTGACATATACCATGTACCTGCAGAAGGAAAAGTATAGATTCTTGGTCATGGAAGTGGAGTGAGTTCTGGGATCAGCCAATCAGGGGGCAGCCCCTGATTCTGTTTTCTAAAGTAATGTCCTCTGTTTATTGTCCTCCACTGTCTTGGTTCCCCCTTCTAAGAGAATTTCCCTTGTCATTCTCCTTCATGGCCTCATCTGATTTGTGCAATGAGGAGAAAGCCTATCTAGAAAAAGCATATAGTTAATAATCTACTTCTTCATATCTAAATTCAGGGATACTAGGATAATTGTAATAGCTGAACATTTAGAGGGTTTTGTGAAACAAATTTTAGGTTTCTTTAGCATTAGAATTTCATTCCAGTTAAGTATGCCACTGGTCATTTGTTTCCTGTCAATCCCATGTGTTAATAGCAACAGCCAGATGTTTTGTGATCTCACATAACATGAGACTTTCTCCTCTTAGCCACATTTTTCCGTATTTTGCCAACTTTCTTACTATATTTTCTGCTCCTCTGGCTCTTCTCCCACCAACTTTAGTGTGAAATGGGAAATTAAGTTTTCCAACCCTATGAGATTCCAAAGCATCCATTTTTGTTGTATGCCACAAGATATTTCCCTAGGAAAACTGTATTTTTACTCCCTCTGTGGTTTTTTGTTTTGTTTTATATTGTTTTTGATGAGCCAACTTTATCTAAATTTTGTCGTGGAAGACTACTAAAAAATCACAAATTGGTCCTCATATAGAAGTATTCCAATTCCTATTTTGAAAAAATCATTTTCTCTAATATTACACACTTGAGGAACAGATAAAATTAAGTAACTGCTTCACAAGTTCATAATGAGGGCTGATCTCTCTCAGGCCTGAAGTAATTGGGTCTTCAGTGCACTGTGCTCCACCTTGGAGTTTGGCACACTTGTTTTCTGTAAGAGACCAGATAGAAGATACTTTGGGTTTTGTGTGCCTTGTGGTCTTTGTTGCAACAACTCAATTCTGACATTATAGCAGGAAAGACCTGTAGTCAATTTGTAAGCAAACAGACAACTGTATATCAATAACCTTTACTTACAAAAATAAGTGGTAAGTCCAATTTAACCTTCAGAGCAAACTGACCTACTAACCCCTACCCTAACTCCTTTGCTCTTCCAATTCTACATTTTAGGGTCTGTTACTTCCAACTCCCTGGTGTTCCTATATACATTTTGATTTGACTATAACAGAAAACCTAATTCAAACAAGTTTAAACAATGAGTAATTTTTTTTATTTTCATATAACCAGCAATTCCAAATTAAGGCTATTTCAGGATTGTCTCATGCACCAATTTTCTAGCTCAGTGTTGTCAGCATGGATCCAGGTCATATATATCTGTCTGTCCTGCTATCTTTAGAGTCTTTTCTCATCCTCAGGCTAGTACCCCTCAAAATCACAAGATGACTGGAGAATATCTGCAGTTACACACAGATAGCATCCCACTATAAATAGAATGTTTTCCTTATGTCTTCTTTTCAGAGTAAGAATACTTTCCCTTGTATCCCCATTAACATACTTCCCCACACTGTTCTTTGACATAAACTGAGCCATGTGCTCATATGTAAGCAAATCAGTTACAAGAAATTATATTATCACCATTGGCTCAGACTTCTCAGAATTTACTCCAATTGAGGATAGAGTCACTTTTTTTAAATGGTGCCTGAGCAAAATCTGTGTTCTGATTACAATTGTTAGAAGTGGATTTTGGGGTAGAGCTAACCATGCAAAGAAACATATTTAAAGCTCTTTGTAAATTATTTCCTTTGAAATATATCATGAAAGAGGAATCAATCAAATGTCAGGCATATTCTTATCATTCATTCTTAACTTTTCCCCCCAAAGCTTGAAAGAATGCATGTGGAGAATAAGAATGGATTAATTATACAATTCTTCCAATATTGCTATTCAATTATTTTTTTAGTTTTATAATCCCTTATTATGGAAAATTCCAAATGTATAGAAAAAGCAGAGGGAATCCCCTACTGAATATTTATGTACATACACTTAACTTCAACTTTATCAAATCCTGTATGCAGTCTATATTCCTATTCACTTTCATCATTCACTGGATTACTTTTTCATCAAATGTCATATATCATGTTTTATTTAGTAAAGTGTTTAGCTCTAAAATTTAAAGAATTTTTAGAAAGCTAGACCAAAATATCATTTTCATACTTTAAAAAATAATCATTATTAAATATCATACTAATATCCAGCCCTTGTTTATATTTCAGAAAATGTTTCATAAATTGTTTTTTGTAGTTATTCAGCTCAGAATGTAAAAAGGTCCACACACTACAGTTTGATATGTTTCTCAGATCTTTTTTAATATATAGGTCCTTGTATTCTCATATTGTATTTTCCAATATATTTGATGGACAACTTAAATTTTTGTCTTACATATTTACCCAGAATCTAGATTTTGCTGGTTATATCCCCTCTGTGTTAACAAGTCCCTACCTAGCACCCCCTTAATCCCTGTAGTCTGTAAATTAGATTTAGAAACATGATCAGATTCACATTCAGTATTTGTCAAAAGTATCATAGTTGGTATTGTGTTTTTCCATTAGGAAGCACTTAATGCCTTTAATAATTTAATAATTTAATTTCTTGCTCTGGTTGCAGTAATAGTAACTGATGATCATTGTCTAGATTTATTGTATCTCATCAGATATTTCATCTGAAAGATGTAGAAATCAAGGCTCATACATATTCACAGAGGAAGTGTAGCAAAATTAATCAGCAAATCCTTTTGGCTCTAACTTCAGAATAGAGTTTGAATGGGACCTTATTACACCTGCTCCCTCACTACCACATTAATGCAACATCTGTTTTCTGTTTCCTGGGCTACTTCTGTAGCATCTTAATTATCCCTTCCAAGCCCTCCTTCCTCCAGTCTGTTTTCCACATAACAGGGCAAGCCTTTAAAACAACCATTACATCAAGTCCCTGTTTTTAACTTTCTAATGATTTCCCATCTCAGAATAAAAGGCAAACTTCTTATCAAGGTTTACAGGCATCTGCATTCTATGACTACTCGTTTTGTCTTCTACCTCATTTTCAGACAATCTTCTGTTCATTGTTCTGTAGCCAGGGAGGTTTGCTCTTCCTTGACCATTTCAAACACTTTCTAACGCAAGGGCTGCACTAATTTGGCATTTGGCCTGGGATGCTCTTATGCCAGATGTTTATATGCTTTATTCCCGACTTCATAAGAGTTTTGCTCATCCTTCACCTCTTTAGAATGAACTTTTGTGATTTTCCCATCTAAAATTGTACTGCCCATCATTCTTTGCTTTCATACCCAGCTTTTTTGTTTCTTTTCTGATCTTTCATACATAACTGACATTGCATGCTTTATTCAACAGTCTTTCCCCCTTGTATGTGAACAGCATGAAGGAAAGATTTTGTCTGTTGTTCATATTCTTCATGTAATAGGGCTAACACAGTACCTGTCACATAGTAGGTACTCAATAATGTAGATGTTTGAATAAAAAGGTTAATGAATGAATTAGAACAAGAAACTACATTGAGCAACTCCCAGTCTTCATCAGACATTGTCCAGGTGACACTATGTGATGAGTTTGGGCTTCTATTTTGTTAGACTCTGTATGGAAGAATGCTGAGTTTACCCATCTTATAAGGCCAGTTTAATGTACTTCCTAACCACTTTGGAAAACTTCTGCCAAGACAGTAAACCAAGACAAATTTACTCTTTCTGTGATTTGAAGAGAAACTACTGTCCTTACTAACTAAACCTTTCTCTATATTTGATTGTTTCAAGAAGTCTAAGTAATTAATGAACAAGTGTATTTCAAAGATTAGAATTACTGCATGCGAAGTTTCTAGAATAGCACCAATGATTGATAAAATCTGACTCTGCTAGTGGCTAGTAGCAAGAGCAATTGTTTTTGTTACCCAATTAAAACTTTTTTTGGTTTATTTTCCTTAAGACATTTCCAGTTTAGCAAGGGGCTGGTGGGAGGGTCATTTGTGTAAACCAGTAATTATACCAATAGAACCATTATCAATGCTGTGATGAAAAATGACATGGGAAATTGTAACTGATTTTACAGAAAATATCTCAAAAGATGAGATTCTGAAAGGAAAATCATACTGTCTCATGACTTGTACAGTAGAATTAAGTTTCATAATCTCATTTCTAATTCTTGGTAACTTTGCTATTAGCCAGATGCTAATTTGAATAATAAGCAATTACATGTGTGGGTTATCTTAGTCATTATATAGCAGTGTCTAATACAGTGTTTGACTCACAGTAGCCATTCAAAAAAAAATTAGCTTTTTTCTCCCCTCATTGCACTGTATAGTTTTTTTTTTACTTTTTCCATAGGAAAGAATAATCTACAAAGTGAAAAAAAGGAGAGCAAATAATTTAATTGAATAAGTACCATTTACTTTATATGGTATCACCTAATAACAACAAATTCCTAATGCTTGAGCTAATCCATATCTGGAATTCTCCTCTTATCGTATTTGGATAATGTCATAATATTGCCTCAGTCTTTTCTGAGCTTATCACAAATTCTATTCTTGAAGTTATTTTATTCAAGGTTCTATTAAGGAAAATAGAAAGGAGGTATGTCTTTTTTATTGATAAATACAAATGAGTGTGTGTGTTTATTTCTTAATTCTTTGTTTTTGAGATGCAATTACTTTTGCTGATGCAACCTAATAATTGAACATGATCAGAAACCATTAAGAAGACACTGGGTGTCAGGATGTTAATGGCCAAGTCTGTACATACTCCTTATAGGCTAACCTATTAGATAATAAAGGTAGTTCATGGCTGCTCTCTATACATATCATGCATTTGAGCTAATGGTCAAGACCAAATGATCAAAAGCAGATGATTTTGACACAGAGGTTTTGAAACAAGTCCTAGCATTGGTTAAAACTACTTGTGCAACCTTGAGCAAGTCATTTACCTTCTCTGCTTATCAATTTCTTTATGAATTCAAAGTACAAGTTACATTATATCAGCAATTTTCACATATAGGAGCATAATTATATATATTAAAAATTCAGATTATTGGACTTCCTCCTGAGAGAGGTAGTAGTCCTGGAGAAGGGCTGAGGAATCTGCATTGAAATATGGTCACACCCCACATGTGACCATAGACTTCACATTCACATTTCATAAGACTATCTAGAGTGTCCCTTCTAACTGTACAACTTCTGTAAGCTTTTGTTTTGTTTCAATTTTCTCCTGTTTATTTAAAAGTAGCATTTTTATTCTTATCTTTAATGGCATATTTACTAAGTGGTATCAAACATAGAATCCTACTAGCTACCATGTTTCATCACTCAGAGACATTGCTCATTGTCCACTGAAAGCAACTTTCAGCAAGGAATTTTTGTCGCAATTCCATAGGAGTTCCATTATATCTTTTTATAGAATTTCTCAGTACATCACAAAGTTCTCAGAAAACTTTAATTGGTGTAGTTAGCCTTTCAGCTGTTTAAGAGAGAAAAAGAAAGTCTTGGAGTCCATATGGACCTACTGATTACACTGACAAAAGAAGACTGAACACATGACCTATTGTTAACTTTCAGGTCCTATTATTTGCAGGAGATAAATCATTAAGCCAATGTAAAAATTCCAAAAATCAAGATTCTGTGTGTGTGTGTGTGTGTGTGTGTGTTTGTGTGTGCATGTGTGTTGGAGAGGGGTGTGTGTGGATTGGATAGGTTGGTGGGCGTGTGTGTCTGACATGATATATAATGCCAACATCCTGGATTATTCCATTCATACAAACTATGCTTACTCCTTCCCTTTAAGCTTGTGATCTACCATGAAGATGAATATGTTTGTTTTACAGAAATTAAGACTTGGTTTAGTTTTCTTATGTATCAGGAAATAGATTAACTCAATTCTTTTCATTAACCTGATTAATTTCCATATAATCATATATATGGATTAGAAAGAAATTTAGAGAATCCAAAGTCCAACATTGTGTATTGAGGAAAAACAAAACAAACATTTCTACAATTGAGTGTTCCAGTTTACTCTCTGAATGTATGATGAATTGATCTACCTCTGTGCCTTGTTAATTTGTTCTGCTGTTTTGTACATCCAGCTTCACCCTCTGAAAATCACATGCATTCTTCAAGACCCAACTCAAATGACACTTTTTTTTCTTAGTACCCCCACTTAGAACGGACATCAGCTCACTCTCTGCTTCTTTGCCATTAGACCACACTCTAGTGCTAACAAAATATTTCTTTATATTTAATATTAAATTAGTATTTTGAATCAAACCTCATGGCCTGTGAATTCTAACTTTCTAAACTTCTCTTGAATATGTCTACTTTTCTCTAGTCCCACAGCTAGCCGTAATTTAAAGTTACCATATGTTCTCCTGTGGATAACTGAAGCAGTCTATTAACTTGTCGTGACTTTTCTTATATCCTACTCACATCCATTCTCCACACTAAGACAAGTTAGACTCTGTCACTCTACACCTTAAAAGCTTGCAGTGGCCCCTACAAGGCCATGCCAGGCCATTAAAGAGCTGACCTCTGCCTTCTTTTGTAGACCCATCTCGGTTCCCTCCCGTATCTCTCTCACTTTCTACTCTATTTTCCAATAATACCAAACTTCTCAGTCACCTGAAATTCTGCAGGATATCAGTACTCTCTGGAAAGCCCTGCTCTCGCATTCTATATGGCTAACTCCTACCCACTCTTCAAGTACAGATCAGAAATCACTTCTTCTGGAAGGCCGTCCCTGCTCCCCCATTCCCACTCCAGATTTGGGTAAGATGCCCACCTCTGTGCTGCAGTGGCTTTGGGCACTTTCCCTGCCACAACACTTTTCACACTTGAGTAAGTGTAGGTAGTGACACACTTCCAGGCGCTCCTTTACATAACTTGTCATTTATCCATAGAGCTGACACTATATATGGTGCATAGGTCAACAAACATGAAAGTACTGAAATGAAATGTACTAGGTTCATGTTTTTCTTGGAAAATAAAGGAAAAGAGATGTTTTGAGGATGGAAAGCCTTGAAGAATACACATAAAATTGTTTATCCACCTTCAGTATATAACACTGGGTCTTGACTCCCCATATCGACCCTGTGTATTCTAATGATCTAGCATTGAGGGGCAACAGTTCACATGAATTATGCCAGCACAGTAAGTTTACTATATATGTATATTGTAATTGAAATTAAGTACTGTGTATGTAATGTAATCACATGACAGCTCTCATTTTCATCAAACTGAAAACTACTATGACAGCAATGAATGTCATCTATTTTTCCCACAGTAGATTATTCCCATCTAATTTTCTTGTTTTTGTTTGTGCCTTGACAGGGATATTAAATTATATATGGGCTAGGAGGGCAATTTAAGTGATGGATTGTCCTTTTGCTTCTAGCAAAATGGCACAGGAAAGGATTCTGTGATACCCTTGAAGACAAGGCAAAGATATTGCTGATTGTTAATGTGGTTGTTAATTAAATGACTATCTCAGCCATAGTAATTTTTTTCTACATGGTTGTGCACCTCCTGATCCATAGTTCTTTTTCTCCACCCTGCCTCATTCAATATTTTTGTGAATTTGAAAAATATAGTTGTAAAGAAAAAAATGCTTTAGAAATTTCTAAATGTAAATAAAGCTTAAAGGGATAGTATTCCTTATTCAAGGATCCCTCAATATTCACTGAATATATACACATACAGTATTTATTGAGTATATTTATTGAGAGTCTATTATGTGCCAGGAACTGTTTTAGCCTTAGTGGTAATCTCACAATGTAGCTGTGAACAAGCTGTATTTCCTGCTTTGGAGGTCCTTACTGTATATCAGCTATGCAGACAAGAATCAAATGATTACTGGGAGACTTATTTAAATGCAATGAAGATGCCCATATATGATGCCTGTATGTGATGAGAACATAAGCAGGGAAACTTCATTAATTGAGGTGGGATCAGAAAATATGTCCAAAGTAGCTGGAGTTAATGTCCTTCCGTTGTAATATCAAGAGCTGGTGAAATGGCCAGAATATAACACAGTGGAATTGGACACAGGTTAAGAGTTGATCCTGAACTAAATCCCAAATCATCATCTTAAAGAAATTGAAGGAGATGGTACGGTTTGTCTATATTCCAAAAACCAGTTGCAGAAACAAACTCTGTAGAGAAGAAAGGATTTAAATGGGAAGTGATAGATGTGTGCAAGTATTTGAAGAATACTTAAGGATCGAGCAGCTTAGTGAAAGTTATCATCTACCAAGATATGCTGAAATGGGGAAGTGTGACAGCCATTTTTGTGAAAAACACCACCGTATAGGTGCTAAATTCTTAGGAGATTACATAGCTGGCCTTATTCCCTTGTTTTCGCAGATGGGGCTATAAAAGTCTGTTTTATAGACTTGCTGAAGAAGCTAAGATTATTGAAAGAGCTCAGAGTCATAACCAAATATTCATTCCCCAACTACTTTCTGAATACCACCTATGTGCCCGGTGTTGGCAGTGGGTAACAGAGATACAGAGAAGGTATGACCTAACCTCACCTTTAAGGAGTACCTGGTGTCATAGGTGTCAGCTGACTCAGATACAACTATCCTTTCCTGAAACAAGTATTTTTTGAAGCATCATCATAAGGCAAGCACTGTGTTAGACACGAGATAATGCAGGATATAAAGCAGAACAAAAAAATCAGTGTCATCGTGGGCTTGCATTCTAGTGAGGTCTACAGACATACGCAAACTATGTAAGTAACATAGGTAGTGTGGTTGAGAGTAACGTGATACTCAGAAAATGAGTGAGAGAAGTGACTTAGAAGCTAAATCTTTCACACACAGTGGGAAATAACCTGGATGTTAAAAATGAAAATGACAGCAACAAGGGAGAGTAGAGGGATAGTCAAATGATGGTAATTGAAAGCTATTTTGGATTTTATTTGTCTGCCTGTTTATTTTTACAGAGGACAGATGAAGAATGGGGAGATATAGGTCAAAGGATAGAGACTTTAAGAAGGGCTTAATGTACAGCCTGGTGGCTATAGTTAATAACACAGTGCTGTATACTTGAAAGTTGCTAAGAGTCGATCTTAACCTTCTCTCCACGCACAAAAAAGAGTTAACTCTGTGAGGTGATAGATGTGTTAGCTATCTTGATCTTGGTAATCATCCCACAATGTGTGTGTGTGTGTGTGTGTGTGATCACTTTGTAGACTTAAAAGATATATAACTATATGTGTCAATTATGCCTCAGGGAAGCCGGGAGAAGAGAAAGCATGCATTGAAAGAGGCCATTCGGAGCTAGGAGGCTCTTACTCCACCTCAAGTCAGGTTGATGGGAAGTCTGAGGCTGTGTGAAAGAAAAGAGCTGCCCTTGGAGATGGCTGCATGGAAAGTAGTGACATTGGTAGGGAATGCAGAGCAGTACCAGGTTTGGGGAAGATTATGGAGGGGATGGATCATCCATAGAAAAAGCTTGGGATGAAATTGAATGGGTTTTCTGATGTTTGACTTGAGTCCCCAGGGACACAGAGACACAGTGTGGGTAAGAGATGCTGTCAGAAATGGCAGTGTCACAGATGTTTCGAGATTAGAGTTCCAGGGATGAGAAATGACCTAACATTGACATATCAGGGATGCCAGTGCATAGGCACAAGGGAGCAGGGCCATTCTTGTCTGGAGCACAGTTACTGGGGCTTTGCTTGTGCAGGCAGAGTACTGTCGAGGGGCATTCTCTCTTCCGGCAGATCAGCCTTCTCTGCATGAAGAGAGGGACTGTTACCTTGAGCTCAGTAATGCTCCTTCTTGACTGACCCCTTGCTGCTGGCCAGGTTTGGTACTAATTGCTGTCTTTTTCCAGCTCTTGGTCACTGTTAGTGCATTATGCATGTGTTCAAGTCAGGATAGAACGCAGAAAGAAGGGCTGTGTTTAGTAAATGTCGTTTGAATGTTTATGTATTAGGTTTTATTTGTTTTGCTGCTTGAAAACCTAAATAATTAGATTTATCCAAACACAATCAGAATCATTATTCTCATTATGCTCAACTCCTCAAGTGAACTTACACATCAGTTTCTCTTGCATAGAACCTTTAAAAAATGGTGAAAGTTCAAGCTGGAAGAGGAGCTGTTTATTTCTCAGAAATATTTGACAAAAGTTTCACATACTTTCCCTGACCAAAATAAAATCAAATTTGTTCTAATCTCTTGGTGTTGCTTTTCAAGAGTACTTTCCTGAAAACAGCCATCACAGGATTAAAGTTATTTATTGACTTCTGCTGATTATTTCTTATTGCTAAAACAGACCATTTTGGAATTGCAGGTATGAATATGAGCAAGAGTGAGATAGCAAAAGAAACGTCATTAAAACCATCCCGGAGATCCCTGCCTTGCCTTACCCAGAGCTATGCTTACTCAAAGAGCTTGAGCCAATCTACCTCACTCTTCCAGTCAACTGCGAGTGAATCACAGGCTCCCACTACTGTTACCTCAACGTCCGCTGACAAAGCAGAGCAAGGTGAGCAGCTCTTCCTGTTTTCTTATTCAGCTTACAAAGAGGAAGAATTTTCAAACCTTCTCTCCCTTCCTCTCTTCCTTCCTCCCTGCCTGCATGCCTCCCTTCCTTTCTTTCTGCTTTCTTTCCTTCCTCCCTCTCTTCCCTCCTTTCTTGGTCCATTTTACTAGTATTTATAGAGCTCATTAGGAAGAAGGCAGGCATAGGGAGAAGAACAGGACACTGTGCCAATCAGACAAAAGACCATTTGTTAGCCAGATGTGTTTCCATTCTTCCTTGCCCAGAAGATAGCCAACCGCATGGGAACCTGGACCTAATATTTGCTGTGTGCAGGAGGAGACAGACCAGCTTCCTGAATCACTGGCTCATTGCCATTTCTCTTGGAACTTATAACCAGTAATTGAGCAGGATATGTCAACAATAATAAACTTATTTTTCTAGAAATAAAGACCAAAGACTTTAAATAGTACTGATAAAGCAGTGAAGATTTGATTGTACAATGATCTGGTTAGTCAAGTGCTGACAACCAAATGTTGGTATGGAAGCCTTAGATGACACAAGGGCTGAAATATAGGGAAGTGCCAGCTAGATGTGACATTAAGGAGTCTTTGTAACTGCCCTTAGTCTTCTACACACATCTGCTCATTTGAGACACACTATTATGCCTTAAGGAAATTTCTTTCTTCAAGAGTCAGGAGTAAAAAATCTGCTCAGTGGATGGGGTGTGTTTTGTATTCTCATTCCCCTTTTTAAAAGCTTTTGTCTTATGAGGATGCATTCTCTTAGGATTCCTCAGGGCTGCTGCTTCCTCTGGATAACTTGAAAATACCAAGATTCTCTTTTCAATAATAGCACTACCGGTTATAAACAGCTAACATCCATGGCCAAGAAGGAACATGGCTAATTGTTCAAGAGGATGAAGATATTAAAATATGATATAGATGTATCTTTCTCTTATTGAGTGAAATTTTAAATAACTAATTTCAACTCATTAACTTAAAAAAATTTATTCATACTTGGCCATCATGTTTGGCCATCAGTCACCATGGTCATTTTTTCTAATTGCTGTTATGTTTTTATTTCCTAAAACTATGAAATGTCTTCTTTACTTGCAGTTAACACAGAGGAGGATAATAAAGACTCAGTGCTCAAATGTTCTTTTGCTGATCTCAGTGATTTTTGTTTGGGTGAGTCGATACTGAGTATTTCTTTCCTTCTTTTCCCCTCCCCAATGGTAAGCTGTCTTCTTCAAATCTAGAACATTATGCTTTTAAGAAAAAAATTATATTTGACCTTTATCACTTATGGGTGAGTATAATATTCTAAGGTTAAAAAAATGACTAAAGTATTTCACATACAGTTTGTAATTTAAATAATATAGATGTGTAGTGAACAATAATCCCATAACTGAAAAAAAATTAACAATTTCTGCTGTTACTCTTTTGGAAATATCTTTTAATTATCTATGGAAAAATTAAGTTTTACCATTATTTCCAGATTTATAAAATTTCAACATTTTCTGTTGTTTCCTTGTTATGCTAGATGAACATTTAGCTCGTTTAAATAGCCTATTCATAGTTGTATTGCCATTTAAAATTTTAAAACTCTCTGCTGATCAAATGTGTAACTTTAAATAATATATATTTATACTTTTATACCGTGTTCTATCACTTGGCAAATATATTACAGCTATGAAAATAATGGTTTTGGGCAGATTCACTTTGTTTTTCTATAGTTCCAAATTTTTATGACCTCTCTGCCACACTTTGAATATTCCTAGAGTCAGTGTCAAATTGATTCCCCTTTCCAACCCTCCAGCAAATAGAAAAAATTATGCCTCATTAAACTTACTTCATTGTTTATACCACAGTTTTTTGTTAATTTCCCTAGATTATCTGATATTTTTTCTTCTTAGAAGAAAATATCCCTTCTTCTAACTATCCCCATTATGTAAGATTTTTGTTTTTATACCTTTCATTTCACTCTTCTTTAAGAAATTTCTTGGCGTTAACTGACTTTTCATTGGATTAATTCCGGTTTCTAATGTCTCCCATTGTCTTGCCTGAGAGTTTCAGCTCTGGACAATTTCATTCTTGGTTTGGTGAGATCAAAAAATGACAATGGAATGTTCTTGAGGTGAAAGGGTTTATTCCCAACTTTTTTCCCATGGTGGCAGGTCAAGTGCTAGAACCCCATTTGCCTCAGAGCAGGTCTGTGTGCAGCAAGCTGGTCTCTGCCTCTGGGCCCCTCTGCCCCCGCAGCCGTCTCAGTCTCTGTCCTTGATGCTGCCACCACTCCAGCCTCTGCTTTCCTGCAACCGTGCAACCCAGAGCACTGGACATAGGTCTTTATATAGAGACAATAATGATGCATTGCCCACAGGTGTGTAGTGAGCAAGCCTACTAGGGTCAGGTGGCCATAGGAACTTTAATTTCTCTACACCCTTATTCCTCCTTTTTTTTATATTTCATTCACTTTTTTTCAGAGTGTATATTTAAGTAACTACCTCTGAATATTGATGTGAGGTGCAAACCTTCTGAGTTATTGTATATCTGAAGGACTTCAATTGGCTTTTACATTTGGCTGTTTTTGCTTGGTTATGAAATTCTAGATTAAGAAGAATTTTCTTCAAAATTTGGACACTGATTCACTGCCTTCTAGTATCTAGAAACCCATTGCTGTCTGATTTTCATTCTTTTCTAATTGACTTTTTTTAACTTTTTATCTTTTTAACTTTTGTGCTATAAGATTTCCCAACATTGTGTTTCATGGTGTGTGAGATTACACACGAGTTTGGTTTAATTCATTCCGCTTGAGATCATTGGACCTTTTAGTTCATTACATCACATGTCTTCTTTCTACCTCTGTATAAAAATACTTATGTATTTTTGTTTTCTTCTTTTTTTTTTCTGGAAATTCAATTAAAAGTTAGACATTTTCTTGCATCTCATGATTTTGATTTCTGCCTTGGTTCGAGAATTTCCAAATGTCATTTTGTTTGTATGTGTGTTGGGGGCATGCAATCATATATGTGTTTAGAATTTAATTTCCAAGAATCTTTTTTTGTTTCAGATCGTAACATTTTCAGAGCATCCTATCTTACTTTATGACTACCATATCTCTAATCTCTCTAATAACACATGTGATTGTCTTAAATTTTCCTAGGCTCTTTAAATATTAGTCTGTCCCAAGGATCAGTTTTTCTGCCTTTTTAAATTAGTCATTCTTTTATAGGTTGTAGAATTTCCTAAAATATTTGGTGATGTTTGGTCATCTGTTTACATTTAAAAACAAAAGAACAGGAAGGCTGAGTCAGACCTCTGGGTACATAGAAAGTGTTGGGAATGGAAAGACTTCACTATAGAGTAAATGGCTAAGGAGCCATTACTTAGATGACTCACCCAATGTCAGGTCAGCTCGAAGACTGTACTCTGAGGTGCCAATCCCCACATTACTGCTCTCAAATTCTGGATTTCTTTAGAGAAAGGGGTTGTGTTTTCATGTTCTATTGTCAGGCCTTCAGTTTTCCTGTTTTCACCCCTGATTCTGCCTCTATTTATCTGCCATATATGAGTCCAGACATCTCTAGGATTTGGCTAAGGAGATCCACTCTTTCTTCCCACTTTTGCACAAATTGTAGGCTAAACTACTACATCAGTTAACACTCTTCCTTCAGAATTTTAGAAAACTCTTTGAAGGTTTTTGCTCTTTGGAAGTTGTTTTATTACTATGCTAATAAAGTATACAGAGCAAAGGACAACAAACAAAGTACCGCTAAGCTCATTCAGGCATCTTGAACTCTGCATCTTTACTCTCTCAACAAGTTGATGATAAATGGCTCTTTGATGAGATATTTTATTGTATGGACCAAAGAAGGAAACCTGTAGAGCATATATTTTTAGGGACTCAGTAGAGAATTTTACATCTAAAAACCTATCCCAAGAAAAATAAAATCAGAAAAAAAACACTTTTTTCTCACAGCTTTCTTCATAATGATTGTCAGACTTAGGAATGAAAGCAAATCAAATAATCTAGTAATGAGGGGTAGTTAAACTGTAAAACATCTACATACTATAATATCACATAGCCATTTATAAATTGCATTATTGAGGATTTAGTGTCATATTGCTAAGTGGGAAAAAATAGCTTAAATATAAATGTAGATATCCTCTCATTTTAGTTAAAAATGTATTGGAAAAGAGTTAGACATATACCAATATGCTAGTTTCTCTATGTGGTGAGATTATTTATGGCTGTAATATTTATTCTCATTGTCTTTACTCTCTTTTGCCCTACCTCTAAACAACATATGCAGATGTTATATAATATATAAAAAAAATAGTCACATCAGAATTTTTTGGTAAGTAGGGAGTTCACTCATATATCAGTACAAATAGCACACAATTCTATAGATAATTTTTGAAACTGAAATTTGAAACTGGATGATAGTATTTGGAGAAACAGTGATCCTGAAAGATCCTAAACCGCCCCTCCTTTACTAGGCATTATAGTTTTTATTTATTTTTCCTATAACAGAGATGACTTTACTCAACCTCCTCTTTTGTCTTTTTGTGTTATGTCATATGATTTATGTCAGTTGAGCAAGATTTACCTTCAAATCTGTAGTTTGCTGGACTTGCCTATGAATGCCTTTGAACTGGGGCTTTTCCTCTGTAGAAATAGAATAGAAACAAAATAAAGCGAGAATTTATCAAAAAGTAATACTAATCTGTTCTAATACTTATTTTACAACCTCAGAGTGAATTTTTTTAAACCTGCAGAAGTTAAGCCCTCAGTTTTCAATAATAAATGCGTTAGTGGCCTGGCTGCATTGCCAGTGTCTTGGGTTCTCAATTCTGGCTATGCATGCAAGTCACCAGGAGCTTTTAAAACTCCCTGGGTTCTAACTCCAGAGAATCAGTTTTAATTAGTCTGAGGAATGAAATTGAGATCCATAATTTTAACTATTCCCCAGGTAAATATTGAATGCAGACAGAATTAAGAATCTCTAGCCTAAAATTTATGTCTTGATTTCTCTCTGAGGATTGTGGGGAAAATGGAAGTTCCTATGGCCAGGACCCTGAACTACTTGATAATGTGATTGGCCCACTGCAAGGCTACTGCTTCCACACCCTTTGGCAATGAGCTATTATTGACTGAGTCACTGTATAAGGAGCCTGCCCAGTGCTCTGGGTGGAGACAGAGATGGAGGTGGATTATGGACCTGCAGACTGCTGGATGCAGATGTGATTCTAGTGCTCAACCTACCACTGTGAAAATAAAGCCGGGTATAAACCCTTTTACCCCAAGGCCCATTTCGTTGTCATCTCTTGGTCTCACGGAATCCATAGTGAACCTGCCTGGGAATGAAACCCTCAGATGAGATGAGATATTAAGGTACTTTTTCATAATTTTTTAAACCATGAGCTGTGTTATTTATAATAGCACTCTGACTGAAAATTAGTCATGTTTCTTATAATATTCATTTTTGTGTGTGGCATATAAACAGTGCTGGCTTATTAAGTTTCCTAATTAAAGGAAGATAGCCACCAGCTGATTCATTTCATTTACAACAGCAAAAAGAACATTTAATCAGAACAAATACACTCAATTTGAGTACAAAGGTCTTTCCATAGTAATTAATTCTGAAAGAGGTTACTATTGTTAGTTATTTTCTGATAAGTAGAAAAAAGACAAGAACAAAAACCTTTTCTAAAATCCATATAGTTTGCAGAGAACCTTTCACTAATAATTCTCCCAAATTAGTACTTGTTAATAGCATAGCAATCACTCTACTCATGCAAACCTTTCTATTCGATTCCATGTATCTTATTTTTGACAGCTTTCCATCCTAAATATTAACATTTTCTCTAAATGCTTAATATAATTGGATACCCTAAATTCCACATTTCTTTTCTCATCATTCTTGTGTGTCTCAATCATTTGACACACTTGACTTAAATTTATATCTTTACAGGTACTGAGTATTTTAGCACCCCCAGCATCAGTCCATCATTCTTTCCATTAGGGAACCATCACAACTTCTGGTGGTTTAAACATGTACACATGAGATATTCACCTTTATAATGAAGGTGAGAATGAAGCTGTAGCTGACTGTAGTATCACCGAGCATTCCAGGAATCCATCTGTTTAGGAAATACTTTCTTAAAGTCAGCTGCATAATTATAATATGCATGCTTTTATAATCTTTGAGAAGAGGTCAAACAAAATCACAGGAAATATACCAGGAGTATAATTAAATAAAGCACAAATAAGAAGTATTTTAGTTTTGCATGCTCTTTTAAACCAGAGAAGTTACACTCTCTAATTTTGCTTTTAAAATGTAGACTACCAGGTTCTGGCATTGGGTTGGTTAATGCATGGGAACTTCCAAATACCAACAACTCTGATACGGTTTTTGTAATGTGACTGATGTATCTAATTAATGGATTTTCCTTTTTACTGTGAATTATTTTGAACTGCCCCATGGGAATATAATGCTGTGGCAGGGTTAACTGCATGTAGTCTGTCTTTCATTGAGGATCGATGTTTTTCATTATTCTAAATGAGAGCTATGGAGGATGTTCATTGATTTAGAGCTGGAAATTTACGCTAAAGTTGCCTAACAGGATTTGTAGTATATTAAGAATGAAATGCTGTTTTTCCTATCAGACATTGGTCAAATATCATTCCTGTATCTACTAGGTGTGTGACTGTGGCATATTACCAACTTCTCTGAGCCTCAGTGATCTCATTTGTAAATTGGGATTAATAATCTATGCTTTGCAGGTTTTTTAATTAAATGAAGTGGCATAACTCCATCACAGCTTCTAGCACATTGTCACAGAGGTTCAACAAATATTTGTTCATTGCTTTATTGCATCACTAAGCTTATCTTTCACACCAAAGTATGTTCGGCTCAGAGATATCTTCACTAAGTAGCTGTTTCTATATCACCAAAATGTGATTCTTAGGTCGGAGTGGAATAACAATAATTTGCTGAACTCTTATTGCACAACTCTCTACCTGAATTATCTCATTAATTCTTATAACAATCCTTTGTATTAGGAACCATTATCAGCATCTTTTTACAGATGAGGAACTTGATTTGCCAAGACATAAAATAACTTGCCAAATACCAACTAGCTAAGCCAATGGAGAACTGAGATTCTAACTCAGGAAGTCTTAATCCCTCACCTTCTCTCTTAATCACCACAACTGGAACAGAGACCTTTTAATGGGAAAAGTAATTAGTGTTATCCATAGAACACTAGCTCTGCAGGATAAAAATAAGTATCGGTCTGGGAGCAGCAATGGATGGGGGATAACAGTGCATGGTAAAACACATTTGGGAGATGATTAAAGAAAGCTAATCAGGTTGAGAGGTATGCATTCTGTTTGGTTTTCTCCTTTCATTCTTTTTATTGCCACCTTTGAGCCTTTAATTATACTTTTCATAGATGAGCTCAGGGGATCCATTCAACACAGACACCTCCCCAGACACATATACCACGCACACACACACACACACACAATCATTCTGGAACGTGCTGATCAATGTAGCAATGATTTGAAGTCCAGGTGTGGCAATAATCTTGTCCATCAATCCTGGGAGCTCTACTACCATCATTCACCATTTTTCTTGTTAGTATGCTGGAAAATGACACGGTAGACACATTCATATTAACAAGTAACCAATGCTTGATTATGTCTATGCCTGTGCTGCAGTAAAATCAGTGAACTTTTAATTGAAATAAACAGGACTTGTTAATACCAACATAATTTGAGTCCAACTAACCAAAATATACATCTATCTAATCTCGTGAAGTCAACATTTTGCCAATGTTATGAAACTCCTTCAGGAAGTGGTTTATATTAGATCATTAAGGCATTTTGTTAGCTTTCCATGAAATTAATAGTTTAACTTAGTGGAATGCCTTATTTCTTAAAACAGTTTTGGTCAAATGAGTGCATGGTAATTTTGGTTTCTTTTTGTAATACTGCATAACTTTCACTAATTTTCATTTTTCCAATAGTGTTTCATGTTAAGTTGGCATAAAAAATAATTTTCTACTAATGCTACCAATTTATTTGAGGATTACAGAAATAAGACAATTGTATTGAAAGGACATATTATTTTCTAGTTGTGACAGCCTCACAGTCACTGTAAATCTTTTCAGTTGTTTATTAAACACTTTAAATAAGTCCTCTTGGCTCATTTTAAAAATTATATTCAGAATCTGAATCTCAGAATCCGACTTTCTCCTACAAGTGCCGTATTCAGTGCTACCCCCTGGGCCAATCTGCTGCCATTTCCAGGCAGACCAGAGCAACATCTTCCTGACTGGCCTCTGTTCCAACTCTTGTCTCCTTTGAGTCTATGTCCTGCGCAGCAGCTTCAGGAGGCTTTAATAAAAGGAAAATTAAATCTCATCATTTTTCTGCTCAGATCTCTCCAGGTTTCTCACTACATTTAAAGTGTAAACTTCTTATTGTGGCCTTCAGAGGCTTTTCAGGATATCTGGGCCTGGCCTCTCTGGGCCATTTCCTAATGCTTCCCTAACTCACAATGCTGAAGCCATTCCAACCTTCTTTTGTGTTTTGTTCATTATTAGCTTACTCTTCTCTCAGGGCACTACACTGAAATAAACCAGATTCATACAAGCTTCACTTGTATTCCCTAATCTTGATTTATTTTTAGTTATGATACTTAAGAAGTATTACCTGAAATTATATGATGTATTTTTCTCCCAAAAAAGATTTTGTTGATCTTGTTGACGCTTGTAGTCCAGAATCAAGGACAGTACCTAGCACAGAGTAGGTACTCAATAGTTTTAGGATTAGTGAAAGGACTGACAAATAGATTAAAGGAAAGAGAATATTGACTCACCTGTCCTTAGGAAACTTACAGTAGAATTCACCCACTGCTTTGTTCTCCATGATGTCATTTGTCACTGAGTTTTCTCACCTGTTAATGATAAGCGCTTTGTTATCTTTCTCACTAAACACCCAAATTGATTATGTTCCTCTTTTATATTTAAGTTGTATTGACAAATCTTTCTGTAGAGCATTTAAAGACCTAATAGTCATCACCCTTCTTAAGTAGTAGGAGAATGCCTTTTTAAAACTACTATTACTGTAAAGTCCTCCCTGATTCAAAGTCATTTAGATGCTTCCTCATATTCTTATAAATGACTGTTCACATAGGTGACAATACTTTGCTATTCATATCTGTCTTATTCATATAGGCTAGCACAGGCTATCTACTCAATGATGGATAAATGGTGACTGGGTATGGAATTGGGCATAATGTATGGAAGGATGGATGTGGATAGAATAAGCAGTGGCACACTGACACAGTACAAAGCAGTTTATCTGCAGGATTTGTATAGAGTCATGGGGCTGACTGACTACAGCTCCTGCAATACCCTCACCATGACTAGCTTGTGTCAGGACTTTAGAGCAGTGACAGTGTTAGACAGGCAACAAAAGAACTGCAAAGAGTAAGTCTAAATCTTCATTACTACCATGCTGTAACCACTGAGTAAATCATATATGGACCCCGAGATTTATTCTTCACAAGAAACTGGTGGAATAACTTTTTAAATCACAGAGTTTATTAGCAGTCAGAAGATTCAGTTTTAGGTACTTACTCTATCACTAACTAAAGAAGTGATAAATCATGTTTTATTCCTTATTATAAATAGAAATTGAGCAGAATTTAAGAGCTTTTGTGAGATGCAAGTAAGAGAATCTATCTTGGGAGTGATATATAAACTATAAAGTATGAAAATAACCTTAGGCAACTCTAAGCACATCCTGGCAATCATAGAACATGCTATCATCATAATGTATGGGAAGGTCACACAGCTGCACGTAAGTGGAGGCCAACTTATAATGTCACTCACACATATTTACATTGTCTAAGAGTTACCTTATGTAGTTCCAGATGCTTCTGCAGTTATAGTACAATGTAACAAAGTAATGAAATAAACTGGAGTTATAATAAAGAAGAATGCTATTAAATAATTTGGCTATTAAAATTATACTCCGAGAGACAGCTTTAAGGGTTTTGTTGAAATCCAAGTAACCATATTGATCCATCTCAAGTTTTGAGCTGATGCTGGTTTACAAACAAAATTTAGAAGACTTAATGGATAACCACTTGACTCAGCAAAAGTTTTCATTATAAATCATATTATTGATGATCAGAATAGCGATTTATAGATTAAATTTTAAATTGTGAATTAGCATACTCAAGATAATTACATTAGGCTTATAATGGAAGACAATGGTGTTTTTTGCACCCCAAACTACATAATTGGTTTTATAGATTCCTAAATACTAAAATTGTGAATTTAAAGGAAGACCAAAGAAAGGAAATATGTATTTATTTCTTCAATACCTTATGTGTACAAGTCACATAGATTATTCCATTTAATTCTTGAAACAAGAAAAATTTTATTTTCACAGATTTTCAGATTAAGAAACTATAACTGACCCACTGCCATTCAACTAATAAAAGATATGACCAAAATTTTAACTTGGATTTACTGAAACCATTATTAGTTCTTTGTCCACTACATCAGGCTCTCAACTTCAACATTTTAAAGAATTTTCTTAAACTTTGAGAATCTTAGGTTTTTTTTCATAAATGTAGCAGCTTTATTGAGACATAATTCACATCCCATACAATTCACCTGTTTAAAGTTTACAGTGTTTTTTAGTATATCACAGAGATTGACACCTATCACCACAATCAACTTTAGAACATTTCATCACCTCGAAAAGAAACCCCATACCTATTGGTTATACACATCCCAACCCCTGAAGCCATAGGCAACCACTAATTTTTCTTTCCCTACAGATTATTCTGGACAGTTCTTACAAATGGAATCACAGAATACTTGGTCTTTTGTGACTGACAGTTCTTCACTTAGTATAATATTTCCAGGGTCCATCCATGTTTCAGCATTAATCAGCACTTCATTCTTTTTATTACCGAATGATATTCCACAGTATAGATAAAGCTTATTTTATTTATATGTTCATCAGTTGATGGATGGACATTTGGATTGTTTCCACTTTGGGCTTTTATGAACAATGCTTCTATAAGCATTTGTGTACATATTTTTTGTGAACTTGTTTCCATTTATCTTGAGTATATACCTCAGAGTAGAATGCAGAATCATCTGGTAACTGTGTTAAAACTTCCAAAGAACCATTAGACTGTTTTTTAAAGCAACTGCACTATTTTTCATTCCCATCAGCAGTGTATAAGGGTTTGATTTCTCCACATCTTCACTGCCACTTGTTAGTGTCTGCTTTTTGATGATAGCCAACCTAGTGGGTATGAAGTTGTCTCATTGTGAGTTTGGTTTGCATTTCCCTGATAGCTAGTGATGTGTTTTTTGGCCACTTGTATATCATTTTTGGAGAAATGTCTGTTCAGATCCATTTGTTCATTTTTGAACTGGGTTGTTTGTTTTATTATTGAGTTATAAGAGTTGTGTATATATATAACTCCTTTATTAGATCATGATTTGCAAATATTTTCTCCCATTCTGACTTTTCACTTTCTTAATGGCATTCATTCAAGCACAAAACTCTTAATTCTCACAAAATCCAATTTGTCTGTTTTTCTTAAGGGTGTATGTCTTCCTATCATTCATACCAGAGAACAGCAAGAGTTCCATCTGTTCTACTCAAAATTATGCTGTTACCTACTCTACTGGAAAGTTGTTGAATGTTTTGTTTTCTGAAAGTTTATATTTCTTAATTATTGGACTCTTGATTAATACACTATTAATTACAAAAATCATCATCAAATAAACTAAATATTGGGAATGTAGCAATGAACACAACAGTCACTACAGTGATGGTACTTATAGTGGGAAGAGTCCGATAATAACCATCCATCAGCTTGTTCTCACTTTGTTTTTTTCTCTGTCTTTTATGAAGATATAAGCACAAATATATGCATGTTAACATACATCTGTTCATTTATATATACATATATATATACACACATATATACCTATACAATATGTATATATATGTGTGTGTATATGTGTATGTGTGTGTAGATATATGGCATAAATACATACATTAAATATCTATGTTATAACTTAATGTCAGGTGATGCTTTATATATAGCATGTATGTTTGTGTATGTGTTATCACTTTACGTCAGGTGCTAATAAAACTAATAAAGCTCTATGAGGAAACAGAGAACTATGGGAGGTTTCACTTTAGAAACAGTGGTCAAGAAGAGATTCTCTGACATGATGACATAAGCAGAACCATGCCTGAAATAGGGGTTGAACATTCTTAGCAGAGCAAGGAACAAGTGCAAAGGCCCTGTGGTGAGAAAATATTTATCATCAAGTAACTCAGTGCAGCTGGATTAGAGAAAGTGAGAGCAGGGTTATAGGAGAGGGATAAGAAGTGGTGGTAAGGTGTCAGATGATGCATACTCAGTGTGCCATAAATAATATAGACTATGACTTTTACTTGCAGCTACAAAACTATTGGAAGGTTTTGAGTAGAGTTTTAATGTAATTTAACTTAGCTTTTAAAAGGACCACTCTGGCTGCCATGTGGCAGGGGCAAAATATAGAAATAGGAATATAAGTTAGAAGACTCTTACAGACTTCTGCTCATGAGCTGGTGATGGCTTGGATTAAGATACCATAAAAGGTGATAAATAATGATAAATAATCAGATATAATTTGAGGTAGTTCAGACATTTGATAGACATGGAAATCCACTTAGTTACTTAACAAATCTTGAATAACATCTACATATCAGATGTTTTACTAGATGTTAGGGATGAAGTACTGAACAAAAAAGGAAACAAAAGTGAACAAAGTAAAGAACTGGCCCACAAATACCCTGGTGAGAAAAACAGATATTAAATGAACACAAAGCAGTAATAGCATGTTGCATGTTAGATACTGATATGTGCTAAAGAGTAAAGCAAAGCAGAAAAATGATGCTTCATGCAAAGTCAACAGAATTTAATTAAGGATTGAACATGTATAAGAGAAAATAAGAAGTCAGGATTTTGGCCTGTGCTAACTTTAAGAAGGGAGTCACTATTTATTAAGATAGTAATTGTTTCTTTATTTTATTACCCATAGGCTTAATAGGGGGTAATTGTGAACATAGATTTTCTTTCCTTTAGATTATGATTTTAGGAATAAAATAAATAAATAAACAGAAGAAAATTTAAAATTGTATCATTTAGGATCAATATTTTCCAAAATAACAAATACATTTTTTTCTTTTTATTGTTTTAATTAACTAATCTGTTAATCCCCAAGCTGTGCTAGACTTTGTAGTGAATTAAAAATAAATGACAAAGAAATAGGATATGGCCCAAGGATAATTTTGTCTAAATTCAGATAAAATAAAAGGAGTTACAAAAAGAAAAAAGGAAGGTAGAGAGAAAGGGCAGGAAGGAGGAAATGAAAATAGTAAGGGGAGGGAAAAAACAAACTAAAATTAATGTGATAGAATTAAGAAGAGAACATGATCAGTATTTGTTGGGGCCTTGTGGCAGGAAGGGACAGAGGAAGATCTGAAAATGTTTCATAAAGTTGGCATTTCATAAGTCTTTCAAAACTGAGCTGTCCTTCAGCAAGTTGATGATGTAAGCATGTTCCTGTTTCAGGAATATTTGTGTTATAGGAATTGCCATAGAAGGGAAAGAAAAGAAAAGTCAAAGCAAACTAGGCAAAACATAAAAAGTTCATTCTAAAAAATTAAATTGTGAGTGGAATAGGTTTAAATGAATGAGAAAAACTTCTATAAATAGTATTTATTGTGTTCCATTAGAAATACTCTAATTGATATAATTGCATTTTATCTTTTTTGAGCATTAAATTAATAATCAAGTATTTTTTAGAGCTTAAAAGAAGTTCTGAGACCGTCTTCAAAAAAACCTCTATTTTACAGATGAGGAAATAGATTCTCAGGAAAAAGAAATTACATACTCAGGACAGGACAGATTTAGGATGAGAAATGATAGTTTTGTGACCCCCGGGCCAGTGCACTCTCCTCGATAGCACTCTGTTTACCTATTGCTGTTTAACCACACAAGGATCTCTTTCTTTGTCTCTAACATTAAAAGAAAGAAAAATATGGAGAGAGAAAGAGAGGGAGACAGAGATATAGGGACAAAGGAAAGGAAGGAGAGGGGGAGGAAGGGAAAGAGAATCATTAAGCCCTCTGTGCCTTACAAATCAGCAAGTTGAACATGCTAGGGTTTTGGTAACTGCTCCAACAAACTAAAATTTTAGTTCCTTCTCACTCACCTGACAGCAGTTCAAGGCAACTCCGGGTTTTGCGTTTTAATTTTCTTCATCTGGGTCATTCTTCCCTAGGCTTAACTGTGCAATGCAACTGCCTCACCTCACTGGGTCTATGCTGGTATGTTATTGCAATTCTCTGTGCTAAAATAATATCCCTCCTCCCCACCTTTGACACCTGCATCGTTCCCCCCTAGTGTAATTTTGTCCAATGCACTGGGTATTTTTACTTATTATTTTTGTCTGTGTACTGTTTTTCTTCCCTTACTTTCATGTTCCATGAAGGCAGGGTTTTGTTTGCTGCTATATCTCCAAATCATGAAAAAATGTCTAACATATTGTAGACTTAATAAATAATTGTTGAATGAATTAAATATCATTTGCATGAATCTTGGAAACATGAAATTATATACACAAACATCAGTTTTGGAGTCACATCTAGATGTGTTTCAGTTCTAGATGTACCCCTTACTGGTTTAGTGACACTGGCATGCTACCTAATTTCCATATGCCTTAAGCTATTTATTATTAAATACAGGTAAAAAAAATTATACCCACTTTGTAGACTTGTTTTAAAGATTAAAGGATATAACACATGTAAAGTTTTAGGCTCTTAATATGTCAGCAAATGTTGACCACTAGTGTTAGCTGTTATTAATAGGTCTAGGTATAACCTTAAATGCTGAGAGCATTTTAATATAATTGAAAATCAACTCTGTACTAAAAAATAATATGATCTGTCCAATTTCACTGCTAAGAACTACTATCAGATTTTAAACATTACTAATACAAGAAATTAGTGAATGTTGTAAACAAAATTGTTTTTATCCTGTTAAAATACTAAGTAAAATGATTGAACTCTTTGAAGTACTGTATATAGTCATCCATGTCAAAATTCATGTCTGATAGGCATTAACAGATTGAATAAAATAACTGCAAAACAGTTTTGTTTAAAAAATCTAAATATATAGGAATCTTTTTTTTAATTTGAAGAGATATTTATATCACAAGGAATATGAATTTTGTGAAGTGTCAAGAGTTCTTGGTCATATAGTACCCTCGAGAATTCTTATATTACTCTTTTACATTGATCATAGCTTGTCCATTATTCATGTACATTCTTATATGTGATTGACATTACAGCATCATTCCCTTTTTAATCATTCAAATGTTATCATTTTTTAATCTTTTTTGCAGTTGTAACATTTCAATCTCATAATTTTGTATCTTTCTTGTAATGTTTGTTAGCATTCCTTCTGTTATTTCTCTGACTTCTTGCGCCCTTCAGCTAAATCCACATTTAGAAAATTTTCCCACTTTTAAGAAAGCAAATTCTCAAAATTAATAGAGTTTTTAATGAAGCAAATAAATGCTTAAGAATCTGTTGAATTCCTGCAAATATTTCTCCAAATTCAAAAGAGATGATGTATCCAATAGAGTTTATATGATTGGAATTTTATTTTTAGGAAGTTTAAGTCCATCAAATACCAGAGATGCATTTACTTATTAAAGTTACCCTAGAATCAGCATTAATTCACTAACAGGCAAGAATTTCATGATAGTACACTCTTTGATTATTGGATATATGGGTCATAAAAAATATATTTGGATAAACCTTGCGAAAACATGATAAAGAGAGAAAAAAAATTAATGTAATTTTTTCTTTCTCTTTTCTAGCACTCGGAAAAGATTAAGATTACATGGATGATTCAGAACATGCTAATTATGACCGATCTCGGCTTATTAAAGACTTTGTTCCCAAAGGTAATCCTGACAACAAGACAAGATTGCCTAAGGTAATGCAAACTAAACTATCAGTGAATCATTTGAATACCATAATGACTTTAAAAGCCTTTCAGTTATTTTCAATATTAATCTATATTGTGCTGGAAAAATACAAGACGGCACACCTTCATATACATCTTTAAGGACTCAAAAGTGAAAAGTTACGTGTAGACATCACATCCATTTCTATAATCAAACAATTTTAAAAATAGTCTGTTATGTATAATTATTCTTTAGGGGTTTATTACTTCATTTTCATATAATTTTTTCAAAAAGTATCATCGTTTAATGAGACTTGTCCAGCCTCCATGAATTTTAATTGGGTTCTATTCAAATGGATGGATATTTGAATTCTGGTTCCATTATTTATTAGTTGTGACAACTTGAGCAGGTTAATTAAAGTCACCGAGTCTTGTTTCTCTCATTTGTAAAATTGAAAGGAACCATTCTGTCTGTTTGACAAAATTCTTTGATGACTAACAGATAACCAGAAGGCCGTATCTAGGTCACAACAAAAGCTGATATATGGCAGGTGTTTATAACAATGTGGAAGTTGAGAATAGCCCATTGAAACTCACCAACAAATGAACAAGTGGGCTAATGCTAGTTAAAATCAAAAAACAAAAATCTAACTCCCAGCAGTCCCATTCTTCAGCAAACAAAATTATTTTGTGGACTCTTCAGAGCATCTGAGTGCTCATCCAACACCAAGTACTATCCCCGTTGGATGTGTTCCAAGACAGATTCCAGCTCAGTCCGAGCTCACTTTTTTTTTCATTCTTTCCAATGCCTTTGTAAAATGAATTTGCTGTTTAACACAAAAATGACCTAGCTTTCATTGTCTCTGCAGGGCTAATAATCACATCCTTGAATATATATTTCTCTGTGATGTTTGATTTGGTTTGGCTTGAGTTTATTTTGTGAATCCCTTCATTAGTCACCACAAAAGCATTATTGAAGAAATATGGCACAATTTAACTGTTGCTGTCATAAATGATAGCAAACTTCAGTAAGTAGATGCTGAGGTAAATGCTTGTGCCAAGTTTCTTCATTCCTTTTTGGTTTGGTTTTGTTAAAGGGGGGGCATTATTTTGGGCCAGTAATTCTTACAGTATCTTCACAAATCAGGGGTTTATTGCAGGGGAAAGTGACAACCAATGTAAACTACATTGTAAGTAATGATAAGAATTGGGTTACAGAAAATAAATTGAGCTTTATAACAAAATTTGTTCACTTTATCTGCCTCTCTAAGTCTGATCAACACAATGAATGTTTACAATCTCTGTACTATGTATAAATCATTGTTCCAAGTGACGTGAGAGAAGGAGTTACAAGAAAAATTTAGGGAAAACAGGTATTTCTCAGGATACCTACAGCACCACTGAGAAGACAAACAGTATGCTTCAATTAGAAAATGAACTAAGGTTAAGTAAAATCCATATTACCTTCTTCTCTAGAATTTGCCACCAGTGATCACTGCCACGGCATTTCAGCTTAACAGGAGACATTTCCCATATGTCATTTCAACTAACCTTAACTTCAGAATATTAAAGTTAAAAAGAAATAGTTAAACCTGCACTCATTTTTCATTTGGGATCTTAAAGTAAGAAAATTTTGCGTGATGATGGTAACAGACCATAATTGTTCAATCCAAGAAATCCTGGTCTAATATCATACTGAATGTGAATCTGCCTGAATACTTATTCTTCTACTATTGCTCTTATACTCAAACTGCAGAAAAATGTCATGTGTTACCTGGATGTTTTTATTTAGACTCAGTCTTCTAATGTCTACCAAAATGTGGTCACTTTTATTAATTCTGTTTGTTAGAATGCAGCACAAATTCCATATGAATGAATGGTTCCATTACAAAAAGAAAAAAAATGTTTAAAAGCCATTATCTGGTTCACTTGCTTGTAAATCTTCTCTACAAATGAAGGGCCAAATAATCTACTTAGAATATGTTCTTTGTGTACATCTGTCACAGAGCAATGACCTATATTTCTATTGTTTGAACTAATATGTGAATACCTTTCAATTTATAAATTTCTCAATCTTCCTCTTGTTCTACCTCACCACTAAGTAATTTGAGTCTGTATGTGTATTTATCTGTGTATATATTAGGGTATATATATATTTTAAGTTGGGTCTTACGGAATTGACAATATTCATTCATTTATGCCCTACAAAATAGTAACTTTCATAAGGTTTAAATAACATGTATTAGTATAGACATATAAATTGTGTGGCAGCGGAGCCAAGATGGCGGCGTGAGTAGAGCAGTGGAAATCTCCTCCCAAAAACACATAGAGCTATGAAAATATAACAAAAAAAAATCTTCCTAAAATAGAGACCACAGGACACAGGACAACATCCAGACCACATCCACACCTGCAAGAACCCAGCGCCTTGTGAAGGGGGTAAGATACTAGCCCCAGCCCGGCGGGACCCGAGCGCCCCTCCCCCCGGCTCCCGGCGGGTGGAGAGAAACCGGAGCGGTTTTTTTTTTTCTTTTTTTTTGGCGAGCGCTTTTTGGAAGCCTTAGAGGGACGGGCCCCCGTTGCTGGGGAGGCAGGGTGGCGGGACCGGTGAGGAGGTGCCTGGGAACGGCGCCGGAGGACAAAGAATATCCCGCGTTTCTCCCTGCGAGACCTGGGGGCGGGTGCCTGAGACCGGTGCCTGAGGACGGAGGAGGTCGCGCGTTTTTCCCCTTTTTTTTTTTTTCTCTTTTTGGCGAGCGCTTTTTGGAAGCCTTGAAGGGACGGGGACCCCAGTGCTAGGGAGGCACGGTGGCGGGACTGGTGAGCGGGTGGCTGGGACCGGCGCCTGAGGACAAAGAATATCCCCCGTTTTTCCCTGCGGGACCGGTGGGCGGGTGCCTGAGACCGGCACTTGAGGACAGAGGAAATCGCGCGTTTTTCCCCTTTTTTTTTCTCTTTTCTGCGAGTGCTTTTTGGAAGCCTAAAAAGGGACAGGGACCCCGGTGCTAGGGACGCAGGGCGGCGGGACTGGTGAGCGGGTGCCTGGGACCGGCACCTGAGGACAAAGAATATCCCGCATTTTTCCCTGTGGGACCGGTGGGTGGGTGCCTGAGACCAGCACCTGAGGACGGAAGAAATCGTGCGTTTTTCCCCTTTTTTTTCTCTCTTTTTGCCGAGTGCTTTTTGGAAGCCTTGAAGGGAGAGGGACCCCGGTGCTAGGGAGGCAGGGCGGCGGGACTGGTGAGCGGGTGCGTGGGACCAGTGCCTGAGGACAAAGAATATTGAGCATTCCTTCCCTGCGGGACCGGTGGGTGGGTGCTTTTTGGAAGCCCTGAAAGGACAGGGACCCTGGTGCTAGGGAGACAGGGCAGCAGGACCAGTGAGCAGGTGCCTGGGACCGGCACCTGAGGACAAAAAAAAAAAAAAAAAAAAATCGCTTGTTTTTTCCTTTTTTTTTTTTTTTTCTTTCTCTTTGTTTCTGTTCCCTCTCTCATTGTTGCTGCTGTTGTTTTGGTTTGGAGAGTGCTTTTTGGAAATCTTAAAGGGGCAGGACAGGTCACTTAGACCAGAAGCAGGGAATCTGGGGATCTCTGGGCACTCTAACCCCCTGGGCAGCAGGGAGCACAGAGGCCCCTTACGGAGATAAATAATCTCCTGGCTGCTCCCCCTCCAACGGGGCTCCACCATTTTGGAGGAACAGCCCCAGCCAGGCCAAGCCCACAGCAACAGCGGAGATAAACCCCAAAGCAACTGGGCAGGAAGCAGAAGCCCTGTCTGCGCACAGCTGCCCAGCACAAGCCACTAGAGGTCGCTATTCTCCCAGGAAAAGGCTACAAACCAACAAGAAGGGAAGCTCTTCCAGCGGTCACTTGTACCAGCTCTGCAAACTATCTCTATCACCATGAAAAGGCAAAACTACAGGCAGACAAAGATCACAGAGACAACACCTGAGAGGGAGACAGACCTAACTAGTCCTCCTGAAAAAGAATTCAAAATAAAAATCATGAACATGCTGACAGAGATGCAGAAAAAAATGCAAGAGCAATGGGATGAGATGCAGAGAAAAATGCAAGAGCAGTGGGATGAGATGCAGAGAAAAATGCAAGAGCAGTGGGATGAAGTCCGGAAGGAGATCACAGATGTCAGGAAAGAGATCACAGAAGTGAAACAATCCCTGGAAGGATTTATAAGCAGAATGGATAAGATGCAAGAGGCCATTGAAGGAATAGAAGCCAGAGAACAGGAACGTATAGAAGCTGACATAGAGAGAGATAAAAGGATCTCCAGGAATGAAACAACACTAAGAGAAATATGTGACCAATACAAAAGGAAAAACATTCGTATTATAGGGATACCAGAAGAGGAAGAAAGAGGAAAAGGGATAGAAAGTGTCTTTGAAGAAATAATTGCTGAAAACTTCCCCAAACTGGGGGAGGAAATAATCGAACAGACCATGGAATTATACAGAACCCCCAACAGAAAGGATCCAAGGAGGACAACACCAAGACACATAATAATTAAAATGGCAAGGATCAAGGACAAGGAAAGAGTTTTAAAGGCAGCTAGAGAGAAAAAGGTCACCTATAAAGGAAAACCAATCAGGCTAACATCAGACTTCTCAACAGAAACCCTACAGGCCAGAAGAGAATGGCATGATATACTTAATGCAATGAAACAGAAGGGCCTTGAACCAAGGATACTGTATCCAGCACGACTATCATTTAAATATGATGGTGGGATCAAACAATTCCCAGACAAGCAAAAGCTGAGGGAATTTGCTTCCCACAAACCACCTCTACAGGGCATCCTACAGGGACTGCTCTAGATGGGAGCACCCCTAAAAAGAGCACAGAACAAAACACACAACATATGAAGAATGGAGGAGGAGGAATAAGAAGGGAGAGAAGAAAAGACTCTCCAGACAGTGTATATAACAGCTCAATAAGCGAGCTAAGTTAGGCAGTAAGATACTAAAGAAGCTAACCTTGAACCTTTGGTAACCACGAATCTAAAGCCTGCAATGGCAATAAGTACATATCTTTCAATAGTCACCCTAAATGTAAATGGACTTAATGCACCAATCAAAAGACATAGAGTAATAGAATGGATAAAAAAGCAAGACCCATCTATATGCTGCTTACAAGAAACTCACCTTAAACCCAAAGATAAGCATAGACTAAAAGTCAAGGGATGGAAAAACATATTTCAGGCAAACAACAGTGAGAAGAAAGCAGGGGTTGCAGTACTAATATCAGACAAAATAGACTTCAAAACAAAGAAAGTAACAAGAGATAAAGAAGGCCACTACATAATGATAAAGGGCTTAGTCCAACAAGAGGATATAACCATTCTAAATATATATGCACCCAATACAGGAGCACCAGCATATGTGAAGCAAATACTAACAGAACTAAAGAGGGAAATAGACTGCAATGCATTCATTGTAGGAGACTTCAACACACCACTCACCCCAAAGGATAGATCCACCGGGCAGAAAATAAGTAAAGACACACAGGCACTGAACAACACACTAGAACAGATGGACCTAATAGACATCTATAGAACTTTACATCCAAAAGCAACAGGATATACATTCTTCTCAAGTGCACATGGAACATTCTCCAGAATAGACCACATACTAGCTCACAAAAAGAGCCTCAGTAAATTCCACAATATTGAAATTCTACCAACCAATTTTTCAGACCACAAAGGTATGAAAGTAGAAATAAATTCTACAAAGAAAACAAAAAGGCTCACAAACACATGGAGGCTTAACAACATGCTACTAAATAATCAATGGATCAATGAACAAATCAAAATAGAGATCAAGGAATATATAGAAACAAATGACAACAACAACACTAAGCCCCAACTTCTGTGGGATGCAGCGAAAGCAGTCTTAAGAGGAAAGTATATAGCAATCCAGGCACACTTGAAGAAAGAAGAACAATCCCAAATGAATAGTCTAACATCACAATTATTAAAACTGGAAAAAGAAGAACAAATGAGGCCTAAAGTCAGCAGAAGGAGGGACATAATAAAGATCAGAGAAGAAATAAACAAAATTGAGAAGAATAAAACAATAGCAAAAATCAACGAAACCAAGAGCTGGTTCTTTGAGAAAATAAACAAAATAGATAAGCCTCTAGCCCAACTTATTAAGAGAAAAAGAGAGTCAACACAAATCAACATAATCAGAAATGAGAATGGAAAAATCACGACAGACTCCACAGAAATACAAAGAATTATTAAAGACTACTATGAAAACCTATATGCCAACAAGCTGGAAAACCTAGAAGAAATGGACAACTTCCTAGAAAAATACAACCTCCCAAGACTGACCAAGGAAGAAACACAAAAGTTAAACAAACCAATTACAAGCAAAGAAATTGAAACAGTAATCAAAAAACTACCCAAGAACAAAACCCCGGGGCCGGACGGATTTACCTCGGAATTTTATCAGACACACAGAGAAGACATAATACCCATTCTCCTTAAAGTGTTCCACAAAATAGAAGAAGAGGGAATACTCCCAAACTCATTCTATGAAGCCAACATCACCCTAATACCAAAACCAGGAAAAGACCCCACCAAAAAAGAAAATTACAGACCAATATCCCTGATGAATGTAGATGCAAAAATACTCAATAAAATATTAGCAAACAGAATTCAACAGTATATCAAAAGGATCATACACCATGACCAAGTGGGGTTCATCCCAGGGATGCAAGGATGGTACAACATTCGAAAATCCATCAACATCATCCACCACATCAACAAAAAGAAAGACAAAAACCACATGATCATGTCCATAGATGCTGAAAAAGCATTTGACAAAATTCAACATCCATTCATGATAAAAACTCTCAGCAAAATGGGAATAGAGGGCAAGTACCTCAACATAATAAAGGCCATATATGATAAACCCACAGCCAGCATTATACTGAACAGCGAGAAGCTGAAAGCATTTCCACTGAGATCGGGAACCAGACAGGGATGCCCACTCTCCCCACTGTTATTTAACATAGTACTGGAGGTCCTAGCCACGGCAATCAGACAAAACAAAGAAATACAAGGAATCCAGATTGGTAAAGAAGAAGTTAAACTGTCACTATTTGCAGATGATATGATACTGTACATAAAAAACCCTAAAGACTCCACTCCAAAACTACTAGAACTGATATCGGAATACAGCAAAGTTGCAGGATACAAAATCAACACACAGAAATCTGTAGCTTTCCCATACACTAACAACGAATCAATAGAAAGAGAAATCAGGAAAACAATTCCATTCACCATTGCATCAAAAAGAATAAAATACCTAGGAATAAACCTAACCAAGGAAGTGAAAGACTTATACTCTGAAAACTACAAGTCACTCTTAAGAGAAATTAAAGGGGACACTAATAAATGGAAACTCATCCCATGCTCATGGCTAGGAAGAATTAATATCGTCAAAATGGCCATCCTGCCGAAAGCAATATACAAATTTGATGCAATCCCTCTCAAATTACCAGCAACATTCTTCAATGAATTGGAACAAATAATTCAAAAATTCATATGGAAACACCAAAGACCCCGAATAGCCAAAGCAATCCTGAAAAAGAAGAATAAAGTAGGGGGGATCTCACTCCCCAACTTCAAGCTCTACTACAAAGCCATAGTAATCAAGACAATTTGGTACTGGCACAAGAACAGAGCCACAGACCAGTGGAACAGATTAGAGACCCCAGAAATTAACCCAAACATATATGGTCAATTAATATTTGATAAAGGAGCCATGGACATACAATGGCAAAATGACAGTCTCTTCAACAGATGGTGCTGGCAAAACTGGACAGCTACATGTAGGAGAATGAAACTGGACCATTGTCTAACCCCATATACAAAGGTAAACTCAAAATGGATCAAAGACCTGAATGTAAGTCACGAAACCATTAAACTCTTGGAAAAAAACATAGGCAAAAACCTCTTAGACATAAACATGAGTGATCTCTTCTTGAACATATCTCCCCGGACAAGGAAAACAACAGCAAAAATGAGCAAGTGGGACTACATTAAGCTGAAAAGCTTCTGTACAGCGAAAGACACCATCAATAGAACAAAAAGGAACCCTACAGTATGGGAGAATATATTTGAAAATGACAGATCTGATAAAGGCTTGACGTCCAGAATATATAACGAGCTCACACACCTCAACAAACAAAAAACAAATAACCCAATTAAAAAATGGGCAGAGGAACTGAACAGACAGTTCTCCAAAAAAGAAATACAGATGGCCAAGAGACACATGAAAAGATGCTCCACATCGCTAATTATCAGAGAAATGCAAATTAAAACTACAATGAGGTATCACCTCACACCAGTAAGGATAGCTGCCATCCAAAAGACAAACAACAACAAATGTTGGCGAGGCTGTGGAGAAAGGGGAACCCTCCTACACTGCTGGTGGGAATGTAAATTAGTTCAACCATTGTGGAAAGCAGTATGGAGGTGCATCAAAATGCTCAAAACAGACCTACCATTTGACCCAGGAATTCCACTCCTAGGAATTTACCCTAAGAACGCAGCAATCAAGTTTGAGAAAGACAGATGCACTCCTATGTTTATCGCAGCACTATTTACAATAGCCAAGAATTGGAAGCAACCTAAATGTCCATCGGTAGATGAATGGATAAAGAAGATGTGGTACATATACACAATGGAATACTACTCAGCCATAAGAAGTGGAAAAATCCAACCATTTGCAGCAACATGGATGGAGCTGGAGAGTATTATGCTCAGTGAAATAAGCCAAGCGGAGAAAGAGAAATACCAAATGATTTCACTCATCTGAGGAGTATAGGAACAAAGGAAAAACTGACGGAACAAAACAGCAGCAGAATTACAGAACCCAAAAATGGACTAACAGGTACGAAAGGGAAAGGAACTGGGGAGGATGGGTGGGCAGGGAGGGATAAGGGGGGGGAAGAAGAAGGGGGGTATTAAGATTAGCATGCATGGGGGCAGGGAGAAAGGGGAGGGTGGGCTGCACAACACAGAGAGGACAAGTAGTGACTCTACCACATTTTGCTAAGCTGATGGACAGTAACCGTAATGTGGTTGTTAGGGGGGACCTGATATAGGGGAGAGCATAGTAAACATAGTATTCTTCAGGTAAGTGCAGATTAAAAATTTAAAAAAAAAAAAAGAAAGAAAGAAAGAAAAGGGGGATTACTCCTTAACAGGATAAAACTATTGGTAAATCAAAGATCAACGCATGCTTTAAATATCCTTAATGTTGATCACTTAAAGGGTGTCAGATGATCAGCTATGGAGGTACTCTTTTCTGATAATATTCCTTTCTCTTAATTAAAAAAAAAAAAAAAGCAGTTACTGTGTGCTGACCTCCAATGAGTTCTGCACAGTGGTATAGAGGGCATGTCAAAGTGTGGGCAAAGGGTCTGTTTGTTTCTACGCAGAAGATCAAGGCCTAGCTTGGATACCCAGAAAATGAACTAAGATACGATATGAGGAGGAGCTTCCGGCATCAGCACTCTCTGGAGGACTCGTGCCGGGGGATGATCATCAAAAAGCCTCCACAGGGATCCGGACGATGCTGCGGTTGTGGCTGCATCCAGCCCACCGTCTCCTGGACTTGCCATAAGAAGGAGGAGGGAGATGTCTAGGCTGGCATGTGCATACAGTGAGACAACGAATTTGACTGGATCTGTACTGTTGGAACTCAACCAGGAGTTGGGAGGGGTGCAAGTTGTAGCACCCCAAAATCTCATGACTATAGACTATCTATGGTTAAAAGAACATATGGGATGTGAACAGATCCCAGAAATGGGCTGCTTTAATTTGTCTGATGGTTCAAGTACAGTTGGAAAATATCCATCATATCATAGATAAATTTTCACAAATGCCTAGGGTGCCTAAATGGTTTTCTTGGCTTCACTGGAGATGGCTGGTAATTATAGATTTGCTTTGTTTATGTCACCATATTCCTATTATGTTAATATGTGTGTGCAAATAAGTTAGTAGTTTAAAACCTATACATACTTAAGGTACTATACAAGAAGATATGTCAAAGAAATAATCAATCCTCCCAAGTTTCCTTCATATGCTACATCTATAGCTTTTCTTCTTCCTTCCTAATTACAAACCTTAAATAGAATTCGTGCCTCATATAGAATTTACCGAGTATCATAATTCCTCCAGGTGGTAAAGATACCTCGAGACAAGTGCTGGGCATAGAAGCCACAGGGCATAAATCTGCAAAGAAGTAAAAAGCTAACCTTTGCAAACAATATGGCTTCTCTCTCACTTACCAACTTTACATTTCCCTGTATGGCCCCGGAAGATGACTGGTTAGCCAGAGACGGGTAAGATTCCTCAAGGGAGGAACAACCTAAGACAGGCACAGTCGCAGGGGGGCCATCAGGTGAGAATTTGGGGATCAACAGAGGTGAGGCTCAGAACCTCACCCCCCCTGCTTTGAGAGAAATCTTCTGCATCCGTGGATGTCTTGCTGCCCTTGTCTAGCCTGGATTAATACTTAGTCCATAGGCACACACCTGATCATCTGATCATCTACATTTGCCTTCTTACAGCACTAAACTATGTTTTCTACCTTTATCTTGCATCTACCTACCACTTCAGCATTTTATTAAAAATAAAAATAATAATAATAATAGGAGAAATGTGGGATCAACATATAAATCAAGTACAAAAATCAAATGAATATTCATATTTGACCTGATGGTTTATAGGTCATATTGCATGATCAAAACCGAAAGTTTCTGTGATGAATGCCCTTGTACTGTTCACCATGTAAGAATTTATTCACTCTGTAAGAATTCGTTCACCATGTAAGAACTTGTTCGTTATGCTTCAGAAGATTGGAGACTGACGAGAATTAGGCTTGAGATGGATTAATGATTGTACATTGAGCATTGACCCCCCTATACTGAATTTTATTGTTGTTAACAACCATTTGATCAATAAATATGAGATGCCCTCTCAAAAAAAAAAAAAAAAAAAAAAAAAAAAAAAAAATTGTGTGGCAGAAGATCTGTATCTCACATTATTTACTTGAAATAATTCTACTGCTTGTGAACTGTCCCATGCATATTATGCATCATTACTGATATATTATTTCTTCACAAAAGTTGTTCATTTTCAAAAGAGCCATTTTAAAGATGACAAAACAGATTTACAGAGTCAACAGGCAGAGAGTACAAACTTGCAGAGGAAAGTGACAACCAATGTAAACTACATTGTAAATAATGGTAAGAATTGGGTTACAGAAAACAAATTGAGCTTTATATCAAAATTTGCCTGCTTTAAACTAGGTTCACAGGAAATAACTCCAAATCCTCAAGGTGGTGTCATACATGGAATTTATGAGGAAATTCTGTTGAGTTTGTCAACTGTAGAAATAAATAAGCAAACAAATTTAGAAATACATCTGATTAGTTTACTGGATGTTGTGTAGGTAGACTTTACATTTCTCAGCATTTGATTTGTCAACCATTGTGCAAACATTTCCTGAATGATCTGAGTTAGTGTGGTGAATTTTTATTTTGATTATACATCCATTGTTTATGATATTTTAGTAAACTAAGTGTATTTGCAAGACATTATAATTGTGGAGTTAATTTTCAGAACAATGAATTGTATCTTTAAGATATTTTACTTCAAATTATGAACTTTTAGCATACGTCATTTATACTGAAATTCTTTAATATTTTAGATATTGGAAACATCTCAAATATTCATATATAATATGATGAAGGGATATTGATAATAGGATATATTTTTATTTTATTTGGCAGCTATTATATGCAAAGTTTGGCACTGTATATGGACAGGTTTTGCACTTGAGATAATACGAGGCAGTATAGGATGCACACATATAAATGGAGAAAGCTACGAGGACCTAAACATTAGAGATGACACTGAATATGGAATAAGTTTAGATTTAACTGGCTTCAAGCTTTAAAATAGAAGTCATATTTAAATAACTCAAAGACATTGTTGTAAATAGTAAATTGGCCTCAGTCCTCTCTTCCCTAGATCCACTCTATTTTCAGTGAGAGCTGGCAGTTCTCCAATCAAGAGGTAGAGTCTAGTGGACTGGCCTTGGGCTTTGCTTTGGCCGAGAGAGGCTACAGAAGTGACAATGTGCTAGAACTGATCCTTGAACTCAAAAGATCTTTCATTCCCATCCCTTCTCTTGGGACTCTGCCTCTACCATGTGAAAAGGCAGAACTAACCTACCAAAGGGTGAGACCATGAGGGTCTGAGCCTAGTAAGCCCAGTTGCCCCAACGGAAGCAGGGATGTGAGAGAATATACAGTGGCAAAGACCAGGATATGAACACTCATGAGAAAATCTAGCTGAGACCAGAACAATTTCCCATCTGGGCGTCACCTACCCACAGAATCATGAGTTAAATAAAAATTGTTTTGAGATGACTTGCTTCTCAGCAATAGATAATGAATACAGACGTAGTATTAAAGGTAGTATAGTGACTGACATGAGTGATTGTTAACATAAAATGAATTTCTTCCTCAGTTACTGAGATTTGAAGATTTGTTCCTGAGTTTTCCACAACACATTCATATTATCAATTTAACTCTACAGAGCCCAGGTATATTTTAAATGACAAACTCTAAATAATATGGTATCTAGGCAACCTACCTTAAATATTCTGAAATTGTCTATCTTTTTAAAAATTATATTTACAAGTGTTGTGTTTGTGATAACATTAAGTCAGGGTAGAATTTCAAGTTTATGTTCAAATGAACTATATGTGTATAGTTAGTAGCATTCACCAATACTCATTAAAATTGGCGAAGAAGTAATTTTTTACAGGCAAGTTTATTTATTTTCTAACACTTTGACAAAAAATCTTTGCCACACCTGTGTGGACAAAAATCCCAGAAAGCAAATCTGTTATGTAAAGAAAGGAGCAATTGTATAAATTCATAGGCTGAAGCATCTGCTCTGACTGCAAATGAAGTTCCAGAGTGGAGAAGGATTGTTTTTAAGATAGTTTGAGTAAATATTGCCTTTCTCTGTCTCATTGACATAGAAAACACTGTGAATTACATGAAGATAAGATCCTATAGCCAACTAAATGATCCTCAGACACAAAATCCTTCTCTGTTAAGGAGCCATGTCCTACTCACCAGCTGAGGCCTCTAAATGTGGACAATTTACAGGCAATGTCTACAGTTACTCTAGGTCAGAAGGAGCGAACTGTGAAGCAGAGGCCACAGTTTCTGTAATGCGCATTGGAAACCTTACTGCTGCTGCAATCCCATGGGATGCCAGAAAGTACTACCGCTATTGCCTAGAGAGAGTCTGAAAAGATGTACCTACATCCCTCATGTATTAGAGTAACTTCTCCTTGTAAGTACTCTGGGTATCAAATCAGAGAGAAAAGGGGTTATGGACCAGGGAATTGTTGACATGAATGTTTTAGCAGGTCATCAAATTTAGATCACAAGGCCATTCACTATCTGTATCAACTGTCACTGGCAGATGGTATTCATCTTTAACTTAACTGGCAGCAGGAATAATTTTCTGTTGAGACAGGAGACACATGCAGTAGAGAAGACGAGGAAGAGATGGCCTCTGCGGTTTTCTACAGTGCACCTTTCATGTGGGCATCGGCAGCTCTTTCACTGGCCTCTGGGGCAGTTGGCCCCCAAATCATGTACAGGGATTAGTATCCTGAACTCGTGTGCTTTTCTCTAGCAGTTGTAAGATAATGATGGCTGAAACTACATGACAAATAACTAAATTCGACCCTATGAGGCTGCTTTTGTTGACAAGATTATGCATTAAATTAAATGCTAATTATTTTCATTTATTGGAATACTCAGTTCCCCCCAAAAATGCTAATATTTACCTAATTATAGGACTTGAAGTAATTATTTTATGTTTAATAATATCATGTGGGAAATGGTATCCTAAACTATGTATTTTCATATGAAATATGGGATATACAGCAAAATATCTTGGTTTATTAATTTTTTTGGCCAGTGTCTTAAACTTATTTTCTTGCCTAGTATGAGAAGACTCCTTTTTCAGCAGCCCTAAGGATGCTTGGATGTGTCTGCAGTCCTTGTTGCTCTACAGGAAAGCATTATCCTCCCTGCAGCCACATGAGACATCACCCTTCTTTGTGCCATTTAAGTTATTACCTTGCAACTCAGAAAGTTTCCATAGTAAATGGTGAGGACTTGTTCTACACTAGTTCTTTGCTAGAGTAGATTTCCCAGAAGATTTAGTAAAAGATATCCAGAATCTTTACACATCACGTGAATTGCTTAAACCCAAATATATGAGTGTATGTGTGTTATGTATGTGCCTATGATAGGGGTTTCAAGTCAGTAAAGACATACTGATCTTTCAAAAAATGTGCAAATTCTCATAATAACTGGCCAGTAAGGGGTTAAAATATTTTTAGATGCTTAATGCACATCTCACACTGAAATGAATGTTGAAGAGTTAACTAGTTAATAAACTCAAAATGGATGTGTAAAAAGAAAATAAGCATTATTTTCTGATCACAGAAGAGTAAGAAAACATGTATAAATAGTTGTGTTATATATTTATTAATTTTATTATTATTAATCTAAAATTACATGAAGAACATTATGGTTACTAGACTTCCCCCTTCACCAAGTCTCCCCACACAAACCCCAATCGCAGTCACTGTCCATTAGCGTAGTAAGATGCTGTAGACTCACGACTTGTCTTCTCTGTGTTACACATCCCTCCCTGTGCCCTCCCCCACATTATACATGCTAATCGTAAGGCCCCCTTTCTTTTTCCCTGCCCTTATGCCTCCCTTCCCACCCCTCCTGCCGAGTCCCTTTCCCTTTGGTAGCCGTAAGTCCCTTCTTGGGTTCTGTGATTCTGCTGCTGTTTTGTTCCTTCAGTTTTCTTTGTTCTAATACTCCAAATACGAGTGAAATCATTTGGTAATTGTCTTTCTATGCCTGGCTTATTTCACTGAGCATAATACCCTCTAGCTCCATCCATGTTGTTGCAAATGGTAGGATTTGTTTTCTTCTTATGGCTGAATAATATTCCATTGTGTATATGCACCAAATCTTCTTTATCCATTCATATATTAATGGACACTTAGGTTGCTTCCATTTCTTGGCTATTGTAAATAGTGCTGCGATAAACATAGGGGTGCATCTGTCTTTTTCAAACTGGGCTGCTGCATTCTTAGGGTAAATTCCTAGAACTGGAATTCCTGGGTCAAATGGTATTTCTATTTTGCGCTTTTTGAGGAACCTCCATACTCCTTTCCACAATGGTTGAACTAATTTACATTCCGATGAACAGTGTAGGAGGGTTCCCCTTTCTCCACAACCTCACCAACATTTGTTCTTGTTTGTCTTTTGGATGGTGGTGATCCTTAGTGGTGTGAGGAGGTATCTCATTGTGGTTTTAATTTGCATTTCTCTGCTGACAAGCTATGTGGAGCATCTTTTCATGTGTTTGTTGGCCATCTGAATTTCTTCTTTGGAGAACTGTCTGTTCAGCTCCTCTGCCCATTTTTTAATTGGATTATTTGCTTTTTCTTTATTGAGGTGCATGAGCTCTTTATATATTTTGGATGTCAACCCTTTATCAGATCTGTCATTTATGAATATATTCTCCCATACTGTAGGGTACCTTTTTGTTCTATTGATGGTGTCCTTTGCTGTACAGAAGCTTTTCAGCTTGATATAGTCCCATTTGTTCATTTTTCTTTTGTTTCCCTTCCCCGGGGAGATATTTTCATGAAGAAGTTGCTCATGTTTATGTGCAAGAGATTTTTGCCTATGTTTTTTTTCCTGAGAGTTTTATGGTTTCATGACTTATTTTCAGGTCTTTGATCCATTTTGAATTTACTTTTGTGTATGGGGTTAGACAGTGATCCAGTTTCATTCTCTTACATGTAGCTGCCCAGTTTTGCCAGCACCATCTGTTGAAGAGACTGTCATTTCCCCATTATACGTCCATGGCTCCTTTATCATATATTAATTGACCATATATGTTTGGGTTAATATCTGGTGTCTCTATTCTGTTCCACTGGTCTGTGGCTCTGTTCTTGTGCTAGTAACAAATTGTCTTGATTACTGTGGCTTTGTAGTAGAAGAGAAATGCTTTCAGCTTCTTGCTGTTCAGTATGATGTTGGCTGTGGGCTTATCATATATGGCCTTTATTTTGTTGAGGTATACTTGCCCTCTATTCCCATTTTGCTGAGAGTTTTTATCATGAATGGATGTTGAATTTTGTCGAATCCTTTCTGAGCATCTATGGAGATGATCATGTGGATTTTGCTTTTCTTTTTTGTTTATGTGTTGGATGATGTTGATGGATTTTCGAATGTTGTACCATCTTTGCGTCACTGGGATGAATCCCACTTGGTCCTGGTGTATCATCCTTTTGATGTATTTTTGAAATTGGTTTGATAATATTTTGTTGAGTATTTTTGCATCTATGTTCATCAGGGATATTGGTCTGTAATTTTCTTTTTTGGTGGGGTTTTTGCCTGGTTTTGGTATTAGGGTGATGTTGGCTTCATAGAATGAGTTTGGGAGTATTCCATCCTCTTCTATTTTTTGGAAAACTTTAAGGAGAATGGTTATTATATCTTCTCTGAATGTGTTATAAAATTCTGAGGTAAATCCATCTTGCCCAGGGATTTTGTTTCTGGGTAGTTTTTTGATTACAACTTCAATTTCTTTGCTGGTAATTGGTTTGTTTAGATTTTATGTTTCTTCCTTGGTCAGTCTTGGAAGGTTGTATTTTTCTAGGAAGTTGTCCATTTCTTCTAGGTTTTCCAGCTTGTTAACATATAGGTTTTCATCATAGTCTCTAATAAATCTTTGTATTTCTGTGGGGTCCATCGTGATTTTTCCTCTCTAATTTCTGGTTCTGTTGATGTGTGTTGATTCTCTTTTTCTCATAATATGCTAGAGGCTTATCTATTTTGTTTATTTTCTCAAAGAACCAGCTCTTGGCTTCATTGATTTTTTTTCTATTGTTTTGATCTTCTCAATTTTTTTTATTTCTTCTCTGTTCTTTATTATGTCCCTCCTTCTGCTGTCTTTAGGCCTCATTTGTTCTTTTTCCAATTTCGATAATTGTGACATTAGACTATTCATTTGGGATTGTTTTTCCTTCTTTAAATATGCCTGGATTGCTATATACTTTCCTCTTAAGACTGCTTTCGCTGCGTCCCACAGTAGTTGGGACTTTGTGTTGTTGTTGTCATTTGTTTCCATATATTGCTTGATCTCTCTTTTGATTTGGTTGTTGATTCATTGATTATTTGGGAGCATGTTGTTAAGCCTTCATGTGTTTGTGGGCCTTTTTGCGTTCTTGTACAATTTATTTCTAGTTTTATTCCTTTGTGGTTTGAAAAGTTGGTTGGTAGAATTTCAATCTTTTTGAATTTACTGAGACTCTTTCTGTGGCCTAGTATGTGGCCTATTCTGGAGAATGTTCCATGTGCACTTGAGAAGAGTGTATCCTGTTGCTTTTTAATGTAGAGTTCTGTAGATATCTATTAGGTACATCTGTTCTAGTGTGTTGTTCAGTGCCTCCGTGTCTTTACTTATTTTCTGTCTGGTTGATCTATCCTTTGGAGTGAGTGGTGTGTTGAAGTCTCCTAAAATGAATGCATTGCATTCTATTTCTTCCTTTAGTTCTGTTAGTATGCTGGTGCTCCTTTGTTGGGTGCATATATATTTGTAATGGTTATATCCTCTTGTTGGACTGAGCCCTTTATCATTATGTAATGTCCTTCTTTATCTCTTGTTACTTTCTTTATTTTGAAGTCTATTTTGTTTGATACTAGTACTGCAACACCTGTTTTTTTCTCCCTGTTGTTTGCATGAAATATCTTTTTCCATCCCTTGACTTTTAGTCTGTGCATGTGTTTGGGTTTGAGGTGAGTCTCTTGTAAGCAGCATATAGATGGGTCTTGTTTTTTTATCCATTCAGTGACTCTATGTGTTTTGATTGGTGCATTCAGTCCTTTTACATTTAGGGTGATTATCGATAGGTATGTACTTATTGCCATTTCAGGCATTAGATTCGTGTTTACTAAAGGTTCAAGGTTAGCTTCTTTAGTATCTTACTCCCTAACTTAACTCACTTATTGAGCTATTATAGACACTGAATGAAGATTCTTTATTTCTCTCCTTTCTTATTCTGCCTCCTCCATTCTTTATATGTTGGGTGTTTTATTCTGTGCTCTTTTGTATTTCCTTTAACTGCTTTTGTGGGTAGTTGATTTTATTTTTTGCCTTTAGTTAGTATTTGGTTGGTCTGCTGTCTTTGCTGTGATTTTATTTTCTCTGGTGACATCTGTTTAGCCTTAGGAGTGCTCCCATCTAGAGCAGTGCCTCTAAAATACCCTGTAGAGGTGTTTTGTGAGAGACAAATTCCCTCAACTTTTGCTTGTCTGGGAATTATTTAATCCTTCCTTCATATTTAAATGATAATCATGCTAGATATAGTATTCTTGGTTTAAGGCCCTTCTGTTTCATTGCATTAAGTCTATCATGCCATTCTCTTCTGGCCTTTAAGGTTTCTACTGAGAAGTCTGATAATAGCCTGATGGGTTTTCCTTTGTAGGTGACCTTTTTCCTCTCTCTGGCTGCCTTTAATACTCTGTCCTTGTCTTTGATCTTTTCCATTTCAATTATTATATGTCTTGGTGTTGTCCTCCTTGGGTCCCTTGTGTTGGGAGATCTGTGGACTTCCATGGTCTGAGTGACTATTTCCTCCCCCATTTTGGGGAAGTTTTCAGTAATTAGTTCTCCAAAGATGCTTTCTATCCCTTTTTCTCTCTCTTCTTCTGGTGCCCCTATAATGCAAATATTGTTCCATTTGAATTGGTAACATAGTTCTCTTAATATTCTTTCATTCCTGGAGATCCTTTTATCTCTCTCTGTGTCAGCTTCTCTGTGTTACTGTTCTCTGATTTCTATTCCATTACTGGCTCTTGTACCTCATCCATTCTGCTCTTAAGTCATTCCAGAGATTGTTTTGTTTCTGTAATCTCCCTCCAGACTTCATCCCTTAGCTTTTGCATATTTCTCTGAAGATCCATCAGCATGGTTATGACCTTTATTCTGAATTCTTTTTCAGGGAGATTGGTTAGGTCTATCTCCCCAGATTCCTTCTCAGAGGAGGATGTCTGGGTTAGTCTGGTCTATATCAAATTTTTCTGCCTTTTCATGGAGATAGAGGTAGTTGTGGGGAGCTAGCACATGTGTTGGCTGGAAGAACGTCCCTTCTTGCTGGTTTGTGGCCTTTCTCTTCTGGGAGAATGGCGACCCCTAGCGGCTTGTGCTGTACAGCTACGTGTAGACGGGGTTTCTAATTTTTGTCTGTCCGCTGTGAAAGAAGCTCTGCCCTGCTGCAGTGGGCATGGCCAGGCTCAGGCTGCTGTTCCACTATGGCGGAGCCGTGTCAGAATGGAAATGGACGAAAGGCTGTTTATCACCATGAGGGGCCTGTGAACTGCACTGCCGCCCAGGGGGTTAGGGTGCCCAGAGTTCCCTGGAATTCCCAGCTGCTGGGCTAAGTGTCTCAAGATGCTTCCTTCCAGCTGTGGGGTCCCTGTCCCTGTAAGACTTTCAAAAAGCACTCACTTTTCTTTGTCCCAGGGGCTCCAGCTGCGGGGACCCACTCGCACATTTTACTGTCCCATTTCCCTAGTATCCAGCACCCTTCGCAGTGTGTGTCTGCACTCCCAGTGCGGATGGCTAGGGCTGGCTATTTAGCAGTCCTGGGTTCCCTCTCCCTCCCCACTCTGACTCCTCTTCTCCCACCAGGAGCCGGGCTGAGGGGCCTCAGGTCCCGCCGGGCTGCGGCTTGTATCTTACCCCATTTGTGAGGCACTGGGTTCTCACAGGTGTGGATGTAGCCTGGATGTTGTCCTGTATCTTCTGGTCTCTCTTTTAGGGATAGTTGTATTTGTTGTATTTTCAAAAATATATATGTTTTTGGGAGGAGATTTCTACTGCTCTACTCACACCATCTTGGCTCCTCCTTCTTTAATATAATTTTGTCTTTTAATCCATTTTTAGGAATTTATCCAGAGCTTTTAATTAGATGTTAGCCCAAATAATTATGTTTAAGGATGTTTCTCACACTGTAATTTGTGAGGGTGAAAGTAATAAAGCATTTATATGTTCTTGAGAGAAAGATGAAATTAATAATGCCTTCAAACAAGACATTTGAAAATACACCCCCAAACAATTTAAGGATGATGGGAAATTATCACAATGTATGATTATATAAGAAGGTGGTTATAAAAGACAATGTGAAAGTTCAATATCAAGTATTTAAGAATATCTCATTAAAAATATGTATAATTATATACAACCAATTTGTATAGTGCTCATCACTGGGTGGTACAATTCAAATAACATAAGCCTATTTCATGTATTCATAAATTTAAGTCATAAGTCCTAAAATTATTTTTCTGCTTTGCTGCTTTAGCAAAACAAGAACAATTCAGGACTTCACCTTTTTAGTCTGGTGACCATAGTAAATAGCATTTCCATTTAATCCCCTAATGTGTATTAATCACTTATACATCAGAAGCTGTGGCAAGTACTTTGTATGCATTGTCTTATTTAATTCTCATAATAACTCAATGAGAGCAAGTAGTAGTAGTCTTACCTTATCAATGAAGATAATAAGGTCTAAAAAGTAAGTTTCTTGCCCACTCTCTTAGCTAGACAGGAACAGAGCTAGATTACTGTATGTCTCTTTGACTTGAGAATCCAGGTCTTTCTCACTCCAGTTTAAAAGGTACCTATTAGAAATACACTCACATTTATTCATCATAACTTTCTAAAAACTCTAAAATGTTGCTCTGAAGTAAGCAGATTTGCATCTTAATAATTGTGTGGCTAATTTACAACATCCCAAGAGTGGATTGACCTGTTTGTAATTTACTATTGTATCAACAAATAACTAAGCTAAAATAGGGAGCTTGTTGCAAACTTAATAGTACTAAACCTCAGCAAATGTAGTGACTGGGGAGGTGTAAATCCCTTAAGATTGCATAGTAATCATACACAATAATCGGTGGAAAAAATATTTTTGAATGCGTCTGCTACACAATATGTGTACTCCTTTGTCAATCAAACAATAAAATAAAATAAAGTCCACTGTATGGCTGCCAACAGCTATATTTAGAGCAGAAACCTAGCAAATCAAGACATGAAGACATTTTCATTATGAGAGTAGATTCAGGTGAGGGATGAATTTGTTGGGGGTTGTCTTTAGTTCTCTCAAGGACTATATAGGGAAACATGCTTGTTTATTTAGGGAGTCTTATTTCATAACCAATAAAACAAAATAAACAAGATGCTGCAGATATTTTTTTCTCCCAACACTAGTATCTTGGTAATTAGACACATAGGAGGCTTCTTGAATCCCAACCTACTGGTTTTCTTCATGACTGCTTAAGAATTCAACTTGAAAAATCTCTTAGGCCTCCCTGGAGGACTCTAGATCTAAAATGACAACTGCAATTATTTGTCTACAGACATTTTACATATGTTCAAGGAATGTGAAAGTAAATTCAATAAATTAGTTTGTGGGCACACCAGTTAAGTGGTGCAGATAATTGTTCAACTAGATATCTATAGTTAATCAATGTTAGGCTTAAACCAGTTCTCTAACTACTTAGACATGAAGACAGCCAGAGAAGTCAGATCAGAACAATGTTATTTGAAAGCATTAAAAGTCAAATCTACCTCATTAATCTCCTACCTCTAGTCCCTCCAGTTTATGTGTGTAGCAAAAGAAACACAGGATTAGGAGTTGGAACATTAGGAACAATAATATTAAATAACTATAACAGCTAATATTTATTAAGAACCTTTCAGGGATTTTGTTGATGACCTATGTTTAGCCTCACAATAATTCTAAATAGGTAGGATATGTTTTTGCCCCCATTTCACAGGTGAGGAAATGGAGGTTCAGAATGGCTAAGTGACTTCCCTGTTATATAGCTGGGCAAATAGGCAGGAATTACACAGATGCCACCACACTGTTAAGCCCTATGCTCTGTTGTCCATAATGAAGGTATGCACAAGGGGCTATAGAAACCATAAGGTAAGTATGCCAGGTCGTTAGAGAACATGTTCACACTACTGAGGAATGATCTTGTACATTGGGGACCATGAATATTGTGCTTTCCTCAATATTTTATGCTTAAGAAGAAAATACTATGAAATCAAGACTCCTATGCTCAAATCCTGGTAAACTCTAGTCATCTCTTCCATGCTGCTTATAGTGTTTCATCTCCTCATGACCTTTTCTTCCGTTCACATTGGCTTGAAGACTCCGTGATTTCACCAAATGAGTCCAACAAAGTATGAATATTTTAAGCAACTATCACTGTTCTCAAAGGAAAGGAAAATGTCAACAAAAATAAAGCACTGTTGTGTTTACTAAATTTCTGGAATTAAAAAAAATCATTGTTGCTGTTTACCTTTTCACAAAATACAGATCAATATTCCAAATGAGAGTCACCGTTATGGAAACCTATATGCTTTTATTTAATCCCTTGATGTCATAGGCAATTTAAATACAGGGATTACAGCAATATGCCATTTATTATTTAAAGTTTCAAAACATTGTGTGAAGTTAAAATTTATTATTTCATGGGCCTACTGGAAAATCAACTTTTCAGCATGCTGCTGAATTCAAGGTCATAGCAATTAAGTGGCTGCTTTTTAGTTCAGTGTCTTGTGAGTCCCAATTACAAGCTGTCCTGTAGAGGCTTCTTGAAAGTAATAAATGTAATTCCCTGTTGCATCTCATCATGGGATTGTTAACCACAGCAGGGCAAAATTGTTCAATTTTATTTATTGACTTATTTTATAGATAATAGTTACATCTGTTGCTTTCAGATTACAATAACTTCATGAAAGGCAGCCCAAAGCAAATATGATGCAATATCAAGTTCAACTGATGCAGGGTTATTCAGAAACCACAAAAGTTTCTATTATACCTTTCCCTGATGAACAAGGATATGAGGCAATTTCCTTGAAAACTTGAAAAAAACATATTGAATCTCAAGGGAAACAAAAGCAAAAATGAACAAATGGGTCTATGTCATGCTAAAAAGCTTCTGTACAGCAAAGGACACCATTAGCAGAACAAAAAGGCATCCCACAGTATGGGAGAATATATTTGTAAATGACATATACAGCAAGGGGTATATATATATATATATATATATATATATGTATGTATGTATGTATATATGGGAAATGACATATATAATCATATATGTCATTTACAAAACAAAGTTACCCCTTGTCATATATGTATATCGAAAATATATAAGGAACTCACATGCCTCAACACCCAAATAGTAAATAAACCTATTAAAAAATGGGCAGAAAATATGAACTGACACTTCTCCAAAGAAGAAATTCAGATGGCCAACAGCACATGAAAAGATGCTCCACATTGCTAATTATCAGAGAAATGCAAATTAAAACCACAATGAGATATCACCTCACACCAGTTAGGATGGCCAGCATAGAAAAGACTAGGACCAACAAATGCTGGCAAGGATGCAAAGGGGAACCCTCATGCACTGCTGCTGGGAATGTAAACTAGTTCAACCATGTGGAAAGCAGTATGGAGGTTCCTTTAAAAACTAAAAATAGAAATACCATTTGACCCAGGAATTCCACTCCTCGGAATTTACCTTAAGAATATAGGATCCCAGTTTCAAAAAGACATATGCACCCCTATGTTTATTGCAGGACTATTTACAATAGCCAAGAAATGGAAGCAACTTAAGTGTCCAACAGCAGATGAATGGATAAAGATGTGATGCATATACACAATGGAATATTATTCAGCCATAAGAAGAAAACAAATCCTACCATTTGCGACATGGATGGAGCTAGAGGGTATTATGCTCAGTGAAATAACCAGGTAGAGAAAGACAAGTACCAAATGATCATCTCTGGAGCATAAGAACAAAGGAAAAATCTGAAGGAACAAAACAGCAACAGACTCCACAGAACCCGAGAATGGACTAACAGTCACCAAAGAGAAAGGGACTGAGGAGAGTGGGTGGGAAGGGAGGGGGCAGGGGAATAAGGGGCATTACTATTAGCACACATATTGTAGGGGTGAGAGGCATGAGGAAGGCACTATAGCACAGAGAAGACAAGTAGTGACTCTACAGCATCTTATTACGCTGATGGACAGTGACTGTAATGGGGTGTGTGGTTGGGACTTGATAATGGGGGGGAATCTAGTAACCACATGTTACTCATGTGATTTTATATTAATGATACCAAAATAAAAAATATATATTTAAGGAATCTAATAAGCCCCACTTATCTATCAAAAAGCATGATCTGGCTCACCAATAAGAGTTCGTTTTCTTTACCAGACCACTGTTACTGAGCCTGAAACATGCCTCCCACCTTTTATGTTAATCTGCCCAATTTATTCAAATAACAGAAGAATGTAAAATAGATTATTAAAAATTGGTAGTAGAATCATCAAAGTGTCACTGGCATTATATGACTAAATGCCACTTAGGTGAATCATACATAGACACTATTAACAAATGACACATGAAGGCAGCCCCTACCTGACCCGCAACCATCTCCCTTAAATAAATTTTTAAAAATGCAGAAGCTCTTATAAAGAGAACACTTGTCTTTTTAAAAAAATTATTATTCAGACTCAGGCATTTAAAGAGTAGCCTAAAAACCCTCCAGTCAAATGCTTTGTGCAGCATTCAATATGTAACCCTCTAGCTAATGGAAAAAGCAGGCAGTGGCAGGGAGAACTCGGTTGTCACGCTGAAGAGTGCTATGAAGAAGATTGTCATTTGAAACTCTGTTGTCAGCAATGAAGGATTCCAAATGCAGCCGAACCCAGAATTCTGACTGTGGTATGTTTAAATGTACATCAATCTAGAAATTCTGTATTACCTTTTTGTTTTCTTAAAAATATGTAGAGAAGCCAATTAAGAGTAAGTGGTACTGATTTCAGAATTGAAGATGAGTCTATCTGTTATCCCAAAACATAAGAAATGTGTTTTTAAAAATAAACTATGATCTAAATTGTTATATATTAAGCATAAGTGTCTATCTTGCATGTAGAACAAATACCACCGCTCTGAAGTTTTGACTGTTTTCAGATGTGTTTGATTATTGGTTTCACTGAAATAGTTACTAATCACTCTACTCTAAAATTAGTTCTAGTTTCAAAATAATATGAAATATAATTACTTGTAAAAGTATGTGTTTTTAAAATGTTCTTAAGAAATTATTTTTATACAAGATGCCTTAGTAAATAATTTCAGTCAAAATTGAAACTGAGGAAAAACTCTGAATTTAAAGAAGCAAATCTAAGAGCATTAAATGTTAAAATAAACAAGTGACAAAACTATGAAATTCACTGTGATTTAAGCTAGGAAACAAAATTTTTCAACCAGCTGTTTTTATTTTCTCATGGCTTTAAATGTGATAAAAAGAAAAACTAATTTTGTCCCATTCTGAAAGTTTTATTTTCATTTCTTTGTTTAAAAAAAGTCAACTGCTGCCCTTTGGAGATCAGAGGTTCAATTTCCAAGTCTTATCACTTAAAATGGATAATCAGTGATATGGAAATAAATGTTATTTTCTTTAAGAAAAATACTTATATAGCATTTAAAATATAAAAATAAGTGAGCAGGAAAGATGTATTCAAATATATTATCTCTAAATTACTTCCACTAAGACAATATTTAAAGCTTATATCTTAAAAAATTTTTTATTTCATCAAGAACCCAATAGAAAACTACAGTCTGTACTCCATCATAGACTGTTCTACTTGAAAGGCTTAGCTTTTGGTGTTCCTTAGGTAAACCAGAAGACCTTTGATTTTGAGTAAATACAATTGATGGGAGAGAGAGCAATATAAGACAGTCTAAAAAAACAACACAGTACAATGCCTGTTACATTATAGAAATTCAATCAACATTTTATTTCTCCCGTTTAGTTCTTTAACTTTTAATAAGAGCATTTGCACTTGCTTCGCAGTGTTTATTCTTTCTATTGGATGTACTGCTTATTGTATGGCATCAGAGTCACACTTTATCCAATTATGCAGGTCAAGTAACTGAGGTGTTTTAGATCCAATCTTGTCTCATTTTCAATGATTAATATTTTTCAATCTTTTTGTAACTCCAGTCAAACTGTGTTTCTCTGTTTCAGTGAACCAGCTCTATTTTGTAGGACACTCCAAATGTGAAAAGCTTATGATTCCCCTTAAATGAAATAACTAAAATCATTATGGGAAAAATCCACCTCAAAGGCAAATTGTCTGATCAATTATCCAGATTGGTTGACTATTTGAACCATCTTGAGAAAAGTAGGAAATACAGTTTTTCCATAGTTATACCGGATTTTTGGCTGAATTAATACTCAAGCCACTGGTATGAAAGTAGCTTTACATTTGAAGACTCTTTTCAGGAAAGAACATGTGTTGCATAATTATACTTAATGTTCAGAAGAAATATGTATGTTTTACTACCTTAGAAACAAACCTATAGCAGAACTAGCACTGTTAAGTTAAAATATATAAAAAAAATTCTTCTTGGACAATTTTTCCTCAGTAAAGTAAGAGATTATATTCAGTGATAGTTCAGGTTCAAACCTTACATTCTAATAAATTTTGGCTGCAGCAACTTTTAAGCAAAATACGTATGTTTCTTTTTCTAAACAAATACCTTACAACAGTGGATGTCTAACCTGGAAACATAATCACCTGTAGGGCTTATTAAAAAAAACAGATGACCAGGGCCACCCTCCGCCCTGCCCCCAACACCCTCCAGAGCTTCTCATAGTAAAAATTCCAAGAATTTGCATTTCTAACAAGTTCTCAGATGATGTTGATGCTGCTCATGCCGGTACTACATTGAGAAAAACTGCCTTAAATCTTCCTTTAATATCTCCAGTGGACTCTGCATTTTGAGAATCTACCATGTGCTAGACTCTGGATATGCACTGATGAATAAAACAGGCAAATCCCTGCTCTTGCAGAGCTTGTAGTCTAGTGGAGGAGTCAGAAAATAAATAAGTAAACCAACATATAAATACCCACGTACAAGTTGTCATTAAGTGGGTCCTTAAAGAGTGAAAGGGGAGTAGTTGGGATGGATGGTCAGGGAGGCAACCAGTCCAAGGTATTAAAGGAAAGAACTGATATATGAGAATCAGCCGAGGAGGGAAAAGTGGGAAAAAGAGGCAGCCCAGGCAGAGAAGAGCCACATAAGACAGCCTTGGGGTGGAAAAGAGCCTGGCTCGTTTGAGGTACTGATGTGCAGCCTGTCTGGTGGGATCAGAGAGTCTGGACTCAGGATGGCCAAAATGAGATGAGAGAGACAGGTGAGCAGGTATGGTATTGCAGGGGGCATATGTTGGGGAGTTTGGATTTTATTATAACTTTCACAGATTTTGAGCAGATTTCTGTTTCCATAAAATCACTATGTACAGGAGGGTGGGAAACGAGAAGTGGGACTGATGTTAAAGCATTCCAGCTGAAAGACGACTATGATTTAGTCAGGAGTGCTTGCAGTTAAGGTGATATATCAGTTAGTTTCTAACATTAAAATATAGAAACCACTTAGTTACATAACTACAGAGGTGGTAGTCATTAAAAGGTCACATTGAATTTTATTATAATGGCATGGGAACATGTCAAGGAAGTAAAAAAAGGAAGGTTTGAGAGCAAAATTATAATTATTCATGCGTGAAAGAGGCACCTATCATAGTAGTGGGGTTATAGGTGATTTTTTATTCCCTGATTTTTTATGTAATAACATAAAAATGCATATTATTATGAAATCCCCAAGTTAAGATATTTAATTGAGAAGAAAAAAAACTGTGCATTTGAGAAGACAATTACAGATTGAATGACTGAGTCATTTGTATGTATGTAAGTGGACATGTGTGTGTGCATACACACTCCAGGCACTATGTGAAGTATAGTGGATATAAAATAAATAAAATATAGTTCCTATCCTAAGAAAGTTTGCAGTTTATTGGGGACAATAAGAATAATTACATTGGTCTCAAAAGTCCAAGTACGTAAGAGTCATCCTTTATGCTGTTTGACAGTCCTTCCAGGTACCAATTGCTTCTATCACAGCCAGTACTCTAATTAGCCTTGAATACACTCTCTTTTCTTGCCCCATACCTTTGCCTGTAGAGTTTTCTCCCCTTCCTTCTATTCATTTTTCAGGAATCAAATTACATATCCCTTTTTTAAAGGCTATTTTTTAGAGTGGTTTTAGGTTTACAACAACATTGGGAGGGATGTACAGAGATTTCCCATATACCCCCTGACCCTGCCCATGCATAGTCTCCCACATTACCAACAGCACTCACCATAATGGTATGTTTTTACCAAGAATGAACCTACACTGACACACCATAATCACCCATAGTCCATATTTTATCTTAGGGTTCACTTGATATTGCACTTTCTGTGGGTTTAAACAAATGTATAATGACGTGAATCCATCACTATATTATTATATGAGCATTTTCACTGCCCCAAAAACCCTCTGCTTATTTCTCTCTCCCTGTCTTCCACCGCTTCTCTCCAATCCTCGCTGACAACCAATGATCTTTGGATTAGCATATTGTTTCCATAGTTTTGTCTTTTCCAGAATGTCATATAGCTGGGATTATATAATATGTAGTCTTTTCAGATTGGGTTCTTTCACTTAATAAATGCATATCAGGTTCCCCTATATCCTTTTGTGGCTTTATAACACATTTATTTTTAGTGCTTAATAATATTTGATTGTCTGTATATACCACAGTTTATATGTTCGTCTACTGAAGGATATCTTGGTTGCTTCCAAGTTTTGTCAGTTGTCAATAAAGCTACTATAAACATCCATATGCAAGATTTTGTATGGACTTAGGTTTTCAGCTCCTTTGGATAAATACCAAGGAGCACAGTTTCTGTATCACATAGTAAGAGTATGTTCAGTTCTGTAAGAAACCGCACACTGTCTTCCAAAGTGGCTGTACCATTTTGCATTCCCACCAGCAATGAATGACAGTTACTTTTGCTCGAATTCCTTGTCAGCATTTGCTGTTGTCAGTCTTTTGGATTTTGGCTATCCTAATAGTTGTATAGTGGTATCTCATTGTTTTCATTTGCATTTCCTTGATGATACATAATGTACAGCATCTTTTCATATGCACATTTGCCATCTATAGATCTTTTTTGGTAAGGTATCTGTTAGTGATCACATACTGTTTTTAAATTTTTTTAAAAATTACTGCTTGAGTTCTTTATTTCAGATAATAGTCTTTTATCAGATGGATCTTTTAAAAATATTTCTCCTAGTCCTTGGCTCATCTTCTAATTCCTTGATACTGTCTTTCCAAGAGCAGAATTTAATTAATTCTACCTAATGAATTATTTCTTTCATGGATCAGGTCTTTCATTTTTTATCTGAAAAGGTATCACCATATCCAAAGTCATCTAGATTTTCTCCTGTGTTATCTCCTAAATGTTTCATAGCTTTACATTTTACATTTAGGTCTGTGATCCATTTTGCATTATTTTTATGAAGGTATAGAATCTTGTTTAGATTCATTTTTTTTTTTTGCATTGGATGTTTACTTGTTCCCGCACCATTTGTTGAAAACAAGGTGTCACTTCTGAAGGAAGACGTTTTCTCTTTCTCTGGATAGTCACTTTATCTTTGCTCTATAGCACTTGCACTCACGCTTCCTACAGCACAAATAACACCAAATTGCAATTATTTGTCCTCCTATATGTCTACCTGACTAGATTTTTCTCTCTTAAAGGATAGGGATCAAGGATTAATTATTTTTCTTTGCAATTACTTCAGCACCTTGCTCAGAGCCTGACTCATAACAGAAATTTGCAATAAACTTGTAAATTGAGTGAACGTGAAAGAGTATTAGAAAAACATTACAACTTTAGTGTGACCTTATAGTTGTTAGTGTGGCCTTCAAGAGCTAAGATAAAGTATATAAAAGAGGAAAAAATAAAGATTGCCTTTAAAAATAGATAAAATTTTGAGTAATTTTACTTCTAGGAATTTGTATTAATAAAATAGGCTCATGGATATATATGAACAAGGATATTCATTTCATCATTATGAATCATAACAAAGAATAATTTCCAAAAAATAATAAAGCCAAAATATTCTTCAACAGAATGTAAATAAGCAATGATATACCCATCAACTCTAAAAGTGTTCACCTATTTAACAGTACCATATGATATAGCTGAACTGCAACACTAGTCCTGAAGTTGGTCGATTGCACAACAATAAATAAAGCATGGAGATATAAAATTGTGGTATTCCCCACCCCTGGTTCTAGGATTACCTGACCCATCATCAGATCCAGTTGACGTGAGCTTCTGTGACCATCAGGCCTTGGACAGTCCTCTCTGACATGCTAGGAAATGTTTAGGAAATAACAGTGTCATCTATCCTTGATTCTATGTGTATTCTTTAAATTAACTTTGTTTCCTGCCTAACTCAAATGAAATCTAGTAGATCTTTATATATTGATGTTAAAAATGTATTTTTTTTTCTTTTCCCCAAACATCATATCCTCTGTGGTTCAGATACAGTGACAGACAAGATCCTCAAGCTAAATTTCACCCTGGGATGTTCTCCAAGAACTGTAAGGAAAAATGCTTCCTCCCCAACCACAGGAAGGAAGTTATTTTTAGAGGGAAGGAATGAGACAAACAAAAAGCAAAACAAAAAGCAAGCAAACAAAAACAGAATTTAGAGACAGAGATAGAGATGAGATGTAATAGTAAAGAGGTTAGAACAGAGCTCTCAATTTATGTAATAAATCCTTCAGTTTGATTCTGAAGAGCAAATATAGCACTGGAGGATATTGTGTTTATGATGTCAGGATTTTGATCTTTTATATATTTGATAGAAGTAGTAAATAAAAATAAAAATTAAAAATGATAGCAGTAGGTTAGCACACATAACATGGGGGTCACAGGGAAGGCAGTATAGAACAGAGAAGACAAGTAGTGACTCTCTAGCATCTTACTATGCTGATGGACAGTGACTGTAATGGGGTATGTGGGGGAGACTTGAGAATGGGGGCAATCTAGTTACCACAGTGTTGCTCATGTGGTTATATATTAATGATACCAAAATAAAATCATAATAAGAGGAGTAATTATAAGTCATTAACAATATGTGCCAAAGAGTACCTAGGGCTTTTCATAATATGTGAAAAAGAGGTGATTCCTACTATCCTTTTAAAGGTATAAATCTTTCAATGTAAGGTAATAGCTAAGAGCTTGACTCCTGGACTTGAACACATGAATTTGTATCTTGGTGCTGCCTCTTACACATTATAGTGAAAAAATTGTTTATATTCTCTGTGCCCCAGATTTCTTCTGTATAAAATAAGATGGGAGAATCACAGCAGTCAATAATACTTACTTCATAGGATATTTGTGAGGAGTCAATGAATGAATGAATATTTATTTAAAAATTAGAATTGTGCTGGCATATAGTAATTATTTAATAAGAAAAAATATTCATATTAACAAATGGGAAAATTAAAAATCTGAGAGATTAAATTAACTTGTCCAAGGGCACATGGTCAGACTGAGTGGCAAAGCTGGCCTCATTCCTTAGTAGTCTGTTTCTGGGCTGAGAAAGGGAAGGAGATTGGGATTAGCAAAACAAAAAATCCAGGAGAAAGAGGCAGATGCTTAGAAGTTTTAGGACTGTAGGAGGGCAAAAAAGGAGAGAGAGGGAGAGAGAGAAACGAACCAAAAAAAAAAAAAATGATCTGGGAGAAGAGATTTGTTTCATACACTATGTGATGTAAAAACTCTCATTTTCCATCATACTAGAGGTAGCAAATTCTACTTTGTTTGAGTGCTCTCTACAAGTGGGACTGGTTATGAGGAGACAAGTGAAAAAGAGGATGAGGGGAAGTTCATAAATGCTGTATGTTATATATTTTTAATCTAAGAAAATAGACCTCGAATACCGAATACTGTAAAGCTGGTTTCTCCCTGCATTACTAACAAATGGTGAAGGATCTTCGAAGGGCTTGATAATGCCTAGGTCAGACCTTGTCGATAGGATTTATCTTCAAGGGTTAGATGGAGATGGTGGGTAGAGAATGAACTAAGGCATGTGGAAAAACAATCTCTATGAAGTTAAGAAAGCAAAGAGGGGAAAGAGGTCTTGTAAACAAAATAAGAATTGGTTGTTGCTCTGAAAAACTTTTAAAAGGTTAACAAAACCTAAACGATACATAAAAATTGTTAAGTTCCAAAGCCAAAGCCTGTCACCATTAAAAGGGCAAAGGCTCTTCTGCCTTCTTGAGTTTCTCATTCGAATACAGAAAAGCAAAAACATGTTTATGGGCCATGAACCATGGGCCATGGCAGAAGTATAGCTTAGTTATCTAGAATTAAAATGGTATTTAATTAAAATTGGGTTCTCCTTGGGGCATTGGAATGAGACTAAGCTTTAGTGCCTTATTACTTAATTAGGGTTTTAATGGATATCTTCAGCTCTGTATCAGCTCTTCTATGTTGCTTCTAGAGTGTGTGTTCATAGATGCTTTTGCTAAAAAGCATCTATGACCTCCTCTGATTATTTTTTTCTTACAGTTTATACAGTTCACAGGGTTTTGTTTTTTTACTTTTTTTTTTATGTACCTGGCCTTACAGGGTCATTCTACTTACATGTTATCTGATTAGTAGGACTCATCTGTTCAGTAAGGCTATTTCTGGTCAGCCCCAACTAGAATGATGACTTCCTATATTTAAATTCTGTGCAGTAGTAGTCTCTTTAAATGTATAATTTAAAATACTTATTATTTGCCAAACTATCACTTGTCGTTTAACACCTCCTTTTCTTTTATGTGCACATATTTCCCGTCCTATCCCCCATTCAGAGTATCATCGTTTAATAATTACAGCAATAAGTTCACTGCATTTACTGCCTACTAGTCACTCTTAGGCAAATTCACTAATTTGACTAAACCATGAGGTTGGGTCTGTCTTGTTCAGTTTTTCACCCATACCTAGAATAGTAACCAGACAAAAGAATACTTGTGAGTGAGAATTTAATTTTATATTCTAAGGAATATTTGGCTACTACTTTATGAATAAGGAAACAAATGAGCACGGAGATTGGAAAATCCAAATCTAGGTAGCTACTTATGAAGCAGAGACAGAAATCAAATTCAGATCTGTTTATCTCCAAAAAATAAGCATTTAATTGCAGGCTGCACTAGCTCCCATATGATGAAAAGAAAGTCATAGGTAGAAAAAGGCACAGTTTTCAGCCCATGATAGCTGCTTTTAATGGACTTTTTCTTGTTCAGACAAGTATGTATGACCTCACTTTTGTGGGTAAAATTGCAATATTTCCAGAATCTCTCTCCTGGCCTTAGTGCATCTCCATATCAGTAGGTGTTTCCAAGAGGCGGAGAGAAGTAGTCCATCTCCATATCATATCAATAGGTAATTACAAGGAGGAGCAAGGGCACATCTGGACCAGAGAGATTGGGTGGGGCTCCTTTGTGCAGCCAGGTCACAAGAGTCACAGGTGAGCAGAAGTGGATCACTGCTTATAAGCAATAAACAGGTTTCTCTCACTTTATTTCTCCCTTTGACTGATATCAGCTTCAAAAGTAATTTTCCCTGGGGAGGAAATTTATTTTACTGCCAGAGTTATAGTTAGTGGTGATCGGTAAGATCTCTGAACCTGAAATCTTTCTTCATGGGTGTGATACTTAGGTGGGCTGCTCCTAGAGATGGTGGGGTCATAACTGGAAACTTCCCTGTGGGTGGTGGGGAGGCCCCAGATGCTGCAGTGGTGGAGGATGTGGCTTCACCCTTAAGCCCCCTATCCGTGGGGCTTACAATTGGGGAGCCCCTAGTGGAGAATTGGTCTAGAATAAAGCACCTCCTAGATGGGTGGGGTGATCCCCATAATTGGGGAATCAGCCCTCCATGAAATAGAAGACTGCTTAGAGGCCCTGAGTGGCTGTGTAGCAGCCGGGATTGTGGGATGTTTGTTTCTAGAGATAGTGGAAAGGGTTATCAAGGAGAGGGAACACTTCAGCAGGAAAGAGACACACTTGGACATTGCTTGGAGGAGCTTGGTGATGACCATGGGGTGCCCTTAAGAAAGAGAAACAGTTATTGAGAAGACGTATTGTGCTCCTAGAAGATATGTGAGCAGCAAGGGAAGCGGCAGCAGGAGAATCTGTGTTGTAGGATGTCGTGGGGGAGGGGAAGGAAGAGTGGTGCCTTCAGCCCAGGAGATGGTAGAGGAGATGGTGGGGCAGGAGGAGTAGATGGGGACGAGAGCCTAACTGTTGCTGAGGCGACTGCCTGAGGCACCAGATCCTACTGTATTAAAAGCCTGCCTGGTTGTAATTAAGAAAATAAAAATGCAAAAACTGTGGGCTCCTCAGGGGGAGGAGCTGTCCCCTCCCCAGGTTGTGGAGCACTCCATGTGCCCAAGATGAGCTGGTGGACATAAGCACCTAGTTTCAGCAGAAGCAGTCAGAACCTCTCCCTACATGGCTTTTGCATCTTTGGGAAATGGGGGTGGGAAACATTGTTATGTTGGCTTCTGAAATAGATAGATTGACTATCCTGATGACTCACCCTCCCCCCCACCCCCCTACCCCCGGTAGTGATTGCAAAGTGCTCATCACACCTCAGGGAATCAGGTGCTTCTGAATTGGCTAATAGCAGCATTCAGGGAAGTTTGGCCTAATCAGGGTGATTTACCATACTTATCCACTAGCTGGAAATTGTATGCAGAGCTCCAGCAGGTGTTATAGGAGTTGGGCATGAAAAATATCATGTATAATATGGACCCTCAGGGCCCTGATGAGTGGTTGTTCACCATAGGAATGAGAAATCTGGTGCTCCATAGAGCTCCCCTGATCTCTCTTTGGGTCTCTAGTGACTATTCTTGCCCCCACATAGGGCAACCCATAAGTGAGGCTACTCGTACTTTAGCATATCTGGGGGAGGTTGAAACAATAAGAGCATGGAAGGAAGTACAGGATGACTAAAAGGAGAGGTGCAAAGGGCCCCCTGAAGGTCTCAAGGACCCAGATGAAGGTTGATTTGATAAATGCCGGGGTAGTGAAAGAAAAGCATGATGGGTAACCCAATAGGTTCTTGTTAGAACTATGGCATCAATTAAAGCCACAGCAGCAGTTCCAGCCCCTGAGGCCCAGGACACAGAAGCTGGAGACAAAGCCCCATGACTGACCTGTGTCCCTGCAACACTTCCTTAGGAGACAGTATTCAGGCTTTTCCTGGACCCTCACCCCCAAAAGAGGATGATTTGGCATTGCAGTTCCACTGAGGTGGGGGTTTTGTCCCCCACCTTGGACAATGTGGTGGATACCGGCGGCCACATGTAAAATGAACAATTCATTGGTCCCTTGTGAATGTGTGTATCCTGTGCTGGTGGACACAGGAGCTCAATGTTCTCTGATTTATGGCAACACTGAGCATTTTCTTGGGACCCCTGCTGTGATATACGTCTGTGGGGTAAGGAAATTAGAATGAAGAAAGCCCAAATCCAATGCCCACAAAGGAGTATATTGTGTACATTTCTTCCATCTCTGAATATATTTTGGGGGTTGATGTCCTATAGGGCCTGTGATTACAGACCACTGCAGGTGAGTTCAGACTGAGGGTATGTGTGGTAAAGGCAGTTCTGAGAGGACATGCTAAGGACCCACCTGTACCTCTGCCTGTACCACAGTGGGTGACAAATAACTAAGCAATATAAATTGCTTGAGGAACACAAGGAAATTGGAGAAACTCTACAGGATTTAGAGAAGGCGGATATCATAAAGCCCACTCATAGTCCTTTTAATTATCTTGTGTGGCCAGTGAAAAAGCCAGATGGCTCCTGGCTTATGACTGTGGACTACAGAAAATTGAATAAAGTCACACGCCCTTTGTATGCTGTTGTCTCCTCTCTAGCAGCCCTTATGGACACCCTCAGTCATGAACTAGGGATGTATCATTATGTTGTGGACCTTGCTAATGCTTTCTTCTCTATTGACATAGCACTGGCAAGTCAGAAACCATTTGCCTTCATGTGGGAAGGCTGGCAGTGAGCATTCACTGTCTTCCCACAGGGATACTTCCACAGTCCCACCATTTGTCATGGACTTGTAGCCCAGGACTTGCCCACACGGAAGAAACCACAAATGGTGCAGCTGTATTACTACATTGATGATATTATGCTCACATCTGATTGTCTTGCAGATTTAGAAGGGGCAGTTCCTATACGGCTGCAACATCTACAAGAGAAAGGATAGGCTGTGAACAGCACAAAGTTTCAGGGAACTGGTTTGCCAGTAAGTTTTGGGGGGATTGTCTGGTCAGATAGTACTAAAGTTATCCCAGAAGCAGTCATATACAAGGTCTAGGCTTTTCCTAATCCTACCACTGTGGCAGTATTACAAGAGTTTTTGGGTTTTGGGGTGCTAATGGGAAGTGTCTATCCTGAGCTTGTCACAAATTCTGAAGCCCTTATACTGGTTGGTATGAAAGGGCATCAGGTGGGACTGGGATGAGACACATGCTGCTGGTTTTACTGCTGATAAGTGAGCATTTAAGGCCTTGAATGTGATGGACTCATCAAGGCCCTGTGAGCTAGATTTTCATGTAACCAAAGATGGTTATGGATGGGACGTTTGGCAGTGGCTTAAATGGATGCACCAACCTGTTGGAATCTGTTCACAGCTATGGAAAGGAGCAGAGGTCCAGTACACCTTGATAGGGAAGCAATTGCTACTGTGTACCATGTCTTGTTGGCTACAGAGCCCATTACCAGGACAGCTCCAACCAACGTAATAACCACCTATTCCATAGCATGGTGGATGCAAGAACGGACCCAAGGGCCATGGAGTTGTGTGACACAGATGCCTACACTGGCCAAATAGGGAGCATACTTACAGCAACATAGTGCTTTCTCCAATAGCCCCTTAAGTGGAGAACTCCACAGCTTATTGATACCACTGACATATACCAGTGGAAAGCAGGAAGAACTTGCTTTTGAACCATTGGTAGCCAAGAGTTCTTATCAGGAAGGAAAAGCCCCTGTACCTGAAAATGCTTAGTATACAGATATTTCCAATCACAGGTAGCCCCCGAAGTGGAGGGCTGTGGCTTTCCATCCTAAGACTGAGACAGTATGGATGGAAGACAGAAAAGGGAAGAGCAGTCAATGGGCTGAGTTGCAAGCAGTATGGCTTGTGATCACCCAGGAGCCCTCCCCCATAGTTGTCTGCACTGACAGCTGGGCCGTCTGTCGGAGTTTGACCCTGTGGCTACTGACATGCTATCATGCTAACTGGATAGTTGGCCACTGGCTCCTTTGGGGGCAAGAGTTGTGGCAAGACTTATGGGCCTCTGGTCAGAATAAGACAGTTACCATGTATCATGTGACTTTCCATTTTCCTTTGGCATCCCCAGGGAACGATGAAGCAGACACATTGGTCCAGTGTGTTGGCTAGAAGGATACCTCCCTCTGATGTTGCCCAGTGGTTACACCAGCATTTGTTGCAAATAGGGCAAAAGATAATGTGGGGTGTAGCCCATTGGTGGGGCTTGCTGTTGACCTTTGAATAAGTCAGCAGAGCCCAGAAGGAGTGCCTTGTGTGCTCTAAGAGGGACTTATACCAAGTCCTACAGCAACATGGGACAATATTAAAGGGCCAATACCCCTGTCAGGTGGCAGATAGACTATATTGGGCCTCTGCCCATATCAGAAGGGTATCGGTATGTGATGACTTGTGTGGACACAGCTACTGAACTGTTGGTTGCTTTTCCTGCACATCATACAGATCAGCAAATGAACAAAAGGGGTCTAGAGCATCTCTTTGCAGCCTATGGCTGGCTGCAGGTAATTGAGAGCGATCAAGGCACCCACTTTACTGTACATGCATTACAAGAATAGGTGCAGCAATTAGGAATAAAGTAGAAGTTTCATATACCATATAACCCTACCAGGGCAGGCATGATAGAGAGGTACAATGTTTTATTGAAATCTGGCCTGAAGTCAGAGTCTAATAGTCTATGAGTCTGTTCAGTTCACTATGGACAGTGCTACGGCATTTGAATGCAAAGCCCCGAAAGGACCCTTGAGCCCTGTGGACATGCTAACACACACTGCTGCCTCTCCTCTACAACCGTACTGTGTAAATCAAAGAGGAGTTATTGAAGTCAGGATATGACCAACAGAACATCCTGCTGCCAGCCCCAACTGCGTTAAACCCTGGACACTCTGTTGACGGGACATGGCCCTGTACATTTTGATGCATGGACTAGCCAGTACTGGCCCTTCTGGTACCTTGGAGAAAAGGCCTGGAAGCTGGGCTACTACATGTTCTCAGAGTAACAGCAGAGTGTCCCCCCTAGATCTTGGTAGTGTACAGGAGGTAAGGGCATCATATGGGGAAGTTTTGTTTTATCTTTATGGCCCGTGCGTGCACCTCTCATAGCACTATATATTGCCCCATCTGTGGCTCATTCAGAGAGGGGAGTGAAGGTCTGGTATACTAGACCAGGATGAGATCCCATTCCTGCCACTGTCCTGTCACAGTATCACTCTCTTGCATGAATCCTACCTGATACACCACATTTGCCTATGCTGGTGTCATTAAAACATGTATCTTATTGCCCTTAAAGTTATTTTCTTCTTTAGCCCCTGTGGCCTGGACCCACTGCCTGGCTGCAGCTGCCACATGATGATTGCTCTGAACTCCCTACCCATTCATCTGCTGGTGCATGTAGAATGTGCCGGCAGTAGAATTAATCTGATTGGGACTTTGAACATAGATGAATCCTCTGGCTTGAGGATTATCATGATTTTATTGCTGTTGCTATTGTATGTTATTAGTCTGGTTAAAACTCAACAGAGGCCATTGCAGAAGATGGGGAGCAAGTAGACTGTGAGGCAAGATTTCTGGAGGGGTGGGCTGTGAGTAAATTGCAGTATTTCCAAAAACTCTCACCTGGTTTTAGTTCATCTCCATCTCAATAGGTGTTTCCAAGGGGTGGAGAAAAGTAGTCTATCTCCATACCAATAGGTGATTATGGGGGGAGCGAGGGCATATTGGACTAGAGAGGTTGGGTGGGGTCTCTTTTTGCAACCAGGTCATGAGAGACACAGGGAAGCAGAAGTGGACGACTACTTGGAGGCAATAAAAAGGTTTCTCTCACTTTATTTCTCCCTTTGACTGATTTTGGCTTGAAAGGTATTTTTCCCTGGGCTAGGAACTTATTTTCCCCCTGGAGTGCAACGTTAGTATTTTAGTACTCATTTATTCTTCTGATGGCTCTTCACCTATCTTTCCCAATCACTTCAATGTGTCTGATACAAAGTAGGCATTACAAAAAGATTTGCTGAATGATAGATGCCTGTTTCTCCAGCTTGTAGCTCAAAGTAGTTACTGATTATATTAAATGTGTGTGTGTGTGTGTGTGTGTGTGTGTGTGTGTGTGTGTGTGTGTGTGTGTGTATGTGTTAATGAAAGATGAGTTTTAATAATCTGGCTTTCATAAGATGTGATTTGTTTCTATCCTTGTTTATTGATAATCTATGTTTTAATTGTCCATACTGGAGAATGCTGGAAAAAGACTGCTGTGGGCAAATCCAGGTAATATTAGCCAGAAGATAAGCAGTGATTTATTAGCCTTCTAAATCATTCACAAAATTACAACTTTGTGTTTAGCTTCTAAACAGAGTATGTTATAAAAGATTTGCATCAATAAATCAATAGCAGACAGCCAGTTTTTCTTCTTTCTGAGCTAATATTCTTACAACTCCTGCCTTGTTTTTATTTCTGTTTTTAAGTGGTAAATTATCTATTACATTTGCCATTTTAGAATACTGCAGCATTAAATAGAGATGCAGCTTTTCCATGCTAGGAATGACAGGAGCTAGCACAGCTCTGAACCTAAAATCAGACCATCAATCTACAATTCATACATCTGCTGCCTGGAGCTCTTTCCCTCCTTCTCCTTGCTCACAGCGCTCAGGGAGAGGAACTCACTGGCTGAATTTCAGATGCCCAAGGCACAGCCACCTGGCCTCCTTAGAGCATTTCCTTTTTACCTTCCCACCATCAAAACTCCAACCACGTGTCTCACTCAACTCTTGCTTTTTGCCAAAGGAAATAATAAACGCATATTAGATTGAAATAAAGCAAAGGCTTAGTGGCTTCCTATAGCTCCATGTTTGCAAAGGCATAGTTTTCAAAATTATTTTTAAGCTGCACCATAATAACTTAACCATTTTAATAGATACAACCTTAATTTATGTGTGTTAGAAAGAGCATAAACCATACACTAAACTTGTTATGTTTAGGTTAACCCTATTTTTCAAAGACAATTTTTAAGAAAGAGTACAATCCAAAGGAAAAAAAAATACCAAATAAGTGGTCTGTGGCGATCAAAAATTAGATATTATATGATTAACATTTGAGAAACAATGTCATTTTCTATCTTGTTCAATCACTTCCCAATGACAGTTGTCATTAATCAAGCACCTAAAATGTCTGGCGCTCTTGAGAGTTATTTTACACGCATCAACCACCATCTTCACAATTTTTCAGGGAAGTAAATAGTCCTTATTATTACCATTTTATAAAAAAGGTGCAGAAAACTTTATTAAGCATGTGTGTAGTAACAACATAGAAAGTAGAAGTGGGGCTTCATCTTTGATACTCTACCTGCAAGTCATATTGTCTTCACAAAATATGAGGGCCTTTACTTCAGTTTCAGATGGAATTATTGCTGTGTGTTGGTTTTTCATAAGTCTCTATAAAGCAAAGATTAGTAAGGGAAAGGAAATGTTGCATACCCTCACTGATGCCCAGTTTTTAAATAAATTAAAATGGCCACCCTGTTAGCTTAGGTGAGGAGTTTCCAGAGTTTGGAGGATTTGCACTAAGAGATTCAGCTTTTTGCCAAGGCTTATCCAGGAGAGTTTAGTTTAGGATCAGGAATCCCTAGAATTGGGAGAGTTCTGATATAGTCTTATCAGAGTTCTTAGCCTGGTGTCCAGGGAGCTTTAAGGGGTGGTCACACACGAGCTCCAGGGAATCCATGAATTCTCTGAGATTGTACACGTAATTATAAACATATATAAATATGTGTGTTTTTCTTGAGATACTACCTGTTGCTAAAGAAGGGTTTAAAAAAACACTGATTTGTCTTGACCTGTCGTCCTACAGCTTAGAAAAAGTAACCAACATTGTAGAAGCCCACATTAGTACAAACAGCCAGGGCCATAATCTTATAGGACACCTGTGGGGACCTCAGAGCATTCCTCTTCCTAGCTCTTCATAAATACTGAATTTCTAGCAGCACAGACAAGTCTGGTACTGGAAAGAACTATGGTCATGGTTAAAGAGGCATTCATGTACTATGATATTTTTTCAGTGGCAACTTTCCAAAGTTTCCAACATGACCAGATTCATTTTTACTCTGGAAAGATTATTTGTAGCCAGTGTGATAAGCTCATCTGCTTTATGATATTAGCAAAAGCAGCTGTTTGATATTCCTTCAACCTCTTGCTGGGTCTCAAGAGAGGCTTATCTTACTGATAGAACTTTTAGGAAGAAGGAAGGAGAAACATAGAACTTCTGGATCATGAAAAATAATTTTCTGCAGACATGAGGACCACAGCCTAGGGCTCATCTTTTCTGCAGGAACCAAAACTTTCCTCATCAGAACAAATCCACCTTGGTGTGAAGGTTATGGGAGATTTTATTCTCTGCCATCTTAGAGTATGTGATTGATGATAAACACCTAATAATTAGAAGAGTTTGCTTTGGAACATTATGTGCATTTTCCTAACTTCCACATATGGTCAAGGACACTGGTGATACTAACCAGGTATTCATTGACAGAAACTCTGATCCCCTGATCTGAAGGTCTGCCCTTTCAAGTTAAATAGTCAAGTGATACAGTAACCTTTGACCAGGGAAATGTTCTGGGCCATTCCTCTGTTTCAGAGATATTATTTTTTCCTGTTCTATATTTTAACTTGACATTTTTATTTTCCACTTGCAAAACTTCAAATGAATGCATCCTGTCCTTGTATGATTTGACCTTTCTGTATTGAGCTTCCCAATCTTTCTAGTCATCTGCTTGCTTTTCATCTGCTATGAAACCAGAGCCAAAAGAAGGGAGTGTCTTAATACCTCAAGTACACTTACTACTGAGGTGTCCTAAAAATATCTTGGACAAACTGGGCTGTCTGGCTCACTCACCATTGTATCCCTGGCACTCAGCATATGGAGATGTGCTACTATAAAAGCCCACATTTGCAGATCTTCAAAGGCTTTGGGGGTAAATGCCTAAATGCTCAGACATCCAGCTTCTCTTCATTTCTGATTTCTGCAGGTTCTGAACTTGACCTAGCAATTCCTCACTATTTGTGAATTCTTTGATACTTTTTAAGGTATCACTTTGCATAATTTTTTGCATGTTTTCATAGTAAAGATTGCTCCATATAACTAGAAGCAGTGTAGCAATTTTTAGGAATATCTTTATTGGATTTGTGAGATTACCAATATTTTAAATCAATTTCCTAAACACATGTTGCAAATCATTAACTTCCCTTATTATGAACATTCCTTTTTTGTTTTGTTTTGAAAGCTTTGTAAGGCACCATATGCCATTCATGATGATAAAGCAATTCATTGATGTTACTGATTTTATCAAACTCTTTACAAAATTCATTTCCTCAAATCTCTTAACAATAATTGGTGTTTGTTTTGCTTTTAAAATTTGATATTTCACTCTAAAAATCTATCTTCATTCTCAAGCTTTTGGTAAATTGTTAAGTGTTCTTTATTCCAACTGATCACTGGCATATGTAACCAAATAACTTCAGACCTGGTTAAAGTAGAATTTATATGAAAAGCTGTTTTAGGTGGCTAACATGGGACTTGACAGTGCTGACATTTTCAGCACATGAGCTCTGAAGAGATCAGACACCCCTTTCGTTTCATGGAATCCCTTCTGAATCACCAATGATCAAATATGTCCAGTTTAATAACTGATATGCTTACATTTTTAAAAAATGATGACGTAGATATAAGTGTAGTTAACTGAAGGAAGTATACTGTCTAGTGGCCATGATTGAATTTGGAATTTTATTATTTAAAGGTCTTACATTGCATTAACTATAGTGTGTATACCATTTTATGTTTCACAGAGTGCTTAACTCATTTAATTCTTAAAATAGTTATGTAACATTGTTATTGTCCCCATTATTCAGGTGAGGAAACTGAGAATTAAATCTCTAGCTGCTAAACAAATATGCAGTTCCAATTTGTTGATTTCAAAGGTTAATAGCATGTTTTGAATTATTGTTTTTAAGAATACTTTCAGCATACTGAAAACTTATAATTAGACCATATTTAGCCATAGCAAGCTATGTCCAACACTGAATCTGAATTGCTTGCCATATTTGTTTCAGAACAAATTATTGCAGACAAAATTGAAGACTCCTGTGTAACAATTCCTCTGTCTAATAGAATGGTGATTAGCTTTCTTGTAATTAGTTTTATACTTTTACTTCACATATCACTTAACAATACTGAACACTATTTTGCAGGTTTATAAACTATAAAGAAATATGTAATGTATATTTTATGTTTCTTTTTTAATAGTTCAACATCTCCTCATTAAATATTTAAGCAGAATGCATCACATTCCATTGTATGACTACAAAACAAGTGGCATTAAAAGAATCACCACAGTTTATTCACTTTCTGGCTGATAGGAAGTTTTATTTATCTGGTATATGGGAAGTTATTTCCAATTTTCTGTTCCAGTTAATACAATGATGTTTCTTCTTTTGTTAAATGCTTATTAATATCTTTGTATTTTTTTATTATTTTCCCTTTCTTATTAATTTAGAGAAGTCACTTTTTTGTATCCTGGAGACTAATTCTTTTTTGGTTATATTAATGAATAATATCTTCTGGTTAAAGCTTACCTTTTCATAGTCTTTATGATATCTTTTAAAGTACAAAGGTTTTATTTGAATGCACTTGTATCATTGTTTTACCTATATTACTGGTGTTGATGTTTTTTATGTTAAAAACAAACACAAACTTTCCTACCAAAATTATTAAAAAATCCTATTTTATCCTAAAAGTTAAAAAATTTTGATTTTCACATTTGTCTTTAATTCTTTCTGTTTTTCATATTTTGTGTGTGTATTGTAAGCATCTACTTTTTTTCCATGAAAATAAATTATACTCTTAGTGCCACTAATTGAATAGTCCACTCTATCCATGAAAAGTACATGAATTTGTAATTCCATCTCAGTCATGGATGTACGTCTTTTTCTGGAATCTCTGTTCTGTGACTTATCTTGTCTATTCCTGCATGAATACTATGCTCCTTAGTTACTACAGAATTGTACTCAGTGTTGGTATTTTGAAGAGTAAGTCCACTCACCTGTTTTTTTTTCAAATTTTTCCTATTAAAGACACTTACATCTTCCACATAAATATTAGGCTTAGCTTGTTAAGTTATATACATACACCTAAAGCTGTTAATATCTTAATTTAAATGATATCAACTTTATAGATAAATGTGGGATATTGGGAATTTTTACAATATTGAGTCTTCCTGGGGTGATCAGTTGCTTTTATATGTTATGGAGACAAATTTATCCATCCTTCTCTTTATGTGTCCTGTTTAAGAAATATTTACCTATTCTGAGTACCTGTGGTAGCTTCTAGGAGCTATATTTTTGTGCATTTCATAATCAATAATCCATCTATAATTGTTATTTAGAGCCTTATTGAGATAAAATTCAGATATAATTCATCATCCTTTTAAAGTGTTGAATGATTTTAGTATATTCATAGGGTTGTGCAACCATCACAATATAATTATTAAAAATTTTGTCTCCCCCTAAAGAAACCCTGTATCCATTAGCAGCAACTTTCTGTTCCACCCTCTCCTCCAACCCTGGGAGATGATCAGTCTATATTCTGTGTATATTTGCCTACGATTGACTTTGATATAATGAAATCACATAATATATGATCTTCTGTGAGTAGTTTCTTTTACTTTGTATGTTTTCAAAGTTCATGTATGTTATACCATGTGTTGACATTTAATTATTTTTGAATGTCAAATAATATCCCCTTGTATGGACAATACTTCATTTTGCTTTTGTGGTCATCATGTAGACATTTCTTTGTTTCCTCTTTTTTTGTAATTATGAATAATGCTGCTATGAATATTCATGTACAAATTTTTGTGTGAAATGTGTGTTTTCATTTCTCCTGGGTATACACGTAAGAGTGAAATTGATGATTTGGTAAGTCTATGTTTAATACTGTGAGTAATTGTCAAACTGTTTTCCAAAGCTTCTTCACTAGTTTACATCCCCTCTAGTGATCTACAAGGGTTCCAATTTCTCCATATACTTCTAATACCAGTTTAATTCTTGTCCTTTTAATTATGGTCACCATAATGGGTGAGAAGTGGTATTTCACTGTGATTTTTACTTGCATTTCCATAAGAATTTTCATTATGTTGAGAATCTTTGAATGTTCTTGTTGGTCATTTTTCTATCTTCCTTGGATAAATCTCTGTTCAAATCCTCTATCGATTTTTAACTGGGATATTTGTATTTCTGTCATTGAGCCATTTATATATTGTGGGTACTTATCAGATATATGGTTTTTAAATATTATCCCACACTATGGTTTGCTATTTCACGTTTTTAATGGCATTTTTTTGCTGCACAAAACTGTTTAATTTTTATATAGTTCCAGATGTTTATCTCTTTCTCTTTTGCTACCGTTGTGCTATTGGTGTTGTATTTAAGAAATAATTACCTAACCCAAGGTCCCAAATATTTAATTATATGTTTTAGTCTAATAATTTTATAGATTTATCCATTACATCTACATCTATGATCATTTTGAGTTAATTCTTTGCGTGGTTTAAGGTAGAGTTCAACTTATTTGCATGTGTACATACAGATGCCCTAGCACCATCCATTGAAAAGACCATTTTTCCCCATTACATTGCCTTGACATTCTTGTTGAAAGTCAATTGACTATAAATGTATGTATTTATTTCTAGACTAGAATTAATGTTTGAATGCAGTCTAATGTAGGAATCAGATCATTTTTTTTCATGTGTATATACAATTCATCTCAATCAGCATCATTTATTAAAGGGCCCTTATTATCACTTTGAATGTTTTCTAGGTTTCACTGAGTTTTATTTTTTTAGCTTATTAATTATTAGAAGCTTTATTTTTAAATGTTTAAATGTGTGTTTCCACTGATGTTATTTTTCTCATGGATTTCTAGGTCCTACTGAGAGCACCTGCATTATTGATTTGCCACCATGTATTATGGTTTTCTACCTCTTTCTTTTTATGGGGAAGCTAGAGTTTAACATACTTTACTGCTAATTTCTCTATAAATTTCAAAATATGTTTTACTTTGTCTATCATTTCTAGCTGTTTTATTATGATAGTTTTGAAAGTATGTTGTTTGCCACATTGCTGTAATCACAGCCTTTGTTTTCTGTTTTTATGCCCTGCTTCTGAAACAGTCCTAGGAGGATTTTACATCTCTACATTTTGTCCTTCAGGCTTTACTTCAGTGGTCAAAAAAGAATGCCACATTCCAAATACGTACTTTGTATTCCAGTTGATTGTGAAATTTGGTAACACTGACTTAGATCAGAGATTCTTTTTCATTTTGAAATAAGAGAAGCCTTTGTGTCCTATTTCTTTTTCCTGTGTTAAAGGTGCTTACTCAGGTAGGAAGAAAACAGATCCCAAATGTCCTTCACAATTATCCCTGAAAAGTCCTTCGGAGCCCTCCAGGAAGTGAATTCAGCTGCCAGATACTTATGTGAGCATCCTTCTGTACAGAAATAAAAACCCTAGCCAGAGCTACTTGAAAAAAACCTGAGAGATCTTAGAAGAGAGCCTGTTGGAGAAACATTTGGGGAAAAGTATACACAAGGCTCCACTCTAAGTCAAGACAGGCATACTACTAAAGTTGGAAATAAGCATTTCCTGTGAAGCAGTTAGTTAAACACCTGATAGAAATACATGCGCATGTGTACTCCGACATACACATGAATGTTTATTATAGCTTTATTATAAATAGCAAATAGAATATGTCAACAGTCAAAGTATTGGTGAATGAACAATGAACATCCCACAAATATATATGTTAAGGAAAATATCTTTATCATATTCAATATCCTCATATATAAAAACTAGATTTAGGATAAAAGCAGGACTGCAACAATGAGGGAAGAGATCTTTTACTACAGGGTTTCTGGAACAATTGGATTGCCACATGGAAATAATAAATAAAATGTGACCCATATCACACCTCTTATGCAAAAAAATCAATTCCAGTGGACTTTGACTCTAAATGTTAAAGAACAGACAATAAATCTTCTAGAAGATAATGGACAAGAAAGTTTCATGACCTTGGAATAGGGAGAATTTCTTAAACAGAAACAAAAACATGAACCATAAAAAAAAAATCACTAAATCAGATTATTTTAAAATTAAAAAGTTTCTGCATATTTCAAAACACCATTAAAATAGTGAAAAGTCCAGGCATAGACAGACAATTGAAGTGTGAATATATAAGAATGTCAAAGAGCTTGTTATCTGGAATACCTATAGACAAAGAAATCATTAGAAAAGGCATCAGCAATCATGGAAATGCAAATTAAACCCTAATAAAGTACTATTAAGCAACCCTCCACCCAAATGGCTAAAATATAATAATAATATATGTATTTTTCAAAGACTGTAAAAATGTTAATTAAGGGGGAACTTAAATACTCCTGGTAGAGATTCAAACTGATTGAAATTAATATTGTTTACTATTATCTACCAAAGTTGAAAATAAACATTCCCAGTAAATCATCATTTTTTTCTCTGAGGTACATACTTGATAGAAATGATTCGCATGTGTATTGCAAGATATGTACATGAATGTTTATTATAGCTTTATTTTATAACAGCCAAGACTGGAAACCACCTAAATAGCCATCATTAATAGAAAGCATAAATAAGTTTGTTGTATTCATATAATCTAACAATGAAAAACTAAAGTACAAATATATGGAAATTAGGGATGATTCACACCAATAATATTACGTGAAAGAAACCAAACACAAAGGATTATTTTCTGTATATTTACATTTACATAAGGTTTGAAAACAAGCAACTAAAATAGAACATTTACAGATATATCCTGTAGTGTTAAAAGCTAAGGAAAAGTTGGGAAGTAGTGCCATAAACAATAGTTAGGATTACCTGAAATCAGATAAAATTGAATTCAAATATGGCACTTCAGTGATCTTGGGCCATAAACTGGTAAAACCTTCCTCCTAAGAAGAACCATCAGGAAAATCTGTTGATCAATAAAGTTGATTTTATTATAGTTACAGCAATTAAGAACACTACCTAGGTAATTTCAGCAATGTTTCAAATGAGTGAAGTTATGGAATAGTTTCCAAAGGATTCTAGGATTTGGGCTGGGTAATTTTTAAGATAATTCTTACAAGACCAGAATTTGGTGGAAAGGTGGGCAAAGTAAAAATAGCTTGGGTGGGAGGGCACAATGAATCAAAGTTCTTTAAGCAGTCTTGATGAGCAAGCGATTGTTCTGGATAAGAAAGCTGTTTTACTTGGATCACACACAGTCTCAGATTCTAAGAGCAAATATTTCTTGAAACAAGCAGCTCAGGAATTACTGTTTGGTTTAACGTTGGTGAACATGGGTTTAGGAAAATAACATCTGTTCTGAGTATTATTTAATATAGGAAATTATGTTTGTTTCAGTTCTCAGTACTTACTGTTTATACCTTAGTGTTTTTATCTTTGAAATGCAAGTTATATTAAATAAGATAAAACACTTATGTGTGGGCCTGATGTTGAGTAAATATTCAACATAGGTTAGCCGTTACTATTTTTATAGGGCCTTATTGAATAAAACACATGCCTTTTGATGCCAACAGCAGAGAACCCAGATTTTGGTATGAGTCTGCCTAACTTCAGGTCCTGGAACATCATTTGGTAGCTGTTGCATATAAAATATTACAAACTTTATTTAATCATCTTTCCATATTTTATAATTGGACTGTAAAAAAATACATTTTTTTATATAAGATTGCCAGTATCCGAGCAGAAGTGAGTGAAACCAAAGTGTGTGTGCTCGCCTAACCCACACTTACAATCTTTGCTTTGTTTGCAGAATGACATGAATTACATAGCATCCAGTGGACTTCTATTCAAAGATGGCAAAAAGCGGATTGATTACATCCTGGTTTATAGAAAGTCAAATATACAATATGACAAGAGAAACACATTTGAAAAGAACCTCAGAGCAGAAGGCTTGATGTTGGAAAAGCAGGTAGGTGCTCTAATGATATTAGTTATATGATAGAATATGCTAGAGGAAATACCTCTTATGTTTTCATATGGAAAGTGTATAGCATATGGCTTTATAAAATGTATATTAATTTTCTCCCAAATGTAAGAGAAATACATACATATAGTTCCAATTAAATATGTATTCCTTTTTTAGTTAAGCATTTCTTTAAATTGAAATATTTTTCAAAGGGCATAACCATTTTTACCATTTTAAAAATTGAGGAAGGAATGATTATGCTGATGTAAAGTATAAAACTTTATACAAATAAAAAATATTGAAAGTGTGCCAAACTGTTAATGTCTGAGTTTTAATATTAGAACTATAAATTATTTTCTTCCTAATCCTTTTTCTTTTATGCTTCTTTTCCAGTCCTTATGTTTTTATACCAGTTTTATAATCACAGCAAAATTGAAAGGAAAATACAGAGATTTCCCACATACCCATTGCCCCAACACATGCATGGTTCCAGCTATTATCAACAACACCCCCAAGAGTAGTACATTTGATAAAATTGATGAACATACATGACTGCATCATTATCACCCAGAGTCCATAGTTAACATTATTGTTCACTCTGATGTCATACATACTGTGCATTTGGACAAATGTACAATTACATGTATCCACATTATAGTACCATACAAAGTATTTTCACTGCCCTAAAAATCCTAGTTGTTCCACTTATGCATCCTTCCACTACTTCCAATCTCTGACAACCACTGATCATTTACTATCTCTATAGTTTTGCCTTTTCCAGAATGTTATATAGTGGAATGATATGGTATGTAGATTTTTTAGATTGGCATCTTTCACTGAGTAATGTGAATTTAAATTTCTTCTATGTCTCTTGATGCTTTATAACTTATGTGTTTTTAGCACTGCATAATATTCCATTGTCTGGATGTACCACAGTTTATTTACGCATTCATCTCTGAAGAACTTCTTGATTGTTTCTAAATTTTGGTAATTGTGACAAAGTCACTATAAACATATTTGGACAGGTTATTGTGTAGACATACATTCTCAGGTCCTCTGGGTAAATATCAAAAAGTGGATTGCCGGATCTTATGATAAGAGTATGTTCAATTTGGTAAGAAACCTCCAAACCGTATTTCAAAATGGCTGTACCATGTTGCACTCCCACCAATAATGAGTAAGAGAGAGTTCCTCCTGCTCCACTTCCTTACTATTTCTTGCTGCTTTTAGAATTCTGGATTTTGGCCATTCTAGTAGTTGTGTACCAGTATCTTATTTTTTTTTAAATTTACATTTCCCTGATCACATATGATGTGGAGCATCTTTTCATATGCTTATTACTATCTATTATTATTATTATCTGTACATCTTCTTTGGTGAGGTGTCTCTTAAAGCCTTTGGTCCCCTTTTTAAATTAGGTTGTTTTCTTACTGTTGATTTTAAGGGTTGTTTGTATATTTTGCATTCCAGTCTTTTATCAGATGTGGGTTTTTGTGTTATCATTAATCTACAGTTACATGAAGAACATTGTTTACTAGGCTTCCCCCTACCCCACGTCCCCCCCACAAACCCCATTACAGTCACTATCCATCAGCATAGTAAGATGTTGTAGAATCATTACTTGTCTTCTCTGTATTGCACAACCGTCCCCTTTCCCCCATTCCCCACATTATACATGCTAATCATAATACCCCCTTTCTTCTTTCCCACCCTTATCCCTCCCTGCCCTCCCATTCTCCCCAGTATCTTTCCTTTTGGTAACTGTTAGTCCATTCTTGGGTTCTGTGATACCCAAGACCTCCAATACTATGTTAAATAACAGTGCAGAGAGTGGGCATCCCTGTCTTGTTCCCGATCTCAGAGGAAGAGCTTTCAGCTTCTTGCTGTTCAGTATGATGTTGGCTGTGGGCTTAACATATATGGCCTTTATTATGTTGAGGTACTTGCCTTCTATACCCATTTTGCTGAGAGTTTTTATCATGAATGGATGTTGAATTTTGTCGAATGCTTTTTCAGCATGTATGGAGATGATCATGTGGTTTTCATCTTTCTTTTTGTTGATGTGGTGGATGATGATGATGGATTTTCGAATGTTGTGCCATCCTTGCATCCCTGGGATGAATCCCACTTGGTCATGGTGTATGATCCTTTTGATGTATTTTTGAATTTGGTTTGCTAATATTTTATTGAGTATTTTTGCATCTATATTCATCAGGGATATTGGTCTGTAATTTTCTTTTTTGGTGGGGTCTTTGAATGGTTTTGGAATTAGGGTGATGTTGTCTTCAGAGAATGAGTTTGGGAGTATACCCTCCTCTTCTATTTTTCAAAAAACTTTAAGGAGAATGGGTATTACATCTTCTGTGTATGTCTGATAAAATTCCGAGGTAAAGCCATCTGGCCCGGGGTTTTTTTCTTGGGTAGTTTTTTGATTACTGCTTCATTTTCTTTGCTGGTACTTAGTTTGTTTAGATTTTGTTTCTTCCTTGGTCAGTCTTGGGAGATTGTAATTTTCTAGGAAGTTGTCCATTTCTTCAAGGTTTTCCAGCTTCTTAGTATATAGGTTTTTATAGTAGCCTCTAATAATTCTTTGTATTTCTGTTGGGTCCGTCGTGATGTTTCCTTTCTTGTTTCTGATTCTGTTGATGTGTGTTGATTCTCTTTTTCTCTTAATAAGCTAGAGGCTTATCTATTTTGTTTATTTTCTCAAAGAACTAGCTCTTGGTTTCATTGATTTTTTTCTATTGTTTCATTCTTCTCAATTTTGTTTATTTATTTTCTAATCTTTATTATGTCCCTCCTTCTGCTGACCTTAGGCCTCATTTGATCTTCTTTTTCCAATTTTGATAATTGTGATGTTAGACTATTCATTTGGGTTTGTTCTTCCTTCTTTAAATATGCCTGGATTGCTATATACTTTCCTCTTAAGACTGCTTTTGCTGCATCCAACAGAAGTTGGGGCTTTGTGTTGTTGTTGTCATTTATTTCCATATATTGCTGGACCTCTATTTTAATTTGGTCGTTGATCCATTGACTATTTAGAAGCATGTTTTGCAGCCTCCATGTGTTTGTGAGCCTTTTTGCTTTCTTTGTACAATTTATTTCTAGTTTTATAGCTTTGTGGTCTGAGAAGTTGGTTGGTAGAATTTCAATCTTCTTGAATTTAATATAAATTCTATTATATGCAATCTCTCCTAAGTCAAAGGTCTTCCAAAGCTCTCAAATATCTACCAAATTAAATGTGAACTCCTCAACTTAATAGTGAAATCTCTGAGCAATCTCTCTCTGCCCTGCCTCCCAAGCCTTATTTCACACATCATGCAACCGATGTGTCAGCCAAAATGTCAGTAAGTATATCTAAAATGTCTCCCCTTTTTGTATTCACTTTTGGTGGTCCCTCTTTTTGCAGTTCCAATCTATATAACTCTTTTCCAACTACCAATTTGTTTTGGTCGATTCCATTTGTTGCCTTAAAAACTTCCTCAAAACTACTTCTTTCCTGAAATTATTGTTAACTGGACCTTTCACCTGCATATTACCATTGTCTCCTTTTTATTAGGTTGGTGTTATTCCTTTGTATATGTAAAATAAATATTGGTAATACTACATACTTTTATATATATATATATTTACAATTAAGTATAATTATATTCAAAATAGCATTTTAAAAAATTTTATCTGAAAGTTTTTCTTCCAGAATAGATTTTTATTATTTCAAAAACAAGATGAGTTTCAGTAGATTCAAAATAAACATTTTATTCTTTCTCATGTTACAAGAAAGTAAAAGTGTAATAATGAAAAGAATCTAGAATCTGAAGTGAAAATTATGCCTCTGTTGCTTTAATAACTGTGACTCTGTTAACTTGGATTATTTGACTGTTCTTGGCTTCAGTTTCAATATCTGTAAATGCGGACTGTAAATCTTAATTTATGTGATTGTTATGAGGATTGGAACTAATGTGTGAAATGAATGTGATATGTACCTAGTTTATCTGTTCAATGAATGGTAAATGCTGTTATATTATTAATCATTCTTCCCAGTTTCATCACCTTAATTGGCAAATAGAATCATGTTAAAGGCATACCATTTAAAAAAACTTTAGTCATGTCTAATAGACATCCTTACCATACAATTCCAAAAACAAATGAAGTTATAAAATCAGAATAACTTAAATTTGTATACACTTTATAGTAGGCAAAAGCTTCTGTATATAAATGTCATTTTAAATTCATTAAGTCTTAAAACCAGCCTGTTAAAATCATATCAGTAAAATCTCTTTTAGAGAAGACAAAAATTGAGCATTGTGGTAAGCAGTGTTCATTCCCAAACGATGTCTGTCCTAATCCCTAGAGTCTGTGCATCTGCTAGGTCACGAGGCAAAGAAGAGCAAAGATTGCACAGTGAAGTAAGGTTGCTAATCTGCTGCTCTTAAAATAGGAAAATTATCCTAGATTATCCCAGTGTGCCCCATGTAATTGTCAGTCTTTAAAACTTGAAGAGGTAATCAGAAAAGAGAACTAGAGAGACGGCAGCAAGAGAGGGAGCTGGCCCAACATTTCTGACTTTGAAGATGGAGGAAGGAGCTCATGAGTCAAAGAAAGAGGGTGACCTCTAGAAGCTGGACATGGCCAGGCTCTTTTAAAAACTCTGGAAAGATGCAACCCTACCAACAGTTTGTTTTTACCCTAGGGTGATGTCTGTGAGATTTCTGACCTTCAGATTTGTAATACAGCAAGTTTATATACTTAAACCATAAAGCTTATGATAATTTATTATAGCAGAAATAGGAAACTAATACAAATTTTGTGACCTTAATGTGGGGTGCTTATGTAACAAGGACTTAAAAATGTAATAATGATTTTAGAATTGGGCAATGGACAGGACTTAGAAGAATTCTCAGGAACATGATAGAAAAATCCTAGATTACTTTGAATGAAGTATTAGTAGGAACATAGATAAGAATGACTGTGCTAGTGAGATATGAAGAAGAAATGAGCACAGAAAGAAAGACACGTACCATCTTAGAGGTTGCCTAGATTGTCATGAAGAGGTTGTCAATAAGAATATGGACACTAAAGGTCTTGCTAGTAATTCTGCAGATAGAAAGGAGAAATGTTAAAAACGGGGAAAGGAATCCTTGTATATGGTGGCAGAAAGCTTATCTGATTTAGTACCTGCAGTTAGGTGGAAAGTAGAATTTATAAATGAAGAACTTGGATAGATAGCTGAGGAGATTCCACAGTAAAGTTTTGAAGATGTGAGCAGGTTTCTTCTTTCTGCTTATAGCAAAAGGCAAGAAGAAAGTGATAGAATTGAGAAAAGCATTGTTAAGCAAGAAAAGAACGAGGACTTGAAGATTTGGAAAATTCTCAGCCTGTTCGGATTGCAAAAGATGCTAAAATTAGCACACACTAATGCCTCCAGCAGATCTCTTCTAGCTTCATTTTTGAACTACTACAGACCAAGAAAGTGCATAACCATGCTTGCTGCATAAGAGTCAAAGTCCTGAGTAACAGCCTGTAGCAAGAATCCTTACATTTAGAAGATTTTAAATACTCTCAGAGAGTTTTTCACATGTCAAATAAATTTAGTGACCATTTTTGTAATTATTTCTTAATGTGTCTTTCCTGTGAAAGCAAGAAAGGTGTCTGTCATATTTGATACTATAGATCCTGTGTTTGGCACAGGAAGAATAAATGCACATTTCTGATGGGCTGGATTCTTCACAGGGCTGATATCACTAAAGTAGCTGATGTTCAATGTATTTACTGTACCTATGTGAGTTTCGGTGAGTATCAGTACATCTGAACTTTTACTCCATGTGTGTAAAGTGGCTTTGACAAGCTATGTTCCTTTTCAAACCATGTTGTTTATTGCTCACATTTTTAGGATGCCTCCTTTCTAAAGGGTTTATTTTGGAGATGAAGCACTTTCCTCAACTGTGGCATATCTTGGTTATTCGAGTATAGATGTGAGAGTGGGATTGAGTGGTCAGCATGGGTAATGTATTGAAAATGACTGAATCTATTTAAATGCAGTAAAGAAAAAGACTTTCCTGGCTTTCTATAACTTTGTGCTTGAACCAAACATAGAACATCTTGTATTAAGAAATAAATGTATGACCTTCCAAAGTAGACTACTCAGATGTAGGCAAAACTCTTGTGACTGTTAGTTATGTAATTTTGATTTTAAAAATATAATTAAGAAGTTCCTATACATGATCTGAATCTGTGTGCTCTCCAAGATTTACAGTTCCAAGCTACCACTGTTGGATGTCTTAGATTCCCTTCCTTCAAAATGCATGAAAGTTCTCCTTCAACAGCATACCGAACATATAGCCAACAGGGACTTGAAAATTTATTTTGACAAGATGATGTACTTTGAGGAAGCTGAATTACTTATACATATTAAGCAGATATTACCCATTCAGTGAAAGCAGGATAATGCATAGCATTTTCTAAGTTATGGACTTGTCATTTGACTATGGTTTCTGTAAACACTGTAAGAGTATTATTTTATGTGAAGCTTCCTTGAGGTGCTCTAGGCAGACTTTGAATAGCATACTAGATAAAGCAGTGTCTGGGCCCAGCCTGTTTCTCCTCAAGGTCGGGGGTTAGTCTTTCATGATTACAATGTAAAGTGAGCGTTAGGTGAGCTCTTAAACATAGGGAGAAAACAGAATTCATGTGAGGAGGAGAATTACTTATAAGGTACCGTGCCAGGCACTGTGGTATCTCCAACAGATTCCATAAGAGACACTTAAGATAGGCATTATGTAATAGGGAGAGACTAATTAATGATCTCTCTCACCCTAGACTACCCTCTATGGTTACTTGGTCTGGAGTTCTTTAATCCATAACTAACACATATAAAAGAGGAGCTACTGTCTGATCCATAAGATGTTCTGAAACAGTCAAGTCTAAGTTGTGATGATAGACATCCTAACAGATTTACCTGAGACGCATGGTGGGGATTTACCTGGAAGTGACTCATGGTGACTTGGTGGAGTGAAGGAAATGTTCTTAACTATGGGATGTGTTTCATAGGTATATGCATTCGTCAAAACTCTGTAAACTTAGAACTGCAACTTAAAATTTGAGCATTTTTATCTAGGTAAATTTCACCCCAAAAAGAGTATTTTTTTTTAAAGACAGAGATACAGAACTAAATCGAACTGCAATTGAAGCAGGAATAAAATCATTTTGACTATAGAATTAGAGAAAAGCTTCATAATAGAAGTAAGCTTTGGTCATTAAAGGAAAAGATTTAGACAGGTATTGATGATAGAGGAAATAACATGAATAAAATATAAGTTGCATAAAGTTCAAGGAATCCTCAGGGAATAAGGAATCTGTTTTTGTTCAACAATAGGGTAAATATTTGAGCCTAGGAATGACTTGGGAATATTTCATTGACCACTTTAAACACTGGGTTAAGCAGTGTAGAGAACTATGGAACACTTACACTGATCAAGCCTTTACCTGAGAATCTCTCATCATGCATTATAACATCCAGCATATCAAATCAGTGACTAATGAGACTAATAAGAGAAATTAGGACTTTAAAAAAATGGAACAAAGAAGCCATAAATTCGTGTTAATGGGAATGTGTGTGTGTGTGTAAATACATGTGTGTGTACACAGTGACTAGGTGATAGCAGTTATTTGCATAGCAGGTTCCCTGTGCTAGGTTCCTGGTCAAAGACCATGATATTTAATGATTTAATCACAGTCATCCTAAGATTAAGATATAATCTTCATTTGAAAAGAGAAAAATGGAAAAATGAGGTAAGGACAGGTCAAGTAACATGTTCAAAGTCACACATCTAATAAATAGTCAACCAGGTTTTGATTCCAGGCAGTTTGAACATCAGTGTTCCTAGTCTAAACTAAGACACTATGAAATCAGTCCAAGAGGCAAGGCCAATCCCTTGGAGAGGAGTGAAAAATGAAAGGAGAAATTGGGACAGATTTTGCTTAGGGGCTCTGCTGAAATCAGAGCATGCAAGCAAGGACACTCAGGTTCCCTCCAGAAAGGCTCTCTTCTGACCTTCTGTGGGGCTGGCGCACACTGCAGAAAAGGCATATGTCACTGTTCAGTCTGAAAAGTGTCTGCAGGGGGAAATAAGGAAACAATTCACATCAGGATAGGCCCTTTACTGAGCTTCAAAAAAGGACAGAAATTCGTGCATTGGAGATATTTTTAGCCTTGTGGCAATTTGCTCCCCTTTTCCAGACTTAAGAGAAATAAGTAAAATTGAAAGGCCGCTGGGTGAAAAGCACACTTGGTTTTCATTACCAAGAGCTTAAACACATATTGTGTTAGCTTTGTGTTTTGTGCAGCTTTGGAAGGAGTCATGGAAAACTGCCCCTTGAGTATGGTCTCAGCTGGAGAACCTCTTCAAACTCCGCTTCAGGTTAGCTCAAGGTTGCTGCTTTGACAGGGCAAGTAAAGTCAACTGTTTTGAGGGAATCCTTGAGAGTTCTGATAGTGACATGATATTCTTAAAAAATCAGCCAAGCACATTACCCACATGTTTATATTTTATGTTTAGTGAGGATCCTCAAAAGTATACCATTATCATAGAAATAGATACATGCCATTCTGTGTGGATTCTAATATGCTTACAAGCATCGCTCTAAAAATCCAGCTACACAGGAGGCAGTACAGTTAATGCTGACATTTGAAATCTCTTCTCGAAATAGGAGCCGTGATTATCATAAAGAGGGAAAGCTTATCATACATATGGAAGGACAATTGAAGATATCAGAAAGGTAGAAAATGTATGCATTTTTTTTGGCCTTTCCAAAATGTGCATTAATCACAGTGGAAATGGAATGGAATGCCATGACTTTGGTTATTATGAAAATAAACCATAAATTGAAGTGATTTGGGAGATCTGACAGATGTTTAGCAATAGGCTTCTTTAAAAACCTTCAAAATACCTGCCTTAGAGAACCCAGAGGTACTAAACTTTCTAATGGGAACAGCTTTAATGAGTCCAGAGCATTCCCAAAGGGAGTTTATCTACATGGCTCATGTTCTGCCTACCATAAAAGCATTAGACTCTTTTTGCAGGTGAATGACTCTAAATTGTTTTCAGATTCCTCTGCATATCAAACCATATTTTCAAATGACCAAGGTAATTAAGTCGTGGTTCAAAATTAATCTTTAAAAGTGCCCAGATAGCATAGAAGCCACAGGGCATAAATCTGCAAAGAAGTAAAAAGCTAACCTTTTCAAATAATATTGCCTCTCTCTCACTTACCAACTTTACATTTCCCTGTATGGCCCCGGAAGATGACTGGTTAGCCAGAGACGGGTAACATTCCTCAAGGGAGGAACAACCTAAGACAGCACAGTTGCAGGGGGGCCATCAGGTGAGAAATTGGGGATCAACAGAGGTGAAGCTTAGAACCTCACCCCCCTGTTTTGAGAGAAATCTTCTGCTTCCGTGGATGTTTTATTACCCTTGTCTAGCTTGGATTAATACTTAGTCTATAGGCACACACCTGATCATCTACATTTGCCCTCTTACAGCACTAAACTATGTTTTCTACCTTTATCTTGCATCTACCTACCACTTCAGCATTTTATTAAAAATAATAATAATAATAATAATAATGGAGAAATGTGGGATTCACATATAAATCAAGTATAAAAATCAAATGAATATTCATATTTGATCTGATTGTTTATAGTTCATAATGCGTGATCAAAACCGAAAGTTTCTGTGATGACTGCCCTTGCACTGTTCACCATGAAGAACTTATTCACTATGTAAGAATTTGTTCACCATGTAAGAACTTGTTCATTATGCTTCAGAAGATTGGAGACTGTAGAAAATTAGCCTTGGGGTTGATTAATGATTGTGCATTGAGTCCCCTATACAGAAATGTATTGTTGTTAACAATCATTTGATCAATAAATATGAGAGATGTCCTCTCAAAAAAAAAGAAAATTGCCCAGATAGAACACAGCAAAGGCAAACAGGTTGTGCTACTCATTAGCTCTATACCGTGAGCAAATCAAGAGGCCCTACAGACTGTGTTTCATTACCGTCAGATCTGCTCTGCAGAAATGTTCTGTATCTGCCCTGCAGGACTCTTTCTAATTATAAATGTATTTGAGCACTAATATTCCGTTACAATTCTACGTATTGGGTGTACAGTAGCGAACAGGATGAACAGAATTACCTACCTTTCTGAAGTGAATATTCCAGTGGAAAAGAGAGGAAATGAATAATTTTAAAAAAATGAAATAAATACATAAAATAGCAAAAAAATGTGGTGAAAAATGAAGCAGGCACAAGAACGGGTCCTGGGGTGATCCAAAAAGATCCTCTGAGGAAGTGACATATGAGCAGCATCTTCAATAAAATGAATATCAAGTGTTATAGATATAAAATACTTGATAATGTAAGTGCTGTATATACACAGACAGTAAGACTCTACTCCTTCCTTTGAGCTGAGAAGTGTTGAGAGCAAAAGAAGACTTACTTGAAATTTAACCTTCCACTGGGTCAGCTAAGACAGCCTGACAGGACACTTGGAAAGAGCCCAAATTATAGCCCCCAGAAATAATTAGAACCAAACCAAAAGTTAATTTCAGGGATTGTTTGGAAAGTGCTATTCTTTGTGCTCAAGAAATTTCAGAAGCTCTGTGAGCTAAGATGCATTGTCTCTGACAGGCTCTTTTCCTATGCCACAAAGCGGAGCAACCCCAAGGGGAAGGGAGGAAAATTGTAATCCCACAGCCCAACTCTGACAGTCCTAGTCAGTGCATCCAGAAGGGAAAAGATGCATCAATGTGAAGAATGCCTGCCCTGTGCGGTGTAAGGAGCGGAGACCATCTGCTTTCTACAGTCATGTTATTGCCTACACGGCTTTTCAAGAGACTACAAACTCTTGAGGCTTCTTATTCCCATATTCCATGTAGATACAAACTTAGGGGTTAAAATATATATATATACTTATCTTAAATACTCACATTTAAAAACATGAAGCAATTTCATGAACGTAGTTATAGTGTATTTCATTGAACTTCCTTGCTTTCCACGTGAAGTTCTAAAAACTCAGTCACAAAGAAACTGATATTTTCAGCCTTTTATGGTTTATACTATGAGAACATAGAAAACATTCTGGCTTTAAATAGGCTTCAGATGATGGTTAATCTTTAGTAAATCTCTGTATTTACCATCAAGGCAATATAATTTGAGTTGAGGACTTCAAGAGACACTTGACTTTTTGTGAATAGTCAACTGAAAAGAAATAAGATTAAACATAGCTGCTAACTACGGTTTTCTGAAGAACTATTTTAAAAAAGAATAAGGAATTTGGCTTTATAAGCCAATTTTGTTAACATCAGTCTGAAAGCTTCATGTTCAGCTTAACTGTGGCGAAAATGAAATTGTGTATTTCAGATGTCATATCAAAACTGAGGAGTGGATTTTAAAAAATTGATCAATAATAACATTACATTCTTTAGTCGTGTGCAAGAGGGAACACTTCCTAAGGAAGCAACACTTGAGCTCAGTCTCAAATAAAGAGAAAAATGTAATCACAAAGGTGACATTCCAGACACAATAGACACCAGGGGACAGGCATCCTCCTCAAACACAGATTTCACTGTACTGTGGAAATTAGCACTGAGGGCTTTTTGAAATAGACTCAGTTTGGAACAGGTGATCAAAAATGTGAGATTTGAAAAACTGGACTCAAGAGGAATGGATCTTTGAAAAGTCAGAGCTTCATAAAAAAGAAAAATTTTAACATTTACAACAATAATTCACATAAGAAGAGATGTTATATTCTGTGATATTAAACAGAAATTATTGCCTCTGATATACACAGGTAGGTAGGTAGGTAGGTAGGTAGGTAGATAGATGGAGATAGAGACAGATAATAAGTAATAATAAAATAAGGAACCAGATAAAAAGAGATGAAGTTTTAAAATACAACTGGTTAAGAGAAATTTTAAATTGAAGAAAAATAAGCTTGAAATACATCTTTAAAAAGTTCACTCTCACTCAATTTTGCATTTCAACCCAATCTCTAATTTTCCTGACCAAGTAATTCATGTCATGTTTGAATGGCATCAATTCTGGACAAACTCTTTCCAAACCAAGGTGGGCAGTCTGAACCTCTAGAAAAATATGTACAGTTTCTTCAACTCTTCCCCAGGTGCTGGGGTTTCTATCCATCTGTGGAGCTGAGTGGTGGCTGTCTCCTCTGAGGCCAAGGTTAAACATAAGAGAAGCTGCCGTGGAGCTTTCTTTGGGATTGTCAATGGGAACAAGGCCAAAAGTGGAACTGGGAAGAGGGCAGGAATGAAGGTGGGTCTTTCACCTGCAGGACTTCTTGGATTGGTCATTGAATTTTCTTGTTTGCTTCTATTTTCTGGGAGATTTCCTCAGTCTAATTTTACAGCACTTCTATAGGACTTTTAATTTCTGATATATATATATTTTTAATTTCCACAGTTTTTTTTCTTTTATGGAAATTTGACTTTAGAGTAATCCATTCACCTTCATTTGTGCAATGTATTTTCTTATTTGTCTGAGGATAACTATTTTATAATTATGCTTAATTTACATTTAAGAACTTGGATTATCATGAGATTATCCACATTTTGATTTCTAGAACCACAGTCCCTAGTTACGTGACTGAGCTTGGGACAGTCACCTAACCTCCTGAAATCTTAGTTTTGTCACCTGGAAACTTAATAACAGTAACTCCTCTGATGTTTATTAAACAAAGGACACAGAGCCTTGAATCTGTCTAGCACACATTGTGTGTGGCAGCGGGGAGGAGGAGGGGTGTGAGTGTGTGTGTGTTTGAAGACCACAGAGGCTGGGGAGAAGCTGAGAGTGAAGGTAGAATAGATTATAAACAAAGCAAACATCAAGAATAACAACAAATAAATATGATAAAATATAGGTAAATTAAAAATGGTATCTCAGTGTGTTGACCTTTTTATTATCTTTGATGGTGGGGCTTATCCAAACCAGATTCCTACTTTGTGGCAAAAAGAGAATATAGGTTCCATTTTTCCTGAATTGCCTACTTAATAAAAAGGAGGGGGTTATGCTGGGATCTTCCTGGAGTCCACACATAATTACATACCTCCTTCTTTTTTTCACTGGATAAACACATCATGGGAACCACAAAATACATGAATTCTGCTACCTACAAAGTGATCTCCTCTAAGAATTTTCTCATAAAATGAGAACATTAATGTCCCCATATTTTTCAAGAATCAGAAGTACATATTTTATTCTTTCCTATATCAGCCAAAACCTTTTTTCCCCTTTTGCAATGTGTTGTCCCTAATCTCTTCAGTGATATTTAATTCTCTGCATACTGAATATAAACTTTTTGTGCCCAAGCATGCTTTTAATTAAAGTTTAATATTCATGGTTGAAACATTATACTAATTTCATATTAAATTGCAAATATTCCCATTAATGAAACTCAGTGGTGAAGCCAATAACAATTATTGAAAACATTTATTGTGGTTACATTTATGATTATTAGTCCATAGTTTAGTTTGCTACAGACCTGGTCACAAACTCAATTATTGTTTCCAATATTTTTTACTGACTCTGTTCTAGAAAGTCTAATTCCTGTTTTCACATGCAATTCATGCGCTCTCTGAAGGACAGCTCCACTATCTCCTTCATAATCACATGTTCTCTGTCCTCTGTAGCCCAACACGGGTCAGTTGTTTCTTGAATTTCTATAGCTATTTTTTTTCTGTCTCTCTCATTCTGAAACACTCATATACACAGCCCTGTATTTCACCTACCTGACTGACCTTACTACATCTGGTTCCCCACTCAGATGGTCCCCTAAGAGTTTTGATCAGGTCTCACATTTTAATACATTGCCTTAGCATCAGACACACTGCAACTTGCAAGCACTTCATTGTCTCCTCATCCCCGCCCAATTTTCGGAGTGCCATAAATAAATGAGCCTAGGATAGACATATGATTCATTTGATTAGTCTTTCAATGAGTATTTATTGAGCACTCTCTCTGTGTTAGACATCCTGCAAAGCACTGGATATGCAACGATGAATCCTCTACTCATCAAGCAAAAGTTCAGCATCATAAGTAATCAATGAGAGGAGTTACAAATATGTTCACCTGACTGAAAAAGAAAGAGTGGACAGCAGGACAGTGATGACAGACCACAAATGGCTGGCCTGGTGTAACGTTGGTAAGATTCCTCCCATTTCTCATGGAAGCACACGCTGAGTTTGGTGTCAGTGCAGCGCTTACAGCGTAAGGAGTCTGCAGGCAGGAGGAGCAAAGAAAGCGGGGCTCACCGTCTCTTCCCTGAGGGGTTAGAGGAGATACTGCAACACAATCATGTTTCAACATGGGCATAGTGCATGTTGACACTATTCTAAGAGAGAAAATAGGGAAGAGAAAAGACAAAAACTCCTCCCCCAATGAGCTTGCAGTCTGGTGGAACAATTCGTTGCTCCATCAGTCACCGCTACATAGAACACATCCTACTACTTCCTCTTACTGGGTCATAAGGCCAGCAGCAGGTGACTGTGGATAAATCTTCAGGAATACATTGCTCATTCCTCTTGTTTCTCAAAAATCACAGCTCCGCATATTTCTTCCTTCTCAACAGCTTTACAGTTGGGAAGTATCTCATCATCCCACAGGAAAGAGGACAGAATGTGAGAAGTGAGTTAGGAGGTTCTCAGATGTCAACCCCAAGATGGCACAGAGCCTAGAATTTGAGATTTAAGCTTCCTCTTTCAAACTTTTCTTTGTGAAATGACTGCAGTTCTGTATCCCTCAAGAAAAGCTTTTCTGCCCACTTGAGAGGATTGTTACTTGCAGACATTGTAATCTTTCTGAACAGCAATTCTAGAAAGGTTATAATGGCAAATTGCTAGTCCTGCATTCACTTCACCTATTCACTTCCAGGAAAGTTACTAGCAAACACATGTGTCTAAGCAAACCTTCCTAATATGTCCCTGACTATGGGTTGCCACAAACCTAACATTTCAAAGTAAAATATAGTAAATGCGTTTTCTTTCTGAGCAATGGCACAAGAAGGTATCTGGGTTCATAATTTAAAATATTAAGTCTGGATCATTAAATCCTAAAAAAACATTCTCTACACTATAATTACTCCTTCTTCCATTCAAGGCCTTATACAGAACCTTACCAAGTGTTGAAGCTTATCCTGACCCAGGCACAATGGAACTTGAGTCTTGCGGTTTGAGAAATTCCCAAGACTATGGTAAGGAAAAAATTAACTTAAATAATTGAAATCCTAATCTTGTAAATACCTTACTTCTAAAGACACACCACTTTGCTCTTTAAAGCTATTTCTTCTGATATGTAAGCTATTAAATACTGCAAGCTTTCCCAACTACAATAATATGATTTCATTGTAAAATAAAAATTCTGAATCATTTTAATGACTATTCAAACTTGTGTAATAATTTAAATAATATTTGAACACTATGTGCTGATTGCCTCTGTAAAGTTCTTTAATTCATTAGCATTTACATTGTGCATAACAATGTTTATTCACATAAAATGTGTATAGAACTAGCTTCTAAAAATGTGTTGAAGCAGTTAGACTTCATAATGCCTCTCTCACCTTCCCTCTGATTCACCCAGGGGTTCCAATTATAAGTCAGTTATCATCAAGGGGGCCACAGAGAAGTCCTTTGTTTTGCATGAATTTGAAAAATGCTCAGTATTCCTTTTGAATTAAAATGTTATTTTTCACTATACTTATATTAAGGTAAATATATGTATGATTATTATTTTCAATCGTAGTGGTATTTAATATTGGATGTCTTCTAATAGAATAAAAATGAATATGTTGTCACTTGCTGCCCTAATCAGGTCTTTAAGGATTTTTTATTCAAATTATGATTTAGAGAGGAAATTTGTAATGAATTATTGTCTTTTTATCATATAAAAATGCCATTAAAATTTTTTTTAATTGGTCATTTAAGTCAATTTATAAATGGAGACTAATTCACTACCCTTCAGAAAGTTGCTTGTTCAAGATGTTTTTTAAGGGGTAAATGAATTTTAATTATAGTAATGATCAAGAGTAAAGTATATTTTAAAGATTTGGAATTCATAAAGTGATATATGCCCACTCTTAATTTAGCTGGTATAAAGTGAAAAGATTTAAGAATTGTCTCTATTATAAAAAGTCAGGGATTCTGATTTTGTTGGTTTAGCTAGCAGCTATTCTCATTTCCCTTCCTTTAGTAAATAACCAATAATCCTCTCATAGTACTAGCTGGAATAATAAAATCATGTTCTCTTAAAGCTCTTCTATAGTAACACCTCAACTGATTACTGAAAATTTTCAAACCTACATAAAATTTGAACAAATAGTATAAAGAGCACCCTTATATTCTCTACTTGTGTTTACTATGTAAGTGCTAATATGTTCCTGTATTTTCTTGTTTTCTTCTTCTCTCTAAATATACATCAATTTCTTTCTATATATCTATATCTGTCTTGATAAAGATATAGATATATTGTATAGATATAAATTATATAGACATATGTTAATAGATATAGATTATATAGAATGACATATTTTTCCAGAACTATTTCAGAGTAAGTTAATGTATGATGTATCTTCCTAAATACTTCAGTTTATATCTTCTTAATATAAGAACATTCTTTTATACAATATAATACTATTTAAAAGCCAAGGAATTTGCCATTATCCAAGTTATAGTCCATAATATTGTCCAAGTTATCACCTATTTTTTTAATTTTCCAAGTTTTCCAAAATATGATCCTTTATAACATTTTTTTATATTGTTTCATTTGCGGTCCAAAAAAGGCTATTCAATTTTGTATGATGATAAATATTTGTAAATGAAAATAAAATAATTACTTATGGACTAGAAGTTCTAATTTTTAAACATTGCGAATGAGCAGTAAATATAGTGGGTCCAGTTCTAGGATATATGTGATGATCAATCTGATGCTATGCATATCTCAAATGGATATCCTTATTAATTCAGAAGAGAGTGCCTTTTACTTGCAAGAATCTACAAAATCTCAAACATGATTAATATATTCTTAGGAAAGAAAAAGAAGCTCTGTTTACAGTGACACATACCTTTTAAATTAATATCAATATGAAACAATTTAAGGAAGAATTGCTTATAAAGAAAAAATTATCCACTAACATTTTGGATTTTTAAAAAATGTTTATAATACCTTGATTTTCAAAACTCAAACTTCATAGGTTAAAGGGATTTTTTTTTTGCTTTTTTATTTTGAAATAATTACAGATTCACAAGAAGTTGAAAAGATAGTACAGAGAGGTACTATGTATGTGTCACCAGGTTACTCCATTAGTTATAGATTATATAAATAGAGTACAGTATCAAAACCAGGGAGTTGACATTGGCTTCAACTGTGTGCACAGTCGTATACCAAATTTCTCACATATGTTGATTTGTATAGCCACTACCAATTCACTATATGAAATTATTTTATCACAAGGATATCTCTTGTGTTCCTCATCTCTTGATAGTCACACTCACCTCCCCCTCACCATTCTATACCTGTTTTGCATTATAACTGAGTGCAAGTTATATGCATATTTTATGATTTTTAATCATTTTTCATTTAATAGTGAAAATTAGTATTCCTATTTTCTTACATGTTTAGTTAAAAAACTAATTTCAGTTAGAATTATTTTATAATTATCTTAGGGCTGCAAATATATCCAAACTTTATATAGACAAACTGATTTTTGGAAGCCATAAATGCCTAAATTATATTAAGTAATTCCTTTATCTTAAGTAATTCACATTGATTTTTCCTATAATAATGAATAACATTTGATTAAGGCAATAAAGATAGACTTACAAAATGCAGGAATTAAAAACAAAAGTGTCTACATCACTAATTGGATAATACAAATGAGGGTTGCCTAGATTTTAATTTTACAATTCAATAATTCTCTTTTTCAGTTTATCAGACTTATCTATGTATAAAAGTTAGCAAATAAACAGTGATACCAAGGAAGACAAACCAAAACCACCTCCAGAACACTTCTTTCTCCCTCTCTTTTTCTCTCATGCACAGAAACACACATACACTTGAACTTATTTAAGCTTCTGCAAGCATAGATGAAAAATTATCCTAAAGAAAAGTATCCTAAAAAATATTTTCAAAATTTTCAAATGAAGCTCAAGAAGTACTTGCAAGATATTTCAATTAACAGCTAAAACTAAAATGTGTCACAAAATTGAGAAATTTGTTCAAACATAGAATTTTCTACATTGTTTCAAAATAATACAGTACAGAAAAGGAAAAATCAATAGCTTTTTGGCAAAGCCTTAGTACATGAACTGAAAACCCATCATATGACATAGAGACAACACATATCTAGTAAATTATTAAATTTAAAAGCTTTCATTGCCTGTTGATGAATCTACAATGTTAATCCTGCGACTCACACAAAGAACACATTTCATATACAGCAGTTGTCTTATAAATCTGAATTATACATGAAATGATTGTGGTTGGCAGAATTCTAGGATGACCCCCGATAACGCAAACTCTTGTATGTGAGTAAATATGGTAAGTTATCACTCCCATGGTTTTGTCACCTTATATGGCAAAAGAAATTTTACAGACTTATTAAGTTCACAAATCACTTGACTTTAAAATGTGATTATCAGGCAGGGAAATTGACCTAATCACATGAGCCCTTATCCCTGGATCTAGAGGTTGAAAACAGAGGAAGTAAAAGACTCAAAATGTACAAGAATTTGGCATGTCATTTCTAGCCACCTGGCCACAAACCTCTAAGAGTTGAGGGTGGTTCCCAGCTAACAGTCAACAGGTCCTAACAAGAAATGAATCCAAAAGCAGATGTTTTCCAGTCTCCAGATGAAAACTCAGCTTGGATGACACCTTATTTCAGCCTTGTGATACTTTGAACAGAGAATCCAGCTATGCCATGCTGGTATATTTCCCTAATTTATTTTATGGGAATAATTTCCATTGCATTACTAGGAAGTATACCTGCAAAATACATAAAACAAGCTAGAACTTTTCACAAAGAATAGATTGAAGTGACAGACTTTGTAAGCCAAACTTTACCTTTGGCAATTTTATTTTGAATTGTAAAGTAAAATGAGCAGATCACATGTTTTTCTAAGTTGCATTCATATGTTTATTATTCATGCTTTATATTTTTAGGTTCAGTGAAGATAAAATGCTGCACTCATGTGAAAAGATTCACACCTTCCCTCCTCCTGACACAGTCACTGGGCTGATGATGCTTTGATCTAGTACTATTCTCCACATGATTTAAAGAGTACTGCCAATAAATATTTCTGTCAGGGAGGATTCAACCTCAGTCTAAAAAATGAAACCAAATGTGAGACAAAGTGTATGTTTCATTGCCCTGAGTTGACAGTCTTCAAAATCATATTACATATAATTTGTATGCCCCATTTCTCCTTCGCCCAAAATCTAAATAGAAAACAACCCCAAGGGAAGCCGGAACTAAATTTGAAGACTAGGGTTTCTTATAGAAAATGGTTAAGTAACAAGAAATGAGTGAGTTAACGAAAAAGGAACCAATGAAAGTCATGCATTGAAATAATTAGTGCATGAATGGACCCTCTGATCTTTGTTTTGCTCTTAGTTGGCAACTCTATGTTTGATTATAAGTAATGAACAGTTGATGCCTACATTGAGACGGTTGATAAAGTATCAGTTTTGTAAAAAATGCCAACTTACCAAACTGTTGTAATATATTGGATTTAAAGCTTAAAAGCAAAGTAAAATTTAATCTGCTCATCATATTATTTCTGGATAGGAAATTTAGATAATTTAAGAGAACTATGTGTTTATTCAACCATTAAAAAAATTAACTTTGCTGTTTCTCTGTATATTAAAAAAAATTGTTTCCATTTGCCCATTTATGATATCATTTAAAAATAGCTAAATGTATTATCATCAGTCTAATATGATGGTATGGTCTAAGACATAGGCTGGTGAAGTACCAGGTAATTGCTTTGGAGATTTCCTAAAGTTGGGAGCTTTCTTGTAGCCACCAGAAGGTTTTGCGGCAGAGCTAATGAGTCGCTGCAAAAACCCAGGGCCTTAGAAACATCCCAAAGGGATAGATCAATGCCATTCTATGTGATCAAGAATCCAAAGAAAAAGTTCAGAGAAGAGGCTCAGAAGATTGCTGGTTAAAGATGTGTCATAGGGACTGACATGCCACAGCTGGAGAAAACAGATCACAAATGCAGGAGGAACTGCCACAATGTGGATGTCTAAAATGGCAAATACCCATTTGCAGTCAAACTGCTTTCCACTTTAGCAAAACTGTGTAGTGAGGGTCAAGGTGAAAATGGTGTAAAGATGGCTAAAAAGCCTCACCAGTAATGCCACAGATGACCCCAGCCAGTCCCTAAAGTCTGTGGGAGGGCAGCGCTCCTCTCCACACAACATGAATACATAATGTCCTCTGGAGATCTTGGCAATAAAATATTTGGAATCCAGCAGATTTTATTTTATAGTTCATTGATTTAATTTTCAAAATGTATTTACTTTCTTGAAAAATGAAATGAACTATAAATTAAATTTATTTTCCTTTTTCCATTCTATAATTTAATGTGACCATTTAAAAACTTAAAATTATATATATGGGTTATATTATCTTTTTATCAGATGGCATCACTCTTTAAACACAATGTAGCTTTATGTTTTTCTCTTTAGGCATTCCAAAATTTTATTTATATTTAAAGACCTCTAATTTACTATTCTACTAATGATTATTTGTTCATGTGTGTATGTATGGTATGTGTGTGCTTTTATAATATAATGTTTCCTGTTTTAACATTCTAAATGCAGCTAGAATCCATGGCAATCTGAAGTTCAAAACTGTCTTTTAACCTATCTGACTACTTAATTATATTTCCATATAGAAATGAGTTCTTTTTCACAATTCAACTCTAAGCTACTTAGAAGGATGTTGAACCTCATCCACAGAAAAATCAGGTATAACCAGGTAATTATTATGCATACTAAATTTTGAGGCCATCTAACTAATGTATTGCATTTAAAAGTGATCAGAAACCTTGAAATTCTATTTAGAATAAATAATATAGAACCCAAATAATAATGCAGTCCTCCTAAGAGAAATATGTGTCTCATATTTGTGGTTCCAACTAATGGGACATAAAGTTGGAAAGAAGGTTGGTAGGTAACTATTGTCATACTCTTCCCATCTACCTTGGTTATCTGGTTAGGTTTCCTAAATAAATCCCTTCTGCCATGGGAAAAATATATTCAGGCACATTCTTAGGTGATTTAGAGGTGCCAAGTCTCTTCTGAAGTCCATATAACATTCCTCTATAAGCACAGGGTCTGGATTTTTGTGAGATTTATAAATAACCATACAACCAAATTAATTCAGATGTAAGTTTATCTGAGGATGAAAATGAATGAGAACCCAACACAGTATGTACTTAATATTTGCACAGTAGTATCTCACAAGTCTCTGGGAAATCCCTGAAAGCTTAGTGTTCGCTACTATTGCCATATTTGCTTATTCATCACCTCTTTAGGTTCCAGAAAATGAATTAATACATAGAATTCCTCCAATAATATCCTTACCCTTGAATGCTGACTACTACGTATAATTGCTTCATATTTCTAAGCCAGCTTTCTGCTCATGTGGTGAGGTGGTATCAGAGGAGCAGTAAGTACACAATGGCAGAAAACTGCACTCTCCTGTCCCCCAGAGGAATATTAATCTGATATACAGGCTTGAGACAGATATTTGATAGCTAATCAAGTAAAAAAAATTCGCACCTTCCATCAACCAAATCTAATGGCAAATTTTCAGCCTTCATCTCTTTCCTATGCCTGAATCATAGTCAATACTGTTATGGTACACACAGTCGTTGTTAGGGTCCAGGCTTCCGAGGCTTCCCCAGAGAACAAACTACACAGGCATAGAGATGTAAATTCAAGCAAAGTCTTTATTCAGCTAGCTAGCTGAGGTCCAAGTCAATCCCCATGCAGCGGGTCTCAACAAGGACCTCGAGCACTCAGAGCCAAGGGTTTATATAGCAATTTCAAAGCACTTAACTCATAGCAATTTTCTATAACTATACATTATTCTTGCAAGACATATATCCTGGGGTTAAGCAAGGGCAGGGTAAGACTACTCCTCAATGGTTAGGGAGGTTCTGCACGATAAGCTTGGTATGTAAGATTTACTGACCAAGGTTAGCTGACCAAGGGTCCCAGCTGCCCACCACCCGGTGCTCATGATTAACTTGTTTTTCAAGGCCTTACCCAGGCCCAGGGTTTGTTTTTTTGTTTGTTTTTTTTCCTCTGAGTCACACTCTCAGAAAATGGTTTCTAGGTTTCTAAGATGGCTATGCTTATGCTAATTTACTAATCTTACTAATGCTTAGATTCTACATTTCCCCACTTTCCTTTGACCATTCCAATCATGGAATGTTTGTTTCTTCCTGCTGTGTGAGTGAATGATACTGTGGTCTCAGCATTAGCACCTGAACAGCACTCACTCTTTCCCTAACAAAGGCTATTAGCCGGTTTAAGATACAGGGACCTAAAGTGAGAAGCAGTATAAAAATAAGCAAGGGCCCTGCCAGGGTGGATATCAGGGTTGTAAACCATGGGGATTTAGTAAACTAGGATTCAAATAGCCCTTGGCTGGCCTCTCGCTCTCTCTTCCTTTGATCTGGTCTCTCTCTCTAAGTTTAGACATTGAATCTCTTACTATTCCGGAATGGTCTGCTGTTAAGGTTTAGCTAAGTTTTATTAGTTCTTTTTCCTGACTCTTAATGCTCTCTGCACTCCTTTACATCGTGAAATTGGATTATTTAATACTAAACCCTCCCCTTAATACTCCTCAGTAGTTTTGTGTGCACTTGTCTCCCAGAAATAAAGATCTAAAGAATGATTTACTTGCAAGAAAATAATTCTAACTACAGTATTATTTACATAGCTCACACTGATTACTAAGTTATGACCATAAAATACTGAAAGTAAATCATAACTTAGAAACAAAAGAACTACATGTGTTAGACTCATAGTCCAAATTTTAAGATCTTAATAAAACATGATCTGATCATTAGAATGTATCAGTGGTAGGCAGACTTTTAAGTTGATATCCAATGACCCACACCTTTGTATAAATCCCTCTCCTTGAGTATGGGTGAGACTTGTGAATATAAAGAGATATCAGTTCTTTGATTATGTTTATGTGATTTATATATGTTTATATGATTATGGTTAATATCATATGGCACAAATGAAGGGATTTTTCATATGTAATTTAGGTAAATTTAGTTTAACCAAAAGGGAGATTTTCCTGCGTGGGCCAGACCTAATCAGACCTTTCAAGGAGGGTTTAGGACTTCCCTGTAGTTCAGATTAGAAGCTACAGAGACCCACTCTTTTTTCTGTTGCTGGCTTTGAAGAAGCAAATCACCATGAATTCAGTAGCTGCAAGAAATAAATTATGTCAACAGCCACAGGAGCTTTGCAGAGGATCCCACACCTTAACTGAGGCAACGTCAATTGCAGCTGTCACCTTGATGGCAGCCTGTGCGAGTCTGAACAGAGACCAGGTGAGCCATGCCTGAAGTTCTAACTCATGGAAATTGTGAGGTAAAAATGTACTTTTCTTGAGTCGCTGTGTTTGTGGTGATTTGTTATGCAGCAATAGAAAAGCAGAACAGCATCAAAGGATTTTTTCTTAAAGAAATAACCTAAAACCTATAAACACAACACACATATTCTATCCAGTTTTCTCCTTTTGATAATCCTTTTTAAGCACATTGTGTATTTGTTCCAAATCTCTGTTTTCTGTAGTCTTAAGATGGCAATAATTAGAAATAGTTTTTCCTCACTTTCTCTACAAATAAGATTCTCAAAGGTAAGGCCCAATAATCCACTTGGAACAGGGGAGGTTGCCTAGCAACCACCTCCCTCCACCACCCTCGGAATGCTGAGTGCATCAGTTCCAAGAGCAACTCACAGATCAACAGTTAAGATAGAAAATGAAGACAAAAGGAGAAAATGTTCGTGCAGTACTCCATGAGGTGAAATAGAATCTGGATATTAAAAAGAAAATTACCACAAAGGGCCTCTTCCTTATTTCCTTGTCTTTGCTGAAACACATGAATACAAAGACCTTCAGAGAAAAAAACTTCATCATTACCAACCTCACAAACATCAGTGGGCAGAAAAGGAGGACCCAAAACCCAGGAGAAGCTCTGTGTCGGTCCAAGCCTGAAGAGGGCTTCAAAATCATCTGCCCCATTTTACAGGTTGGAAATAAAGAATTAAAAAGAAAGCAAAAGCAGGAAACAAAATATTTTAGAAAACAGAAAATCAGAGAGTGACTTACCCAGGATGTGATGGAGTCAGGAGCATAGCTATTATCAGAGCTTTCGACTCCAGACAAGAGCCTGACACTCTAGGAGTCGTTACAGTGGGATTTGGAGGAAGGTAAACTGAGTGGTTTGTCTGTCCTACCATTTCCTGACTAGGTGATCTGGGACAATTTGGTTGTTTAAGATTTAATTTACTCTTCAATAAAATGTTGCTAATTCTTTAAGCAGTTGTAGTTAAACTCCTGGCACATGCTGAATATGTATTATCATACCTGTTTTTCTTAATGTTAAGAATGGAAACCACTTTCAGGTAGTTATTGCTTTTTTTCAGCTTTTTAAATCCCTTGAGAAGATTCTAGATAAGTAAGTACTCCCTAGGCAATATAGTCAATGAAACAGTGATCATGTATTGGGCACCCGTTACTATTTTGGGCATTCCACCTCAATCCATAAAATAATTTAAACATTATACAATATAATGTATAGTGAATGTCACTTTGAATGTGATTGAACACAGTCTCTTGGAAATTAAGTATCAAAAATATCTTATTAAAAATAATATTACAGCTTTCATTTACTAGTTCAGTAAAACGCACAATTCAAAATATAATCAAAGAATATATTTTACCTGGTAATGGCATATTAGAAAGAAATCCTTAGGGCTATAATTAGCAATATGATTTTAATGAGAAAACTGCACATGACATCTTAAAATTTACATTATCAAGTAAACAAAAAAATCTTCATATGCATATCTTATGTAAACATACTTTAACTCAGCGTATATTTGCATACAGTTTTTAAAAGAAACAATTTGAACAGGCTAAAAACCAAAATTTATTTAAAATCCAACTATTTTGCTCTTCATGAGATGCAAACTCCTTCCAAAGTAACAAAGATAAGAGGCCTTAAGATTCTACACATTTGCAACAACTGAACATAAATTTGAGCAGAAAACTTCTTAATGGCAAGTCAGAAGAAAACGCATTAAAGGAACCACAGAGATTCTTCAGAGCAAGAAAACAAGGTTATTTTCTAGCATTTAGATATAAAAAGAAAGTTAAATCTTGAACTTCACCTGAAGTAATTATTTTCTAGAAATTTTCTTCCTGATAGGCACTTTTGGGATTAATTTATCCCTTCAGAATAGTAATAATGATCATAATTGCAAAATTTAATAGGCCTTACTACAATCATGATAACAATGTTACTAACATTAACTTATTTAACCCTCATGATAGATCTATAAGGTAGACATTTTTATTTTCATTTTAATGATAACTGAGCTGAGGCACTGAGGCCATTTAGCTTAATGATTAGAGTTGACAGAATTTTCAACTTATCTACTAGTGAACTGAAAAATGATCAGTAAGTAAAGGTAAAAAGTATTATTTTAAAAATATATCCCCAGGTAATCCCTAACTGGTGTGCTTGCTACTTCCAATCTTCTAGGTGCAAAGAAAATATTTACTGCTAAATCACATAATAAGCAATAAGAAACTGTTTCAGTGATCTAGTGTTGAGTGATACGCCAGCTCCAGATGTATTGGTTTAAGATTATTAAAAGTCACTATTTGTCAGGATTCTGTGGATTAGTTGAGCTTTTGCTCCTCATGTCGCTGGCTGGAGGCATTCACTCACCAGCAGGTAGCTGATAGTGGGGATGGCCTGGAAATTCTAGGAAGTCTTTATGGGCAGTGCTCATTCATGTGATCTCCCTGCATTAGTACTTGGCTTCTTCACAGCATGGTGGCCCGGCAGTTCATTTTCTTACACAGTGACTGGCGTTAAGAGGAAGGAGGCCTGAAGTCCTCGTCATGCCTGGTCTCAGGAATCCGAGCTTGCCACTCCCACTATAGTCTATTAGCCAAAGCAAGTCACAGAATGATGGGTTGGAGCAGCAAGTATATACAAGGAGGGAAAATGGTGGTAATCATTTCCTGAGACTCTCTACATAGACACTAGTCTATATTTTATTTTTTCCATCTCTCTTCATCTGAGTACTATCCTTAAAGTAATATTTAAATCAATTAAATGTGAAAAGTGAACGTAAGAGAAAAAAATGAAGAAATAAAAGAATAAGGGAGTTTAAATAACCCAGGCACTAATATTTTAGGGATGAATTTAAGAGGAATTATAAAACCTAATTTTTTTCCTAGGTTTATATAGC